>NC_136461.1:51776271-52976271 GCF_902686455.1 Sciurus vulgaris
CATTGGTTTCTATTTATGACATTAAGATATTCTACAGGTACCAGGGTAAGTAAAATTTACTTGTAGCAAAAATCTTTAACATATATACAACCATAATTCTTATTTTTATAATAAGAAAATTGAGTCCCCCAAAGTTTAAGTAACACAGAATAATAAAGTACCTATATCATAAAAGTTTTGCAAGTATTATATTAACTAATGAATACTAACTGTTTTATACATACCAGGCCTTCTGTTGGTTTTAAAAATTTAGAATTTAAAAGACTTAGGATTAACTTAGTGAAAATTTTACTTTAACATCTTAGATAGTTGTTCACAACTTTTACCACAATATTTTAAAAATGTTATACACTTTGCCCTCTTGGACTGAGGAAGAATACAGCTAAGTCCAATTAGACACTACAGAATGAATGTCAGACTAATACCCCTCCTTCACACTTGCCAAGGTTAAAAACCCAGATCCTTGTCTAAATGGCAAAAAAAAAAAAAAAAAAAAAAAAAATCCATATTATAAATCCTCAATGATTAAATTCAGCAATTCAGCATTATTATCTTATACTCACTTCCGGGAGTCACTTGAAAACAAGTGTGACTGGTCTTAGAGCTTCATCCCAACTCTCTCAGTCACCTCTGCTGGACCAGAAGCCATTCCTTTTTGCAAATTCCAAATGCCTATCAACAGGGGCCAAAAGGGGAGATGATCAACAGAACAGGCATCCATACAAATACACAGATAAACACAAATCTGATTCCATTTTCTGGAGGTCCCGTAACAAGACCTAGGTTCACACTCTTCCGTAACAAGTTGTCTGCTTAACATTGCTACTTAGCTATTCCGATCTTTACCTAACAAAAAAACATCACTCTTTCCTCTGCCACCTTGTCTCGATTGCCTCTCTCCTGGTCATCCCAACTCCATGGTAACTACCCAATCGCTTGTACCAAAACCTAGGAGTTGTTCTTGATTTTCTTCCTTCTGTTCCATCTAATTCCTCATGAACTCCTATAGGATCTGCCCACTATATTTCAAATATATCTCTCCAACTTTAATCTAATCCAAGCCATTTTCATCTCTCTCCTATACTGCTACAAAAAACTTCAACTTCATGTTTCCACACTTTCTCCACACAGATGCCAGACCTTCTTAAAAATGAAATAATCCATACATATAAAAAGGCAAAAAATGTAATGAATACCCTTATGTCTACCAGTTGACTTTTAGAAATATTAACATTTCATCATATTTGCTTCAGCATGCTCTCTTTTTTTCTTTTCTCCAGGGCCCTGCACATGCTAAGAACATGCTCTATTATTGAGTTTAAAAAAAAAAGAAATAGGAAAGAAATTTATTTAGCTCACAGTTTGGAGAGGCTGAAAGATCAAGATCAGGCAGTCACTTTGGATGTGGTGGTACACACCTGTAATCCCAGTGACTCAGGAGGCTAAGGAAGGAGGATAGTAAATTCAATGCCAGTCTAAACAATTTTGTGAGACCCTCAGAGACTTAGTGAGACCCTGTCTTAAAATTAAAAAAAACAACAACAACCAGGTCTGGGATGTAGCTCAGTGGTAAACCCCACCCCCCTACCCCGCCCCCAGATTCAAATCCCAGTACTAGGAAAAAAAAAAAAAAAATCAGGGAATGACACATGTTCAACTTCTGGTAAGGGACCCATTGGCTATTTCACATGGTGGTAGGTGGTATTAGGGTTAGAGTACACATAAGGAGACATCCAAGGTGAAAAAGGAAGCCAGAGACAAGGAGGTGTCAGTCCATCAGTCTTTTCCTTTGTATAACAACCCATTCTCCTGGAAACTAATTCACCCAATGAGACCAATGTGAATCCCCTCTAAAAGGGGTGATTCCATAATCTAATCACCTTACACTAGTCTCCACCTCTTAAAGATTCCACTGTCTTTTAATGTGACCACCTTGGTCTATGCATTTGGCCCCAGTTTCATTATCATTACTCTCACTTCATAGGGAATAACTGTCCTGAATTTGGTGGTTTTCATTTTTATAGATGAGATTTTACTTATATTACAAACGCATGCATATCAGTTAAGATTGGGTTCAACTTTACATAACAGAAAACCCAGACAACAGTGGTTTATAGAGAAATGGGAATTTATCCTTTTTACATAACCAGGAGACTTAGGTAGGCAGTTGAAGCAATGAGGTTGATTTCACATAACGAGGATCAGTTATTTGGGATTCTCTTGGTTTTCCCTTAATGTTGTAATATGGCTGCCTCGGCTTCAATCATTGTGACCCATTTCCAGGAAAAGGAAGGAAGAGCCAACTGCAAAAAAGTACACGTCAACTAAGTCTTTCCTGCTTTTAAGGGTCATTCCCAAGAACCCTACCCAACAATTTCCACTAACATCCTGTTTTTCAGAATCATGTCATGTTCTTTATCTGCAAGAGACTCTGAAAAATGTGGTTTTACACCTGGTTTGTATTCCCACCACAATAAAAGTGGCATTCTACCATCACAGAAGAGAGGCTAGATACTGGATAGGCAACTAGCAGTCTTCTTTCTGTCCTAAGTAATAGATGAATTCAAATGCTTTTAAATGTTATGTAATTAAATCATATATAAATGAAATTATATTTTATGTTACTGTTACAATTTGCTTTTTTGTTTAACTTCATATATTTGAGATTGACCTACATTGATAGACATAACTTTAATTTGCTCATTTTGAAAGGTATGAAGCTTATTCACTTTAGGTACAATTATACAAAATTAAATGCAGAATGTTGGATGGGACTGATCTTAAGCTTCATTGACCTTCATGGAAACCACCTCTGCTTAGGGTCTTTGAAGTTTTTTGTTGTTTTGTTTTTTTGTGATACTTAGGACTGATACCAAGGCCTTATCCACTCCACCACTGAGCTACATCCCAAATCCAAACCCAAAATTTTATTCTTTCTGCTTGGAATGCTATTGTCCAAAATGTTCTTTTCTAGACTCTATTTTATTATTCAGATCAATAACTGCTAGTTCTCCAGTATCTACTTTTTATTTCTGCCATACTAATAGACTTTTTGCTGTGTACATGATTATCCAGGTAAGAGCCACGTTTCCTAGATGTGGCCCTGTGACTATGTTCTGGTCAGTGGATAGAAGGAAAATGATATGTTCCATTTTGGGTTAATCCCTTCATGGGGATACATCTTTCCCTGACCCTTTTCCATCTCCTGCAGTGTGGCGGTGATATTTGGCCCTTTTAGACCAGGTGACTAACACTCAAGAAATAGTAGAGCAACAGGATAGGAGGAGCCTAGACCCCACACAACATGGCAAAGCAGAACTACCAAAAATCTTGGTGAGAAAAAACGTAGCTTCCATTATATTTTAAGCCTGTTATTTTTGTCTTGAACACATTTATTCAAATCTATATGCAATACACGCAAATATCGACTCCTTGGCAGCCTTCCCTAAAGGCTCTCCCTGACGTAGCTCCACCTCACACATTCAAGTCACTCTTACCACATCAGTCCATGACCTCCTTCATTGAATTTATCATCACCTGACAATATTGTGTTTGTTACTTTCTTTGCTATCTGTCTGTCCTGTTAAAATTTTTCTATGAAGGGAGAGACCTTACTGATCTTGGAAACTATATTCACAAGGCCCAGTACAGTGCCTGGTGTTTAACAAGTACTCCATAATTATTTGTTGAATGAATGAAAGAATAAATCAACAGAGAAAGACTCCCCCACTAATTAGTTTCCACAAAGGCTATAAGTTAGTGGCAGGCTAGGATAGTGTCTGTATGTTTATTTTCACATGACAAGGAACTAACAAACTGCCCAATACCTTGTTCAAAAAAATGAAATGACAAAAGAATAAGACTGAGCCAAGGGCTCTTCTGAAATAAAACTCAATAATGAAACTTCAATCATGAATATAATTTCATTTTTTTAAAGATTTCAAAGTTTAGCTTCCTGGGGAAGTCACTTGTTCATTAGGTAGGGAATAAGAAAAATAGTGGTGCTCCTATAGATACTACATACAAAACATTGAAAGAAGCTTAACTTTCACAAAAACCCTAATGTAAAATATAAGTATCAATAACATCAGCCAATACCTTATCACATGCCAGGGTCTGTGTTCAATGGTTCCCATTTATTATCCCATTTAATCTTGATAATCCTCCTGTGAGTAGCTAGTAGAGGTCCATTATCTGTTATCTGAACTACTTGTCAGACATATGTGTTTTGGTATTCAAAACTTTTTGGAAAATTAATATAGTATATATACTATATACTATATGTAATACCCCTCACAGGATCTGGGGCAGAACCTCATAGTCAACTACATTAATATTTTTGCAGAGAACTTTATAAATATTAACTAAGTAGTGAGCACATAAAAGCTATAAAAAACCTCATGTCCACTTAAGTTAGATTCATGATTAGATTCAAATCAGGACAAGTTTTCTTAGCAAATGAGTCATAAAACTTTTGATTTTCCAATATTTTGGATTTTAAAATTGTGAAGAATAAATTGTGGATTTGTGTTACCACTCCAGTTTTACAGGTTTAGGAAACATACTTAATTACTTATCCAGTTCCAGAGAAATGAAAATTGATATTCGTGCAAAAATTTGCAAAAAAAAAAAAAAAGTAGAACTTGTCCAGGCTGGGCACAGTGGTAATCCCAACAACTCAGGTGGTCAAGGCAGGAGGATTGTTAAATTTGAGCCAACCTCAGCAATTTTGCAAGTTCCTCAGCAACTTAGTGAGACCCCATTGCAAAACAAAAGGATGGATGTGGCTCAGTGGTGGAGAATCCCTGGGTTCAATTTCCAATGTTTAAAAATAAAAAATGCCTTGTCCAAGGCCACAGAAATAGTAGGGAATAGTGGATCTGAATCCCAACCAATCTGGTTGAAAAGTTACCATGCTCAACAGTTTTACCATATACCTGAAAATCCCATGCTACTCAAAGCATTCAGGCTGAATCAGGGGAGATGTTCAGTCCTGGGGAATAATTCTGCCCTGCTGAAGTAATTCACACATCAGGGTGCTGGATAGACAAAGGAACCCCTAAAGTGTCTTCTCATCCCAAGACTCCATTACCTGGAGTCTTTTGGTTTTTAGTACTGGGGGTTGAACCCAGCAGCACCTTACCACTGAGTTACATCCTGAGTCCTTTTTATTTTTATTTTGAGACAGGTCTCATTCATTTGCTGAAGCTGTCCTCAAACTTGTGACCCTTCTAGCCCAGCCTCTGCAGAGTTGATGGGATTTTGAGGCGCACAAGGCCATGCCAGGATTCCGTTATCCTTTAAAAATGAATCTTATGCTAATTCTAGACCACATTTGTAAATGGCTTTTCGTGTGGCACATGAAGCTGATATTTCTTCATCCCTCCACTTAACAAATAAGGTTTAAGCATTCAACATGTGCCGAGCAATACAAGGAGATGTGAAGACTTACTAACATGATCTGTGATCTCAGGGTCTACAATACAGTTGAAGAGATGACATAAACACAGAATAAGTTCAACAGCCTTGCAGACTGGACTATTACAAAGTCTAAGTGAGAAAAACCAAAGCAGCAAGATAGTGAAGGCTCCCAGGGATGGGAGAAAGAGAAATCCCTACAGCTAATAGAATCGAGGAAGACTTTATGCAGAAGATGGAAGGACTTATGGATGGGAAGGACTTAGTGAAAACAGGAAAGAGGGGGTGGCCTTTCAAGTATAGGCTGTAACCCACCCAGAAAAAGATTGTTTACATTAGCATATGCAAATGATTTGGGATACATTCATCTCAAGTGTATACAGATAGTTGGACAAATACTCTCAAATGTCTTTTAGTATACATACATTATGAAGCACTCACATGAGCAGTGTTAGATACTCTTAAGAAAAGTCGCTTTGACCATTTTCAACCAGGTAGTATTCCAAATGCTTCTGCAGTGAAAGAATCATCCTAAAATCAATCAGGTACTAAGAAACAAAAGCTGCCTCTAGGACAGAATATTCAAGTGAACTCTAGAAGAGACTACCTCTGCCACTATTCAGCAACATACCTCGAAGCCCTGGGCTGATTTATGCTGCCAGTGTCCTCTTAGATTCCATAACTTTAGGGTATCTACATAAATATGTCTATGACAAATACATACTACTGCATCAGTATAATATAACCAGTAAAATCATATGCATTTGTAAATACACTAATAAAGCTGATATTTACATACAAAGAGAAGCAATACGGAAGTTTAGGATGAAATCATTCTAAACTTAAAAAGGAATTGTCACTTTTCAGTACAGTTGCTAAAACAAGCTCCCAACCCTCTGACATTATTCCTTTTCAATAGGATATTGCTAAATTGAATTTACGCCCAGAAGTTATTTCTTCTTGCCTGCAAAAAGAAATGTATAAATAGGATGGCACATATTTTGAAATTAATCTGAAGTTGAGTCACACCACTTGGATATATATTAAAAGGATCAGCAGAACCAAATGGCAATCACCATGCTTCCCTTGGAAAATTGGGAAATTGATATGACACTGCTTTTTTCTGCTTTGGGAGAACCAAAATAAGATGTGGTTTTGAAGAAACTCAGTCCCTTTCTTGATGACTTTGTGCCATTTCAAACCAATCTCTTCATATTTGCCATTCCATGAGCCTGTGACATCAGTAATGTGCACAGATTAAGCACCATCCCTTCCACTTTTATCTCAGTCTGCATTCTTTTTTTTTTTTTTTTTTTTAATTCCTCTCCATACTGGGGATTGGACCCAGAGTGCTTTACCCCTGAGTTACACTCCCAACCCTTTTTATTTTAAGACAGGGTCTCACTAAGTTGAAGAGGCTGACCTTGAACTTGTGATCCTCCTGCCTTAGCCTCCAGAGTTGCTAGGATTATAGGTGTGCACCAGCACCTGGTTCAGTGTGCATTCTTCTCAGAGCCTACCTTTTTCTGTTCCATCATGTATTCCTTGGGGTGCTCTGAAATGCTTTTTTCAGTAAATTAAAATATTTATGGGTAAAGTGTCATGATGTCTGTAACTTACTTCCAAAGTTCAGCAAAGCACTTGGAAAGAGAGAGCAAACATGGCAAAATATTTTAAATTTGTGAATCTAGATTAAAGACATGGGTGTACATTATATCATTCTTTCAACTTTTCTATAGGTTTGAATCTTTTTTAAGAAAAAGGTTTTTTAAGTCCCTTAGCCTTTTAAGATAATTAATGCTCTTTTTCTCTGCCCACCCCACCCTTGGAAATTTCCCTAGAAAGAGTTGTCTATCCTCTTTCCACACCTTCTCTTTCCATTCTCTTCAAAATCTACTTTAGATGCGCTAATTCCCCACCTTTCCACAGAAACAGATTTTGGCAAGGTCACTGATGACCTTCTCATGGTCAAATCCAATGATCAATTCTCAGTCCTCATCTTACTCAACCTATGAGGGGTGTCTGACACACTTGCCAGGTCCCCCCTCTGAAACGCTTTCTTTGGTTGACTCTAAGACATCAGGTTCCCACTGCCTGCTCCTCTCAGTCTTCTTGCTGGACCCACTTCATCTCTCTCATATAACACTGGGGACCCCTGAGGTTCCTATCTGAGAAAGCTTTACTATCTCAGCTCCCTCTTTAGATAATCACACACAGTCTTCCTGTCCTTACATATCACCTATACGTAGTACTTGAACTTCTACCCTGAATCCCTATGCTTCTTATTTCAAATGCCTTTTTAATATCTTTGCTTGAATGTCTAATAGATATTTCATACTTAGTACTTAAACTCCTGATAGTTCACATCCCTGTTTTCCTGAACATGATCCTCTCTTATTCTTCCTTGCTTTACTAGATGGCAACGCCATTCCTCCAATTCTTCAATTCAGAATTTTAGAGTCACCCTTGGTTTATCTTTTTCTCCCATTTCCATTTCTTCAATAAATCTTGTCAGATCTGTCCTCAAAATAGACAAAAGTTTTTAAACTCCTCCCTATCTACATTATTACTACCATAGTCCAAGCCCTCATTACCTCATTATCTCTTATGTGCTCATGATTCCTGTATTCAAAACCCAAACAAAGTTTCCTCATTTTATTCAGAAAAAAAATAAATAAATTCATAGACTTGTTGAAAGAAATTAAAGAAGACCTAAGTTAATGGAAAGACATCCCATGTTCATGGATCAAAAGACTTAATATTGTTAGGATGCCGATACTCCTCAAACTGAACTATAGATTCAACTCAATTCCTATCAAAATTTCAATTGGCCTTTTTATAGAAATTGACAAGATGGTTCTAAAATTCACAAGGAAATTAGATTTCAAGGAACTAAGAACAACAACACTTCTGGGGATTGTAGGAATTACACGTTCTGATTTCAAATTTACAACAAAGCTACAGTAATAAGACAGTGTGGTACTGGCATAAATATAAATATACAATAAAAAAATGGACAAAAGAGTCCAGAAATAAATTGATGATCAATTGATTTTTGGCAAGAATGGCAAGAAAACACAATGGGGAAAGAGTAGTTCTTTCAATAAGTGATGCTGTAATAGAAAGAAATTGAATCCTTATCTCATACTACATACCAAAAAAAAAAAAAACTCAAAATAGATCATAGAAGTAAATGTAAGAAAGAAAAATATAAAACTCTCAGAAAAAAATCATAGACATAAATTTTAATGACATTGCTTTAGGCACTAGCTTCTTAGATATAAGGTCAAAAGCATAAATGACAAAAGAAAAAAATACATAATTTTGGACCTCACTGAAATTTAAACTTTTTGTTCTTTAAAGGATACCATCTAGAAAGTGAAAAGACCATCCATCAAATGGGGGGAAAAAATTGCAAATCACATAGCTTACAAAAGACCTGTATTTAAAATAAAGAACTCTTATGACTCAATGAAAGACAAGTAACACAATTTAAAAACAGCCAAAGGAAAAAATTAATTAATTAATAAAAAAAATTAAAACAGGCAAAGGATTTGGACAAACATTTCTCCAAAGAAGAATATACAAGTGGCTAATGAAAAGATATGTGACTTCATTATTTATTAGGAAATGTAAATCAAAACCACGAGATACCACTTCAAACCACTAGGATGGCTTTAATTTAAAAGAGAATAACAAGTGTTGGTGAGAACAGAGAGAAGTTGGAACACTCCTACACTGTTGGTGGGAATGCAAAATGGTGCAACCACTTTAGAACATAGACTGGCAGATCATCAAAAGACAAAACATAGAGGTATCATGTAACCCATCAATTCTACTCCTAGGTACATATCCAAGCAAAGTAAAAACACGTACACACAAATACGTTTATAGCAGTACCATTCAAAATAGTAAAAAAGTGGAAGCTTTAATGTCTATCAACCCGAAGAATAGATATACAATGTGGTATACGTCCATATAACATAGTCGTATTTGGACTCGAAAAGGAATGCTTCAACACAGAACCTTGAAACTTTGCACGAGGCAGACAGAAAAGACCTTACGTTATTTCATTTTTATGAAATATCCAGGATAGACAAATTCATAGAGATAGAAAGATGAGTGGTTGCCCAAAACCAGGGCAAGGAGGGAATAGTTATGAGTTTCATTATGAGATGATTAAAAAGTTCTTTGAAATTAGTGAATACACTAACATTCTAAAAGCCACTGAATTGTGCACTTTTAAAAGGTGAATTTTATAGTGTCAGTTACATCTGAATAAGGTTATCTTGAAAAATCCAAAATTCTTACTTTGTCCTAAAAGGTCACTCATAATCTGGATTCATCTCCACCCACTCTCCCCGCCCCACTTACCCCATCTTTCTTGCTGTTTCTCACTCAAGCACACTGCAGCCAGAGACTTGGTACTTGCAGTTCCCTCTCCCTGAAGTGCTGCTCCCCCTGCCTGCACCCCCAGGCTCTATCTTTCACCTCCTTAGAGTTCTGCTTAGATATTGCCTTTTTAGAAAGCCCCTTCCTGGCCATGATATATAAGCTCTATGGAAATAATCCCAGCTACCCCCACTTCCAGCACTTACTGTTTCACTTTTTTTGATAGCATTTTTTACCACCTGACTTCTCATATATTTGTTATATATTATCTGAACAAAAGCTTTGAGAGGATGGGCATCTTTTTATCTTATTCACTGCTTTATCTCCAGTATCTTGAACCATGTCTGTCATGTGGTCTGTGCTCAAGGTTATCCAAGAAGCAAATGTGTGGCAGGTGCCTCAAACACCCGAAGTCCCCTTCCCAGAAATAAAGTCCCTGCTTCAAAGGAAAGACTTCTCACATCTCCGCTGGTTCAAGCTCCCTACAGGAAAGTCAAAGTACCAGTGCTGTTAGGAGGAGTAATCCAAAATACTGGGTTAGATGTGATAGTGACACCAAAATATTTACAGTGGAAAGAAATAGACCAACTCTTTGGATTAGGAACATGAGTGTTTGAGCTGAGGAGAACACAGTAATACATTACACAACTCACGTCCTGCCACCTGA
The DNA here is from genome assembly GCF_902686455.1 of Sciurus vulgaris. Taxonomy (NCBI): domain Eukaryota; kingdom Metazoa; phylum Chordata; class Mammalia; order Rodentia; family Sciuridae; genus Sciurus; species Sciurus vulgaris. The sequence continues at coordinate 51,786,749 of NC_136461.1, forward strand.
AAGAAATGCTCAGTGTCTCCAGCTGGTCTTTTATTTCTTTGGATGGTTTTCTCTGCTACACTGGGGAAGGAAAATGAGGATCCAGGGATGGTGAAAAGGAAAATGAGGATATAGTGGTTGTGAAAAGGGCAGACATGTGATTACACTGGTTAAAAAAGAGAGAAAGAGCAGGAAATGAATGGCAACTTCCCTCCCAAAGCATCCCAAGTCTTTTTCCTCTTCAAGCCTGGAAATGGTGATACGTGGTTTATGTTCAGTTGCTCACTGGAGACCACCTCCTCCCCACAGTCCACACTCAGTTTCCATCCTGTTGGTTACATATCTGCCAAAGAACACACCCTTCTGACGTCGAGCCAATGGCCTCCCGATGACTTCAGCTAAGACATCCATTCCCATGCCAAACTACTCTTCATTCTGCCTTGGAATTAACTTTTTCAAACATAAGATATTCCCTCAACTTCTTTTCTTAAAAATTCCCATTGCTTTCTGCTACATAGAGCTTGATTGTTGTTGTTGCTAAGGTGGGTCTTGCTGTATTGCTCAAGTTGGTCTTGAACTCATGAGTTGAAGCCATCATCCATACTCAGCCTCCACAGTAGCTGGCGCTACAGGTGTGTGCAGCCACCACAAGCTTAAATGTCTTTCTTAAGGACACTTATTTTTTCTTTCTTTTTTACAGTGCTGAGGATCAAATCCAGGGCCTTACACATGCTGGGCGAGCAAGCTACCACTGAGCTACAGCCCCACCCCAGGACACTATTCTTAATCTAATCTCCATCTACCTTCTAGGCTCCTCTTCTGGCTTTTCTATATTTCTGCTATATTTCTCAATCTTCAAACATTCAGTTTCTTCTGCATAAAATGCCCCTACCCTTCCATGCCATGCCCCAACTTCTCTACTGGAGAATTCCTATTCAACCTTCCAGACTCTGTTCAGCTTCATCCTAAGTGAAGCCTTACCCATTTCCTCCAGCCACTCTCTCACCTCATTGTTCCCAGAATTCATTGCTTGCCTTCCTTCCTTCCTTCCTTCCTTCCTTCCTTCCTTCCTTCCTTCCTTCCTTCCTTCCTTCCTTCCTTCCATGCTGTGGATGGATCTCAAGGCCTCACACATGCTAGAGAAGTGCTCTGCCACTGAGCCCCATTCTCAGCCCTGCACATACTTTTTTATACCCTTGTATTGTAAAGTTTGTTGTTTTATATTTGTATATGTGTCTTCCCATTAAACAAAAGCTTATCTCTTAGCATGTCCGTAGCTTAGCATAGTACTGGACACCAGTAGCAATTTAGTGTATGTTAGTTAAACATTCAAGAATGATTACTAATAGTTTTTTAAAATATCTCATAATGTTAATAATAAACCAATTAGCTTTAATAAGGTACTTGTAGAATCTTTTAAAATAAGCACATAAATACTCTATGCATATACTGAAAATCACATTTATAAAACTGGTAAAATAAAAAGATTTTTTGCTATATTTAGGACCCACCCATGATTCAACTATTAGATAGTCAAAGAATTTGCCAAAGAAATTCTGAAGATCACCTATTAAGTAGAGCTAGAGAGAGATGTGGCTTATTCATCCTTGAGACTAAAGGGTATGTTCTCATTTTGACGTTCAAGGATTTATACAAGCAACTCCCATTAATGCTAATGGGAATTGTGCGCATAAATTCTCACAAACTGAGATAAGAACACATCCCTAAATGTGCAAATCAGGAATACACACAGATACTATAATTCCAAAGCCTAAGAAACTAAGCCCATAATTAAAACGTGTGGATCTCTTGGTGGCAGCAGATTGAGTTGCTAACAGACTTGCAGGTCCAATTCATCACAATATACCTTCAGCCATCCAGCCGTTGCCAGTCCTGGAGGGCAGCAGATGCTGGTGAACTGCAGACCGCCCTGTCCAGGGGAAAGGCCAGCCCACCCAAGGAACCTCATCAGGAGAAGGGGGTGAGGCAATGGGGTAGGAAGATGGAGTGCAGGCAGGGGAAGTGGAAGACTCGGCAAAGACCCTTTCGTCCCCTTTCCTACCACCTGGTCCTTTCACTTGACAGTCACACCTGCTTAGAAGAGGATTTCCAAATCTAAACATTTAAAATGAAAATCAAATAATCTATTCTGCAAGAGGCTACTTGGAAAACAGATTTACTCACAACATACACAGATGCTTGAGAGACTCGTTTAGGATTTCTGAAATCCAAATCTCCTTGGAGGAGAATACAAATAAACAATTTCACCAAATTATTAAAATGTGACCATAATCACTAGGGCTTTACAGTCTCATCCCAATTTCGACAAGTTATTCTTAATATTCTTGTAATAAATTGACCTCCCGGTTTAATCCCACAAAAGTAGATTCTATCCTGAATGCAGCACAGTGAAAAGCCACTTGAATTTAGAATTCAAAGACACAGTTTCAAGTGTCACAGGACACAAAATCTCTCTGAGCCACAATTTCCTCTCCTGGGAAATGAGAGGCAATAATCCTTGCTCTGCTTGTCTCTTGAGGTTGTTATGAAGTTCAAATTAAAAAATTCAAATAAGAGTCAGGCTTGGTGGGACACACCTTTAATTCCAGCAATTCAGGAGGTTGAGGCAGAAGGATCACAAGTTCAAGGCCAGCCTCAGGAACTTAGTGAGATGCTAAGCTTGGAATGTGGCTCAGTGGTAAAGCAACCCAGGTTCAATCTCCAGTACCAAGAAAAAAAAAAAAAAAAAAGCACTTGAAAATACAAACATTAGGTCCTGTGTGCAATAATAAATGTTTATTTGAATTAAGCTTTCCCCCCTAAAATATTCAGAAACAGCTTGTTTTTGTCAGGTTTTCATTGCTGCAACCAAAAGAGCTAAAAAGAACACTTGTAGAGGAGGAAAAGTTCATTTGAGGGCTCACAGATTCAGAAATCTCAGTCCATAGACAGCGTAGACCAAGCTCTTTAATATGACCCTAATAAGAGCTGGCACGATTATACCCTACTTCTCAAGCCTTATCCATCTCTTTCTTCTCTGGGCTTCAGCTACATCACCTTTTAAATTCTTTGTAAGTAGTCCCTTGTACCACAGGGCCTTTTAACATGCGGTTCCCTCTGCCTCTTCACCTAATTATCTGGGGGCTCGAGGTGAGGCTGAACATCATGGGAAGAGTGTGGTGCAGGGAAGCAGCTCACATAACGATCAAGAAGCAGAGAGAGGAAAACTCCACTCTCCAGATACAAAATATATACCCCATAGCGACACCCCCAAAGAACCACTTCTTCCAGTCACACCCTACCTGCCTCCAGTTATGGCTCAGTTAATCCCATCAGGGATGAATTCAGGGATTAGTTTAAGGATATAACCCAATCATTTCTCCTCAGAACCTTCTTGCATTGTCTTACACGTGAGCTTTTGGAGCATCTCACATCACAGCCTCTTCTACTGAAAACAACCGCCTCCCCAACAGAGAGTCTCTTTCACAACCCCTCTCCTTTCCCTCCTAACCCTTCCACCCTCAGTTCTTCCATACATCTCTAGCCACCCACCAGCCCCAATAATACCTTGTTTCATTTGAGTCTATCCTAAACCCACAAAAATAAAAGCCTCCAATATAGGGGAAGAGCAAAAATCTTCTTGGGAGCCATGTGACTTCACTATAGTCCTGCTGAGATACTGGCAGCCACTGTGAGCCAAATACTGTGCTGGGAGCTGGGCTACCTCCCTGAGCAAGATCCATGAGCATGCTCACCGGTGCTGCCCGTGTTAAGTCCTATCGTTTCTACCTGAATCCATCTGCTTGCCTTCTTCTCCATGCCCCCACCATTTCATCATCGCTTGCATAGACTACTCTATTACCTGCTAACTGGATATCTCTGATTTCCCTTGTAGAAATCTTTTTTTAAGGGCTGGGGAGATAGCTCAGTTGGTAGAGTGCTTGTCTTGCAAGCAAAAGGCCCGGAGTTCAATCCCCAGCACCATAAAAAAATAAAATAGAGATCTTTTTAAAGCCCACATTTGGTCTCGTCACCCTTCAAAATACTTCAGTGATCTCCAGATGTTCTAAGGATAAAGACCAAGCTCTTTAATATGGCCCTAATAAGAGCTGGCATGATTTGACCCTACTTCTCAAGCCTTATCCATCCCTTCTCTGGGCTTCAGCTAGATCACCTTTTAAATTCTTTGTAAGTAGTCCTTTGTACCACAGGGCCTTTAACATGCTGTTCCCTCTGCCTCTTCACCTAATTAACTTCCACTTACCTTAGCTCAAACGTCACTTCCTAAGGAAAACCTCCCTGTCCTCCCTCACCTTGTCAAATCCCCTTTCATCTGTCCTCATAGCACTATGGACATCTCCTGGTACTCACTCTTGATTATTGTCTCTCTTCCAATGAACAGTAAAGCTCTATGAGGACAAGACTGTGCTGGCTTCACTCATCACGATTTCTTCTTAGCACCCTATCATAATGCCTGGCACACAGGAGCTGCTCAATTAGTATTTATTGACTGAGTGAGTACCTTCATCAACTCATTTTAGTCATGGATAAAGCAAGTCAGTGTGCAGATTCAGCTCAGTAAATAATAATGTAAACACTGAGAGAGCAGAGATTTTTGTCTTTTATTCATGGAAGTATTTACCATACACAAAATAGTGCTTGGCACATAATAATCACCCAACAAATATTTTCTGAATGAATGATGAATGAAGAGATAAACTATGAATAAGCTCAATGAGTACTGGTTGCACCTAGAAAGACTTACTATGTACTCTTTATCTCCTGTATGTTTCTCATATGTACTTAGGAGAATTCCCTTGAAGTCCTAAATGCTTTCTTGCTGAGAAACTTCTTGGGAAGCTGCATAATCTCTTTGAGAGTCTATTTCCTCATCCCCAGAATGAAAATAATACCATCTGTTCTGGCTTCCCTACAGGATTAGGGTAAGAATCAAAGGAGATCATGTAATCCATGAAGGGTCATCGAGATGAGTAGACTCCAGCCAGCATTTTGAATGCCAACAAGTAGGCACAAAGCTAGGTATTGTACTTAAGAAGTGATAGGATAGTGAGTTCCTCTGTGCTTGTCACCACATGAAAACCCCTGAAACTCGTGCTTTTTCCTCTTCTATCCTTTGTATTTGTACTTCTGTATTTATGATCATTAGTCATGTCTATTTACATGCTCTCTAGTGCTTGATTTCTGGGAACTACAAGGCACAAAGAGAAGTGGCCAAGGATGAACACAGGAGAACTTAGACCCTGAACAAGAGATGTGGCAAAAGTCCAAAGGTAGAGACAGGACCTGCAGTGAGACATCTGAGACAATTCCCAGGCTAAACGTCTGTGGCAAAATGGCTGGGAGGTGCTGCTGAATGTGTGAGGTCAGAGGTAAGTACTGCAAGCCTGGTGAACACTTTTTTTTCTTTTCTGAATAAAATTATCGAGGTGGCTGGGCACAGTGGTACACGCCTGTAACACCAGCTCACTGGGATGCTAAAGCAAGAGAATCACAAGTTTGAGGCCAACATGGGCAACTTAGCAAGACCCTGTCTCAAAATAAAATATAAAGGGTTGGGTGGATATAAATGAGTGATAGAGCAAGCATTTACCAAGCATGTGCAAAGGCCTGGGCTCAATCTTCAGCACTGAAGGAAAAAAAAAAAAAAAAAAAAAAAAAATATATATATATATATATATATATATGCGCACACACACACATACCTATTAGTTGCTCAAATCATCATTATGCAAATCCTAAATAGCATGTAAGATTCAATCAGAATAAATGAGATCTTAGACCCTTTGTTATCAAATAAGAAATAAAACAGAAATTAATAAGCATTTTTAAAAAGCATGAATCAAAATAAATAGCACAGTTCAGAACTGCAAAAAAGAAACAAAAGAATATATTACCAAATGAACAGCCAGCTACTCAAAACAAACGTGCATGCGCTCCCAATGCTGCATAAATAACAACCTTTCTCCTATAACTGATGTATAACCAACAGCTGCATGAAATACAAATCGTGTTCTCTAATTACTCTATCTCCATATATCTTATTTGTATTGTGAAAATTCTCACCATAAGAGAGAAAAGACTATTCATTACACCTGCTGGTCTCAATACAGAATTCAACCAGGAAACTACAACACACAAAACCTCCAGTGTCTATTTGCCCTTCAAGAAACCTTTAACAGGTGTAGTGGTGCATTAGAATTCTGGCTGTCACTTACTAGCTATGTGACCTTGAGAAATTCATTGAGACTTCCTGAGTCTTGGTTTCCTCATCTATTTTATGGGGCTCATGATACTCCCTTAGGATAGTTCTAAGAAATAATTAAGATGCTCTTCAGCCTCCAAGCATGATGCTAAAAGTTCAAGGAATGGTAGCTGGTTAGATAAATGATTTTATACTTCAAAATTTGGGTCCTCCTAAGTAAAAAAGGGAGAAGACACAAATAAAAACCTAAAATCAGTAATGAGAGTAGAGACTTTACTACTGACTAACCTAAACAAACGAACAAACAAGATGAAAAAGAATACTATGTAAGAAGAAAGAATACTATTCTTTCTTCTTACATAGTGGTGGGTTTATCTCAGTGGTTGAGCACTTACCTAACATGCAAGAGGCCCTGGGTTTGATCCCCAACCCCACAATAAATAAATAAATAATAAAAAGGAATAGTCTAAGCTATTAATCATGTCCAATAACTTAGATAACCTAGATGAAATGAACAAATTTCTAGAAACACACAAATTTCCAGAAACACACAAATTTCCTAAACTGACACAAGAAGAAAGAGAGAATCTCAAAAGACTTATAACAGAGAGATTGAGTCAGTAATGAAAAACAATCTAGCACCTGAGGGCTTCCCTGGTGAATTTTACCAAATATTTAAAAAACATTAAAACATTTTCATTTTTAATTAACACATAGTAATTGTATATATTTATGGGGTACAATGTGACATTTCAATGTGTGTATACAATGTGCAATGATCAGACCAAGGTTATTGGCATATCTGTTGTCTTGGACATACATCATTTTTTTGTGTAGGGAACATTCAAAATCCTTTCTCCTGGCTATTTGGGAATAATTAAGTGTTGTCCCCCACAGTTATCCTACTGTTGTACAGAACATTAGAAGTTATTTCTCCCATCTGACTATATCCTGGTCCCCATAACCCTCCACTCTCCACCCCTCTCCCCTGACACGCCCTTCAAGCTCTGCTAACCACTACTCTATTTTCTCCTTCATTGTGATCAACTGTTTAGCTTCCACACAAAAAGGAGGAACATGAACCCACCAACGATTTAAAGAATTAACACCAACCTTTCTCAAATGCTACCCCCAAAAAATGGAAGAGAAGGGAACACTTCCTAAATCATCCTATTATGTCAGCATTTCCCAGATACCAAAGCCAGATAAAGATGTCAACAAGAAAAAAAAAATCATGAGACGGTGTCCCTTATGACTATAGATGCAAAAATCTACCAAATACTAGTAAACTAAATCAACAGCATATAAAAGAAGTACACACCTTTCACCATGACCAGGTGAGGTTTATTCCAAGAATGCGTGGGTGGCTCAATGTAGAAAAAAATCAAGCAAGGTGCCAGAGCAATGAGACCTGTAATCCTAGCAATTCAGGAGGCTGAGGCAGGAGGATTGCAAATTCAAGACCAGCCTTCCCAACTGAATAGAGCCCTAAACAACTCAGTGAGATCCTCATCTCAAAATTTAAAAAAGTTAAAACACTGGAGATGTGGCTCAATGGTAAAGCACCCCCAGGTTTAATCCCTAGTACCAAAAAGAAAAAAGAAAAATCTAGCAAGATAATAAATCCTATCAATCAGAATAAAGGGGCTTGTGGGGTGGAGATCATGTCAATTGGAGGAGAAAAAAATATTTGGCAAAATCCAACACTCTTTCATAATAAAAACACTAACAAGAGTAGGAATAGAAAGGAACTTACTCAACATGACAAAGGCATTTATGAAAAACCCAAGAGCTAACATTATACTGAGTGAAAGACTTTCCCTCAGGATTAGGAACAAGACAAGGATGTCTGCATTCATCACAGCAATTCAACATGGAACTGCAGCCAGAGCAATACAGACAGAAAAGAAAAGATGGATAAAAGAAATTGCAAATTTTATGATACACATGTATCATATGAGCGTTGTGTGCGTATCCCAGCTATCGTTTGGTAGTTGGGATCTCAAGAGAGGGAGCCCAGGGAAAGTTCTTTTATGACCAGACTCAGAAGTAATGCAATAACACTTGTGCTACATTTTATTGGTGAAGGCAGTTGCAAGATTCTGCCTAGATTCAAGTAGAGGGAATGTAGTTCTCAACTCTCACCTCTCAATGCAAAAAAAAAAAAAAAAAAAAAAAAAAGTCAGCACTCAAAAGTAAGAAGAACATGTGGGACAGTATATAGATTGTTGCAACCATCTATGAAAAACATAATACTCCACTAGCAAGGAAAGAGATATATAATATCTCCTACTGCTAAAAACTTCAGCTGTTTCCCTCTTCTGAACTTGCTGTGAACTGTGACTGATATCTCTTGCAGTCTTGTGTAGAGTATCTTCTTCAATTTTTACTGAACTGTTTTTTTAAACAAAAGAGAAAGACCAACTTGATAAAGCAGAGGACATGGCACAATTTAGCTAGTGCCATCTTGGTAGCAGTTACCACTGAGATGGGTTAATACATGAATTGGTTAGTTGGTTGGTTGAGTCACACCTCCCTTTCCTTCTGCCATGGACTTGAGGTGGCTTGCTTCTGCAATTTAACTTCCATTGTGTTTGTGTCCACTCTTCTTATGGTTTCTCCTTGGTTCAACTGGATTTTAATTCCCATGCCACTGGCTTTATTTATGTTATTCTCGCTACCTAAAATAATACAAACATACTTGTCAAACTTGTGTTGCAAGGACTAAATATTTGCCAAATTTACTTTGATTAATGAATGCTTTATTACATTGATTGACAATAGCAATTCTTCTGACCTAGATATTGACCAAGTCAGGGCCAGACTTCATGGAGACAAGATCTAGAAATGAAGCTTTAAAAATGAAACTTCTCAGCCAGGTCAGTGTCACATACCTGTAATCCCAGCTACTGGGGAGGTTGAAACAAGAGAATCACAAGTTCAAGGCTGGTATCAACAATTCAGTGAGACTCTGTCTCAAAATAAAATAAAAAGGGATTGGGATGTGTTCAGTAGTAGAGCACACCTGGCTTCAATCCCTAGTATGATGAAAGAAGAAAAAGAAAAGCTCCTCTTTCTTCTCTTAGAGCCCCTGCCTTTTTCTCATCTCTGCTGAGTCTTCCTATTTACCTGTCTCTTCTCTCTTCTCCCTTTTCCTCTTCATTCTCTGCTCTTCCTCTTGCTTACTCTCTTACTCATCTCCTCTCCATAAACTTCCTCTGGGTGCACAAATCCCTGCATGGTGACCAGTCCTAGGTCTATAGCCTAAGGGTCCAGCACACCAATGGACTGTGGCCTCTGCCTCCTTAGACCAATTCTGAAGACTGAGACTCTGAGTGACGACTTCACCCCCACTAATCCGCTGTGGCCAGGGTAAGTCACAGCACATGATAAAAATACGCCACTACGTCTTATACTTAAGACTAGGAGTAGGACAGGCACCCCCAAATATTATTCTACACTGACTGCTTTCCTTCTTTCTCACAGGTGGCTGAACACTGTTGGAGAAAAATCTCTCAACCATGAATATTAATGCTATTATTTTCCCTTCTGGTTAATACCTTCCTCATTTATTCCCTTACACGGTCTTGCTCTCTTCTATCCTTCACAATCAAGCTTCTGTGTGTGTGTGTGTGTGTGTGTTTGTGTGTTGCACTCTACTACTGAGTTACATCTCCAACCCTTTTTATTTTATTTTGAGATAAGTTCTCACTAAATTGCTGAGGCTGGGCTCTAACTTGCTGTTCCTTGCCTCAGCCTCCTGAGATGCTGGGCTTACAGGTGTGCACCACCATGCCAGATCACAATCAAGTTTCTAAAAGGAATTATCCATGCTCAAACGGCAAGGATGGGGAGGTCAGAGACTACATTCACTCGTTTTTTGTTTTTTTGTTTTTTTTTTGTTTGTTTGTTTTTGTTTTTGCAGCGCTGGGGATCGAACTCAGGGCCTTGTGCTTGCAAGGCAAGCACTCTACCAGCTGAGCTATCTCCCCAGCCCCTTATTTTAGTTTTTTAATTATTTTATTTTATTTGTTCTAATTAGTTGTACATGACAGAATGCATTTATACGTTTTGGTAGATTATACGTAAATGAAGTGTAATCTCTCATTTTTCTGATTATACATATTGCAAGATCACATCGTTTTTTGAAATGAGTAGATCAGAAAGAATTAGAAACTTTGAGCGTGAATAAGAACGTTTTCTTTAAGAAACTTGATTGTGATCTGGCATGGTGATGTACACCTGTAAGCCCAGCAACTCAGGAGACTAAGGCAAGAGAATAGCAAAGTGTTGGTGGATTTTTCTCTCTTTTCATTTTCTATTTTATTAAGTTCTGCTCTTTGTCAGTTCTTCCTTCTCCTTTTTGGGAGTTTATTCTGATTTCTAACTTCTTGAATTAATCTTAGTTCATCAATTTTTTTTACAAAACATTTATTATGGCAAATATACGTAACATAAATTTTACCATTTTAACCATATTTAAGTTTAGTGTCATTAAGCAGATTCACATTGTGTAACCATCACCACCATCCATCTCTAGACACTTTTTCATATTCTTAAAATTTCTCCTTCCCTGGCCCCTGGTGACCACCATTATACTTTCTGTCTCTGGTTTGTTAATTTTTGTGGGGGCCAGGCACTTGACCACTGAGCCACATCACCAGCCCTGTATTATATTTTATTTAGAGACAGGGTCTCACTGGGTTGCTTAGTGCCTCGATTTTGCTGAGGTTGGCTCTGAACTCATGGTCCTCTTGCTTCAGCCTTCCGAGCTGCTGGGATTACAGGCATGTACCACCACACCCCGCTGGTTTGTCAATTTTAAATATTTATTTACTATCATATGCATTTTCCTGTAAGTATGCTCCTGCTGCCGTGTTTAATCTGTAGTACTCAGTCTTAACTATTCCATGGATTCCATTGCAATTTCTCCTTGAATCTGTGGACTTAAAAGTGCATTGTTTTACATTCCAAAATGTAAGGACTCAAACTCTCTTTTGGATATTTACTTTTTACGCTAGCATGTGTTCTGTATGGGTTTGGTTCTTTGGAATAAGTTAAACTCCCTTTTGGCCCAGTATGGGTCAGTTTTTGAAAATATCGCATGTATGATTGAAAACAATGTGAAATGTACTAGAATACCCCTTAAAAATGACTTAAAATAAAGGCCTTTATTTTTTATCACTGGATGTCTGGAGGTCAGGTACTCCAGAACTGACAGCTTGGAGTGTGACCCTGACTCCATCAAGGACACAGGACTGTCTCCTCTTCTGCCCCTCACTCTTCTTGGTCCTCTGGTAGTTGCCTTATTGTGTGGTCACAAGATAAAGAAGCCACAGTCCCAAACATGATGTCCTCATCCATCCTCACACCACCCTTGCAAGCAGAAAAGGAGGGCATAAAAAGCTTTCTTCCCCTCCTGAAACACTTTTGTTTTATCTGAGAAGAAAGAAACAATCCCCAAAGTTTTACATGAGGCCTTCTTCTACTTCTTGTTGGTCAAAGGAATTCTCACCACCAACCCAAGCTGCTAGGCAGCTGGAAAGCAAGTAAGTACTGCATATTCTGGATGTTAGCCCCTTAAGAGATAAATGTTTTGCCAAGATTTTCTTGCATTCTGTAAGTTGCCCTTGACTCTATCTTTTGGGTATTTTTTTAATGCTATAAATGGAACCCATAAACTCATTTCTCTATTTTTGTTTTTATTGCCTATGCGTTTGGTGTCATTACCAAGTCTAATATTTGAAGGTTATTTCCTGTTCTCTTCTAGGAGTTTTATAATTTTGATCTAATACTTAGGTCTTTAATCTACTTTGTGTTAATTTTTGTAGCTGGGTTCAATTTTGTCATTTTGCATGTGGATATTCACTTTTCCCAACTTCATTTGTTGAAGAGACTATCTTTTCCCCCATTGAATGATCTTGGAATTATTGTCAGAGAATTTGTCCATATATGCAAGGGTTTATTTTTGACAATTCTGAAGGACTTTTTCTTGGACAGTAATGGGGATCTAAGGTAGGGCCTTGTACACACTAGGTAAATGCTCTACCACTGAGCTATATCCCCTGTCCTTGGACTCCCCCATTCTATTCTATTCTATTCTATTCTATTCTTTCTTCTATTGTCTCTCTTTATGCTAATATCACACTGGTTGGATTACTGTGGCTCTGTAATATATTTTGTTTGTTTGCTATTTCCATAAACCCAGAGTGCTGGGGAATCGAACCCGGGCCTCCAGCATGAGAGGCAGGAACTCTACGAGATGGGCTATATGGCCTGCACTGTAATATATTTTGAAATCAGGAAGTATGAGTCTTCTAGGATTTTCCTCCCCTTTTCAAAAATTTTGGCTATTGAGATTTTGTACCAATTTTAGGATGAAGTTTTATATTTCTACCAAAAAAAGGCCTTTGGGATTTTGCTACAGGTCTGTGATAAATCAAGAACAATTTGTGTCGCATGGACATCTTAACAACATTAAGTCTTCCAAGCCACATACCTGTAAACCCAGCTACTCAGGAGCCTGAGGCAGAAGGAATGCAAATTCAAAGCCAACCTGGGAAAATTAGTAATATTCTTTCTCAACATAGGAAATAAAAAATGGGCTGGGAATGTAGCCCAGTGGTAGAGTGCTTTCCCGGCATGTTCAAGGCCCTGGGTTCAATCCTTAGTACCACACACACAAAAATTAAGACTTCCAATCCATGAACATAGAATGTCTTTCCACATATTTGTGTCTTTACTTTCCATTCATCAATATTAGATAGTTTTCAGTGTGCAGGTCTTTTACCACTTACGTTAAACTTATTCCAAATTATTTTATTCTTTCTTTCGCCAGTATAAGTGGGATTTTTAACTTACTATCCTTTTTGGATTGTTCATGTTATTGAATATTACAACTAACTGACTTTTATGTCTATTTTATAACCTGCAACTTTACCATATTTGCTTATCTGTTCTACTACTAAGTTTTATCATTTTCCTCATAAGGAATTTATGCATATATCAATGCCTGCTTTTTAAATTCTATTTTTACATACTGAGAATTGAACATGGTACTCAAGTCCTCTGACACTGAACTACACACTCAGCCCTTTTTCTTTTTATTTTGAGATAGAATCTTAGGAAGTTGCCCAGGCTGATCTTGAACTTATGATCCTCCTGCCTTGGCCTCCCAAGTAACTGAGATTACAGGTGTGCACCACCTTGCCTGGCTCCTGATGGCTTTTTATATAATACTCTAACTTCAATATGGCTTGTATTCTTTAATTTTTAAAAAATCATAGGCATTTATTTTACAATCTCTTTCAAATTATTTTATTATTTATAGTTCTTAGAATGTTAATATTATTGGTTGCATCTGCTGTCTGTCCTTCGTGACAGAGTTTTTCTTTATATGATTTCTCATATCTTTTCTATGACATTTTCAGAGGAGTTTTTTAACTCCATGGCAGTCACAGGAGTCTAGGTGATACAAGTATAGGGGAAGTATTTTCAGAGTTGTTTCTGCAAAAAGGTTTCACTTAATAGTATCAGTAGTCCTGAACTATTTCTTAAATTGTGGATTTTTCATTATGCAAATAAAATAAATTTGGGCATTATATATATATATGTGTATATATACCCTGAAATATTAATTTCTTAGACAGATGGCAGTGCCCCACACAGATGGCAATCTCCTTTACCATATATCTGGTCAGAGGGAGAATTTTTATATATATATATATTTTAAGATGTTGATGAACCTTTATTTTATTCACTTATTTATATGTGGTGCTGAGACTTGAACCCAGTGCCTCACATGTACTAGGCAAGTGCTGTTCCACTGAGCCACAACCCCAGCCCCTAGAGGGAAAGTTTTTCTAGTTTGAGTACAAGAACTGTTAAGTTCTAGACTTTATCCAAGGGTATATTGATTCTAGGTTCTGTACCTTGCATGAGCTTATTAGACAAATCTCTTATCTCCTCTGTGCAATAAAAAGCCCACATTCTGCTCCTGTCGTATTATAAGCTTCCCCAAGTCAACTTCTTTCATACCGGGAAGGGGTCCAATGGTACAGCCAGTACAAAGATACTGAGCCCTCATCTGCTGCTCTTGAGCCTACAGTTAACCGAATGATTGGATTTGAAGGCTTCAGAGCAAAAATTTAGCCCAAAGTACCTTATCCCAATCAGGTACTTTGTTCTGATTGTTCATTTTTAAGTTCTACCATAAAAAATGAGTTGCTGGGATTATAGCCTTGTCCCCAGCACCCATCCCAAGAAGATTTTATAAAAATCATCAAAACTCAATGAAATGCTCAATGAAACCCTTTGAAAAATAATAAAATAGAATAAGCCTTATTCTTAAGAATGGCATAGTGAACATCTTGTTTTTCTTGCTTATGCAGCAACTTTTCTTCCTTTATTCTTTGGTTATAGGACCCTCTTTTTCCAGGGTCACTACTCTTGTCTCGGATAAGAATGACCTAGAGGGCCAGGCCTGGCCAACTATTTCTCTAGCCTTAGTCCTAGTCCAGGGACATGGTTTTTCTACTGGGGCTAACAAGGAAGATGGTCTCTTCCACTGAGGTTGGTAAATTCGGAAAATTTTGATCTGTGCTGCCTGCAGCCACTTTTGCTCCTACCAGGAGAGGATTTGGTGAAGAATGACACCAGAGAAACAAAAGAACCAAGAGATGGAAAAGGAGTGTGACAGAGACTGTTAGGTGCTCACTGAAGCCTGCTTTTCTCCCCTCAGGGTGCACAGTGAGACTGCATTTCTGTGTCTCCCTTGCAGATAATCCTAGCTGTGTGACTGAGCTCTGGGGGGGGGGGGGGGGGGCAGTTCCTCCCTGCTCTCCCCGGCTCCCACCCCTCTCTGCTGGCTAAGAGTAGAGAGGCCAGAAAACGACTCTGGGCCCCAGGGGAGGCAAGCTCAATGATGAGAGAAGAATCGCACCCTCCATTTAATAGGTGAGCTCTAATTCACCATAGGGAAGACCACACTGGACATCCTCACTAAACTCTCACGTGTACAAGAAACCGAATTTATCATGTTGAGGTGTTGCCAAAAGCTTGTTCCGTGTCCCCAATGCCAACCCAATAATGAGGATGCGGTTTTGAGAAAAAGGAAAAAGAAAGTTTATTGCTTTGCTAGCAAAGGAGAAACACGTTTCACGTTCCACATGTTCTCTGTTTGAAGTTGTAATTCATTTGTTAATTTGGGAGGTAGTCATTTCTGAGATTGTCTGGTACCATGCCCAAAGTCTGGATTACTTCATTCCTATGTCGGGTGTGTGTTCAGAGACAGATAACGCTGCCTAGGATGGGGAGGAAAGGTAATCCTATTAGGGAGGAGCAGGGAGAGAGGAAGAGAAAGAAACACGTTCATTTTAAAAATAAGTTGCAGTGGCAGAGCAGCAGGGCTTACAGTCAAAGCATAGAGTGGACCACTGTCACAGAGGGACTGAGATTTGGAAGTAGATTATGACAGCATTTAGCCCAACCTGATTAATAGAGAAATACTGAGTCCAAATGCTCTGGTTCATGCAAACATTTTAGTCTTAAAACTGGCTACTCCCCTGGGAAATCCTTTTGCTTAAGCTTGTTTGAATGGGTTTTAATTTCTTGCAGTAAGAAATATTCTCACTAACACAAGAGGAAATGCATAAAAAGCAAATAAAACAAGAGGGATGTGGCAACACATGCATGTAATTCCAGCTACTTGGGAGACTGATGCAAGAGGACCACAAGTTCAAAGCCAGCTTGGGCAACTTAGTGAGACCCTATCTCAAAAAAAAATAAAATAAAAAGGACTGGGGATGTAGCTCAGTGGTACTAGGTTCAACTTCTAGCACAAAAACAAACAAAAAAAAAAAAGCAAGGAAAGAAAACTATATTACTGTAGTGTAAACTGAGTTACAAAATCATTTTTGCTTTTTAAGAGAATTAAAACATTGAAGTACTGCGCACCTAAGGTACTGTCAATTTGAGTATTTCCTGAGCTCTGTAAGCCAGATAATAGCTTTTTCCTCTAACTCAGATAATAATTTTAAATAATAGTTATGCTGTTAATTGCTGAGATAAGATGTGATAGTCTTTCCTCAGTCATTAATATGTAATATTCCTATCATAATTTATCATTAGGATTGGAAGGTTGATACGTGAAAATACAAAAGATAAACCTTGGCCCCATGAGTTTGCATTTCGGATCAGAGAAACAGAGATGAAAAGGAGTTTAGGGATTGTGTCATCCTTCTTTTTCATTTTATATATGTGGAAATTATGGCTCAGAAAGGAGAAATATGTTCTCCCAAGGTCTTCTCAACACAGTAAGGAAATAGCAATTTTTATTTATTTATTTATTTATTTATTTATTGGCAGCACTTGGATCCAAACCCAGAGCCTCCTGCATGCTGGGCACACATTCTACCGATGGAGCTACATCCCCAGCCCAGAACTCAGACATTCCAAGAGACAACAACCAAAGTACAGAAAAGGAAGAGGATCAATGATAAAGCAAAGAACAGAAGGCAGGAGAAAATGAGATCCAGAGCACAGATAGAAGGATAAGCCTTAGATTCAAAGATGGGTATCCTTTACATTGAAACTAGAAGTAAAAGATTTCATAAATATTGTGGTTTATTGATTTATCAAACCGTCTGCATGTGCATGAACACAGGCACTATATACATATGGTGTATACTCTCTTGAAAGGGAGAGGGTATCAGGGAGACAGGCAAAGAGGGGCATAGCAAGAATCCCACTTGAGGACAGTAAACTTTGCCAATTTCACAGCTTAGCTGAGGCCCACTCCTGGTAAGGACAAAGTTCAGGAATTAAAATCAAGCCAGTGTTGGAGGTGTAGCTCAGCAGTAGAGTGCTGGCCTATCATTTGTAAGGCCCTGAGTTTAATCTCCAGCACTGCAAAAAAAAAAAAAAAAAAAAAAAAAAAGATCAGGTCAAGAACTTTAAAACTGTTCGAGTCAACAAGGAGACAGACTGATCCTGCACCTGAGAAGAAGTTTGTGAAATAAATGCATCCCTTGGGATGAAATGGGGAGAGGACCACAGACAGAGACAAGTCTTACCAATAGCCAGCAGCTGGGAACAAAGGCCAGGCTGTACAAAGGTCTTCCTGGCTACCCTATTGATACAGGAGTAAGAAAACCACACGTCGCTGTTGGATGTGAGGGTGATCTGGCTGCAACATCTGTCACCATGGATCACCAGACTAGCTTCATTAGTTCTGGCTGGCAAGGCTGGGTCTCCTTCCTGGCTTACCTTTCTGTATAACTCTTGTTGAGACACACACTGTGAAAGAAGGCAGGCTTCTGCAGTAGGGTGAGCCATCTTCAGAGAAGAGGATACTTATTATCGGGAAATAACTCGGCTTAATTTAAGATCCCTTTAAAGCCAGTTGTGGTGGCCCAGTCCTGTAATCCCAGCGACTCAGGTGATTGAGGCAGGAGGAGTACAGAGTCAAGGCCAGTCAGGGCGACTTAGTGAGACTTTGTCTCAAAATAAATATAAAGAGGGCTGAAGATGTAGCTCAGTGGTAGAACGTCCCTGGGTTTAATCCTCAGTACCAATAAAAAAAACCCTTAAAACAATCTCTCAGTTCTAACATATTTGTTCACCCTAAAGAATCATCTCTATTACCAACAGCACCCAGAGTGCACAAGGCCTCACAGGAAAAAAGATTCTATTTCTGTAATTAAAGATTCAACAAGAGGAACCCAAAGAATTTCAGACTTTCATCTAAGATGGAAAATCCAAAGCATTAAGGAAAATAGGGTTCAAACAGCTGCTGTGAGGGCATTGCAGGATGTCATGAGCCCTTGTGCTGCCTTTCTCTGTTGGTTGGGAGAGTAGCAGGCTCCGTGGGCTTTCAAATCATTACCTGCTGCCCCAGGTCCTCCAGTCTTCCTGTCTTCCTGACTTCAGCTATCATCCATGCACTGATTCCCTGTCCAGAACCCAGCCTAGTACTACTGACCCACATCCCATCTGCCTACAAGACTCTTTTACTTTAGTACCCCACAGACTCAAAAGAGATTTAATTGGCAGGTACTATGTGCCAAGTAGTATACCAGTCTGAACTTATTATTTTCCCTCCCCTCAAAGGAAAACTGGAGGGAACCTTAGGGCCTACACCATGTTGGGAGGATCCAGAAAGTGTCAAGTACCATCATAGGTACTCCCACGCATGCATCTCACCTAATCTCCACCCCGATTCAATGAAATAGAAATCATTACCCTTCACTTCATAGGAGAGAAAAAGTACATGTAATCCCAGGTTCTTCCACCTTGCAATCTTAAATTTCAAGAACATTTCAGAAAAGATGTGGAAAAGTCACACAGGATTGCTTATTATTGATTTTGGCAAACAAATATTTAGGGAAAAAAAAAAAAAAAACACTTCCTGTAACTTCCTGTAATTCTATAAGAGACAAACTACATTAAAAAACAACAAATAAAAAGAAAAAAAACATTCCTTTCAATTCAATAAATTTGACCTTACTGAAGATTCATGTTGTCCTTATTTTTCTCATTTTGCTGTCAATCAGTTAAAGCATTGTCACAAGCCCCAAATTTGGGGATAGTCATTTGAGTTACTTGTTCCAGGATCCTATATTAACTGACTTATCGCTGTAAAGTCTTGCTGGTATTTGCATAAAGAACCAGGTTACATCTCTCTTCTTCAGCTATCTTTTCAGGCAAATGTTAGGCAAATTAAATTATGTTGACTTTCCTTAAAAGACGTGAAACAGAAAGGCTTGACTCTACCTTAAGGGAGCTTTAGCTCATTTAGTGGGGTTGCTTTATATTTAAAAAAAGAAAAGAATGATAATCTTTGGCCTTTCCAGAAAAAAAAAAACTTTTGGAATATTACATTTTCTTCAAAGATAGAATAATACATTTATGGAGAAAATATCACTCTGTCATAACTCTATTTTGCAAAAATTACAAGATTATTCCATGGTATTATCAGAATAAGTCAGAAATGAGTATAATAGGGCTTGAAATTTCAGTTTGCAGAGTAAACACATTAATAATTTTCAAATTATGAATCAGTGAAATCTTCCAATTTGTCAGCAACAATGAAAAATAGTCTTGTTTGTGATTTCTAATATAGAAACTGATTTTTTAAAAACTATAAATTTGGAAATTAAACACTATCCACTGTACCTTGATACTTAAAAGTTCTTAAAGAAACCAAATAATGCTATTGGTCCCTAGGCTCATTCACATTAAAAAATATATAATTTAGTATTTGGAGTGACAGGTACATTACACAATCAATTTTTGGTAATGAAATATCATTCAGTGAAGAAAACAAGGCCAAAATCAGCAATCAAGATGAAATAGAAAGGTAGAAAGAAAAATATAAGAAGTCATGTAATTAATATCTTTGGAGTTCTGATGATTTTGATAATTTTATTACATTTTTGGTCAAATTTATGGCCGTGGATCATTTGAACTTAGTAGGTCAAGAAACAATCAAATTTTGAATATTTTAACTAATTTGAACTAATATCTTATAATTCTCAATATATTTTATTTGGGTTTTTGAAAAACATGATACTCATTTTTATGCAGGGAAATCGATGGATTGTAGGACTTGGCTTTATGCCAGATTATCATAAGGCATCAACAAGATAAAAAGAAATATAACTAAGAGAATAGCAGGAATATTAGTGACATTAATTCCTTGTGCCCACCCTGTGCCAGGCTAAGTAGTGGAAATGTAGTGGGGCAGGGAAGAATGTCAGGTGCTTCACAAATTTGAACATTTGAAGTTTGCCCAGCAGAGAATTTAACCCTGGAAAGACACAGGGGAAGAAGTAAACCTATCTTTTTGTTGCTGTTCTTCTTACTTCTACTGTCAAAGTGAACTATTTGTTTCCTGCCACCAGTAGAAAATGGTTTAATAAAGATGAGCTAACAGCCAGGCACTGTGGCTCACTCCTGTAATCTGAGCTACTCAGAAGGCTGAGGCAGGACGATTGTAAGTTCAAGACAAAGGTGGGAAACGTAGCAAGACCCTGTCTCAAAATAGAAATAAAAAGGACTAGGGATAGATCTCAGTGGTAGAGAGCTTCCTGGGTTCAGTCCCCAGTATTAAAAAAAAAAGAAAAAAAAAAAATCATCACACACACACACGCACACACACACACATCTCTCAATTCTCCAAGCACAGTCAGGCTTAGACAGTAGTTACACATGCTATCAAAAATCAAAGCACTTTTGTCAGGGACTTCAGCCAAGTGAATAGTTTCATGAATTCACATTGTGGCAAAATATTAGCTTTAATAATGAGTCTGCTAATTCTTCTTCCTTGCCTGTCTTGTTTAATACCACAACTCTGTGTTAGTCCATTTGTGCTGCTGCAGCAAAAACACCTCAGACTGGGTAATCTATAAATAATCAAAATGTGTTTCTTAGAGCTGAGGCTGGCAAGGCCACCATGGAGGAGGCACTGAAAGGCCCATCAAGGAGACAATGAAAGGCAGGCCTGGGGTCTGGTGAAGGAGGCCTGCTCCCTGCTTCACAGAAACTACGTTATTATTCAGCTGGGGATATAGCTCAGTTGGTAGAGTGCTTGCCTTGCAAGCACAAGACCCTGGGTTCAATCCCCAGCACCAAAAAAAAAAAAAAAAAAAAAAAAAAAAAAAGCCACATTATTGCTCCCTCACTGCAGAAGGCACAGGGCAAGGGAACCAACACTGTGTCCTCACGTGGCAGAAGGGGTGTAAGAGTACCCTCTTCTATGAGGGTATAAATCCCATCCATGAGGATGAAGCCCTGGTAACTTCCAAAAGGACCTACCTCTTCCTGCCATTATCTTGGGCTTTAAGTTCCAACATATGGTTTTGGAGGAACACAACACTCAAATAATACCAATCCCCCATTCTGTCCAATAATAAGCCCTCAATTAATATTTGTTGATGAACAAATTCACTGGTGTTTAGTTTTTAATTATAGTATAACAATTATTGCCAGACAAAATAAGTTCACAAAATTTATTTAATCATATATAAACTTAAAACAGACAATGAAAGTCACTATAAATTCATTAATTGTTACCAAATAGTACCATTATCTCTCATATTTTTAAAGAAAATCAAATATCTGTGCAAACTCTTAAACTATGATTTGTATGTATATCTTTTATAGGAGAATGCAATGAAGTATGTATACAAAATCTGTTTCCTTTAATCATCTGTAAAACAGTACCATATGGTTACCCATATACTTCATAAAGTTGTTATGAGAATTAATGAATTGATGGGCAGTGGACCACACCTGTAATCCCAGCAGCTCAGGAAGCTGAGGCAAGAGTTCAAAGCCAGCCTCAGCAACTAAGTGAGCCCCTAAGCAACTTAGCAAGACCCTGTCTAAAAATTAAAAAAATATAAAGGGCTGAGGATGTAGCTCAGGGGTTAAGTGCCTCTGGGCTCAATCTCTGTATTTAAAAAAAAAAAAAAAAAAAAAAAAAGAATGAATTTTAAAAGTAAGTATATATTCTAAGTGAAAACATTATTATAACAATTCTACCTCCTTATCTAGTTATAATGTATAATTGTAGAAGTCAATTTATATACAGCTTCAAAACAGTCTGATTGAAAAAAGGTTTAAATCTATATATTAAGCAAAAGAAAAAAATCTAACTTTAACACGTAATCAAATGATAGAAAATAGAAAGCACTGTCAATATAAGGATCTCAACTGCAAGAGTTCTATAGGCCAGATAATAATTTTAAATAACAGTTACATTGTTAATTGTTGAAATAATATGTTATAGTCTTTTTTCTCCTCAATCATTAAAATCTTATATAATATTCCAATATAATTTGTCACTAAGACGGGTATTTTTCTAAGTAATGTATCACCAAACCACATTTGTTTCTGGTGTCATCTCTAAAATCAATCCATGTTATAAAGTGACACATTGACTAAAAACTTGATAAACTTTGGAATGAAGTTCACCGACATGCTACTAAAAATAGGCCCATTTTAATTTTTTCAACAAATTTAATATGAACATGATGATAGAAGTACATTAGGATAATAGAAATTCACCCTACATTAGTTTTTAATGAATCTTAGATTTCACAATTCTTTCATATTCCAAAATTTAATTAGTCTTCAAAAATAACTATCATTTCTTGAGCTCTTACAACATGCAAGATACTGTGGTAAGCATTTTACATACTTTTCTTCACAGAATCCTCACAACTTTGCACAGTACGGTACATATTAATTAGGTGTCCCCATTGTATAGAAATAGAAACTGAGACTCCAGAGGTTAAGAAATATAATTAGAAAAGCCAGGATTTGAATATGTCAGGTTTATCTGACTCCAGAGCCCACAGTCTTAACCAAGATGATACTCCACCCTTGCAATTTTAAGAAAATAAAAGTCCTAAATATAGAGAAGTCAACCAACTGGAAACAAGATTAGGACAGATATGGAAAGAAAGGGAAAAAACAAAAAGATATGACTTACTGTTAAAGAGAGAAGAAAATGTAAACCACACAAAGATTCTCATAAATGCATTTACAAAATAAGTAAGACAAAAGAATTTTCCTTTTCAATAAATAAATTTATTTTAGCATTATTTTAAGAAGATTGTAGAGAATAATCCTTTTTAGAGAATCCATTTTCTTGATTAGTGCTTTTTAAATTCTAGATTAAAACTCCAAGGTCTTTTAATCATTGTGTTTTTCGCACCTGGGCAATGGTTTCCCTAAATAAGATTCATACTTTTTTTAAGCATTTGATAGCAATGAGAATCAGATATTCGTGAAGAAATTAATTATACTTATGTAAGCTTTGCATCATCATTTCTCTTTCATGGGAATTAAGTTATTTTCACATGATCAAAAAAAATCATGACACACAATTAAAAAACAAACAAGAGTCACATTTTATAAGGCAGCAATTATGTTCATGTGGTACCAGTATAATTGAAAGACAGAAGACATTTCATTCGTTAGTAACACAGAATTTCTTCTTGTAGGTTTCCTGAAGCTCATTAGATATTCCCTGGCTGATTCTCCTAAGTAATTAGATTTTAACAGGATTTTCAACAGATCAGAGCAATCTCTGTGGGTGCCAATAGAAGAGTCCCCCTCTGGCCTTACCAGCAGGGCAGAGCAGATAACATCCAGACTGGGAGTTAATAGGACAATTACTGGCCTCTTTTAAATGAGTTACATTAATGCACTTATGCTAAATGGCTCTGCATATGATTAAATATTAACATCTGAAAATATGAAATCATGCTATGCAATCAAGTTTTGTTGTTTTAATTTCCCCAAAGAAAGATTTCAATTGTTTACATAAATGCCTTTAAATATCATGTATTAAACATTTTTAGGGTATACTAATCGAAAGTTGGAAACCATTCTTCTCACTGAAGAGTCCTAAAATAAACTGACTTTTAGAACGTCTTTTCTGACTATGATGGAGAAACTAAAAAATTAGACAAATATGTAAAATAATAATATCCAGGCTGTGGACAACAGGAGGAAGAGAACAATGATCCCTGAGAGGAAGAGAATATATAATGAGGTGGAATACGTGAACGGAGCATTAAGAATTTGAGCAAGCCAGGGCTGGGATTGTAGCTCAGCGGTAGAGCACTTACCTAGCACATGTGAGGCAAGGGGTTTGATTCTTACCACTACACATAAGTAAATAAATAAAAATAAAGGTCCATCAACAACTAAAAAAATATAAAATAAAAAAAAGAATTTGAGCAAGCCAAGTTGGTTAGGATTCACAGAACAGGATACCAGAGAGGAAAGAGAACCAGAGTACTAAAGGAAGAGAACTCTGGAGACCTGTGGAGGGCCCCCCTCAAACTTAAGAGGAAACGTCCCAAAGTTGAAAAAGAATCCCTGGAAAGGAGCAGGTGGAACAATTTCCAGAGCCCACACAGGCCTGGGAAGTGTTCACATTCCCCACAGCCAGAGTTAAAAATAAACACTTCATAACATCATAACACACAAACAGAGAACTCAGAACGTTGCCTCCATAGCAGGCGCAAATTAACCCTAGACAAAGAGTTGATCTGGTCTTACCCAACGAAATTTAAAGAAAAACCTTAAAGGGATAAACCTGTTTCCAACTAATTTGAATGCCCAGAACAAAATTTAAAACTATTTAGGAATACAAAAGAATCTAATGCCAAACAAGCTAAATTTCACAAAGTCTAGGCTTCCCAATTTACAAAGTCATGCAAGAAGTGGGATATCTGACCCATAATGATAAGAAAAATTAATCAATGTAAATAGACAAAGAAATTACCCAGATTAGAAATTAGAAAAAAAAAGATCATTAAAATATCTGTGATAAGGGCTGGGGATGTACTCAGCAGTAGAGATCTTACCAGCATGCTTGAGGCTCTGAGTTCAATCCCAGTACTGCCAAAACAAAAACAAAAAATATCTATGATAAATATGCCCCATGTATTCAAAAAGATAAAGCATGAACATGCCAAGGAAAGACATAGCAGATATGCCTAAAATATGAGTAATCGGAGTCACAGAAGGAGAAGAGAGAAAGGAAAGGAAGAAAAACACTATTTGAAGAAATAATGGCCATAAATTTTCCAACTTTGATGAAAACAATGCTACCAAGAAATGTGAAGAAAGCTACATGAAAGATGATAAAGAAAAGTTTCTTTACCTTGATTGGATTAAAAACCAGAATAGCAAAATTTTCTCAAGTTTTAAATTCCGGTTGTGGTTTTGTTCTGACTGGATGGTTTAGACATCATTCTAGTAAAATCTGATGTACCCCTTTCTGTAATTCTGTTCTCCCTGTTAGGTTTTCAAATGTCTGTATCTTGCTTTATGTAATTGAAATAGTACAGAGATCTTAGGTTGAAATAGAACATTCTTCAATCTAATTACACTTTAGAGTAAATAAACATTTTCTGAATTTTTTGGTCAAAAATTTTGATTTTTTATGTAACCAATTTTCTTACAATAAGGTACACAAAACCAAATCGTTAATAAACTTTATTTTGGAGTTGGAGATTTAATTCAGTGATAGAGCACATGCTTAGCATGGGTGAGACCCTGGATTCAATCCCTAGCACCACAATAAACAAAGAAAGAAAGAATATTTGCAGAGTTGAATGGAATGGGGAGCACCTGATATAATTTGCAAAATACTATCCATGGACACTGGAAATTTTAGTATCACAATAACACATAAAAATGGCATTTGGGGCAGTCTTAGGAAATGGGTTGAGTGGGAGACAGGCTAGGGCTCATGTTTGTAATCCCAGCTACTTGGGAGGCTGAGGCAAGAGGATAGTAAGTTCAAGACCAACCTGGGCAATTTAGTAAGACCTTGTCTCAAAAGAAAACAAAAAAGGCTGGGGATGTAGCTCAGTAGTACTGTGCTTGCTAGCATGTGTAAGAACCTGGATTCAATCTCCAGTACCCAAAATTAAAAAAAAAAAAAAAAATGTGTTCAATCAGTCTGATCTAGTAGATTATATGAGTCATACTGAGACTCATGTGAAATCAGCATTTGCAAAGGACATTAAGGAAATAAACAACTGGCCTAAATTAATTATAATAGACTAATTCCCCCTCATCATCCCTCTTTAGTTTTTTCAGGCTTATTCTATACAATGAACTTGAAATTCAAGTGGGCTTTTGAGTACATCCTACCAAATCATAGTACATTGAGATTAAGAAACAATAAGGGTAATACTCATGAAAAAGGGTAAAGGATGGTATATTTCTATTGCTAACTGCCTTATTTTTTAATCACCAGAAGATAGAACTAAAACCTGTAAGTTGAAATCATAGGAAGACAAAATTATATCTATTATAAGATTAAACAGTCTAATATTTTGAACTAAACAAGGATAAAATGGCAAGTTTTCCATCACTCTAGGTAAACATAGAGAACCACTCTATGACTCAGCTATACCACTCCAGGGTATTTTTATTTTAAGGAGTTAAATTCATTATACTATAGCAATACATGTGTACCTGTGTTTATAGCAGCACAATTCCCATCAGCCAATGTTTTAGTCAGTTTTTTCACTGCTGTGACTAAAAGGACCCAACCAGAACAACTGTAGAGGAGGAAATATTTATTTGAGGGCTCACAGTTTCAGAAGTCTCAGTCCATAGAAGGTCGGTTCTATTCCTCAGGACTGGAGGTGAAGCAGAACATCATGGCAGAAGAGTGTGACAGAGGGAAGCAGCTCACATGAGATCAGGAAGCAGAGAGAGTGTCTCCACTTGCCAAATACAAATATATGCCCCAAAGCAATGCCCCCAATGAACCACTTCTTCCAGCCATGCCCCACCTGCCTCCAGTTACCAATCAGCTCCATCAGGGATTAATTCACTGATTAGCTTAAGGCTATAACTGAATCATTTCTCCTCTAAACCTTCTTGCATTGTCTCACACATGAGTTTTTAGGGGACACCACATCTAAACCATAACAGCCAAACTGTGGAACCAGCCTACTATCCATCAACAGATAAACGGATAAAGAAAATGTGGAATATACACACAATGAAGTTTTATTCAGCCATAAAGAACAATGAAATTATGTCATTTGCAGGAAAATGGATGGAACTTGAGACCCTTACGTTAAGTAAAATAAGTCAAACTCAGAAGGTCAGGGGTCATATGTTTTCTCTCAAATGTGGAAGCTAGACAGGAAAAAGGAAAAGAAAGGTGGAGGGATCTCTTAAAAATCAAAGGGAGATCAGAAGAATAGAGGAAAAGGCCCAGGGGGAGAGGGAGGAGGGAAGGGAAAGGGACAATATTGAAGAAAGATACTGGCCAAATTATATTTTTATATTGTGTGTGTGTATGAATACTTAATAACAAATCCCACCATTATATACAACCATAATGCACCAATAAAAAACAAGAAAAAAAGTAAACACATAGTTCTGCTTGGCAGGGATTTTGTAGATTCAATTCAAGTGTTGTATAAGAGATTGGGTTAGACAGCATTAAAATACCTAATCTTCAAGTGCTTCTTAACATGAAGATGATCTCATTCTATGATCCTAAATGCTATGGTGATCACACAAGGCTCTTCCTTTGTCTCAATTTTTCCATAGGACAATAATAACTGCTGCCCCTTTCTTGTACAAAAGAAACATTGGTGTGAATGGAAACCTAGGATATTTCCGGCTCCATCACTAATTTGTGGGTTGACTTTAAACAAATCACTCAATATTTGTTGGTTTTGGTTTTGTTGTATGCAAGTGTGGTCTGGGGACTTTAAAGACATGCCTCAAGAGTTCACGCTGCTTTATAGACTACCTCTGAGTCTCCCAACACTCCATTGTACGCCAGCCTAACACCTTGCTAGAATAAGCAGCCAAAACTCTGTTTATGGCATTCATAAAAAAAGGTAAAATCTCTGGCATTAAAATTTCACACTGCTAATGTGGGAAATCCTGTGGTCATAACTGACTTCTATCTCTTTGCCCTCCCCATAGCCATTCATGGTGACCAATCACAAAGAAAAGTCCTGGAACAGTCATCAATGACCTTTACACACCAGCTCAGACATTCAATTGCATGTCGTATTACCAAACAGTTTCGTGTTTCTGATAAGAATCATATTGCCTCTGAAGCAGCTCTTTATGCCATGATCCTTAAAAAAGGAGCAAATAGATGAGCTCCAAGTTCAAATTTTTAAAATTTATTTGCCATTACTACATTTTAAAATATTAGTTGTATCATTTATTGCTGCTTCCAAAATAAATATAGAGAATATTACCAAGAGACGTTAAATGAATCACTCTTCATGAAATGCCACATGCAAGCACAGAAAAATGACTACAACCAATTCTTTTCTTGCAACAACTCATTAAAATTGACTATCTAGTAATTTGCATGCACCTAACTCTAAGTTGCTAAAGTCAGAGGCAATCTCATTAAAATGAGAAAACTCCCCCGGCTCAATTTTCTCTGTCTGGTGTCTACATTATGATGTTCTTTTGCAGTCCAATTAGAGATGAACCTTTGTAGATATCTTCTTTTATCCTTTCACATATTTAGTAAAAACAACAAGCCTGTAATCCCAGCAACTTGATTCAGGAGGCTGGGGCAGGAGGATTGCAAGTTTGAGACCAACTCAACAACTTAATGACAGCCTGTCTCAAAATGAAAAATAAAAAGGACTGGGGGCATAACTACGTGGTAGAATGTCCCTGGGTTCAATCCCCAGTACTGGGGGATGTGGGGGGCATGGAACCAAAATATGGTGCTTCAAACATTTCACTGTGTTAACATCTATGATTTCACTTGATGTACTGGTAACCTTATCAGGTAACATAAGGCTTGATCTCCCATGTACAGGAAGGAAAATGAGACAAATCACTTGCCTTGCCATCCAATGAGCTTACCATGGGCTAATTTACCTAGCCCCATCCCTTCATATTCATACATTGAAGCCTCAACACCCAGTGTAACTATATGTGGAGACAGGGCATAGGAGGTAATTAAGGTTAAATGAGGTCATAAATGATAGAATCAGCATTCTTAGAAGACACTAGGGAGCTTGCCCTCTGTGTCCCTGCATGTACATACAGGGAAGAGTTCTCATGCACATACAGTGAGATGGTGGCTACCTGCAAGCCAGGAAGAGTGGCCACTCCAGGAACTGACCATGTAGCACCCTGATTTTGGACTTCTAGCCTCCAGAACAGTGAGAAAACAAATGTGGTTGTTTAAGCTATCTGGTCTATGGTATTTTTTTTTTTACCAAAAATGTTTTAGCTTGATCTGAGACAGAGCTATTGATCATGAAATGTCTCCTACAACCAAAGTCTCTTGACTTCCTTTTTTTTTTGCTCTTTACTCCCTGTTTTGATTTGTATCAGCATAGTAAAATGGCTGCAGAGAACTACTGGGAATGATCAGTTAAGTTTCAAACACTTTTTCCTGAACCTGTTATTGTGGCTACCCTGGAAGCTGCTCTCTCGTTATCTTCCACCAAACAATGCAAGTATTGCTATCATGAGATACCTCAGAGAGGAAAAATGGAAGCATCATCCTAAATGCATAATGAATCCTGTGGATTTCTCTCTAGTAATAAACTTTCGAACAATTCCTTTTTAAAGAAAAAAATTGTACTTGATATAGAGCAAAGATTTTTTTACATTTACCTAATGTTTCCTTCCATTAAGCTCAGGCATTTCTCTAACACTTTACTTATCAAACCAAACTGGTGAATTTTGCAAAAACAAACTGGGTATACTCCACTCTGCTTAACAGGATGAGCCTGTTCCCAGGAAGCATAATTTTTTTGCTCTTTTATGTTATGAGTCTTCCATGTATGGAAGTTGGGACCTTGGGGGTTTAGTGAACCCAGTACCGGGATCCTGTTTGGGAGGCCTATTTGAATCCTACATGAGGGAATTCATCCAGTATCCATATAAAGGCATATTTTGACCTGAGCACTTACTCCTTTTTTTAATTTCTTGAATTGTTCACAAAAAAGAAAAGCAGGGTGTTATTTAATGCAGGTCTTTAGATAACCACCAGTATAACTGCAGGACAAACTTCTGTATTTCATTATCTCTACCATTTAAGAAGCCAAGAGAAAACATGAACCTTAATGGAGGCAGAATTATCCTTGCAATGACTGCAGTAAATGTTTGTTGAAGGGGAAAAAAAATGGAGAGAGAAGATATACCATATATACCCAGTTTTA
This sequence comes from Sciurus vulgaris, assembly GCF_902686455.1. Lineage (NCBI taxonomy): Eukaryota > Metazoa > Chordata > Mammalia > Rodentia > Sciuridae > Sciurus > Sciurus vulgaris. Next base: position 51,816,659 of record NC_136461.1, read on the forward strand.
ATGGAAAGCCTATTTCTGCCATATACATTAGAGAAATTGTTGAAGAACAGTTCATTCATGTGAAAATATTAGCACTGTAATTCTGCCAAGGTCAGTAAGACCTAGTGATTTGCTGAGATATCACCTTCATTTCACCAGGTAAATAAAGGCTCCTTTTTTCAGTGTGTCCTATCCAAGAAGGCACTCCATAGCAACAGTTAAATTATGAATACAGCACATATGTTCCATACCATATCATTTACAGCACAATTTAGCATAGACATAATGCTTTGTAACAAACTACAATACCATTCACAAAATGCATTTAAATAGCATAATTTAGTTCATTAAATTCAGTCATTTACAGTAAATCAAAATCATCACAGGAATTGAAGAGAGTACACAGTTGTTTGTTTGAATAGTTAAGCTAGGTAAGTCAATTTCTTTTTGAAGGTCAAGGACAGAGTTGTTTCCATTTTCTGTTATAAAAAAGATACAGCTGGTGTCAAAAGATAATTTAACGTCATCTCAAGTTGATCAACCCTCTTTTTTTCCTCTCTCTCTCTTTCTCTCTCTCTTTCTCTCTCCTGGTTACATATCATATCGCTGCCAGTCCTGAAATAGATCCAACTCCCCAAAAACATCTTACAGGGCTACTTAACTAGGATATATGCACAGATTTTACAAAATCTCAAATGCACAATTTCTTCAAATCTTTAATCAAGATGTATACATTTTGTCCTGAGAAAGCTTCACTCAATTATAGTGCATGAATCATTCGCTTACCTATTTTTCATATCACACCGGAAGCCCCTTGTGGGTAGAAGCCTAGTCAACCATATTTAGAATCCAGCAACCTAGCACAGTGTTTGTTGATTGTAAGTTTCTAGAGAGAGTAAAGATTGTTTCTTTTATTTATTATTTATTTTTATTCCTCACAGCCCCAATCATAATGCTTTATATGTATTCAGTAAATATTTGTTGGTTTAAAAATCTTGTCAGAGAGACTTGCTTTGGAATACATTTCCTAAACACACAAAATCAGTATGTGTTTTTTCAAATGTCTTAGTAAACCAACACCTACAATAACATACACAGTGTAAGAGAGGACAGATTTCAGGATTTTATACAATTGATTCAACTCAATCTCATTGTTTCACCCTACAGCATGTGCTGAGCAGAACTGTACTCGGGTGGACAAAACTATGTTTTTACCTTCTATTATGATTTGGGTATGAGGTGTCTCCCCAAAGTTCAGGTGTGAGACAATGCCGAAGGTTTAGAGGAGAAACAACTGGGTTGTGAAAGCCCTAACCCAATCAATAAATTAATCCCCTGACAGAATTAACTGAGTGGTAAGGAAAGGCGAGTAGGGTGTGGCTGGAGGAGGTGGTCACTGGGGGTGTGGCTTTGGGATATATACTTATCTGGCAAGTGCTGTCTCTATCAGAGGGCCATTGGTAGTGCAAAGCAAGTCTCAAGGAACCCTGCCACAGGAAAAGTTTTCCTTCTCCCATTTCGTCCCCTTCCTGAGAGAGGAGAGAGAGTGAAGGAAAATGTTGGAATGTTAGGGGGAATCTTTTTTTTTTTTTTAATTGAAAGTAACTGTTCTTGTAAATATCTATTTCTGGGGTGACTATCACTGTTTTGAAGAACCATGGACAACTGATTGTATTAAATCCCTATGTGGGAGCTGGGGATGTATTTCAGTGGTAGAGTGCTTGGTTCCATCCCAGCACCAAAAAAAAAAAAAAAAAAAATTCTTTTAGGTTCTCATTGAAAATAGGAGTTTTTACCAGGTATGGCAGTGCATGCCTGTAATCCCAGCTACTCAGAAGGCTTAGGCAAGAGGACCAGAAGTTTAAGACCAGGCAGGATAAGTTAATCAGACCCTATCTCAAAATAAAAACAAAAAGGGTTGGGGTGTAGCTCAGTGGCAGAGCACTTGCCTAGCACGTGTGAGGCCCCAGGTTCCATCCTCAGCAGCAGAAATGAGGGGAGTGCTTTTTAGTGGCCACTTGAAAGTGATGGCTACTAAATGAGGTACTGCAGCCCTAAAGACACTAAAGAAACTCCAAGGCCTTTGGGGACAAAATGGAAAAAGATTACATTGAAGCAACAACAACAAAAACCTACGTTTTTGTTGGGATCCACGTTTACAGCAGAAGAGAACCCTGACCTCATTTTGCAGGAATTCAGGCAGAGTCTGGAAAAGGTAAGTCAAGACTGACAATTAAGTGGCATATAAACCCAGTCTGATAAAGGCTGGGCTGGCATCCACTTTAAAAACCTCCAGAGGACACTGAGTTTTCTCATGCTGTATTTAAAGAAACTGTCTGTAAAAGGTTGGGATGGGTCTCACTAGGCTGGAAAGAATAAGTCCAGATTACTCTATTTAACAACCACTCATCGTAAATTCCTTTTTTTATTCGGTGGGGGAATGAGAGAAACTTGCTCACTTCTGAACAGAAACAGCAATTCAGAGCAAAAACTCTTCTAGTGACACTATCAAACCAAAAATCTAAATTTCAGGCCCCTTTGGAATTCTTCACTCCTGCTTTTACCCACCAGGATTGAGCATTAGGAAGGCAGCTAAGGACCCACACTGCCAAGCGCTCTCCTCCCAGCCTGGCCATTCTGGGGGTGACCTTTCAACAGGTCCTTGGCATAAAGCAGTGTGTCATCTCCTGGAGCAAAGCCAGAGTGTAAGATGAAAAGCCACATGCAGAGGATGACGCAAAGGAAACAATCATGACTCTCATATTGAGAGCCAGAAAGAAATTCGAGGTCTTAGGCACACTAGTTCCTAAGCTTGTGCGTTGTGCTCAGCATAAAAACTGCCTTCACATTTTATTCTTCAAGATTCCCAGGCACAGAAGAGTGACATACCAGCAATCATACTTTGGAAGGGCCTTCCTGTGCAACCCAGAGAGGGGTCATATGGCATTGCCCTTGGTCCCCTGGGTAACTTAAAGGAAAATGTTCATGATGTTTGGAGCCCCAAAGTCCTGCAGGTGAAGGGGGAGGATGTCTCAAATTCCTTGCAGCAGGAACTCACTGAGGTGGCACCAACCTTCACTTCTAAATGCCACATTACAAAAGGATAAGTAAAGACATCTACATCAAAAACATGAAGAGGCCCAGGAAGAAACTTCTGCTGGGGGCTACACAGTTGCACAGTTGCCTGTTGGCCAACATTAAAAGAAAGAGAGAAACAAAGCAAAACAAAAAAGAAAAGAAAAAAAAAAAAAAAAAACAGCCAAAGTTAGGAAGACTGGCCAGAAGGTGGCAGCTGCCACTAGAGCCATTTTCTCATTTTTTCAGTGGTGGTGATGGGATCAAACTCAGTTCCTTGTACATACTAAGCAGGCGCTCTACCACTGAGCTACATCCCCGGTCCCAGAACCATCCTTATTGCTGCTAGATATTTCACTTCTGATACCTCTTCTAATCAGACCCTGGCATCCATGTCTCCTGATGGTTACTGACCCCAGGACTGACTACCAGTTTGTCACAAAGGTATCTTTTGTTAATCTGCCTGCCATTGCTCTGTGGAGCACAGATTTTCCTCTGACATTGCTATTCCACACAAACAAGGGAGTTCACGCAGTGGGTCTGATGTCGTGGATCTGGCCCAGGAAGTTTTGCATGTGTCAGCACCCAGGAGAGGTCATGCCTAATCTCTACTTCTACAAAGATCTAGAAGAGACTGACAAGGAAAAGATTATTGCTGAAAAGGCTGTGAACAAGGAGGAACTTCAAAGCAAATGGACTGCTCGAACTCCTAGTTCTCTGCTACCAACCTGACGTCACAGACTGGTCAGAGGTAGGCATGTGTCCCTGTGCAATTCAGTAGAACTGAAGTACTCAGCCTTCTACTGTAGGCTGATCTGCAGCTCCCACAGCTCAGGCCACTGAATGAGTAGGAACAATTGCTGAGTGATCTTAAACTGTTCTTCCACTAGTTCTTAAACACAAAACAGAAATAAAGTTGAAGGAACATAAATATCAGTTTCTAAAAAAGGAAAAGCTAAGTGCTGGATGCATCAAGATGAATACAATCACACACACAGTTGATGCTGAGACACTGAAACCATGTCTTATGGAGAACAAATGTTTTTAAAATCACTATACAAGTTTTAGACAAGCTGTCTCAATTAAGCCTCAAAAGCTCTATGGGACTGGTGTTATTATTCCCATTTTTCAAATGAAGTTGAATCTCAAAGTGGTTAAGACAACTTGTCTTGTCTACACAACTGGTAAGTGCCATAGCTCAGATCCAAAATCTAGGCCTATCTAAACCCACAATATACACATCTCTCACCAGATATAAAAGACAGTATGCTCAAAGATCAGCTCTCCCAAGTAATAGTAAATCTCTGCCCCCACCCAACTTGGTCTCTCATAAGTTGAAGTAACTACTACTACTGTTATGGTTTGGATGTGAGGTGTCCCCCAAAAGATCATGTGTGAGACAATGCAAGAAGTTTTGGAAAAGAGATGATTGGATTATGACCTTAACATAATTTATTGATCCCTGATAGGATTAACTGAGTGGTAACTGGAGGCAGGTGGGGTGTGGCTGGAGGAAGTAGTTCATTGGCAGCGTGGCTATGGAGTATATATTTTGTATCGGGAGAGTGGAATTTTCCTCTCTCCACTTCTTAATGGTCATGTGAGCTGCTTCCCTTTACCACTCTCTTCCGCCAAGATGTTCTACCTCACCTTGAGTCCCAAGGAATAGAGCCAGCCTTCTATGGACTGATACATCTAAAACTGTGACCCTTAAATAAACTTTTCCTCCTCTATTGCTGTTGTGGTCAAGTCCTTTAATTGCAGTGGCAGAAAAGCTGACTAAAACTGAAATTGGTACCAAGAAATGGGGTCATTGCTATGACTAACCTGACCATGTGGTTCAGATGCTTTTTGAGCTTTTTGGAATTGGTGGGAGGAATTTTGAGATGTTTAGCAGTGCAATCTGGAAATGCTTTAGATTGTTGTAAGCTGAGCTTAATGGCAAATTCTGATGGGAGTTCAGAAAACCAGAAAGTCAATAGGACGGTAGACAGTGAAGATTACTACAACTAATGATGATGATTTATTGAATGTCTATTATAGGTAAGCACTTACTGTATTTTTATCTCCAAGGTCACACAGTTATACTGTAAAGCAGAGATTAATATCATCATTCCCACTTGACAAAGAAACTGAGGCTCAGAGATATTAATTGAACTGGCCAAGGCCGTATAGCTACAAAGGGAAAGAATTAACATTCAAAATTAAACTCACTTAGTTCCAAAGTTAATACTTTTTCCACTAACCACTCTTCCTCAAAAAACAAAGAATCTGAAATCAATGTAAACTCCAGATTTAATACTAGGACCTGCCTTTTCTTGGGAGATAGGGAGAACTTTTTACTTGGTTACACAACAGAAGTGGGTAAGATTGAAAAGGAAACTCCATTAAGACGTGCCTAAGAAAGAATGAACCAGTGAGGCCTATAGTCCCATAACACATGGTAGGCTGAGGCAGGGGATGATTTGAGCTCAGAAGTTCAAGGCTAGTCTGGGTAACATAGAGAAACTCCATCTCAAAAACAAGAAAGAAAGAAAAGAGAGAAAGAAAGAAAGAAAGAAAGAAAGAAAGAAAGAAAGAAAGAAAGAAAGAAAGAAAGAAAGAAAGAAAGAAAGAAAGAAAGAGAGAGAGAGAGAAAGAAAGAAAGAAAGAAAGAAAGAAAGAAAGAAAGAAAGAAAGAAAGAAAGAAAGAAAGAAAGAAAGAAAGAAAGAAAGAAAGAAAGATAGAAAGAAAGAAAAAAAGAAAGGGATTCCAAGTTAGAGGATGGACTGTTACATAGGCATCAGAAGAGTATCAAAAGCCCCTGATAAATAATAAATGAGTTAACCCAAGTGAGAATAGTGGGCACACATTTGGTGCTAATGAATATGACTTAGAATCATGATCCTATCATTTACTGCGTGATTTTAAAGAAGTCATTTCAAGTACTTTGGAACTCATGATTGTTTTTCTATCTGCCAATATGGATTACTCAATTTGCTATTATAAAGGGCTTTGCAAAAAAAAAAGTTAACAGTTTTAAGAATCTACAGTGTGCCAGGAACTAATGTCAACCTGGAAGTTGAGATGAGATTAGGAGAGTGGTATGTGTAAAACCCTTTAACTTAAGAACTATAAGATAGTTGTTAATAGCATCTCCTTTTGACAGAGGAGGAAATGGAAATATGGAGAAGTGAAGTAATTTGCCCATGGTCACATGACCAGTAAAGAATGGCACTATGACTGGAAGCCAGAGCCTACTTTTGCTCTTTGCGCTGGACTTCTCTGAAAGTAATGAACAACACAGGAGCTGCCAGGACCAGGTCAATTCTGGAAGCTGGCACTCAAGTTAAAGCTAAGAAAAGTGACTGCAGAAAAATGACTAGCCTAGAAAACTGAGGGTCAGAGAAAGCACTGGACCAAAGCTGAGTCAGCAGACAGCGACTTTAAAGTTACAAGCACAAGTAGATAAAACGAGGGAGGAGGCCAAAGGGCTCGGTCAAGAGAAAACAAGAACCCAAAGGGAAAACCAAGGAAGGGATAGGCTGATGGATCACAAATACATATTCTAACCCAAATGGCTGATAGGGTGGGGATTGCGATTGGGGATAGGGAGTGTGTTGTACGAAAGAAAACTTAACATGTTTCAATCTTGTCAAACTGAACAAGGAACAGAGGTGCTTTTATAACTTTAAATCAATCAAAGTAAGAAGATTAGATTACAGCACAACTCAAAACAAAAATGTCAATACAGATGGAAGGTCAAGGTAAAGAAAGGTCAAAATTCAAATGAATAGGCTTGGCACACTAAGGGTTCCAAACACAGTGCATCTATGTAGATCCTGTGGCATTGACTCCTGACCTCCCACTCAAATATGACCTCTGACCCAGGTAAGGCCAAAGTACAGCACTCCTCCTAGGTAACAATGACTGATTCAGGGACATAGGATCTAAGAAAAGACTCAGTGAATCTCAAGACTTGCTGAGAATGTGGCATAAAGTTGCTCATTCTCTTCTCCTGGATTCATACTGGAAGAATGTATCCCTGAGCATGCTTAAGGCCTGGTTTTGATCTCCAGCACCAGAAAATGAATAAATGTACCTCAGGAAGTTTGGCAATCTTTCTGTCCAATGGAAGAGCATGTGCAAAAATATAGTCACATAGCCAGGCATGTTGGCACATACCTGTAAACCCAGCAGCTCAGGAGGCTGAGGTGGGAGGATTGTGAGTTCAAAGCCAGCCTCAGCAAAAGTGAGGTGCTAAATAACTCAGACCCTGTCTCTAAATAAAATACAAAATAAGGCTGGCTCCATAGTTAAAAAAAAAAAAAAATACACACACACACACACACACACAGTCTGGACTCAATTCAGAATGTGTATTCTGGACTCAATCCAGGAAAAAAAAAAAGAATGACTCTTCCTGGTGGATAGGTTATGAGCCTACTCCTAAGTCAACAATGTCGTTGGGATAATTTGATACTCTGATTGGCCAGGACTGTCACATGATATATTTCTGGTGGAACGCCACCAACTACATGGGAAAGAGATGGTTTGCCAAAGGACAGTTTGGTAGCTCCCCAAAATAATAAGAAGCAGAAAAGACAAATATCTATTACAAAATTTTTTGGTTTTGTTTTTGTTTTTCTGTACTGGGGATTGAGCCCAGGGCCTCATACATGATAGGCAAGTTCTCTACCTCTGAGTCACAAATAAAATTTGTTTTTAACAAACTAATACCAAAATACTAAATAAGGAAACAGAAATTCTCATATATTATTTTGAGTAGGCACTTTGGCAATATTTACCAAAAATAAAAATGTAGCCAAGTGTGGTAGCACTTGCCTGTAATCCCAGCAATACAGGAGGCTGTGGCAAGAGGATTGCAACTTAGTGAGATCCTGGCTAAAAATAAAAAAGCCAAAAGGGCTGGGGATGTAGCTCAGTGGTAAATCACCCTTGGGCTCAACTGCCAGTGCCAAAAAAAATTCAAATTTACAATTTTTTTTACCCATTGCATTTTAAGAAATTTTCTCAACAGATAAACCATACCAATATGTAAAAAAAATTAAAGGATTATCACTGAAGATCATGGAAGCATTGACTGTAATTGCAAAGTATTTTCCATTCATATGAAAATTTTTAAAGTATGAAACATTCATAGAGAAGAATATTGCACGATATTTTTTGTACAGGGTTGGGGCAGTTGAACCCAGGAGCGCTTTACTACTGAATTACATTCCCAGTCCTTTTTTGCTAATTTTTAATTTTGAGACAGGGTCTCACTAAGATGTTGAGGCTGACCTCAAACTTGTAATCCTCCTGCCTCAGCCTCCTGAATTGCTGGGATTACACGTTGTATGTGACAGCTCCCAGCTATAGAACCATTTTTAATAATGATTATGTTATAATTATATGTTCAGATATGGAAAGAAGTCTATGACATGCTATAAGGGGGAAAAGGCAAAAATTGCAAGAAAATAAGTAAATATGGTCCTGTTTTAAAACCTGGAAGACTATCCAAAAGAGATGTTTTACACAGTTCACTGCTAGAGAAATACTAGGGGGAGAAAATGGACATATACCAAGGGGTTTAATTTTTTCTTTTTAATCTAATGACACCCTACTGTAAAGTAACACATGTGAACACCTGCGTGTGCTGGGCATGTAGCTCAGTGGTGGAGAACTTGCCTAGCATGCTCAAGGTTACTGTTTGGGTTTCGTCCCCAGCACTGCAAAACAAACAAACAAAACAAAAACACATGTTCAATTGACTGTCCTATTAACTTAACCCACAATTCACATCACGCACTCTCAAGGAACAAAAAGGTTTTGTTTCTATGTGCTGAAGAAACTTATAAATTACTGAAAACACAGTGTGATTTTACTGTGATGCTCCACATATGTCCAAAAGTATGTAAGACTTCTTGTTTAGAAGTAATATCATGTTTTCACGCTGATCTCACAAATTATCTGGGCTACCGAATCAACTTGGTTCATTTATTTACTTTGTTTATCGGTCAGACCAGCCCATCACAGGATTTGCCTCTACAAATGGGCCCCTGGACTAACTCATGCAGGCAGACAACAACTCCATCAAACCCAATAATTAATCGGGCAGTCCTCCTCCATATGCCACCACGACTATTCATTAAAGCAATGCATATGGCTCATACTCCATGTGCTAGCTTTTTGCTCTTATTCATGGTTCAACAAATTTATGAACTTTAGATTCAGTGGAAAAAGAAAAATGAGTACAGAAGATATTATAATGCGGCTGACCGTTTAAAATTAGGAAAGAAAAACCGAAAGAAGAAATGCAACTGACAATGAAATCATGACATAAACACATAGCAAACTTCTGCTGGTTGCCTTCTGTGTATCAGATGTAGCCAGACTCAAGAAACATGGAGATACATGTGGCACTGTCCATGTCCACAGGCTTACCTTTGTTTGTGGAGATGCCTTATATACTGAAAAAGTTAAATAATGGCATAAAGTTATGAGTGCCACGTGTTTCTGACCATCATGATTCCCATTCAAGATGGGACTCTTAAGAGTCATCTTAGCATCTTAGGAGTCCTAAGTCCACGGAGTATGTCATATTAAGTATGAGAGATAAACCCAGTTAAGTCTGGGGGCTTTTTTTTTTCTGGGTTTTTTTGTTTTGTTTTGTTTTTTGGTAGTGAATTGAACCCAGGGGCACTTTACTACTGAGCTACATCTCTAGCACTTTTTATACACTAGACAGGGTCTCGCTGTTGCACAAACTGGCCTCAAACCTATGATCCTCCTACCTCAGCCTCCTGAGTCGATGGGATTATAGCCTGTAATCCCATTTTAAATATACTCAGCTTAAATAAACAATTTTCTAAAATAAGAAATAAAGATTACCAAGTTGAATTGACAATGCTTTAGTAATTTAAGCATGTAAAATATAATTCCATCTAATTTCCTGAATAACATGCATAAGGAACCAAAACACTGATCTAGATGAGATCTCTGAATTGTCACTGTGAGTGACATAAAATATAACAATAATAGCTCAGATTCACCCAAGATTTAACTGTTCAAAGTTTTATAAATAGTATATATATCTAAAGTATATAACATTCACTTGTATAATAAATACATATATTTATTTAATCCTCACAGCAGTTCTACGGTACAGGAAATATTCATGCTTTTCAGATGAGAAATCTGAAGCTCTGAGAAATTAAGTTATTTGTCCAAGGTTAACTGTCGGGACCAGACTTCAAAACTAAAGAATCTGACTCCAGAGTCTGTGCCCAAAATCTCTATAGTGAGTGAATGGTTTGTATTCACTGGATTATCACTTTGTTCATCTTTTTAAGGAGAAAATACAGGACAAAGAATAGTAAGGACACACCTTCCTGCATTCTGAAATTGTGCACTGTCTTGGTAGACCCAGCTATGCTTACACATAATAGATGATCAATAAATACCTGTCCTCTAAATGGACTGAAAGAATGGTGTTTGTGACCCATATGCCCCACTTGTCTTGGCAGCCCTGACCACATTACTTTTTTCTAGAATTCTAGAGCAGAGAGGGTTACTCTCCTCCCAGAGTTTCAAGCAAGAGCAGAAAAGTAGAAAGTATGTTAACAGAGTCAAGCAATGGTTTGGGAAACAGCCCTGACACTGTTTAGCTAATAAGACCTGGGAAAAGGCAATTTGCTCCTCTTGGAAATTAGTGTTCATGTGTATCAAATGAAAGAGTTTAATTCAATGAGTGATTTTCAAATTGCACTAAGAAGGAGAAGCACATGAACAGTGCAACCTCTTCTGTTTCAAGAAACAGCTCCCCCTGCCCAGTGCAATGGCACACACCTGTAATCCCAGCAACTCCAGAGAATCGCAAGTTCCAGACCAGCCTCAGCAACTTAGCAAGGCCCTAAACAACTTAAAAAGACCCTGTCTCAAAATAAAAAGTAAAAAGGGCTAGAGATGTGACTCAGTGGTCAGGTCCCCTTGGGGTTCAATCCCCAGTACCAAGGAGAAGAAAAAAAATGTGTTCTACATATGAGGTATATGAGATTTTGTTACATAAAGGACCTTAAAACTTCACAAGGTTTGAACATTCCTACATTTGATCACCTATAGTGTCATCTTAAATATTCTGCCCTTCTAGACTACACAGGCACATTCCATAACATCAGACCATTTTTTGAATTCTGACCTGTTCAAGAGACATTTTTAACTGAATCTCAGAATTATTTCCATCATTACAATTCTGGATCTGTCCTTTCAAAACAAAATGAAAAAAAAAAGTTGATTTTTTTTTCCTCTCTACTCTCATTTATCAGTTCATTTTTTGGAGGTTCTCCTTGCCACATTCTTAAATAAGTAAATAGGATAACTGTGGTAATTGCCTGACCTGCAAAGTACATGGACCTTCAAGGTTAATGCTCCTGGCACAAGATTTTCACTACGAACAGCAGAATTCTTCTAACCCTTTGCTGAGGCATCGGTTCAATAGTAAGAGAAGATCATGCCGTGTATTGAATTACTCAAAAAAGAATTATCAGAGTCTCCGGTGATCTACTATAGCTAAACTAAACTCCAAAAGGAACTGTCTTTAAAGAACTTCTGAAAAGTCCTTCACTGGACATACGGTAGAATATTTAACAACAAAACCCAAAAACTTATATGTCTAAGAATTGGCACAATCCTACTTCAAATGTTGTACTAATCCCTTATATTTCATTTTGTAACACAGAAATTCCTTTCACATGAATGAAAAGAATTGTTACTATTAAGCCTATCCATTCTCTGAAATTCCTTTAATCAGTTTCCATTAAGGACTGTCAAACACATACATCATTTAGGGACTTTTAAATCTAAATTTTATTGAAGATATATTACATATGGTTTAATATTTCAGTTCAGCAATGGCCATCAGCAATAAGCATTACTCTAAGAGTGGGATTAATTAAATATTCCAGCAAACAGTGATCCAAATAGCAAAGAAAAATCCTGGGCACCGAGCCCAGATTCCCCACCCTCTCTTCTGCTGTGGCTCATCTCTCTCAGATAAACCAGACAACCAACAAATTCATTTTCAGTGAATGTATAGATGTACAATAAATGATCAAACTTCTCTATCAGTTCTCCTATTAAACTTTTAAGCAGGAAAAAAAAAATGCACAAGATCAAATTGCCCTGTAAAAGGTTATTTTTTAAACCAAAGAGAGATATCTTTTTCAGAAATAAAAGGTAACTCCCCACGGTAATCAGCAGCTCTGCTCTAACTTGACTTTCCTACTCTTCCAATGACAAGCTGAGAGATGGTCCTATTCTATAATTATAAACCTGTCTTTGCTGTTATGAAGTTTTAAAGTATTTCAACTTTGTATTTGTAGTGAATATGAATCTCAGCTCCACAGAAACCAAGGGCCTCAGAACAAACTCCTAGTCTGGGTCCCACAGAGATTGCTGGTTTTGTCCTCATGAGTTTAAGATCGACACTCCAACCTTGTGTCTTAGCTTTAGATCTACAGTTCTTGGTTCTTGTGATCTCAATACAGGCACTAATCTGTCTTGTTGGGGATGGGAGGAACTCCAAGTAGAATATTTACAAAGGATCTTATTCATCAAATATTCATAATTCCTCTTCGCTCCCTCTCTCAGCTCCCAGCAGTAGCTAGCAGGTGACGCGATAGATACATTTAGCAGAATCAAAAAATGACCTGGAAACTGCCGTTTCTTATCATCACCATATCTGCATTTCTGGGACACAGTGTACCTTAAACCTTTTAGCAAACCATCCTCTTGTTTCAAAGGGGAGTCTATTCATAAACTAAAATCTGTGAAGCTAGAGCAGCTGACAAAAGGGAAAAAAACAAAAGATCAATGCAGCAACATTACCTATGTGCGCTAAAAAGTTTTCAAAGCATGATCAAGTACTTTATGTAATTTTATCTTTCCAATAAATTATACATTGGTCATAGCCTTAAGTCACTTATCTTTTGTGAACTGCAGAATTCTCACCTTTAAAATGAGAATACTTCACAGGGTTCTTGTGAGCTTAGGAAAAAAATAATATATAAAGTACTTTTTGCAGAGTACTCTTTCAATAAATGGTAGCCAGGTTTTTTAAAATTATTATTCCTACAAATAAAAGAAAAATTACTCAGAGCATTAGGTAATGAGCCCAAGGGCCTTCAATGTATAAACTTTATTGAATACATGCATAGGGCTGACCATAAAAACAGGTAAGATCCAACCTCTACCTTGTATTTTCTTGCATAGTAAGAAAGAGAACAGGTTCTAGAACCAAGTGTTCTTTTTATCTATTTTTTTATTGTTTGTTCTATTTAGTTATACATGACAGCAGAATGCATTTTGACTCATTGTACACAAATGGAGTACAACTTTCCGTTTCTCTGGTTTTGATGATGTAGTCACACCATTCGTATAATCATACATGTATACAGCACAATGATGTCTGTCTCATTCCACTATCTTTCCTTCTCTGCCACATCTTCCCCACCCCTCATTTCCTTCTGCATAATCCATCCTTCCCCCATTCTTCCCTTGCCACCTGCCCCCCATTATGTATCAGCATCCACTCATCAGAGAAAATATTCAGCCTTTGGTTTTGGGAGAGTGGCTTACTTCACTTATCATGATATTCTCCAACTCTATCCATTTACCTGCAAATGCCATAATTTTATTCTTCTTTATGGCTCCAAGTGTTCTTTTCATGCCATTCTGATGCAGATCTAGAAAGAAAGGGGTAAGCTTTGCCCATGTAACTACTTCTTATGAAAATATTTTTCTGATGGAAAATCTCCACCATGGTTGAGTACTCCAGTTGTATGTCCCCAACAAGCTGCTGACCCTCGTTCAGGAAATCCTTAATAGTGGGGTTTTCCTCCTTTAAATGGAAAATCCTGGGAGGAGGGACAGGAAAGGAGAGGAAATGTGGAAAGAATTTAACAGAATTGCCCTATGTGCATGTATAGATATACCACAGTGTATATGTATATCTGTCAAGCACCAATTAAAATAAATAAATAAATAAGTGGAAGGTAGACCAGTAGAGTAGAAGGAGAATAGGGGGAGGGAAAAGGGAAGGGAAAGAGGGAGTTGCTGGGGACTGAAATGGAGTAAATTAAATCCCATGCATGTATGATAATGTCAAATGAACCCAACTATTATGTGTAACTATACTGCAGTAATAAAAGCATTTTTCAAAAAATGGAGAGTCCTTGCTTTCATCTAACACTGTACAGGTGACTAAAGACACTTTCAACTATATGAACTAATCTAATCCAACTAATTCATCTAATCCTCCCCACACCCTTCCAAGGGAAGTGCTCACATTTTTGTCTTCTTTGCTCAGATTCAGGTGGCTCATTTTCTGCTAAGAAATTGATCAGGTTGGTATTTAATCACCAGTGTCGAAGTTACAGAGTTGAGCTATAATTAGATACAAAGTACAGGAGGAAATGGAGGCACAGCTACAATGGTCATAATCCAGAGTAGATCAGTAGCCTCACACTTACTGAATTACTAGTTTGAACTTTCCCAGTAAGCTACAGTGAACCTAAGTTGAAATATTTTTGCACTCTCAACGAGATTTCCTTCCCACTCTCTGAGGCATGCTCCAGTTCTCCTAGGGGTCTAACATTGAACTTTACATCTGAGGGATTGCCGCGGGCAATATGTTTATTCAATAACCCATGCAATGTAATACAATATCACTATTTCAAGCATGGCAGTGACAGTTACATAGACTAGATCCATAAAGAGAGATGGAGAACGATTCTTTGCATTTGTTTAGCACTCTCTCGAAGTGCTTCCATATCTATTATTCAGAGAAGGAGAATGGATTTTGAATTTAAGAGTAAAGGATATTAAAGATTCTCGAATCTAGTGCTTCTCATCCTTCTTGGGATCCCTTGGCCACTTGAGAATCTGACAAAAGCTACGGACCTCATACCCAGAAACAAGTTTGCATTGTTTCATGGGGCTTCAAGTGTGGGGCACTAATTTGAAAATTCTTACTCTACAAATGAGGTAGGTACTACTTATCACGATAGTATTCCCGTAAGGAGACAGAGCATGGATTATAATCCACATTTTCCAGATCGGGAAACTAAGATTCCAAGAGGTTTTAAGATTTGTCCAGAGTCTGAAGACTAGCTAAGGGCTGCAGCAGGACCAGGATCTGAATGGTCTACATCTTACTCTGTCCATATCACATCACCCTCCCAGGGCATGCCCTAGAATCTTCACCATAAGAAAGACTATAGTCAGTGGTTTATTATACCCTCCATCGTATGCATAACTTTGACCTCCAGGGGAAAAAGTTCCAAGTAAAACACTGTTCTATTCACCATGATAACTCATTTCTTACAGAATTGCAGAAGATTTCGGTGATTGCTGACACGTTAGGTATTGAAACCCAGAAATGAGAATAGTAAACAACTCCATAACTTCAACGTTGATAATTAATACCAACCCAATCATCACCTCTTTTCAGCAACAAATGCGTATACCTGAATCCAGCACTTCTGTAGAAGGGTGTGAGAAAGTAGTAGCAGCACGTTGGAGTTATAGCTAACACATAGGAGGTGCTCAATAAACATTTGCTAAACAAATAAATGAATTTGCCACTTGTATATTAGGAAGTTTTAAATGTATTTTTCACTTTTAAAAGTAACATTTAAAGTTATATTTGGGACTGGGGCGGGGGCTCAGAGGTAGAGCAGTTGTTTGCATGTGAGGGACTTGGTTCAATACTCAGCATCACATAAAAATAAATAAAGAAAAGAAAAGACCATCTACAACTGATTTTTTTTTTTTTTTTTCAGTGCTGGGGATTGAACCCAGAGCCTTGTGCTTGAGAGGCAAGCACTCTGCCAACTGAGCTATATCCCCAGACCTAACTAAAAAATATTAAAAAAATAAATAAATAAATAAAGTTACATTTAAGAATATATTTGAATATTGTACCTTTTACTTTAGAACAGTGACAGCATATTAAATTCTAGACCATACATAAAAATATATGTTTTCTAAAATGTTCACATGAATTTATCAGAATAGTCTCTTTAAGATAGTGGTTCTCTTTTGTTTTGTTTTTGTTTTTGTTTGGTACCAGGAATTGAACCCAGGGATGCTTCACCACTAAGCCACATCCCCACCCCTTTTTAGTTTTTATTTTGAGAGAGGATCTCCCTAAGTTCCTTAGGGCCTCACTTCATTACTGAGACTGGCTATGAACTCACAATCCTCCTACCTCAGCCTACAATGTCACTGAGATTACAGGTGTGCACCACCATGTCCTGTAAGATAGTGGTCCTGGTGACTTTTATTAAAATTTTCACATTCTTGCCATAGGAATAAATAAATGTGAAATATTTATTGGAGAGAAAATACCTTAGATATGTATAAAATATTTAGATATGCCAAGGATACTATACATTTATGATGAATGTTAGATTTTTGCAAGAAAATGGCTACTATTAACACTTAATTTCACTTCACTTAATAACAGAATATCTTGCTATACTTAAGATTTCCTCAAGAACAGTCTTTATTTGTAAGCCACCAAGCTTCCAGAATACGTATTCTAGGGTGCTTCAGTGTTGTAGCTTTGCTTATTCATGCTGGCTATAGTGGGCTTCAAGTTTGAATTTTAATGTTTCATTATCATAGTTTTTCTGTGATAGCCTGGATAGATTAAGAATTTCCTACAAAACAAATGCTTAATAAGGCAATAAACCTGTTGAAGGAATAAATTAGCAGGCAGGTTATGCTTTTAGGATATCTACACTACAGAAAAGGTATTGTCCCCACTCTACCTAGTGATTAGGTTTATATTGCAATGTGACTCATAAGATTCACTGTACTGAATAAAAATTTAGGCAATTAGTGATCTTATTTCTTAGGAAGAACTGCTTGCTATCGTATATTAACACAGATCTTGCTCAATTAAAATTGCTCACAGTCAGCAAAAATAATTTCTGCACTGTAATGAAATAATGAAATAATTATATGCAAGGGAGGACTTGTGATCTTTTTAATTATTCTATTCTTCATTTTTAAAAGGGCTATTTGAAAACGTACTCTTATAATTGATTGCTATAAATCAGTCAAACTCATTCTAAGGATCATAAATATTCTAACTTTTAAAAGACAAAGAAATGCTAAATATTCAATGGAATACTTCAATATTCAGAAAATTTAATCTGGGGGGAAAGGAGAGACTGCTCTTTGGAAAATAAAAAAGTAAATTTGTTGTCCCGTGAAAAATGAAATATCTTGAATGTCAGTAACAGAAATGGAATTAACAAGAGATCTTTTTATTGTTTTTTAAGGTCATTAGGCTGTGAATTCTATAATTATGGAAATTGTCAGTCCAGTTCTGTAAGAATGTTTGCTCCCATCCATAAGGTAGTGGAATGTTCAATCAGTCTCTCTCGTGGGAAAGTTAGGTCATAACTGTAAGTGTACCAGCAAAATTGAATTAAGCAAAGAGATTTCATTAGTATTTATAGCCAGAAGGCATCTGTAAAAGTACAGGGCAAAGAAGTTATGTGGAAGTCAAAGGAGAAAAAAAAATGGGTTTCTAGTGACAAAGGCGAATCTGAAAGAGATATAAGTGTATAATGAATAAGAGCTATTGAACGCCAATGCAAAGAGGGAGTTGCAAAGATGTCAAATATTGATTTTCTTGTGTATGCCTTTGGACTACATATGTAATTGTTTGGATTTGCTGTCTTCATGGTACAACAATATTTGTTGTCGAAGGTTAAAAAGCATGATGTGAAATAAACTAAAAACTGAGAAACATGTTGGAGAATTATAATACTCCTCCACTCACGATCTCATTGCAAGGTTTCTGTATTTTCTTGGAAAAGAACATTTTTAATTAGGAAAAATGGTAGGTATTTTTCCCAACAGAATACAAAATTTGTATTATTAGTTAATGATGTTGTTGAAAATTGTTTGACTTTCAGCACGCTTTTAAATTAAACTATATATTGTCTGCTTCCTTACTCTAATGATATCTTCAACTATATATCTAATTTTGAAAGAACAGTTAAGCCATACATTATTTTTTCAGAATGATTACAATGAATTCAATTAATGCTAAACTGATAATGAAAGTCTGATGTTACCTCTTTAAAAGAAATATCTCCTATAATGTTTTCTTTTTCACTAATTCCTGTAATATTTTCCTTATCACTTCTAAAACTCCAGAAAGAAAACTTGTGTTTTAAAGTCTATTTAAGAATATATGTTTAATTAAATATTTTCAAACAGTAATCAAATTAGTAATCAAACTAGCTCAGTCACTAGGTAAACAAAATAAAAAATGTTTTTGAGTTATTTTCCTTTTGAATATTCAAGTCTTAACAAAGAATGTTAACTATCATAATGATTTTTTAAATACCAGATTCATTTGCTTTATTTGTCTTATTTTATTCTATTATTTATTAGGAAATTGAATCATATTTATTAGCATTACCCTATTTTGGTTCCTACCTCAGGAAGTTTAAAAATAATAGCCAAACTCTCCAGATGGATTTTATTACCCTTAACACCACAATTATTACAAACTAAAAAAAAAAAAAAAGTTAAAGAAAAAGAAACATAAAATGTTTTAAACATTACCAGGGGACAGGGGACAAATAAGGGAACAGTACGATGTACGTCGGGAGTTTATTATTTTACCAGTACAGAAAAATTCTAGATAGAAAAAACTGCAAAGAAGGTAATTACTGTAGCGCAAACAAGTTTCAGGTTTTCTTTTCAATGTCTCATTTTAATATAGTATTAAATATTTAATAGCAAAGTGAAACTAAGTGACAATGCTTTGAGTCTGTGTGAAATCCAATATATTCTTCCAGTGTTTTGGAAGCATGTAGGACTCCAAGGAGATAATCCAGCAGCAATGGCAGCTTCTCTGAGGTAAATACTTGTCAGGAACAAAACATAATTCAATTGCACTCTTCTTTTCTGAAAAGGTTGCTTGTGGAATATCCATCATGAAGTCATTTCTATTTCTTAAGAGCTATTAGTGTCTGTCCCTTTGGCTTCATTAAGACTCTCCGTATCAACATATTCTTTTATTTTAGACTCCATCCCACTTCTCAGTTACACCCTGCACTTTGCAATATCGTGGCTCTGGAGGGAGACAGCAGCCACGCCCCACCAATGACTGACATGCAAGGACAAGGTA
This sequence comes from Sciurus vulgaris, assembly GCF_902686455.1. Taxonomy (NCBI): domain Eukaryota; kingdom Metazoa; phylum Chordata; class Mammalia; order Rodentia; family Sciuridae; genus Sciurus; species Sciurus vulgaris. The sequence goes on from NC_136461.1 coordinate 51,835,912, forward strand.
GCAATACAGAGGAAAGCGGATTTGTTGGCACTAAGTCGGAAACATTTTTTAAACCCTAGAGGTTAAAAGGGAATTTGGCCAAGTCTTTGAGATGGAGTGCTATATCATTTAGCTGACACTAACATTACCATGCTCCCCATTAGGAGGGCATCAGTCTTCCAGCCCGTTAATCTCACCCAATGTTCTGGTGGAGCTAAAGAAGCTAGAAGTTTTGAGAGTCCCTGCTGCCAGACCTCAGTGTTGCCTAAGCAAGCATTAAGAGATTATGGTAATAATAGGTGTGCTTACACCAAATAAAAGGTTTCATTAATCAAGCCATATTGAGATAAACCTGTCACTGGACAGAGGAGACCAGAAATCAAATGCTGTGAAAGTTCTGACAGATTGTTAAATAGAAACCCTTTAAAATAGAATTTAATTTACTGTGATATTATAGATATTTATGCATCAATAGGCAAGTGCAGATTGAGTTCAGAGGTCGGCTCTGGTATTTGAAAAATAAAAGCACAGGATGAAACAAAAGGTGACAGTTACCTTTGTCTGAAATTAGGGATCATTAGACTAAATGGGAAGGTTTTAACTGATTCGTGTCGAGAACTGAAGCAGGGCTGTGATGTGCTGTGCAATATTGGATAACAGGCAAATCCAATTAAGGGATCTTCATCCGGGTAAAGACTTGTCTACAAACTTAAAAAAAAAAAAAAATCCAAGGACCAGCTCAGAACAGACCAGGCAGGTCCTCCGTGGTGTCCTCTCTCCCACTCCAGCAAGGGAACACATTTCCCCTGTGGCTTTATGGTTAGGAGTGCCGGATTTTAGAGTCAGATAGACCTGGGTCCAAATCACAGCTTAGCTATTGACTAGCTGTATGACTCGTGGCAAATTGCTTTCCTTTGGTTTCAGGATCCTGATTAGCAACACAAAGGTGCAGCCAGTACTGCAGCTCAGCACGCTGTGAGGACTGAGGTCAAGTTTGCAAAGCAAACGGGGTGGCTGGCAGTGTACAACAAATGACAGTCTTTCTTTCCTGCCCTTCTTTCTTTCTCTCCCTCTCTTCTTCTTCCAGTCCCTTCCTTTGGCCTTTTGTCCCCTCTTCCTTTCTTCTTTTCCTCCCTGTCTATCCCACGGGAGCAACTGCTGGGACTAGCAGCACCTCCAGGCTTTCCGCAACCTCTTTAGATGGCAGGATCTGCTGACCTTGAATTGGTGGGCAGAGGTCAAAACGAAGTTATAAAAGGCCTGTTCATTCATACTGCCTCATTCATGAAAGATTGTTGCAAGTTCCCTTGGCTCTGTAATGTCTGCAACTTGCTCATTCAGGCTGACAGAATTAAGTTCCAGATTCTATGAAATTGATCCACAGGTACAATCTTTCCTTAAAACCAAATCAGCACAGTGCTACACATTTCTGACAGAACAGTAGCTTGAAATATGTGTGACAAATCACTAACTAGAAGAATTGTTTAAGGATCCCACACCCAAAATGTTTTATTCTTACAGTTTCACCTTTTACATATTTCAGTCTCCTGATTCATATTTCCAACACTTCCATACTTCCTGGGTTTGTTTTGTATTTTAATGTTTCTTAGTTTCTCTTTCCAATTTCATTTATCCTAGTTAAAAGAAAAAGGATGTTCGTTGGACCTTTATTGGTACTGAGGATTGAAGCCAGGAGAGCTCTACTACTGAGTCACGTGCCCAGACCTTCTTATTTTTTACTTTTGTTCCCAGGGATTGAACCCAGGAATACTTAACCTCTGAGTCACATTCCCAGCCCTTTTTATTTTTATTTAGAAACAGGGTCTCGTTGAGTTGCATAGGGCATTGCTAAATTGCTGAGGGTGACTTTGAACTTGTGATCTTCCTGCCTCAGCCTCCCAAGCCAGTGGGATTACAAGCTTGCGCCACCACACCAGCTTATTTTTTATTTTGAGACAAGTCTTGCTAAGTTTCCTAGTCTGACTTTAAACTGGTGATACACATGTGCATCACTGGGCCCAAGGAAGTCATTAGGAAAAAGAAAATTGAATAATATCTCAGTGAATAATGATCATAGGTGTTGACGATATAGCCTATCCCGTAGGGTGCTGGCTTTGCAAGCGGAAAGGCCGGGGTTCAAATCCCCAGCACCTTGGTTTGGGGAAATAAAAACAAGAAAAATAATGATCATAGAAGGGAATCTCTGCAGAAGAACATAGAGAGCATCTTACCAATATATGAAAAGAAATGAACACACAATCCTGTTAGTTCCATTACCAGATTTCTAAAAAACAGCCAAGACGAATTCAAAATGCCACAAAGTAGCTGGGCATCTTGAAGCAACTCAGGAGGCTGAGGCAGGAGTGTCACAAGTTCAAAGTCAGCCTCAGTAAGTAAGCAAGTACTGTGGTTCAATCTCCAGTACTAAAATTAAAAAAAGGGGGAAAAATGCCATAAAGTAGTTGTGTGCCATTGTGAGAGTTATTAGCCTTCTCTGAACATGCTGAGTTAGGTGAACCTCCTATATGCACTGCCTGTACCCTGTGGATGCCTGTATCAGAACTCTTCCCATCTCTAACCATGTAAGCTATTCATGTGCAAGGGTGTAATTATATTATTTATATTTGTATCCCCTGGCCAGGAGTGGTACTCTTGACAAATGTATGCTGAGTTAACTAAAAATATTCACATTTATATCTAGACCTGAGCTAAATAATCCCTGGAAACCCGCTCCACATTCATTAATTGAAAGTGGCAGGGGCTGGGGTGTAGCTCAGTGGTGGAGTGCATTCTTAGCAATGATTCCCTGTATGAAAGAAAGAGAGGAGAGGGAAAGGAGGAGGAGGGGAGGGAGAAGAAAAGGAGGAAAAGGAAGGAAGGGAGAGTATCATTCCGGCCACTGAGGCAGGAGGATCTCCTGAGCCCCGCAGTTGGAGACTAGCCTGGGCATCGTAATGTCTCAAAAGCGGGGGTGGGAATGGGGCATAGGTAGCTATGTGCACAGACAAAATCATTCAGATAACTTGGAATGATTTCATGCTAAAATAGTAGTTTTTACAAAACTTCTAGTTTTATAAGTTTACTCAAACCATAACTCTCTCTTTTGAAGTTGGTGTTGTTTTGGACTTACCATTTACTTGTATTTTACTAGAGCCATATGTTAAAAAGAAATAGAAAAAGAAAAAAGCATACTTCAATTCTTAGCTACTTCCACTCTCTCTAACAAATAAATCACTTAACTTTTCTGATTTTCAGTTTCCTACTTAATAAAATGAGGGCATTGAATATAGGCCCAATTGAGCTTCAGTGTTCGTTTCTAAGGGTCAAATTTCATCCCAAAAGCATTTACATTTATTATTATTATTACTGTTATTATTATTATGTTCAGAATGTTCAACTTTTGTTAATTGTATTAGTTATCTATTGCTGTATAACAAATGATCCCTAAAATTTAGCAGCTTATAACAAGAAGCATTTATTACCCCACACAGTTTCTGGGACTGGGAGTGAGAGTGGCTAAGCTACATGGTTTGGGCTCAGGGACTCTCAGGAGGCTGTGTCAGGCTGTGAGCTGGTGCTGCAATCTGAAGACTCAATCAGGGGACTGGTCAAAGGTGAAGCTGGAGGACTCTCTTCCAAGATTGTTTGCGTGGCCATGGCAGAAGTCCCCTGTTCCTCAATGGATGTTGGCAGAAGGGTTCGGCTCTTTGCCACATAGACCTCTCATAAAGCTGCTAGTGTCCTCATGACCTGGCAGCTGGATCCAAGAGAGCACAAGGCAGAATCCACAATGTGTTCTAGTTCAGAGCCTCAGAAGTGACAAACTGTGCTGGGTGCCCTGGTGCACACCTGTAATCCCAGCTACCCAAGAGGCAGAGGCTGGAGGGTCACAAGTTCAAAGCCAGCCTCAGCAACTTAGCAAGACCCTGTCTCAAAATAAAAGATAAAAAGGGCTCGGGGTGTGACTCAGTGGTTAAGCACCCCTGGGTTCAATCCTTGGTACCAAAAACCAAAACAAACAAGCAGAAAAGAAGTGACAAACAGTTATTTCTGCCATAAGCCTTTGTTTAACACAGACCAACTCTGATACAGTGTGGGAAGGAACCAAACAAGGCCAGGATTACCAAGAAGGCAAAGGACCATACAGGACCATGGTGAGGCCTGGTTCCCATACCAACAAAAGTTAATATCAGGTGGAGCAGAGAACTAATGATTTTTGGTTTTTCTACAGGTCAAAAGTCAGAAATCAAGTGATTTCCCTGCAACTGAGATTAAACTCTGTATTAAGCCATCTAAAATTAAAATTAATTAAATATATAAGTGGATGAAATTGAGTTTCTGGATTCTTATGCATGTTTGAGCTTCTCTGCCCTATGGGTTTTATGTCCAGAACTCTTCAATGTTATTTATCCCCAAATTTACCCAAAACAAATTCACTGTCCAGAACTTTACCTGTATCTGCAGCATTTGGAGTTAGGGTAAAATCCCATTTTTCCTGACATCAATAACCAAGCTATCAACCATTGTGGTGGCCCACACCTATAACCCAGTGGCATGGGAGGCTGAGGCAGGAGAATCTCAAGTTCAAGGCCAGTCTCAGCAACTAAGAGAGGTCCACCTAAGCCACTCAGCAAGGCCCTAGACAAAAATGAAAAATAAAAAGGGATAGGAATGTGACTCAGTGATTAAGTGCCCCTGGATTCAGTCTCTAGTACCTGAAAGAAAGAAAGAAAGAAAGAAAGAAAGAAAGAAAGAAAGAAAGAAAGAAAGAAAGAAAGAAAGAAAGAAAGAAAAAGAAAAAACAGTCTGAATCACTGTGCCCCTGGAAAATCCCTATCCATCAAATGATAATTATTCCTGTACCCTATTTCCTATATCCTGCCTAATGAAAATGGAAATAAAATTAAGACCTGGGTTCTTGCACCAGCTATATAAATTAGCTTGCTATGTGATCTTTAGCAAGTCACTTAACATCTCTGATCTTCAACTTTGAAGAGCCAGGGTTGGATTAGGAAAATTTTTCCAGGGCTGAAATTAATTCTGTAATTGTTTAATCTGTACTTTTGGGATGGGATGTAGCTTAGTGGTAAAGTACTTGCCTAGAATTCACAAGACCCAGGATTTGATCCCTAGCACTGAAACACTCTGTGATTTCAGGTAAATCCAGCTCACCTCACCTTATCTACTTTCACTTTTGACTACAATTGCACTGATTTTTTACAACACCACATCAGAAAGGAATAGGACAATGACCATATCTGAATTTATTTTAGGGTTTCTACCCTCTCCCCCCCCCCCCACCACCACCAATTAGTGCTGGGAAATGCTCTGTACTATTCACTGTGGGAAGCTTAACAAAAAACGCAAATATCAGTGAGGTGATCAATGGAACAAAATTGGAGATAAATTTAGATACACGCATACAGAAACTAATTTTTAAAAAAGTGGTTTTAACACAAAATGACTGCTTGTAACCATGGAAAGGAAAATGTCTTTCCTCAGAGGATTTGCTCTTCACAAACTCTGGCAGCACCATGAAAAGCAGGGAAGTGTGGTTCCCGGGCAGGAGAGGAAATAAGACCCACATCAGCTGGAGATCAAGTTTCCTCAGAGAAGGTACTGACAGAGAACCCAGGCCAGAAGTTGGAACGTCCCTGAGTTCCCACAAGAAAAGAGCACAATACAAAGAAAAGAGTCTCATCTCCTGGATCTAGACAAGCTCAAAGAAAGGCAAGTCCTTCAGCAATCTCCTGACAGAGAGCAAGAAAGAGAAGTGAGAAAGGGAATGAAAGAAGAGGAAGGTTAGAGAAAGCAAGGGGCAGGACCATACAGGGATGAAGGAAAAGGGGGGAACCATCCAAAAGTAGAAATACCAAGGAAGCCCTGAGTGTCTTGTTCAATCAGGGGCCCCCACCTCGCCTCAGTGCCTGGTACAGAGGTGTTGTTTGGTACATGTTGCATGAAGGAAAGAATGAAGAGAAAGAAAAGGACAAAAAACGGCTCTGAGCCTGGCTCCATGGTGCACGCCTATAATCCCAGTGGCTCAGGAGGCTGAAGCAGGAGGATTAGAAGTTCAAAGCTAGCCTCAGCAATTTAGAGAGACCCTAAGCAATTGAGTGAAAACCTATTAAAAAAATAAATAAAAAGGGCTGGAGATATGATTCAGTGCCCCTGGATTTAATCCCCAGTACCAAAAAATAAAATAAATAAGTAAAAATAAAATATTAAATTAAATTCAAAGGACCAGGACTGTAGCTCAGTAGTAAAGCAACTCTGGATTCAATCTGTAGGAAAGGAAGGAAGGAACGAAGGAAGGAAGGAAGGAAGGAAGGAAGGAAGGAAGGAAGGAAGGAAGGAAGGAAGGAAGGAAGGAAGGAAGGAAGAAACTTCATTTCTTACCAGTTCAAATGAATTTGAGTCAGTTAAAAAAAATTGTCCATAAAAACCGCAGCCCTCCATGTTATTTCATAGAACTGTTTTAATTTTACTAACATAAAATAATCGAGAAAAAGCAACTGACTGCTGTCACTACTATCATGTATATCTAAAAAGAATAAATTAAAAGAGAAAAAATATTTAACAAAAAAACAAGAAAAAGCAACTGAGTTTTCTTTTTAAAAATAAAAACAGTTAAATGTTTTCTAGGACTTTTATCCTTCTGTAGTAGTATTATTTAGTTGCAAATTTAGGTCTTTAGGCCAAATACCACCATTTAACAAGATCAAACTGCCTCACAGCTTGAAACCTCAGTTCATTCCCTTTCCCAGGTTATTTCAGATCTTGGTCTAACACAACTATCCCTTTAGGACCGGTTCAGGTTGTCACAGTAATTGTTCAGTGACCACAGTTGTTGCAACTTTGACACAAGAATGACCACGGTTCTAGGTGAGCTTTCATTTCACCTAGAAATGAAGACACACGGACACAAGCAGGACACACACACAGACTCACAGGTGGGAATCCGCCATAGAGAGGAAATGGAGAGAACGGCCCCCTCTTAGTATCTCATGAGGACTCAGGTTAAAAATGCCACTTCTGCTTTTTTCCTCCAGCATTCCTCTCCTTAAGAACATGAAAAATATAACATCTACCCAGCATTTTAATCAGATATATCTATGTTCAAATTAATTGTATTTTTCAGTGGAAATAAACCAGATTGCCTGTTAATAATCCATGGAATGTTTTTCAAAGTTCCTTATTGAGGTAAATAAATATTTTATACTGAGAGATTAATTTTGTATTAATAAAATGAATTTCAAATTGTCTACCTTATATCACTTTAAATTTGATCATTTTAAGACCAAAACTTAGAACATGTTTATAGTAAGTTACAATTATGAGAAATTGAATTGAGACTTATCTGTACAATGAAAAAAAAAAAAACATTTCCATTGAGTCAGGCATCAACTATTTATAAATACTCTTCTGTGCCCACCACGCTCTAAGAGAAGGAAGGTGAAAATAACATGAAAGAGTCAAGGATATAAAATGCAAGATGGGGCTGGCAGTGTATTTCAGTGGTTGAGCATTTTGCTTTGCACGTGCAGGACTCTGACTTTGATGCCTAGCACTGCAATAACTGATTAATTAATTAGAATACAAGATAGCTTATACTTATGCTATAAGTTTCGTGGGTTCACATTTTACCAAAAAGTGAACTAACTTCTTATTTCTTTCAGTGCTGGGGATTGAACCCAAAGCCTCAACATATGCCAGGCAAGCACTCTACCACTGAACTACATCCCCTGCCTGCTTCATTTTCATTTGGAGGCTGAGCCCCATGAAGTTGCCAAGGCTGACTTCAAATCTGTGACTCTTCTGCCTCAGTTTCCCATTTCAAAAGAAAAAATACAAACCGTCAACGAATACACGAAAAAATGTTCAACATCATTAGCAATTAGGGAAATGAAGATCAAAACTACACTGAGATTTCATCTCACTCCAGTCAGAATGGCAGTCATCAAGAATCAAAATAATAATAAATGCTGGAGAGGATGTGGAGAAAAAGGACCTCTTTTCACTGTTGGTGAGACTGCAAATTAGTACAACCATTATGGAAATAAGTGCAGAGGTTCCTCAAAAGACTGGGCTCGGAAACTCCATATGACTCAGCTATATCACTCCTTGGTATTTAACCTGAAGAATTAAAGATATCTTACTACAGTGACACATGCGTACCCATGTTTACACCAGTACAATTCACAATAGCCAAACTATAGAACCAGCCCAAATGTCTATCAACAGATGAATGGATATAGAAAATGTGGTATATATACACAATGGAGTTTTATTCAGCCGTAAAGAAATGAAATTATATAATTTTCAGGAAAATGGATAGAACTTGAGACCATTATGTTAAGAAATAAGTCTAACTCAGAAGGTCAAGGGTTGTATGTTTTATCTCTTATGTGGAACCTAGAGAGGAAAAGGAAAAGAAAGATGTGGGTGGACCTCTAAAAATCAAGGTGAGATCAGTAGAGAAAAGGGACTAAGGGTAGAGGGTGGGGAAAGTGCTGGGGAGTGATATTGGCCTAATTATATTACTATATTGTGTGCATGTTCTAATATGTAACTTCAAATACCATGATTATACAACTCTATTGCATCAATTAAAAAAATGTGGAAAAAAATAAAACATAAGCTCAAAAATAGAAAAGAAAAAGAAAGAGAGTTAGAACAGGTTGGGGTCAACTCAGCTGATAGAGCACTGCATGCACAAGGACCTGGGTTGGGTCACCAGCAACACACACACACCAAAGAAAGGGAGTTAGAGATATTGATCAATAAGCCAGGTGCAGTGGTGCATGCCTGTAATCCCATCAGCTTGGAAGGCTGAGACAGGAGGATTGTGAGTTCAAAGCCAGCCTCGGCAATTTAACAAAGCCCTAAGCAACTCAATGGGACCTTGTTTCTAAATAAAATACAAAATAGGGCTGGGGATGTGGCTCAGTGGTCAAGTCCCTCTGAGTTTAATCCCTAGTACCAAAAAAAAAAAAAAAGGTGGGGGGAGGTGCTGGGGATGTTGCTCAGTAGTTAAATACACCTGGGTTCAATCCCTAGTACCAAAATAAATAATAAATAAATAAATAAATAAATAAATAAATAAAGTAATATTGATCAAGATTACTATATTAAGTGTGCATATTTAGTATTTAAGAGTATATCAAAATGAGGAACTATTAACCAACCAAATCCAATTCAGAACTGATATAGATATTAGAATTCTTAGATAAGAACAATAAAAAAGTGTTATAACTGCATCCCATGTATTTGAAAGGTTAGAGGAAATATTAAACATGTTAAGTAGAAATATTAAGAACTGTTAAAAAACAAATCAAACTCTAGAGATTAAAAATTGCCATGTCTGAAATGAAACATGTGCTGGGAGGCTGGGGAGATAGCTCAGTCAGTAGAGTACTTGCCTTGCAAGCACAAGGCCCTGGGTTCAATCCCCAGCATGGAAGAAAGAAAGAAAGAAACATGTGCTGGGGAGGATTAATGGCAGGTTAGGCATTGCTAAAGGAAAAAGAAAACAGTAAATTTGAAGACATAGCAATAGAAACTGTCTAAAAATATCACTAAGAGAAAAAAAATACTAAGAAATAAGAAAGAGGAACAAGTGACTAGAATATTAGCAGACCATGAAACAACTTCAAGTGGCCTAGAGTACCTGTAACTGGAATTCCCAAAAAAAGGGAGGGGAAAAGAGAAAAAGTTTTTTTGAGGAAATAATAATTCCAAATGTCACAAAAAATTACAAATTTCAAAACAAATCTCATGAACATAAAAACAAACGATATCAAGGCACATTATGGTGAAATTGCCCAAAGCCAGTGATAAAGAGAAAATCTTACAAGCAGCTAGAGAAAAAAAAAAAAAAGACATATTACCTTCAGAGGACAGAGATAAGAATGACAGGAGATCGCCATTAGGGCAAATGTAAGTGAGAAGACAGAACAAATGTAGAAAATACTGGAGGAAAAACTGTTAAACTGTAATTCTATGCCAGTGAAAATATCTATCAAAATTGAATATGAATATTCATAGTAGATGAAAGATAGAAACAACCTAAATCTCCACCAGTGGGTGAACAGATAAACAAAATTTGGCATATGTTTACAATGTAATATTATTCACAGATAAAAAGGAATGATGCTGGAGTATACGCTACCATATAGATGATTTCTTTTTGGTAATGATAATTGAACCCTTTGGTACTTTACCACTGATCCAAGTCCCTAGTCCTTTTTATTTTTTATTTTGAGACAGGGTCTTTTGAAGTTTCTGAGAATCTCACTAGGTTGCTAAGACTGACCTCAAACTTAAGATCTTCCTTCCTCAGCCTCCAGAGTCACTGGGATTACAGGCATGCCCCCGCTGTACTGGCTGGATGAATCTCGAAAACATTATGCCAACTGAAAGTCACCAGTTTCAAAAGACTACATACTATCAGATTACATTGATACGGAAGTTAGACTAGGGAAATCTATAGGGAAAGAAAGTAACTTAGTGCTTAGAGTAAGGGGTAGCCCAGGGGAGATGCAGGAATAAGGAGGGATCACTAACTGATATGGGGATTCTTCTTGAAGTGCTAAAAATGTTCTAAAACTGACTGTAGAAATGATTGCACATGTTGATAAATATACTAAGAACCAATGAATTATACAATTTAATGTGGTAAATTGTATTTGTATTATATCTCAATAAAGCTTTTTTGTTGTCTTTTTTTTTTTAGTGAAGGTAATAAGTCAGATGTGGTGACACACACCTATAATCTCAGCAACTCACAAGTCTGAGGCAGAGGAGGATTACAAACTTGAGGTCAATCTGGCAATTTAGCAAGACCCTGTCTCAAAGTAAAAACTAAAAAGGGCTGGGAGTGTAGTCAGTGGTAAAGTACCACTGAGTTCAATTCCCAGTACCAAAAAAAAAAAAAAAAAAAAAAAAAAAAAAAGTGGTAGATTTCATAGTAAAGACTATTACCAGAGATAGAAACGGGCATTTCATAAAGATAAAGCAGTCTATTCATCAAGATGGCATAAAAATTCTAAACATTTATGAACCTAATAGCTAAGTCTCAAAACTGATGAAGGAATCCCTAATTGAACTATAAGTAGATAAATCCACAATTATAGTCAGCAATTTCAATATTCCTGTATTAAAATTTTAGAATAACTAGGTAGAAACCCAGGAAATATACATGTCTCTAAAAATGCTACTGACCCATCTGAACTAATTAACATTAACAGAACACTCCACCCAACAACAGCGAAATGTAATTTTTTTTAAGTGTAAATAGTTTCTCCTAGAATAGATCATGTTCTGAGCAATCAAATAAATCTCAATACATTTAAAACTACTCGACTTACAAGTCACACAAAATGACCACAAGGAAATTAAATTACAAATCAGTAACAGGCTGGGGTATAGCTCAGTAGCAGAGTGTGTGTGTAGCATGTACTAAGCCCTGGGTTCACTTCCTACCATGGGGAAAAAAATCAGAAATCAGTAACAAAAAAAAATGTAGATAATTTCCAAGTATTTGGAAACTAAACTGCTAAATAACCCATGGGTCAAAAGAAAAAAAAAAATCAAAAGAGGAATTAGTATTTTGAAGTGTATAACATGAATACATAACATATCAAAATTTGTGGGTTGCTCCTAAAGCCATACTTACAGGAAAATGTATAGAACTAAAATATCCATATTATAAAAGAAAAAAGATTTCAGGGCTGGGGATGTAGATCAGTTGGTATGAGTGCTTGCCTCACATGCACAAGGCCCTGGGTTCAATTCCCAGCACGACAAAAAAAAAAAAAAAAAAAAAAAAAGAGAGAGATTTCAAATTAATTACCTCGTCTTCCATACTAAAAAACAAGAAAAGCAAATTAAACCCAAAATACAGGGAAAAAAAAGAAAAAAAGAAGTATTAACAATCTAAGCAGAGATGAATTAAGTAAAGAAAATCAATTAAACAAAAAGATGATTCTTGAGAGGATCAGAAAATTGATAAACTTCAAGCCAGACTGAACAGAAAAATCTAAGAGTATACACTGAATGAATTCTACATATCAACCCAGATAAAAATTGCAGCAATACGACTCTATCAATTAAGTACCTTGACTGTAAATTGATTAAATTAACCAATCAAAAGGCATAGAGTAGCTGAATGGATTTAAAAACAAAACAACTGCAGTCCCAGCTACTCCAGAAGATTGCCAAGTTTGAGGCTAGCATAGGCAACTTAATGAGATCCTGTCTCAAATTTTTTAAAAGGGGGATGCTGGGTACTACTTAATGATAAGGCACTTGCCTGGCATGTACGAAGTCCTGGAATTGATCCCCAATACTGCAAAAACAAGAGACTTACTTCACCTTTATGAGCACACATAAAATGAAAGTAAAGGAATGGAAAAATATATTCCACACAAATGGGGAAGAAAGGGAGCAGGTGCAGCTGTATTTAGGTCAGAAAAAACAAACTTTAAGTCAAAAACTATAACAAGATTACACTGTGGGTGGGATTATAAATTGGTATAACCACTATGGAAATCCTCAAAAGTCTAGGACCCAACCATACCACTCCTCAACATTTACCCTAAGGAATTAAACTCAGCATACTATAGCAAAACATGCATACCCATGTTTGCAGCAGCACACTTCACAGTAGCTGAACTATGGAACCAGCCGAGGCTTCCATCAACAAATGAATGGATAAAGAAAATGTGGTATATATACACACACAATGGAGTTTTATTCAGCCATAAACAAGAATGAAATTAAGTCATTTACAGGAAAATGGGTGCACTTGAGAGCATATATTAAGCAAAATAAGCCAATATCAGAAGATCAAGGGTTGTATGTTTTCTCTCACCTGTTGAAGCTAGGGAGAAAAGGGGAGGGGGGAAGGTTGGGTGTAGATCTCATGAAATAAAAGGGTGATCAGCAGAATAGAGGAAAAAGACCAGGGAGAGGAAGGGAGGAAAAGAGGAGGTCCTGGGAAAACAAATTGGCCAAATTGTATTGTTGTATTATGTGCATGTACAAATATGGAACAGTGAATCCCACTGTTTTGTGTAATTATAGTGAACCAATAAAAATCTGGAGGAAAAAACTGTCAGGAGAGACAAAGAAGGTCATTATATAATGATAAAAAAATCAATTCATCGAGAGGATATAACAGCTATATCTATAGATGCACCCAACATCAGACCACATAAACACACAAACATTAACATATCTGAAGGGAGAAGCAAACAGCAATGTACTAATAGTAGGGGGCCCCAAGATACCACTTTTAACAATGGATGCATCATCCAGATGGAAAATTCATAAGAACGCATTGGACTTTAACTGTGCAAAAGTCCAAGTGGACCTGGAAGACATGTGAAACACTGCAACAGCAGTAGAGGGTGAAGTCTTCTCAAGCACACGTAGAACCTTCTCCAGGACAAGTCATGTGAGACCACAAAACTAATCCTTGGTTATAAAAGGGACTGACAACATTTACCTTATAGAATTATATAAATAATGTTTAAAAAGAACCTAATTATCTGGGTACAGTGGTACATGCCTTTAATCCCAGCTACTCAGGAGGCTGAGGCAGGAAGATCACCAGTTCAAGTCCAGCCTGGAAAACTTGGGGCAAGACCCTGACTCAAAATAAAAAATAAAAAGGACTGGGGATGTGGCTCAGAGGTAGAGTGTTTGCCTAGCATGCAAGAGGAGCTAAGTATTATCCCCAGTAAAACACACACACACACACAAACCTGATCAGTACCTGACCCATAGTAGCCTTTTTGTGTTTAGTGGGTGAGACGTCTCGGGGATTGAACCCAGGGCCTCACACATGCAAGCCAAGAGCACTGCCACTGAGCTGCATCTCCAGTGCTTTTTAAATTTTATTTAGTTTTGTCACAAGGACTCATTAAACTGCCAAGGCTGACTTCAAACTTACAAACCTCCTGCCTTAGCCTCCCCAGTAGATGGGATTACAGGCATATACCACCTTGCTTGGCCGTAATGGTCATTTAATAAGTGCTAGTCTTCCTTTCCTCTCTATAGCTATTCATTCTATGGGTCCAGCACTTCCATAATATTATCTTCTATAACGATAAACTTCAATTTAAAGAATACATTGAAGTCAGGACTTGTGGCACACACCTGTAACCCTAGCAACTCAGGAGGCTAAGGCAGGAGGATTCCTCACAAATTCAAGGTCAGCCTGGCAATTCAGTAAGATCCTGTCCCAAAATAAAAAAATAAAAAATAAAAGGGACTGGGTTATAACCCAGTGGTAAAGCACCCCTGGGTTTAAGTAATCCCAGCCACCCCCCCCCAAAAAAAAAGGAGGAGAAGGAAGAGGAGGAGTAGCAGCAGCTGCAGCAGTAGCTGGGCACATGCCTGTAATCCCAGTGACTGGGGAGGAGGCTGAAGCAGGAGAATCACGTTCAAAACCAGCCTCAGTAATTTAGCAAATTTAGCGAGACCCTAAGCAATTTAGTGAGACCCGTTCTCTAAATAAAATACAAAAAGAGCTGGGATTAAGTAACCCTGGGTTCAATCCCCAGTACAAAAAGAAAAACTCTATTGATAATTTTGAGGTTTTGTGTGATTAGCTCACCCTTGCCTGCTTTTCATTTTGTAATGTACAGAAGAGCTCTTGTTATTTTATCATCACTATTTTTATTTTATAAAGTAGCTAAGGAAGAACTCATTCAGGAAGGGAGAAGACTTGGATTTTACCATGAGTTCCATCTTCAAACCAAAGTTTCTTTGCAGGAATCTTTAGCTTAATGTGCACAGTTTCTAAGTGCTATTTTAATTTATTGCATATTATAATCACTTAACCCAATAAGTGCTCACTGCAATAAGCTCACAGAAGCAGGAAGTCAGGAAACAATGACGCTCCCTGCAAGCTCTGCCTCACTGAATTCCTGCTCTTCTCTCAGAAAGTTTCATCCATTTCAGCCACACTTACCTCCACTTAGAAGGCTACTGTTTAGCTAACCACAGCAAAAGAAAGCACAAATTAGATACTTTTATCTTTAATGTTGAAGAAAATGGCAAATCTGTGGCACCTTCCTCTCTCCTTATCACAGACCGTTCTTAGGGTTTTTCTGCCAGAGTAAAGGCTATCTATCCTGCTTACTCCTGGTAGGCAGGTGGGTTGCATTCCTGAAATAGTGTGCAAAGTATTCAGTCTACATGTAGTTGTTTTGGCATAGCCCCTGTGGAGAGAATTTGTAAGTCAGCAATTGTTCTCTTCAAATTCCTTGGAGTCACTGATCTCTGAGGCAATAGTCATCTTCTGCTACTGTTCCTACAACTATTGGTCAGTCCTCCAATTCTCCAGTGATATTTATCAAAGTCCTCATAATGTCAAAAGGATTTCACCAGTCCTTAAAGACCTCCTGGCTGCTCCTGTTCTTTCTCTTGCACCCTTCTTTTGGAGACACCCCAAACTGCTTTAAAAATGCATCTTAGAGTTGGGTATGTAGCTTAGTGGTAGAGTGCTTGCTTTTGCTTAACATACTGGAGGCCCTGAGTTTAGCACAGCAAAAACAAAATAGGTCAAAAATGCTTTTTTTTTTTTCCCTTGGTACCAGGGATTGAACCTGGAGGCACTTACCACTGAGCCATATCCCTGGACTTTTTTATTTTTTATTTTGAGACAAGGTGTCAATAAATTGCTTAGAACCTTGCTAAATTGCTGAGGCTGGCTTTGAACTTGTAATTCTCCTGCCTCAACCTCTCAAGCCTGTGGGATTATAGGTGTGGGCCACATGCTGGGCCTTAAATATGCATTTTAACACCAGGTCTGATGTTCTTCGTTTTCTACGTTGTAACAAAATATTATTGGTGTATAGCTTTTGTCAGATATACATATATGTGGCAGGAGAGGCCACAGTAGTAGACACTTGGTGCAAAGCACACTTAACTCAGAATAACAGGATAAAAAGCTCCAAGACACCAGAGCAGTGACACATGCCTGTGATCTCACTACCTGGTAGGCTGAGGCAAAAGGACTGCAACTCCGAGGTCAGCCTGGGTAACTTAGTGAGACCCTGTCTCAAAATAAAAAAAAATAAATAAAAAGGCCTGGGGGTCTAATTCAGTGGTAGAGCACCCCTGGGATTAACCTTCAATACCCCTCCCTCCAAAAAGTACAATATTTATTAATATTTATTATTCACAATGATCAGAAAGCTTTAGCAATACTCTTTACTGTCAGTTATTGTACCAGTTTTAAGGGTCTGTTTTTTTGGTCCAAAATAATAGATAAGTTATACAATATGTATGTACATAATAGATAAGATGATGAAAGTTTTGTTATACCTTAGAGAAATACATCTAAAGTTGTGGAAACAGTTAAGTAATTGGTATCATTAATGTTCTATCTTATGGCTGGCCTTAAAAACTCACATCTATAATTTTGCTATGCGCAAAACTAACCCTTTCAGTATGACATCTCTAGGAAAGCTTATTTTCCCATTCTTATAAGACCAGTCTGTACTCAATCTGTTTGATATTGGTAAATGTTAAAATTTTAAGATAAAATATGTGGCCTGGGCATGTGGCGCAGTGGAAGAGAGCTTGCCTAGCATCCTTGAGGAACTCCCTCATGAACACACAATTAAATCCCCAGTACCACATACATGCAAAAGACAAAATACTAGGCAAGTATTCTACCACTGAGCCATACTCCCTGCCCTAAATCTTCTAAAAATATTTACATAGCCCAACTCTGTGGCACACACCTGTAATCCCAGAAGCTGTCAGGAAAACTGAGGCAGGAGGATTGCAAGTTCAAAGTCAACCTCAGCAATTTAGCAGAGCCCTAAGCAACTTAGCTAAACCCTGTTTCTAAATAAAATATAAAAAGGGCTAGGGATGTGGCTTAGTCTTAAGTGCCCCTAGGTTCAATCCCTAGTACAAAAATAAATTAAAATTAAAATATGTATAAAATAAAATCATTACATAGCTGGCCCTTGGTGGCACGTGCCTGTAATCCTAGCTTCTTGGCAGACTGAGGCTAGAAGATCTCACATTCAAGACTAGCCTGTGCAGTTTAGCAGGAGCCCTGGTCTCCACCCAAGGTCTCAAATTTTTTTTTCTTTACTTCTGATCATAGAAACGCATAACTCCTTGAAACACTGGTATAGATTAGAGCTTACTTATAAATCAATGCATAAAAATTAAGGTTTCATTCAAAATATTTTCTTTGAAAAAATATTTTTATTTTATTTCATTTATTCATTTGCTTGCTTGTTTTCTGTGCTCTTGGAGATTGAACCCTGGGGTGTTCTAACACTGAGCTACATCCCCAATCTTTATCATTTTTTGCTTGGAGACAGAATCTCCCTAAATTGACGAGGCTGGTCTGGATTTTTTTTTTTTTTTTTAAAGTTACTTCCTTTCAAATCAGAGCAATATCATCAACTATTGATTTTTGTTTATTTGTTTTACTCATAGCTTTACTAATTAAATGTCCTGATTTTCTTTTGTTTTTACATTTTAAATCAGAATTACTTCAAATTTAGGTCAGAAAGGATAATCTCCTTCATAAAGTAATCATAATTATTTAAATATATCAGGATAAAATTGGAGGGTTATTGGGGATAGGAAATGTAGTTTACCATTCTTCAATTTTTTCACTATATATCATAAAGTGATGATGGAATAAAATATAGCAATATCACACCTAAGAAACTCTTCTCTAAGAAACCTCATTTACAGCATCTTCAACCTCAAATATCTTCTCTATTTTTATTTATTTATTTATTAGGTTTTGATTGTAATAGACATTCAGTGCATCCTGAATTTGGGGGGGAATGTTGTTTTTCAAATTGATGTTAGTTTTTGGTTTTCACTTGCAGATTTTAACAAAGGACACCACTATCACCAACACTGCCCTCCCCACCCAGTCACAGGACACACAGCTGGCATTCTGCCTGCACACACGCTGACTTCTAAATTGACCACACAAAGCTACAAATTTAAATACAACCAGTCTTCTTTTAATTTTCAAGTGGAGATATCTTGTTTAAAAGAAGAAAAAAGAAAGAGAATACCAAACTACCTGATGTTTCTATGCAAAGTCTTCTATGAGGAAGAGTTTAAACATCATTTTGTTTGCATACTTTTTAAATTATTGTTTTTACCCTCATTTATATTATTTATGTGGCATCTTTCATTAGAGCTCTGTTCATTACTGTTCACAGTCATCTGTGCCGATAGAAAGGGAATGGAGAGGGCAGAATCACTTTCCCGTTTACAGACATGAAACAAATAGTTTTAGAGACATGAAACGAATCGTTTTAGAGACAAGGTCACACATCAAGATAGCAGTAGAACAAGACCAGACTCTTCTTCTCCTGACCTAAGTGCTCTTTATTTAAACTCTCTCTCTAATTCAGGTTTCCATATAATTTGTTAATAAATTTAAGCAGCCAAAAATGTCAAGACAAACAGTCCTGAATGCAACTACAGATAATTTCCTTCAGAAGTCTATGGACTTCAGTCCTACTGCATAACACAAACTATTTTAGTCTTGGATGTCTCCCAAGGGTCTGGTGACAATCATATCAAATTGAGGATCCGCAGCCCAGTAAGGACCACAGCTAAATAAGCTCACATGCATTTATACTTGGAACTCTAGCAGGATTTTTGCCCTTTTCTCAACTTCTTAATGCCCAAATCCTACTTATCCTTTCAAAGCCAAATGGTATCTCCTCCTGGAAGTCTCTCTTAATCCTCTCTCCCTTCTTCAATCCCACAGAGCTGAAAAGAATTTCATTTTCTTCAGATCTCCCAAGAGCACTTGACTGACATTTCTTAACACATTCTACTTTATAATATAATGCTTTATGTATCTTAACTCTGCAACTAGTCTACGAGTTCATTAGGTTAGACTCCATAGTTGAGTTACTTTGTAAGACTCATGAACGCGTTCTAAATGCCAACCAATATATTACAGGGACAGGGAGTATGGGAATAAAAATACAAAATAAAACATATGCATATAAATACAAAATCACACTTAATTAAATTGTAATGCATGACTATTACATCATTGGTTGAACAGTAATGAGAAATATATTTTAGAAAGATAAATGATCAAAAATGGAGCTTTTTAAAAAAAGATGTTTTTTTAAAAACATTTCTTTCAATCTCAGGATATTCTTCAGTTAATCTAACTCACAAAGAATAAATTATTGTTTCAAAGTCAAGTCACTAATAATTTTCAACAACTTGGGCATATTCTTTTTTTAATATATATACGTACATATATATGTATATATATATATATATATGATGGACCTTTATTTTATTCATTTATTTATATGCGGTGCTGAGAATTGAACCCATAGGTGAGGCAAGTGCTGTACCACTGAGCCACAACCCCAGTCCATGGGCATATTCTTAATGAAAATTGTATACTTAAGGTATACAATATGATGCATTATATGGCATATATATATATATATAAAGAAATCATTACTGCAGCTAAGCTAATTAATATATCCATCTCATAATTAAACCTTTTTTTTTCTTTTCCTTTTTTTAAAAAAATTTTTGTTTAATTTATTTATGTACGTGAGTGGTGTGCTGGATATTTCCAAATGGAAAACTACCAAAGAAAATACATACACTCTTGAAAAGGTGTTCAAATCCTGAATAAAAGCTCATGTCTGACTAACCAAGTTCTTTTTTGTCTCAGCCTTGGTTCCATCACCTGGAACCCAGTGCCCCACCTCTGACCTTTCTCATCCTCACCAACCAAATACCTGTGCTCTTAGGCTGACTCCCCACCCAAGACCCAAGTCAATTGTATCATAAAACATGTCACCTTCAGTGGGAAAATACCCGGGGGTTCAATCCCCAGTAGAGGGTGCGCTGGGCATTGGACCTAGGTTCAAATTCCAGTTTAATTGCTTTCTAGCTATTTAACCTTGAGCAATTTACTTGAAACCATCTAAATCCCAATTTCTTCAAAAGGGGACTTAAAATGGTATCTACTTCTCCCAGTTATAAGAACCAAATGACAATATTTCTCCCTATGAAGAGATTAATCACTCATTAAGTAATTGATATTATTATTCATATTAAATTTCTTTTGTCACCTACTGGTTATTGTTCTTCCTTTCCTGGTATTCATTGTTTCACTTGAAGTGACAATTTTAAGTGAATGGGGTTATTCTTTAAATGCAATAGCTGCTCAAGGATCTTCTAGATTGTGATAAAGAATGTTGATCATTAGCACCATGTACAACTTTCAATATTATATTAATACAAGTGTGCCCCAGTTTAAGAAATCTTTAGGAAACTAAGTCTAGATCCACTGACCAAATATCTAACAAGCACCAGCTAAGTTCCAGGCAGTGTTCTAGTGCTGTGAAAAAGCATTCAAAAATCCCTGACTTCTCAGAGTGGACATCCTAGTACTATTTATAATATAAAAAGATTTCTAAATTTCAGAAAATTCTGTGAATTTTTATAAAGGGATTTCTTTTAAATATCCACACACTGTGTTTAAAGAGAAAGACCATTTACAAATATTTGCATTAAATGTATCCTAACGTTCAATGAAGGTATCCTCATAGATAGATAGATAATTCTAAAGACTGATCTATTCCATAAAGCAAGTTTATCTATGACAAAAGACCACTTCTACAATAGATTTCAATGCACCCAGCAGGAATGTGATAGCATTCTTAAGTTACAGCTATTTCATTTCTTAATAGGTTATTTGTTCTTTGTTGTTTTGTTGTTTTGTTTTGTTTTGTTTTGTCTTGTAGTATTGGGTATTGAGTTCAGGGGTACTTTACCACTGAGCTACATCTCCAGTCCTTTTTATTTTTTATTTTGAGATAGGGTTGGCTAAAATGCCAAGGCTGGCCTTGAACTTCAGATCCTCCTGCCTCAACCTCCCATGTCCCTGAAATTACAGTGTGCCCTATCACATCCAGCACAGATTATTTATTTTATAAAAAACTTCCTGGCTGCAACTTCCTGAGGGAGGTTGTGCACGTGTGGAGCCAGGGATTATTGAGAAATCTCTGTAGAACTACTATTTTTTTTTTTTTTTAAATAAAGGGGTGACTTGTGTATTGTCTACGTATGTGTGTGTATACTTGTATTTTATATGATGAGTCACAATATAAAATGTCTTTGTGTGTGTGTGTGTGTGTGTGTATGTGTATTTATACACACGTTGTATTAGGGATTGAGCCTAGAATTGCTTTTTATTTTTTATTTTGAGACAAGTTCTTTCTAAATTTCCAGGGCTGACCTTGAATTTGCAATCCTACCTCAGCCTCCTGAGTAACTGGAATTACAACTGTGAGTCTTCACACCTGGCTTAAAATGTATTTTTCATCAGGAGTCATGGTCAAAGTTATAAATACCACCAAATCTTCAGGAGTCATTCATAGTACCCAAGTAAGAAAATTAGCTGAGTTTTAAGAATCAAATAAAAACTTTAATATTAGAACTTCCCCAAAATGATAATCAACTTCTAGATTTGTGTTTTAACTATTTGAAGGGAGAGTGAGAAACATTCTGAACAGATTCATTAGCTTTTAATTCAGAAAATTGATGCTCCCTTAAAACAAACATTTTTTTAAACCTGTCTCTTATAAGACATAAGATGTTTTACCAGAAATAAAACTAAGGATATCACAAATTTATCTTCAGGTTCAATTCTTAAAGTACTATGGTAGCCATTAAGGTTTTGCAATCCAAGATCTCCTGGGATTCTCTTAAATCCTGTCCCTTTCCTGGGAGAGTTGATCCTTCCTTCCTTTGTAAGTGTTACATATGAATATGCAGGGCAATGATTAGCCTTGTGGAAAAACAAACTAAAACAAAGCAAAAATGTTCTGACATTGGCAGCTGGTAAATTCTGATTTCTCAACCTCAGGTTTCTTAGTTCTGGACTGAAAATTATTTGCAGTGCCTTATAAATATTATTTGAAATAGGAGCCTTCAGATCAGGAAACTCATTTTCTTAGGATATTAATTCACATCCTTTTCGTGTTATTTATTTACATGGCTTTAAAAGCAATTAAGATATTTAGGGAACACATTAAACCACAGATTAATGTGCATTTTTCTCTCAGACTATCTATCATTCAAAGGTTTATCCCTACTCTGGAGATAAATGTTTCAGAACCAGAGAGGCGTATTTCCTTTCTGTCTGTTTTTTAGAATTCATTTAAACATGCTATTGAAGTTTCCTGTCATGCAATATTTTAGCAAGATTTCCTAAATATACACTGCTTGCAGACTGTAAATATTGTAGGATAAGATTGTTACCCTGTTTTCTTCCTTAGGCAAACAATCCAACAGTCAAAATGCCCTATGTAAACAATCACAGTGGTATGTAAATGAATGAACCTAATAGAAAAGTTGGTATAGCTGTTTCTCCCAATGTCTTTTAAATACCTTGAGGTGAATATTCAAAACTTGTAAATGTTCTCGGACATCAGGGCTCTTTGTGAATTAACTTTGTGATTTAACTCCCTGGTCTACCCGGAGGACAAGAGAACTGCCTACCCCCAAACCAAATATCACTTTCTCTAAACAACACCCAAACCAGGTCACAAAGAAAACATTTAGTTCTTCTAGGCAATGTATTTTTTAAAAATTGAATTCCTAAGGAATCCCAATGGGTTACAGACTGATAAGACCACCAGAAACAGAAGATTCCCTGGGTGTTTTGGAGACCAATTTCCTTTTCCTGAAGAAGGAAAGATAAATGTCAAAACTAAATACGATGGTGTAATCAGGACACTAAGAATAAAGTCATGTAAGCCAATATATGAAGATCCATTCCCTTAAGTCTCTTAACCATGGCTTAGTATAAAATATTTTAGAAAAAAAGGATAAATATCAGAAGTAGTTGCCACCCTTTTAGCAGCTTGTCCCTGTAGGCTGGGTGAGGGGGTCAGGGACTAAAATTTTACTCTTGTCTAGCTACCTAAACTACAGCAAAATCATCAGCTCTCTAGGAAATCAGCTAATTAATCAACTTGTTAAAGGGGTGTGGATCAGTGGTAAAGCGCTTGTCTCACACATAAGAGGCACTGGGTTCAAACCTCAGCACTACATAAAAAAATAGATGAATAAAATAAAGGTATTGTGTCCATCTACAACTGAAAATATTTAAAGAAAACAAAGCTCATTAGAAAAATTAGAGGGGCTGGGGAGATAGCTCAGTTGGTAGAGTGCTTGCCTTGTAAGCACAAGGCCCTGGGTTCGATCCCCAGCACCAACCCCCCCCAAAAAAGAAAAAGAAAAGAAAAATTAGAATCTTGATTTTGTTTTAAACTTTCAGAGTGTGTGTGTGTGTGTGTGTGTGTGTGTGTGCACGCCTGATTTTTGTTTGTTTTGTTTGGGTACCAGGGATTGAACCCAGGGATGTTTTTATTCTTTATTTTGAGACAGGGTCTCACTAAATTGCTCAGGATCTTGCTCAATTGCCAGGGCTGGCCTTGAACTTCTGATCCTCCTGCCTCAGCCTCCTGAGTCACTGGGATTAGAAGCCACCTACAGTTTAAACACTTACAGTTTGCCCCTTTTAAAGTTACAATAATGGCTTCCACAAGAATTACAAACCTTGACCTCAATCTCTTGTTTATCTATATCTGCCAGTTAAGTTTATGAATTTAGCAAGTTTAACACAGAGAGTTAGCAAATTGCCTTTATGAATTCCTTTCATTCCTGTTCATGATTAAAACACAGGTAGGAATCACACAAGTTTGAGCCAACTTTTAACTGTATGACCATGAGCTAGTTGCTTACCCTAATCACTGATCTAAGAAAACGGGAAGATTATCAGCACCTTCTAGTCAGGGCTGTTAAGAGGATTAAATAAAACTGCAGGCAAATAAATGGTAGCTAGGAAGAGAAGGAGGAAGGGAAAGGGGAAACAGGATACAGAAAAGTGAAGGGGAGTCCAGCGCATGCCTATAATCCCAGCAGCTCTGGAGGCTGAGGCAGGAGGATCACAAATTCACAGCCAGCTCAGCAGCTTAGGGAGGCCCTAAACAATTTAGCAAAAAAACCTGTCTCAGAATAAAATGGGGCTGGAGATGTAGCTTGGTAGTTAAGTGCCCCTGTGATCAATCCTCAGTTTTTTAAAAAGTAACAACCTTAAGGGGAAAGGGATAGCAGAAGGGTGGGTCTCTAGAAAGAGGCAGGGGCAGAGGAGAATTGTGATGGGAGAGGAAAAGAAAAAAGGAGATTCATTCATTATAATCACTTCTTTGTAAAGTGTACCTACTATACTTGGCAAGCACAAAATCATTTAACCTTTCTGTACCTTATTATCCACTTTCTTCAGACTTCATCGGCAATTGACCCCCACAAAACAAACAAAAGCAAAACCACATAGACACGCTGAGTTTCACTTGAGATTCAGGACCACAACCAGCCACTGGTTTTATTTGACTTATTTATTCCTTCCTTCCTTCCTTCGTTTATTTTTGATACTGGAGATTTAAGCCAGGGATGCTTTACTGCTGAGCTATACCCTTGGGCCTTTTTATTTTTTATTTTATTTTTTTATTTTTTTAAATTTTGGAACTGTGTGTCACTAAATTGCCCAGGATGACCTTGAATTTGGCAATCCTCCTGCCTCAGATTCCCAAGTACCTGGGATTACAGGAGTGCACCACCATACACCTGGCCCTCTGGTGTAACTGGTTTTAAAATAAAAAGAAAATTGTCTTTTCCAGTCTTGATTAAGTCAGTTCCTCAATTACATAACAAAGAACCTAAGTGCTTTCTATTTTTTCTCTTTTTTTCCCTCTGTCAGCCTCAGGGTCACAAGAGGACAAGGACAAGTATGATATGCAGACACAAATGTCTAGTAGAAGAGGTACTCTTTCTTCCCTAGAGATCTTTTTGTCACCAAAGAAAACCTTTCACAGAAACCCCTGAACAGTCTTCTCTTCTGTCACACTGGCCACAATGGCATCACTTGAACATGTCTTAATCAATCTTTGGCAAGGTGAGTGAAATCATATGTGGATTAAATCAAGCAAGTTTCACCCTCTAGAACTAGAATGGGATTCATTTCCATCAACACATGACCACAGGGAGGACAGGAGATTCTTAGAGAATTATATTAGCAGAAGAGAATTATATTGGCAGGACCCTACAAGCTTGGACTGAAAAAGACACACAGACAGTGCCAAATGAAGAGAGATCTTTGAACTCCCCCAAAACTTCCATAAGCAGGGTGCAAGCTAAACAACTATGGTATTCAGCTGCAAACACATGCTGTCCTTCATGAGAAAGGAAGGATGGCTACAAGGGTGGAATCAGAGCCAAAAAGCTAGAGCCAAGAGCCCTGGAGCATTATTCTCACACATGAAACCCTCATCAGGGAAATGCTAACATAGGCCTAAATGGATTTCAGAATTGCTATGGATCAGTTGTGCTAGTGTTAACTCCCCTATCTCCCTTTTGGAACGGAGGTGTTGAATACCAGCTATCTAATGCTTGTCCTACCACTAAGTGTGCAGAAGATAACTTGTCTCCTTAGTCCGTAAGTCTTCAGGTCAAGAGGAACTTCACTTCAGGGGCTAAACTTATGGAACTATACCTGAGAAGTCTCATCTACACCTCAGCTTGACTTAGATAATAAAATTTTGAAGTCTGAGGTGATACTGTCATGGAATGGGACTTTAGGGAATCATTTTGTTTTGCTTTGTTTTTGAGGCATGAGTACTGGAGATTGAACCCAGGGATGCAATGCTAGGCAAGCTCTCTACCACTGAGCTACACACTCAGCCCTTTTTGTTTTATTTTGACACAATCTCACTACGTTTCCCAGCCTGGCATTGAGTTTGGAAATCCTCCTTGCTTCAGTTCCTGAGTAGCTGAGATTACAGGTATGCACCACCGCATTCAGCACATGAAGGAATCTTGAGAGAAGGTAAGTACATTTTGCATGAAGAAGCAACATGCTTATTGGGGCCAGAGGGTGGGCAGTGCTAGGTAGCCTCTGGGATAATTCTTATATAGTACACTCCTACACTGCATTAGGCTGTCTGTGAGACCAATAGACTTAGAATAAGTGATAGCATGTGATGAGGTTAAGTCATAAACAACATCCTGGTTCTTCCTTGCTTTTTCTCTTCTATTACTTGCTCTGGAGAACCAGGTGCCACATCATAAGGATATTTACAAAGACCTTTGGAGAGGCCTACCTAACAATGGACCAAGGCATAGTGCAAACAGCCTTGCAAATCTTCAGGTGACCTAAGCCCCAGTCAAGAGTCTTGTCTGCAAGCTCATAAGATGATTTTTTCCCCCAGTGCTGGGGATTGAACCCAGAGCCTCAGGGTCAGGTAAGGGTTTTACCACTGAGGCACATCCTCCTCAGCCCCTCAGGAGAGTTTTTTTTGTTTGTTTGTTTTTGTTTTTTTTAAATTGGGAATTTGAACCCTTTTTATTTTTTATTTTTATTTGTTTGTTTATTTATTTATTTATTTTGCAGTTCTGGGGATTGAACCCAGGGCCTTGTGCTTGCAAGGTGAGCACTCTACCAACTGAGCTATATCCCCAGCCCCCCTTTTTATTTTTTGAGATAGTGTTTCACTAAGTTACTGAGCCTGGCCTTGAACTTGTGATCTTCTTGCCTCAGTCTCCCGAGTTGCTGGGAGTACAGTCATGGGCCACCATGCTGAGCTAATGAGACATCTTGAGTAAGACTGCCCTGTCTGAATTCCCAATCCACAGCAACTATGAGAAAATAAGCATTTGTTATTTTAAACTACTAAATTTTCGAGTGATGTTTAGATAACAATTAGAGGCAGTAACTAAAAATTATGTATTCGTTTTTCCCTCAGGACTGTTCTGAGAGGCTCTCAAAAGCAGTTAGCAGAAAAGTACTATGGTCTCTTTTTTAAAAATGGCACCGAATGGTTGATACATTTCATCATCCCATGAAGGAGCAAAATATCAGAGTCTGCATTAATAGACAATAAAAGTCTGTTTATTCTTTGTGTATCATCTTGCATAATTCAAATAATTAATAACAAAATTCTAGAAACATTTAACCAATATGCTGCATTGAAAGGTTTAATTCAATTGTAAGGATCACTGAGAAAGCTCTTGGGGTGAAGAAGGGAAGGCCAAAGCGGATGAAAAACAGGCTAATGCTGCAGAACATCTCAGTGTAGGGGACCAGAGCATGGGCCCGGAAGCCAAACCCCACCAGGCCATATCCTGGCAGAGACCCTCCTCATCTGTGAAATGGAAATAGTTAAAGCTCCTACCTCAGAAGACTGTGATAAGGATTAAATAAATATATGTAGCTGGGCATGGTGGTGCAGGCCTGTGATCCCAGCAACTCAGGAGACTGAGGCAGGAGGATCATGGGTTCCAGGACAGGCTGGATAACTTAGAGAGACCCTGTCTCAGAATAAAATACAAAAAGGACTGGAGGTATGACTCAGTGGTAGAACATCCCCAGGTTCAATCTCTAGTACCAAACAATACTAGTAGTAGTAATAATAAAAATAAATACAGGTGAATTGCATAGGAGGGTACCTGGAACCTGGCACCTGGCAAGTATATGGTTAATCACCCCAGCCTGGGGGGCAAGCATCCTGAAAATGTACTTAGATTTTGCTGATTCAATTTCCCTTCAGAAACCTCAAAGGAGTGCAAATAGAAGCCCTGACCTAACTGGGAGGCAATTAAAACTATAGTACCTATATTTACTTGCTTTGAGCATTTTCCTGCCCCTCAGTAAAAGTCTTGACAGGTCACACCAGAGTAGGCTCTGTGTATTGAATGTAATATCTACTGTGTATGGAGCAACCGTATAATTTATTATCCAAATTAAGATACTTCTGAGGATAAAATAGACCTAGATAAAGAATATATTTGAGTGGAAATGTCAACGTCAGCGCACTTGCCCAGCATGTGCAAGATCCTGGATTCAAACCCCAATGCTGAAAGGAAAAAAAAAAAAAAAAAAAAAAAATTTTACTTGAAAAGCAGGCTTAATCTGGTATCTGTTCCAGGCCAGTAGGGATAAGTAATTGGTCACCTCAATTTCATAGAAATTTCACAGAAAGAGGAAATATGTATAAATACATTTTAATAAAGCCAAATAATAACATTTTATGATATGCAGGCAATGAAGAATTTATATTTATTTTTGATAGCACACTTGAATACAGATGACTTCCAAATCTTTATTTGCAATTCTGACTTCTCTCCTAATCTCTATCTTTGATCTGTCCAATATGATAGCCATTAGCCACATGCAGCTATGGAACATTTGAAATGTGGCTAGTGCAAATTGAGACAGCTATAAGGTTAAGATACACACCATATTTCAAAGCCTTAGTAAGAAAAAACTTAATGGAAAACATCTCAGTAAATGTTATATCAACTATACACTGAAATAGCAGTATTTACAGGTGTACTGAGTTAAACAAGGACTCCTATTATATTACCATTATATTATATTTCTGTTAGTCAATACACTCCAGACTCTTACCTCTAATTATCTCTACTCAGGAATTCCACCAGCTACCAAAACTGGAAATCCATATGCAGTAAAATGAAATTAAACCCCATCTCTCACTCTGTACAAAACTCAACTCAAAATGGATCAAGGATCTAGGAATTAGACCTGAGACCCTTCACCAAATAGAAGAAAAAGTAGGCCTGAATCTCCATCACATTGGCTTAGAACCAGACTTCCTTAACAAGATCCCCATAGCATAAGAAATAAAAGCAAGAATCAATAAATGGGATAGATTCAAACGAAAAAGTTTTTTCTTAGCATAGGAAACTATCAACAATGTGAAAAGAGAGCCTACAGAGTGGGAGAAGATTTTTTCCACACACACTTCAAACAGAGCACTCATCTCCAAAGTTTATAAAGAACTTTAAAAACTTTACACCCAAAATACAAAGAACCCAATCAATAAATGGGCTAAGGAACTGAGCAGACACTTCACAGAAGAAGATATACAGGTGATCGACAAATATATGAAAAAGTGCTCATCATCCCTAGTAATTAGAGAAATGCAAATTAAAACCACCCTAAGATTTCATCTAACTCTAATTAGAATGGCTATTATCAAGAACACAAGCAATGGTAAGTGCTGGCGTGGATGTGGGGGAAAAGGCACACTCATACATTGCTGGTGGGGTTGCAAATTGGTGCAGCCACTCTGGAAAGCAATATGGAGATTCCTCAGAAAGCTTGGAATGGACCCGCCATTTGACCCAGCTATCCCACTCCTCGGTTATACCCAAAGGACTTAAAATCAGCATACTACAGTGATGCGGCCACATCAATGTTCATAACAGCTCAATTCACAATAGCTAGATTGTGGAACCAACCTAGATGTCCTTCAATTGACGAATGGATAAAGAAACTATGGTATATATACACAATGGAATATTACTCAGTCATAAAGAAGAATAAAATTATTGCTGGTAAATGGATGAAGTTGGAAAACATCATGCTAAGTGAAATAGGCCAAGCCCAAAAAATCAAAGGCCAAATATTTTCTCTGATAGGTGCATGACAATATATAATGGGGGGTGGCGGGGGGAAGAGAAGAATGAAGGAACTTTGGATGGTGTAGAGGAAAAAGGGGTAAAAGGGGGTGGGGGACAGAAAGATAGTAGAATGAAACAGTATTACCCTATGTATATGTATGATCACATGAATGGTGTGAATCCACATTGTGTACAACCATAGAAATGAAAAGTTGTACCCCATTTGTGTACAATGAATCAAAATGCAGTCTGTAAAAATATAATTAATTAATTAATTAATTAATTAATTAATTTTTTTAAAAAAGGAATTCCACCAGCACCTTAGATTCAGTATGTACAAAACTTAACTCAACTTCCCCTTTCAGTCCATTCTCCACACCGATGATAGTGGCTAAAACACATCCTTCCCTGTTTAAAACTCTATAATAGTTACTTTCAGGATAAAAATAATAATAATACTCTAAGCCTCTCAAGGTCTACCTTCAAGGGCTTACAATGTCTTCCTTTCTCACTCTTCACAACTAAACTGAAAACTCCTAGAAAGCTTTTCAATTGGAAAATAGGAAAATACATTGCAAAGACACACTACATCAAAAAAAAAATTTTTTTTTGAGCTAGGTACAGTGGCACATGCCTATAATCCCAGCTACTCTGGAGACTAGGGTATGCCAGGACATCTCGAGCATCTTAGCAAGACCCTGTCTGAAAATAAAATAAAAAAGGACTGGGGAGATAGCTCAGAGATAGTACACTCCTAGGTTCGATCCCTAGTATGGCCAAAAAAAAAAAAAAAAAAGATTCAGTCACCTTTAATTATGTGTCAAGCCCTGATTTGTTTTTGGTGTCGTACTGGAGCATGGCTTGCAAGTGAAACTCAAAGGTAAACTATGGAGCTGGGGTGTAGTTTAGTGGTATATTGCTTGCCTATCACACAGTGAGGCTCTGAGTTCCAGCCCAGCAATGCTAAAAGCAACTAAATAAGTAAAAGCCAAGTTGAAGCCAGATCATGGCACTCCTGAAAAAAAATGTATATATAGGTTTAAAAAAATAATATATGTGTGTGTGTGTGTGTGTGTGTGTGTGTGTGTCTGTGTGTCTGTGTGTGTATTATACACATTTTTCCCCCTTTGGCAGTGCTGGGGATCAAAGAATCCAGGGCCTCATGTATGCTAGGCAGGTGCTACCACTACTGAACTGAGTTATATCCCCAGCCCCACACCTGATATATATATATTTTTTTCTTTTTGTACCAGGGATTGAACCCAGGATCACCTGAGCACTGAGTCATATTCCCAGTCCTGTTTTATTTTTTACTTGAGGTAGGTTTCACTAAATTGCTTAGGTCCTCTTTAACTTGCTGAGACTGGTTTTGAGCTTGCGATTCTCCTGCCTCAGCCTCCTGAGCTGCTGGACATGTGAAATATATTACTTAAGAGTTTGAGTTTTCTTCTATAGTGAAGTAGCATCAAAGGTTGTGGTGGTGTTGTTTTCTTTTCCTAATTTTGTTTGTGATGGTGAGGATTGAACCCAGGGCCTCATACATGTTAGGCAAGCACTTTACCACTGAGCTATACAGTTCTACCCCATTTTTAAATTTTACTTTGAGACAACGTCTCCCTAAATTGCCAAGGTTGACCTTGAACTTGATATTCTATTGCCTCAGCCTCCAGAATCACTGGGATTACAGGCATGTGCCACAACACCCAACATCCACTACTGGTAATTAAATCACATCTGAACAACCTCTTACTAAGATAACAGAAGTAGCTTCTTTACTGTCTCTAGTCTTTTGCTCCCTCCAGCTTATTCTTTATGTGCTCCCCAAGGATAATTCCAAAATTTTATACTGATCATGGCCAATCATAATTTAAAATCTGTAAGAATTTTTAGTTACTCCCTCTAATTGTTATTTAATATTACATTATTCCAAAATTTAGCAGCTGAAAATAACAAATACTTGTTTCTCTGTTGGGAATTCAGAAAGGGCATAGTTTGACCATCTCACTCAAGATCTCTCATGAACCAGGCATGGTGGCTTATGCTTGTAATCCCAGCTACTCCAAAGACTACTCTAGAGGATCACAAGTTTGAGGCCAGTCTTAGCAACTTAGCCAAACTCTGTCTCAAAATAAAAACTAAAAAGAGCTGAGGTTGTAGTTTGGTTGTAGAGCACCCCTGGATTCAATCCCCAGGAAGGCAAAATCACAAGAAAAATCAAAACAACAACAATGAAAAACTTTCAGTGGCTCTTTATTAACTTTGGGCTCCTTAGCTCAATCTCCAGGAAGCTCCATGATTTTTCTCTATCTAACCCCTCTTGTACCTACTCCAGACCTCCCTCATCTTGTTTCAGTCATACCAAACTGCAGGCTGCTCCTCCTGTCTGGCAAACTGTGAAACTGTGTTCATGCTCTGTTGTTTGCCTAGAACTCTGTTCCTCTCTTCATCTACCTAAATGCTACTCATCATCTGAGACAGCTCAAGAATTATTTTCTTTGGGAAACTTTCCTTCACACCTTTTCTCCTTTCTAGGCATAGTTATATCTACTCTTCACTCCTGTAACATTCTATGATTTGTATTTATAACTCCACACTACAATTTAACTACAGGCTTTCGCGAATAAGTGCCCATCAGAGTACAGCAGTGTCCTGGTGATCTAGTCCTTCAGTTATTGGAGCTCCACACCTGCAGGTGCTAAGCTGGACGCTGGAGGTTCAACAGTGAAGGGAACAGAATAAAATTCCTTGCGGAGTTAACAGTCCAAAGAAGGCACTTGCCTTCTTATGTGCTCTCTCAGAGATCTACTGCTTGGCTTTTGATAACCAGCCTTTTCAATAGTTTCCCCTGTCATTCTCCTCCCTCTGATCTTCCCCTTTACCCATGTTCTCATTTAAATTTCTCCCATGTTAGTCAAGGTTTTTTTCATGTAGTCTACAAGGAGTCATACTGGACCTAGCAAACTTTCTAAGCAAAGTTCTACGTTCACACTCTCCTTTTTCCCTTCTTCCATCTCTCTTTCACACTTTTATTACTTATTTCCCCTGAGACTAAGTAGCTTCTGTCTGTCCAGCAGTACTGAGAGGCACCCAACCTAGTACGTTCTTTTCTCAGTGTCCCCAGATTCTAATTTACTTCTCCCTAATCTTCCCTGAATATCCCTGAAGTCAGAGCTAGCTGGTTAGGGTTATCCTCTGAACTGGAAGGCTTCATCCCTTCTCCTTTCCCACCCAATGAGAAAGCCCCTCCTCAGTTCTCTTCCCCTCTGCCACAGTTCCTGCACTGGGTGCACCCTGTCTCTTGCCCGGCTCTTCCTTGAGGAAACTTGACTTTAATTCTTCTTCTCAACCCTAGCACTTTCCAGAGTCCACAAAAATTCAAGAAGTATTAATAAAGAAAAAAATACATATATATATATATATATATATATATATATATATATATATATATATATATATATATATATATAATCCTCTCTTGAATTTAGCTGGGGGTATGACTTCTGTCCAAGACATTTCTGCATTGCAGGGAGATCTACAAAAAGAGGTAGTCGGGAATACCCACTTTGGACCCAAGGCAGGGGAAGCCATTTCTTTTAAAATGTGAAGACAAGATTTTAGATTTTAAAAGCTTATTTCTACGGGGTGGGGGGGGGGGTACACACCTGTAACCACTGCTACTCAGGAGACACAGGCAGGAGAATACAAAGTTCTAGGCCAGCTGGGTAACTTAGCGAGACCCTATCTCAGAATAAAAATTTTAAAATAGGGCTTCATAAAGCCGGAGCTTTAAAAAAATTTTTTTAAAAAGTGGTTCTATATTTCTGATCCTATCACATCTGTACATGTACCTTTAGTACATGACTTTGGCATTGTTTGTAAATTCAGTTTGATATTCTAGGTGAACGAAGTATGTGTTACAATGGTGTATTACAATTCTGTATGTGATTCAAGTGGGGCCTCTCCCGAGGATGTGAGCCAGTGGCAAGGTCTTTTAGAGATTTTGCTGAGGGGAAACTGGGCCAAAAAGGAGAAGCCAACATAACTATTGGAAATTAAGTTACTTATTGGGTGTGTTGGGAGTAGGGGGGAGAGGAAATTCCTGCATGAATACAAAAGCAAAAACTTTTAGAGGGGCAGAGTTGTTAAGAGGTCTTCCAGGTCACCTATTGCACCCTGGGTTACGCATAAGTAGGAAATGGACTCAATACTACCCGCAGAGAATCTTTGCCTAGAACTGAATCCTCCTCCCTTCTCCCCTCCCCCATGCACAGCGGAATCCCCACGCGGTGCATTTGCAGGCGCTGTAGCGACTGCTTGTAGAACCCGGCCTCCCTCCCTCTCGGGTTCTCGCCAAGCTCCGGAGATGTCAAAGATTCTTAAGCAGGGCTTTTCCATCTGCCCCTTGAGGAACTGACCCTGAGGCAAGTTGGGCGGGACCAAGCTGCGATGTGGAGAATTCGATGTCCGAGCGACCTCCTCGGAGGAGTGAATCGAGTTAAATATAACTGCGCGAATGGAATGGCGCTAAAAATAAGGCAACAGCTGGCGGGTCCACAGCCCTGTCCTGGCCAGGGCGGGGGCCTGATGGTCTTGTGCAGCAAGGCCGCTCCCCGCCCAGGGGCGAGGAGGCCGCGGCGTCCGCAGCCTGGGCCCGAAGTGAGGTGCGTCCGACTGCCCACGGCCTGGGAGGACTCTCCCTGCGCGGGCTCTGGGGCCTGGCTCAGGGTCGCTCGGCGGCCTGAGCGGGGACTTTCCAGAGGAGTCAGAAAGCCGGGCGCACTTCCCTGGACGTAAGGTGAAAGGACTGCGTGCCGAGCTCCTGTCCGCCCCACCGCCGGAAGCGGCTGAGAGCGACAGGAGGAGACTCGGACCCCTAACAGAGGCCGGGGCCTCGCCGGAGATCCAAGTGCCGGGGGACCTAAGGCGGGCGGCCTCGAGCGCTCACTGCGGGCGCCCCGGCGGCCCGCGTCGCCTTTGCGCTCCCTGCCTTCCCACAAGCCCCTTCCCGCGCGCGCCCTGCAGCCCTGCGCGCCCTCCTGCGTCAGCGCCCCAACCATCAAGCCCACAATTGAAACGTTTCCAAAACGGGCTATTTATTTGCTCCCAATAAATCGATCGGCGGTGATTAAGAAATCGATGTGGCCTGGGTGGGCGAGTCGCTCGCTGGGAAGGAAAGGCGCTTTCGCCCTGAGCCCGCGGGGAGGCCGAGGGCTGGCGCGGGCCTGAGAGAGGCGTGTCCCGCCGGGGCCACACCCGTGAACCCGCCACCTGGGCGCCTAGGTCCTGGCAGGCCGCGTTCCCTCGGGGGGCGAGGAGCGCGCGCCCGCCTCCTGCTTTCCTTGGCCCCTCTTGCCTTTTCTTTCTCGCGTTTGTTGGAGGCTGTGACCGCCAGCGGCCGCCGAGCTGCTCCGAGGCTTTTGTTGCTCCTCGGCCGGCTGAATGGGGATTTTGTAAAGCGGGACAGATAAAAATGAGCAGCATCATATTGTTTGACAGAATGATCCTGCATGATGAAGTGTCGGCTCCGAAGGGGGTGAAAATGGTGAATTCCTAAAAACCCAGCCCTCAGCTCCTCCGTGAGCTGCCGGTAGCCTGGAGGGACCCAACGGACTGCCAGGCCCCGGCGCCTCAGACCAAACCGTGTCAGAAAGCCTCGAGCTTTCAATGCCAAGTCATTTTTAAGCCCCGATCCTGCCCAGGACCTTTCTCCTCGCGGATGAAAAGAACAATTTTCGAGAGAAAGGCTCGTTTTGATTAAATCTGACATGCTGCTGATAACTCCATGCTAATGTGAAATAATTAACATAATAGCCATAATTAAAAGCACGCTAACAATGCCATAAATTTATCACACAATTTTACTAGCTTTCTGCCCCTAACTGCTCTCTCATCGTTAATTAAACGTGTTGCCTTTTACAGAATGGATGTTTATACATTTCCAATATAAATAAATTCAAAACCATCCTCTCTCTCCGTTTCTCTTCTTTTCTTTTGGTCTCTCGCCATTTACAGGCACACCTTGGCGTGGACTCAGAGTGGCAGACACTGAAAATAAATGAAGTTTTGAGATGCAAATCCAAACAAGCACACTAAACACCCCCCCCCCCCCCAAGATAATCTGGAGAAGTATACAAGGGAGGTGGTGCAGAGAAGTGAGTTGAAAAATCCCATCCACTGAGAAATGGAAATAATCTGAGTGGGTTGGGAGCCCGTGTATCCCCTCTATCCTTTCTACCTTCCTTGGTGGCAGTCATCCAAAGAGGTAGATAATAGTTTAGATTATTGAGAAGGGACAGACTTAAGTTTGGAGTGGCTAGGGGAGGCAGGGATGGGGTGTTTTCCAAATGGTTGCGCCCACGTTTTGTTTCCTCTGCAAGAGGGGATAGCTGCCCTTGATGGGAGAGGAGTCCCTTACTCCTTAGAACCTGGTCCCATCTTCCCGGATTATAAGAAAAGTGCATCATCAGCGCACAGGAATGATCACTATTTCACATAGCGTCAACGATTTAGTCAAGGCATCAGCAGTCCCTGACTTAAAGGAAGAGAGAGAGAGGGCACCTGGGTTCGCTTGGGTCCCGAAGATGGGTAGGTTGGTCATTCCTGCCTCCCGCACTCTGTGGCCTTGCCCCTCCTCCAGTGTTGACCACTTAAGAACCCAAATTGAGCTGTAATTAATTTTCTCTTACTCTGTCATAAATTGTACCATACCCCCCCCCCACACACACACTCTTCCAGGACACACACACTAAATCTCCCCTCCCCTGGAGACGTCTCAATTTCCTTCCTATTGATCCTGACTACTCTTTCAGCCTCCATTTACTAAAACCTACCCTCCCCGCGCGGTGCCTGTCCCAGCGGTTTCCCCAGCCAGGTACTACGTACTCAGTCTGGCCCAGGAAAAACCAAAGGAGTTGCACACCACATTCCTTTGGCCAATCGTTTCAAATACTTGAGCAGGTGAGACCGCTGGCTGCCATCTTCCTCTTTAAATCTCTCCTGGGAAGTTTGCTTGTTGTGACCCAAGTAGTCACTCTTACTCAAAATCGTGTGCCTGAGAGTACTCGTTCTTCATCTGACCTCCCCCCCCCCCCAATAACCCTTGGAAACTCAGACGACGTTTATTGACGCCCCCCTCCCCGTTTCCGTTCCTTGTATCACATTTTTCTTTCCCTCACTCTGTCTCACTTTCTTTTCTTTATCTCGCTTCTTCCGTCTCTGTCCTAAAGTTTGGAGGGAACTGAAGATTTGTGGGGTTTTAGTTGCAAAGTGCAATTACGCGGCCAAGTATTTATTTAGCTCAGAATCTAGCCCCTTCCGACAGGACCCTGCACAGGGTCGGGCTCAGGCACTCTCTGCCGCGCGGCCCCCCGTGGCTAGGGCAACAGGACCCTTCCTGTCTCCCACCTGCGCTGGCTGCCGCTTCCCCTCCTTCCCGCGCCAGGAGGTTGTGCGGATACTACTGTCCTCCCGGAAGGAGGAAACCAGCAGTCAGTTCCCAAGCTAAGATTGGCCGTGGAAAAATCCGCTGCCTCCGCAGGAAATCGATATTAAGCCGTTAGGCCGGCACCGGCGCGGGACGTCGGGGCAGCAGCCAGTAGGTCCTGCACGTCTCATCTCCTCATTTGGCTAATCGACGCGAAAAGTTTCTGTAAGGGCTGGACCCAGCATCAGATGGTAACACTGATTGAACAAGAGATTAGTACAATAGATCTCTAACCGAGGGGAAGCGTCGCTTTTCACGCTACGCACCGTAATTAATGGTATGAATCAATTAATTTGACTTTTATTGTGTCGAAGAAAAAAAGCGCAACAAATGGAACCGGCAGCTGGGAGTTGTTCACCACCCCCTTTCCCCAGGGAGGTTCCAAGGAGACACAAGGGAATGGACGACTCAGACCCGGCCTTGGCAGAGGGAGGGTGAGAGGCAGCGATCAACCGCGTATAGGAAATCCCGAGAGCCAGTTGGGGCGGGCGGTGGAATCGAAATTAGGTTCATTAGGAGACCACTTCAGAATGACCGGCGAGGGCAGCCCTGGAGCCGCCATCCTCTCCCGTGCATACGCACCCACGCACCTTACAGATCCAGCCACCCAGGTTGCAGTGGGCCCTGCGTGGTGCCTAGAGCTTGCCTCTGGAGCTGAGTGACCCAAGGTGGGCAAAAGGAGTTTCTACATTTTTAAATTTCAGTTTTGTTTTGCCTCCTCTCCCCCCTCCCCCCGCCACACACACCCTTAGGACCTTCCTCTGAGTGCTCCGGCAGTTACAATCTCGACCTGTGCAGCCTCGGGTGATGGGCAGCCAGCTCGAAGCGCGAGTCGGTTTCGTGTGAGGCTGTCTAGACGGCATTGTAAAACGGTTCCGAGCCTGCCGGCCACAAAGCGGTGCAGCTGCGGAAATGAACTCAAATGCGTTTTAGGATTATCGAGATCACATAGAAGCAGAAAGGCCTTGGAGGTTGGCGGGCATCTCAGGATAGTCACTACTTCCCCAACCCCGATCCCATCCCCAACCGGGAACATCCTGCGAATCAGGGATCCAAAGGGCTAGTGTTAAATCCAAGGGAACTGTCTTAACAGAGATGAAACTTAATCTGTGTGTCACGATGCCTGTAATGAAGCAAATTTACAGATTTTTTTTAGTTTTCATTTTATTTACTTATTCGATATGCCAGGGAAAGAGAGGGTCGTAGGTGGGAAGATAGAATCAGAAGCACCACTCTCTACCCGGAATTAACTCAGTTTCCTGGTGTCTTCTGTAAATATTTCACTAATTCTTTTCTCTCAGGCCTCCCCCCTTCCTGCCCTTTCCTCTGGTGAAGCCGGCCCTCCCCTCCCAGGCCTTCTGTAGACAGGTCTTGGGTTCCCTAAGCTCTACACCCCGGAAAGCCTCTTGCTACTCGCGGCCTAAATGCCGGAGGAAAGAGCTCATCGTGGATTCACCGAGTCAGGAGCACTGATTCCCTTTGGAGGTGTGAGGTCCACGCGCCCCAGCAACGACACGCACCGGAGTCAATCTGGGGCCCCCACCTCCAACCCCAGTCGGAATCCCCGCTGTCTTTCTTACCATCACTGACTTTCTTTGCCAAGGAAACTCCGGTTACACTGGCCACATTCTCGCCGCCTCCTTCACCCGTTTTGTAGCTGGTTTCCGCGAAAGTTAAATCTTGGAGCATTTGCCTATGCTTTAAGAGAAAACTCACATTGGCCAGCAGCAGAAGAGAGCCCAGCCCACCCACATGCCAGAGGCCATTCGTGTTCTCAGGAGGCCGTGCCCCCCGCCCGGTTCCTCGGCGGTCGGGGCCTGGGCGCGGCGTCTAACCTAGAGGCCCAAGGCCTTTCCCCAGTTCCATTTGACTTACCCAGGCCGCGGCCAATACCTGCTCCTTCCCCAGCTCCTTATTTCTGACTTTTTCATATGCTAAGTCGTTTAACAACTCCAAGCAGCTTCTTATTAGTAAGTTTCCTGTTATTTTACGTCGTTTTTATTTCCCTCCGCAACTATTCTAATGGATTAATCGATAGCTGTCTTCTAACCTGAGTAAACCCCAGCCAATGCTGTTGTGACCACGAGAAAAAAAAATATATATGTATATTTATACATTCATAGAAAAACATGTCCGCATCGAATCAGGAAAGCCAAGAGAGGTCCCAAGTGGTTAGGTTTGGGGAGAAGGGAGGGGGTGAGAAAGACACCTCAGCAGGTGTCTTCCCCCGCGGAATGAGTTCGGAAGCTGGAGGGGACTCTTAAGTCTAATTAACAAGAGGGAGCTGGGTGCGCCGCCTTTAGTCTTTAGAGCTAAAACAATAAACAAAACAGAGACCGATAAGTTTTTCTTCTTTAAAAATGAGATGGCAGCCTTGTTCTACGTTGTCAGTCTCGGTCCAAGGAGTGTTAGCAAACGGGGGGAGGGGAGGAGGGAAGGATAGGGGGCGGGGAAGGCAGGGCAGCGGGAGCAGCACGGTCCCGCGGACACACTTAGGCCCACGCCCTCACTCCCACCCACCAACACTCACACCCTCACTGGACCCCCGCGCCGGGATCCACCCTGGGCAGGGGTCTCCAGGCAGGCCGGAGCGCCCTCGGGGCCGGTTGGATGCTGGGCGCACGGTGCGGTGCGGAGTTGCGAGTCTCTCGTCCCTTTGTTGACAATTCCCTGAACCAACTTGAGTTTGGCCGGCTCCGCAGCGGCCCTGACGTCACGCGTGGTCACGTGGCCCCGCCTCCCGCTGGATCTTTAAGTAGAAAGTAATCTATCAGGCCAGTCCTTAAAACGCGACTTTCGACTACCGGGGCTTCGGCGTCCCTGACACCCCCGCCCCCCTTCGATTGCCCCTGCCCGCGCCCTCCAGAGCTGCTTGGCGCCCGGCGTCCCGCGCCCGCCTGAACAGCTCTTGCACCCCACACCCGGGCCAGAAGCCGGAGAAGGCGGGCGAAGTGAGGGGGCGCGGCGTGGAGCAGCCTCCCCGGCCGTGAGCCGGTAGCTAACGCGTAGTAGCGAGCGCCAGGGACCGCAGGAGTTCGCGGAACGCGGCTGCGGGGGGCGGACATCAGCCCCGCGCTGCAAGATGCCGGGCCTCCGAGTGTGAGCCGAGCCAGGAGGGCCCCGAGCCACCTGCGCCCCCTCCCCTCTCCCTGCCCCCCGTCTTTCGGGGGGCTCCCAAATCCCCTTCCCCTGAGTTTCGCGGCAGCCCCTAACGACCCCCATCACCCTCTGCTCCCTCCCCGCCACCAACCCCAAGGAGGGATGACCCTCTCCGGCGGCGGCAGCGCCAGCGATATGTCCGGCCAGACGGTGCTGACGGCCGAGGACGTGGACATCGATGTGGTGGGCGAGGGCGACGACGGGCTGGAGGAGAAGGACAGCGACGCGGGTTGCGATAGCCCCGCGGGGCCGCCGGATCTGCGCCTGGACGAGGCGGACGAGGTGCAGCCGGCGGCACCCCATCACGGGCAGTCTCAGCCGCCCCACCAGCAGCCCCTGGTATTGCCCAAGGAGGCGGCTGGAGCCGGGGCCGGGCCTGGGAGCGAGGCGGGCGCGCCGGAGGCAGACGGCTGCAAGGGTGGCGAAGAGGGCGGCACGAGCGGCAGCGGGCCGGGCGCGGGTAGCGGTGCAGCTGGCGGCCTGACTCCAAGCAAGCCCAAGAACAGCCTGGTGAAGCCACCCTACTCGTACATTGCGCTCATCACTATGGCCATCCTGCAGAGCCCGCAGAAGAAGCTGACCCTGAGTGGCATCTGTGAGTTCATCAGCAATCGCTTCCCCTACTATCGGGAGAAGTTCCCCGCCTGGCAGAACAGTATCCGCCACAACCTCTCACTCAACGACTGCTTCGTCAAGATCCCGCGCGAGCCGGGCAACCCAGGCAAGGGCAACTACTGGACCCTGGACCCGCAGTCTGAGGATATGTTCGACAACGGCAGCTTCCTGCGGCGCCGGAAACGCTTCAAGCGCCACCAGCAGGAACACCTGCGCGAGCAGACGGCGCTCATGATGCAGAGCTTCGGCGCTTACAGCTTGGCTGCGGCGGCAGGCGCCGCGGGACCGTACGGCCGCCCCTACGGCCTGCACCCAGCGGCCGCCGCCGGCGCCTACTCGCATCCAGCGGCTGCAGCAGCTGCAGCTGCGGCCGCGGCGCTCCAATACCCATACGCCCTGCCGCCAGTGGCGCCCGTGCTGCCGCCCGCCGTGCCCCTGCTGCCCTCGGGCGAGCTGGGCCGAAAAGCGGCCGCCTTCGGTTCACAGCTCGGCCCGGGCCTGCAGCTCCAACTTAACAGCCTAGGCGCGGCGGCGGCTGCCGCGGGCACGGCGGGCGCCGCGGGCACCACGTCGCTCATCAAGTCTGAGCCCAGCGCGCGGCCGTCGTTCAGCATCGAGAATATCATCGGAGGGGGCCCCGCGGCGCCCGGCGGCTCAGCCGGGAGCGCTGGCGGTGCCAGCGGCACTGGGGGGGCCGGGGGCAGCGGGGGCGGTGGCACCGCACAATCTTTCTTGCGGCCGCCCGGGACTGTGCAGTCGGCTGCGCTGATGGCCACGCACCAGCCACTGTCGCTGAGCCGGACGACTGCTACCATCGCGCCCATTCTGAGCGTGCCGCTCTCCGGACAGTTCCTTCAGCCTGCAGCCTCCGCCGCGGCCGCCGCTGCTGCCGCCGCTCAAGCTAAATG
The DNA here is from genome assembly GCF_902686455.1 of Sciurus vulgaris. Lineage (NCBI taxonomy): Eukaryota > Metazoa > Chordata > Mammalia > Rodentia > Sciuridae > Sciurus > Sciurus vulgaris. The sequence continues at coordinate 51,877,600 of NC_136461.1, forward strand.
GCCAGCGCAATAGGGACGCGCCGGTGGCCGGGGCGCAGGCCGGTCGGCAGCCCCAGGCAGCATCTGCACTTCCAGGCTGCGCGCTCCTCCGCCCCGGTCCTGGTCCCCCTACCCAATCCTGGACTCGGCCATATCCAACCCCCGCCCCGATCCCCCAACACCGACCTTCCGCGGCCTCCATCCCCTCGCGCACACCTAAGCTGACCGAGCAAACTCACCGCGCGCCCGCCGGGAATAGCTTTCCATACAGGTAAAACCGATAACCGAATTTTCCAAAAATGCACCCGACGGCGCCTGTTCTCAGTATCGTAGGGGTGGAGGGAAATTCTTTGTACATATTTGTATAAAAATTATTGACTTTCCTTTTGGGGTTTTTATTTTTTTAAGAAAAAACAAATTCAGTAGATTTAGAGCTCTGAACTTTCATTTTTTTTGAAGGTTCACTCTCCGCAGTTTTATCTGAGAAAATGTATAGATACGTTGGGAGATTTTAAATACAAAATTTTCAAAAAGGCGAAGTGTCATTCTATTATAAAAGTCTGTTTATATATGAATGAATATATATGGTATTCTAAATGTTATTCCATCGTGTTGTACACAACTTTGTAAATAAATTTTTAAAATGCTCAACATAGTGTTTTATTTAGGTGTCTGAAGTAAACAAGATTTTTAAATGGAATTTGCATTTTATCTTCCCCAGAAAATTAAGGAGTTACAAGTAATGACCTTTTCAAACTTTGCCAATTCACAATTTGAGTGTAAGAACATTTCAGTTGCAGAAAACGTATGCCTAATTTAAATCATTAATGTTTTTCCTTTAGTTTTCACATAAAATCAGGATGTAGGAGATCATCTCCTTCATAGCAACCCATTAAATCTAAATAACCAGACACTTATGTAAAGTAAGCTGTCATTTATGAAAACCCACACCTCTAATCCTAAACAACAGCAGTCTTTTAAATTTTAAAGAAAGACCATACCAGTATCTAAAACAATGAAAACTTCCCATGAGTTTTTAGTCATTTTAATTATCCTTTCAAAAGAAAGTAAATTCCAAACTTCCCTCATTTTAGCTTTTAAATCTTGGGTTTTGAAACTCCTTTTCGTTCCTTAAGTGGAAGCGCCAAATAAACCCAATTGATTTTTTTTTTTAAATTTATGTGATGGCATTTCAAATTTTGCAGTGGGATGGTATTATCTAGATTAACCTAACAGATAATACGTAATTGTTTTATTCTTTCATAATATCTTCAAATAAGATACCCCTTTTCTGTGGCAATAATGCATCCACATCACAATTGGATTTCTGAAGGATTCTTATGGATGCTTTCTTTGCGTCCAACCCAAATCCTTTCTGAAGGCAACGAAACACCTTAATATCCTTTTAAAAAACAGGTGCATGTAACCCCCCCCCCTTTTTTTTTTCTTTTACCTTAGTCTAGGTTAGTGTAAAAAGCGAGATCTCAGGACGGTAATGAGGAATGTCTTCGTAGATTATTTTTAATGTGCATTTCAGCTGTTTTTCTTTGAAAAAGTATTAAGGTAGAAACATCTTGACGCGGGAGGCCGGTTCCCGCCACCTTCATACCCTCAAACGGCATCAATTCTAATTATTTTGTAATTAAGTTAGCTGTTACAATTACTTATGTGCAATCTCTTTTTAAACTGGAGCGGGTAGCAGCACTGTCAGCTCGGCCCTGGGAGCGTCCGGTTAGTAAAACCCGGCCAGTCCCTGGCGCTGTTGTCCACTTGTCTCCCTGGTGGTGGAGATTCCTCCCCACCGCGGATCCGAGCCTTGTTTTTCCGTTGCGGGCGTGGGCTAGGGGGTCGCTTTAAAAGACACTTCCTCGCAAATACCGAAACTGTTTTCCTGGTAAACGGTAAACGTTATTGTGTCCTGAGCAAACATTCCTTCGGGATCAGGGTCCTAAAATAAAACAGGCTGCTGGGGTGAGAGAGTTTAATTTAATAAACAAGAACGCGACAATCAACCACCGCCAGAGGAGCAAAAGTAACCTTCACGGAGAAGAGATTATGGACCGCACGGTTCAGGCGGGTCCCTTCTAATCTCCTTTTACAAGGAAAACTAAACGGATCTAAATTTGTTTGTGTGTTGCAGCTATAAAAGTAACAAGTTGTTTCACAGTTGTGTCTGGCTAATCGGTTTTTTACACAAACAGCAAATGGTACATGATTTGTGCAAACACATAGAGGTTATTTCTAAATTTAGCTGACACCCCTGGGAAAAGGGAAAGGCAGGGCTTCTTGAATTCACTTTTAGCCTCAAGAAGCTGCTGATCCAAGGCTTCTAAATGACATTGGATAACAGGGGCCTCATTCCATCTCTGATCCTTTGTTACTTATAAAATTACTCGCTCATATTTCCGCGCATAGCAGCAATACCGGCCGAGCCTGAGCCCGCAGCGTGACACAGCCACAAGCAGCCGCTTGAGATCCGCAGGGCTTTTTCCAGTAATGCATTAGGCGGCGGGGTGTAGAGGAGGAAAGATCCACCGGCAACTTTCCTTCCAGCCTCTCTCACTCTTGAGCTACATCTAGAAATGGTTCCCTTCCTTTATATCTTGAAGGGTAGGAGACCCTAATACCCAGACCCCTTAACTGGCCAGCGGTTATTTAAAGCCTTGGCAGATGTCAGGAGGGTGGGCCTAGCCGTAGACCTCTGAAAAACTCCTTTGGGCTGAAGGTTTTTAAACTAAAACGGTTTAGGGTAGAATGGGAAATGCAAAGACCATACATAATGAACAGAAGCACTTGATGGGACTGGGGCGGTGGCGGAGGGGGGGCGGGGGTCGGGAAATGAAACCCACGTTTGATGTTATCCAACGCAGGCACCTACGACAAAAGGCACCGAAATCTGCTCTCGCGTTGAGATTTAAAGGCAACACGACTGGTTTCCACTTTCTTTCCATTTAAGAAAAGAAACTAAAGGAAAGGGGGGAGATTTATTTGCAATAAAAGAAGTAAGTGGATTGATTTTTATGGGGAGAGTTTTAGCTTTTCGGCTAACACATGCGTTTAAACATGTTTCCATTTCCTCCGGCATCTATTTGTAGAAAATCAATCCACTCTTGAAGCCTGTGGCATCTATAATGTCTTCAAGATGGAATTCTTGAGTGGACCCCCTTACCCAGTCCCCTGGGAAATGGAGAGTAGATCTGGAGGTCCAGGGGAAATGGGAACTAAGGACAGAGCAAAATATACTTCATGAGCTGAGCAAGGTTCTTGCTGCAGTAGCGGACGTGGCCTGTAGGGGGCGGCGAGCAGATGAAAAACTTCCGGGTTTGTTTGGGAGGGCTCAGCCCCAGCCCCCAGAGGTCTCATCTCTCGGGTTGTGAGTGCTCTGACACATAGCTCATCTGCAAGTCACGGGACTCCCAGGTCGGATCTCGAAGAAACTCCTTTCCTCCACCTGTCTCCTAGAAGAGGCAGTCTCGAGTTGAGTTTGTCCTAAAGACTGAGAAGCCATAAAGTTTAGTGATGAGGAAACATTGACTTGGAAGTAATTAAGGTTTATATTTGAGGTTATTTATTTTACACGGCTTAGACGAAAGTTCTTAGTAGTAAGAACATGAAAGGCTGGTGCGGGTGTGTGTCTGGATGTTTTAAGGTGGGTCTGTCGAGAAACTGTCCTGAAGAGAATGTGTTCTGAAAGAAAGTCAGTCCCAGAGCCATGTGTCCATCCACCCATCACAGTCCACTGTCTGTGGTGGTGCAAACTGCGGTATAAAGTACAGTGTGTGTGTGTGGGGGGGGGTGTAGTGAGTGTAGGTTCGTATTTCATGGGAGGGGGTGACAGGAAGCAGTGAGATGAGAGAGGCCTTGCAGGCGTACCAATCAGGGATTAGGCATTTCCTATGGCATTGGACCAGCGAGTTGGTTTTTTTGTTTTACCTTTCCATTTCCTTGGGAATAAGTGTACTTGCCGCCTGGGTTTGTAGAATTAGTTGAGTTAGTGTCAGTGAAAAATGTTTTATAAACTGTAAAGTGCGAAGGAGTTTGGTTTGTTTATTTCCTCTGCCCCCCCCCCCTTTTTTCCCTTTTCTTCCCTTATTAATGACCTCTGGACAGAGAAACAACTCTGTTCTAAGCACCGGTAGTTTTTGACTTGGTTTTGAACGACTGTTTTGCGTGTGAAAAATGCGTTTTTGTACGAGGGGTCGCAGAACCTACTCAGCTCGCGGATGTCTGGAAGGATGGTGCAAAAGCGAGGCTGACCACAAGGGGCTTTTCAAAGGTGGAGTCTCCTTCGGGTCTTGAACCCTCCTTGTACCACGCCCTGGGCCCGGGGAGCAGCCCGCGGTGCCCACCCGCACCCATCGGGTTCCCTCGCGCCAGGGGCAGGTGTATTTCTTTCTAGCTGAGCGATCCACTTTGCTGTTTGCCCCTTTGCTTCCACTAACCGAGGCAAGTGGAGAAACCTGAGCCCTCCGCTGACAGACGCCCATTAGAGAGAGAGGCGGCCTCCGAGGCGAATTAAAGGTAACCAGATCCCAAACTCGCGTAAAAGACCACCCTCCCTTCGCCTCCACCGACAGTTGGCAGAGTTACACCCAGAGCCAACTTCTCTCTTCATCACCACCCCCTCCCCGTGCCCTCGGAGGAATGTACAAGCCATTCTTTGCTCCCTGGGGCAAAACCAGCAAAAGAGGGCGGTGCACTTGAACAAAACTTGAAATGTTGCAAAATCTGCCAGGGTATCATTAGGAGGATTGACAGCTCGTATTTATTTGCGGAGGTGGTGTCTTACATCAGAATATTTCTAAATTATTCTAAAGAATTAAAATAATTCTTAAATTTTCTGAAGAATTAGTCCCTCCACCATTTAAACAAACAACAAACAAAAAAAAAAAAAAAAAAAAAAAAAAGAAGAAGAAAAAAAAAAAAAACCGAATACCCCAAATCCTCCTATTCCAGAGGACTTTGTGCTAACGCACATGGCTCTGGCCCTGTGCGAGTTGTGAGAGTGTCCAGTTGGAGAGGAAGGAAACCTTGTCATCATTCCCTTGTCTAGGTCCTCCAATGGGGAATTTCGGACGCGTCTTCAGAAAAACAATCCTAGAATATTAGCCTTAGAAGTGGTTTCGGCGACCACTCTCTCCCTCTTTTCACATAGGCCCAGGAGATTTTGTGACTTACCCAAGGTCACTGAGCCCCCCAAATGTAAGCTACGGAAGTACTCTTGGGAGGAAAGGACAACAGCCAACATTGGGGCAAAGAATGTGGGAGGGCGGAAAGGAGTAGAAAAAGGGCTAACAAGTGTTGGGCAGAGCGGAACTCAGCTCCGGGAGGGCGGCAACCTAGACCCTGGGCCTTCCCAACATGCCCGTGCCATGTGCCACCAGCCGGTTCGGAACCCAGGGCTCCATTTCCTTCTCGCTCAGAGAAGGAAGATGGAAGGTAGGAACTTGAGGCCAGAAGCGTCCTTCGCCCGGTGAGTCCGCAGCCCAGTTACTCTGTGCAGAGTCTGGAGTCTGTCCCCCACCGGCGCCCCCATCCTCCTGCCCTCGCCAGGATCGTCCCCGCCGCGGTCACCAGGGTTGGGCCGGCAGGACTCCGGCTCCCCCTGCCCGGAGGTAGGAAAGAGAGAAAAGAATTCGAATTAATTAGGGAGGAAACACAGTCGTAAAAGGCTATCGCCGCTGAGGTGAGCGTGTAGAGGGACCCTCGATGGGGACTCATCGCCCGGCCCTATCCCGCGACTCTCCAGATGCCCGCGCAAGGGAGGATCGCCAAGGCAATCCAGTCCCTGCCGATCTACCCGGGCGGCCGAGATGCCCCAGCCTGGATCTCAGGGGAACGAGGGGCAAGTTTACTTCTTTAACGAGGGCACACACAGTCCTGGCGTGAGGACTCCCTGCGACCCGGGCAGGTCGGGGGAGAGCCCGGGCCTGCTCGCCCCGACGCCAACCCGCAGCGAGAAGTATCCTCTCCACCATCCTGTGAGAATTCGGCATTCGGGGTCAGGCGACAGGAGCTGTGGTGCACGTCTTACTGAAAAGGGGGACTTTGGTTCTTTTCCTCCCTCGACATCTCCTATTCTCTCAACAGATGGTAAGCAAGATTCGACTTTCTCCAAAAGAACAACACATTTTGATCCTGTTACCCTTTTCTGCAAGGAGCACGTGTCCGGTTCGGCTGGGAGCTCTGCTATCAATTGTAGAGCAACCTCAAGCCCCAAATTTTCTTTTTGCTCTTAAGCTCCACCTGGGAGGCAGCGCCTCCTCCCGGGAGCTGACTTGAGCCTCCCTATGCAGGTTAGTTGCTGCTTCTTGGAACCAAGGTGCGAATTAATGTGCTGTTGACATTATCAATGCTATGTCATTTCCTAATGAGTTCCTTACTGCTTAATATTGCTGAGCACACAGGGACAACACAAATTATTTGTCTAATAAGTGACAATTTTGGACAATGGAATGGGTTGGGATATCGTGAAGACCTGATCAAATCGTCTTTCTCTAGAGTTTGGTGTAATTTTCTTCCCATTCCTTTTCTTCTTTCTAACAAATGCTTTTATAAACACCCCGTTACTTTTTTAAGTGAATTAATTTAAAAATCACTTACTAGAGATCTAAAAATATAAAACATGTCAACTATTCATGATATCCTTGGGTTTTCTGGCACGTTTTCTATGTGATTGTGAAATTAGTTGAAAACTTCTCCTAGTCAGAAAGAGCAGCTAGTTCCAACTCCATCTAGTGAGAACCAACCCTCCGTGGCACATCTGTTTTCAGTCAAACTTTGCTTCTGTTTTTTCAGTGAAAAAGGAACCACTGCTTTCCACAACAATCCACTGAACTTAAGGGCATCTTCATTTGTTGAAGTGTCTTCGTTTTATAGAACTCTAATTTCCTTAGAAAGGGATCATAGACTTGAGTCATTTGCTCAGATTCTTATATTAAAGATGCTCATGTTTTCATGTGTTGAGGTTCTTTATCTAAAAACAAAGAAATCACTGTGGTTGTCCATCTACATTACAACTATTGTTTGTGTGGACTTTGCCTGTGGGTCATCTAAACTATTTAAAATATAAAACTAGGAACTTAAGACATCTTCTTAGGATGGTATTTGTGTAGATTTTTCTATGCAATATAGAAAGGAAGAAAAAGGCTCTTTGGTCATGCCTTCCAAATGGCATCAGGTGTCCTTTTGGGCTATATATTTAGTGCTTCCCCCCCCCCCCCAATATATATCCTAACCTGTGGGTTCCATTGATTTAGTCTTTATATGACTTTGCTGGCTTCTTTTTTCACATTATTACATATTATACCATGAAACCATCTTTCAAATTTTACCATCTTGCAAATGTAAATGTTGATTACAAGAGCAAGGTAGTATCAAGATCAGCACAGATTAATCACAACCACTGTGAAATATCTGCTTTATTGATAGTACTTCAACAGCACCACCTTTCCACATACATCAGGAATTATGACTTTATGATAAAGTTGCTCTTGTAGCTACAGGGAATTGAATGCAAGAGTTAATAGATTAGATTAAAAGATAAGACTAATTCCTAGCCCTAGTCCTGACATTGAACTTGGAAGTATCTGATAGACTCTATATTTGCCCACATAAAGACTATTATTGAAAATTTAGCAGAGAGGAATTATAGTATCATAACTATCATTTCAAAATTTTAACTTTTGAGTGTTAAAAAATTTAGAGGGTTTTTTTTTTTTTTTTTTAAATCTTGGTTTCACTTTTGTCTTGATTTAAGATGTCTATCATTCAAACCTCCTGCAGTTTGAAGACCTTTACTCTGATAGGGATGTTGTATTGCAGGGGACTGAATCATCCCTCTCTACCACTACTCATGAAGCCCCATGAATAACTTGAAGAAATCCTGCAAGAGAATGTGAGCAAATCCAGTTTGGGAAACATTATTCTAGTTATCCAATATACATACTTAATGGATTATACTTTTCTGTCAATTTGATATATTCTTACATTAAATGAGATGATGTTTTGATAAAGCATTTTCTGAATTATAAATTCATTGGTCTGAGGGTAGTGGGTTATTGTTAAGTTGTTTAACATTGAATTATAAGAGTTAAACACTTATTTAATTTGATAAGCTAAACAGTTATATAACATGTCTCAACCAGATTAGCTCCACTATATTTTCCAAATGTTTCCTTTGCTAGAGAGTGTTTAAGACTTGAGACACAGAATGATATTCTGGAAAAAGCAAGGACTTTGGCTCTGATAGTCTCAGGGTCAAATCTTGGTTCTTTCATTTGCTTATTATGTCCCCTTGATTAAAGTTAATTAGTCTCTCTGAATCTCAGTTTTCTAATCTCTAAAATGAGGATTAAAATATGGAAATGTATTTGGTGTGCCCAACAATGGTGGACTATTACTTCTATTCAGTTTTGCTGATTTTACAGTGGTCATAGTTTCATGAGACTGCCTTTATTTCTTCTCTGATATCATATACCAAATAGTTGTCACATTGCATTTAAAAATGAAGTTGCTGAGACCACTGTCCTTTCCATCTGTTTGAGTTAGGTATCATTTTTGTGTTCTCACAACTTAACAAATGTGAAACAATTTACTCTGTGCTGCTGCTTGGTAAATCACTTCTTCACTTTCAGGGTATTTTTCAGTCTTGTGGATGAGAGGTCTTGACAATAGTCATTAAAGATATGATAGCACTTTCACAAGAACAAGGACATGTGCCTTATGTCTCTTTGCTGAGCTCTGGTCTGGGTGGACTAATTTTAACATTTTTTTTCTAGATCTACACAAAAATTTCACAGGAAAAGTTACTATCTGCCTAGACTGGATCTTATTAGGCCACTGTCTAATTTTGAGACCACCTCAGTTATACTGTCTGGTTAATGGGAGAATTTGACTTTGTGTAGTTAAGAGGATGAGACAGAAGTCAGTTGATTTGGGTTTGCTGGCTGGTGACTTGGGTTAAGTAACTTGAAACTCTAAACCATGGATTATGATAATCTGGGTAAGACACATTATATAACGTTTAGTTTATTGAATGAAATCAAACATCATTTAAAGAGTAAAGGTGGGATGAAAACCCTTTTAAAGGTAAAGCTGTTCTGAATTCCACTCAGTGGCTATGAGATGCAGGTAAATGAAGCAAGGGTGGCATCAGATTGCTGTTTCCATAAATCTCAGTTCCCTTATGCCTTTTACAGCAGGAGCATCTTGTTTCCAAAAATGGTATCTTCATGCTGAAATATCCTGCTCCTTATTGAACCCAGGGTCACTTTACCACTGAGCTACGTTCCCCAGCCTATTTCACTTTTTATTTTGAGATGGAATCTTACTAAGTTGCTTAGGGCCTTGCTAAGTTGCTTCAACTGACCTCAAGCTTGTGATCCTCCTGCTTCAGCCTCCCAAGTCTCCAGGTTATAGGTATGTGCTACCATGCCTACCTCCTGAGCCTCTAAATGCAAGTCAGCTTATTACATCTGTAGTTAAGCAAAGAAAGAGCTGTCTATTAGATGAAGGGAGAAATGGTATGCTTGCATACAGCAAAGGCAAGTTTAAGGGATTTTGTGGTTAATTTTTATCATATTAGATTGTTCCTATACATGTTACTTTAGAATCTAATTCCTGCACAAGATTCAATTTCCATTGTAATATCTGCCCTACCAGGGCTGTTCTTGGAATCAAATGAGATAATATATGTTTAAGTGCCAGGCAGAATTCATGATGCTATGAAATATAAAGTGTTTCTGTTCTCTGGACAAGAATTGATCAGAAATGCACTTAGATGGCTTTACTCTTATTTGTTTTGTATTTTCACATAGAAAGTGATTGTAGCTAAAGATGACCATGATGATGATTGTGATGTCAACAGAAGCTAAGATTCATTCAAACACCACAAGCCAGAAAGTGTGCTCAGTGCTTGGAGTGAATTATTCTCAGTAAAATACTGCTTTGGGGAGGAGTTCTTCCTCTTAGATTTGCTATCCTCAACATCCTCCTAGAGGTACTTCAGTTTTAAATATTATATACACTTTCTGGAAAGTCTACAAATTACTCATGTGTGTGTCTTTTTATTTTCCTTCTTTTTATTCTTTTAGAGCTGAACTAAGAAGTGGTAGGTGAAGAAATACTTGTTTCATGGATCAGAATGTGTTTCTATGGGGAGAAATTTTCATTAGAGGAACCTGTGAGCTTTTCCTCTTCTTTCTGACTGGTTCATACTCCAGAGTGATTTCCCTGGTTGGTGGGTTTGGACCTGGGCATTTGTGGATTAGGCTCTCTGTGCACTGTGGACCTGCATGTTCATGGAGATGCTGGGTTTCAGTCTCTGCCATGCACATACCTCACCAGAACTTGCTTCTGCTGTGAGTGAGAACAACTGCCTATAGTAGATAAGATAACTATTACTTGATTGTACATTTTTCAATTTAACTTTCACCAGAAATAAAGCTGGTGACTCTGTGTCTGTTTGTCAGTTGTTTCAAAATTTGGATGGGAGAGAGAGTTATAAATGAACTATGGAGAAGCCTAACAAAAGGCAGTAGAATGGTGTGCTCAATAGCACTGGCATGCACATCGATGTTTATAGCAGCTCAATTCACAGTAGCTAAGCTATGGAACCAACTTAGGTGCCCTTTAACCAATGAATGAATAAAGAAAATGTGGTATATATACACAATGGAGTACTACTCAGCCTTAAAGAAGAATGAAAGTATGGTCTTTGCTGGTAAATTGATGGAACTGGAGACTATCATGCTAAACAAAATAAGCCAATGCTAAAAAAACCAAAGGCCAAATGTACTCTCTGATATGCAGATGCTAACACATAATAAGGAGGTGTGGAAGGGAAGAATAAATTCATTGGATTAGACAATGGAGAATGAAGGGAAGATATAGAGAAGGGAAGATAGAGAGGATAGAGAGGATGGGAACAGGAAAGAAGTAGAATGAATTGGACATAACTGTCCTATATTCATATATGAATTCATGACAAATGTAATTCCACACCATGTTCAACCACAAGAATCCTAATTAGATAAAATTATACTCCTTATATGTAAAATATGTCAAAATACATTCGCCATCATGTATATTTTAAAAGAACAAATAAAAGAAGAGCACTGGCATAGAAATGAAACTGCCTGATTTCAGATTCTAGTTCAGTCACTTATTAGCTGTGTTACCTGTGTGGGTTGCTTAGCCTTTCTGTACTGTAGTTGTCTTGGCTGTAAAACAAGAACAATAATAATACTTACCCTTCTGGAGTTGGTAAGAGGATTAAGTGAATTAATACGTGTTCACTGTTTGAAACAGTCCTGGGCATGTGCCAAACACCCAACAAATGTTAGCTATCTCCCCGCCCACCGTTGGTACTAAAGAGTAAACCCAGTGTTGCTCTAACACTGAGTTATATCCTGAGCCTTTTTTATTTTTTGAGACACTAAGTTGTACAAACTGGCTTCCAAGTTGTGGTCCTCCTGCCTCAGCATCCCAAGCAACTGGTGATTACAGGCATGTGCCACTGCAGCTCACCTCAAATGTTAGCTATTCTTATTATTACAATAGTAAGGGCCTGAAGTATAATCTAGATATTTGCAAAAAAAAACAAAAAAACAAAAAAGAATTTGAATTCACCTTCTAACTTCCCTCCTGCAATGGACTGAATGTTTATGTTCCCTAAAAAGTTTATATGTTGAAATTCTAACCCCAGGGTGATGGTATTTGAAGGTAGAGTCTTTGGGAGGTGCTAAGGTCACAGGAGCAGATGAATGGGATTAACGCCCTTAATCTGCTTGACAGTAATCTTTTCACAATGTGTAAGTATATCAAAACAACATGTCATGCACCTTAAGTATGTGCAATGTAATAAAATAAAGGTCTCAAAATATGAGTAAAAGAAATAAAGAGTTATTTAATTAAAAAAAAAAAAAAAAAAAAAAGAGGAGACCACAGAGAAATCCCTTGCTTCTGTCGCCTTGTGAGATCACAGTCAAAAGGCAGTTGTGTGCAAGGAATTGGGCCGTCATCAGACATGGTGTCTGCAGGTGCTTTGGTGTTAGACTTCCCAGTCTCTAGAACTATGAGGAATGAATTTCTGTGGTTGATAATCTATGAGGCCTATGGTCTCTGGTTATAGCAGCTGAAACAGACTAAGTCATTTTTAAAAATGTCAGTGCAGCTTACTAGCACAAAGGCCTTCTCTGTGCTGAATATCATTTAGTCTTTCTCCTTCTCTTTTCTCTACTTGCCACAATCTATAGAAATAAGACTCAGTGACATTTGTTAGGGACACATCAGGCTAGTCCACTGTGATCACTCTAGTTTTGGAGTCCTTTGGCTCTTTGTCTTACCTGTACCATTTGGTAGTTAAATGTGGGCTATCATATGGAGGAAGATGCAGGAGGAGGTGGGATTTTAAAAAAAGAAAGACAGGATCACCTGAGTGGATCTCAAGTTGCATATAGGCTGCAGTAATATTTGGGGACAAATATTGTGGAAAATTTTAGACACATAAAAATGAATTTAGTACATTTACCATTCTGCCATTAACATTTGAATATACTTGTTTTATCACATAATTGATCTAGCCATCCATCCATCTGTTGATCCATCTATCCAATCCATCTTTTCTGATGTGTTAAAAAGTAGAGTGTCATGGTACTATTTTGAAACACTGACTTCAAGTCTTTTCTCCTTCCCCTTCTACTGGTTTGCTCCCTTTCTTTCTTTTTCTTTTTTGTGGTGTGGGGATCAAGCCCAGAGTCTTGCACATGCTAAGCACAGACTCTATCATGGAACTACACCTGCAGCTAACCTTTGATTCTTTTCTTGTGACCTTTCTCTGAGAGACAGAAGCAAAATGGCAAGAGTGGACAGGACCTGGAGTCTAATTGCCTGGCTTGAAATCCAGCCCTGCCATCTCTAGCCATGTGATCTGTGTAACCTTATTGTGAATATCCTCATCTGTCACAAAAGGATAACAACAGTACCTATTTCATGAAGTTGCTGTGTGACTAAATAAGGTAGTGCTTGTAAAGTGTTTGCAACAGTGATTGGCCTGCAAACACTCTTGGGGAACTAGGTTTCACTGGGTAGTGAAATTTAATTGAATTGTTACCTGAACCTCACGAGGTAGTGTTTTTAATATATAATATAATGAATATTAGGTATTTTTGTTTGTTGCAAAAGAAATTCATAGAGAAAAAAGTATCTGCTTAGTTTTTGAGTTTTAAAACAGGTATTTTGAAATGCAGAGCATCAAGAATAGTTTGGGTAGGAAGGAAGGTTTTGTGTGTGTGTGTGTGTGTTTTTTTTTTAATTAACTGAACTCTGCCTGTCAAAAGCCTAAGTACTCTGGGACAAGATGTCATTAACAAATGATTTGGAACAACAGATTTAAGAGTCTTGCCTGGGCTGGGACTGTAACTCAGTGGCAGAGCGCTTGCCTAGCACATGTGAGGCATTGGGTTCCATCCTTAGCACCACATAAAAATAAACATAAAATAAAGGCATGCTATCCATCTACAACTACAAAATTAAAAAAAAGGAAGAGTCTCACCTGACCAAGTTAAAGATGCCCAGTCATGTGGGAGAAAGGGCTAACTTGGGAGAAACTGTCCAGGATGTCAAGGACTCACTTCAAATTAGGCTGATTCTCAAAGTTGGGGTGAGGGTATTTGTGCATCAATGTGAGATTCAACAGCTGAGGAAAACTGTGCTTCCCTATAGTTATCTGGGCTGGGTGGGGTGGGCTTTTACCCTGTGATAATTTTTTTAAATTCTATTCCTTTCTGCAGTTAAAACTAGAATTTATCATCTACAATCTCAGAAAAGGGAGGCCACAAGAAAAAATATTAATTTTTTCTTTCTTTTTTTGCTTTTGAATAGTTGGTCTGCCTGATTGATGTGTGGGTGGGCAGCAGGAGTGGCCTCCCAATTATACTTGATATTTAAAAAATAAGTAGTATTATTTCGAAGACTCCAATTCAGCATTCTACTAACAATTGCAAGGCATGGCAGCTTTTTATTTTCCACATAAATCTTTTGTTTTAATAAATAATGTTCTTGGCTTAAATCACATTTACAGATGAAGAAAAATTCTAGGCCCAAATAGGTAAAAAGGTACTACTGCTGGAAGGAATGCATACCCCACACCTAAAGAGCAAAAAACACCATGCATATCACTGTGGAGACTAGGTAATTACAACAGTGAAAAGAACAGGAGACTTGGTGTAGTGCTTGAAGTACCCTCCTCTTCATGCTGCAGAACCAAATAAAAGCTGTGGCATCTCAGACAAACTACAAGTGGGTCCTGATCACACTGAGGAAACCACCCATTGTTAACATTAGGCCAAGGGCGTTAGCTACAGAAGGATATCCATTGATAAATATAATATCAGAACAACAAAGAAGAAGCCACATAGCAAGCTTCATAGACAATCTTGCTTCTTAGAAGAAGAATAGTGGATTAATTTCACCTCCCAAAACTTCCTATTGGCATTTGTACCAAACAAGGCTTCTTGTACTTCAGGCTTCATCTGCTGGGCTGTGAGATTCAGCTGGCTTTCCAGGGTGTTGGAAACCTTTATTTTATGATCTCCATTATAGATCTCAACTCCACCAGCTATGTCCTCAGCCAGGTAAGTGTCCTGATCAATTTGGACATCTACATCCTTCTTGGTGGCAATTTTGCACATAGGAATAGCTTTCTGCACTGCAGCCTTTACTAGAGGAAAATCTTGTTTTCTGCAACGAACAATCATTCGGGGCTCCAACAACTGGTACAAACCCTGGAGGACCAGTCCATCCAGCAGCACTTGTTACCTGGTTGTATCTTTTACCACCTTGCTGAGTCTCTATTTTGCTTCATTCAGTAAGTCAGTGATAAGGTCATCTCTTGCTCTGAGGACTTTGAGCCTTGCTTGATTCATCAAATTGGACATCTGAATTTTCTTCTGCTGTTCAATCTGTTTTTCTTCTCATAATATTCCATAATCTTCAGCCTTTGGGTTTGCACAAGACGACCTTTCTCAATGTTGAACTCTCCTTCTGCCTTTGCATCTATTTCTTCTGCTTTCTCATTGGCTTCTTGTTCAATGAAAGCCATCATGTGCATTATCTGCTTCTGCACGTCAGCATCTCTGAGAGCCATGGGGAAAGCAATGCTAGGCCAGTGGGCAACTGGCTCAATCTCAGTTATAAAAAAGGGTGGTGAAAGAACAGGGCGAACAAAACCAGAGTAAGTTCTGACTTCCTTTATTTTATAAATCCCAAGGTATGCAACTTTAACATGATATGAATAGCTGGAATTCTCAAACCTTTAGAAGAAATTTTTTGCTTGTTTTCTTTGAGGTACCAGGGATTGAACCCAGTGCTTTGGTCATACTGGACAAATTTTCCACCACTGAACTACATCCCCAGTCCAAAAATATTTAGGAGGAATCACTGCACTTGCTGATTTGAGTTTATTGTCATTTTTAATTGCTTTAGTTTCTGCTTTTTAATTTAAAATTATCATTCTAAGCATTTAAGATGGGTAAACTAAATAAAAAATAATGGGTTGTGTGATATGGAATAGTTCCATTTCTTCATCTGCAAATGAGAATTAAAATAGGATCTGCCTAACGAGGTGGTTGTGAGAATGAAATCAGTTAATACATATGTGCTTATGACCATGCTCAGTACAGAGTAGGCCCTTGAGAATTGTTAGGTGATGGTTTTTCCAGGGCTCTTTGCAAAGGTACCTGGAGTGAATTTGTATCACACCAGTAGCTGCAGTTGCTTCAGTTTTCTCTTCCCTTGGCCCAAAACACACTAAATCATCTCCAAGTTTAAAGCATTCAGCAAACAGTGGCAAGGCAAAGCCACCAGAAATGTCCACCTGATTTCCATGACAAATATGGTCAAGCTGTAGTAGCTAGTGGAGCCACTTTCTGTATGACTGTATGAACAAATACAGCAACACAAACTGAAATCTAATAGAACCTGTCCTCCTGTTGGCAGCATCGCCCCAAAGGAATGGAGAGATTAGTAATCACGCCAGCTGATGTAATAGTGAATTTCAAAACCAACTCATAATTGATGCCAAGAAAAGCACTGTGTACGTATGAAATGTGGCATATTGGTGAAAAAGTACACGCACAAGAGAGAAAGAAAGAGAGAACTGTTAGGTGATTCACAAGGTCTTCTGCCTTACTAATGATACTTAATGGTATCTCCATAGTTCATTATTTTCATAATGAAGAGTTCACAAAGAGTTGGGAATGCAAGTGAGAAAATTTTCTGAGATGACACATTTTCCCTCTAGCATTTAATAGGTCTATTCTATGCACTTAATTGTGCCCCTCCCCCATTCCTATGTTGAAGCCCTAACTCCCAATGTGACTGTATCTGGAGATATGATTTGTAGGAAATAAAACTGAATGGGGTCAAAAAAATGGGGCAATGATAGAACCAGTGGTCTTATAAGAGGAAGATCTCTCTAGATCCCTCCACCTGACACCCACATGCCAAATGGAAAGGCCTGGTGAGACACAGTAAGAATGTTGCCCTCTACAAGTCAGGAAGAGGGCTCTCACCAGGAACTGACCCTGATGGACACTAATCTGGGACTCCAGCCTGCAGCACTGAGAGAAAATCAATTTCTGTTGCTTAAGCAATCCAGTCTATAGTGTTCTGTTATGGCAGACTTAGCAGCCTTAAAGAGACTGCTAATTAATAAGTAGTGAAGACTTGAAAACTCTTAAAAGTTGCAATTTATTTGCGAGAGAATGGGCCCCACCACTTAACCCCAACCTGCCCTACACAGGGTACCTGATGAGTGGGCAGATTGATGAAGGCAAAGAAAACCTGACTTCTTGGCCCAGTCCTGCCCCTCATCCACTGAGTCATCTCAGACAGGTCTTTTAGCCAACTTGATCTTCTCCTCAGCACAAAATGAGGTGTAGGAGATTAATAAAGTTGTTTTTGTATAATAGAGTTGTTACATGTTTGAATCGATGACGAAGCTGAGATGAGGGAGAAGCAACAGTACAGAATAAAGACCAAGAAACTTTCTAGAATGAGGGGCGGCTGGAATGAGAATAAGTCCCTTGGTCTTTTCAGAGGTGTTGAGGGGTGGAACGGGGGTTTGTGTCAATCTCAGTCAGTGGTCTACTTGCCATCTGGATTAGGAAGAGGTTCTGGCTAGATGCAACCTAATCTTCTCCTAGTTCCTGGGTTCCGTAACTTAATGACTACAGGGGTGAAGAAAGGAACAAATAAGGAGTATGCTAACAATGAAATATGTAATTAGTCTCCAAAATCCCCTTTACTTCCAAAGAATGCAGGGGACTGTCTTTCCTTCCTTCGAATACATATTTCTCTACCTGTGCTTGAAATTCATTTGAACTTAATTTGGGGTGCCTTCCCTGGGTCTTCAGCACTCCTGTGAAGCTGTTGCCCTATAAGCCACTATCGACACTGCATCATCCCCTCTTTCCTCATCTCTCACCCACACCTGTGGGATATATATTAGGTTAGGGCAAGGGCCAGATATCTCAGAGAAATGTCAAATTCCAGCTCTGCCCTCACTACCATATACCTTTGAACAAGTTACTTAAGTCCTCTATGCTACATACTGTTTTATTTTATTTATTTTACTTTTTTAAATTTTGTAGTACTAAGAATTGAACCCAGGGCTTTGTGAATGATAGGCAAGTACTCTACCACTGAGCCACAAACCCCAGCCTTTGTATAGTTGTTGAAAGGATTAAATGAGATATTTGTAGAAACTCCCTCCCAGTTGTGAGTCCACTGAGAACAAAGATTACCTTTCTTGTCCTCATGCTTAGCATACAGTATATATTCAGGAACTGTTTTTTTCTTTTCTTAATTCATAAATTAATTTTTTGCAGTGCTGGGGATGGAACGCAGGGCCTCATACATGCTAGGCAAGTGCTCTACCACTGAGATACACTCCAGTCTGGTTTTTTGTTGTTGTTGTTTTGTTGGTTTTTGTTTTGTTTTGTTTTGTTTTGCTTTGTTTTGAGATAGGGTCTCACTGAGTTGCCTAGGCTGGCCTTGATCTTGAGATCCTTCTCTCTCAGTCTCTCATAATTTTTTTAAAAAGCCGATACATAAAAATCATATATGAAAATAGGAATACTCTGTAATGTTTCCATACATGTATGCATTGTATAATGTTTACAGTAGGTTAAACACATCTACTTCCTCATTTATTCCCCCCTTCTGATACTGGGGATTGAACCCAGGCTACACCCCCACCCCTTTTGATTTTATTTTGAGAGAGAGTCTAAGGCTAAGGCTGGCCATAATCTTGTGATCCTTACCTCAGCTTCCCTAGTAACTGGGATTACAGATGTGTGCCACCCCTGCCAACTCCTAGGGATTTCTTCATGGTGAAAACACTCAAAATCCTTTCATTGAGTTTATTAAAATATATAATACCTTATCATTATCTGTAGTCACCCCATTGTGCAATAGCATAACAAAACTTATTCCTTCCTATCTAACCATAACTTAGTATGCATTGATCAGCCTTTCTCAAACCCTTCCTCTAGTTAGTTACTGTTTTTATTTGCTTGTTTTTGGTGCAAGGGATCAAACCCAAGGGCTTGGGTTTGCTACATGAGTTCTCTACTCCTGAGCTACATTCCTAGCCCCAGTAACTGTTTTAGAATGAATAAAAATGTCTTAGCTTGGTGTCTGGAACACAGTAAGTGCTCAAGAAAAGAAGGCTGTCTGTATCTCCTTCCCTTGTGGTCATCATTGAGTTTTGCCCATCCAGCATGTCTGGCCTAATTTAGGTCAATGAGAGTCAGGCCAGGTCTTTTTCTGGACCTAATAATGTAAGAGGGACACTCTCTTTCCATCAAGGATGCCAAGTTGGTAAAAGGTAAGCCCCAAGCTGCTGCAGCCATCTTATTCCATGTGGGAAGAATCTACTCAGGACAAATCCAAGAGAAACAGAAGCATATCTGAGGGAATGGAAGGAAACTGACTCCTGATGATAGCCTTTAACATCTGAATCCTGCTAAAAGTAAGACAGTCTATGCCTTTAAGGAACTTATAGATACGAAAAAGACAATATACTCAGGGAGGATTAGGCTGGCAGGGAGACACCAAGAAATGACATACAACCAGAATTTAGTGAGCAGAGGTAGACCTGGGTAGGCAGAGAGAAACATCTGAAAAGATATGGAAATGAGAAATATGAGTCAAGTGAACGGAGGTGGCATGGGGTTGGTGTACGTGAGAGTGTAAAAAGGAAAAACAGTGCTCAGGCAAAGTAGTAGAGTACTTTCAGGGAATTCAATATGACCAAAACATACATAGTATTTCCTCAGAATGTATTCAGGTGCAAGTAAATGACAATCTGATTAACAGTGACTTAAGCAGCCAGGCACAGTGGCACAT
This sequence comes from Sciurus vulgaris, assembly GCF_902686455.1. NCBI lineage: Eukaryota > Metazoa > Chordata > Mammalia > Rodentia > Sciuridae > Sciurus > Sciurus vulgaris. Next base: position 51,896,992 of record NC_136461.1, read on the forward strand.
GCCTGTAATCAGTGGCTTGGGAAGCTGAGGCAGGAGGATCACAAGTTCAAAGCCAGTCTCAGCAATTTAGTAAAATCCTATCTCTAAATAAAATAAAAAAGGGCTGGGGATGTGGCTCGGTTGTTAAGCACCCCTGGGTTCAATTCCTGGTAGCCAAAAATAAAAAATATAGATACTTAAGCAATGAAGACATTTAATTATTTAAAGGTAGGTCATTCAGAGCTGAGATTATGATTCAGTAATGTTGTTAAGACTCTAAGCTCTTCCCATCCTTCTGACTCACCATTCCCAACTCTTTTCATTATGGATGTTACTTATGAAGGACAGAATAATTTTCCCCAAAGATATCTGCATCTTAATACCCAGAACCTATGAACATATTAGCTTACATGGCAAAAGAACTTTGCAGATGTGATTTAGTTAAGGATATTGAAATGGGGAGATTATTTTGGATTATCCAGATAGGTCCAGTATAACCGAAAGTGTCCTTATAAGAGGGAGGCAAGAGTCAGAGAAGGAGATATGTTGGAAGCTGATGTCAGAGGAAGAGGAGGAGATTTGAAGATGCTATGCTACTTGCTTTGAAAATAAAGAGAGAGGCCACAAGCCAAGAAGTGCAGGCTGCTTTTAGAGGTTGGAAAAATTCTGACCTCCAGAACTATAGTATAATAATAAATGGATGCTTTAAGCTAGTTGGTTTGTGGTAACTTGGCAATAGAAACCTAATACATCACACATGGTTGTAAGATAGCCATCAGACCTCCAAATATTACTTTCGTATTTAATGCAGGGAAAAGGGGTAGGATTTAAAAAGGCTGAACACACCACATCAAATCCCTTTTGTCAGGAAAGCAAAATGCTTCCTGGGTAACTTAGAGAATGGTTTCCCCTAGAAATCATTGACCAGAACTTGGGTGTAATGACACCTCTAGCTGCAAGGGATGGTATCTTCTTTTCCAGTCTGATTTGTTTTACAAGTGGGTTCAGTCCCTTAATGAAAACAGAAGAAGGTTGAGTCAAGGTGTAGAACCTGCGAGGAAGTGACTGAAGATGCCTTTTATCTGGGAGAAAGGGCCATGGGAAAGTCTTGGCCCTGTGTGCTAAGAGTCGTTTGCCCTCAGCAGCCTGAAGCAGAGTGATTGGGTACCTTAGAAACTGGGTTTCTCATCATTGGAAATGTAGGTACTTGGGGAAGTGAGAATGGATGTGCTTCTCTAAGGACAGCATTTAAGGAACTTTGCTTGGGGAGCGCTGGTGTGCACCTTGAGCCAGACCCGGGGGCCTGTGATCTGCATGAATTGATTCCTCCCCTTAAGCATCTGCAGAGAGGGTCAAGGCTGATCACAAATGATAAGGAATGAAAGCTGGAATATTAAAGCTAGAAGAAGGACTCTAGAGAGCAAAAAAGGGTGTGAGAACTGAGTGACAGGGAAGACAAAATAAAATCAAGATGCTCTTAGTGATATATTGCACAGGGAGCCAGGCAGTGGCTCTGGTCAGAATGCAAGCTCCCCTCAGTGAGAGAAGGTTTTGAGACTGGAGATCATAGTCAGAAAGTTGGGGAGGTCCCTTGGCACAGGACAGATGTCTGGGTAAAGGATCTGGCAATTGTATCTTTTAGCAAAAGATCAGAAGTTTGCTCTAATGCACAGGAGGAGCACACAGCGCTTAGGACACTGAAGAGTAATTTGGGTAGGGAAACAAAAGCTGAACAAAAATGTCAGTTTTCTTGGGTAGAGATTACCCTTTTTGATACTGAGGACTGTCCTGCTGGTTCTGGTTGTTAAGTAGAAGTTTGTAGTCTCCAGACAGCTCTGTGATCCCCATCCCCTCTCCTATATACAGACTTACATGTAGACATAAATGTGTAAGTGCAGAAATGACCAGGGCATTGATGTTTGTAAATAACGAGAAAGAGAAACAACCTAAACACCCATAGGAAGGATCCTTGTTAAATGAATTACGCTATACTATAACCCTGGAATGGAATACACTGAAGCTTTTTATATGAAAGTTTTGGAGTAAGTTTCATATTACTAGTAAGTGACTGTAGTCAGATGCAGAGCAGTGTGTGAAACACGTATCCATGGTGGGGCTGCTCTCTGGTGGATATGGGGACTACGGTTTGGGGGAGAAAGGAAGACATATTTTGTTCATTCTGAAAAAAAAAAATGTATAAGATGCTGCTTTACTATCAGCTAAAGCAAGTCACAAGACCAGCCCATGTTCAAAGAGTGAGGAAATATACTCTACTTCTTAGTGGAAGGAGCTACGAAGAATTTGTGACTTTTTTTTTTTTTAAACCCAGGGCCTCACACATGCTTGACAAGTGCTCTACCACTAAGCTACATCCCCAGTCCTTCTTTGAGACAAGGTCTCACTAAGTTGCCCACACTGACCTTAACCATGTGATCATCCTGCCTCTGCCTCCTGAGGATCTGGGATTACTGGCATGGGCCACCATGCCTAATTTGTGGCCACATTTTGTTGTTTTTTTATAGCTATAGATGGACACGAGACCTTTATTTTACTTACTTATGTAGTACTGAGGATTGAAACCAGTGCCCCCCACACACGAGGCAAGTGCTCTACCACTGAGCCACAACCCCAGCCCCTCTGGCCATTTTAATGTACTACTTACACACATATTACTCTTTTCTCAATAAAAGGTCCCACTTAATTAAAAAATAACAATGTTCATTGTAATACATTCATAGGATTTTGAGAATTTGGGAGGGCCTTGGAAATTATTTAATATAAAACTGATTTTATAAGTCAGGAAACAGGCCTTAACTTTAAAGTGTTTTGGATAAGGTAGCACAGTCAATAAGTAGCAGCATCAGGATTGGAAACTTCTGACTTCCAGTCTTGTGCTTTTAATTTCACAGCAGGGTTTCATTTTTCAAATAAGACTTATGAGTGATCTTTGATTAAGAAAATAACTTTTAGCCCTACTGCTCTTCTAGAACTTTAGAGGTATAGCTCAAACAAGCAAAAGGAAAAGACTAAATACATAGCCCATACAATTATGAGAAAAGCAAAACAGGAATTTGAACTATCTACCATCTCTCTTCTAAGCTCTGCTGCTACTTTTTTTTAAAGAAACCTAATCTTGTTGTATTTGTGAATAAACAATATACCAAGTCATAAATACCTAGATCAAACTTTGAAAAACCAAAATGTATTGTCAAGTGTATCTAAGTTATCCTGTTGATTCTACTGGGGATTTAGAAAGTCTCTAATGGCTCTGCCTAGTATTTAATTAATATAGTCTTAAATTAAATTGGTGGATTAATGAATTTTTAAATGAATTCAACGTCTATTTATTGTGAACCCACTGGTTCAAAACACTGTGTTGAAAACTACAAAGAATACAAAAAAGAATAAGGAATACAGCTTCCTCTTTAAAAAGCTTGAAATCTAATTGGGCTTTGGACATAGGTCAGTGATGGAACATGTGTTCATTAGCATGTGGGAAGCAAACTTCAATTCCCAGCACCCAACAAAACAAAACAAATCTTAATTTCTAATTGCAGGTAAACATGTATATCTAACTACAAAAGGAAGAGGAATAAATGAAATACTATAAGGAAGGTATTAGTAAAATAGAATGAGAGTATAGAAGATAGATTATAGTAATGCCAACTGGGCAGTGTTTTTTGGTTTTTATTATCTTTTTGAGACAAGGTCTGGTTACATTACCCAGGCTGTTCTCAAACTGCTGGGCTCAAGTAGTTCTCCTGCCTCAGCTTCCCAAGTAGCTGATAACTACATTTGTTCACTACCATGCCTGACTCTCTATTCTGGTATTTATGGCAGAAAGGAGGAAGAACTGAAAAAGACATTTTCTGTATTTAGGGAGGTCATTAGAATTTCCTCAGAGAAAATTAGAGTGGGGAAACTTAAAGGACCTAAATCCTCAGGATGCCCTTAGAACTGATGGTCTTTTTTTTTTTTTTTTTTTTAGTACTGGGGATTGAACCCAGGGCCTTATACTTGTGAGGCAAGCACTCTACCAACTCTGCTATATCCCCAGCCCAGAACTGGTAATCTTCTTTCTACCCTCAAGATCTTTTGGTTCGTAAATTTCTGAGTTGAAGAATCCCTGTAATTCCTACTATGCATGGGTATCTGGATTAGATAGAGACTACCAGATGATTAAAATCAAAGTTCAGACATATCAAGTGAGCAAAAGCAGGCCAGTGATCCTTCTAACAGAACTCTCCTTTAACAAGACTCACTTCTCTCTGGGTTTGCTAACTCCAAAACAATGATTATGTACCTTGATGGAAAGGAGAGAGATACCGGAAAACAATTGCTTAATATATGTAAGTATCTCTAATTTTCATCTTGTATTCATTCACTGACATTTTGTGTTCAAACCACCTAAATAAAAAGATAAAATGGTTAAGCAGATGTTCTCAAACAAAGCTAAAGTTAGCTCAAATTTTAGTGAGAATGAACTGTAAAATATCGGTTCTGTTCAGTTCAGAACATTAACCCATAAACTACTTGGCACCCTGAGAACAAGTTGAGTTGACATAGTGGAGTTTTAACCAGCTGTTGTTTCTCTCTGGGTGTAAATAAGTCTTGTGATCCCTGTTGATGGGTACCTGTGTTATTTTTCAACATCCGGTCACCTTATGATGTGCAGTTGCTAATGGAGCAAAAGATGTATATCAGCAGATAAATATGAACACTTTATTTTTCTTGAGGGACAACACATATTCTTGGAACTTTTATTGAGTTACATTTTATTCATCCTAAAATATTTAGAGTTATGTACTTAAAAGATACAGAGCATAGGTATTACATCCACAGAAAGTATTTTAGTCAGTGAATGTTCAATGTAGCAGGTAGAGATGAACTTAACACGTCTTGTAGACTGAACTGGGAACAGACTCTTCAGCCATAAAATGCACTTAACAGTCTATTTAATAGTGGCGAGGTCCTTGAAAATGCAATATCCATGCTAATCTCGCCTTTTTCTAAATCACAGATGAAAAATAGGTCAGTTAGGTAGAGCCTTCTCTTTCTATTTAAAGGGTGACATTTAATCTATTTAAACAACTACCAAAACTTTATTAATTCAATGTAAGATAAGCGTGCTGAGAAAGTAGAGAACTTTATTAAGAACACAAGTTTTTCCAAAATTTGATCTGGATGTTCTTAGACCTCAGGTCTCAATAAAAACCTCTACGTGGGGGTTTTGATCAAATCAGCAATGTCAAGGAAAGATCAGAGAAAAACAAACCAGAATGTAATTAAATCTCACATGTGAAATGACTTAAAGGAAGTGAGTATTTCACAAAAATAAGGAGCAAAAGTTAGAAGAGGAACCTCCAGAGAAAGATTTTTCCATTTCCCTGATGCCTTCAGGGAAAATCCATTTGGGAAGAGAAATATTCACAGCCAGAAAGCTTCTAGCAAAGAAGAAACCAAGGAGTCAAATTAAGGTTTAATGTAAGTAGATACCAGCTTTGGTGCATTTCATTTAAACCACAATGCTCTGTAGAATTCTTTGGAGAGGAAATGCAGGGTAACTGATGAATTGTAATTGCATTTCACTGGGGTCTATTTTGGAGAATGACTGTTCCCACTTTTCTTTTCCAGTCCTTCTCATTTATTTGAATAGGATTTAGTACTCTTTGGCCCCACCCTTCCAATCAGCTCAAATGTATACCTAGGGTATTGCAGTAGTTCCATCTTTTCCAAGAACAATTATAAACAAGAGTACTCCAGAATTGGAGAAGTAAATAATAACATTACAATATTACACAATAGCTTTGGTAGGTTTTTTTTTTTTTTTAAAGGTTCTTTTGTTTTGTTTTGCTTTGACTAATCTTATCATACACTTTTCTTGGGTCGCAGGTTTGGGTGCTGTAACTGAAGGTAGGAGATGTTTCCCCCTTCCTAAACCTCTTCTCTGGATACCAGAAGAAATCCTGAAAGAGAAAGGGCATCTAGAGGTTACTTCTCCTGCTTAACTGACTACTGTGGATTCAATAACAGTTTAGTTCTTTTCAGTTCAGCTCTTATTCCAGAAAACTAACTCCATCAATTATAGAAAATAACTTTTTATAGATAGAATTTTTTCCAAACCTGTCTTCACTGCATATCCAGGAAGGATTATTTTCCTTTACACCATCAAAGCACCTAGGTTCTTTCCTTCATTTTATGGGAATCATTCAGGTGATATGTAGTAGCTGCTATTATTGGGCACATGTGGTATCTCACTTAGATTTTTAAATCCATGTTCCCAAAGGCAGAACACTGCTATTGACAATCCTGCCACCTCCTTTCTCATTAAAGCCAGACCCCAAACTCACTACCAAACTAAATGGTGATATAAAAATCACACCTTACCTATTTTGTTTCTTGCCCCTTTCTCGACACTTCTTTTTAGTTTAGCAATCTTTTAAAAACTTTGGTGAACAAAAGCAAAAAATCAAGTAGGAAGCAAAGCTTTTATTTTGTGCTTTACCCTGTTTCTCTGGTACGGACTTTGATTCCTTACTATAAATAAAAATTTATTTAAAAATCTGACTTTAAATCTTGATGTATTTACTGTAAATTTTATAAGTTGGAACCTCTTACCATTTTGATTTATATGATTTTAAAATGGAGTTCTTACCATTTCCCCCGGGAAGACTCTTTGGTTTGAATAGTTCTTACTGGCAGGTTGCCTCCTTTATATTTAGCCCAAATTTTCATTTTCAAGGACCGTTTTAGATATGTACCATGATAGCTCTAAGCCAATGGATCTGTGTGCCACATAATAGAGTGTGACAATTCGCTCAGTTGTGAAAGACACTGGAGATAAAGTAATAAAGCAGCATTTGTGTTATCACATTGGCTTTACAAATCCACTTAAGCACTGACCCAACAGTGTTACTCATTATTGGGAATTACAGATGTTTATAGTTCTTCAAAAATTATATTGGGCTAAGTTATATCATATATTGTACATTTAAATTTAAATTCAAAATCCTGGGCTGAGAGAGATGTAAATTTGTGACACTCCTTGGAGGTTCGGGGTCCATGAACCAATGAATACATTATATTGCCACATTAAAGGCTCTTTTTATCTGTAAAGATATAAGCGCTATCCTAAATTTTTTTAAATAACTTCAAAAAACAGACTGTTAAAATCTTATGACTTTATAGAACTTAGACTTCTACACCAAATTGTATCTGTAGACCTTTATAGATTTATATTTCTTCTGTCTTATTTATACTTTTTTAGACATTAAGTATAGAAAACATGAATTGTGTCATTAAAATTGCTCCTAAATTATGTTCCAATAACACTGAACTATATAGCATATATATATTTCTTATATTTCTTTTAAGGTTCATATCAAAAAAATTATTCTTATATCTATTATCACATACAAATACACAGTAGAAAAATTTGTTTATGTATGAAAATAATTCCAACTGGCATCTGGCACTGACAGCAAAAATAATACTGCTTATATACTTCTGGGATGTATATAATATGGTAAGTTTTTTAAGGGCAGGCTTTTTATTCAATAAATATTTGTTGAATAAATGAGTATATACACAAGTAATTATAAGTTAATTTTATTAGTTTCATGTAAGCAATAAATATGAGGTTAGTTTCCAAAATATCAAGTTTCCTTTCACTTTTAATGCTGCTCTGTGATATGAAACAAAGTAGGTGTACAAGGGAGTGGGAGAGAAAATGGGAGAGGCAGAGGGGAGGGAAGAGGAAAGGAAAGAGTAGGGTGTCTAGCTCATTTTTTTTTTTCATGAATGAGCTCAGCTCCTTTATTCAGGAATAAAGTTTCACACAGGAACGGGGGAGGCAAGGATGAAATGGCACCAGTGGACCCACTTCCCTTCTGGAATATGAGTCACTGAACAAAGAAAGGGATTGGATTTATATAGGTTATTTTGAGGGGTGGTCTAGTGAGCATATCAGTTTTCTTGAGCTCTCAGAAATTTGGGGTCTATTCTTTTTTTTTTGCTTTCTTTTGTTCTTTTTTAATTTAAATTTTTCGCTCAAATATTTTATAAAGAGAAACTTTCTAATATCAATTGTGAAAGCTGTCAGAATCAAAACGGAGTCCCTTGTGTCACTCTTACAACAAAAAAAGGTAAAGCAGGGAGGATATGAAGGAAGGATTTTTGTGCATTGCTGCCATAAAAGAGTCTGCTGGGCCCACAAGCTTGCAGAGAGACCATAACAATCTTACACAAAAAATGCTTCTGCTAGGACATCTGCCCTACAGCTGTCCATTCAACCTCAGGCTAATGCCACTCTTGTTATCAATCATTTTGGCCAAGTACTGTTGTTTCAAAATAACTGATATTATCCTCCTCATTTTTATCTTTAAAAACTTCCCCTTGCCAGCCATGGTGGCACACACCTGTAGTCCCAGTTACTTGGGAAGTTGAGATAGGGGGATTGTAAGTTCTAGGCCAGTCTGGGCAATTGAATGAGATCTTGTTTCAGAATAAAACATAAAAAGAACTGGGGACACAGCTCAGGGTAAAGCGCTTTTGGGGTTCAAACCCCAGTACAGCAAAAACAAAACAAAAAACTTCTTGCCTCAGCCTCTTTGAATATGTCCATGGTTGCTATGGCACAATTGCAATACTCTGCTTTTCCCAAATATTATTATTCTTTGGAGACTCTCTCTCCGACTTATTTATTTATTTATTGTGTTCCACTGGGGATTGAACCCAGAGCCTCATGCATGCTACCAATCACTCTACCACTGACCTACCTCTCCAGCCCTCGGGCTAGTTTTAAAAATTTAGGTTGACACTACTCATTTGGCAACCCAGTGGAATTGTTTATATAAGACAGACAGAATAACTGCTTTATTCTTTTTCTTTATTTACTAGATTTCAAAATAATGAATTAGTTTTCTAGCTTCCTCCATTGGTGGATATTTTTTTCAAAGAAAAGCATCACTATGAACTCATGGAGAATTTGACAGACAATATATATATTATGTGTCTCCATCCATTATAGTTTCTGTGCTTATTGATGTTGAGTGTGTGCATGGCCAGTGGAGTATTTTCAGGTCAGCTTCTAAATCCTTTCAACATGACCTCACTATGTTGCTTGGGTCATAATTTCTTTGCTATCTAGCATCACAAGGTATTTTAGGTTTAATTTTGTACATTTCTTTTCCAAATCTATACTTAGTTATTTCTCCAAGAATCTGTGTTTTTTTTTTCTTTTTTTTAAAGTAGGAAATGATGTTTCCAAATTGCAAATTGCATGCTAGGTATGCTCATTTGCTGTTGGGTTGGCCTTTGTTTCTATTACTTTATGTGGAAAGAGGTAGTGTGAAGTTCATTTTCTGTTTCTAATAATACAATACCACAGACTGATATAAAGAAAAGAGATTTATTTTAATTCATGGTTCTGGAGGTGCAAGGATGTATCTGGCAATGGTCTTCTTGCTGGCAGTCCTGAGACAGTGCAGGGGATCACATGACCAGAGACAGGGTGCAGGCAAGTGTCTCTGTGTCTCTTCTGGTCTCCCTCCCACTTCTTATAAAGATATACAAGTGATCAACAAATATATGAAAAAGTGTTCAACATTTCTAGTGATTAGAGAAATGCAAATCAAAACCACCCTAAGATTTCATCTCACCCCAATTAGAATGACTATTATCAAGAATGCAAGCAATAATAGATGTTGGCATGGATGTGGGGGAAAAGGCACACTCATACTTTGCTGGTGGGGTTGCAAATTAGTGCAGCCACTCTGAAAAGCAGTATGGAGATTCCTCAGAAAACTTGAAATGGACCTACCATTTGTCCCAGTTATCCCACTCCTTGGTCTATACCCAAAGAACTTAAAATCAGCTTACCATAATAATGTAGCCACATCAATGTTTATAGCAGCTCAATGTACAATAACTAGATTGTGGAACCAACCTAGATGCCCTTCAATAGATGAGTGGATTAAGAAACACAATGGAATATTATTCAGCCATAAAGAAGAATAAAATTATGGCATTTGCAGGTCAATGGATGGAGTTGGAGAATATTATGCTAAGTGAGATAAACCAATCCCAAAAAACCAAAGCCTGAATGTTTTCTCTGGTAAGTGGATGCTGATACATAATGTGGGGCACAGGTGAGTAAGAGGAGAAAAGAGGAACTTTGGATTGTGTAGAGGGAAATGAGGGGAGGGGAGGGAGCAGGGGAAAAAAAGATGGTGGAATGAGACAAACATCATTACCCTATGTGCATGTATGATTACACGAATGTTGTGAATCTACATGGTGTACATAGAAATGAAAAGTTGTATCCCATTTATGTACAATGAATCAAAATGCAGTCTGTAAAAATAAAAATAAATAAAAATTTTTTTAAAAAGTCACCAGGGTTCCATCACAGGGACTCTACCCTGTTGCTTTATCTAATCCTAATCACCTCCCAAAGACCTCACTTCTTAAACCCCATAGTTGGATTAAATTTCTACCCTATTACTTCCTCACAATGTGATTAAATTTCAATGTAGGAGGGCTGGGGAGATAGCTCAGTCAGTAAAGTGCTTGCATTGCAAGCACAAGTTCCTGGGTTCAATCCCCAGCACTGCCAAAAAAAAAAAAAAAAAAAAGTATGATGCCTTGGGGGACCCACTTATACTATCTCCAAACCACAGCAGCTAGGAAATATGTTTTCTTTTTATTTACTACTTCCTTCTTTCCTTTTTTTTTTTTTTTTTTTTTTTTTTTTTTTTTTGAGACAGGCTCTCACCCTGTGGCTCAGACTGGCCTTGAAGTCATTGTCTCAGCCTCCCAGGTAGCTTGGTTCACAGGCTTGCACCATCATGCCTTCTTCCTTCTTTCCTTCCTTCCAATAATTCAATAAAGTAAATTTCTGAATTCATACTAATATTTAACTTCTTCTTCTTACATCCTTAACTCATTTTTTCATGCTAAGAATCCTGCTCTCAAACTACCAGGGATAATAGAATTTAAACATCACAACCAGTATGGTGGCACACACCTGTAATTTTATTTTCTTCCTTTTTTTTTTTTTTTTTTTTTTTCAGGGCTGAGGACCCAACTTAGGGCCTTGTGCATGCTAGAAAAGTGCTCTGCTATTGAGCTAAATTCCCAATCCCATATGCCTACAATTTTAGATACTTGGGAGGTTAAGGCAGGAAGACCAAAAGTTCAGACCAACTAGCAATTTAATGAGACCCTGTCTCAAAATAAAAAATAAAAGTAAAAAAAAGGTTGGGGATATAGCTTAGTGGTAAAGCACCCACAGGGTTCAATTTCCCAGTATCATTAGAAAAAGAAAAAATTTGAATATTACATAAATCTTCACTTTCTTTATCCTGCTTTACACATACAATAGCTCAAAATAACAATTTTAACAATTAATTTATCTAATTAATTAATTATGCTGTGCTGGGGACTGAGTTTAGGGGTACTTTACCACTGAGCTACATCCCCAGTCCTTTTCATTTTCTACTTTGAGACCAGGTCTAAGTTGGCAAGATTGCCCTTGAACTTGGGATCCTCCTGCCTCAGTTTCTGGAGTAGCTGGTCTGCTGCCTCAACTGGATATTTATATTAATAGAAATTCATGGTATCTCCCAGTAGAGATTTACCATCAAATTACTATGTTTGAAAGTTACTTGAAATAGTTCTCTGTGAAGCTAAGAAGGCTGTATAACTACACATTTAGATTTTTTAGTTTCATTTTAGTTTTGAACTTTAGGAATTTTTTCCATTTAATCTTGTTTTATAATTTAATGTGCAAATTTCACATTCATCTTCCTTTTTATAAACTAGAATGAAAGTAACTGAGATCCTTGTTTGTTTGCTTTCAGAGGTCGAGATCAAACCCAGGGCCTTGAGCATGCTAGGTAAGTGCTCTACAGCTGAACCATACCCCCAGCCCATTGAGATCTGTTTTAATCATAGTTCAGACATGTGTTTGCTGTATCTCTTAGGGAATAGTACAAAGTCTCAAAACAGAATCTCTAACTGTGTTTTACAGAGGACTCTGTAGGCTGGGAAGTGTAGGATGGGGTAGGTGTGGAGATGGGATTTTATGGTCCAATATCAGGAAAGTTTATGTTCTTGTGGAGAATCATGATGTACATAACGTATGAAAGGCCCTGGAAGACCTAGAGTAGGGAATCCTTCCCAGATTTATATAGAGCCTATTGTTTCAAATTTGTCTGCATCAAAAGACTGTCCTCACACTATATTTTTAAAAAACAATAGTTATCTATCCCACTGACCGAGAGTTCTGTGGAATATACTTTGAGAAATGTTGCTCTCAAGTTTTCTCATTTGTAATAAGGGGTTAAGAATATCTGTCTTACTATTCTCTCAGAGTTATCATGAAGATCAAGTGAGCTAGCTATGAAAGATTTTGCTAGTGCCTATATTGAAACTTGGGAATGAGAAGGTTAACTCTAACTCCATGCTACTTAGGTGAACTTATGTCTGGGGGTGGGGGTGGTCGATGGCATGATGAAACTTGGCGATTTCAGAAGAGCCAGAGATTTTAAACGAATGGAAAATGACATACCAGGATCAATTAAGGAAGATATACTGAAAGAAAAAGCGATACTATTTCAAAGAAAAGCTATGAAAGGATGAATGGTTTTTATCTGGAATTGGGAAGCCCTGGGATCCATATAGAAAAGGGCTTGTTTTCTTAGTGAGTGCGTGTGATCTATGCAAAGGACTAGAAACTATTATTAAAGTATTATTTGTGTGATAATGTTTGCCTATCTCACTGTGTATTACCTCCAATAGAATATATATTAGTTTGTTAGGTTTCTGTAGCAAAATACCACAAGCTAAGTGGTGTAAACAGCAAATATGTATTTCCTCACAGTTCTGGAGTCTGGAAGTCCCAGATGAAGATATCTGCAGGGCTGGTTTCTTCTGAGACCTACTTCGGACTTAGACTTCTTTTTCCTTGGTCTTCAATTGGTCTTTCTTTAGTGTGCACGCATATCTATGTCCAAGTTTCCTATTCTTATAAGTGTACCAGCTGCTATAATTTGGCTTTGAAGTATTTCCCAAAAGCCCACGTGTTAAAGGTTTGGTCACCAGTCTATTGTGCTCCTGGGAGATGGTGGAATCTTTAAGAGGAAATTAGGTTAGTGGGAGCAGGACTTTGAAGAGATATTGGAACCTTGGCTCCTTCTTTCTTTTATTTCCTGGCTACCAGGTGAGCACCCTCCTCTGCCTTGTGCTCCCACTATAATATATCAACTTATCATAGACTCAAAAGCAATGGATCCAATAATCCATGGAATAGAACTTCTGAAATTATGATGCAAAATGAAGTTTCGTTTAAACTTATTATCTCAGGTATTTTATCACAGTAACAGAAAGCTGACTAATACACCAGCCATTGGATTAGGGGTCATCCTACCAACCTCATTGAACTTTACCTCTTTAAACTCTCTATTTCTGGGGCTAGGGTTGTGGCTCAGTGGTATAGTGCTTGCCTAGCACGTGAGAGGCACTGGGTTTGATTCTCAGCACTGCATATATATAAATAAAATAAAGGTCCATCAACAACTAAAATATTTTTTAAAAAATCTCTATTTCTAAATATAGTCAAATTCTAAGCGAGTGAGCATGAGGACTTCAAACATAGGAATGTTGGAAGATATAATTCAACCTGAAACTAGGTATATACTATTTTTATCATAAAATTTGTAAATGAAATAGTAACCACAGGTGGTTGTTTTTATGAAAGACAGAGCAGAAAGACAAGAAATTAAGAGAATCTGAACTCCAATTTCCTGACTGGTAACAAGGATAAACAAGTATAAAATGATTAGAGAGGGGTTGGGGAGATTGCTCAGTTGATAGAGTGCTTGCTTTGCATGCAGAAGGCCCTGGGTTCAATTCCCTGCACCACAGGGGGGAAAAATGATTAGAGAAAGAAAACATCAAAGATGGGAAAAGGTTGTCAAATAGAGCATATTAAAGACAAATTAGAATAGTAGTTATTTACTGAGTACATACTGTATGCCAGTCAATATGTTCAAAGCTCTATATGTATGATTTCATTTTACTTTCATTACAACTCAAAGAAGATGATATTGTACTATTTTTCTTTTATTTATGGGTGAAGTAATTATATCATAGAGACATTAGGAGACTTTACCAATGTCACACAGTCAGAAAATAGAAGAACTAAAATTTAAATCTAAACCCATCTGTCTCCATAGTCAGATACTAGCTCTTGACCACCATTGTATACTGCCCCTAAAGTTGATCTGCTCTATAGTTTTGCTATGGCTTATCCTTTTTGCTGATAGTAATGTTATCATTCAAAATGCAATTACTACTGACCAAATTATATTTTATATTGTGTATGCATGTATGAATGTGTAACAACAAATCCCACCATTATGTATAATTATAATGCACCAATAAAATATGGAAAAAACCCCAAAATACATTGTTATTTACAAAACAAACACAAAATGCATTTACTGAGCATCTGTTATTTAAAGAGGTGAAAAACAGTATCTACTGGCGGGAATGAGCAAGAGTAGTATTGTAGATGGCAGTAGTGGGGTAGTTCATCTGTGAATTAGAGGTTTTGTTGTCCCTTATAGTATTCATTCAATGAATACTGTATCAGTTTTGTGCTAAATATTGGATCCAAAGCTATTTGGGTTGGGAGGCAGAAAGGAGAGACTTGTATCAATATTCATCATTTTAAGATGTATATTTTTTCACAGATTAATATTTCTGAATTATACAGTTTATAATCATTACTAGTTTAAATGGTAGCATTTTTGTTGTTGTTGTTCTTAGTGGTACATAAAATAGTAGTGCTGCTCCATACAATTGACAGGACCTTAGAGTCAACAAAACATTTTTGGTCTGCCAAATAAGATTCTTATTTATAAGATGCTTGATATACATGATCCTGCAATATATAGGATTTCTCCCTGTTTGTAACCTTGTATTTCATCAGCTCACCTTCCTCCTCCTGGCTTTAAATATGTTTTTTTACTCAATATGGTAGTCTATTCTCCCTCTCTGCTATCTTCCTCATTCTTCACCAAATGCAGAACTTTCATCTCTCCCTCTTTAGTGTCAGCTTCTTTCTAGGGTTCTGATTCATAACTGGCACCTGAGTATTACTACTTTGTTGTTCTGATGTCACCTTGAACTCAATACAATGCACCATCTTTCCCTCCAAGCCAGCTAAATCATCTCCAGGCTTCCCAAGATCTATCAGTTCTAGTAATTCATACTTGAAGACTTGGGGGTCATCCTTAATTCTTCCCTCTCCTTTGTTTCACTTCTACATATTTAGTATGTTACTAAGACCTGTACATTCCCTCTTGATTTCCCCTTGATCCTTTCCTCTCCAGTTCCACTATTATCATCTCAGCCCAGACCCTTGTCTAACCATGCATGCACTACTATAATAACTTCTGCCTCTCCTTCCGATTCATCTGACCCATTATCACCACTTCATATTTCCCCTAATATGGTAGTATACATTTGAGTCTCTGCTAAAAGTCATTTAATGGACCCTTACTGATAACTGTATAAATTCCAAACACCACAACTTGGTGTTCAAGGTTCTCCAGTCATTCCTCTCCAGTACCCACCATCTGTACTGGAAAAAATGTATTGTACTGCACTTTTCAACTGTCACAATTTTGGCTGGACCATTTCCTTTCTGACTTTCATTCTATTCACTTGGCTGATCTAACCCCATCTTCTTCAATGCCCAGCTCACTCTTCCAGGAAAAGCATTTCCTGATAGCTTATAGTTTACAACAAGCCCAAGTCTTCTCTTAACTCTTACAATGCTTAGTGTATGTACCAATAATGGGACATTCAATATGTGCTTCTTCCTTTTAGGCATGAAAATGTCTTTCCAAAGACAAATTCCTGGAGAGCAGAGGGGCCAATTTCTTCATATTTACAGGCTGATGACCATTTATCCATAATAGAATAAGTTTTAGATCTGGGAGTTCACCTAGCCCTAGTGATTCATTTCACAGATGAAGAAACTGAGGCCCAGAGAGTGTTCAGACCCACTTAGTAGAAAGTCAGAGCAATATCCGAATATTTGCTGATACTTACAGGAGGCTTGGTTTATATAGGATTCAGAAGCGGGGTGGGGAATGAGTGTATTCTTTGAAGGATGGAGGACAACGTGGTTATTTTTGGCAAACGTGGGCAAACAGGGGCTACTATATGTGCCCCTAGTACATATGTACTATATGTGCGTAGGGCTGAGCTGTTCTTATGCTCGCCCCACGCGCTCTGGAAAATGGACGTTCGATAATATCTCTTACATGAATTGACTTCCCAGCTTTACTATGGGTTCCAGACTCGAAGAGAGGGAGGTTGGCTGTGCGGCTCCTCAGAGCTCAGGCCCCGAGAAGACCTTCGGCTGGGTAGGAGCACCAGCTAAGGGCTCTCCACTGAGCGACGCGAGCCAGGACCCGCCCCTGGCAGGAATTTGTGGGCTAAGCAGCCGCTTGGGCCTTGGCCATGATCCAAGGAAAGAGGAGCAAGGGGCTTTCCACCTGCCCCTGGCCTAACCCGGTGGCCAGGCCTCTCGGGTTCCAACGCCTGGCGCCCAGCTTCCCAAGCGGTCCGCGTCGCCCGGCACCCAGGCTGCCGCGCGCTGCCGCCCCGCCCCGCCCCGCCCCGCCCCTACGCTCGACGGGCTCGCTCCCGCTCCGGGCGCGCGGGCGTGGGCGCGCGGCGACAGAGACTGAAGGGCGCTCCGCCGCGGGGGCGAGCGCGCAGGCGCCTTCGGGGGCCCGCTGCGGGCGCGAATCCCAGAGTCCGGCTGCGGCGGGTAAGAGCGCGTTTCCGGGGTGCCGGACCCCGAGCCAGCTTGGGTGGCTGTCGGGCATTCGGGCGGCGCTAACAGCTGGCGCGGAGCTGGTGACTCGGCTGTCGTCTGCAATCCACTTCCAGGGATGCGACACGAGGCCTCCCCAACCCAGCGTGCATGGTCGCTTGGGGGTTAGGGTGAGGGGACGTGGTGATGGTGGTGGCACAACCTGGCCGAAGCTATCCTGGCGATCTTGTCCTGCAGTCCTGAGGGTCTGGCCTGCTGCAGAAAGGGAAGAGAAATGTCGTGAGGGGTCCCTGCTGCCAGATGTGCTCGCCTCGGGTGGCTGCCCTCCCAGGGAGCTGTGGCCACGGCGGGGGAGCGGGGCGGGGAGGGTCCTCCACACCGGAAAGAACTCAGCTCTGCAGGTGGAAGGCGTCCTTGTCGGGATGCACTCTAGGGGCAAAGTAGGACGGGAACCTCCTCTGCCACCTGCGTGACAACTTTGTGGTGTGATGGCTTAGAAAGTCACTGTACTTTGCTTTACAGGTGGAAAAAGTTGTAAAGAAACCTTTTTACTATTTAAGGGGAAGAAAGCAGTGAAATCTGAGTATCTTTACACGAGGACTTAGTAAAATTACGTATCTCCCTCCCCCTCTCCCCTCTTCCTCCGGGTTTTTGGTTCTCCCCACCCCCTCCAGTCTCAGAGCTCTATTCAGCAAATACTTCATGGGTTCTTGCTTTCTGCCAACGTTGTTTTAAATGCGGGGCAATGCAACCATTAAGACAAAGAGGATCCCTGCTTACATGTTGCTTATATTCTAGTTGATAAGTAAGTGCCATTTCCTTTAATACTTTTTTTATTGGAATATAATATACATACAGAACAACACTGTACACAAATTATATTATTTGCTGACTTATTACAAAGTAAAAACATCTTTTAACCATCACTCAAATCAAGAAACAGAACATTCTCAAAGCCTACAAGACCTCCCAGGAAACTCCTGCCATTTACCATCCCTTCTTTCCTTCCCATTGGTGTCCTTTTTCCTGATTTCTTACACCGTAGATTAGTTCTAGGAGTCTTTAGCAAGTGGAACTATATGATATGTATTCTTTAGTGTCCAGCTTCTTTTACTCCAAGTTTTGTGTGAAAATATAGTTTCTGATGGTGAAAAAAATTGTGAAGAAAATTAAAGAAAGTAATGGTACAGTCATTAAAAGGAGAAAATTTTAGTAGGGTGGGGAGAAAATGATCTTTCCTAGAGGATGACTTGAGGTATAACATGAATGACAAAAGATGAGCCAGTGAGTTGAATTAAGAGAATTCCAAGCTCAGGGACCGAAGGGAGGCTTGCATGAACTTGACAGGTTCTAGGAAGGAAGGAAAAACCTTGTGGCAAAGTGCGAGATGAAATTGGAGATGCAGACAGGGGTCAGATTTTAGAGGGTCTTATGGCTAGGTATTTGGATTTTAAGTGTAGGATATGTAAGAAAGAGTTGTGATTTTTTGTTTTTGTTTTGTTTTTGGTACCAGGGATTGAACTTAGATTCTTAACCACAGCCACATCCCCAGCCCTTTAAAAATGAAAAATAAAAAATTTATTTAGAAGTAGAGTCTCACCAGGTTGCTGGGGGCCTCCTAAGTTAGTGAGGCTGGCCTCAAACTTACCTTCCTCTAGTCTCAACCTCCCAAATGCTGGTGCCTCCTGAGAGAGATGTTTTTGATGTCCTTCAGCTTCCAGTACAAGCCACTTGTGCAGGATATGAAGCCCTATGCATTTTACTCATCAAAGACTCTGCAAAAGTGGCAATACTGGATAGTCATAAAGAATTAGGGGAAATGACATGTTGGGAGACCAAATCTTTTTTTGTGTTGTTATGATTCATATTAATTCACACACATAATTTGATTCCATAATCAGATTTAGAAGACATTTTAGGAATTATTTCTTTATTCTAACTCTAAAAATACTCCTGTCAAGTAGTCACTGTTTCTGTTTGAACCCATTAAAGAGGCACTTACTTTTTTGTGGGGGGGGTGGGTGCTGGGGATTGAACCCAGGGCCTTGTGCTTGCAAGGCAAGCACTCTACCAACTGAGCTATCTCCCCAGCCCGGCACTTACTTTTTGAGAAGTTCACTTTTGTTTCTGAACAGCTCTAATTATTAAAAAGTTTTCCTAATATTTTCTTACTTGATTTTTGGTGTTGGGGTTTGAACCCAGGGTCTTCTGCATAGTTATCTTTTACCTCCTATTCAGTAATCACACAGTTGCTTTTTTTCCCCGTATTTCAGTGCAGAGCTTTTAATTCATTTGAATTTATCTCTTAATATTTCTCGTTAGATTTAAACCCTCCATAGGTACAGTCCAGATCTTTCTGGATTTGATTCTTTCATCTGTCAGTGAGCTGACGCTTCCACCAATCTGGTCTTAGCATGCTTAATCAGCATGGTATCAGCTAAGTTTATAAGTTCATTATGATTATTGTTCTTGGCAATTTTATTTTTGTTAAGATTCCTGTAAAAGCATCTACATATGATAATCTGGAACTGCGGACAATTGACTTGGTCATATTAGTGATTTAATTTTCTAGTTACACTATTTTTTTAAATCCAGGGATTAGCATTTGAAGTATAAATTGTAAACACTATGTCTTAGCAGGAAATAGAGTGTCTCTAGTCACAATGGCAGTCATCAAGAATACAAATAGTAAATTTGAAGAGAATGTGGAGAAAAAGGAACACTTTTACACTGTTGGTAGGATCGTATTAGTACAACCACTGTGGAAATCAATAGAGGCTCCTCAAAAGACTAGGCATGGAACCACAGTAGACCCAGCTATACCTCTTTTTATTATTTATCCTGAAGAATTAAATTAATCATACTACAGTGATAAATGCATACCCAGTTTATAAAAAGCATAATAGCAAAATTATGGTACCAACCTGCACACATACACACACACACACTGTGGTTTTACTCAGCTATAAAGAAAAATGAAATTATTTGCAGGAAAATGGATGGAACTGGAGACCACCATGTTCAGTGAAATAAGTCAAACTCAGAAAGTTAAGGGTTATGTTTTCTCTCATGTGTGGAAGCTAGAGAAGAAAAGTAAAGGAAAGATGGGGATTGATCTCATGAATATCAGAGGGAAGTTCGTAGAAGAAAGGGATTGAAGAGTGAGAGGAGGGGAGGGAAGGGGAAAGTACTGGGGCGTCATGCTGGCCAAATTATATCGTTATGTTGTGTATTGTGTACATCATTATATATAACTTTTCAGTTGATTTATTTGTATTTTTCTGGATGTATTTAAGTTAAAGTATATTTTATGGTTAAAATGGACCATAATTTTCCAAAGCAAAAAAATGTCAATTTGTTTCTTACTTTTTATTTTCACTGCTGGGGATCACTCAGGGCCTGTGTGTGCTAGGCAGGTGCTTTACTCCTGAACTTTATCCCCAGCCCCGATCTTACTTTTAAATACTCAGCCTAAAGGGAAGGGGGAAATGGAGAAACATATAAGTGGTTAATGGACTTATTGCTTTTATATTTTCTCCTAAGATTTGGGCTGTTCTTACTGAATTTTTGTAAAAGTTCATTTCTCTAAAATGAAAATATGGTATGATTAGCATATATATTTTTTTGAATAAAAGAATTAAAAACTACAGAAATTATTTTAGTGGAAGATTTTTACAAAGTAAATACAAAGACAAAATTCTTCCTTTTCTCTGTACCAAAGATAAATCACTCTGTCCATCTTTGTGGTCTTATATTTACCCGTAGGTAAACATGCTTTAGATGGAATTGACTCTGCCACTTTCTATGTCTCTGTCATTTTTCTTCTTAGAAATGTTCCTTTATAAGAACAAACCCTTGCTACATCCTCAGACACACTGAGTCACGTTTTACAGGGAGAGAGCTACCTTTGAGGTATATTTCCCAATTACAGGACTAAGGAAGGATAGGCCAACTACCTTCCCTCAGTACCTATTCTAGCCCCTTCCCCCTTGATTCTCCATCTTTCTACTAGATTTAATGGATTCATTGTTAAGGTAATGTACTTAGCTAAATCTCTTTTTTTTTTTCTCCCCCCCAGGCTACTTCACAGAGGTTATCAATTTCTGACTGGAAGTGAAGCACCATTTAAAATCCCTCAAACTCCTGATTCCAAAGAAGTGCCAACATTTTTCTGATCAAGAAAATAAGTGACTGACTCTGTTAAAAATAATCTGGAACTAGTTCTGTTTTCCTCCCAGAATTCAGAGAGCTATGGAACAGTGGCCCTGGATGACAATAGTAGTCTTAATAGGACTAACAGTACGGTGGACAGTTTCTCTTAATTCTTATTCAGGTAATATATTTTTACTGTTTACAAGATAGGTGAATATTCCTCTGAGTAGTTTTTTTTTTGGTAACAATTTACTGAGGGAATTTTCTGACTGAGACAGAAGAATTTCACATTTTATTGGTGTGGTCAAGAAAATAGATTTAAACATTTAATTCTAATGTAAAGAAAATGTATAAGAGCTAAATGCATTTTGTATGTGTTTGTAAAGAATTGTAGTTTGTATTTAATATTCTGCAGATATTCATTAATTCAATATTATTGTTTTGGTTGGTACAAATTTTTATATTACTGATTTTTGCCCAGTTGGCCTATCAGTTACTGAGAGAGCTGTGGTTTCTCTATAGTTTTGCCAGTTTTTGTTTGTGTATTTGTATCTGTATTTCTAGGTGATTTAGGTTTTTCTTTGTGGCTTGAATTTCATGAGATTTTTGGTATGTTCCTATTTATCTGCAGTAATGCTTTTGTCATATAGTCTGTTTCCTCTAAAATTAATATAGCTTTACTAGTTTCCTTGGGTTTGATTTTTGCTTATTGTGCCTTTTTGGTCCTTTTATTCTCTACTCTGTGTGTAGATCTAATTGATTTTCTCCAGTTGCACTCTCTCATTTACTAGTTTGGAAGCTCTACTTTATTTTGTTCTCTTGGGGATTAACTCTCCCCTTCAGTTACATATTTAACTTGATAAGTCTAAAGTTAATATTATATCTGCCTGAGCAGTGTAGGGACCTTAGAATGCCTTAATTCCAGCAAATCCTCATTCCCTGAATTAAAATGTTACGTTCTAGGATTTCAGTTCTTTCATGATTTTTTTTTTTTTTTTGGGTACTAGGGATCGAACCCAGGACCTTGTGCTTACAAGGCAAGCACTCTACCAACTGAGCTATCTCCCCAGCCCCTCTTTCATGATTTTTATTTAATTAATTAATTAGTTTTTGGTACCAGGGATTGAACCCAGGGTTGCTTAACCAGTGACCCACATCCCTAGCCCTTTTTATGGTTCATTTAGAGACAGGGTCTTATGGAGTTGCGTAGGGCCTCACTAAATTGCTGGCTTTGAATTCGAAATCCTCCTGCCTCAGCCTCCTGAGCTGCTGGAATTACAAGCATGCACCACCACATCCAGCTTATTTATTTTTATTTTATTATTATTATTATTATTATTATTTTGTGGTGCTAATGATCGAACTTTGGGCCTTTCACATGCTAGGCAAGCATTCTGCCACTGAATCATATCCCTAGCCCTCTTTCATGATTCTTAATCCTATAAATTAGACATTAGTGACTTGCTTTATACAATTAATATTCAGTTATTCAGTTTTACCCTCCTGTTTATCATTTTCTCTTCCCCTTCTTTCTTACCCTTTATGTCTTCCTGAGTACATCTTTGGGAGTTTTTTTAAGTGAGCATGTTTTAGTGACAAACAACTTTTGTCTGAAAATGCCTCTATTTTGCTTTCTGTCTTAAAAACTTTTGCTGGGTAGGGAATTTTGTCAACAGTTTCTTTCTTTAGTGTATTGAAAATCTCTTTTCATTTTCCTTTGGATTCTGTTGTTGATGATTTTTTTGGGGTACCAGGGATTAAACTCAGGGGCACTCCCACTGAGCCACATCCAGCCCTATTTTGTATTTTATTTAGATACAGGGTCTCACTGAGTTGCTTAGCGCCTTTTGCTGAGGCTGGCTTTGGACTTACTATCTTCCTGCCTCGGCCTCGTGAGCTGCTGGAATTGCAGGCATGTGCCACCATACCTGGCTGTTGATGAGATTTTTGTTGTTGTTTCTAGAATCTGAGGACTTCTCTTACGTTCAGCCATACATTAAAATTATATGTGAATATTTATATGAATATATGAATTGTATATGGACTTTTATACATTTATTATATTACAGTATTTATTTATTGTTATTTAGGATTTTTACTCAGGTGTTTTCTGGACACTTTAAGTCTGTCATACTGCTGGAAACAGAAGTCCCATCCATATTGTTTTTATTTTTATTTTGCCATATGGGGGTTTGAACCCAGGCCTCACAAATGCTAGGCAAGTGCTCCACCACTGAGCTATGGCATCAGCCTTCTTTGTCTTGAAAGGTCCTCATCGAGTACCCACAGTGCAAGAAGAAAACATATTTAACTAGTGATCACCTCCAAAAAAAATGGGTAATGATTAAAGGAGGCTGAGAAGAAATTAGAGCTTGGAGAGATTGTTATTTCTAAAAGCTGAGAGACCTAATAATTTTAAGAAATAAGAACTGACAAACAGTGTCAAGCTCTGGACATGCCAAGTAGGATGGCCATTAAAACTAGACAAGCCATGTGAGCCTCCTAGTTGCCAGACTGTAATGAATTGAGGACTGATGGTAGTTAAAAAAGGGACATAGCAACTTTCAGGGAAGTTTGTTAGTAAATAGAATTAAGGAGGTCATTTGTCAGTTGAACTGGGAGAAAAAGGACTGAGGAAAAGCCCAGTTCATAATTGTTATATAAGATATGCAATCATATCACTTTTGTCTTCACTCCGTAATTGGTCTGTTGGAAAGTCTTCCTGTTTTCTGACTCAGCACTCAGTTATTCTTGAACATGATGATTCATTTTCAGTCCTATATGTTGCTCTTCTGATTTTCCTTTTATCTTCTAATTTTGACATGTATTTTTTATTTTTTTTATTGTTCATATTTCTTTGTTTAATGAAATTTTTAACTAATTTGTCTGAAGTGTTCATGTTAATGTGGAGTTAAAAATAGTTAAAATTAGAGTATAGGATAAAATAATATAATCTTTAAAATTGCAATATTTCCTTGTTGCTGATATGTAAAATCAAATGCTTAATGGGTGTTCAGTAGGGGACAATTGATACAATATGTTTCTATTCCTGAGGCATACATAGAATAATTAATTTAACATTTCTCTCATGAAGTCTGAGTTTTATTCAGTTACTTTTCTCTTCTGGAAAACAGGACCCCTGCTGCTTATTTTAAACCTTGTTCTTAAATTGTCCCTCAGAAAGTCCACAGAGTGAGATTACATTTAGGTTACTGTTTAAGACAAGTGTGTTGTTACTGCACATTAGTAGAGTATTTGTAGACAGCTATTCTATAGATTTATCATTTTTCAGATAAGGAAGATCAAAAATGCTGAACATTAAGATAAATGGTGGTTCTGACCCAGTTCTCAAACCCCATCACAAAGAATATGGCATGTTCAGTACTTGCATGTGAAAACTGCTGGGCCGCAGAAGCTGGGAGAATTAGCTCCTAATAGCTGTGGTGCTGCTGAGGGCCCCCCACCCCAATTATCAGTTAAAATACTTTTATAATTTGTTTTTGGTTTCCTTTTGGTTTATCTTCTTTTAAGGTTCTAATTAGGAAGCACTAGTATGAGAGAAAAATGTTTACTTTTACCATTCTAGGTTTTCTGTTGGGCCCCCCAAACAAAAGACAGATTAGTAAGAGGAAGGCATACACATTAATTCAGTAGACATTTTATGGACATGGGAGCCTTCACAAGGAAATAAAGACCTGAAGAAACGATTAAATCTGAGCATTTTTATACTAGTTTGGATGAAGAGTAGACAGTTGTGGAAAAAAATATGATACAATAAGGTCAGAGTGGTAAACTGGGAGAAACTTGGCAAAGCTGATCATTTGGTTCCTGGTTGTCCTTCCATCTTTGGAGATAAGAATGCTCCTTTTCTCTGGTTATAGGAGGACATTTTTCACAGGAGGGTCTTATGGCTTACTTCAGGGAAGGGTCAGAGAGTCTTCTTGTACCTACTATTTCTCAAATTCTTTTAACTTAAAATATGCAGTATGCCAAGGTACCGTATTTGGGGTAGCATGTCCAAAACCCTGTCATACTCAAGTGTGAAGCTTAGGTTAGCTTGCTTACTATTAAGGCATCATTCCTCTTTTATTTTTTGTTTTTGTTTTTGTTTTTTGTACCACAGATTGAACGCAGGGGTACTCAGCCACTGAGCCACAATCTCAGCCCTTTTTTGTAGTTTATTTTAGAGACAGGGTCTTCTGAGTTGCTTAGGGCCTTGCTAAGTTCCTGAGGATGGGTTTGAACTCATGATCCTCCTGCCTCAGCCTCCCAAGTGCTGGGATTACAGGCCATCATGCTCAGCCATTCCCCCTTTGGAAACATGCATATAATTAATGCAAATTAGGCCTATATATTATTTTAATTTAAATTTTTCTAAAATGTATACCCCTTCCATTATTAGAGGTGCTTATGTAATTTTCACACACCTAAAAATCTTGAGTAAATATTGCTTGTTACTTTTAAACAATCTATGGGGAGTAGACAAATTCCAATTTTAATATTGAGTATCAGGTTTTATAAAAATTTGTAAATACTCCATTCTTGATCTAAAGTGTTATTAATGTTTTTAGAGAAAATAATACTTGAACTGAGGAGGGTTATTTTCTTTTAATAATCTCTTTATCCCAAACTTGTATTGCCTGTTTAGGAGAAGAAAGTCATAGAGAATCAGTTTTGGTAACATGTCAATCATTGTTGAAGTGTGACTATGTTTATTTAACTGGTCAGTTTCTTTGAAGTTAACATTTAACCACTGCTATTTAGAAGGACTCATAAAATTCATAAATTGTTATCAAGAACATATATGCAGGAGATTTTTAATATATATATTGTTGATGGACCTTTATTTTATTCATTTATTTATATGTGGTGCTGAGAATTAAATCCAGTGCCTCACACATGCTAGGCAAGTGCTCTATCACTGAACCACAACCCCAGCCCATAAACAGGGGATTTTATTATGGAAAATTTGAACCAAATCTTCTCTCAGACTGTTAAAAATTTCAGTGTAAAGTATGTGTTGTTAACAAAGAAACTACCTGCACTATAGATTCAAACATAATTCTGAATAGTTCTGCAATTAATAGAATGAACATTTAAGTGGTACTTTAAGCCGATTTTTCCTGTGAATGAGACAAAATTGAAGCTTTGTACATGTACATCAGTGTTTTCTTTATGTAATTCTGAATCTTATGTAAATGAATTTGTAGAATTAATCACTGTGGAAGGAATCCTTTTTGCCCTTCCCAAGTGCAGCTCCCATAGGTACAGTTGGGTTGTCCTTCTAGGTTGCTTTAAGGGCACTTTAGCAGTTTTAAAAACTTAAGTACTAATTTCATAGCCGGTGTCAGCTGAATTTATTGAAGTAGGTCAGACTCTGGATAAAAACTTGTTTCCCAACCCTAAAGAGAGTCATTATCCATTCTTCTATTTGTGAGAGATTGGTAATAAATTCTTCCACATTGACCACAAGTCTAGAGCAATTTCAGAAAATCTAGATAGTTGGATTTTTTGAGGTATAGGAAATTACTCAAAATCCTCTCTGACTTTTATTATCCCACTGGTCCAAACCCAAACAAAAACAAAACAAAAAATAAAAATCAACTCTTTTCCTCCCCCAAAGTAAGCTGTATTCACTGGGTAAATTCATTGAAATACAAACACATATATACACTCTCCTATAAAATGTACATGTAAAAATGCCATTAATTCTTTGGGGGAATTCTTTTCCTTTTTTATTTTCCCCCAGTGCTGGGGATTGAAGGCAGGGTCTCACACATACAAGGCAAGAGCTCTACCACTGAGGTATGTACCCAGCTTTTTTTGAATTTTATTTTGAGACAGGATCTCACTACATTGCCCAGGCTGGCCTGGAACCCGTGATACTTTTCCTCAACCTCCTGAGTAGCCTGGATTACAGGCATGTGCCACCATGCTCAACTAACTTACTTTCTTCTTTTCTTTCCCTTCTTTTCTTTTCTTTTCTTTCTTTTTCTTTTTTTTCTTTTCTTTCTTTCTCTTTCTTTCTTTTTAATGTATATGCTATTCTCTTCTTGTTCAGTTTAATTAAGCAAGTTTGTAATGAATGCCTACAATATGCTTCTTATGAACTCTATAAAGTAAATTTCCGTGTCTATGAGAACTAAAATTCTTATTTGGGTAGTGACTAGGAAATGGTATTAGTCATGTGATGAAACATGAGGAAAGTGTAAGGACTATGAAGAAGTCAGTAATTAATGATAAATACGATTTTAATTTATGAGAGAAGCTTCATGGAGGACTTAGGATTACAGGTGTGTCTTTTCTTTCTTCCCTTCCTTTCCTCTCCCAGTGTTAGAGATTGACCTGGCTTCTCACACCTGCAAGGCAAGCCCTCTGCCTCTGAGCTACACTCAGCCCCTTGAGGTGGTTCTTAAAGCTTGGATATGAGTTGAGGCGAACGCAAAAAAGGAGTAAGCAGCATGAACAGAGAGAGGCGTAGGATTTCAAAGTGCCAGACAGTAATTTAAAGATGTTTTTGGGCAAGAACCAATATTTGGGCATTGTGTTCAAGCACCCTTGGCATAATTAATTGATCTGCCATCACAAATTAACATTGCACATCTAGCAAGTGTACAATCAAATTCAAGTCTCCTGAACTAAAAAATCCTGGCTGTTAAACTAATTATACCAACATCCTTGCTATATTAGCATTCACTGAGAATGAGTTAGGTGCCATTGAGAGTCTAGTAGGAGTTATTACATCCTGAGGCTACAGAAATGAGTAACATATGGTTCATCCTGAGAGAGTGGTGTGTGTGTGTACATGGGAGTGTGATACCATGGGTTCTTGTGTCAATTGAGTGATTTACTCAATGTATATGTGCTGAAGAGAAAATTTGTTTTTCCCATAATTATCTCATAGTGGGACTATCTCCTTGGATGGAGATTCTAATATTTAAAGAATATTGGTGTAATAACAACCATTAAATGAAAACAGATGGAGAAAATCTAAGTTAGGTTTCAGTGGGCAGTGGTATATCCTTATTCGCTGATTAATGAGTACATTTGACTATACGTGAATTCCACCTTACTTGCTGTCTTAAAAAACCTATGAGTCTATTGCACTTCTGTGGGCTTTCTTATAGTTTTGTAGTCAGCTGCTACTTAAAGCGTGAGTGGGTGTTCATAATTTACTAAAAGAAAATACCTTTGTATCATTTAAGGATAATAACCCACTTAACCAAATTGTGAGGCATTACAGAGTAGGAGGTAAGAACATGGGTTATGAAGCCATTTGGGTTGGGTTTAAATCCAGACTCTGCTTCTTACTATATGAGTGACCATTGCCTCTGTTTTTCTAGCTTTAAAATGGGGATAATAATACTTATTAGGCTGGAAATATAGCTCAGAGGTACATTGCTTGCCTAGCATGTGATCCCCAGCACTGCAAAACAAAACAAAAAAGTGTCCACAACCTATTTCATGGGGTGGCTGTATCTAGCATTATCAAATGTTAGTTATTAAAGGTCCATTATCCCTTATTTACAATTTTGAGAAAACGTTATAAAATAACTCATTTGGTAACAAAGCCTACAAAAGTCACTAATTTTTTTCATATGTAGTCTGTTTTTAGTTCTATACTTGACCTTTAATTATTTATACTTAGTTTGTAAAAGCACTTTGTAAAACAGATGTTTGTTATTATAATTTTTATGATATTTGTTGGACAGTAGAGTTGGCAGTCTTTCTCATAGTAAAAATAAACTTGGATAGCTTATTATTAAATAAGTAATATTAATAATAGCTTCTACCAATTGACTATTTCCCGTGTGCCAGGCACTACTGGGTAGTTCATATCCATTATCTTACTTGTTCTGGTCGTCCTCTATAGAGGCAGGCTGTATTGATCCTGCTTTGAATGCGCTCAAGCTTGGGGAGGCTGTCACTGGGTGTTCTAGTGTGCTAGCGTTCAGACCTCATCTCTGACTTTTTTTGGAATTCCCAAGTTCTTTCCCTAACTTACATGGCCTCTGTAGTTTAGAAAACTTTTCTAAGAAAATAAAAATTACTGATATGCTAAAGTAGATTGTTATTTACTCTTTTTACCTTTCACCTTAGGTGCTGGAAAACCCCCTATGTTTGGTGATTATGAAGCTCAGAGACACTGGCAAGAAATTACTTTTAATTTACCCATCAAACAATGGTAAATTTAATTTTGACTTGATTTTATTATTTTAATTAGATGATATAGATTATTTGAAGATATTTAAAAGGAAACACTATTTTCTTTGTCTTGAGCATCCTTGTCTCCTGCATACTCATGCCTCATATATTGCCTTGCATATTGTAGTCCAGTCTCTGAAACTACATAGTCCTAAAGGTTAGCCATATGTATATTTAGTTAGTGGGATATGCTACTGAGCCAGAACTTTGATGGTAGAACACTATATGTCTCAGAAACTCTTCTGGACATAAATTACAGAAATTCTCATGCCTTGTTCCCTCATCTGTTGCTGTTCTCACTAAAGATCACTTTGATTTAATCTTCAGGTAAGAACAGAATAGACTTGGTAATAGCAGATGGCTAAATTTGTGAAGCCAAAAAGGGAACAAAGGGAAGAAGCCTATTGTAATAGGACTTGTTTTCAACTCTGAAAAGTTTACATATGTCCCTTTGGTTTATCTTTGAATACCCTGTGTCTAGTATAGGCTATGGCACTTTCTAGCTGTTCAATAAATATTTGTTGAAGAAATAAGTGTTGGTATGTTTTTTCACATGGTTCCATTTCCGTAGCTTTCTCTGTGTGTTATGAAGGAGGAGGTCAGCTCTATCGTCATGGGTTTCATGGTACAATATGGAACCTTCAGTTTTTCAGCACTCAGAGAATATGGCAGACATTTTTATTAGTTTTTGTTATTCTCAATCACTTGAACTGTGTTGATTAACCTTAACTTTATAATATAAGTCTACCTGGAAGTTTCAGTTTCTTTGCTTACAATGTTGGAGGTATAAAAGAGCAGTGAATAGTGTAGATATTAGTTAGACTGCCTGAGTTCAGACCCTGGCTTTACTATTTACTAGCTTGTGACCTTTGGCAAATTATTTAACCTTCTCTACCAATTTTATCACTTGTAAAATGGAAATAATAGACTGCATAGTTCAATGGATTTTTGTGGATTGAATAAAGTAATACATGTGAAGAACTGAGATCAATGCCTGACATGTAATATACTTTCAACATGTTGATTGCATTTATGACTTCATAAAAATTTGTACCTGTGTCATTTTTATTGAACATGTTTCAGTAACAATTTATGTTATCACTTATTGATTTACTGAATAGCTGGTATATTAAACTGTTCATAACATTCTTTCTGTTGATTCCTTTGGTCACTGCTTTTAACTAATTCCTTTACCAGAGAGTTGTATGCAAGAACTTTGTATTGAACTTTCTATTGATAGGTTGGCTGTACCCTAGTCAGAGTTTGAATTATTGCAAATAGAGGCCAGCTAAGTATTTGACATTTTTCTATATTGTTCTATTTTGAGCATCTTTCAGATCTTGACATTTAATTAACACGTGTCACTGTTTGGATTACTAGTATATTCTTAATGCTTTTCTCTTGCTTGACTGGTAGAATGAGATAATATTTCCTAAGACAAATCAGAGCACTGCTTTTGAGCTTTGTAATTGTTTTCTAAATTGTTTTGTAAGTTTCACATGGATAATTTTATTCTTGGATATTCTTTGATAAGTAGTTCTCAAAGATTTTGATACAAAATTCAGTGTAATATTTAGTGTTGAAAGATGAGAGAAAAGTGAAAAACTGCAGCTTTTAGCATAATGCTAGGGGGAAACGTTGATATCAGGAATGAAAATACAACCTTAACCATGTAGATGAATCATTCTAATGCTGATCTACCTCAGTTTTTCAAACAATGGTATCCTACTTTGGAGAATATAATCAAGAATTGAATATATGTGCAGTAGTCCCCATTATTCATGGGAGATACCTTAAAAGACCCCCATTGTATGTCTGAAACGACAAATAGTACTGAACTATAGTACTGAATGTGTATACTGTTTTTTCCCTTTATATATTTATCCATTTTCCGTTGCTATAATGAAATGTTGGAGGCTCAGTACTTTATAAAGAAAAGAAGTTTATTTAGCTCATAGTTCTGAAGGCCCAAGGGCATGAGGCTGACGTCTGCTCAGCTCAGGTAAGGGTTTCATGGTAGATGGTAGGTATCACAGTGGTGGGAACATGTGCAGAAGTGATCACAATAAGTAAGTGATCACAGTAAGCCAGATCAGACAGTACACCAGAGAGAGACTCAGGGTCAGGCTTACTCTTTTTTTATAATAACTTGCTTTCATGAGAATAACCAACATAGTCTGACTTACTAGTATCAATCCCTTCTGAGGACGATGTCCTCAATAACCTGATTACTTCCCACTAGACTTAGAGGTCACCATCTATTTAATAATGCCACAGTGAGGACAAGTTTCCAGCACATGAAACTTGAGGACAAACCATATCTAAACCATGGCACATATGTATTATGATAAAAGTTTAATTTATAAATTAAGAACAGTAAGAAAGTATCAGTAACTACTAAGGAAATGCAACAAGTATAATAAGCTGTAATAAAATTGCTAACACTACTCTTATGCTTTGGGGCCATTATTAAGTAAAGTAAGAGTTACCTGAATACAAGCATTACGATACTATGACAGTTGATCTGATAACCAAGATAGCTACTAAGTAGTTGTTAGATAGGTAACTTATACTGTGTGAATATATGCTGAACAAAGGATTGATTCATCTTTTGGAGAGACTAGTGTAGGAAGTTGTGACATTTTATTACACTTTTCAGAATAGCATGCAATTCAAAACTTAGGAATTACTTATTCTGAAATTTTCCATTTAATATTTTTGGGTCACAATTGACTGAGCATAACTGAAACCGTAGAAAGCAAAACTGAAGATGCGGAGGGGGACTATTGCATACATTTCCATTCGTTTTCTGTATTAAAAAATAAGAAATATTTAATTCAGAGCATACTTATATGATTAGGTTTTGATTATGGTCTGGGAGTCTTTGAAAATTATGAGGGCTGGGGATGTAGTTCAGTGGTAGAGCACTAGCATGCACAAGGCTCTGGCTTTGATCCCCAGCATGTCAAAAACAAAACATTATGAAAAACCTGAGATAATCTTGGAGCTAAGTTTCATGGTGAAATGAGCATTTTTGCAGTAAGTAATAGAAAATAAGAGTATATTGGGTATGATGGCTGGAGCCTTTAGCTCCAACTATTTGGGAGGCTAAGACAGGAAGATGGCTTGAGCCCAGGAGTTCCAGGCCAGCTTGGGCAACATAGGGACACCCTGTCTCAAAAAGAAGAAAATGTGAGCTTAAGCAATAATACAATTATCTGAAGGACTTTGCAGGCTGATAAAAGTGGCTTAATGATGGTAATCAAAGACTCAAGCTTTTTCTTCCTGTTTGTCATTCTTCTTGGCACACTGGCTTTTTATTCTGAGGCCTTTTATCCTTCAGTCATTAGATGACTTCCTGGGCTCAAGCACTGTAACTTTATAAAATCATGTTAAAAGCAGGAAGAATACTAATAAAATTTCTTCTTTCTACCTCTTTTTGTCAAGGGACAAAATCTTTCCCACCTTTTTAAAAAAAATTATTTATTTATTTTGCTTCATTGTACACAAATGGGGTACAACTGTTGTTTCTCTGGTTGTACATGAAGTAGAGTCCCACCATTTGTGTAATCACCTCTTTCCCACCTTTGAAAAACAACCATTAATAAGAACTGCCTGGGACTGGCAGAGAGGCCACCTTCTCTGAGCATGTTGGTTTCTAAACAAAACAGTGGTTTCATAAATCAGGAGGACTGGTGGGAGTGGTCGTTTATAATAATGAGGAAACTGGAAGATTCTCAATGTCTCTTAGTGGGGGAATGATTAAATAAAGTTTATTTCCCTTGTGCACATGTGCACATGCATTTTCCAGGTAGACTCCTGAAAGTAGATCCTCTAGAGTAGACAGTTTCAATGGATACTGACACTAGTGTCTCCACATACTTATACTAACACTTAATAATAATACCACACTTAAAATTTGTATTTCCTTGAGTACTTATGACACAGAGCATCCTGAAATAAATTTGTTGATCACGTTTCCTCTCAAAATTGCTTGTTCATATCTTTTCCTTATGTCTCTAGTGGATTATCCTTTTTTGGTAATGATTTATATGATTTTTAAAATAAATAGTTATTTTAATTTTTAATACTGTATAGCTAATGACCACAAATAGGAATTACTTATATATTTATTATCACAAAAAATTTACATCAGAAGTTTGGACATAATTTATTGTGATAATTCTGCTCAGGATCTTAGAAGGTTTCAATCCAGGTGTCGGCTGGGCTAGAGATGTATTAGAGGCTTCACTGGGGAAAGATACGCTCCCATGTTTCTGCCAACAACCTGAGGGCTTCAGTTTCTGGTTGGAAGCCACCCTCAGCTCCTAGAGTCCACTTGCAATTTCTTGCTATGTGCCTTCTCCAATATGCTGCTTACTAAATCATGGCAGCTTGCTTCTTCAAAGTCAGTGAGAGGGTCTGTCCAGCATATCTGCTAGCAAGGTGGACTCTTACATAGACATAAAGCAAACAAAAGTGATATACTGTCCCATTTGCTATATTCTATGGGTTAAAAGCAAGTTACAGTTCTTGCCCATACTCAAAGAGAGGGGATCAACACATTGGAAGGTCTCAACATTAGAAAATGGGGTTCGTGGGGATGCCTTAAATCTATCTGCTACTGTAGTGTTCTTCAATGTAATAATTTTTTTTTAATGTGTGTGTATGAGTTGTTTAGAATAAAAATCTTCCATCCTGCTCTTTTAATTTTTCTTGTGGGTTTCTTTTGTTGTGTAAAATTAAAAAAAATTTTGATGTTCAGAAGTTCTTTGAGAAATTCTTAAAAGTTTTCTGTAACTGAAACTGTTTCAAATTAAGATTTTTTGAAGCAGAAATACTCATAATGACTGGGTTGTTAGAAAAAATTACATCTTGAAATTAATGATAACTTTTTTTTTTTTTTTTAGGGTGGGGTGGCTGAATTGTGGATTGAACACAAGGGCATGCTACCACTGAGCTACATCTCCAGCCCTTTTCTTTTTTCTTTCTTCTTCCTTTTTTTTTTTTTTTTTTTTTCCTTTTGAGACAGTGTGTCACCAAGTTGTGGAAGCTGGACTCAAACTTGTGATCTTCCTGCTTCAACCTCCTAAGTAGTGGGGGTTAAAGACACGTACCACTGCCCCCAGCTTCCAATGAATCATAACACTCTTGAACAGAATCTTACAATTTCATGTGTGTGCGCATGCATGTGTGTGTATGTTTACTGCTGAAACATCTGCTGAGATTACATGTGAATTTAGTGGGGAAATTCATTTCAGTGTTATAAATAGCATTATACAACTTTTCAGGTTTATTTCAAGTATGTAAAGCAGGAATATCAATTAGTTGTTTTGTTTCTACTGGTAGATTTTGAAGTTTTACTTGAAATGCTTTTAAAGCTATCAAGAATTCTTCCGTGCTTCTCTCTTATATAGAAATTTCCATAAGAATGGGGAGCACAATTTTTAGCCCTGTCATTCTTTTATCCCAATCCAGTCTGACTTTATTTATAGTATGTATGTCTGCTTGCTTACAGCTTACTGTCCTGGTACTTCATTTCCTTATCTCCAGTGAATCTCAAGGTTAAAGTAAATGAAAAATAGCTTTTGCCTTATAAGAGGCTGAAAACCAAATTAAGTTTTACTGGTTGAAATGTGATTCTTGAATTACTTGATGATTTCCCATTGCTCTATCCATCCCGGTAGTTTTGTGGCTAATAGCCAGTTTTAACTACGATTGAGCACTTACTTTGTGTCAGGCAGTGACATAACAGCTTCCTTATTTAACTCAATGCTTCTACAATCGTATGAGGCAGACACAATAAAACAATAAAACTTTATGCTAATGTGCCCTATAGTAACATGAATTTGGAATAACACAATTGGTGCCAGTCTTTAGGCAGCCCTGTCTAGATAAGTGAATCCTTGTTTGCCAGGCCTAGTTTCCTAGATTCAAGCTGTCAAAAAGAATTCTAACTCACCTGGAGATTCTTGGACACCCCTTCTTGGCTTCATGTTCCAGCCAGACATAGGACCTGGGATTGTTCACATGGAAGTTTCTGCCGGCAGGACAACTGCCACCAGCTGGTACCATAACATAGTCCTATGCCCAGTCCCTGGGCCTTTTAGCATGCCTTGATCATTTTATTATTCTACACCCCTTCTATGCAAGCCCGCATTTTATGGAACTGACAAGGAGAAGAACAGATTTCTGAATGTGAATAATAAATTAGTTAATATGATCATGTTGAATGCTAACTTAAAACATTTTTTAAATCCTGAAGTAAGAAGACTATGACATCAAGGAATGTTACTCATTTGAAACAGGTTTATGAACAATGATTATTTGTGGTTTTTAGAGTTTGGTTTGCATTATTGTAAATTATTCCTATAACTAAGAAAACAAATTTGATAGAAGCAGCTACTTAGTTATAAAGGATATGATTAAGAAATCTATTTATATAAACTTACTTTTTATTTCTTGAGTCTTAGTAGTTATATACAGTTTATTTACATACTGGCCAACTGGAGGAGCCAAGGAATTTATGTACATTAGACTTAGTTTTCTTTATTAATTCACAGATTCTTGTGTTTAGTAGTTTCTCTTTACATGTTGGTTGAAACAAAGTCTTATTTAAAACCTACCTGTTCCCTTTGCATAAACCAAATCTTCATGTGTTCTTTGAAACTGACTTTTTGCTTTTTAAAATTGTGATTCTTAAAAATAGTTTCCCTGATTTGTTAGACTATCAGATGCAAATTCTTTTTTCTTGCATTTTTTA
Organism: Sciurus vulgaris; assembly: GCF_902686455.1. Taxonomy (NCBI): domain Eukaryota; kingdom Metazoa; phylum Chordata; class Mammalia; order Rodentia; family Sciuridae; genus Sciurus; species Sciurus vulgaris. The sequence continues at coordinate 51,932,946 of NC_136461.1, forward strand.
ATATAAATATTAGTCATTGAATTAAGTCTACTAGTAATAAGGTAATGAGTTTCAGTTTGCCTGAGTTGGTCCTGGATTGTATCTTTTGTCATGGCTAAGTTATTTATAACTTAACAATCACTTCTTAAATTATGAAGCTTAATTTTAATGAAATTATGAGATATTAAAATCTAAGTCTGTTTCTTGAATATTGATGAATGGAATGGTGCTTTTTTTTCTTTTTTCCCTAGGTATTTTAACAGCAGTGATAACAATTTACTGTATTGGGGATTGGATTACCCACCTCTTACAGCTTATCATAGTCTCTTATGTGCATATGTGTAAGTTTTTCTTCTTTAATTCTGAATGTTTATGCCTTTAGCAAATACAATAAGAAACACTGTGATCTGGCTTTACTGAAGAGAGGAGAAATTGCTAGTAGCTACTACTGTATTATGTATTTACAAATGGGTTTAAAGAAAGGTAAATATCAGGGTTTGGTAATTTCTATAATTTATTTGAAGGACATACTAGGAAGACATGCAAAACCTTAACTTTGTTTGGAAATTAAGATGTTACTAAATTATACATAGACTACTGAGAAATATTTCTAATGTGGTTTAGTTATGCACTGAAAAGGTTTTGTGTGTGTGTGTGTGTGTGTGTGTATGTGTGTGTGCGCTAGAGATTAAGCCCAGGATTTGGGATGTGCTAGACAAGAGCTCTGCCACTGAGGGATATCTCTAACCCCAGGAAAGCTTTTCTTGGATGGCCCAAAGTAAATGAAAAATATAGGGCTAGTCTGATTAATCTGTCAAGTTAGAAACTGGAATTACTAGAGTATTTCCTTTATGACAAGGAATTGGAATTCCTTTTAAAGAAATGGAATCGTATATAGATGAGGACTTGTATTTTGGTGGAGCCCAGTTCTATTCTGTAGCAGTATTTCATCTCAGACTTAATGTCAGCAAAACTTTGAGGAACTTCTTCACAATGTCTCCTGAACTTATTTTCCTTGTTTTATTATTTTAATTTTAATTATTTAATAGCTTATAAAAATAAACTTTATGGATTGGAAATAAGCTCACAAATATGGTAACTATTATACTTTACAGTGTAATATAATATGATTGAAAATTTCATTTGTCTTCAGCAATTGTGTTTAGTTTTATCATTGATTGACAATAGCTATTATAGCATTTGTTATAACTGAAAAGATTATAAAACAACCATATTGTTCTTTATCAGGTATGTGCTTAGTATGTGAAATGTGACACTGGAACTGTGGAGGGAGAGCTTCTAATTACACATTACATGGTTTTGTTGCAAGATGAGCAGGCAGATGCTGTTTTATAGCTTAAGTCAATTTCACGTGATTAAATAAAGATTAAAGCTTTAACATTGATGCTGTTGCTTTATAAGAACAATGGACCGTTTTTAAAATAAGTTCATATATCTTCAAAATAAATTCATATGTCCGTATTGCTGCAAGTGAGGAAGAAGGTACATGTGTATATGCTTTGATTTGCAGGGCAAAGCTTATAAATCCAGACTGGATTGCTCTTCATACATCACGTGGATATGAGAGTCAGGCACATAAGCTCTTCATGCGTACAACAGGTAAAAGAACAATAGACATTGAGTATAAAATTTAATTTTTAAAAAAATGGGACAGACTGATAAAAAGTACTATTATTATTCTTAATGACTTTAAAATTGTATAATTATGCTTATTATATATGTGTGCATATATATGTGTGTGCGTATATACGCACACACAATGTAAAACCAAATTTTTATGTGAGCTAAAAAAAGAGTAGAAAGGAATAATTCTGGGTACTTTACTTTTATTATTGCACCTAATTCTTTGAACTCCCAAATGAGATAAATACTATTCTTATCCTTATTTTAAGCTGAGGAAACTGAGGCATAGTTCAGTCAGGCAGATAAATAGCTATAAATTGAAGCTTTACTTGTTTAAACTGCTGCTTTAATATCCTAATTTCAAGACCCTTTTACCTTTTTCTTAAAGTAAACTTTACAGTTGTATGTCATTTATTGTATTGTTGAGCACTGTTGCTGTATTAATCTACTCAACAAGTTTTATTGTTCTGTGTATATCGTTCTAGAAGCTTGAAAGCTTTATGTGATGAAGACTTTAATGCTAGCCCTGGCCTTTTGCCTAATAAGTCTGAGCTCAGCATCTGTTATCTTTACTTTTTATGCAGTCATGGACTCAGGCCAAGATAATCTATCTTACCTGTTTTTCCCTCTCCCATACTTCTCCCCTTCTCCCTCCAATGGTTTAATCCTTTCTGAACTATGTGTTCACCACATGATTATTCAACATCTGGAACAATACCTATTATTTTCAGGGAACTCAAAACCTTTAGAGACAGACTTCTATTTTTAGAGAACCCCAATCATTAAAAATTTCCTTCTTATATTGTTCTTCCACCAGTATTCCAGTTGCTGTTTTCTTAGGTTAAGGAGAACAAGTCTGATCCCTTATATACCTAATATTCCACATTTGAAGTCACTACTTCTCCATGTTAAACAGCCCTATTACTTAGATAACCAATTTGTTGAGGTCTATGTTGTGCTACTCGGGTAGGTTCCAGTTTGTCAGTGTTTTTTTTTTTTTTTTTCTTTAATGTGATACTGGGCATTAAACCCAGGGCCTTGAGCTATAGCCCCAGCCCCACTGTCATCTTAAATATGGTGTCTGTAGTTGAACATAGTTTGCATACATTTAACACTGATAGTTTTACCATCACTTTTTCTGAACACTAGTGAGGTACTGTTGGAGAATTTAATGTATTATGATGATGATGATGATGATGATGATGATTTTAAATGTATATTTTAGTTGTCAGTGGACCTTTATTTTATTTATTTATATGCAGTGCTGAGAATTGAACCCAGTGCCTCACACATGCTGGGCAAGTGCTCTACCACTGAGCTACAACCCCAGTCCTGTATTATTTTTATTTGCTCTAAAATGACTGCACATTCAGAATTATGTGCTTTTTTGTGTGTCGGGGAGTTGCTTTGTTTTTGCAGTGCTGAAGATAAAACCTAGGGCCTTGTGCATGCTAGGCAAGCATCTAAAATAAGCTATACTCCCTGCCCTTTTTTTAAAAAAATTACCCTCTCCCCCTGGTTTTTTTCTTACTTGGGCCTCTCAAGCTCTTTGTATGAATTAATTACCAAAAATTTATGTATTTTATAAATGTGAACATTTAAAAAATATTCTGTGCATTTCCATATTTGATTGTTCTTTGCACTAAAAAATGCGAAATATACAAATATTGAGGAAAAAGAAGTTGCCTTCTCTTGCTTTGAATATTCTTTATTTTTAAGTCCAAGTCAGAGCAAAGAGAGAACTCTGTGTATATCTAATTATTAAATGTATGAATTTGTTAGAGCAGACTGAGAGTCTTGTAATCTAGCATTTGAAATTAGGCACAGGTGAAGGGAATGAAGAGGGCTATTGTGGAAGGAAGTTTCCCAAAGTGGGTAAGAACCTAGCATTAACAGAACTCTCAGTTAAGGTTGGAGGAAGGAAGGAAGGTGGTTAATAATTTGTTGTAGATCCTCCTGGACTCATGCTTGAAATTATTTGCTTGTTTTTTTAGTTTTAATTGCTGATTTGCTGATTTATATACCTGCAGTGGTTTTGTACTGTTGTTGTTTAAAAGATATCTCAACTAAGAAAAAGGTAAGTTTTAAAGCAACCTGATGTTTCATCTCTGAAATGCTTTCTTAATTCCCCTATTAAGGACAGACCTTAAGGAAGCTATGCTTTGGGGAATAGATAGAATAATAAGGAGCATTATATCTTCTCTCAATTAATTACCATTTAGAAATTATCACCTTATTTTACAGTAATTTTTTCATGCCTTACTATAGTAGTAAGAAGTTATGTACAGCTGAACTACACACTACACTGAATTTATTATTTAGTAAATCTGAATTTTGAGCTGATTTGTGAGAAGGAATAGACTGGAAGGCATTTGAACAATTGCTATATCCTCTCATAGCCATAGTTAACCAAATATTCTTATTGACCATTTTTTATATCGGTTATTCATTAGATTAACATCCAATTTGTATATCTAAAAGTGACAAATACCTTTTAGTGATTTTTCCCCCCTTTCTTATCATAGTGTCCTCTGTCACCCCCATGAAAATTTCAGTGTCTAAAGAGTTGTTTTATAAAAATGAAATATTTTGATAAAATAGTGTAGCACTTGAGGAAAATGGGAACATTGGCTACTCTGTTAAATAAAAACCCCACTTTTATTACTGTTTGGGCATCAGATTGCTTTCTTATTTCACAATGTTTTTCTTTACAGATTGCTAATGCATTATGCATATTACTGTATCCAGGTCTTATTCTCATCGACTATGGACATTTTCAGTATCCTTTACTAATTTAGAAATGAAGTCAGTTACATGTTATAAAATCTAGGCTCAATTCATATAATGTTCTCATCCAATAATATCTTACTGACCAGGATGCTTGCTTACATGAACTATTTGCACAATAATAATAAAATTCCGTCACTAAACTTTTACTTAAAAGATGAAGCATAGATTTATTAAAAGTAGGATTACCTTTAATTACTTGGGAACAAATATTTGTAACTGATTAGGTCTTTCTGGGGAGTTGGAAAAAGAATGCCAGATATGGTTATGCTTTTCTGATTCTAAAAAGGTGTAAGTGCCTGTTGTTCAGAAGTGTTATCCGACACTGAAAAAAGGAAAAGGTTTTCTTTCTTTTTTGGTGTTGGTGGGTACTGGGAATTGAAACCAGTGGGGCTTTACCACTGGGCACCACCTCTAGCCCTTCTTATTTTTTATTTTGAGATAGGGTCTCGCTAACTTCTTTAAGGCCCTGCTGAGTTGCTGAGGCTGACCCTGGACTTGTGATCCTCCTGTCTCAGCCTCCCAAATTGCTGGGATTACAGACATGTGTCATCATGCCCAGCAAGCTTTCATATCGTTTTTCAAGTTTTGAAACAAAATGTCTCCTTAACAGATTGTAATAACCTGAAGCTTCAGGAAACTAAAATTGTATAATTAAGATCTATGTGCCTTTTATATATGTATTTTTGTGATACTCTAAAGAAGGAACATTTAGACAAGTAAATAAATCCTAGAAGATAAATTGATGAAAATCTGCATGTCCCTACAATTTGTTTTTTTTTTTTTTTTTTTTTTTTGGTGGGAGGTTTTTTGTTTGTTTGTTTTTGAGACAGTTTCACCACATTTCCCAAGTGACCCCAAGCTTGGGCTCTTATTGCCTCACCTTCCCAAGTAGCTGGGATCACAGGTGTGTGCAATTGTGCCTGGCTTTCCAGTTTATCTTCATATGTACTAGATATTATAATCTGCCTCCATCTCTCTTAAAGGAAAGAAAACGCACAGCAACGGTTGTTTACTTAACAGCTTTTTCTTTAAGTGTGGTGCACCAGTTAACACTCATTGCCAATCTGTTTTGGTTATAATAAAACTACCATATGTATCTTTAAAAAGAATTTGTGAGGTTGGGGAGATAGCTCAGTTGGTAGAGTGCTTGCCTCGCAACTCAAGGCCCTGGGTTCAATCTCTAATACCACAAAAAAAAAAAAAAAAAAAAGAATTTGTAAGATGCTCAAATCTGTAATTGTTCTTATCACATACCTTTTTATCCTGTTCACTGAGCTACATCCCTAACCCCTTTGTTTTCTATTTTGAGACAGGGTCTTACTAAGTTGCTTAGGGCTTCACTAAGTTGCTGAGGCTGGCCGGGAACCTGCAGTCTTCCTGCCTCAGCCTCCTGAGTTGCTGGAACCACAGCACCTCAGTGTGTGTGCACCACCACATCTGGCACCAGTTCACTTTTTTTTTTTTTCTTAATATATTTTTTTAGTTGTAGATGGACACAGTACCTTTATTTTATTCACTTATTTTTATGTGGTGCTGAGGATTGAACCCAGTATGCTAGGCAGGTGCTCTATCACTGAACTATAACCCCAGCCCTCACTTTCTTAATTTAGTTTTTTTTTTGTTTTGTTTTGACATTGTTCATAGGATCATGTATAGCCAATATTCTGATGAAATCAAGAACAGTGTTAGTCACCAGATTTTTAAAATTGTATTTACTTTGAAATATGACATTTATACACATAATAATTGTAAGTACAGCTTTCACTGGAATTTATGTAAAAGGGAAAACACAGTGGGCATTCCTTTGTGTTGGTGTTTTGGGCTCAGCATTTCATTTGAGACTATTCATGTAGTTATATATAGCTACAGTTTGTTCACTTTCATTGCTTTACAATATTCTATTATGTGAATAGACATAATTCTGTTACTGATAGGCATTTGGACTACAGTGAGGTTTTAGCTGTGTTGACTACTGCTCTGAGCATTCTTTTTTAAAAATATTTTTTGTAGTTGTAAATGGACACAATACCTTTATTTTATTTATTTATTTTTATGTGGTGCTGAGGATTGAACCCAGGGCCTCACACATTGTAGGCAAGCGTTCTACCACTGAGCTGCAACCCCAACCCCACTGAGCTATAATCCCAGTCAAACATTCTTATAAATATCTCTTTGCGTACCTATATTTTTTATGGGTAGAATTGCTGAGTTATAGATGTGCCCTGTCCAATTTTAGATAATATCAGATTATTGTTTTATTGGTACATTATAATTATACACAATAGGGGGATTCATTATGCATGTTCATACATGCACAGAACATAATTCGATCAGTCTCATTCCCCAGTACCTCTCTATCCCTCTGTTCTTTCCTCCCCTGATCTGCTTCTCTGTGCCATGATCTCCCTTCTATTGTTATTTTCAGATTCATTTTAAGTGTGGTGCACCAGTTAACACTCATTAACAATGGTGGAAGAGTCCTCATGTTCTTCATCTTCACTGATTCTCAGTCATGTTCATTTTACCCATTCTGGTAAATTTTTAGTTTTTTCTCACCCGTGCTTTGAATTACATACTCAGTCAAGGCTTTTGGATATGTCATGTTGTGGGGACACATTTCTTTAACCATTATGTGCTTTTTCTTTCCTCATCTGTAAATGGGACTGATAACAACCCTTACTTTCTTGGGAAATGCTAAGTATTATGTAGGTATCTACTGCTACAAATTTTTTTTTTATTGTTTATTTTGGGGCTCTGAAATTTGCAGTGATTTGTTTAGGCATAATTTCTCCATAGTTGTTTTGGACACTGTATGGGTCTGTTTACTTTGAAGTCCTGTTCTTCTGTGAAATTCTTTTATATTATTTCCTTGATAATTTTCGAGCTTAATAGTCAGATGTTAGATCTTTTATCTATATCTTGAACACCTCTTTATCTTTTCTTTTATAATTTGGGAGATTATCTTGACTTTCAACACTTCTGTTAAATTTCACTTGCTTCATTATGCATGTTTTGAATTTCTAATTAGAATTTCCCTCCTTTTTCTTTTGATTCTTTGTATTATTTGATGCACATTATAGAGGAAGAATAGTGATCTCAGTAAGTTTTATTTTTTTTAACTTACTCTTGGAGCACTGTTTGAATGTAGATTTTGGTATGTTAGTGTAATACCTCGAAGTAGTCTAAAAGAAACAAAGCTGGGACCGAGGTTGTGGCTCAGTGGTGGAGCGCTTGCCTCACACATGTGAGGCACTGGGTTCAATCCCCAGCACCACATATAAATAAAAATAAATAAAATAAAGGTATTTAAAAAAAGCATCAAAGCTATATTTTACCACTTAGAGTTCTTTTAAACCTCAACATATTAGTTGCTCTTTAGCAGTAGACTTAGTATATTTGAGGTTATTATATATGATTTCATATTTGTTTAACCACCTTAATACTTTCAGTTTCTTCTTAGAAGTAGCTTTTATGATACATGACTATGATTTTGAAATCACATAAGAAATATACTATATAAAATGCAATATCTATACTTTCAGTTATTGAGATAATTTCCTTGACACAGGGACATATATAATTCTGTGAGTCTGGGCTTTGCTTTGTGGGGTGTTCTTGGAGTATCTTATGACTGGGACCTGCTGGGGTCACTGGCATTTTGTTTAGCTATAAATTATAAGCAGATGGAACTTTACCATTCCTTGCCATTTTTTTGCTTTTTACTTGGCAAGTGTTTAAAAAAAGGCCTCAGAGGAAAAGGGTAAGTGACTTTTAAACACCAGAATTCAAAAATTTACTTCAGAGAGTTTATTTGGCATACTTGGAGGAAGGTGGTCCTTCACTTGATCTTTTGGTGATTTCTTATAAATGTATTGACCACAGGTGAATAGGAAGAAAGTGATTAAGTCATGTTCTGTATTGTTTTAAATTTTAATTAGAGAAATAGTTTGATCACTGTACATTTACTGGAGGTGATGTGGATTGGCTTGTTAGAGCATTATTGTAGGATTTCATCTCTTTAGAGCTTATTATTACATTATATATTTATTAGAAGTACTTCCCCATTTGACAGTTTTCTTTGTGACTGCATCCCTTTCTTCCCACAGAAATGGCATCAAAGTTAAATGTTAATTAGGATGGTGACAGCACTCTTTCTGTTGAAGTACATATCTGAACAGCTATGAAATTTTCAACTCGATTTTGGCAACTCCCATCTTATCCATATTAATAGCTAGATTTAGCATTACTGTGCATTTGCATTTATTGTAGTCCATGAAATTTAACATTGATTTTGCAGAAATATTAACTTTTCCCTATCTTACTGCTCATCTTTGTTTTTGTTCTAGGTTTGGGTTGTTACTTAAGCTAGCTTGTACAGTTGTGGCTTCCTTCATTCTCTGCTGGCTGCCATTTTTTACAGAAAGGGAACAAACCCTGCAGGTCCTAAGAAGACTCTTCCCAGTTGATCGTGGATTATTTGAGGTATGTTAAAACCCTTTCCTGTCATTCCTTTCTGTTACTGTCTCTTCCTTGGGGGGAGCTTGTGTAGAGACACACAGCACCAGAGACTCCACAGCTTTCCACCTGCAGTCATTCTTTACAGTCATTGATCCAGTGTGGAAGGCCTGGCTCAGCTGGCATTTTCTAGTACACAACATGAATAGGTTATATTTTTGCCATCATCAAATCCATAATTCAATTACATATTTTTCTAGTGAAATAGGGTCCATAATGAAAGGTAGCACAAGAAGTTGCAGCTACAAAGATAACAATTCTGTAATTTTTTTTGTTTGTATTCTTTTTAGTCTTAGGAAATTATTTGTTAAACTAATAATCATGTTTGCTTCAGAAAGATCTCCTAATTTCTTATGAGATATATAACCTTCATCCATAGTAATTTTTAATGAGAATCTTTCATTTCATTTAATGCTAGTTTAATCACTCTTGTTAAAGTTTTATTACATGAATAATTTGATCATTTAGATTTAGTAATTAAATTAAACAAACCATTTTTCTGAAACAAAAAGGCCTTTTAATAAAGTTAGAGACAACATATTTATAGATAATTTGCTTTTGAATAACATTTCTTTAAAAAAAGCATATATTATCTTTCTAATTTTTAAATACATAAATTTCTATAGATGATCTTTGAATGGATTTATAGGAGAATGGAATGAGTATTTTGAAAGAGACTGAGAAAGGAGTTTGCTGATACAAAGGAACAGGAATGTGTGTGTGGACTGTCAATGGGAATAATGGTAGTGCTGCTATTGAAAAAAAAAAAAAAAAAAAAAAAACAGTAACTGTTGTTATCACCACCACTCACTAGGTGCCAGGCCTTTATTTGATCCTTATAGTAGCTCTAAGATAGCAGTTATCCCCACTTTACAGATAAGAAAACTGAGATCAGAGGTTCATGTAATTAATATGTGGTGGAGCTGTCATCTGAACCCTGACAGCTATACTCTTGACCTTTTCTTTATAACCTGTAACTTTATATAAAGAAAAGTTTAATTCTGCATGCAAGCTACCTGGTTTTTGTTTTTGGCTTTACCTTCTTTTTCAGAAATAGTATTTCTCAAGATAATTATAAAAAAAGGCACTTTTATTTACTTGTTGCCCTCAAAAGCCTGAAGGGCATTTTCTTTGATGAGACACAGTTAGATGGTGTGATAGTGACTTGGTTGATGTCATGCCTATGCAGTTGTGGATCAAGCAGCAGTGTAAGGGTGGGTTTTATGAGCAGAACTGTAGTTCAAATTTAATTTCGGAAGTTATCATAGCACAAGTGCTGATGTTTTTAAACTTCTTGATTTATGAGTAATTAGTTCTTGTCATTGCTAGTACACAGTAATTTACTGTAAATAAATTCAGGTGTGTAATAAAGTGTATCAGATGTAATATGTGTTTTACAGATTGGGGAAAAAAATTAAAAACAAAAATTTCAAAGGAATAACTTACTTAACTAAAAGTAAGTATTTCTTGGGACTGTTGGCTGATGATTTACACTAACTCCCATCACAAAAGCAAAAATACAAAATGCTTGAGAGTGTAGGTGTATGTGTTTATTGCTTGAAGAGTTTAATCTCCTTTGTTATAAATATGAATAAAAGTATCATATGTCTCAAAAGTTTATTTACTTTGATGATCATGGGTTTGATGATCATGGGCTGTACACTTTATGGGGTTTAATATGTTTTTCAGTTTATCAAAATGTAAAACAAATCTTTTTTAAGGATAAAGTAGCCAATGTTTGGTGCAGCTTCAGTGTTTTTCTGAAGATTAAGGACATTTTGCCACGACATATCCAGATAATAATCAGGTAATATATACAGAGTTGCTATATAGTGTTTTATAAACTACCCTCTAAAAGTATTATAATAAGTAGGAGGGAGGAGTGGAAGGAGAGGAAAAAGATCGGGAAATGAAATTGACCAACTTATATTGTGGGCACAAATATGTAACAGTGAATCCCACTATAATGTATAATTATAATGCATCAATAAAAAAGATTTTAAAAGTATTATATAGTAACATCTCATTTATCTGAAATCATTAGGGAATGAGGTATTCTTCACTAGTGAGTTTTCCACTTAAATCTATCCCTGTACACAATGAAACTTTTGTTTGATTTATTTTATGTGAAAGTCTTTCTGCATTTTTGCCTAATTTTCTCCTAAAACAGAGCTCACTAAATATTGTTTAACATGTCTTGAAAGAGCCTGAAATTCAGTAGGATATCAGCTAGGGTCAACCAGGGAAATAAAACAAGTTTGAGATTGTGTGTGTGTGTGTGTGTGTGTGTGTGTGTGTGTGTGTGTGTGTGTGTTGGCACGTGCAAGTGATTAAATTAGTCCCTAGGACAATCTTCCTTAAAATGTGTGTGTGTGTGTGTGTGTGTGTGTGTACGAAACCAGGCATGGAACCCAGGTGCACTCTACCATTGAGCTACATCCCCTGCCTTTTTTATTTTTTGTTTTGAAACAGGGTCTCTCTTAAGTTGCCAAGACTAGCCTTGAACTTGTGATCCTCCTGTGTTAGCCCCTGGAGTTGCTGGGATCACAGTCTCTGCCACCATGCCTAGCCCTTTTAATTAACTTTAAGTAAACCAAATTGGGACTTTACATCTGTGAAATCTCTTCACGGTAGCACCTAGCATTTGAATAACTGAGAGATAGGTGTTGCTTCCCTCTTGCCCTCTCATCTTGCAGCCCACTGTAACAGGAAATACACAGAAGGGAATTCTGGGAACTTTAGTTCAGCCTAGCCAAGTCTACAAGTCACAGAACCACAAGTGGGAAAAATCAGTTCCTGTATTAGGTTATATACCTGTTGTCAGGGTTTAGAGGACTGTCCGCCATTGTACTCTCACTCCAGTGTCTGTGTTCTCTCATTTTTTCTCTCCCCACTTGTCAGCCATCACCAAGAGAAGCTTTAGTAGCTTCTTGCTCCCTTTTAGCTTGTTCTTTCTGAAGATCAGATAGTCAACTTTTATGAAATGAGAGCCAGAGAGACTCTCTTATTAAGCAATAAAATTCGTGCTGTGTGTGTGTTAAGGGTAGGCGAGGATGCTATGAGAAGTGAGGGTTCAAAACGGATCAAATTTCAGAAGACTTTAAATGTCTGATTAAAAGGGTTATAGTTGGGGCTGGGGATATAGCTCAGTTGGTAGAGTACTTGCCTCACATGCCTGAGGCTGTGGTTCAATCCCCAGCACCAAAAAAAAAAAAAAAAAAAAAAGGTTTGGAGTTTGATTTGTATACAAGAGGAAGAAAAAGTTTTAGGAAGCTGACTTGTGTCTCTTATTAGTCAAGTATATGAATGTTTGTAATAAAAATATAGTATTATCTCTACCTGACTGTTTCCTTGAGTTTTGATTATTGACCTCCAACTATTTATCTTTGTATCTTTTCTATACCTGATATGAAGTACTAGCATAAACAGTATTAAGTACTATGTTTTGTTCTGTATTATATAATTTTATATAAAATTATGTTAACATTTTATTGTGTAGCTTCTATTTAAATGTTATTTGTTATCCTATTTAAATTTAATAAGCTTTAACTGGAACTCAAGTTGATAAATAATGTGATTCCTAAATTTTTAAAAAGTATTTGTTTTAGCTAGATTTATACCTCTACAAAGAAAACAAATATTTTATTTTTATTATTCCTTTTTTAGCTTTTGTTTTACATTTTTGAGCTTGCTTCCTGCATGTATAAAATTAATGCTTCATCCCTCTCCCAGACGACTCAGACTTACTTTGGTAAGTTTACAGTTTCTTTAGATACTTAATTTTTGCCACAAATGATCTTTTAAAGATAATGATAATTATTTTCTTGCTTAGACCAGGATTTGTTGGGTTTGGGATTAAGAAATTCATTTATTTGGTCAGCATTTATTGAGTGTTTCCTCTTTTTAGATGCTGTCTGTGTTGGGCACTAGGCTGAGCAATCAGAATGTTTTTGTTTACTTCAACAACTATTTAATTCCTGTTTTGTATTGGGTTAATGAAAGAATACACAGAAGAAAATAGTGGTGATAAACATGTGCTTAAATAATTATGCTGTCAGGCAGATGATGGTATTTGGTTCTATCAGGTACAAATCCAAGTCCTGTGATGGTATGGGAAGGGGAGATATCTTGGAGGAAAATTTTAGACAGCTGCCTAGAGCAAGTGGGCTTTGAGCCATATTTTGAAAGCTGGGAAAGATTTGGGACAGGAGGTCACATAACAGATAAGAAATTCAAGACAGGAAGAAGAGCTTAAAGGTACAGAGGTAGAAAAGGACATGGAACATTCTGGGAACAGCTATTAAAGGATAAAATTGTGTGTGTGTGTGTAGGATAGAGGCGAGGATACTATGAGAGGTAAGGGTCTAAAACAGTGGATCAAATTTCAAAGACTAAATGTCTGATTAAAAGGTTTGGAGTTTGATTTGTGTACAAGAGGAGGCTAAAAAGTTTTTGGGAAGGGTAGGAACAGATCTTTGTTTTAGGAAGATGACGTGTCAGTTTGAGGATGGATTGGGTGTATTTTCTATAGTTTAGGGTTTTTCTGAGCAGGTCTATAAATTTCTCTTGGTTGTATTTCTGTGGCATTTAAATTTTTGTTACTGTGTGCCTTGGTCTATAAAGTGACATTGAAAATTCCCTTTAAAGTACCAAGAACATTTAGTTTATGAAAATAGTAAATCCCAGTGGATTTATAAGAGGACAACATTTTAGAAATTAGTGTTTCAATTCTGAGGACTGCTACTTACATATATTGCATACTAAAAACAAGTCAGAACGAACCATAAGAGTGAAATATTTCAAAAGTGCATCTCACTATCACAATACAGAAAGAATATTTTCATGTTCCTGTTTTCTTTTTTATTACCCTTCAGTTAATGATTTATTTTGTTTCATTCTGTAAATGAACTCTGAACATACTAAGTAATCTGTTCTTAATATTCTGTAGGATGGTTAGAACAGGATGGATGTGGTTAGTAATGCTCTGGTGTCTTCAATAGGCCTAACTGGAAATATTTTCAAATTTATGAGAGATTGTTATTTTTCTAGGAAATAGCATGCTAAATAATTGTGTATTTCAAAGATAATGGAATAGAACTTTAGAATAACTGTAGCAGTGTTAGAGATTATTACTTTTAAGCACTGTAGCCAGGAAAAAAATGTTTCTTTTTCTCCATTTCCTAATTTTATTCTGTTCAGTATATTTTAATACAAGCCACTGTGTTAAAACAATGATTTTTGTTATTTTGTTTTTGTTGATACTGTTTTGAATTCTGATTGTATGCTTTTGAGAGCTTTAAAAACATTTACCATTATAATTATTTTAAATGTATTTCCTTTCAATTGTTTGGTTGAATTATATCTTAATATAATAATCTATAATCTATAACTGACATAATCGATAATATGAATACTAATACATCTATAGCAACAAAATGATTTATATTTACTTTATTAAAGTAGTATTATTGAGTGTCCCGTAATGTGCCAGGTCCTCTTCTAGGTACTGACATGTAAGTGAATGACAGAAAATATCCCTTTTCTCCTACTGGGGGCCTTTCATGCTAGTGGCAGAATATAGAAAATAAATCAGTTAAGAAGAAAATACCTGGTAGTAATGAGTGCTACAAAGAAAATAGTGTTCTAAAAAGAGAGCTGATGGATGGGTTAGAGGATACTGCTTTATTTTTATGAATTAATTCATTTATTTTGAGACAGGACCTCACTATGTTGCCCAGGTTGACTTGAAACTTAGGCTCAAGGGATCTTCCTGCTTCAGCCTCCCAAGTGGTTAGGATAACAGGCCTGAACAACTGCACCCCATGAGGACACTACTTTGAGTTAGGGAAGCCTTTGCAGAGAAGTGACATCTGAGAAATGAATACCAAGAAATGAATACCTCCAGAAGGAACCAGTCACAAGATCTAGGCCTTGACTTGAAAAAAGTCAGGTCTTTCTTTAAGGCAGAACACATCTGGCATGCCCAAGGCATAAAGCTATAGGTAGGAAGTGGCTGACATGAAGTGAGTGAGGGAGACAGCAACTGATGAGATGGAAGAGGAAAATAGGAACCAGATGCCGTAGGGATTAGGATTTTATTTTAAGTGTAATGGGAAGCTAGTGGAAGATCTTAGAAAGGGAAATTATATGATCTGATATGCTGGCTGCTTAGACTGTATGAGAATAGACTGTATGGAGCAAAAGTGTTAATAGGTTATATTGCACTTGTCCAGGAGAAAGATGGTCGTAACTTGGACCCTTGCCACCATCAGCAGATGGGAATGCAGATAAGTAAATGGTGTTGTATTTAGCAGGTCTTATAGGTAGGATTTGCTGATGGATTAGATGAATGGGGTATACGAGATAGTAATTCAGACTTTTTGCTTGAGCAAAAACTGGATATATATATCGACATATCTAATATGCAGAATACGAATTTCCCAAAATCTAAGTAACTTTATTTAAAATCCCAAAGAGCAGATGAATTTATAAAACATTTAGTATATTTTATTGAAGCACAAATTTTATAAACACTGCAACAGATTTGTTTTTAGATATTGACCTTTTTGTCCTTCATACTTTTTAAACTATCAGATTCCAAGGGAGAATAAGGGTGTGATTGTTGTATATGAGATATTTACTGGTTTTTGTTAATAACTGAGTCTCAGTGAACTTGTTTTAGATGGTTATATACAGTTTATAACCATTGTTTTTTGAAAAATTTTCATTTAAAAAATTTGATTAAAATATTATATATTAGTTCTGCATTTATATTTTACTTCTAGATAGCTGTGATATTCATATTTCACTTGAAATGGTTACATTCATAATTAAATTGATATATTTTACAAGTTGATATATCTCACCCCCCCTTTTTTTTCTTAAAGGTTAGCTGTGCACTATCATTCTTTTTATTTTCTTTCCAAGTACATGAAAAGTCCATTCTCTTGGTATCATTGTAAGTAGAAATGTTTGAAGTATATATTTCCTATTGTATAATCTATGTTTATAATTTACACAAGTATTAATTCAAGTGCAAAATAAAACTACACAAATATTTTGACATATAATTACTAGTCATTTTTTTAGGATGATGACATCTTATGATTTTCCTTATAAAATATATTTTAAATAAAAAGAGACTGATAGAATTATTATTAGGCGGGGCTTTGGATTAAAATCTGCTGGGCTGGCCCATGTGGAAAGTGTCTTTGCTCTAAACAAAATAGTCTCATATCATGGCAGACTGTCATGCCCTGAAGCCCAAACCTGAGTTAGATCTTACTGGTTTAATAAGGTGACAGGGGCCTAAATCATGTAGAACCCTTGTAGGTGATGTTATAAACTTTGGTTTTATTCTGAAGAGAGTGGGGAGCCAGGCACTGTTTGAAAGAAGGTGAAGGGGAAGGATGAGAGGAGAGGATGCTCATATAGGGAATTTTGCTACATAATTATGAATTTTATAGAATCTCAAGGTTAGGATCTATTCATCTTTGTATTCTCAGATCAGTGCCTATATATGTAATAGTAATTGTTTCATCAGTAAGGGGTAAGAGTAAATTATATTGCACTAGTCCAGGAGAAAGATGGGTGTAGCTTGGACCCTTGCCACCATCAGCAGAGGGGAATGCAGATAAATAAATGGATGTTTTATTTAGGAGGTGTTTTGGGGAAGGGTACTGGGGGGTGAACCCTGGGGCAGTTAACCACTGAGCTGTACCTTCAGTCCTTTATTTTTTTTTGAGACAAAAATCTCACTAAGATGCTGAGGCTGGGCCTCAAACTTGGGATCCTCCTGCTTCAGACTCTCGTCACTGGGATTACAGGTGTGCACCACTGTGCCTGGCTCATAGGTGTAGTTTTTAACTTAGCTGAGTGATACGTAATATGGAGGGTCATAAAATGTAAGTTTGAAGGCAACTATTTTGGGAATTCATTTCATATTTACCTAGTAGGATGAAATATATGAAAAAGCTTGCTTTCTCTGAATGTTCAGATCTGCCTTATCTCTTTCCTTAGGGTACTATTTGTATGATAGAGAAAAATGTTCCATTAATGGCATACTAGAAGCAGCAGTTTCCCAGTTACGATGAGTTGACATCTTCTCTGGGTCTAGACTTAGACTGTTATAAATAATGAATCAGTTGTCCATGTGGAGTCCTTCCTGGCTTTTTCTTTTAAGCTACCCCTGAAAATCAGACATATAAAATGTGCTTATGTTTTTCACAAGCAGTAGTTGAAATTACATTCTTTAATATTAAAATTTATTTTTTCTTTGCCATTTTAGACCAGTCTGCTTAGTTTTAAATGAAATTCCTTTTATGTCTACTTGGTTTTTACTTGTGTCAACATTTAGGTGAGTCAAACGAATTTCTACATAATATTTTCAGTATGATTCCTATAAACTCACTTAAAACACAAAATGATGATTTGAATTGACGATTGTTTTGGTATTTTTGTTTTTCTTTACAGTATGCTACCTCTTCTATTAAAAGATGAGCTCCTGATGCCCTCATTTGTGACAATGATGGCATTTTTTATAGCTTGTGCAACTTTCTTTCCAATATTTGAAAAGACTTCAGAAGAAGAACTGCAGTTGAAATCCTTTTCCATTTCTGTAAGGAAATATCTTCCATCTTTTACATTTCTTCCCAGAATTATACAGTATTTGGTAAGTTACTTTTAAGAAATGGTACATTTTCTAGCATGCCATATTCTTTCAAATTATTGAAATATTTTTTCTAACTGTATATTAGTCACAGAATCCACCCATTTGATGTGTACACTCTAGTGGTTTTAAATATGTACACAGATCTGCACAATTATCACAATAATAGAATTTTAGATTTTTTTCATTACCCCCAAAGAAACCATGTTACTCATTAGCAGTCATTCTCCATTATACCCTCACTTCTAACCCTTAACCTTGGATAGCCACTAATATACTTTTTGTCTCTATAGATTTCCCTGTTCTGGACATTTCATACAAATGGAATATCATAGGTAGCTTAGGTTACCGTAACAAAATACCACAGACTGGGTAGGTTAAACAACAGAAATTTATTTCCTCAGTTCTGGAGGCTGGAAGTCCAAGCTGTGTTGTCACAAAGCCTCTACTTTGTATGCACATAGGGAGAGATCTTTGGTACCTGTTCCTTTTTATTTTTTTTAAGGACTATTGCTACTGCATTAGGGTCTCACTCCTATGGTTAGTCTCATTTAACCTTAATTACCACTCTAAAGCCCTGTCTCCAAATATAGTTACGTTGGTGGTTAGGGGAGCTTGGGAGGGCTCAGGAGTTTGTTTTCATAGGATTTTTTTTTTTTTTTTGGTAGTACTGGGGATTTGAAACCAGGGCCTCAAGTGTACTAAAGGCATTTATTTTTGTTTAGTTTTAGATGCCTATGAGACATCCAAAGTGAAGACATTAGGGAGGTCTTAGACATATGAGGCTAGAGATTAGGGGAGAGGTCCAGGCTACAAGCTAATTTGAGTCTTCAGCAATGATTGGTAATTGAAGTCACTCATTTGATGAACTCACCATAGGGGGTGTGAGTATAGGCTTAAGAGGACTAAGTACTGAACTCTATAACACATGGAGGTAGGGGACATGAGAAGGAACCAGCAGAACTGTTTGAGGATTAACTTAGGTGGGGTGGGTGGGCATCAAGAGTGTGTTATCATAGTAGCCATACTTTATAAAGTGAAGATGGCATTTCCAGGTGATGACAGTAATGTGCTATTTCAGATGCTGATAACTGGCTCAGGTGGCACATGCCTATACTATAATCCCAGCTACTCAAGAGATTGAGTCTCAAAATGAAATAAAAAGGGCTAGTGTACATGTGACTCAGTGGTAAAGCACCCCTGGGTTCAATTCAGAGTCCACAAAAATAAAACCATCAAGTGCTATTGAGAGAATCAAGTAAGGCAGTTAAGAATTGACTCTTGGGTCTAGTACAGCGGATGTTGTGGATACCTAACCAGAGTTGTTCCACGGAATGTCTGAAGTGAGAGCTTAACTGTTGTAGGCTCACTAGTGAATAGGAGGAGAACTGGACGCAGCATGTCATAGGCAACTCTTTTGGGAAGCTTTGCTGTCAACAGTTGCAGGCAAGTTGGTAACAGCTGGAGGAAGAGAGGGTTTTTGTCTAAAATGAAATAAATTTCAGCATGCCTGCTCAATGCTAATTCAAGGTCATGGTATTATGGCATTTCAAGCAGTCCCATGATTCTTAAATTTGAAACTTATTTTGATAATATCACTTCATAAGTTTTCACTTGCTATTAAGGTCACCTCAGGGACTCTCTTTTTGGAGGATACCTGTACCTGTTATATCTGTTTATAAGCCTTTTTTTTTTCCAGCCTCCCTGCTCTTCCATCTAGAATGGCTACTGCACTAGGCTCAATTCAGATCTTACCAATACTTGAATAATGGCATCTTTTAGGCTTCTGTGGCCCAACTCCTTTAGGAAAGGCACTACTGTTTCTCTGTTTGCTTTCTACATTAACTTAGGCAGCTTTTAGGTATCTGTATCTAGGGATAAAATAAGTAACATCTGGCTTGTCCATGTCTTAAAGGAGCTCATAGCCTAGAGCTAAACTGTGCATTACAGTAGCCACTGTATTTAAACTGATTACAATGAAATAAATTTAAAAATTCACTCCTCAACCATAGTAGGCATATTTCAAATGTTCAACAGCCACATGTGCTTTAGCATCCTGTACTGGAGTGTAATTATAGGACATTTTCATTGTTGCAGAAAGTTCTATTGTACAGCACACTGGTCCAGAGAAGAAAACTAACCATTACACAATTAAAGTAAATGTGATAATTATTTTACTCCTTTTGGTGTTTAATCAAATATTTCACATTTCTCTAATTAAAAGGAAGACTCTTTAAGGCTAGAGGACTACATTGTCTTTCCTATGTCCCACTATGCTTTACTATAGCATTAACTCACTAAGAATATTCAGTGAATATAAAATGTAATTTTTCACTTACCATGGAAAAAATTTCATAGATGGATTCTCCTGACTGGCTTAGAACTTTATATTCCATTGGGACCCAGGGCTGTAGGCGATGCCATGAATTTAACCCTAACTTGCAATCATGTGTGTTCCAGATACCTTTCTTCAGTGCCTCCGTGGTATGGGATGTAAGACAGGGGTTTTGTGGCTTGGCTCCACATGGCAACAACTTTGAGAACTTTAACAAAGTACTACCCTTAAATTGTGATTTAATTGGTCTGGGGTATAGTCTGTGCATCAAGATTTTTTAAATCAGATGATTCTTACATGAAGCCAAAGTTGAGATCCACTAGCAGAAGAGATCAGACCTCCAACCTTCCCCTTCAGTTCTGCTCATTTAATGCCTTCAAGTCAGTGTTACATTTCAATTTTATCTTCTATTCTGCTCAGTGTTATTTTTTTTCCCTTATAGTTTCTGACCTCAGTAATCTTTATGGTCGTTCTGACGCTGATGACAGTCACACTGGATCCTCCTCAGAAATTACCGGACTTGTATTCTGTATTGGTGTGTTTTGTATCCTGCTTGAACTTCCTGTTCTTCTTGGCATACTTTAACATTATAATCATATGGGATTCCAAAAATGGAAGAAATCGGAAGAAAATCAACTAGCTGTATTCCCAAACAAATGTGAACTTTTTGTTATGTATAAATGAAATTGTCACTTTAAGAATCATGGAATAGGAAAAGAAATGGTGAAAAGTCATTGTTTTTATACAAAATAAATGTATATTGGGACCAAAGACCAATTGAGGCTTTTATTTTCTAAATATTTTGGGGCCAAAGCATATTGTAGTTTTATTAATATTCACAGCTATTCAAGTGGTTTAAAAAATGTCCTTAGTCCCAAGATTACTTAGAAAATGTATTCTAAGTTATGTCTTAAAAAAAAAATCTGCAAATATAGTGAGCTTAATGGGAGAATCAAACCCCTTCTTTAAAGGAAACCACATCTTTTCATTTTAGCATGAAAGTAATATGTATTTCATTGTTTAGAAGTTATCTCAGGGAATTAAATTTAAGATCATCTTTTTAAAAAATTGCTAAGAAGGGCAGTTAAGCTGTTTGATGTCTGAACATCTTATTACATATAAAAATTTGAACTTTTTAACAAGGTAGATTTAATAAAGTTATTATTTTCTAAGAATGCAGATTTACTTGAATCCATTTGAAAAATGATTTCTCCCAGATTTATATCTGATTATTCTGAAGTTTTTTTTACTCATGAACACTAGTTCTAATCTTTTAGCATCATTCTGTTTAAAGTTAAACTGTTTTATATAGGATTTCATTCTTTTTTGTTATGAACTGACCTGGTTCAAGGTTACCACTGGCATAAGTATTGATTCAAATCACACTTCATGTTAACTTTGTCCTATTGATATGGTATTACTTCCATATTAGCAGGATCCCATATTCACTATAGTATTCAACTGATAAAAATATTATATCCATGTTGTAGTTTCTCACATAAAGATGTTTTCTTTAGTCTCTGTGATAAAAATAAAACAAGTTTACCATTAACTTTTTAAAAATGAGTATATTTCTTTCACAAGACAGCCACTAAAGGGATATTCAGAGGTATTTTAAAACATTGTTAGGTCATACCATATACAAAGACAATTTGGTTCTGGACATGAGCTAGCCATAGGCTGATACAAGAAGGTATGTGCTTCTAAGTCTGAAAAATTAGGAAAGGGGTTTAGACAAAGCAAAAACTGAGACGTATTTCTTTCTCAGAGCAAATGTGCATAAAGACACAGAGGGCAGGTC
This sequence comes from Sciurus vulgaris, assembly GCF_902686455.1. Classification (NCBI taxonomy): domain Eukaryota; kingdom Metazoa; phylum Chordata; class Mammalia; order Rodentia; family Sciuridae; genus Sciurus; species Sciurus vulgaris. The sequence continues at coordinate 51,954,678 of NC_136461.1, forward strand.
AGCACAGAAAAGCAGCCTTGAGTCGCTGCCGATTCAGCAGGAACATCGCTGTCCATGGTCACCATCTGTAATCACTGTGCCCAAATGTCAGCATCTTGGCTGGCTGATATTGCCTTTTTTTTTTTTTTTTAATTTTTATTATAGTGTATTTGTATTTAACATAGGATATCAATTTACATTAGTGATAAGAAAATTCTGAGTTACAAATAACTGAAATAGAGAAACCTATTTGAAAATAAAAGTATTATATAAGTAATAACACCTTAACACCTGTATTCAGGATGTCTTATAGTGGTATTCTATAAAAATACATTTTTTAGATGAATTAATCTAAATAATCTAAATCATCAAGAATTATATTATAGCTTCTAAGGAGACTTAACAGCAATTATAAGTCCAGTATCTCTCATATTAGAAACTAATAAATTTATTTTGAACTTAGAAAAATTAGGTTCCAAAATGCCAAGTATATCCAGTGCTGAATTAATAAGATTGCAAAAGTGGACTATTCCAAAGCATTTCAGCTAGACTAAGGATTATAGGGATGTTTGAATATATTTAAGATTATTCAAAGTTGTAGAAAGACTTCTCACTTTTTCCCACTAATGTATCTATCAAAAAACGAGCACTTCTATATTATTTCTAAGTATATTTTAGAGGGAAGAGGCATTTCTGAGAAGTGGTTTTCCCCATTGCCAATATTCTTAAAGCAAGGAAGAGAATAGGGAGAATGTTCATGTATCATATATGAAGCAAACAGAAGTCTTTTTTCCCTTGAGGCTTTAGGGAGGGGAGAAAATTCCCGATGTAGCATTCTGTCCAAATGATAAACCACAAATAAGTGAGTGAAACATTTACAAAAGTCAGGGCAGCCAAAGGAGCCTCTCTGTTCAATAGATAGAGAGTAAGAGATGGATGGGTTATAACTAAATAATGGTTGTAGTAACACAATGGTTTCAAGTCTCAATTGGTCCCTCTTCTGTTATGTTCATTGGAAGATCAGGGCCAAGTATATCCCCCATGCCCCTCCCCCCATATAAACATTAGTTTTGTGTGTGGATCTTTCTGCTTTGTCCTTCATGCAGCCTCCAAGGGTGATAAAGCGAGAGTCATCTGATCTACAATGAAGAGAACTGGGAAATGATTCTTAGCAACCCAGCTGTTCTGAAAGGCAAAAGCTTAGTATATCAAGAGGTCAAACATACAGTAACTGGTTTAAGAGCATTAAGCACATACCTACATAACTTGGATTACATATGAAACCAATCTACTTCTTAACCCTTTGTTTCCTAATATAGGTTACTTTATAAAATGTTTTGGCTTATCTCCTGAAGTTAGTTTTCAATGCTTGAACAATCCTTTTTAGTATATTTTAAAGTATTCTTAATATTTAGCAAACAGATCATCTTAAAACATTTAAATAGTACCAAGAAAATCACTAATAAAGGCAGTTAGGTTTAACAGTTAATTGGATTACTGTTTAGTACCTATGTAATTTATATGAATAGTTTAAAAAAACACTTTAAGACATGAATCTGAAATTTAAGTGGAAAATGGGTTATTTTCCACCTTAAGTTGTTAAATGGTTTCAGATTTTCACATAGTATTCACTTAAATGATTTAAACACACTTTTGCCATGTACTTTAGTACTTACTTATTTTGTGAACAACAATACAAATAGTGATAAAAGCAACACAGAATAGTAGAATTTAAATAATTTGGAAGGGATTACATACTGCCCCATAATAAAGGTCTTTTTTTGAAATTTATTGGAGGTTATGTAATTCAGTTAAAAAAAACTTCATATTCAAATGTATGTACTAAAAAAATGCATTGCAATATTTTATAAAAGGTGTGGAATTTAAAACTTTGAAAGTATTTTTCTCTACAAGCATAGAAAAAAACTAGCATATAATAATAAAACTCATCCCTGAGATAGTGGCTATGCAATAAGCTTCTAAGTACATTTTTAAACATTTTTTAAGAAACCTATAAATTAATAAGCAGCTGAGGCATGAAGTGGGAAAAGTGGTACCTAGTTCAACTCACTATTAGATTTAATCTGAGTTCCAAGAAAATATTTGGGTCTACTAGAAGCAGAGTATTTTCCTACATGCTTTAGTAAGTCTGTCCACAAATGCTAAAAGTATACAGAAATATATGATACAGAATATAAGTCAAGATCCACCTGTACATGCTGGCTTACATTAAAGGGTCAAGAAGAAATGTAATATTTACATTAAGATTATCTACTGATGTGTGTAGAAAGTTTAAATTAGCTGCAAGAAATTTTATCTAGACTTGCACCTGCCTAGTGCTATGAGCTGGTATTTACTGGGCAGATTAATTACAAATATTTCTTCTGTTCCTTTAAATATGATCAGGCAGATGCAGTAGTTGTGCTCATAGTGACAGCATTTCTTCTAAATATCTGCAGGATATAAAAGATGATTATTATATCATCATGAGTTTTCAAATGCACATAATCTCATGCATCACTTAAGAAATGATTTAAACACTCATATGTCATGTAAGTCAGTACTTAGTTTAGATACTGGTAACTTCTCGTGCTTAATTAAGTCATCTAAGCAAGATTCACCTTCATAAATAATTGTATGACTACCCTGACAGGCCTTTTCAGTTTATGTGAAGATATTTACGTGAGTTACTTTCATGAGAATTTCAAAACTCCACATGACCTACTGAAAACACCAAATTTACATGCCTTTGACTATAAGCCTTAAGGGACTTTCAGCAGGTGTTTCCCCCAACAGCTGCCAAAGCGGGGGAAAGTGTTTACTGTAACACATTCCTATTCAAAGTGTGTCCCTCTGGGGACTCCTAGTGGTGGAAGAGGTTCTTGTCTTGTTGGGCCTTGGGAGAAGACTTAGAAGAAAGCAGCCATTGGCAAATGATGGTATAAATTCCCATTGGGCATGTGGAGCTTTCTCTTCTTTGCTTACATCAGCATCTATGAAGAAGTAGTATACAGTGAGCCCTAATATTTACCTATTCATAAAAGTCCATATATATTCTACTTCTTGTCTTAGAAGATGGGATGCCAACTTGACAACCTATTTTTGCCAAAACTTTGTTTCATAGTCTGGTCTGCATTCTGAAGATTTTAAGCACTCTAGGGTTTACTTAATATCCTTATAGGATACTGATACAGTTGTTAAAGCTAGTGATAATACTAAACGGCAAAGGGAGGCCATCATTTATTAGTTACCATGGAGGAGAGATTAATTAAGCTAATTATTTTATACACTTTCACAAAGCAAATAACTAGTCCCATTTTATAATCAACACTTAGGGGAACCAACTGTGTTGTTCAGGTCACACAGCTAAGTAGGTAGTAGAACTGGTGCTGGACATCTAACCAAATCTTGTTTTTGTTTTTCTTTAAAAAAGAAGATCCTGCAAAGAAGTTTCATCAACTGATCATGGCTGCTGGGAGAACTATTAAGATTTTAAGGTCAAATCTAGGATCCAGCAAAATGAAACACTTTGATTAACATGATACATGTCATAGCACATCTAGGGAGTGGCAGCATTCATCCTTCAGAGCAACTATATTCTTTCTAAAACATTTCTGATTATTACTTCTATAATAATCTTTACTGGCCCACCTCTGTCTAATAAATCAAGTCCAAACATCTTAGTCTGGTGACGGTAACTGTCAATGATATGGCCTGAATCTATCTTTCCATCATCTTGCTTCTCTGTTCTTTTTGTTCATGTTGTTATTTCCTATCATTGCCTTCTCTGAAGTCCAATGGCTTTTGTACTTCCTAATTTCCTGTAGTAAGGACACCACTTCATTCTGTCATACCGACCAACAATCACACATTTAAGGAAGGTCGATGGTCTACACAGCCTTGGAGGCATGTGGACTTATGGCCTACTTCAAGATTGAGCTTTTCTCCCAGGTTCATAGAGCACACATCCAGAATTCAAGGATTTTAGATTCAATATGCGAGAGAAGAGATTCCACTTTTGCTTTAATGCACAATCCATTTCAGCTACCCCAAGCTTCTGCCAGAGGTCTTTCCATGCTGGTTTATAAATTCCTCCACTAATTGAGTTGATACTTTGATCCTCATGGGACTCACAATTCTTGTCTGTATCTGCTATTGGCCAGAACCCTAGAAAGAAGAGTCTGAACTTAAAACTCTTTTTCCCCCCCACAACATCCCAGCTGTGACCAGGTCATATCACCTCTGAACAAAGTTTAAGCTCTTAAGCCCGATCAGTGGAACAATGTATAATTGCTAGAAAGGTAAAAGAAAGAGCACTTTTGAAGGTAAGTGATGAAATCAGTACAGCAGCTAAGATTATAGGTTTATAGCTCAGGGAGGTCACAAACAGATTTGGAAATCTTTTTTTCACTAAGATGAAAACTAAAGTCAAGGAATTGACTTGAGAGCATGAACCAAGTACCCAAAGTGAGAAGCAAACAGTCAAAAGCAGAAACGAGGAAAATGCCCTGAAGATGAAGTCTTTGCATTTAACTGTCATTTCTTTCTTACTGCTCACTAAAGGGAAGCTGCCTTGTAGTTCAATCTTAATTCTTTCTAATTTCTTTAAAGTACTACTCAAAGATTAAAGAAGTGTAATAAAATATGATGACCTCTAGTAGAATCCATGAACACAAAGCTATTTTCAGTATTCAGGTTCTCCATAGTTTATTAATGAGACTATCATATACTAAATGAGTATGTTCATTTGCTAATATATGGCTGTGAATATGTGTTAATGAATACCATCTAACAAAATAGTTCTCTCTTGGAATTTTCCTGGGTCAGAAATTTTATAAAATGTTTAACCTCTTGATGAATGAATTATATGTGTGTATGTGTGTATTATCCTTACTTAATAGTATACAAAATCCTTGACTAGTAGTGAAACCTGACATTTGTAGATTACTACTAAGTAGTGGTCAAGTGGAACCAGATAACTCAACTTACTGGCCTGGCTTTCTGACTTCAGTGATTCTGGGACAAGATACTTAACTTCTTTGTGCCTCAGTTTCCCCACCTATAAGTAAAGATAATAACAGTATCTACCTCACAAGTTATTGTGAAGATTAAAAAGATAGGCACATAGTGCTCATAATAGTGCTTGACACATAAAAAATATTCAATAAATGTTAGCCATTATTATAAAAATTATTGTATCTAACAACATTTTAATGAATGAAAGTGACATAATTTTCTATATAAGAAGCTTTGCAACTATTTCAAAAACAACTTGTTAGGCTAAAATTAATCAATTGAGATATTTCCAAAGATATGATTTTTATAGATAGAATATAATTCTTTCATTTTTTTTAATTTATTTTTTTCCTAAGAAATAGCAGGCAACATCTTGTTAAGTGTCTAAAAATCTTTTAATGTTGATGCCAGTGGAATAATACCAATTCCGAATGTGAACTTTGAATAACAGGTACATTAAATGCTAACGTCACATCATGACTAACTTTGCTTCTAGTTTATAACTTAAGATATGATAAACTATCATCTTCAATTGCTGAATCAATAGGAATTGTTTTGAAGGGAAAATACAATTAATATAAAATTATTTACTTAAATGGAAATTGTTAGCACATTTCCAAATTTAACAGACTTGTTATATCTTCAGTCAGATATGTCCTGTGGAAACTATAATCTATTTTTCAGTATCTATTTAACTGTTTATATCACAGGTGCTCAATTAAGGAACCCTCCTTATAGTTAAAAATGTGTCCTCTGACTTTTACATTGTGCTTTTTCAATCAGTCTTTAACTCACAGATCTTGTCAGACTGCTCTTCTGTTGTTTACAAGAATAAATATAATTTCAAGTAAAGCTCCAAAGCTCAGTACCTTTTCGTATAGAAAGATAGTACCAAATCTGGTAATGCAAATAAAGTGTTTCCACCTGAACAACACAGCAGTTCTGGCCGTATAGCTCCTCACGTAGAGTGCCTGACTCTCATGCTGGAGACCCAGGTTCGAGTCCCTTGCCCTCTCTGATTGTGCAAATACGAAACAAACAAGTGCACCTGAACAACACAGTAAAATCCAACAAGGCTAAGCTGAATGAGAAAAGTAAATAGTTACCTTAGTTTAAAATGGTTTTAAGGAATTCGTAGCTGTCAAGGTGACATAATTCTATATGAAAGAAGAAAGATTTTTTCAGAAAACAGTTCAGAGTAACTTGTCACTATATTATGCAGAATAAATATTCAATCAAAATGAAATTTAAAATAACCTTGAGTTTTATTTTACATGATAAATAGCTGTGGGGCTACAAATTTTCATGTTAATATCTTGGTTAGCATGATTCTATTTGGAATGTACATTTAAAAATTTATTATATGAAAAGCCAGAAATTATTATAATACACAAATACCACCATTGTTAGTATACTCTTTGTTTTATTATGAGTACTTGTTGTATGTGCAGGATTCTATACTCCTGAGGGCAGGACAGTGTCTGTCTTGTCAGTATATCCCTAAGGCTAGAACAATGACTAGTTCATAACAGGTATCAATCAACATTAATGAGGCATGTAAAGAGAGTCATTTTCAAGCACTGAAAAGTAATTAGATAATTCTTTAAAAAATTCTAAGAATGGCCATTCATTATATTCAATGCACTGCGATCTGATCTCTCCAGATTCCATACCAGGGTCTGGGGCTACCATAGAGATTAAGACTGTTTGCGAAAGAGGAGTCCAGGAAGAGTCCTGTAACCAGAGAATTACAATGCATTCCAACAAGATACATTAGAAATATTCACGCAAATGTTGTGGGAGCCTAGAAGATGAAGCAATTTGGCTTTAACTAGGAGAGCTGGGGAGAGCTTTACAGAGAATGGCACATCTGAGGCTGACCTTAAAGGATAAGCATGAGTTTGCTAGACAAGAAGAAAAAGCAATCTAGGTGAGGGAGAAGCAGCAGAGAGGTCTGGAATACTGAGAGAGAGACTGCAGTGGGCTGAAGCATATGGTATGAAGTATGAATAAAAATGACCATTCTCCTCTTTCCTGAGGTCTGAGCTGCAGGAAAAAATTACCTAATATTTACTTATTACATAAGTCCTGCTTTTAGCTATATAATTAGTTATATAAAAGTATAAATATCTGCTTTATTATGTATGTGTTTAAAATATGTAAACCACTTAGATAATTTATCTAACTCTTGGGGGGGTTGCTTTTTAAACTACAGTTAAGATTGGAAAAAAATGTTCACCTGTGAGGTGACAGAAAACCAATTTCTATAAATGTGCCAGAATAATTTTTCTCCACCTCAAGAACAGTTAGTCTTCAGTCTATTCATTACTGTCTTTTTATAGTATTTTTATTTAATAAAACCTATTAAGACTACCATACAAATCTCTTTACTTATGCTTTTATCTTTTAACTGATCAATTTTTATATTGCTGACATCCCTTCTTCACCATTTGCTCATTTAAAAATTCATAGTATGTGAGATCTGTCTCCAGGGAAAATGTCTATAAAATTTGTTACAGCTGGCAAATGTGTATGAGTCAGTGATAGCACATGACTAAATGCTTCACAGAAAATAAAATTTGTTTCTGTAGTAAGCAGAACTGTTTAAATGTTATTTATTTTTATGTTTCAAAGAAAATATATTGTGAAGTGCTGCATTGATTTAATACGTAACAATGTCTGTGTACACGCTGTAGAAGGAAAATTTATGAAACCTTTGCACAACTCCTTTAATTGAATTTTCCAAATCTCTCACCACACACAAATAATCAATATCTTCTGCAGAGAAAACCAGTCAGAATTATTACAGTCTTTCTTTTCAATTTTGTTGTCATCAGCACATACAGAGCACCTGGATATTTGTAGTGTCTGCTAGCAAGTTATTTACACCTCTTAAACACATAATTGCTATTAAGTGAGTCCAAATCTATAGTTTTAACATTTTTTTACTGATTATATTCAAAAGAAAAATGATCGTACTTCTAGTAAAAGTATAAAAAATTAAATCATGGGAGAAATTATTAAAAAGGCTTTGTGAAGTAATAAACCGGTTTGCTTTTCCTTAAATCCTAGACAAATCTCTAGTAAGAATTTTCAGCAGTTGAAATGTACCCCCCACATAGTGATGAATAGTGTAAAACAAGAGCATTAACATTATCGATAGGAAAGGTATGACCCACGTACAGCATACATGACAGCTGAATCCTTATAAAGAGCTAAGGACTATGGTGTACATTAATGTATATTTGTGCTACTGAAATTAATAGCGCCATTGTTTTTATCTCCAGATAAATCCAGAATGTTAAAGCATAAGGGGAAATTTTTGTTGTTTCTCCTAAAACTCATCATGTCTAAACTTCAAACCTCAGGGCTTTAAAAAATGGAAGTATCTGTTTGAAAAAAGACATTGTTTAATGTCAAGATATAACAAAATAAAAACAAAAGGGTAGAAGTCTTCTGTGAGTAAAATGATTTGGCTGATATGATGAATACTTTTTCAAGACTGAGTGGGGAAAAGGACAACATATTTTTATGCTTAAAAAATACTTCAGTGGGTGGTAAGAATGAAAAGGCAATATCAAACTATTTTATAGTTTTGGAACTGGAATTTAACATTTGTCCTGTAGATTAAGAATATGATAAACTTAAATCCTATAACCAAGATTGAATTTTACAATACAAATTTTACTATTTACAATAGTAAATTAACTAATGAAAACAGGAACTTAAGAGTTTATGCTGTTTTTAAAAACAACAGAGTTAAAAATTCTGAAGAAGTTTCTATTACAAACAGCTGAAACAATCAACTTTTTCGAACAATTCGAAATTCAGATGATTGTTTCATTTAAAATATGCATACTGCAACCTACACAATTATTCTCAAAACAGATAAAATGTGTTTTGGACTGAGGCTAAGTGTTTGGATTTCATATCTTGGCAACTGCTCTACAATTTGCTTACATTCTTTTCAAAAACATTTTGTTTACTGAAAGTACTAGACACAGACAAACAATGATGGCATTTTCTACTATCTCCAGAAAAAACTAGAATGCTAAGTACTACAGAATGCCATCTATTGACTAAGAAATATCTCTATCAAGTTGTTTTAGGTAGAGGTTGATTATGTAAAGCAAATAAATTTCATGCCTTACCATGTGATGATAATGTGACATTCTATCTGTATCAACCCACTAAATGGTCATATGTTTTAAATCTTCAGCATAACAAATTTAAAATAATTATGAAAATTCACATCCAGATCTAAAAGAAAAAGGTTCTTTCATTTCATTATTTTACTAATAGTCATAAAGCCAATATTATTAGGGAAAGTTAAGTTAGGCTTACTTCTAAGTAACAAAAAAAAGAAGGCTTTCTTTGTTTAAGAAACTTGTTTTCAGGAGAGAGCCTCTTTTATGTATATAATTTAGGAAGGCATTCCCTGATTTACAGGATTCAGTTCTTCTGAAAACTATGAAATTTCAGGGTACATTTTCATTTATGGTGTGTGTTTTAAATTTCATTTGAATTTATTTATATAAAGCCTTAGGAATATGTCTATTTAAAACACTGAAGGTTGTAATTATACTCTTCTTCCTATAATAATGACTGCAAGTGATATTAAGGGATCTAGCACTGAAATGAACAAACAAGTAGAACTAAAAGACCAATGTGAAGAGGGAATGATACAGCATAATTGTTGTAATTCTCCTGGTATTGTCTGTTTAAATTATTTCAGGAGAATTTTATAAGAATCTGAAGGAGAACCGCCCCCCCCCCCCAAAAAAAAAAAAAAGATTTGAAAGAAGAATCTGAGTGACCTACTTTTGATAGTGAAAAATGTAACTGGCTTGTTCTCAATTTCATGATTATCTAAATGAAACAAATTCAGTACTTAACCATAGGGCTGATTTTTACTTTATACAATTAATGTTGTGAAGATTCTCAGATCATTTTAAAATTTAAACAATTCTTGGTAATTGTATTGTATAGTAAAAGAAAAGAGTAAAGTAGAAATTTCTATAAAAAGCTGAAAGATAAATCTCAAAATAAGGAACATATAAAGCAAGTTTAAGATGTCAAAAAATAGGGGCTGGGGTTGTGGCTCAGTGGTAGAGCACTTGCCTAGCACATGTGAGGCACTGGGTTCAATCCTAAGTACCACATATGAATAAATGAATAAAATAAAGGTCTATCAACATCTAAAAAATATTTTTTAAAAATGTCAAAAAAAATGATCAGTAAATTTCTCTTCAAATGAGTGTATGAATAGGAAGGGGTAAAAGCTTTATAAATTATGTGTGTCTTCACTTCTGTTTATATGTGTACATCATCTTTAACAACAACAGCAAACAACAAAACCCCCCAAACTAAAAAAAAACATGTTAGAAACAGAGAAAGGTGGGAAAAGTACTCAGTAGAACTACATGACTCAAATTCAAATTAAAAAAGAAAATAAGCTTAATCTATTTTTCAGGCAGCGATCGTTTTTCAAAATTAGTTGAGAAGGTAGTGAAGTTCTGAATACCTCAAGAAATAACAGAACTAATGTAGTTCTTTCTATGAAACACAAATGGAAGATGATAAATATGTACATAATACTTATAACTATGTATTATGCAATTTAAAAAATACAGTTTTTATTTAAGCAGCAAGTTATCAACACTTATTAGAAGTGTAAAAACATAAATTAGTATTACAATTTCCTTTATGAATGAACAAAACTCATCCCTTTGGGGAAAACCTATAATGGACAAGTTAGTCTTAATGTTTAAGTAACAGAAAACAGAGTTAAGGCTAATCTGCATAAATAGACCAAGAACTGAGGTATAATGGATAAAGAAGATTAAAAAAGTAACCCCTGGAGGGAAAAATGTTTTAATGACAGATTGATACTTTTGAAAAAATTTCTTGACATTCGCTTATTTGTTCTAGAATTTTTCTCTTTCTCATTTCTCAAAACTGTAGGTAAATGCAAACTATATGGTGTCTAATTCCAGTGAGTTCTAGGGAATTACATAATTTAAAAACCATACTATTGGGATAGTATTTACAAAGGAAAGATCTCTTTTAAATAATAAAATTATGGCATTTGCAGGCAAATGGATGAAATTGGAGAATATCATGCTAAGTGAGATAAGCCAATCTCAAAAAACCAAAGGATGAATGATTTCGCTGATTAGTGGATGATAACACATAATGGGGGGTGGGAGGGGGGCAAGAATGGAGGAAGGAGGGACTGTATAGAGGGAAAAGAGGGGTGGGAGAGGTAGGAAAAAATAACAATGAATCAAACATCATTCATTACCCTATGTAAATGTATGATTACACAAATGGTATGCTGTTACTCTATGTACAAACAGAAACAACATGTATCCCATTTGTTTACAATAAAAATAAATTTAAAAAATAAATAAAAAAAAAAAAAAGGATGTCAAAAACTTAAAAAAAAAGATCTCTTTTAGTTGGGAAATAACAACATAAATTTTACATTATGATTCTCTAGAAGTTGAAACACGGTTATATAGTCTAATCCAGGAGAAAGAGCCTAAGCTTCTTCTGAGAAAGCTACCCTTCATATTCTTAGGATTGCAGTATAAATTAGATGTCCTAGTGAAAGGCTCACGAAGCCTGCTTCACTTGCTTCCCAGAAGAGCTTTGGAGGGTCTTGTGTGGCCTTTGGATCTGACTGGAATCATGGTACTTTCTACTGCATATTGCTTTGATTGAATCAGTTTTAGTTATGTGTAAAGTTTCAATATGGAAGCTGGGATGACTGGGTGATTTCATTTATTTTAGGGAGAAACATGAAATAATGAAAAGACCATAGTTTCTAAAGTCATACTAATCCTTAGTTGGAATTCCTGCTCTGTAACATAAGCAGCAGTGTCTTTGGGCAAGTTACTTAATATTTTTGGTGTCCATAATGATAAAACAAAAATAGCTATCTTGCAGTGTTGCTGTAAAGAAATGCTGACCCTAGTATTGGGAACATAGTAGTTACTGGCACTCAATCAATGGTAGTCACTGATAACTAAAAATGGTAGACTACAATATGGTGAGCAAAGGTCTAACTCCACTTGCAGAGATTACTGAATAGCATCCATGTCAGTAATATCAAAATTAAAGAGTTGGTCTACAGGTTTTAATATTTTATTGTCCATGATTATTTTCCTTCCTGAAGTATAGATATGTATTTCTTATGGGAACTTAAAAATTTCTAATTGATAGTGAAATGCAAATTAAAACTATACTGAGCTGGGCATGGTGGTGAACACTTGTAATACCAGCAGTTCAGAGGCTGAGACAGGAGGATCGTGAGTTCAAAGCCAGCCTCAGCAAAAGCAAAGTGTGTTAGGCAACTCAGTGAGACCCTGTCTCTAAATAAAATACAATATGGGGCTGGGAATGTGGCTCAGTGATTGAGTGCCCCTGAGTTCAATCCCCCATACCAAAACAAAATTATACTGAGATTTTTATCTTGCTCCAGTTGGAATGGCAATTATCAAGAATACAAGTAACAATAAATGGTGGTGAGGATGTGGGAAAAAGGTCCACTCATATATTGCTGGTGTAAACACTCTGGAAGGCAGAATGGAGATTGCTCAGAAAACTTGAAATGGAAGGCCACATCAATGTTTACGACAGCTCAATTCACAATAGCTAAGCTATGGAACCAATGTAGATGCCCTTCATCAGATGAATGGATCAATGTGATATATATATATATATATATATATACACACACACACACACACACACACACACACACACACACACACACAATGAAATATCACTCAGCCATAAAGAAGAATGAAATTATGGCATCTGCCAGTAAATGGATGGAACTAGAGACTATCATGCTAAGTAAAATAAGCCAGTCCCCAAAAACCAAAGGCCAAATGTTCTCTCTGATATGTGGATGCTAACTCACAATAAGTGGGGGTGGGTTGGGTGGGGTGGTGGTGGTGGTTCACCCGATTGTGGGATTAGACAAGGGGAATGAAGGGAAGGGAGAAGGGGTGGGAGTAGGAAAAACATAGTAGAATGAATCAGACATAAATTTCCTATATTCTTAAGTGAATAAGTGACCAGTGTGACTTATCATGTACAACCACAAAAATGGAAATTATACTCCATGTATGTATGATATATCAAAATACACTCTACTGTGATGTATAACTAAAAAGAAAAAAGAAAAAACTTTAAAAAACCTTCTAATTGAGGGGCTGGGGAGATAGCTCAGTCGGTAGAGTGCTTGCCTTGTAAGTACAAGGCCCTGGGTTCAATCCCCAGCACCACCACTCCCCCAAAAATAAAAAAAACCTTCTAATTGAGTTTCCCATATTGTGAAATGCTAAGAGGCCAATGTCACAATGTCATTAATGTTTCCAGGACACTGGTTACAAATTAACTTTTAATGCTTTATATATCTTTCTAATCTACCACTAAAAACAATGATCAATTCTGCAAATAAATATTTAAATATTATTTTAAAGTTACCATAAGCTCATTTAAAGTTTTTATAGGTGCTTCACATCTGGGATGGTGGGACAAAATGGGCTAATTAATGTACTGTTGCCCTTACTGTCTGTGCTCTGAAAAAGAAATTTTAATAAAGGACAAAATTTAAAATTGTACTTCAAAAGACATTTAAAAATTCAATCATCAGGGAAGATGATCTCATGAGACTCGGTCTTCTGCTAAATGAAATATAAGGTTTTTCAAATGAGCTTCATGGTCTTAAGAATATACTAAAAAGGACTCATGATGATTTTGTTTTATTTGATGAAAAGAGAAGAAAGCGTCTGTGGGGAGCCATCCACGTGTAGCAGAATCAGACTTGGCTGAGCTGTGGGATATAGAGGTCTGATGCCCAGGAACTGACAGTCATGGGAGACTGATTCAGACTGCCAGGGACTAAGTGGCCCTGTATAAAGTGGCTCACCATCTGAGGATATGCTAACTCCCTAAGTAAATGGCTTCCCTAACTCCGCCCCATCCTGTTTCTCACAGAAGCCCTCCCCGTCTGGGCTTCTTTACCTAAGCAACTATAAATAAAGGTGAAGGTGGGGTTCTCCATCCTGTCGTTGGAGGCCAGATCTGGTATGGCCCCATTCAACTAAAAAGAATATTGGCTCTTGTGTTTACTGATTAGATAAGTTTATTAGTAATTAACTCATTATTGCCGTCCTCTGGCAGTTAACACTTTCCTCATCCATGCTGGATGTGGCTGAAATCCCTGCACCTCTTCATGCAATAAAATAAAACAGTCCTTTACCTTTGTGAGGAAGTACTGAACTCCTCTTTTCAAACAGCTTTTGTTTTGTTATTTTGGTCACTAAAAGGAAAAAAAAAAATCATGTTAAGAATTAAAATGGAACATGAATAATTTCTCCTTACTTGGAAGAAACAACTTCATGAGAAAAAAGAATTCAAAGCAATACTTATCTATAGATATCAAGTACAAAATGCAATGCCTTATTAAATATCTTATTTTTAAAATGAGTTATACATAAAAGAAGTCTACTTGCATTTCTAAGGTAACAATCTTTTCCTTCACATTAAACAGTAGTCCCCAAAATAACATCCTGATAAAAGAAGGAAGCCTTATTTAAAAAAAGCAATAGTATTTCTTTCCCATGGCCAACAGTGGTGTATATATAAATAAGTATATCAAATTTAAATTTGGGAAAAATTAAGATTTATCTTTAAAATTATTACTACAAAAACCATAAATTTTTCTTACCTAGTTCTTTGGTTTTTTCCACTTCTCTTTTTAAGAAACATGATGTACGGGAGATGCTAATGAGATTTTCAAGCTCTCTATTGCCCTCTAAAGCCTAAAAGCAAGTTATTCTAAATGAGTTAAGAAAATTCTCTATAAGTGAACTCTCCATGATAAGTGACATGGAAAATATAGTATAGTTTTCTTCATTCGAAAAACTTAAACTTTATGTGAGGAAATTAAACATTTTCTAGTAGGTCAACTATTGCAAGCCTTATAATGTCTGAACAAAAACTAATTGATTAAACAATCTATAAATTTACTTTTAAATGTGAGAATAATTACTAAAATATTACAGTTAAGTCATGCTAAATAAGCAAAGAAGTTCCCCTGAAAAGCAAATTAAACATATCCTTTGCAAATTCTTTACTGGATGGGATTCTCTAGTCTGGGGATTCTTTCCTATTATCCCTCTCAAATGGGATAGACGTATGAAAAATTCAATGCAAAAAAAAAAAAAGAGCGCAAACCTTTATATTACTTAAATTTTTCATTATTTCCATGATTTCTTCTGATGAAGTCTCAACTTTAGATAGCAACACCATGAATCTAAGAGTGAAAAAAATTATTTAGCAAAAGTATGTAAACATAGTAAGTTATTTTCCGCGCTGTAATTCTATTTACAGAAACTTAGATTCAGTTTTCTAATCCTTTCTTTATAGCTTTCAGAGTGGTAAAAGAAGTAAATGTTCTGCCTTCATTCTTTTACAAACACAGTATATGTTATCAACTATCTATTTGGAGCTTTACTCTCTTCTCATTAAGACATGGAAGAGAAGACAAAGGCTTGTTCCTTTTCCAATAATACCTATGTACATTAACACATTGGGTTCACTTATTTACCTTGATCTGAGTTTGTGAAGCAGTGTTATCCAGTGACTTATTTTAAATAAAAAATTAGGTTCTATGGCTTATATATTCCAGGGTGAAAAATATATGAGGGTAATTTTAAAATTTGAAAATAAAGAAAAAAGAAAGAACTCTCTTGTAATCCTCCCTTCTGAACACATTTCTAGTTAGTATTTTGGAAAATTCTCCTAGATTAAAAAAATTTTTTTTGTAAGTTTAAATTGTGCTTTCTTAATAGAACATCACACATTTTTTCTTCCATATATTCCAACTGTCTGTAATTGTAAAGACTGTATAATATTCTATCTAGTAAACATACTAAAGATAAATTAACCATTCTCTTATTGTTGCAATTTTAGAATCTTTTTTCAATTTTAAAACCCCAGAGCTGTATATGATAATCTATATCAACACAGTATAACAGAAATACAATGCAAGCCTAATATATGTAATTTAGAATTTTAGTAGCTACATTAAAAGGAATAAAAAGAAATAGGTCCACTTAATATTTTCTTTAACTCAATACATCCTATTATCACTTCAACATGTGTTCAATATAAAAATTACTGAGACATTTTATATTTTTTGTCTGATGTGCATTTTACACTTATAGCACATCTCATTTGAGACTTGCCACATTTAAGGAACTCATCAGCCATCTAGCTAGTGACTACTGTTTCACAGAGCACAAGTCTATACTACTGCTTTTATGATAAATCAAACTCTTTAATTAAATACTTTTTGAGATTACATCAGTGTTTTCCATTACAAATTTTGTGTTATTAAGGACAAACACTATAGGGTAAACTATTCATATACATTGAGTACGTTCATATATCTAAATATTCAAATAAGGAATGGAGATATGACATTGTAAAAGCAGAAAATTATGAGAAAATAGTAGAGTTATGGATGATTTTTTTCTTTAAAAATATCTATGGATTTCAACTAAAAATTAAAAATAATTTATCTGAGGACCCAAATATACTGGAATACTAGAAGCTTGGGTAGAGATGGTATCACAGTAGGATTCCTGCCCTTTCCAAAAGCCCAAAGGAACGAGAGGAATTATGTGACTCCCACTCAGACTGGATACCTCCAGGTTCTCCTACAGGATGTCAAAACCTACTATATGCCCAGGTGTACAAAGCAGAGGTAAGTAAGCTACTTTGCTATGAGAAGAAATCCTTGTATCTCATATCCCTTTCCTGGGAAAACTGGAGGGGCAAAGCTTTTGCACACTGTCCTACTACATCTTGAAGAACAGGTAGTATTCCTTGTTGACCTTGAAGGAACTGTGTGGGAAGGGCTGGGTGCTGCCAGAGTTGCGCAACGTAGCATCTCCAAAAGGACCTCCTAACAAATATCCCAAATGAAGACAATCCTTCAGGAGTCAGGCTAAGTAAACTGTTTTGATAATGTTGACCTGCAAGAGTATCAATGATCTAGGGAAATTCTTTTCAAGACATGCCTGACATAAACTGCTTTTTCAGGGACAAGTTTCTCCACTGCAGGATCAAGTGGACTAGCAGATACTCCATAGATCTTTTATTTTAATTTCCTTTCCTCTCTTCCTACTCCTTTTGCTTTTTTCCTGGAGGAAATCAACTCCTTCTACTTCAGTGGTAGGTAACCAAATTCCTGGCATGGTTTTATAACCGTCATTCAACTGTTAAATCTGAGAAATGCAAGTATGTATGTTCTTTTCCATGTCTTCTAAGTAGAGAAGCCTTCATAAACTTTGGAGACAAGTTGCTTGCTGAGCAAATTTTGGGTAAAGTAACTACCTCTTTACCCTAGACAAAACAGTGATTCTTATAAGCATATTTAATACCACTTGAGTTGGAAACTAGATATTCATTGCTCACTGATAGTTTTTTTTTTTTTTAAATAATTTTCAACGTATGGTTCAATTCTACTTCACTGTACTATAACATCATTACTGTTTGCTTGGGAGACGTTCTTTAGAATCATCTCAATAATCTTCAAACATTTATTTTTGAAAACTAACAATTTTTTACTTTTTCCAACTGCCTGCAGAACATATTTATTATAGACAACATTTCAAAGTTACTGTTGCTCTCCCTTTCAAGTTCATGAATAATAGTATCATCAGGGTGTGCCATTCATATCTTACAGAACACTTTCGTTCTTAAATATATTTGCCTCTGGCTTAACTGGATCAAACCCTTCATCTTATAATGATACTCTGAACTGTCCAGATGTTGACAGGAGTGCATTGTTCAGATATTCAGTGACTGCTACCAGTTTTATGACATCCTTATATTTTAACAAACCCTGTATATGAGCAAAAAACTATAATAGCACATAACTAGAGAAAAAAGAACTATTGGTCTTCCTTGAATTAATCCTTTTGTTAACCAATAAACATCCAATAGTATTCATTTTTAGCATCTAGTAATTCAAAGTAGTCTGGACTGAACCTTTGTGATACCTTAAAAAGAAACTAGGGCCAGGTGTGGTGGTGCATGTCTGTAATCCTCCTGGCTTGGGAGGCTGAGGCAGGAGAAGAGCAAGTTCAAAGCCAGCCTCAGAAACTTAATAAGGCCCTAATTCAGTGAGACCCTGTCTCTAAATAAAATATAAAAAAGGGCCGGGGATGCGGCTCAGTGTTAAAAGCATTTCTGGGTTCAATCCCTGGTTTAAAAAAAAAAAAAAAAAAAGTGAAAGAAACTATAATCCAATTGGTCTGGTATACTAAAAAGTTGTCTAAGACTTGACATATTAGTCAGACTGCATTAGCTCAGGGCAGATTCTTATGGTATGTCAACTATGAATATGTTCTTTTCTCTTGAGAAAGTCATACATGTCAAAAATACAGGATTTTTGTTGAATTTCCTCAACTTGCTAAAAAGGTGTCATTAAAATCCAGAATTCTCTTTTTCCTCAGAGAAAGTTCTTATTATGAAGAACACTGAATTTAGATTCTTCAGCCAAATAAAAGACCCTGGATGTAGCCATTACTCATGCTTTTAATTCTTTATTAATTTCTGAAGAAAGTCTCAAGTCATGTGCAATTTGACTTTTTTTTTTTTTTTTTCTTTTTAGGTGGTACTGTAGATGGAATTCAGGCCTTCATTCATGCTAGGTAAGCACTCTACCTCTGAGCCCCATGTCCCTAGCCCTTTTAAAATTTAATGGGAGACAGAATCTCACTAAGTTGCTCAGAGCTGGCCTTGAACTTGCGATTCTCCTTCCTCAACCTCCCAAGAAGATAGGATTACACATGAGCCACAATGATAGGCTATAACTTGACTGTTAACACTATCATTCTATTTCAGTTGTATGTTTTTCTATCTTGACCCTTTTCAATTATTTTCCATTCTTAGCTTTAAATTGTTTCATCATTGTCTTAGCTTTGTAAAAGAAGAAGCTCACAGTTTCAAAGGATTCAGTTTCTGGTCAGTCAGCTCAACTAGTCTGGGCCTGAGGAGAGGCAGAATATCATGGTGAAAGATGTGGTAGAAGAAAGCTACTCAGCTCAGGGCAGCCAGGGAAAGCAGAGAGGAAGGGGTGGGAGACAAACCCTTTCAGGGCATGTTCCCAGTGATATACCTCCTTAAACTAGGTCCCACCTCCCAATAGTCCATTGAGCTATCAATGGATTAATCAGTGTGAAAGTCCTCATGATCCAATCATTACCTAAAATCCCTCCTCTGAACCTTGTTGCATTGGAGACTATATTGGTAACACATGAGCTTTTGGGGACATTCCAGGTCCAAACCAAAACAGTTATTCTCTTTTTAAAAACTCCTCAGATGTATTTTGAGCTTTTTTTTTAGTGCTTTCAAAGTTCAAGGCACTCAATTTAAAAAACTTTAACCATTAAGCAGTAACTCCCTTTGCCCACTCCAACCAGCCTCTCTTAACTTATAGTAAGTATACTTCCTGTCTCTGAATTTGTCTAGTCTAAATGTTACATATAATTGGAACCTTACAAAACATGTCCTTATGGGTCTATACATTTGCAAAATTCACCCATTTTGTAGCACATATCAGGAGTTCAATCCTTTTAATGATGAATAATATCCCATTGCATGTATCTATCACATTTTATCTATCCATTCATCTAGTGATAAATCTTTGGGTTGTTTCTATCTACTGGGTACTGTGAAAAATGACTGAATGAACAAATATCTATCTGAATCATAATTTTCTATATATTTTGGGAGGGCATATACCAAGGAGTGAAACTGATGGTTAACAATTCTATATTTAACTTTTTTTTTTTTTTTTTTTTCATTTGGCACTGTGGATTGAACCCAGGGGTGCTTTCCCCAATCTTTTTATTTTTACTTTTAAAATTTTGAGACAGGGTCTCACTAAGTTGCTTACAGCCTAAGTTGCTGGGGCTGACACTGAACTTGTGATCCTCCTGCCTCAGCCTCCTGAGCCACTGGGATTACAGTCATGTGCCACCACACCCAGCCTGTTTAACTTTTTTAAAAACTGTGAGACTATTTTCCAATTTCTCCATGTCCTTGCCACACTTATTATTTTCCATTGTTTGTGTAAACAGCCATCACGTAGGGGTAAGGTATCGACTTGCAGTCTTTTAATGATTAACGATGTATAACATCTTTTCATGTGCTTATTGGCCACTTTATATCTTTTTTGAAGAAATACCTATTCAAATGTTTGCTATTTTTAAAACTGGGTTGTCTTTATTACTGAGTTGTAGGATTCTTTACCTATTCTGAATATTAACCCTCACCAGATACACAATTTCCAAACACATTTTCCCATTCTGTGGTTTGCTGTTTCACTTTCTTGGTGGTATACTTTGAAGCATTTTTAATTTTGATAAAGTTCAATTTACTTATTTCCTCTTTGGTCAATTGTGTTTTAGGCATAATTTTCTAAGAATCTGTCGCCAAATTTGAGGTCATGATTTGCCACTCTTTTAAGAGTTTTATAAATGGTTTTAGCCCTTATATTCAGGTTACTGATCCATTTTGAGTTAATGTTTAGACAGGATATGAGGTAGGGACTATCCCCCCCCCCGGTTAAATAGATGCAGCATCCTTGTCAAAAGAAAAAAAAAAAATAACTGGTCATAGATGTATGGGTTTATTTTTGGATTCTCAATTCTATTCCATCGCTCTATGTGTGTATTATGTCAATACCATACTGTTTTGATCTGCAGTAAGTTTTGTAATCACAAGTGTAGGTCCTCTGACTTTGTTCTTCTTAAAGTCTGTTTGGGAGTCTCTTGCAGTTTTATATAAATTTGAGGACAGAATTTTCCATTTCTATAAAAAATGCTATTTAATCATTCTGCAAAAAATGATAGGGTTTGCACAGAATCTGTAGATTGCTTTGGGAGTAGAATTAATATCTTACCAATATTAACTGTTTCTACCTATGAACACAGGATGTCTTTCCTTTATTTACATCTTTAATTTTTTTTCCTTTTTTTTTGGGCAATGCTTTGTAGTTTTCAGTATACAAGTTTTTCACCTACGTATTTTATCTTTTCAGATGCTACTGTAAATGGAACTGCTTCCTAATTTCCTTTTCAAATTGTTCATTAGTGTATAGAAATAGAACTGATATAAAAAATTTTTTTTAGTTGTCAATGGACCTTTATTTTATTTATTTATATGTAGTGCTGAGAATCAAACCCAGTGCCTCACACGTGCTAGGCAAGTGCTCTACCACTGAGCTATAACCCTAGCCCCTAAAACTGATTTTTGTGTGTAATTCTTATACCCTGAGGTTTGCTGATATAGCTTATTAGCTAGTAGCTTCCTGTGCATTCTTACGATTTCCTACATACCACATCATGTCATTTGCACAGAGAAATCACTTTAATTACTCCTTCTCAATTTATATGCTCTTCCTTCCTTACTTTTTCCCTTCCTTTCTTCCTCATCTACCTACCTTTCTATCTAATTGCTCTGGGTAGAATTTCAAGTATGATGTTGAATACCAATGTCCAAGTGGGTGCCCTTGTCTTGTTCCTGATCTTTAGGAGAAGGCTTTTAAGTCCTCCATGTCAAAATTTTTAAATAGTTGAAAACAAGTCTCTTTTAAACATTGGGTTCTCTCTTAGCCTTTATAGAATACAGGCATAACTATGTTTTCATCCTAAGTTTTGATAATATTCTCAACTAACTTATTTCTTAATACCCTCATTTATACAGAAAGTGGTCTATAAGAATATTCTTGTTGCATGATTAAATGCTTAAAATTCAGTAAAGAGAAACTCAGAATACTGACCAGTGCTTACTTGTCACAATTAAGTTGGATACATAAAAAATAGTAACAATAACCAAAAATCAGTACTGGCATAACTCCTTACTATTTTAAAGATTTTATATGGATTAGTACAGATAAAAAAAATACATCTAAAAAAGTTACTCTTCTGTTTACAAGTGAATAAGCCAGCGATTAAAAATAAGTCCTGAAAAGTAGGAGGAATTCTGGTGGTATTAAAACTGTTCTGTATCTTGATTGTGGTGGTGGATGGTGGATACAAAAATTTACAAGTTATAAGATTGTATAGAACTAAATAAACACACAAATGAGTTTATGTAAAACTGAGGAAACCTGAGTAAGATTGGTATATCACATCAATGCCAATTTCTTGGTTGTGATATTGCACTACAATTTTGTAAGATGTTATCATGTCAGGAAATTGGAAAAAGGATACACATGGTCTCTGTTTTACTTCTCACAATACCTTGTGAATCTATACTTATCTGAAAATAAAAAGTTTAATGAAAATAAACCTTACAGAAGGATAGTCATCATTATGTTTTCATTGCAGTGTCAGCAACAGCAGCAAATTGGCAAGAAGAAAAGCCAATGGCAGTGAATTATATATTTTCCTTGCAGAACATAAAGGGTATAGAAGTTCACATAAAATATTAATGTGTAGGTGTTTGTTTACAAATGAGCTGTATTGACATGCCACTAACTGCTTGTTTCTAAAAAGAGAAAAAAAAAATCTAGAACATGTAAGTGTGTTTTCCTACATTTAGAATTCTCCAAGTTAACACTGAGCCACACACCCAGCCTTGCAAGCAATTTTTGAACAAAGTGATATGATGATATACCTCCAATCTAAAGTCAAAAAAGCCCACAAACAAATGTTGAATGCTTAGGAATTTGGGTTTTAGCAGTGCCATAAATGTAGAAGTTCTGGAACTATTTTGTGTGTTGTAGGGGTAAGCAAATGTGCAAATATATTGCTGTTCTTAGAAGACAGATTTGTTTAAGAAGAGATGGAAATATGAAAAGGGGGAAAGCAACAAAAACCCCCGTATCACTATGAACCCGTGCATCTAAAGTCAATTAGCAAAAGGTCAACTAATAAATGTAGGAATGACGGAGTTTGAAAATCACCACTATGCAACCATTATAGTAATAACTGACTTAGGCAAGAAATATCAATGTATGCTAAAGCTCCTGGGTGAAATGTCTCAGAGTACCTCCCTGTAAAGTACTTATTACTTATAAAGGGAAAATGCTTTATTTTATAGTAGGTAAGCCTAATAAACATCACCTGTGTATGCACTGAGGATACAGCATACTTCCATAATATTGTTATCAGAAAGTGCACAATCTGATTATAATAATGAAAAAACATTAAACAAACTAAATTGAAGAGCAATATACAGAAAACATTCTAAACTCTTTTTAAGAATATTGTCAGAGAAGGCAATGAAAGGCTAAAAAACTGTTCCAGATTAGAGAAAACTTCTATTATGCAGTGTGTGATATTGGATTGAATCCTGAATCAGGGGGAAAACTGAAGTAAATATCACAGATAAAATGTGAATATGGACTATATTAAATAACACTAACTGTATTGGTGTTATATTTTCTGATTTTCATATCTGTGTTACAGTTAAATGAAAGAGTATTCTTTTTATTCTTAGGAAATATATACTGAAGGATTTAGTGATGAAAGAGAATTTCTGCAACTTCTCAAATATTCAGAAAAAAACCCCAAAGTACTTGTTATATATACATGCCTGACACAGAATGAAAGTACACTTAACAAAATAACAATTAGTGAATCTGGGGGAAGGGTTCAGGACTTCATTGTAATATTTTTGCAAATTTTCTGTGAATTTGGAATTATTTTCAAAATCTAAAGTTCAAAAAAATTCTCTAAGCTGATAAGAGAAGACATCTGTAGACAGTTTAGTGGGGGGAAATTCAGTTTACAGTAAAGCATCTTTTCTTTATGGACTCTACTTCATAAACGTGTATATATTTGAGTTACATTTGGATTAAATAAGAATGTATTTATAAAAATAATTTCAGGAATGTTTTTATTTAATTTGTATTGCATTTAACCTTTTCATATAATCAAAATAGAAATTTTTAAATATTAGGATATTCAACTTTTTAATGAATCTTACAGTAGAAATTAAAAATAAAATTAAGAAAGTAAGAGATATAATTAAAATGATACATCTATTAGCCACTGACAATACAATTTTATCCATAGTTGAGTTCTATGGAACTCATAATTCTGTGAAAAGGGTATGGTAGGGAGTTTGCACAGTCAAATATTTTCAAAGAACAACATTTTGCTGAAATTCTTCTCATTTTTTAAATAAAAAATTCTCTCATTTGGACAATAAATGATGTACTGCAAACAAAATGTATTCCAGGGCAGGGTAATTTCCCTCTTTGACCATGCTACTGGCTAGAAGTTGGTTTGATTTCCTCCTTTTCTGTAACATATGTTAACAATTTTATAAGAAGAACTTAGATTAATAATTTATTAGAAATTAGCTCAGTATTTTCTTATATTCTATTAGGGTTTGTATGTGAGGTGTCCTCCAAAAGCTCACATGTGAGATAATGCAAGAAGGTTCAGAGAAGAAATGACTGAGTTATGAGAGCCTTAACTCAATCAGTGAATTAATCACCGAAGGGGTTGATTGAGTGGTAATTGAAGGCAGGTGGGGTGTGGCTGGAGGAGGTGGGGCATTGGGACATGGCTTTGGGGGTATATATTTGTATATGGCAAGTGGAGTCTCTGCTTTCTGATCATCATGTAAGCTGCTTCCCTCTGCTACACTCTTCTGCCGTGATGTCCTGCCTTACCTGAGTCCCAAGGAATGGAGCCAGCTGTCTGTGGACTGAGACTTCTAAAACGATGAGCCCTTAAATAAGCTTTCCTCCCCTAAAATTGTTTTTTTAGTCAGTGAAAGAGCTGACTAGAACATATCCCTTGGTGTTATTATTATTATTATTATTATTATTATTATTATTGGTACCAGGGATTGAACCCAGGGGTAATTTGCCACTGAGCTACATTCCCAGTCCTTTTTATTTTTTATTTTGAGACAGGGTCTCCCTAAGTTGCTTAGGGTCTCACTAAATTGCTGAGGTTGGCTTTGAACTTGAGATCCTCTTGCCTCAGCCTCCTGAACCGCTGGGATTATAGACCTGTGTCACTGTGGTTGGCCCCCTTGCTGGAATTCTTAAAATAATTTTAATCTTACTGACAGACAATACTCTTACACAGAAGTACTGTGAATGATTATTAGTCTTCAAAAATAAATTTATTTAGAAACTTGTTTGTCATCATTTTTCTTTACTTTCATCATAAACATTTACTGAGTTCTATCAGAAAATGGATCTATTCTGATTGACTAAGAATGTATTTTAGGAGCTGGAGTTGTGACTCCTTGGTAGAGCCTGGCATGTACAAGGCCCTGGGTTCAATACTCAGCACCACATATAAATAAATAAAAAATAAAAGATCCATTGACAACTAAAAAAAATATTAAAAAAAGGACGAAGTTTAAAAGCACCCTACTTTCTAAATTATATTTTGAAAGTCTGGTTTTGTTGAAGAACTAGCTAGATATATCTAAAGGTCATGCTGGCTATCATAATACCATGTGGTTGTTCTAATAATTTATTTATGTGTATATTTCCCATTCTAGACAATAAGCTCCTCAAGGAATAGAACAGATTTTATTAATCTGTGTAGTCCTAGCATTTGGCACAATATTTGAATCAATATAAAATATATATTTGTTGAATAAAAGTACAAATCATCATTTAATTTGTTTTCTCAAAATTTGATCAATACTAATCTGGGGATCATAAACTGAGACCTAACTTTCCCAAATTGTATGAATCAAAGACCTGAGAAGAAACCAAGCATCAGAAGTAACCAATCCTAAGAGACATTTATATGTTTCGTTGATGGTATCAAGTATCAGGTTATATAATCCACTTTTCCCCCACACTTTTGAGTTCTATAGACTACTCAAAATTCTGTGAAAGGGGGTGGGAGGATGGGGGTTGCACAGTCAAATATGTTTGGGAAAATACTGAGTTAAACCACAAATTGAATAGGTTTATTTTCTTCAGGACTCAAGAATTTAAGTAACCCAGTGATCTTCAACAGAGGGTTATGTGGCTCTCCAGGGAACATCTGGCAATGTCTAGAGGCATTTTAATTATGACAAGTATTGATGAGAAGGATGCTGCTGCTCATCTCATAATGCATATGACTGCCTTTACCACAAAAATTTACCCAACCCAAGTGTCAATAGTGCTTAGGCTGAGAAACCCTGAAGTAATTTAATGTATTCAACTTCTTTTGTCAATAAATGACTCAATGCAGACCTATTTAACTTTGAGGCAAAAAGGGATTTATGGCAGGAATACTAGTGTATCTCCTGTAATTGAAGGAATAATAAGATTCAGCAAGGTTTCAGGACAACCAGAAGAAATGAGAAGATAAATAGGACTCTCTCATTTCTCTCTGGGCATGGCTTTCTGACCACCACTGCAAACTTGTTTCCTCTATGTGGTGAAGAACATGGCTCCCACTAACTGTTTTTGCTTTAAGATCTTTATCTGAGAAATAGTCCTACTCTTCCTTCTTCCAACTTTCTAAATCCTGTATAACTAATTGACTAGGTTTTGTGAGTGGGCTTGGTCTAGGTGCCTACCACTGGACAAAATCAACTGTTCAGGGAGTGAAGTCATGTTGAAATTTTGTAGTCCTTCAATAAAGAGTCACATTACTAGAATGGGGTGAGGAGTGATTTAAAAATTACTAGTGAGTTTCTTTTTATGAAAAGAAGTTTTTAAATAGTGCAATTTATCAATTTTCTCATGAAAATCTGTCTTACATTTTCCTCTAAAATTTTTACTCTTTGTACCTTTCATATTCATGCCTACAATCCATCTAGAATTGATTTTTATGTATAGTGTGAGGTGAGGCTTCAGATCTAATTTCCCCCATATTAGTCAATTGACAGTGGTATCTTTCATGGGAGATATCAGATATTTAGGCAAAAAAACACTATTGTGAAGAAAGGAACATATATATATAGTAACCCATCTGAATGAAAGTATTCTTTAAAACATATTACTCCTTTAATTTTCATTCTAATATTGCTGAACACCCTTAAAGAACCTTTTTATCTGAACAGACTGACTTTGAGAGGAGGATAATGATATCAGATGTTATATCAAAGATGTTCTCATAATAAAATGGCATTCCTATAATTTGAGATTGATTAGCACTGGTTAATCTTTTATGCCTCAGTTTCTAAATGTATATAGTGAGGACCAAATACCATATCAACAATGACTCAAAGGTACTGAAGCCTTATGAACATCTAGAAACAGGTAACTTGCTTCTATTTTTTTCCACCTCTCTTGCTTACATGATATTTTGCAAAGGAAAAAATATGAATGGGACTATTGCTAAAACAAAACACAAAATGTTATGATCATTTAAAACAAACCCACAAATGTAAAATCTAGTTTAATTTCAGATTTTTCTAAAAAAATCGCAAAACTTTAGAGAGGTTTTCTAAAATATTAAAAAATTCTACGCAGTAGGAAAAGAATCCATTACTAAAACTAAAAATGACTCCTTCACAAGGACTCGATAATATTAAAAAATTAGAAAAAATTAAAATGTATCATTTTTATATTTTAAAAAATCTCTGCTTATATTTAAATTCACTAATTCTAATACCAAATCATGGAATTATCAATATATATAAGTAATGGGGATCTTTAGAAACAAATATTGAAAGAAATTAATAAATTAAATAAACAGGGCTGGGGACATAGCTCAGTTGGTAGAGTGCCTGCCTCGCAAGCACAAGACCCTGGGTTCAATCCCCAGCATGGCAAAAAAAACAAAAACAAAAACAGAAATTCCTAATTGATCCATAATCAAGGTTTGTGCTCTTCCCTTGGTACCTGAAAGCAAACTACCATTGAAACTATTAAAAAAATTCAAGTTCTATGCAAATTGATGGGTTCAAAAGAAGAAAGAAATGGAAGCAAACTATAAAAAGTTGGAATAGTTTAAGTACAGTGATTCAAGGAGGAACTCAGCAGGCTTGATTATATGGTATATCACTTTTGTCCAGACACACTTCCTCCTTCCTCTTTCACTGCCTTCTTTTACTTCTTAGTTTTATGTAATTTTATCAGAAATCCACCCAGGCATCTGTTTTCAAATACACAATTATCCCTTGTTCATAACTCTTACTTGCTTTCTCTGTATATCCTTTTGTACTATTTCAATTTTTTGTTATGTACATATGTTGCCTATTTTTCAAAAAAATTTAAATAAAAAACAAAGCTTTCCTCTTATTATCTAGTGGAGATCAGTTTCATGGAAGAAATGAGAACTTTGAGTAGGGGAAGAAGAGTGGTAATTTACAACAAAAATATTTGTGGGGTAAGGAAGATGGGAAGATGAAAATATTTGGAGCCAGAGGGAGCATGGCTAGGAAAAACAATTTCTAAAGCAAAGAAAGAGGTATCATGATAGATGCAGTAGTTTCCAAACAATGAGGGTTCTTTGAAAAGACTCTTTCTTTCATCCCTACAGTAGTTTAAATGGCATTCATTTTTCATATCTTTTAAATCAGACTACTACTGATTAATACTATAGTTCAGTTACATTATAAAATAAATAGACTTGTGATCTTACCTGGGGTTATAACTACAAATTTTAACACTTTGCATGGAAAATGCATCTGAGTCCCACACAAATAACTTAGAAAACATTTTTAAACATAATGAATTTGTAAGTTGAAGAAGGTTTATCAACTTACAATTTAAGACCAGGAGCACCTAGTGAAAAGAAACTTCATTTTCCTCATCTTTACCCTTACATCTCCATCATAAGGTATGGCATTGAAACAGTAAATAAGCTGAACATCTGAACAACTTTGACATTTTAACCTCTTTTTCTGCTTATTTCAATCTTTTCAAGAAAAATATAAACATTATTTCCAGGATATACAGGCAGTAAGTATCCTGCAGATAATGCCTTCATTCAAAGGCATCACTGGCAGGCCAATGTAAAAGTAGTTGGTTGCTGGCATGTAAATGCCCCAGGCTCCTCTAGATCCTTACTCTACTGGCTTCACTGTATTTCTAGCTCCATCTTGAACTAGTTATGTATCTAGCATTCTATTCCTAATTTATTAATTCTCTATAAATGTAAATTTGAATTGGGTGTTTTACCCTAAACTGGTCTATTATACATCAGCTGGCAGAATGGGGCTCAGAAAGTATTAAAAACTAAGGCATCATATATCACCATTATATAAGCATAATCAAAATATATCACAAATATTTTATTTAAGAAAGCATACTTCATGGACAGCATAATTTGGTAAATTTCATTCCTCATGTCCTCTCCTTCTTCCTTTTGATCTCATTCCTTTACTCAATTGTTTTACCTTCTATTTTAGTGAGACTCCCCTTATTTTTATTCCTCTCCCATTTGGAGAAACAAAATTTACCAAATTATGCTATGTCCATGTACAAATATACCACAATGAATTTTATACATATATATGTATAAATATATATATATACATATATATATAAACACATACACTCTTTATAATGAACAAATCAATATATTAATAATAGAAGAGAGATCAGTAGTGCATAGCAAGTGAATGAGGGGCAGGGAGGAGAGGAGGAAAAGATAAAGTACTGGGGAATGAAAGTGATCAAATTAAATTCTGAGCTGGACAAGGCAGTGCAGGTCTCTAATCCCAGCAGCTTAGGAGCCTGAGGCAGGAGGATCACTAGTTCAATGCCAGCCTCAGCAAAAGTGAGGCGCTAAACAACTCAGTGAGACCCTGTCTGTAAATAAATATAAAATAAGGCTGGGGATGTGGCTCAATGGTTGAGTGCCCCTAAGTTCAATCCCCAGTACCCCCCCCAAAAAAAATTAGGTTCTGAGTGTGTATGAATATGGCATAATGAATCCCACTATTATATATAATTATATAATGTACCAATAAAAATTTTCAAGACATTTATCACCATAAAAAAAGAAAGAATGCTTCAGCTCAGGTATAAACTATTAATTTCTATAAGTAAATGATTTCTTTTAAATTGTCACTTTAACAGATGACCCTTTTCCTATGAAACCTCAAAAACAACAAACTTACCTATCATTGTCTTTTATTGTAGATTCCTTTATTTCACTTAAACTGAGGTGATTTGATTTTTTTCTCTTTCCTATATATATGAAATAAAGAAAAGAATAGTTAAGAGAGAAACTGTCAATTTTTAAATAGAATTTAGATTGTCAAATTTTAAATAGTAAATAAAACTGGACAAATGAAAGGGAGATAGGAGAGGAAAAAGTGTCCTATTTTGGTTTTTCCATTTCCTATTCTTGTATTTTTTTGTACATGATAACATTATATTGGAAAAATAATCTTTTGAATAGGATTTTCATTGAGGTTTGGTATATTAATGAGAAAACTATGAAAATCCAATTTGATAATATAATTAGGTTAAAATAGTAAACTTTACAAGATAATGGATAATTTCATTAAATATTTTAATCAAAGACACTTTTTTTTTTTTTTTTGAATACTGGGATTGAACCTAGAGGGGCTTAACCACTAAGTCACATTCCCAGCCCTTTTTGTATCTTATTTAGACAGCATCTCACTGAATTGCTTAGGGCCTCAATAAATTGCTGAGGCTGGCTTTGAACTCAAGATCCTCCTGCCTCAGCCTCCTAAGCCTCTGGGATTACAGGTGTGCACCACTATGTCTGGCCAAAGACACATTAAGGTTTCCAGAGGGTGGATTATTTCACTCCTCTTGTTTTCTCAAAGTTAACAAGGAACTGGTGATACCTAGAAAACAGTTAAGTCTCTAATGATATAAGAGTAAAATAAATACTACTATAGGGATAAAAGAACCTATTTATTTAACATGTGCCTAATATACAATGTGATGTTTTGTTAATATATAAATTGTGGAATGGCTAACTCAAGCTAATTAACATATCTATTACCTCACATACTTATGGTTTTGTGGCCAGAACATTTAAAACCTCCTCAGCAATTTTCAAATATACGATTCACTGTTATTAACTACAATCACCATATTATATACAACTGATCTCCTAAACTTATTCCTTCTATTTAACTGAAATTTTTATCCTTTGACCAACATGTCTCCATTTTTCCCCTCCCCAGAATCAGTCCTTGGTAACTTCCATTCTACTCTCTGCCTGATTACATTCTTTAAAAAGACAATTAACATATCCAAAAGGTATATGGAATTTATATGTCATTTGTCTTTACTAAGTACATACATAAGTTAACAAAGTTGTGTACTGAAGTTTCTTTTAAGTGTAACTTCACAAAACATTGGTGATTGATCCACCATCACTCAATCTGGACTACATTCAGAATTGTATTGGAAATTTCTGGCAAGGTTCTGGGGAGTACATTCCTTAACTGATGCAACAGCTTTCAGTAGATGATAAGGTTTGAAAGCACAGCTAATGATGAAAGGAATGACAAACACATACTATTTAGGGTCCAACAATGTTTTAAATACATATAATAACTAATCTGCACTATAACTCTGAGGTAGTACCTTTTACAGGTAAGGTAGTTCATGTTAGACAGGTGAGAAAACAGGCAGAGAATGGTTATATAACTTATCCAAGAACATAAAGTTAGTGAGTCTGGCATTCAAGCTTCAATAACGAAAAAAAGTTGAGAGTTGAGGAAAACCTTCACCTACAGAAGTTCAAGTAATTTGTCTAAGGTGTTCACATACTAGTTTGTAACATTTCTCTGAGTTACTTGTAGACCAAATTGGAGAAGTGCAGGCTAAAAGGTGAATGGGGATCTTGATATGATTCTGTTTTCCTTTTTTGCCAGTCTTTCTCTTGCTCGCTCTCTCTCTCTCTCTCTCTCTCTCTCTCTCTCTCTCTCTCTCTCTCTCTCTCTCTCTCTCTCCTTTTTTGTGGGTGCATGCCCTTGTAGTACCGGGAATTGTACACATAGGTATTCTACCACTGAGCACTTCCCAGACCTTTTCATTTTATTTTGAGACAAGGTCTCACTAAGTTTCTCAGGTTGGCCTTAAACATGAGATCCTCCTGCCTCAGCCTCCCTAGTTGCTGGGATTACCAGTGTACATCACTGCATCTATCTTCTGTTTTTTTAATTAACCAAATTAATATCATTAAGCAAGAGTGAAGGGTGAAGAAATTCTTTGGAGGAAAAAACTCATAAAAATAAGAATGTTAATGTTCCATTTTTATTCAGAATTAAAACACTACTGCTGGACACAGTGGTGCACACCTGTAATCCAGCAGCGCAGGAGATCAAAAATTATAGCCAGCCTCAGCAAAAGTGAGGTGCTAAGCAATTCAGTGAGACCCTGTCTCTAAATAAAATATAAAATAGGGCTAGGGATGTGGCTCAGTGAGTTCAATCCCTGGTACAAAAAAAAAAAAAAAAAAAAATTAAAACACTATTAAGTTTCATGGGAAGACATGTAATAATCTGAAAATATTACCTATATAATTGAATGAAAAGCTATCAATGAGAAAAGTAGAACTGCTTTTAATCTACTAAAATGTCAATATTTGGGAAGCAACAACAAAATTATAGGTTTTTAAATCTTTCACTCAATTTAGATTGTAGGTCACATTAAGAAGCATTTGGCTCATGTATATTAAATTACTCACTACAGATTAAAAAGAGAACTGTTTTCCACGTCTTTTGGAATACACAGTCTATTTCTCTCTCAATAGGGAAAAAATGAGTCTTGCCAGATACCATTTTATTAGTCTTTTCAAAGAACAAGCTTTTGATTCTGTTGTTTTTCTTTATTATTACTTTGTTTTTGATTCAGTTATTTCTATTCACATCTTCACTATTTATTCTATTTTGGATTCATTCTGTTGTTTTTCAACCTTTCCAGTTGAAGCTTAGTTCATTAGTTTTCAGTTTTTCTTCCTTTTTATATTTCTTCCTATATACATTTATAGGTTAACCTAAATTTTCTCCTAAGAAATGTATATTAGTACAATTTAGGAATAAATTTTTCCTATAAGTGCTGACATGTTTTCATTATCATTCAATTCTGAATATTTTACACTTATCATTTTGATTTTTCTGATTAACTATTTAGAAATTTTGGGTATCCAAACACTGAACTGAAACTTTTAAAGGCATGTCTTTTTATTACTGATTCCTAATTACAGGCAATTAGGGCTTGAGAATGTAATCTGTATGACAGCAATTTTTAGAACAGTGAGATTTCCTCTTGTGACTCCAAATTGGTTACATTTTTGTGAAAGTTCCAGGTGTGCTTTTTAATATATCAGGTATTATAAATGGGTACTTCTCATTAGGATTAAACTCATTATTTATCTTTTGTTTATATATTTCTTAACTTTTTTGCCTCATCAGTTTCTGAAAGACATAGTTTAAAATCTCCTACTATGATAAAATAACATTTAGAAGTATCACTCTTAAACTGTAGTACAGTAGTACCTGAGTTATGTGCCCTTTAATTTATGTACATGATGGATAGCTTGTTAAGGGGTGTATCTGTGATCATTATAATTGATAGTAGCTGAAGGCAGTCAGGCCATAATTTCTATTTAATGGATGGAATAGTAAAGGAACAAAGTCTGCAGTAACATTTTTTAAAAAGTGCCTAGAAAGTTTACATTTATGCCCAAAGAAATACCTACATTCTAGCCTTTTCTATGCTAAATTCTTTGAGAAATGAGAAAAATCAGTTTCAGCAAGACCTATATATTATTAAACCAAAATCTTGATTTAACCAATAACTAGAAAAATCTTTTCATAAATGGAAAAGAATGTTCAACTAACCATTTGATGGCCCATTTCTGGGTTCTTGTTCTTTAGAGCTTGTGGGAGAAGAAAATGGACTCATTTGACAAGTTCCAGTTGTTGGAGAATAAGCTGTAATACTTTTCTTCTTTGTGATTTTTGAAGGATCAAATAACTGGAAATAAATAATAATTTTGGAACAGAAATACTGACATTTAGTTATAGGTCTTTGAAATACCTTTAAAAACTCAGCAAAATTCAAGTAAATACTGGTTTCCTTCCTCTCTTTTCAGAATTCAACTATACTCAATTATCATTTTCAAAGTGAACACTGTTGTTTCAAATTAGGTAGATGTTTCAGGATTCCATAATACTTGGAGCACCTAAATTTGATATTTAGGGAATTTTAATATAAAAGGGTTACTACTTTCTGAAATGATATTTCCTAAGGTTTAGAAATGACCAATTCATATAACCACATCTTCAGTTTTAATTTCAGTTGAAATATAACCATGGGGTCAGGCCAAGAAAACTCTCGGAGATGTTCATCACCAGACCTACAAGGAAATCCTAGGAAAGATCAGTGTAGTCCTACACCTTTACATAGTTCTCTGACACAGTGTCTTGCCTTAATGATAAAGAAGATAATGTCTAAACAATTGTGTCCAACCTTCAAGACTTTTGAGAATTTAGCCTAAACTGTAAAATTCCTCTCCAAAGCTTCCTCCTTTGGGTCCCCCAGGTGTCTAAATGCAGGTAAAGCATTTTGATAACTTTTAAATTTCTGTCTACTCCTAAAAATAAATAAAATCAGAATTTACTCCTAAAAATAAACATTTCTTCATCATTGTATCCTAGAGAACTCAAAAATATATAAGGAATGAATGACTTAAAAAGAATCACCCAGTAAACTTAGCCACATCACTTTACTTAAAATATACTCATTTGTTCATTGATTCATTCATCCAGTATTCACTAGTACCAATGCTTTCAGTTTAAATAGATTATACACCTTTAAGTCTCAGATCATTCTATGATCCCAGCTTTGAATGTTCTCTTTCTTATCTTCCCCAAGACCTAGTCTTTCTTTAGTTTAAGTCTCCACTCAAGATCCACTTTCTCCAAACTTCATTATCATACTGTTAATTGTTGCTCTCCTGAATGTCCCTAAAAACTTGCTTTCTATATTGCTAACTAATGAATATAAAGAAACATAACAACTGTTCTGGCCTAAAGAAATATCTACCAAAGGCTAAACAAGCAGAGATAAGGCCTTAGTGTGTATGCTTAGAGAAACTCAAGGAGGGAAAATCAAAGTGGGCTATAGTACTGTTACAGAAAGCTTCTTTTGAGAAGGAAGGCTGAGGCTTAGATAAGTGAACATAAAAAACCTGAAAAACCTCAAATCTAGAGGTGAAACAGCATAGAATGAAACTGGGGGTAAAGGAAAGGTTCAAAGGCTCAGAGGTTGCCAACACGTAGAACTAAACTTTAGCTTAGTAGCTGACTTGAAACAGATACGTAATTCTTTATGGCCAAATATCCTCTATTTTTAAGACACATGGTAAAAATGGTAGCTGTGTCACCTTTTCTAATAATCTTCATATTAGTTCCAGAATTCATAGTATCAAAAAATTTTTATAGTTGAGATTTTAAATGATAAATATTTCTGTGTTTGGGGGAATAAAAAGGCATTTCTTTCTTTAGTTTGTGTATCCATAGTACCACAAATGTAACCAGTATCTTTTTAAAATACCAAACTATAATATCAAGTTATAACTCTAAGGCAATCTTTTTCATAGGGTGAAAGATTTTAAGTCTCTTTATCAAGTAGTTACTATTACCTTTCCATCTTGAGTTTTCACCTGTTTATATGTATTCAGTCATAAACTATGACATTTATCCAAACCCTACTCTACTTTTCCAAGAATTTATTGCCCAGACTATTTCACTGTGTATGTACAAGAAATGAAAGTCACTCCCCTAATGTACATTTATATCAATCTGTTTTCCTATTTCCACCAAAAATTATTTTATTCAATTGCCAAATGTCTAAACATTACAACTGTAGATAACACATTTCTTCCTGAAAAAGGTTTTCTAGCTTTCAGAAAACAACTGCGTGTACACGTGTATGAATGTGTGTTTGCCTCACTTTAAAAATACTAAGCCTTTACTTTTATTCTTTAGTTTTTGGTCACTTGTGTTGGTTAAAAGGAAAATTTTCTGTCTACAATTACTTAACATAGAGGAAAAACTAAAAATCTACCTCTCCACACTCTCCTACTAAATATTCTTCAGCAAATAATGTGTTTTTGTTTGGTCCCTACTGATGTACACAAAGGCACAACGTCGGAGCCCAAAGTTTTCTTTCCCTCAAGGTTTTACCAAAATCATCTAACTTTATATCTCTGAACATCTTTAAAAGTGATCCTAGAATTCATCTAAAAATTTCATTTTGCCATTCTCTGAACCTCAAAGGACTTGGCTTACTTCTTAGTCTCCCACGATAGGGAGAATTAAGAAGCCTCAGGTTGAGGAAGACTGGGCTGCTAATTGAGAAGCCAGCACTCTTTCCACTAAGCAAGGATAAGTGCTACCACACCCTTTGGAAAAACAGAAAGAAATGGAGAGAGGAGTGGTTTTTAGCTAAAAAAGGGAAAGGATTCAGGATGCAAACAAATTCATGGCAACAGATGTCACAACAAATTCTATAATAATTTACAAGTGCTTCTAATATTTACTGACTCGGTATTTTTAAAATGAGGCGAATACACACACAAACTACTAAACAACAACAAAATGCCATGTTCCATGATTCAGTCTATAATCAGCCCAAATAGCATGATACATTTTGTAAAGAGGTCAAACTTACACATTAGCAAAACTAAAATTTGGGCACTGATTTTCCTGTCTTAAAAAAAATCAATGCTGTCTTTATAATTTCAAATAGATATGACATTCTCCTTCAATATCTTTTATGAATTGTAGCTTGCTTCATCACCTTGTTTAAAGCATATTCTACCAAAAAGGTGCCTACATTTTATTGATTTTTTACCTATTATAAAACAGTCTAGAAAGTACTAACTAAGGGTTCTTTCACAGATGAAAAATGGGATATAAATGATCTGCTATTATTATGAATTACCAGTCTATGCTGTCACTGAAATATTTAAAACACAAGTACTATAAGTATGTGGATAACCAGAAACAAAAGGGCAGCTAAAGGAAGATAATCCTTAATAACCTTATGCTGAACTTCTATATGAATGCACCACCATTGAATCTCAACATTGTGCACATCCACAAGACTGGGATCTTAATTAGAATAAGGTATATTCCATGTTGATATAAATATATCAAAATAGATTCTACTGTCATATATAACTAATAAGAACAAATAAAATTTTTAAAAAATAACCTTGGGGCTCGGGATGTAGCTCAGTTGGTAGAGTGCTTGCCTTGCATATATAAGGCCCTGGGTTTAATCCTCAGCACCACAAAACAAAACAAAACAAAAAAAACCCTTATACTGTTTAATTAGGTTATTAGGATGTCCCAACTAAGATATAATTATTATGTACTAATACTATTAATTATGAAATATTTGTTAGGCACTTTTCATATTTTGGGCCTTGGGTTCCTGGTAGAATAATAGGTATCAACTAACTTATCAACTGCCAATTTACCATTCTTAATGGTTCTACAAGACATTGAGGTTTTGTTGCTGTTTTTGTGATGGCTACAGAGAACAGAAGCATTTTGCACTTATCTCAGAGATCTTACTATGATAGCAGGAAAAAAATATGACCAATATGGTAATGGAAATGCTCTATTTCTTGACTCGGTGTTTGATACACAAGTTTACACATTTGTAAAACTCATTGAATTACGTATAATCTGTGAAGTTAATGATACATAAATTTCACCTTAAAATTTTAACAGGAGAAAAAAGAGGAAAAATAAAATTTTGGCAAAAAAGTTTATACACTAGATTTTCTATTTCTGCTCATTATTCTTCCACAACATTAAGATATTAAGTATTAATTTTAATACTAAAGATATTATTATTGTACTCCTGCACTTTAATTCTCAAGCTCCCTCCACCCTGTCCAGGACTAGGATTAGAACCCAGGGGTGCTTAACCATTGAGCTACACCCCCTGCCCTTTTTAAATTTTTAAAATTTTGAGTCAAGATCTTGCTAAATAGCCCATGCTGGCCTTGAATTTGCAATCCTCCTGCCTCAGTCTTCTGAACTGCCAGGATAACAGGCATGTACCACTGTGCCTGGCCTCAAGTGTATAAAATTTTTTCATGGTTGTTTCCCATTGTGTTTTCACACATTCTTTTATTTTTCAGAATATGAAGTAAATTCCACCCAGATATATTTTTTGTTTACTGAAGTATGATTTATACACAATAAAATGCACAAATCTTATTTAATTTCTGACAACCGTATACACTGATACAACCATCACCTAAGCCACTCAAATCAATATTTGATTATCCCAGAAGGTTCCTTTGTATCCGCTTCCAGTTCTCACTTGCCAGCCAAGAAGTAATCACTTTTTAATTCCATAACCCACATAGTTTTGCTTATTTTTGAACTTCAAATAAATGAAGTACATGACTTCTGTGTCTGGCTTCTATTGCTTAACATGTTGTTGAGATCATCAATTTTGTTGTATGTGTTGTTATTGTGCTGTTTTTATTGTTAAGCAGCATTCCTATTTTTTAAATATATTAGATTTGCTTTTCCATTTTCTTGTTTATAGACATGTTCAGTTTGGAATTATTATGAATTAAATTGCTAAGAACATTCTTGTACATGCACATTCTTGGTGTATATAATTCTTTGGGGATACTAATGAGTGAAATTATGAGGTTATAGAATGGATATGGGTCTAATTTTATGTATATAAAAAAGAGTTAAGGGCTGGGGCTGTAGCTCAGTGGTAGAGCACTTGCCGCAAATATGTGATGCACTGGGTTCAATCCTCAGCACCACATAAAAATAAATACAGATTAAAAAAAAACTTGCCTTCATACAAAAGTGAAGGCAAAAATCTAAAAAAAAAGAAAAGTTAAAGAACAGTTCAAAATGTTTGTTTCATTTAAAATCTCCATTAATACATGAGAGTTTCAATTGTGCTACGTTCTCATCAACCTTTAGGGGCTTTTGTTTCCTTTACCTAGGCTAATGTGTTAACTAAAAAAATTTAAAAAAATCTGTTTCCATATAGTTCATTAGCTAATTGGTAAGAACAGTAGTATCACTTTGTGACTTTAATTCATATTTCTTTCTTTCTTCTTTTTTTTTGGTATTAAGGATTGAATCCAGGTGTGCATAAAAACTTAGCCATATCCCCAACCTTTTTGTTTTTTATTTTGAGACAGGGTCTTGCTAAGTTGTTCAGGGTCTTTCTAAGTTACTGAGGCTGGCTTTGAACTTGCGACCCTGCCCTAGTCACCTGAGTCAATGGGATTACAAGCATGTGTCATTACACCAGGCTTTAATTCACATTTCTGATGATTAATGTCACTGAACATTTTTTACACTCTGATTGGATTTTATTTATTCATTTTAACTGATACATTCTGGACACAAGTCTTGCGACACACACACACACACACACACACACACATACACACACACTCCAGAGAGTTTCATCTCCATTCATGGCTTGTCATTTTCTTAAGGTTGTCTTTTGACTAGCATAAGTTCTAATTTTGATGAAGTTCAATTTATCAATTTTTACAGTTGAATTTTTTTTTTAAGAAATTTTTGCATACTCTAAGGCCACAAATATAGTTTCTTATGTTTACTTTCACAAGTTTTATGCTTTTGGTTTTGTCTGATTGTTTTTGGATAAATTTTTGGGTATGAAATGAGACATTAAATAAAATGAATTTTGTGTAAAACAAGAATATTTGTATATGAATTTTGTATATAAGTGAGGTTAATTTTTTTCCATATAGATACCACTTATTAAAGAAGGACTGTTAAAAATAATATAAACCAAAAACAGTACTAGAAATAAGAATTTCTAAGGCTGGAGTTGTGGCTCAGTGGTAGAGTGCTTACCTAGCATGTGTGAGGCACTGGGTTCAATTCTCAGCACCACATGTAAATAAATGAATAAAATAAAGGTCTATCAATAACTAAAAAAATATTTTTAAAAAAATTTCTAAAGTGAAAGATGATTCATGCAGCACTCAAATATTTATACTAAAGGGAAAATAGCTATATGGAAATAGTATATGGAAAGAACACTAGACATGAAGTCAGAAAGCTGGGGCTCATATAATGGTCTTGCTGCCTATTAGCTAAGCTATCATGGACAAGTCACTCAACAGATCTTTAATTTCCTCACTTAATAAATATATTCCCTAACTTAATTAGCAAAAAGTAGAGAAAGTAGGATGGGGTAGGTATGGGCAGCTGGCAGTCATGTATCTTGGGCCAGGATCCGTAATATCGCCCTCTCTGTGTTTGGGTAAAGAAGGCATGAGAATTTCAACCATGCTATTTCAAACATGAAAGAGGGGTTCTGTGGAAAATCTCCCTAAACTTGCATAATTTATCTGAGGCTCCACTCCCAAAACCTTTAGCTTTAGAGAGTGTCCTGGGTAGGGAGTGTTTTCTTTTTAAAGAAGGCATTAATAATATCTTCCAGGCCAGAAATAGAAAAGCAAGTATGACATCAAACTAATGGCTCTAATCTTCAAGTCACTACATTTTGTGGGAGAGGATCTCTCAGGTAGATGAGAGAAAGGCTTCTCTATGTGTCTTCTTAAAACCCATTCTTGGGACAGGGAGCTGGGAACTGACCCAAGCAATGGGGGTGATGTCAGGCAAAAAGGTGTGGTTGGAACAGCTGCAGACCTACAACTCCTAAGTTTACTCCAACTCCATTCCAGGCTGCTATGATTCTTTTTGCTCCTTTGGATAATGGTGTCTTGGTTCCCGCTTTCTTCAGGAGGCCATATGTACTGGATGTATACAAATGATGCATCTTGTGCACTTAATTTTTTTCTTAATATAAATATCTGTCTTATATTTTTGCCCATTGTAATCCAAGGTACTCAATTCTGTACTGTGTTCTCAGGTACACAAGCAATCCCAGGGATAATTTGGCAGCAGCTCCAAGTCTGCTTGAGCATTTAGAACATTTCAGGTTTTGAATTTTCAGATTAGTGATGTTCAACCTGTATTGACCTTGCAGAAATAAAAGGTATCATAAAGAGATACTATGAATGATTCTGTTAATAAATTAAAGAATCTAAATGAAATGGACAAATTTCCAGAAATATACAACATGCTCACATTGAATCATCAAAGAACTAGAAAATGTGAATAGGTCAATAGCAAGTGAAGAAACTGAGTTAATACAGTTAATTTATTAAGAATACAGAACTAGATCAAATATAACAATATATTTTTCGAATACAGGATATTAGTTGTGGCACTGGTTACCTTGACACATTTTCATATGAAGAAAAAATGGGTAGAAAGCCTGCCATGACAACAGTTGTGCTTCATGAAGAGAATGGATTCTGTAATGGTCATTCTTTTCTATTTAAATAATTGTTACCATCTCCCAAAGAACAGTTTTGGGGCAGGAAAGAAATGTATTTCATTTCAAGCTGGACTACTCATCTACCAAAATACCATTCTGACCAAAGAAACAGATGCAGAATTACAGTCACAGCTGCATTCTGCACAGAACAAGTTGGATAATGGTACTCTAAATTGCTAATTATACTGTTAATGATTTTTTTAGTGTCATTGCAGAATTCTGCCACCTTTGTACAAAATTTTTCAAAAAGCATCTAGGAAGTTTTTAAAATGGTGAATTTCTGTTTTGTTAAAGACCAGTGAGTCTTTCAAAGAGAAATTCCACATAAAACCCATTTCTTGAAATAGCATTCTTATATGAGATTTTGTATAGGCCCATTTATTGACTAGCTATTTGTCTTTCTCACCAGTTTACTTCCATTGATGATTACGAGGTCATAAGTATCTTAGTATTAGTGTGTGTGTCTAGATCCATAGTTGATATGAAAAGATAATAAACTAACATATGTCATAACATGTTGGCATGGGGAATGTGCTCTGAGTAGATTCACAAAAAGTAATAGCAATAGTACAATTTTATTTTTATTGTGATAACTATGGTGAAATTTGTTACAATGTTAGTACTTTGTTGTGTTTAAACCATATCATCATAGCTGAAGGAGATAATTACATTTTTGATGTGAAAATGTTGCTAATGTTTTGATTTCACTTTAGATTACAGTACACAGATTAAAGTATTGTCATCATTCCACATTGTTTCTTATACACTTAATTGGCAGATCATTTTTTTTCTACAAACTAATTTCTAGTAATTTATTTTATTAAGGTTTCCAAAAAATTTGCTTAAGTGACTACCTCAAGCTTGACAGAAACTTAGGTTTATAAAAAAAAATTATAAAAATTTATAAAAAAAATTAGATTTATAAAAAATATTTATATGCAGAAAATGGTATACCATCACAACTGTCTCATGGTTTCTTGGTAATTTTTATATTTAGGAAGATAAATCAGTAGTTAAAAATATAGTCTTATGCAATCACAAATTCTTAATCAAATACTTACATTTTCTTCTAACTGATCATCCAATTTCAGTGATCTCTTAACACTGCAAAGGAAATATTTAAAGAGATCTTAGATTTGGCATGCATTAAGTAGGCAAATATTTAAAGGTAAGCTATAT
This sequence comes from Sciurus vulgaris, assembly GCF_902686455.1. Lineage (NCBI taxonomy): Eukaryota > Metazoa > Chordata > Mammalia > Rodentia > Sciuridae > Sciurus > Sciurus vulgaris. The sequence goes on from NC_136461.1 coordinate 51,997,195, forward strand.
AAGCAAAGATTATAGTTACTTTTATTAACTATTTTTATATTGCTTGTTAAAACACCAATACCATTTAAAGATAGCAATTATTTATGATTGGTTTGTTTTTAATAGCATATTTCAATATGGGATCATAATTAAAAATTTAAATGAATCACTTTTTTATATAATTTTATATACATGCATTAACCAATTTAAAGTCATAGTATACAAAGTCTTAGAAAAATTAGTATATTTATCTGCTTTGAAATACCACTAATAAAAACTTGTACATAAGTTTTTTATTATTTAAAAATTTAAAAATAATTTACATACCTTCAATAGAGATGTTCAAAGTATATTATTTATACTATGAAATAGAAATAGTGCACTATGTGTTAAAGGTATGAGCAAGGTGAAAAAGTTTTGCACATTATTCTAGCATTAAACATGATTCAGTGCAACCAGACTATGACTTAACTGAGGAACAGATGCTCTATGTCTTTATAAGTCCCCAATCCATAAGAAACTATTTTTTGTTTCCTTCACTAAACTGATTCAGGAACATGCCAGGCTCTCTGTGTGCAAAATCTGTTCTGCTAAACTGGATGCCCAGCTGTTGGTGACAATACTTAGAAAGGAAAGCTGAATATTTATAATACTTTATTTCGTACAGCTGTCTCCTAAAGAGCAGTCATCAACATTTTATTGAATGCAGACTAAATGCTCAAAGGAGAAAAAAGGTCAATATAAATTAAAACTAGCTTTCCCAGTGACAAATGCAGCATTAAAAGTACTTTCTTGATCCCTGAGAAACAGAAATTCAATTATTTGAAGTATTAGAGGATTTGGATATTATGCCAAAGATTGTATTATAAAGATTGCATTACAGAACTCCCCCAAATTTGTATAGAAGACTATTCAAAAATAACTACTGACTCATACACAACATATAGGAATAAGAAAAAAATGAAAGAGATAGGTCAATCTATGAAAATTAGTATCTAAAGAGGGTTTACTTAATTTTGTTATTTATCTACATTATCCAATCACAACATTATTTCTTGATTAAACTGGTTTAAATAATTGTATTTTTCTGGAAGTCAATTTAAATTTGGTTTAGGGGTTGAGGATGCAGTTCAGTGGTAAGAAACTTGCCTAGGATGTGTAAGACCCCAGGCTCAATTTTTAGCACTGAATTAAAAAAAAATCAATTTAACATGAATTCTCAATGAAGTGAGAACAGAGGTATGAGCAAATAAAATGGTAAATCATTTTTAAAAGTATTTATATTTATCTTTGGAATATATATAGCCCTATTTAGTACATGAGGTGTTCCGGATTTCATAACATTTCAAAAGTAGAAATCAAAAACTAAAGTTACACAACTCAGAATTTTCTTATTCTTTGTTTTTAAATGATGCTAAGATGCAGCATCTAAAAGAAGTTCTTTTAAAAGACCACAAAGCCCACCCTGATACTAACTGTCCAAAATACTACTGCTTTACAATCAGTGGTTAATTTTTAGGGAAAGTGACACTATGCTTCAACTTAAAAGATTTCCAGATTAGGTCTTAGTGGATCTAGAAAGCCCATGGAAATTTATAAAAGTAAACAAGAAAGTGAGCTGAGTTAAAACAGGCTGTCATCTCCCCCTTTATGTTTAGTGAGAATCTAAAAACATGATTCACTGAGGGTAATGTACAATTCAGATAACTTTGGCATTTAATAACACAAAGTTGGTAATATTTATAACTATCCTAAAAAGATTTAATAGACATGACTAGAAGAAACTTAAGAAATTACTTGGTTTGTCTATAGGGAAGAGTTTGTGAAACTTGCCTATGGTCACACATTTGGAGGGAGGGAAACTCAATCTCAGTCCTGTGGGGAAACAGGTAAAGGACAAATCTACCAGAGGAATTTAGGGCCTTATTCTTACCATTCTATTAGAAATGAACCCTACTGAGATATTAATCATTAAATTAAGCACCTATAATACACAAGGCACTCCTTTATCCATGAACAATTGTAATACAAGAATGAGAATGATGCTACATGGGTTAGGAAAATGTTAATAAAAATACATGAGACAGAAAAACTATAATGGAAGAATAAGCAAAAATTTATTAAGTACAAGATACATATTGTTCTAAAATATTTATTTCTCTGCTACCATTATTACTTAACAATTATAAGAGATATATTTTGGGTAGTTCTGTAAAGTTATATCTGGTTCCTGTGGCTGCTTTCTTGGTTTTAAAAAATGGACACACACAAAAAAATGGGGATAGGACGTGAACATACCTTTCTCCAAAGAAGACACACGGCACACTCACACACACACACGTGGCCAAAAAATCAACATAAAAAAATGTTCAATATCCTTAATCCTTAGAGAAATACAACCCATGTTCACAATGAGATACCACTTCATATCTATTAACATGCTTACTATAAAAAAGAAAAAAAAAGAAAATACCAAGAGTTGGTAAGAATGTGGAGAAATCAGAACCTTTGCGCACTGCTGACTGAAATGTAAAATGGTGCAGCAGCTATAGAAAACAGTATGGCAGTTCCTCAAACGATTAAAATTAGAATCACCATATGAATAATTTCATATTTCAAAATAATTAAAAGTCAAAACATGAGTAGAGAGTCATATAACAATATTCATAGAAGCACTGTTCACAATAGCCAAAAGGCAGAAGCAATCCAAGTGTCCGGTGACAGATGAATAAACAAAATGTGTCATATATACACAATAGAATATTATTAAGCCTTAAAAAAGAGAGGAAATTTGGACATGCTACAACATACATGAACTTTGAAGACACAACACTAAGTAAAATAAGTCAGTCATAAAAGGACATACTGTATGATTTTATTCATATAAGAGTAGTCAAATTCATAGATCCAGAAAACAGAACAGTGGTTGCTAGAAGCCAAAGGGAAGGAGAAGTGGGAAATTACTGTTAATGGGTACAGTTTCAATTTGCATGATGTAAAAAGTTTTGGAGATAGCTGGTGGTGATAATTGCACAAAAGTGATTATGCCTCCCTCTTAGGGATAATCTTACATCATCCGTAGGTAAGTTTTCACTCCAACCCACCCAAATTTTGGAATTCTAAAAAGATTAAAAAAAAATTATATGCAATTTAAATTGACAGGAGAGAAAGTAACTCTTTGTAGAATTAGCTACCATAAATTATTTTCTAAGAAGATTCTCCCCCTTTTTATTTAGCTTACTACAGGGTAGTACCCTGAATAAGATTCTCTGATTCAGCAGAACAAACCGAGCAGGTAAGTTTTATGTTACTAACACCAGTTTCAATATTAAAAAATTATTCTAGTGGAAAAAAAGCTATCATTTGATTCCTAACCAAGAATCAGAAATGACACCTTAGAAGCTCACAAAATTATATGATTTGAGGTTCTTTTTTTTATAGGAGTTTTAAAACATTAGATTAAACATGATTTTGAGTGGCAGAGCTGAGGGTCGGAGTAGGGGGTGAAGAATAAACTTAGTAAAGCAGATAAGACTCAGGGAGCTTTGATGCTATGCCAAATTCTTCCCTAAGGTTGGGCAAATCACATAATCTCACTAAGCTTCATAAAGTTGATAATAATACTGGCCTGTAAAGTAGTAAGAAATTTCTGAGTGGAAGATAAAAATATCACTTAGTATTTCAGTGCTTCCATTTACTCTTCACTATAATAGACATGATAATGTTGCCAGCTACTAACTTCACAAGAGTGTTTAGAGGATTATTGAGTATGCTCATGAGATGCTTAGAAATCCTTTGATGAAAGGCAATGGCTAAATTCACATCCCATGTGACTCCTTAAGTGTAAATTGAGATATATGAAATGATTTGTTTTCCATTTCAAGTATGGGCAAAGAATAGAGAAGAATCTTCTATAATCTTTCTGTATTGTCTGTTTCATTCAAGTTATTCTTGTGTTCAGTATTTCTAATGCTCACACAAAAAATCTCTACCATGGCATATTACATGCAGAAGTATGGTCACCCATGTGAAAGTATTTAATTAAATGATTAATCCTGTTATTCTTCATGACAAAAGTGGCCCCAAACTGACCAATTACTGGGCAACATATGTTTATGATGTCAAAAGATTAATGACTGGCCAAAGAATTTTTTACAGAAGTCAAGTGGATATATTTGGAAATATCAACACCAGAGGATAAAAGATGAGATTTTTTTTTTGGTTGAATAAAATGAGAAATACAGTAAGATCATTTCACTCCTAAATGGGTACTCCTGAATATACAATAAAATATTCATTAATATTCTTTCTGCCAGAAGTTTATATATAACAGATAATTTATGCATGTCGATTAAACATACTTACACATGAAGGAAGGATTTAAATATGCCCTTTAAAAGAGTATCCATTGAAAGGGCTCAAATAGGTCTAAAAGAAATAAAACATGGTAGATGGGTGATATTTTATGTACTTTTCTGTATGAATTTTATTCCTCAACATAAAAATAATCATAAAAAAACTACTGCTAATGTCTACTCTACTTCTGAGACTTCAATATAATTATCTCTTAAAAAGTTTCACCTGGCCCTGTCTAGTTTATACTACCAATCCTTCCACTCTAGTTAATAGCAGCTGTACATGACCCTCTTATTAAACCTATGCTAAAATGATCTGTTTTCCCTCCCTAGACTTAAGATATTTATATCATTAACACCCTGCCAGTTACCTGATGGGTAATGAGATTTAAAAATGCTTAATAAACTATCTCTTCCATTAAAATTAACACTATTAACTCTAGATAGTACAGTATTTGTTTATATTTGGAAACTCAAAGCTCAACAGTACAAAAGTATTATACAAATTAATAATTTAATTAATTGTACTTATTTTAGCTAAAAAATCAGTCTCAAAGAAACAAATATTTAGCTCTTGCAACTTTTATATGCTTCACAATTAATTTTGGTTTGAAATTCTTAGCTAAGTCTTGGTTTTTCTTAAAAGGGTATTTCCATCAACCACATTTAAGGTAGCTTAAATATTTAAGTCCTCCAAGGATGTCACATTAACAGACTTAACTCGAAGATAGTTCCTTTTGTTGCTGTATAGCTTATCAGTTCTGGAAAAAAAAATCAAATCCATAATTTCCTCAAATGTTGCCCCTCTTCCACTCTACTAAGTATAAAATTACTGAAAAGAAAATTATTTTCAGACTTTATCTCTTTCATATCTTTAAACTCCTTTTTCATATTATTGTTCTTTATGCATTCTGGGCAATTTCTTCAGATTTATCTTCCAGTTCTGTAATTCCTTCTTCGGTTGTGTCTAACCTACTATTTAATTCATCCATTAATTTTTTTGAAACTTCAAGTTTTGGATAAATTTTTAATTTTTGTATAATCACATACTTTCAAAGAGTTGCAATAAGAATTCTTCTTATCCTTTATCCAGATTCACTATTGTTTACATTTTGTTCCATTTAACATTATTCAACATATATACATGTTATATGGGCAGAATGTTTTCTGAATCATTCAGAACAAGTTAGAGACATAATACACCCTTACCCATAATCATGTGTTTTTCTAAACATGAAAACATTCTTTTACATAAATACAAAATTAAAAAATGTATCACACCATTATTATCAACAGTATATTCAAATTTTAACATTTGTCCTAATAATATCCCTTATAATCAATTTCTCTTCAAGTCTAAGATCCAATTCTGGATCATTCAATATTTAGTTATCACATCTCTTTAGTCTCCATTAATTCAAGACAATTCCTCAAACTTTCTTAGGTTTCCTTGACCCTGACATTTTTTTTTCAAAGAGTACAAATCATTTTAATTATAGTATAGTATTCTCATTTTGGGTTTATGTGATATTTCCCCATGATCAAAATATGCATTTCTTGGCATAAATACGCTATGGAAGTGACTCTGTATCCTTCTGAGTGTAATAACTTGAGATTATCATTCCTTTTCTATTTATTAGTTAACATTCTACTCCAAGGAAGAGCTTCGTCTTCTCCCTTTATTCATTTATATCACTTTATAGTGTCATGTATTTTTATTTTTGCCAAGGGATTTTAAGTCATTCCTATCATTACTTATTTTTATGTTTAACTGTCCCACATTTGCAAGAGAATCACCTGTGCTTCATGGTAACTCCTGTTTACCTTATGTACCCTTATCTCCTTGAAAATCTTCTTACTTTCTAGGACACATAAAAAAACTTCTCTTGGAATCAGCCTTGGAATCAGCTCTTTCTCCAATGAAACATGGTTCTATTTAATGGACAATGGTATTGTCAAAATCTGGCATTAAATGTGCTAACTGCTACTCATGTCACTGCTGATAGGCCTTTCAGTGGACAGAAACCTAGAACACATGTGATACTTATACATAAATTTCTATCTCTAATAGTGTATATTTTAAAAATCCATTTCATGTTGACTCCTCCAATGCCAAGTCAACATATAGTATTTGAAATTCTTCTATCCAGAAGTGAGACACCTGGCTCCCATCATCTACAATACACTTACTTGCTTAAGTCTATAATATAAAGAAACTAGTTTCAGAAAATTAGGATACACTACTATGGAAAACAAATGTCAATATTTGCTAGTATTTTTTAATGTACAGTTTATATACAGTGAGAAGATAAAAATAAAATGCAATCCCTTATATTTAACTTCACTCTCAATTTCTTTCTTACAGACTAATTTACGTCAGTTATTTTTAGCCCAGAAAACTTTGTTTAGCAATTTTTCTTGGCAGGTCTGCTTGTGACATATTATTTTTGTTTTCTCTCAACTTATTGTCATAGTTTATTTTACCTCCATGTTTGAAGAACAGTTCTCTATATTTAGAATTCTATGCTAACAGTCCCTTCCTTCTTTCCTTCATTTCTTCTTTCAATACTATAAATATCTTATTCTACTGCCTTCTTTAATTGTTTTTGATGAGAAATTAGCTTTCACTTGAATAGTTTCCCTTATAGTAAAGAATGAATTTCTTACGGCCACTTTCAGGATTTTCTCTTCATTTTTAATTTCTATCAGTTTGATTCTAGTATGTGTAGGTGTACCTGTATGCAGATGTAAAAAAAATCAAGTGTATGCTCATACATATAGGTATATGCACACTTACTTTGAACCTTAATTAGAATTTACTGAGCTTCTTTGGACTTGTAATTTTATGTTTTCAGCAAAACTGAGAAAATTAGGGCAAAGCAAGCACTCTACCAACTGAGCTATCTCCCCAGGTCCAGGATCTATGATTTTTAAGAGTCTTTTATGCTCCATTCCCATTCTTCTGACCTAGGACTCTAATTACATTTTAGATCACTTGATATTACCACATAAATCATGCAGAATCTGTTTTTCCCCTTCATTCCTTCAATTAGATTATTCCTTTTTCTTCTAGCTTCAAGTTCACTGACCTTTTCTTCTACTAAAAAGTTCATAAAATGAATATTTTCATTCCAGATACATTGTACTTCTCAGATGTAAAATTTCCATTTGCTTCTTTTTAATTTCTTTTTAAAAAAATTTTGCTTCTATTTATCTTTGAGATTCCCCAGGTGTGCTTTCATGTGACCAGTTTTTCTTTAAATCCTTGAATATATTTATACTAAGTCCTTTTAAAGTCTTCATCTGCTAATTTTAAAATCTGTGTGTCATCTTAGGGTCAATTTTTAAATTTTTTCTCTCAACAGTGGCTGTTGTTGTTTGCATGGCTGTTAGTATGTTACTGTATGCAATATACTGTAGATGCTATGACACAGAAACTCTCAACTCTGTTACTGAGCTTGGGCATTTAACTTGACTAAATTCAAACACTAAACTCTGTTTTTCCTGTAATGGGGAACAGCTGAAATCTCTGCTCAGTTCTTTCAGGATTCCAGCTGTTGCTTCCTGCCAGGGCTCATGAAGCTTTCCTAATCCATTCATGGCTAAGAGATCCACCTAGAATTTAGGTAGTTTATACCCACATTTGGAGCTATTCTCTTTACAGGATTTTATCTTTATTTTCTGGCAAGTCTAGTAATCTCAAACTTATCCGATTGACTCTTCAAGCCAAAAATAAGAGCTTTCTGCTGAGTTCTACTTGTATTCCACGATGTGAACTGACTTTAGACTATCCATTATCAACACAAGCCCAGTCCACCGTAGTTTCCTTCTTTTGAAGGTCAGCCTGTCTCCAATTTCTCCCTGTTGATGGCTGCTCCAGGTTTGTTTTTGTTTTTGTTTTTTTGGGTGGGGGTCGTACTGGGGATCAAACTCAGGGGCACTCAATCACTGAGCCACATCCCCAGCCTGATTTAGTAATTTATTTAGAGACAGAGTCTCACTGAGTTGCTTAGCAGCTCCCTTTTGATGAGGCCAGCTTTGATTTCTCAATCCTCCTGCCTCAGCCTCCTGAGCAACTGGGATTACAGGTGTGTGTCAGTTATTTTTAATATTTTGTCCAGCTTATTTTTAAGATTTTGTCCAGGGTTTAAAATTGTTACCTATGGGGGCTGGGGTTGTGGCTCAATGGTAGAGCACTTGCCTAATAAGTGTGAGGCACCAGGTTTGACCCTCAGCACCACATAAAAATAAAGGTACTGTGTCCATCTATAATTTAAAAAAATATAAATGTATATATATTTGTTATCTATGGAGGTTTTAGTTCAATACAAACTACTCTGACAATAGAACTCTATGCACTGAGTTTTTATTTCAACAATTTGTGTGTGTGTGTGTGTGTGTACCTTTTAAACTACTTACTCATCCCAGTTTAAAACCCACCTTTTTTTCTCACATATCCTCTTATTAACTGACAATTTTTGTGATTCCACTTTTGGTTTCCTTAAACATTATTATAATTATCTCATATTGTACCTGTAATAATTTCATTTTGTAAAGTCCTTGGGATCTAAATCTGTTGGTTATTATGTGTTCTAACTTTCACTTATGGTAGTCAGCTTTTATGTTTGATTATTTGTGGTTTTGTGATATTTTTTGGTTGATCTTAACCTGTGAAAAAACTGGGGGCATAAAATGAGGATGCTGTCCTCCAAAGATGTATATTTGATTTCATCACTAGCCAAAGGATCCATACCAACCAGGTATCATTTACTTTCTGTTATACCTTAACTGCTAAATCTCAAGTTCACATTCCTTACCTTGCACCTAGCTGTATCAAGTGCAACATGAAAAAAATACATATATACACATATATGCACATACATGTATATACACACACACACAAGTATATATATTTTCCCCCTAGGAAAATTCCATCTTTCATCTACACTTACTCCTTAGAGTTTAGTTTCAGCTATTTTTAGTTTATTGCTTGGGATTTAATTCCTTACAAGTCCACCAATGCAATAAAAATGTAATTTGTGCAGAATCTAGTTGTTTTGGAACAAGCACTTTAAAAAATTCTAGTCTGTATATTAGAGAAGTTTCTAATACCATTACAAAAAAGTTGTGCTATACTTTCTTCTATTATACTTTCCTTTCACAAGCAGGAAAAATTATTGCTAAATTTCATAGTTTTAACACTTTTAGCAAGTACTAACAATTTTACCTACCTTCTTAAAAAAAACAGAATATTTTCAAGTAAAAGAAATTACATAACTCTGAATATCCTCTATGATTCAAAAGAAGTTTATTTAATAGTTAACTTTTACTTGGCCTGGCACATCATTTCACTTATCTCTTTTTTATAATCAACCCACAAAATAAAAATAATTGGACTTGGCATTAGCACCAACATGACTACAAACCCAAAGAGGTGCAATAAAAAAAGTTCAGCAGGTCCAGAATGTGCCTATATTCATTTTCTTTTATCATGGAAAAATAGTACATTCTAAAGTTATTTTGGAAAAATTTCAGACTTGTATAAACATATCAGCAGAGTGGACCCCACTCTGAGAAAGTTACAGTTTTCTAAAACTAATGTTATTTCATAGATTGAAACAGAATAAAGTTAACTCTCATAGAAACTGATCAAATGTCCTTGGCTGAATTAGCATGATGATGTACACTAATTAGAAAGACTTAGCAAATGCTATTAGGAAGCTTTAAAAAGGAAAAGATGAAGAAGAAGAAAAGCACTAGGGATAGTTATCCCAAAAGCCATTACATTTGACTTCAATATTATGCAAATATAAACATGATATGAATTACATCTATACAGGATGAAATCTTTTCAAAATGGCAACTTTATCATTCAACTAATACTTATGTATTGAGCAACTATTTTATTGATGAGGACATTAGTAACAATCTAAGGAGCACACAGCTAATTACAGTACCAAGAGTCCAATTTTGGCTTTTCTTACTCCGAAGTCCATGATTTTCTACTTCAAATCTTAAAAAAAAAAAAAGTGAAGGTTTCACTCTAGATAGAGATGCCTCTAGTTTTACAATGTACACAGAAAGAGGAGCAAATTTTGAAGGAAAGATTAGCCTAAAGAAATTACAAGCAACAATTATTTATTCATCTATTCCCTCTTTTCTCAGATAGTATTCACAGGACCAAATGGAAGATAGAGAAAACTATACTCATTGAAAACTGAGGTAATCTCTAAATCCTTTAAAAAACATTTTAAGTAGTATATGGTACATACTAAATAATAAATGTAAGATGTGAAAATTATGAAACATTAAGAAAATGTGGGCTGGGGCTATAGCTCAGTTGGTTGAGTGCTTGCCTCTCAAGCACAAGGCCCTGGGTTCAAATCCCCAGTACCAAAAAAAAAAAAAAAAGAAAATGAATGCCCCAAACTCACCACATAATTTAAAAATTAGATCACTACTACCAGTTTGGTTCGGGACACACACATGCCTCTTCTCTATCTCATCTGTTTCCCCCAAAATGTAACCATTAAACAATTTTGTATTTGTCATATGCTGATTTTTCCCATGATTATCTTTTACTACATACAAATATAACCCCAAAGCCTGTCCTTAAGCTTTATGAAGACAATATGTAGTCTCTCACAATTGGTTTTTTCACTTATTATGTTTTAACATTTATCCATCCATTATATTGTCATTGGAAATCTGCTCTTCCTATTTATTTTAGATTCATTTAGGCTATAGATATTTTTCACAAATACTCATCACTTAGTTTTTTCCTATCAATTTTCAACAAAATTAGAAAGGATATGGATCACACCTTCCCATGTTACATTATGCAGTTAGTCTTGCAAGTGCCTATCAAAAGCTCATCATCTCAACACCATTTAAAAATGATTCCACCTTCACATGTAACTTGCCAAATGACTATTTGTATCACTCCCATGTAAAACCTCAGAATTGACTGCATTTAAAAATAAGTTTACTAACAATGATAGAGATCCCCTACTAAAATGCCATTATGCTTCATGCATTATTAAATTGTTAATTTGGCTTTAAATCACTTTGCTAAAACATATTAACTCAACAAAGTTGCTATATATGTAAGATGTCAACCTCAAGATTGTGTATATAGTCACAAATGCATAATTGTATATGATACACTGATCTTTCTAATGCTACAACAGGGAGAAAAGCCTTTTTAATTAATTTTGTGGAATGAAAAAACTTACTCCATGATCCACTAAATACACAACCTTGAAGCTGACATCTCACATATACAGTTACTCTCAAACTCTCCTAAAATAACATGTACCGTGTTAAGAAGCTATCACAAAAGTTCAACTTTTGATAGTTTTTTGATTCTCCATTTCTACAACAGAACAGGAACACAGTTCAGGAAATATCACCAGTTTGTTTTCATTGTATTCCTACTCAGGGATTTTTTGTTACATTACCTTTGTAGCTTTGTACATATGATAACTGAGGGATCTTTCTAATGCTACAACAGGGAGAGAAGTCTTTTTAGTTAATTTGGGGGAATGAAAAACCTACTCCATGATCCATAACCTTTAAAGTTATAAAGGCATAAGTAAAACACATTTACTGATATCTGTAGAACATTCTATTAGATGCTGAGTTTCCTTATCCATAGAGTAAGGATAATAGCTGCCCCTAGCTCCTAAGGTTCTTTTTGGGATTCAATGAGAAACTGTAAATAAAATACTAAATAAAGTACCAAGATCATAATTAAAGATTCAATAAATAAAGATTGTTATTTCTCATATCTTTTTACCTTCCCCTCAATTCTTATTTGACAGAAATAGTTTCCCTGCTGTCTTACTTTGCATTTGACTCAAACCTGAAAATAATCAAGGAATATGCTACTCCAGGGGTACCTAAGTCAGCCTGGGAACAGGAGCACCCTGAGAAGAACATCACTGTTATGTACTCCTCCCACTCCCCAAGTTTGGTTTTTGCTTTTCCCAAAAAAAGTTCCTTAGTGATTAAAAAAAAAAAAAAACAAAAAAAGTTTTGCAGGGCAGCCAACTGCGTTTTATTCATCTTAATATAGGATGTATGAAGAGTAAAAACAAATGAATATTATCTAGCAAAATGCCTATGGTCGTTCTCAAAAATCAGATTATTGGAGCTGAATGAGAATTTGGAGATCCCCCAGTACAAATTTATTTTTATAAGTAAGAAAAGTGAGTCTGTTAAGTGACTTGAGAAACAATGAGAGTCTTAAGAGGAAACTAGGTTCCAATCTCCAGTTCATGAAAACTTTCAAGAGTTTATATTAATTCACTACCCCAATCTAGGCATCACAAGGCTTAACGGACGTGTTTTAACCTACACCGTCCCATCCTCTGTTAACCTATTTAAATGATTTCAAGTTAGGCATTACCTACATACAGTCCACAACCTATACAATCCGTCAAAAGGCTTGGAGAAACAGAATTAAAGTGAACAAAGACTATCGGATGAGTACTGCTGGAAGAGAAGAGGTAGGTTGAGGGTACTGTCAACACAGACGAGTTTACGGTCATAAAATAAAAAAAGGCTACTGGGCACATAATATCTACTCCTCTTCCCCACAGAGGGACCTAAAACAAAACAAAACAAATCAGCAATACCTGGGGGGAGGAGATACTTACGGCATTTCGAGTCTCAGGGAGGCACCACCGCCACTAGACAAAATGAACTAAGCAGCCTCTTCCGAGAATAGACAAATCAGCAGAAGGAAACGCCGCAGACTGAAAAGCGCGGGCAAGCCGGCACTGCTGGTGTCACACCTAACGCGGCCCGCCGGAAACACCCTCGCGCGTAGAAGAAACCGAGTGGGTACGAAGGAAGGGGTGCGTAGGGAGCCTAGGGCCACAACCACAGCCAGTCCCGCCGCGTGCAACACGGAACACTCTCACTACTCTGACCAAAGGAACATCCGAACAGAGTAGCAATAGAACATGGCTATTCTTTCTGGATCAATCCATCCTAGGTTTATATCCGGACCGTTTTGGGAGGTGCTCCGCGTCTTATTTCCGGCGGCGGAGAGGCGCAGTTGCCATGGTAATTAGAGAAAGGCGATGTAGGTCGGACAGCGGAGAGGATCGCGGATCGCTGGAGAGAACTGGCTACGCTTCCTCGTTTGTGAGCTGAATTAGGTAGCAAACAGCTCGCTGTCTCGGGCTCTTCTGACCCTCTCCGTGCCGCTTTCTTTTCTCCCGCTTCTAGTGCTTTTCTGTCCTATTAGCAGTTGGTCTACGCATGTCCCTAAAATGTACATATAAATGCAGTTTTATGCCCAGAGAAATACGAAAATAGAGAAAGATTGCCAGACACTAGCCGACGACGTGTTTCACTGCGGAGGGACGGTGGCTGCATGGCTCTGTTTCCTCTTGGCCCTTGAGAAGCCCGAGGCGCTTGTTAACAGTTTATTTTTCTTGCTATTGTGTGCCTGGTTATTTATGGAGCCGTTTGCTGCCGTGTTCTCTCCAGGCCCCTGCCTCGGTCTCGGGCTGGAGTTTTAAATAAAGGAGGTTTCCAAGCCTGAGGGGTGCAATTATATATTTATTTAAGCTTCCGTTTAGTCTTTTCACAGAAAAGGGAAGAATAGAATTCTGGAACATTTCCGCCGTGGGATTTCCATGTGAGAGAGTCATCAGATTCGGAAAGAGTATTTGAAGAAGATCCTAAAACATTTTTTTTTTTCATTTAAAAATTGCTTGCTGCAGAGAGAGCATTCATTCTTCCTTGTTGGAACAGTTTTCTTTTACATTGGTGAGAAGGTGCGTGCTCGCATATGTGTTTAAAACTCCTGATGCTTAATTATAGTGATACCAATTTGCAGTAACCAGACTGTGACGCCACATCCCTATGGGGTCCTTCTAAATCTGGTGTAATATGAAAGTGTCAGGCAGGCGGTCTGTGTATTATAAATAGGGTACTTCATCCATGATAAGCGATTATTATCTTTCTTTCCCAAGTGTAAAAGACCTATATAATTCAAGAAGGTGCCAGTGATTTAGGCCCCCTGAGTAAGAATCCAATGAGTCCTGAAGGGGACCCTACCTGTGTCATCTTATTGTTGAACTTGAAATTTCAATTTATTAGGTTGAAATGTATTTTTAGAAGTCAAAGCTGGGTAAAGTAATGTTGGAAGCTGTTAGACCACCAGCACAATTTAGTACCTCATAGTAGCCATTGTTCAATAAAACTTCATTCACATTAACAAAGAAGAAACTGGTTTTGAAATTTACTGCCTTTCACCACTTACTGGTGAGGTGACATCTCTGCCCCTCAATTTCTTCATCTGTAAAATGGACAAAAGTAGGGAATAAAGTACCATGGATGACAGTTCATTAAGCCCTTATAAGCAGAGATGCTATCTAAACCCAAAATATTATTATTAATAAAGGAACTTAATAAACCTCTGTGGTAATGCTGTAAATGGGACTTTAAAAATTCAGTTTTTTAGAAAAACTTCAGTTATTTGAAATGTGACGCAGCATTATTGAGATGTTAATTAAATGATTTGGTTGATCCTGCTATGAAGAATGGGTGCCAACTGCTTTCTGTAAAAAAATCTCATTATTATGGAGTTTCACATTTTTGTTGTTGTTGTTGTTTGGTACTGGAGATTGAACCCAGAAGAACTTTACCACTGAGCTACAGCCCCAGCCCTTTTTTATTTTTTATTTTGATACAGGGTCTCACCAAATTGCTTAGGGCCTTGCTAAGTTGCTGAGGCTGGCCTGGAACTTGTGATCCTCCTGCCTTAGCCTCTCCAGTCCCTGGGATTACAGGTGTGCATCATCATGCGTGACTGGAATTTCACATTATCTACAGTTTATTTAGCACTTACTAAGTATCAGATAGTGTTCTATATGCTTTACGTGTATTAAGTAATTTAATTCTCTCAATGAAGCTGTTGAAAGATCTCATCTGACTGATTATTTTGAGAGAATAGATGTGTGCTTTTACTTTGTCCTGATTCATCTTTTGTTTTTATTTTATATATTTGCTCTTTGGGCTGTTATTATATATTGGAGGAACAGTTTGTGTGGATGTGTGTTTATGTGTGGTTGTGTGTTTAATTAGAAATCAACTGCTAAGAGTTTTAGATTAACATGATAGTCTATATTCATGTTTTAACATTCATCTTTTTCTTCTACATATAAAAACTTTAATATTGTGATCCCCATACACTTGAAAGGCATAGAGGCATTTGCATTTTAGGTGACTAAAACGAATTTTGAAATTATTTTCTAATAGAATGGCGATCAGTCCAGGAAGTGATGCGGCTTTTACCAGTCAGAAATCCACACTTTCAGAGAGTCCTCGAACAAAGAAATTTCCACTAACTGAAGAGGAGATATTTTATATGAATTGTAGAGCTGCCTATTTAACTCTCTTCAAAAGCAGCTTAGACAACATTATTTCTAAAGATCAACTTTGCCTAGGTAAATTTTTTTAACTTAAATGTTTTGTCTTATTTTAAATGCTAATAGGTCAGAAAGATTGAAATTAGAATTACATTACTTTACACCACTTTCATAGTGAAGCTTGAGCTTTGGAACTACAGTAAGCTATTATGGCATTTTGTTTAAGTTACATATACTAAGAACTTTAAAATAAAATTATGCAACCTATATTGGTATCTTGAAAGCTTCCACCAACTACTACTTGCTTTCAAATATTTTTTATTCTCATTTTTCCTTTTTAGAATTTATAGTACAATTAAAACACTTTTGGATTCTGAATCATTAGTGTAAATTTTGACCTATACTGAGAAAAATATAATGCATATATAAAAGTGGGGCCAAGTGAGAGAACTCATTTAAAGAGAACTGTTGGGAGAGAAAAGAAATTTGAAAAGAGAATAATAATTCAGGGTTTATTATTTTTTGTTTTTGTCTCTTATTGCTTCTCATTATTATATTTTAAAATTCCTTTGGTTACAGATAGCCCCCAAATTACCAAATTTGGTTCCGGCCAGGGTGTCAAATGACTTGAAGGTCCCTGGTCTCAACAGGGTGGCAAACAATACTAGATAATACTGACTACTCATGTTAGTTTCATCAGCACTGATAACTTTATGAGTAGAGAAACTTGAGTAATTTTTGCATCTTTAGAAATATTTACCTTGAGCCAGAATTCTGACATGTTTCTGCATATTTCTTGGGTTTGTATACAGTAAGATCTCTATTTAAGAAAATCCATTTTGGGGAAAATGGGAATTGAAGAGATTAAAATTTGTTGGATGTTTAAATCAAAAACATTATTTGTAAAATAGTTTAAATGCAAATGCCCGTGATTGACATGAATTTTAAAGTTGTGAGTTAATTTTACTTTGATTTACATAATTTTTAAATTAGAAAAATGTTCCATTTTGAATTTTCTATTTAATTTTTATTTTGAATTTTAAATATTAGTGTTTAACTAATATGTGTTAATGCTATAAGAAGAAATCCAATTAATTTAAGCCCAATATGCCACTATTTCTTAAATAATTGAGTTTTTTTCTTCTTTCAAAAAGGCTGAGATAATGAATCTGCTAAGTTCTATGTAATAACTATATATTAAGGTGCTTTCAGACTTATGAAATTATGTGGGAAGATAATGCAGTTTTTGTCTCCGTTATATACACTTTTGGTTTTATGGTGTAATATTCTTTGTAACATTGTAATAATTGATTTCAGATAACCTAGTTATTAAAAAGGAGTAATGTGAACCACTGATGTCTCTTTCTTACTACTTTTAGCTATATCCTTCTGCCACATAATATGTGCTCTGACATTTCCATTTCAAAGTCAGAGCAGTACCATTACCAGAGCTTTAGAAACCTTTTTGTCAATTTATAAATAATACAGGTATTATAGACTCATGCCAAAGCTTATTAAGCCCTGGCAAAAGATCAGTATCTTGTCAGCCTTGAAACATCTACGGTTACATAATGTTTTCACTGTCATCAGAATTAACAGTTAATTCCAACTAATCCTAAACCAAGAGATTAAAGTAAGTAACAATTAGAATGTATCAGTTTCTTAAATTGTGGGGATGTCTACTTAGTACATATTTTGGCATAATTAATATTTTGGCATAATTAATATCATTTTGAGAAAATTGTTCTTTTGTAATTACACCTTTCTAAAAACAATGTGTGTGTGTGTGTGTGTGTGTGTGTGTGTGTGTGTGTGTGTGTGTTGCTACTGTAAATAGCAACAGGTGTACTGAGTTGCCCCTTGTGGGAAAGAGTTACATGCTAATTTTCCCAAAGCTGGACAGAAATTATTTTTTTTATCATGTTGATTTTTGAGCTGTAAATCACAACTTCATTTAGATCCTACTTATATTTCCAACTTTTAAAGAGTAGGAGGTGGCTGGGAATGGATTTCTAAAACACATATGCCCTTTCTCCTATTCTTTTAGTAGATGAGTTTTGAAATTGTCTGTTTATGCAATAGGCAAAATATTTAACTTTTGGTTCTAGGGCAGCATGGTAATCAGGGATTTTGTCTACATCCAAAACAAACCCCTGGAAATAAAAATATGTAAGTCTTCAATGCTACAAATTCCACAAAGGTGTTATAGGTGAATGAGAAAGGCAGTTATTACCACTACAACTTCTGTTAGCTCTGAAGGTCACCTTTAGATTATATTCTTGTTTCTTTCTTTCTTTTTTTTTTTTTTTTTTTTGACCAAAATTTAAATTATTTAGGTACAATGAACTGGAATAATCTGGAGAATGGAAAAATTTCTTTTTCTTCTAAAATGTGTTGACCATAAGTTATGACTATAAATAATGATTTTTTACTTTTTGTGTAGACCTCGATTTACATTATAGAACTTCTATGGAGCTACAAAGTTTGTATCTGAAAAAATATCACTCTTTGTATGCTTGTCTATAATAAATAGTCAGTATAACTAACTCGCAAATGTCTTATTTTATTACCCTGATTTAATTTCTATTTACTTAAGGATATTCTTTAAATTGTTTCATATTTACTAGTCCCTTATAAGTTGCATAATATTTGGATTATACTTTTTTTAGTGATTTATTTGGCACAGATCTGTGAATTCCCACCATAGGTGGAAATATCCAATATAAGGTTTTATAATAGAAGTTGGTAGTACAATTCAGGACAGTTGTACCTTTTTAAAATTCTGTTAATTTCCTTAGTGGTGTTTAGGAAACATCATTCATTCATTTTAGACAGTTATGTCTTAATATGCAGAAGTTTATTTACAAATTACCAAGTTACTTCTATCCAACTGTAAAGAGATAACTATAATTATTTAAAACCATTATATTTTAGTGTGATATGATATGTGCAAACAACACATCTTTTCCCACATTATTTTCTTTCAGACATAAAAACATGATTAAAAATGAAATGTAGTTTACCTGTTGTTGACATTCTTGATTTTTAGTAGTATTATAACTATAGGACTATGACTATTTTCAAATGAATGATTGAAAGTGAATTTTTATATTGTATAATTTTAAAGGAGAAACTTCAAAAACAACTACAAAATTTATTTAAGCAGATGTAAATGATGATGGCTTTTCTTCATTACAATATTTTTTAAGCAGAAAAAATAATAATACATGCTTTTTATCATTATCTTTATGTCACCAAAATAATTAAGTAGGTGATGTTTTTAGTTATTTTTTCCCTCTAAGAGCTCTTAAGTTAATCATTTGTTAACAGTTATTTAAAACTTATATGTTGAGAACCAATTGTCAGAATAGGGAAAATTCATTAAATCTGACATTAATAAATCAAGAATCTTTAGCTGGTGGAATATATGTTTGTTTTCAGAATCCAGGCATACAATAACAACTAGATTGTCAACACTAAAAGTAATGTATTGGTATATATGGGATTTGTTTAATATAATATATAATGATTGGAAGAAAAATTACACTTAAATACCAATTCCAAATGTTACAGTAACAAATAATACTTGTTTTATTGGACAGCTCTTCAGTATGCAGGAAGAAATCCATCCCAAAAGACCATTAATAAGTATTGGACTCCTCAAACTACCAAACTGAATTTTGATGATTTTTGTATAATTTTAAAGAAGGAAAAACCTACTTCAAAAGCAGAACTGCTTAAATCATTTAAGCAGTTAGATATAAATGATAATGGCTCTATTTTACACACTGACCTTTATAAATTCCTAACAAAGGTAAGATCTGTGAAACTTTTGTAATGTTCATATTTGCAAAACAACTGGAATCTAGGTTTGGCTATTAAAGTTCCAATTAAAAATAATTATTTCATTGTCAGGTAACATGAATCACATGTTATTTATATAAGTAAATATAAATAAATAAATAAATGTAAACAAAGTATAAAGTTGAACCTATATTGCAGTCTCCTTGTGCTCCTGCCCAGCATTCTTCAAAAATCAATGATAGGTCCATGTGGGATAAGTAAAAGGAAAACAAAGTATAAATGGGATAAGAAATCCATTCTTTTTCCAGTACGTTGTCAGAAGATACTATCTCTTTGTATTTAATAGCATTTATGACTGATATAATGACATATAATAGTTTAAATTTATTAAACTAAAATTTAGCATATTTTCATAAAATTTAATAAAAAATTGTGAAGTTTTATTTCATGTAACAGTCTCATCATTGTTTGACGTAATATTTATTCTGATTTATAATGAAACTGCATATTCAAACTTACTTATAGAAGAAATTAAAATATATTTCCACAATCCCCATGAATAATAAAGTGGTAACCATGTTTTAAAATAAATCTTGTCTTATTTCAGAGAGGTGAGAAGATGACTCGAGAGGAAGTAAATGCCATAATAAATTTGGCTGATGTAAATGCTGATGGAAAATTTGACTACATTAAGGTATATAAACTCATTGATGTAAATTTGCATCTGTTTAGGGAAATTATTTTATTTTTTACCTGGCTTTATTAAGGTATAGTTGACAAAATTATATATATTTACAGAATACATGTAATGTTTTGATATGTGTATATTTGATGTATATATTGGGAAATGATTAAATTAAGGTAATTAACGTCAAAAGATTTTTCTTTCAGATGTTGATAGACCTTTATTTTACTCATTTATTTATATGTGGTGCTGAGAATCAAATCCAGTGCTTCACACATGCTAGGCAAGCGCTCTATTATTAAGCCACCACACCAGCCAAGAGTTTTTTGTTTTTGTTTTTCTTATTTTTTTTAATGGTCTACCACTAAGCGACCACCTTCAGCCCCTACAAAAGTATTTTTTAAAGGAATGCATCTTTTTTTTTCTTTTATTTATTTATTTATTTATTTTTAAATTTTAATTAAAAATCATAAATTTACATAGGGCAATGTTGTTTGCTTCATTTTGTTATTTTTTTCCCTTCCCCCCTCCCCTCCCACCCCTCTTTTCCCTCTATACATTCCTTTCTTCCTCATTCTTACCACCCTCCTTATCCCTAACCCTAACCCTAACCCTAACACTAACTCCTCCTACCCCCCCCCCCATGTCCTCATCCACTTATCAGCGAGATCATTCGTCCTTTAGTTTTTTGAGATTGGCTTATCTCTCTTAGCATGATATCCTCCAATTTCATCCATTTGCCTGCGAATGCCATAATTTTGTCATTCCTCATGGCGGAGTAATATTCCATTGTATATATATGCCACAGTTTCTTTATCCATTCATCAACTGAAGGGCATCTGGGTTGGTTCCACAATCTGGCTATAGTGAATTGAGCAGCTATGAACATTGATGTGGCTGTATCTCTGTAGTATGCTGATTTTAAGTCCTTTGGGTATAGGTCAAGGAGTGGGATAGCTGGGTCAAATGGTGGTTCCATTCCAAGCTTTCTGAGGAATCTCCATACTGCTTTCCAGAGTGGCTGCACTAGTTTGCAACCCCACCAGCAATGTATGAGTGTACCTTTTCCCCCACATCCTCGCCAACACCTATTGTTGCTTATGTTCTTGATAATCGCCATTCTAATTGGGGTGAGATGAAATCTTAGGGTAGTTTTGATTTGCATTTCTCTTATTACTAGAGATGTTGAACATTTTTTCATATATCTGTTGATTGCTTGTACATCTTCTGTGAAGTGTCTGTTCATTTCCTTAGCCCATTTGTTGATTGGATTATTTGTATTCTTGGTGTAGAGTTTTTTGAGTTCTTTATAGATTCGGGATATTAGCGCTCTATCTGAAGTATGAGTGGCAAAGATATTCTCCCACTCTGTAGGCTCTCTCTTCACATTACTGATAGTTTCCTTTGCTGAGAGAAAGCTTTTTAGTTTGAATCTATCCCAGTTGTTGATTCTTGCTTTTATTTCTTGTGCTATGGGAGTCCTGTTAAGGAAGTCTGCTCCTAAACCAACAAGTTGAAGGTTTGGGCCTACTTTTTCTTCTATAAGATGCAGGGTCTCTGGTCTGATTCCGAGGTCCTTGATCCATTGTGAGTTGAGTTTTGTGCAGGGTGAGAGATAGGGGTTAAATTTCATTCTGTTGCATATGGTTTTCCAGTTTTCCCAGCACCATTTGTTGAAGAGTCTATCTTTTCTCCATTGCATATTTTTGGCCCCTTTGTCTAGTATGAGAAAATTGTATTTATTTGGGTTTGTGTCCGTGTCCTCTATTCTGTACCATTGATCTACCTGTCTATTTTGGTACCAATACCATGCTGTTTTTGTTACTATTGCTTTGTAATAGAGTTGAAGATCTGGTATTGCGATACCCCCTGCTTCGCTCTTTCTACTGAGGATTGCTTTAGCTATTCTGGGTTTCTTATTCTTCCAGATGAATTTCATAATTGCTTGCTCTATTTCTGCAAGGTACATCATTGGGATTTTAATTGGAATTAGGAATGCATCTTTTTAATATTGGCAATGACTCAGTTGTATATTGTGTTCATTGTACTTGAAAGTCATTTTCTTCAGTTCTACAGTTGTGATATGATTACATTAAAAATATAGATTGTGCATTCCTAATCCAAAAATCCAAATGCTCTAAAATTTGAAACATTTTTTGAGTGTCAAAATGATGCCACAAGTAGAAAATTCCATACTTGACCTCATGTGAAGGGTAGCAGTCAAAATTCAGGCACAGTAAAAATATCATTTATAATTACTATCATGGTGTATGTATAAGGTGTATATGAAACAAGTGAATTTCATATTAAGATTTGAGTTTCATCTCCAAGATTTCTCATTATATATGTGCAAATACTCCGAAATCTGAAAGCATCCAAAACACTTTTGGTTCCAACATTTCAGATAAGGGCTTCTCAACCTATATAACCAAGTTAAAATATGTATGTACACAGAGACGTATAAACAAACATAGAGATTCTCCTCAGAAATGTACCTTTTCTGGAATGAAGAATCATAAAAATTATTTAGAACAAATGCCAGTCTATAGGTCTTGTAAAAAAATAAATCATTTCTCCTTGTGTAACATTTTATTTCCACTCAGAGTATGACCTCCTCATTGAATCATGGCTGCATTTCACTAGGTCACTTGAGGCTGGTCAATCTGATTCAAGAAAATAAAATGAGTTACCAAGTTCAATAAGAAATATATTCCATCTATCAGTCTATTCCTTGCCTACTAATGTGCATTTGCCTTCTTCTCCTCCCAAATGTATGATTGAATGTTTTTACCCACTGGACTACTTTTTATTTCCTATAGTTTTGTAAATTATATATGACAACCAATGAGCAATGTCTCAAGACTACACTAGAAAAACTGGAGGTTGATAGTAAACTGAGGCGTCAACAGTTTGGAAGCCATGTTGAAGGGCCCTTTGAAAGGGACCCATCACCAGTACCAAAACAGTCACCTAGAATTATAAGAAAAAATGACCAGGAAACATTCTCAAATAAAGGTATGTACTTTCAACACAAAGGATTTCTTGATCAGCAATGAAGGGTCATAATTCAAATAAAAATTTCCTTCCATCTCAGCTTATCAGTGATAAAACAAATGAGAATCCAACTTTTGTTAGTTACCATTTCTAGACTGTAAAAATCTATTGAAGTAAAATTTTATTGTGGAACTTGACTTCGCTATTCTCATTATATTTTATTAAAACTAAAATTTCAGACTCAAAGGTGACATATTGAATTGAGGAATCTTATTAGTAGCCCATAAATTAGGGGCCATTAAAGTCTGATAAATATAAAACTTTTGACTTTATTTCAATAGGAAGAACAAAGAGAGCGAAATTATACAATAGACATTTTATACTATACTGTGTTTAGAAAACTCCTATTTACAACTTTTCATAATGTTAGACCAAATAACTGTTACTTTTTACAGGTGACACAAGGAGTCCTTTACTGTCAACAACTAGAAAGTTCAAAACATCTGTTTCCTTCACAATTACCATGGATGCTAATAGTAACCAAAACTCAAAGTTAACAGAGCCAAATTTAAAGGTATAGTATTTGAAATTAACATATAAACTTTTTCTGAAAACACTTGACATTAAATATATTAGTAACTATTCAGTATGTATAGAGACCCAGTAGTTTGAAATAATTCTTTGAAGTTTTTCCTGTAGAATGCAGCATTTCTACCTGTAAACCACTTAAAATGTCTTTAAAGTAAAAATAATGAATAAGAACATTACTTAAAGGGTTTTAGTTTGAAAACGATGACTCTTAAATTTTTTAACTTTGATGAGTAGATTATGTAATTATATACTTTAGCAAGCAAATTTTTTGTTGTGGTTTAACAAATAACTGTCCATAGTGTTTCTTATAAATAAATCATTCATTCAATATCAATTCCTATGAGAGAAAGACAAGAAAGTCACTTTGTTAAGTCAATATTTGTTGAGTGTTAATATTGATCTTCTTCCTTTGTTTTTACTTTTTAGACTCAACCTTTACTAGTTTTCTTTCAACAGAAAATAATAGCTACAGAAATATAAAACATTAACTGGAAAC
Source organism: Sciurus vulgaris (assembly GCF_902686455.1). Taxonomy (NCBI): domain Eukaryota; kingdom Metazoa; phylum Chordata; class Mammalia; order Rodentia; family Sciuridae; genus Sciurus; species Sciurus vulgaris. The sequence goes on from NC_136461.1 coordinate 52,021,486, forward strand.
TGCTAGGATACATTAAAAATGTGCACCTAGAGACCTCTGTAAAAGGGGGAAAAATGGTTATGACCACATACTATAACTGCTGTTCAAAAACTGAACTGATTGTTCTCAAGAGCTACATTTTTGTTTCAAATAACAACTCTGTATTTGTTATTGAACTCTGAAGTCCCTTATATCTTTAAATTGCTAGACAGTGACATTTGTTCTATATTAAAATTTTAAAACATTATCTCCAAGGAATTTGTTCAGGCTGTTTAGGAATCTATACACCCTAAGCAATTTGGTGTGCATGTCCAATATGTTCACACAATATTTAGTGTCCCAACAACATTATTTTCCACCAATGGCACTTTTTTGTGTTTTGCAAAGTTAAATGCTAATATAATTAATTTAGTTAAGTAATTATGGTTTATCTGATTCAAAAGATTTTGTAAATAAGTGTAATTTTATCCAGCACAAAGATACACATAAATATTGTTTGTTATATTAAATCATAATAGACTTTTCCTCAGTTCCATTAGTTGAACTCATAATCATACAATTTCTTTAATTTAGTGCATCTGAACAAATAATCACTAAACAGGTAATGTTTGCCAGTTATTTTGCTTAGTGTAAAATATGAACCTTGAATTTAAAAAATAGAAAATTTTAATTTGATTATTAATAGTATATACCAAGGTAATATAGCATAGTGTTTCACTTATTCATTCATTATATTAACAAATGTTTTTGATTGACTACTCTATGCCATGCATTGTTTTAGGTATTGATGAAGAATTTTTGATACAGACCTGAACTTGAATTCTAGCTTTTTTTCCTTAATAAATTGGTAAACTTGGCTAAATTTATCCTCAGCCCTTCTGAGTCTCTGTTTCCTTATCTATAAATTGGGAATGATAATATTTAGGACTTTGGAAAGATTTATTCATCTAACAAATGTAAAGCATTTAACTGAGTATCAGGTGCAGGCAATATTTACTTTAATAAGAAAAAATAGCTTTGTTACTATTACAGAACTAAGAAATGGCTGTAAGTCTTTAGGAATGATATAATAAAAATACAGTTTAAGAAATGTTTTTTCTATTATTGTACATGGAGACCGCAAATTAGAGATACTCTCTAGAGGTATCTAAACATAAAGTGATGATAGCGTGGCCTAGCAAAGAAGGGGCAGATCTAATAGGTAATGCCAAAATTAGCCTGGAGCCATTTCTTTTATATAACAAGAGTCCACTTAAGTTTTACATCTAAGGCAACAAAAATAAGGAATAATGCTGAGGATAATTGGGAATTAGGTGAAAGGTACTATGAGGATTTAATAATTCAAAGAAGTTAGCACACTGTCAGTTTTTTAATTCTGTGAATTTCTTATAAATTTAATGTCATTTGGAGGTATTTCTTACCTTTTTATATCCTGTTTCTGATCTCGATATTTCCCTCTGTTATTTACTATCCAGCATTTCTTTCTTTCTTTCTTTTTTCTTTTTCTCTTTAGGCATCAGAGATTGAACCCAGGGATGCTTAACCACGGAGCCACACCCTCAACCATTTTTATTTTTTATTTTGAGACAGGGTCTTGCTAAGTTTCTTAGGGCCTCACTAAGTTGCTGAGGCTGGCTTTGAACTTTCAATCCTCCTACCTCAGCCTCCTGAGTCACTGGGATTATAGGTGTGTACCACAATGCCCAACACTATCTGGAATTTCTTATAGGAACTCTAAAAATCTTTGGCCTTTTTGTTATTCAGCAGTGTTCAGTTCTTTGTTTTCATTTTACTTTGAAGTAATTTTGTTTAATTTCATAAACTTTATACATTTCTGAGGTTTTATAACACTGACAAGTACTTGGTTATGAAAGTACAGAATACATTTCTAAATGGATGATTAAATTAATTTTCTTCAAATACTTTAAATCTACTTTAAACAAGTTTGGGTACCTCAATTTCATGTGGAACAGAAAAGTATGGAATTGGGATAGAAAATGGGAGTAACTTCAGAAATTGAAAATTTTAATAATTGTAATGGGGTAAGCATAAGCCAGATTTTTCTTTTCTTTTCTTTTCTTTTCTTTTGAGTTAGAGTCTTGCTATTTTGCCCAGGCTGGTCTTGAACTCCTGGTCTCAAAAAATACTCCTGCCTTAGCATCCCGAATAGCTGGGACCATAGGTGTGTACCATACTCAGCAGCCACATTTTAAAACATTCATACAATTGGTGAAGGACTTGAATTATAGGAGGAAAATAAGAACTGTACCATGATACACATATATTACTTTCTACTGGCCATTCTTAGGTACTGAATTATTTAATTCTTTTTTTTTATCCTAAATTCTGTATATTTGCTTAGGTTCTGTAATGTTCAAGGAATGTCAGGAATTTTCCTTTTGAGAGAGGAGTAGCTTCAACTTTCTTGTGAAGGTAGTCATGACTAAAATTAGAGGAGGCCCTAAACTGTGAGTTGTAAATTCCTGAGATGCAGTATTTCCTATATTCAGACTTTTAACTAGAATATGCCTAAATACATGTTTTACACATTTGTGTATTGTATGTTTATGTGCACACACAGCACATATATTGTACAGCCTATATGTTACAAATGTCGTATATATTATACAGCATATATGTATACCTACATGTTATGCGTGCATACCAATTCATGTGTTATATACCACATATATGTTATACAAAAGTCTTTCTACATGAAAATACAAATATAATCATTTCAAGCTAAGAACAGATCAGTCTATTAATTTTTGTATAAAATTTATGAAATTACACCAAATAGTTTTGTTACAATGGTTTATTTTTCAAAATGTTTTATCAGTTTCCCTGTAAATTAGGAGAAAATTCACATCAGTTTTTCCCTTCATTAATTTATTTAACCTTTTATTTAAAGTATTCTTTACTAACAAAAAGTTCAATAACTTTTTAATCTGCTTGTTTTAACATACTAAAAGCAATAGCTTTTTAATAATTATGTAGCAGAGGATATCTTTATTAAAATAACAGTAATGATGATAAGTTCCTCCTCTAATAAAATCAGTGGCAGATCTGCTTACTAATTCTTCTCACCTGATATTTTAATAATAATACATTATTTGTATGTCGGAATAATGAGGTTCACTATAGTAATCCAAAAAATGTAACTTTACTTATATATTTTGATAGATGTTTTCTACTTTACTATGTGTAATTTGTGCTTTTCAGCATTCCCTTATATGTTATGAATGAAAAATAAATAAAAGTAAGTTGTTTACATTTATATAATTTACTTGAATTGGTAGAATATAGCACCACCTCATGCCCTATGTAAGAATTACATGATGCTATTTTATTTCTGCTTTATATTGTTAAAAAATTATACATGAAATTTCATTCTAAAAATTTTTTAAAACTCAGTATCCTTTCTGTTTTCTCATAATACTCAAATTTGTCAACTTAATCTATAATCCTTTTTAATTCATTTATTTGAATGACCACCAGTTTATTAGTACTTTTTGTTTTAATTTGTGAAATTTTTGTCTAGATCCAAGAAAATACATATTGAGTGACCGAAATTCTATTTATTTTCAAGGAAATTTTAAGTTGAAAGAGCATTGTATGTTTTTTAACTGAAAGATCTTAAGAAATCAAATGTTTCGTTTTAAACAGTGAAGGTACAAATTCTCCTAGTAATGTTATTTACTACCCAGAAGAGCCTAATTATTACACTGAAGTTGAGTTGGTATCAATCATGTGGCATTTGCCTTACTCCTATAATAGCTCTACCATTTTCCAGCCTTACTAACCTATAGATAATATGGCAATACATAGTTTGGCAGCCTTTTTATAGAAACTTACAAATTCCTTCTATTATATTATATTATAAAACTGGAACTTAGGAAGATCTCCAATATTTAAATTCTTCCCAACTCGATTTTTATAAAGCCATCTCCTGTCAGTCCTCCCAAAGTACCATCAGCTACGGAAAAATTCTTCTATCTTTGAGTTTCCTCAGTAGCACAAATTATATTAACTACCACTATAGACTAATATACCAATACATGTAATAATTCTTTATAATTTTATTTGAACAAGGAGAATCTACTATACCATAATTACAATGCAAATATAGTAAATGTTGCAGCTGCTAAAATCTACAGATTTTTAGTAAGAAAACTAAGTAAGTTTTTCTTAATATTTAAATGCATGGGTAATTCAAATAATCAGCTTCATTACACTTTCTTATAATAATATTATAAAACAAGTTTCTTTTAAAAATTGCCTTTAGAAAATCATGGAAGATATTTAAATGTGAAGTAAAACTTAGAATATAACTGGTAGACTGGAGAGAAAATAAGAACTAGATTTCAGCTCTGGTTCTATTATCAGTGAGAACTGTGATATTTACCTACCATTTTATTTTTCAGACTTTTTTCATCAGTCGAAAAGGAAGTGTGCAACTATCTTGTTTTTGAGACTCTACCTTTAATACAGGTTGAGCATCCCTATTCTGAAAATCCAGAATGCTCCAAAATCTGAAACTTTTTGGGTGCTAACACGATAACCACAAGTGGAAGATTTCACACCTGATCTCATGTGAGGGGTGCAGTTAAAATATAGGCACACTAAAAATATTATATAAAATTGCATTCAGGTTATATATATCAAGTATATATGTGCTAGATGTGGTGGAGTACATCCTAGAAATTTTGGGAGACTGAACCAGGAAGATTGAAGTTCAAGGCCAACCTTTGGCAACCTAGCAAGACTGTCTTAAAAATAATAAAAAGGGCTGGGGATGTAGCTCAGTGGCAAAGCATCCCAGTACTGAATACATATATGAATGAATAAATAAATAAAATATGAAACAAAATGAATTTCATGTTTAGACTTGGGTCCCATTCATTATGCGTATACAGATATTCCAGAATCTGAAAAAATTCAAAATCTTAAACACTTCTACTGTCAAAAGTTTTAGCTAAGGGACACTTATCAACCTGTATTTATATAAATGATTATCCCTTTTATATTTACCATTCCAGATAGGTAAATATAAAAAATATGTTCATTAAATGTGTTGAATGAAATTCCATCTGATAATGGTATAAACAAAATTAATTGAAAAGAAAATATTTAACACAAGAATTGGCTCAAAGAGTAATGTGTCTAAAATGGCCATATGAGTATATCATTCCTTTCCTGCTTTTAAGCAGTCATCATTGTCCAAAGTCATATTGATTATGTTAATAGAAAGACAGTGGAATGAATAGGACATAACTTTCCTTTGTATATATATGTATACACCACAGTGAATCTCAACATCGTGTAATCCACAAGACTGGAACCCTGATTAGAATAAGATATACTCTATGTTTGTACAAATATGTCAACATAGACTTTACTGTCAGGTATAACTAAAAAGAACAAATTAAAAAAGAGATCCTTGACAGGGAAGCTAAATGATAATCTGCGCATACTCAAGCACAAGTGTGAACCTCATTGTGTTAAAGATAATAAAAGTTTTGTATTTGGTACCCTAATAATATTTTCTTTTAGAAACATGATGGTAAAAGCATTGATCCAAAGTCTAGAACTCTAGACCTACTATTTTAGTAAACTCCTTGTTAAACTTTGAGCTCATATAACCTCTGTTTACCTCAATTCTGTGTTTGTTAAAATGACTAATTAGCTCAGTGGTACAGTGCTTGACTCGCATATGTGAGACCCTGGGTTCAATGCCTAGTACTGAAAAAAAAAAAAGACTAGTTCATATCTAGTCCACTTTACCTTATAGGAATATTGTTGAAATATCATATATAATGACTTGTTTCTGTCATAGGCACTATACTTAAAAAGATTAATTCTAATAATTTGTCACTTCTTAATTTCTCAGAGTTAAAAATACACACATTTTATGCCCCAAAGTTGCAACAGTGCATGTGACTAATGACTAATAGTTCAACAGTAATGATAAAATCTTAAAATCTTAAGTTTAAGAAGGAATCTTATAAATCTTATGAAATCTGTATAAGGTCACTATTAGAAAGGATTACATAATGTAAAATAATAGGGATTTCTTTCTATTTTATATTTCTCATTTTAAATGTATTAAAGTATTAAAATAATTGACATATAATAGAAAATGATGCATAACTATGTTAATATAATTTAGTCTTTAAAAAATGAACAAGAAATTAATTTCAATGTAAATTATTTTTGGTCTTACTTTTTCAGTACCATAGTAAATCTTTCTATAATGGATTAGAAATATCTGATGTTATTGTTATAGAGCTAATGCATACCCTTTGTATAGTTATCAATATTATTAAAGCCTTGAGCTTAATATCTATATGTCCTTACAGATAATCATTTAAGATCTTTCTTTATAAAATAACTTCAAAGCCTCATTAGTACTCTATTTTTGGAAGTCATTATGAATAGAACAGAAATATGTCTTACATTAGTTAGGCAAGCCTAGTAATGATAAAGTAAAAAGCATTTGCATACATGGCAGTATCTCATAGTTTCAATAAAGAATCCTTTACTTTCTTTCAATGTGCCATTTTCAAATTTTACTTAATTCTAGTTATGAGATTCTTTATAGACATATTACTTCAGACTAGGAGAAGGGATTTGGCTAGGCTACAAAGTAGTGGAGCCTATATAGAAAGGTCTTTATTCAAAATGATATTTTATGTTTATTAGCATAATTCTGTAGTTATGAAACTTTTATTCAGTGTTCTTCTAGTTACCTAGACTTGAAGCATTTACTTGGGTTGTTGTAAACTTTATCTTTAAATACAATATCACTCTTTCTTTCAATACATTTGCTTCAGTAGTCCTTACTTCTTCATTCTTACTGTGATCCCAGTACTACCATTACCAATTATTACACAGCTATATATTTATTGCTTTGCTTCAGTACTTTTGCCACTTCCATTAACTTTGTTTTTCTTATTTATTCTCCATTATGTATTTTTCTAACTTTTTAATTTAAACGATGTTGATTCTTCATGGCATAATTAACCAATTTCCCACTCAGTTTATAACAGTGTCCCCCTCCATTAGTCAGATATATAGATTTGTTGAGCACCTACAATATGCCAGTTATGACTAATTTCTGTCGTGCCTGTTGTTTTCCTATGTTGTGCATTCTTGGAGGGCAAGGACTTCAAATGACATTTAAAAAATATCTTCCTTGGATTTCTTTTCATTAACTATGCTGGAAACACCTAAAGAACGTTGTTTGAAAAATTATTTTCCTTCATTTCAGGACTGGCAATATGTACAATCAAAAGGCTGCTTCTTCTTAGAAGAGGATGGTGAAATCATTAGTCATCAGTACAAGATGCAGATAGCTCAAAAGTCCATGGTTTATGTAACAATTAAGCCATTAAACCTGAGTCAAGTTGAAGGCAAGTTTAAATTTGTGTATTTTTTAAAATATCAACTTGTACCCTCTCTGAAAACACTTATGTAAGTATTTAGTAGTCTTTGTTAGAGAAGAAAGTAATCTGCCTAAGTAAGAAACAAGTAGTTATGTTGCAAGAAAGATAGTGTTAGTTTATATATTGATTGTTTTACCAGTTGCTTTGTGTATGTTTGTGTTTAAAGCATGTTTATTTAAAATAAAATGTTACCTGATTTCTTCATGATATAGAATTAACTTTTATATGCTAATTAATCTTAGTATTTTCTGTTTATCATTTTAAAATTAAGATATCTAAGAGAAGTTCTATAGGAGCATAATTTAAGATATGGAACTACAAATAATTTTTAATACCTTTGAAGTCCATGTCTGTTACTGAGGCAATCTTTATTAATCTTTACATCATGGTAATATTCTTTTCTAGTTTAAAGTTTTAATAATTTCCTACTGTCTAAAATGGTTATTATGTAACTTTTAATCAGTGAAAGATGTCTACAGGGGTGCTTTGTCCAAGTATCCTTTTAATATTGATTGTTCCAAGTCAATCTTCTCTTTTATGATGTTCTTATATAAACATTTTATTGTTAGAGGACGTCTCCCCCACCTCCTAAAACAGAGATTTTGAAAGTTTTCCCTGAATATCTTATGAAATACTTAAAATATTTGGTAGTTGATACTTTAAAATAATAATTACAATAGTAATTTTTCAGAGGGGAATCAAGATAGCCCTGTAAATTCAGCATTGTCCCTGTGTTCTCATGAATGATTATTTTTTTCATTTATTTATTATTTATTGAGAGACATACACCAATCATCAGTTTAGGTATTTAGAATATATCAAAGTACAAAAAAAGACAAAAATAACACTCCTCATTAACTTATATTTTAGTGAGGGAAACTATAAATAAACATGATACATAGGAAATGATGTGATATGTTAGAAAGTTGTAAATACTATGGGGAAAAAACACAGAGGGAAAAAGGAATGAATGTTTATGGTAAATGGATTTCTATAAAAATGGAGTCAGTCTGTGCTTCGTTAAGATAACATATGATCTTAGTGACTCAGGAGGCTGAGACAGGAAAATCGCAATTTCAAGGCCAGGCTCAACAAACCACTGAGGCCCTAAGCAACTTGGTAAGGCCCTATCTCAAAATAAAAAATAAAAGCAACTGGAGATATATAGCTTAGTGGTAAAGCACCCTAGGGTTCAATCTCCAGTACCAATAAATAAATTAATTAATTAATTAAATACATAAATAACAGTACCAATAAATTAATTAAAAAGGTGACATATGAACAAAGACTTTGAAACAGGTATTTCAGTTGTCAACTATTGCATAGCAAAGTGTCCCAAAATTCAGTGACTTAAAACAATTAAATGTTTGTTTACTCTGTAGGTGTGGTAGACAGTTCTTTTAGTATGAACCAGCCTTGGCTTTTCTCTGTAGGACATACACCTCTGTGGTCATCTACAGGTTAGTTGGTGGCTGGCTTTTGCTGATCTTGGCTGGGTTCTTTCCTGTGTAGAGTCTCATTTAGGACATCTTAACCCTGCCTCAGATTATTTCTCATCCTCCAGTTAGCTAACCTGTCCTTGTTCTCATGGTGTAATAGGAAATCTAAGAAAAAAAACAAAACAAAAACAGAAAGCACAATAGGATCTTCTGAGGTCTAGGCTCAGAACTGGCACAGTATTATTTCTGTTACATTCTGTTACTCACTAACGTCATAGGCAAGTCCAGATTAATAGGGTTGAGAAATAGAATTGAACTCTTGATGGAGGAGTTGAAAAATCACATTGCAAAAGCCTGTGAATACTGAGAGGGACACCCTTTTTTACTGTCTTCCACAGATGGCAAACAATTAAGCTTTATGAGTGTAGGAGTGGTGTCCTTATGGCTAAAGTCAAGTTTTCTCTTTATCATTGATTTTTCAAGCAGTTTGAATATATATCTAAGTGTTTTTGTTTTGTTTTGTTGTTGATATTATTGTTTTGTTTGGATTTAATTGTTTGGCATTTACTCTGGTGGGGGTTCCCAGAGATTTTTGGATTTGTGACTTCTTATCTTTCATTTTGTTTGAAAATCTTCCTTTATTTCTTCTGCCCTCTTTTTTCTTCCACTAATGTGATGCCTGACATCTCTCTGTTTGATTCTGCACCACAGATAAGCCAGTTCTTCTATCAGAGTCTCTCTTTGGAAAAGTTCATCTTTCAGGCTGTTTAGTTGCCCAGCCTCAACTCTGATGAGTTCAAGAAAAGTTATAATTTTGTAGTTCACCCAGTTTTTCTTTTTGTTCGAGCAACACTCTTTAGTTTTCTGCTTCACTAGAGGATCATGAGTAGACTGCAGGACATATTCTCACCTACATTTTAACAAGAGCCGTCAGGTTGATCTTTTGAAAATATTTAGTGCTGAAGAGTAATCAAGAGATACCAAAGAGTCTAGCTGGGATGTTTTTGCAAAATTCAAGAAAAAGACTGGCAATGCTTTGAAACAAGGTGTAGGCAGGAGAGGGGATAGTAGAGATTCTAGACATATTTTGAAAGTAGAACTAGAGTATGTCCTGAGGACTAGTTTTTATATGTGAGAAAAGACTTTAAAGATGATTCCAAGATTTTTGGATTGAGTAATTGGAAGAATGAGTTATCATTCCTTCTGATATGGAGACAAGGATAGATGGGTAGTTTTTTTAAGGGATTGAAAAAGGTCAGGAGTCCATTTTTGGAAACAGAAATTTGGTGGAAATGTCAAATAGGCATTTGGTTATATGGAACTAACATTTAAAGGAAAGATTCTAGATGGAGATTATAATTTTGGGTTGTGAGCACATAGATGCTTCCTCCTGGGACCTAGCACAGGTAAGCTAGTGCTAATCCCATTTCTTCCAGAAAAGATCTGCTTTTCCTTGATTTGAGGTACCTCGATTACTCTGCAACCTGGGCTTTAGGGAGTTCAAGAAAAGTTAGGATTTTAGAAAGTGAGTATATAGAGAATATTTTTATAGGACACTATATGTAGTATATGGTTTATTGCAAATATTAAGATGTTTACATATAAAATGAAATGTGTTTCTTTTAAAAAAAAATCCAAGGGGAAAATAAACTACCAGTTTCTTTTTTAAATACGAAAAAAGCAAAGATTGCTTATTTTAATGTGTTTGGGTATTTTTGTTTGTAGGAAAATTATCCCCTTGGTCATCAGTTGATACTGCCTTATATATTCTTAAGGAAAATGAAAGTCAAGCAAATCTACAGCTCATGTGTTTTACTGAACTACGAAATAGAGAAGTATACATATTTATTTTCTAATGTTTAATTTTCAAATATAGTATGAACTCAAGTTTGGGGGAAATAATCATTTTTCTATATTTTTAAAAATGTTATATTCTCCCAATTAAGTTATATGTAGTACTTAAACACTAAAACACTATAGATCTTATATATGTTTTATTAATTGTGAAGGACATTTTGTTTGCTGAGATTTATTAAAAATTGAGGATTGATTAACAGCCTTGATGTCATAACTTTTAAGTTGTTTGAAATCACATTTTTCTTTTTTCTAAATACTCTGATGCCCCACTTTTTTTTTTGTTTTTGTTTTTGTTTTTTTTTTTTGTTATGCTTAATAAAAAAGATTGACGCCAGTAGATTTTTTTCACCCTAAATACAAGCAATTCCAAAATTTGGAAAAGTTACTCTAAATGTTTGTCTTACTTATACTACTACTACAAAACAGAAAAACTTAGGGATTACTATCCTTAGGCTTGACTCATAGAGTTTATATTATAGACTCAAAAATAGAATGATGTGAAGAAATGCTTTTAAATGTTTTCATATAATACCCTTGGGGTTGTTCTGATCTTTTCTAATTATATATTTATTCAAAGGCCAAATATGTGACTACTTATTTTATGAGGTCTACAAAATACATCTGCTACACAACAATAGAAATAATACTATTCAAGGGCTTACTGCAATATCATATTTATTCTTTATATAGGCCCAACGACAGACAAACATTCCCCTGATGGAATGTTGTATAAAAGTCTTTATTGTAGGCTTCCTAACAGACAAGAATAGTTATAGGCAAGAAACAAATAAAATGGCAGAAGTTAATGTTTTGACTCTTCTTCAGAACTGACTACAAAGTTAAGTTCAAGATAAAGCATTGCCTAAAACAATAGCTTTTCCCATTTCATTTTGGATAAAATTACTTTCTCATGTGTAAAAAAAAAAGAAAAAAGCTAGTAGCTAGCAAGGCCATAATAAAGTCTGAATGAGTTTCTATTTACCTCTTTACTATATAGACTTCTGTTTATTGGTAGTATGTCATTTACAAAGGACTTTTTAATCTTTTTTAGTTTAATTACTTAAGAAGAGTTTTGTGCCCACGAAAAACTTTCTATTTGCCATCCATAGTGACATTTGAAAATTGTATTTGAAGAATCATGGAATAACATATATTAGTAAGCAGCAAAATCTGTTTTTTGAACTCCTGGATATAAGTCCACATCTGGACAATCTAAAAGATTATGGTTTCCAAAGATGGATTGGTAAATGTTTAGTCTTCAAAATGACCTTCAGCTATATTGGATTGCATGTAGTATCAAAGTAGGACATGGTGACCTTAGGATTATAGTTCCTCTCACAAGTCAGGGCAGAAATAAAACTGTATTTTGAATGTGACTCTCCAGGATGAACTATACTATACCTGGGTTTTGAAATGAATTTTTGGACACAATCCCTGACAGAATTCCTTTGGGCTAGTCCATATTAAAGGGCAAATAGTTGTGTTTAGCTATTATATGCAATTAGAAAATACATAGGTTTAATATATTTGACAGATGAACCTAATTTTATATGAAATGTTTAGGCTTCAGAAAGCTCCTAGGTGGCATGGAGAGGGATACTATTTGCTTTCTTTTATAGGAAACTAAATGTTTTCTTATACGAATGTCCTGATACTACATTATAAATATCCAGTATTTGATAGGAAATATAATTTCATATAAGGCAGGATTATCTAGGATTCTGCATCTACTTTTATAGTTCATGTTACATGAGTAGTAAAATGCCAGTCTATGTAATTGGTCTTTTATAAAAATTTTTAATTCATACAAATAATGAACTATTTAAATTTTTTAAAATTTTAGTTTGTGTTATTGGAATCTGATTTACAAATCATATATTTATATTTCAATCCTGGCAGGAAACCATACCTGGAAATTTTTACTCTTCTCAAAGGAGCTTAGTATTTGCTTTAAAAAATTATCCTAAGATTAGTCTCTTTGACCTTCAAAGAATTTTCATCATAAACATATTTGAAGAATACTGGGAAAGATTTAGAAGATATATAACTTCTTACCTATTATATAGTTTTAGGCAGTTTTTAAAATATATAAAGAACTAAATCTAATGGTCTTGTACTGGGGTTACTATTAAGAAAAATAACTTGAAGCCTGTGAAAAGTTTGTAGAACTATAATAGAGTTGGTGAATATCGATTTTAAAAATAATATCTAATGCTTCCCTTTCAGAAGAAAATTAAAAGTCATTTAGACTCATGTTGTTTTATTTAATTCTTTTGAGAAAAGGTATTTGGATGGACTGGTGAACTAGGACCTGGAATTTACTGGTTAATTCCTTCCACAACTGGCTGTAGGCTAAAGAAAGAAATAAAAACAATAACAGAAGCAGCCCAACTTGTGTATAAAGATGAAACAGGAGAATTATTTCTTACAAAGGAATTTAGGTAAGTTTTGTTTTCTAAAGTTTAAACTATAGCAGCTGCCCTCAGTGGCACGTGCCTATAATCCCAGTGACTCAGGAGGTCGAGGCAGGAGGATTGAAGTTCAAGGCTAGCCTGGGCAATTTGGCAAGACACTGTCTCAAAAATAAAATAAAAAGGGCTGGGTATGTAACTCAATGGTGGAGCACCCCTGGGTTCAATTCCAAGTATAGTTAAAAAAAAAAAAAAAAAAAAAGATTTGAACTCTAGCATCTAGACCAGATATATATCAGTAGCCTGTCTTTCTCCCTTTACTTTGTTCAGTTCCCACCCCATCCTCATATTTTAATTCAGTAACTCAATTCTTGTGACAGTGTGGATGAACCTGGAAGTTATTATGCTAAGAGAAATAAAGCAGGTTCACAGATACCTCATGATTTCACTTATATATAGAATCTAAAAAAAAGTCAAACTCAAGCCAAGATAGTTACCGGGGTCTGGGTGTAGTAGGATTGGGGAGATGTTGGTTGAAGGATACAAAATTCATTTAAGCAGGAGAAATAAGTTCATAATAATAATAATAATATCTGTTGCATAACTGGTAACTGTAGTTTACAGCAATGTACTATAAACATGAAAATTGTTGAAACAGTAAGTTTTAAATATTCTCACCACAAAGAATAAGTATGTGAAATAATGGATATATTATTTAGTTTGATTTAATCATTCTACAGTGTGTGTGTGTGTGTGTGTGTGTGTGTTATGATCCATAGATTTATATTTTTAAAAGAACTCATTTAACTAGGCATCTAAAAGTGACCATTAATTCAGAAGTCTGGGATTATCATTAATTTCTGTGTTCCAAACTCTTTGCAAGTCAGCCTTAGTCACACATCTACTAATATCACTCCTACTAGACACTGCCTTTAGAAATAGATACTGATAATTGAATTCTTGATTTTGATAACTGTCAAATATGGAATCCAAAACTTAAGTAGTTCTACACCTGAGATGTACATGATAAGATTTGCCCACAGGCAGAGAAAGGAAAGGGAGAAAAAAGAAGGGCCTTACTACTATTCATTGAGTTTCTACTCTGCACTGAGATAATATGATTTGCTTTAGAAGTTTGTTTATATCATTTATTACTAGACTGAGCCCAAAATGCACTCGGATACAGTATAGGTCACAAAAGTTACTTCCTTTGAAAATTTTCCTTACAGAAACCTTCTTTAGTCTAGTTGTCTTAAGGACAAGAAATAATTTTCTGTTTTTGTAATTTTAGTTCAACTTTATCAGACATATTTGAAGTAATTGATTTAGATGGAAATGGTCTTCTTAGTCTTGAAGAGTACAATTTTTTTGAATTGCGAACAAGTGGTGAGAAATGTGATGAAGATGCTTGGGCTATCTGCAGAGGTAGGCACTTCTCTTTTTCTTAATGATGTATAGAAAAACAGATAACTTTCTTTTATTCCTAAGAAGTAAGAAGCCAAACTTATCCATGGAATATTATGATAGCATTTAGGATGGTTTAAAAATAGTAGCATTATATGTAAATTATAAAACTTAAAGGTTTATTTTTCTTAAACTGGTGGTGTAATACTCAAGTTAAAAGAACATGTGTATTACTTAATTGTATTTTCAGTTTACGGCCTATGCTGAAGCTTAAAAGAAAAAACTGTCTTAATTTCTTGATACCACTGAACCACACACTGTGCCCAGGAGAGGGCAGCAGAGAGTTAATCAACTGGAGTTTAAAAAATTAAGAGGTCCTTGAAGTTGTTTAGACATTTTAAGAATTCCTTAATATTTTTTGTGTTTGAGTTGAATTAAGAAGGTCCATCTATGGAAATATTGAAGCCCCAAGTGCCAAAATGGACAGACAACATAACTGAAAATGAGACAGTTGCCACTTAGGAGTAGTCTGGGATGAGGGTAGGAACTGAGTAACTCAAGGTCAAAGGGAAAAAACAAAGCCATATCCAACTACAGATTACAGAACAAGAAGTATGAGGAGGCCAGAATGCAGTCAGTAGAGAGATTAACTCACATATGCTGTCTCTGGGATAGTAATATATTCTTCTCAAAATGGTCAAAGCTTGGTGAGCCGGTGAGTCAAGTGGGAGTCTGATAAATCTGTTTGTCTAAACAGCAAGTAGGGTAGAAATATTATCTCATTAATCTAAAATTTTTAGTACAAAATTTTAGTTAAAAATAACCAAGGTAGCAGGCTGAAGTTGTGGCTTAGTGGTGGAGCACTTGCCTAGCATGTGTGAGGCACTGGGTTTGATTCTCAGCACCACATATAAACAAATAAATAAAATAAAGGTCCATCAACAACTAAAAAGTATTTAACTAAAAAAAAGTTAATTACAACCAATAATAACAAATGTGTATGTTGATTTATAATAGTAAATTTTGGCTCAGATTGATAATATATGCAATAGAGTGTTATCTATAATAAGATATAATTATCTTATAATGTTAATGATATAATCTCAATTCATTGGCACTAGAGCACATTCCATAAGAGTGAATTATAATTAGGTTTTTATTATGGTGAAATTATTGATAAATAACATTCTGGTCAAATAATTAAATTGACAGAGTTGATAATTTATATCTTTTGAGAACTTTTCATGTACCAGATTCTGATTGAAACAATTCTATGTATCAATTCTGTGAGGTAGTGCTATTATTATTCTCATACTACAAATAAGGAAATAGAATCACAGAGGCTGAACAGCTTGACCAAAGTCATGTAGCAAGAAGGTTTCACAGCTGGGTTTCATACCTAAGCAGTCAGACTCTAGTACCTTAAACTTCATGCTATCAAAAAGTTCCAAAACTGATTGACTTAAAATGATTTTGGGAGATCTGGGGATATAGCTTAGTGACAGAGCATTTGCCTAGCATGCATGAGGCTCATGCATGGGTTCAATCCCCAGTACCAAAGGGGGGGAAAGATTTGGGGGGAATAGCTCCTTCAGTGACATAAATAATACTGCAAAGTAATGTGAGCTTTTTAGTTTCTGAAATGTTTACCTTCATTATCATGTAATATTAATTTTATTCATTCTTCCCCTTGATAATAAAATTGTATCACTTAGCTGTAAGATAATCTTTTTTTTTTCTTTTTGAGATGGGGTCTCACTTTGTTGCTCAGACTGACCTAAAACTTGGGATCAGACTGCCTTACCCTCCTGAATAGCAGATACAGGCATGCACCAACATGCCAAACTAAGATCATCTTCATTAACTTTTTTTAGACTTAAAGGTGACTTCATTTTTATTTTGTTTATTAATAGTCTATTTTGTTAGAGCAATTTTCGATCTACAGAAAAACTGAGTAGGAAATACAGAGCTCTCCCATATACCTATCCCCTATCCATCCCCACCAAGTTTCCCCTATTATAACATCTTCAATTAGTATGGTACAATTGTTATAATTAATGAGCCAATATGGATATATTATTATTAACTAAAAGTCCATAGTTTATAATAGGGTTCACTTTTGTGTGGGTATTTACAAATATGTCATGTATCTGTCATTACAGTATCCTTCAGGATACTGCCTAAAATTTCCCTGAGCTCCATCTATTCATCTATTTATTTGTCCGCCATACCTCTGGTAACCATATAATTTGCCTCTTCCAGAGTATCACATAGTTGGATCCACACAGTATGTAGACTTTTCAGAGCGACTTCTTTCACTTAGCAATGTGCATTTAAAGTTCCTTCATGTCTTTTTATAGCTTTATAGCTCATTTCTTTTTTTTCTAAATAATATTCTATTGTATAAATGTACCAGTATTTGTATTTATCCTCTTGTCTATAGAAGAACATCTTGGTGGCTTCCAGTTTTTGGCAATTATGAATACAGCTGCTACAAAATGTGTGTGAAGGCTTTTGTGCAGAGAGGTTTTCAACTCATTTTAATTCATTTCAATTCAATGATTGCTGAATTATATGATGAAACTAGATTTGACTTTGAAAGAACTGCCAAACTGTCTTACAAAGTGTCTGATATTAGTTTTGCATTTCCACCAAAAAATAAATTAAAATTCCTGTCGTACCACCTTCTTATCAGTATTCATTATTGTTAGTTTTTTTTATTTTGTTCATTCAAAGATGTTATATCTTATTGTTATTTTAGATTGCAGTTCCCTAATAAGATATGATGTTGAGCATTCTTTTTGTTTATTTATTTGCCATCTATGTATCTTCTTTGGTGAGGTATCTGTCCAGATCTTTTGTCCATTGTTTAATTGGGATATTTGTTTTCTTATTTGTTGAATTAAAAAAAAAATTTGTAGTTGTAAATAGACAGCATGCCTTTATTTTGTTTATTTTTATGTGGTACTGAGTATCAAACCCAGTGTCTCACATGTGCTAGGCAAGCACTCTGCCACTGAGCTACAAACCCAGCCCCTTCTTATTGTTGAATTTTAAGAGTTCTTTGTATATTTTGAATACAGATACTTTATGTGGATGTGTGTTTGGCAAATGTTTTCTCCTCGTCAGTGCTTTGTATTTTCATTCTTTTAACAGTGTCTTTCACAGAGCAAACTTTATTTTTTTATTAGCGCCTCATAATTATATATAATAATTGGTTTCATTTTGACAAAATCATATATGCAAGGAATTTGATTTCTCTTTCCCACCTTTTCCCTTCCCTCTTTCCTCCCCCTATTCTCTCTCTTTTATTAAACTTCCTTTATTCTACATATAAATAAAGGTGAAATTTTCTTTGGTACCTTTATAAATGAATATGCCATGATTTTGTTAAATTCATTCCATTTATCTTCCCCTTTCCCTTCCTCTCTCCCTCTCTCATTCTCCTTCTTACACTGCACTGATCTTCCCTGTATCTTTATGGTATCAAATTCCCTCCCCAACTACCTTCTTTGTTTTGCTCTAACTTCCACATATGAGAGAAAACATTTGACCCTTGATTTTCTGAGTCTGGCTTATTTTACTTAGCATGATTTTCTCCATTCCTGTCTATTTACCAGAAAATGCCATTATTTCATTCTTTGTGACTGATAAAACTTTCCATTTTGTACAAATGGCACATTTTCTTAATCCATTCATCTACTGAAGGGCATCTGGGTTGATTCCATAATTTGACCACTGTGAATTGTGCTGCATGGCTTTAATATGCTGATTTGAGATCTTTTGGATAAGAACTGAGGAGTGGGATAGCTGGGTCATATGGTGGTTCCATTCCTAGTTTTTTGAGGAATCTCCACACTGCTTTCCAGAGTGGTTGTACTAATTTGCAGACTACCAATAGTGTAAGAATGTACCTTTACCACATCCTCACTAATATTTATTATTATTCATGTTCTTGATAATTACCATTCTGACTGGAGTGAGATGAAATCTTAGTGTAGTTTTGATTTGCATTTCCCTAATTGCTACAGATGCTGAACATTTTTTTTTATATTTCTTGGCCATTTGTGTTTCTCCTTTTGAGGAGTTTCTCTTTAGTTATTTGCTCATTTATTGATTGGGCTGTTTGCTTTTTTGGCATTATTTTGAGTGACTTATATTCTACTTATATAATCCCCTGTCAGAGGAATAGCTGGCAAAATTCTCCCATTGCATAGGCTCTCACATCACACTCTTGATTGTTTCCTTTGCTGTGCAGAAGCTTTCTAATTTAATGGCATCCAACCTATTGATTCTTGGTTTTACTTCTTGAGCTTTAGGAGTCTTATTGAGGAAATCTGTGCCTGCACCTATATGATAAGAATGTTGATCTTATAGCAGTTGCAAGGTTTCTGATCTAATTTTTAAGTCTTTGATCCATTTTGGTTTGACTTGTGCAGGGTGAAAGGGATTTAAATTAATTTTTCTACATATGGATATCTAGTTTCCCCAGTACCATTTATTAAAAAGGTTGTCCTTATATTTTTGGTACCTTTGTCAAGTATCAAATTACTGTAAAAATTTGCAGTTGTCCTTGGGTCTTCAATTCCATTGGCCTTCATATTTATTTTGATATAAATACCATGCTGTTTTTGCTACTATAACTCTGTAGTATAATTTGAGATCAGGTATTATGATGTCTTCTGCATCAGTTTTCTTGTTCAAAATTGCTTTGGCTTTTTTGGTATCTTATTCCTCCAAATGAATTTTAGGACTATTCTTTTCTAGTTCTATGAAGAGTGTCCTTGGTAATTTAATGGGGACTGAGTTGAATGTGTGTATATTGCTTTTGGTAGAATAGCCATTTTGACTATATTAATAGCAGACTTCATTTTAATGAAGTCCCACTTGAGAATTTTTTTTCTTTCATGGATTATGCTTTTGATGTACCTAAAATCTCATCAGCAAACCCAAGATTGGGTTTTGTGTTTTACATTTGAGTCTGTGAGCCATTTAGAGTTAATTTTTTGTGAAACATATAAGGTCTATATCTAGGTTTATTTATTTTTGTATGTGGATGTCCAATTGTTGCAGTACCGCTGTTTCTTTTCTTCATTAAATTGTCTTTGTAAAGTATTAGTTGTATGGGTATATTTTAGGTTCTTTGTTCTGTTCCATTGAGGTATTTGTCAGTTCTTTCTTCCACCAGTACCACACTGTCTTAATTACTGTAGCTTTATAGTAAATTTTGGAATCAGATGTTTATAAACCTTTTAAACATTATTAAGGATGGACAATTTGCAGTTTCAAAAGTTGATTAGTTATTGCAAGTCTCTACAGTATCAAGACACACTTTTCTTTAAAGTAATGTATTACATATAGATTTTTTTTATTTTATGTTACTACATAGTAGCTCCAACACTCATTTTAGTAGCTACCATTTCTCTCCATGATTTAATTACATATTTTTTTCCTTGGAAACATGAGTCACTTTTACCTCTAAACATTTTTAACTATTAAACAGTCAACCAGTTTTAGACAGGTGTGTCTCCACTTACAATAATGCATACAAAGAGGTATTATATCAAATAAGAATATTGAGTATATCACAGATGGGAGTTGAAAATTAAATCTTCCTTATCATAGGACAGTCACCAAAATAAAATCAGTAAATGACTATTTATTATCCAAAGACACATTTCAGGGTAAATACAATATAGACGTATTATAGACAAATTCAGGAATTATTCATATCTAGGTACTTCTAGGTAAATTTAATTTTCTAAGAAATAATGTTAAAATGGGCATACTTAGACTTGCCTGGGAAAATTTGTTCCCCATTACCCAATAGTCTTTCGATGGCCAAAGGACAATTCAGTTAAAATTAAGTGAATTAGGAATATAGTAATTTCCTTAAATCTGGCACTATTCATGTATCCCTTTTTGAAACCTCAGTAGTTTGAGGGATATTATATCAAATTTATTCAGGTTCTCCTGGGCTTAAGGGAAAAATCTACATGAAACATTTTGATTTTTGAATATCAATAGGAACTGTAAATGAATAGGCAATTTGGAATTTATCCAGAAAAGTTCAAATTTCTTCTAAATTAGAATACATTTGTACTATTTATAATTTCAGGGGTTTTTTTTTGAAAAAGATTATATTCCATGATAGTATCTATGCTGAGTCATAGGAAGTTAGAAGGGTAGCTCTCAAGCATGTTTTCAAACACTCTTTTTCCACTTAGCTTACATATTCCTAAGATCACCTTTAAGATAAGCATTAATGAAGAATAATGTAGCCATATTAAATATGTGAATTTTCAAATTGTATAAGAAAAATATTTTTGGTTTTAACAGAGAATTTTGATACAAAGAAGAATGAACTAACAAAACAAGGATTTATGGATTTGAATCTAATGGAGGCCATTGATCAAGAAGGAGATCCTCGTGATCTTTGGATAACTCTACATTCAATGGGCTACAATAAAGCTCTGGAGTTGACAGAGGTAAAGCATATTTAAAGTTTTGCCAGTAGGTTTAAGTGTTTATAATATTTCACCCCTTGAACTTTTTCCCTGACACATGACTTTTGAATTGTTCACTGAAATCCTTGAATTTCAGCAGCATATGAATGAATCCTAGGTGCAGCAGTATGTTTCTGCTAGTTTATTCAAGTTCTATTCTTGCCTGAATTTTAGTTACTGTAAACAGCTAAATAATTCAGAGACACAAGAGTTTTGAGCACATTATATGTGGGAAAAAATTAGTAATTAAAAATATACTTTTTAATTGGAGATGACTATTTGAGTTGCTAAAGTCCCTTTTATATAGCAAAACTCTGTCCTAAAGGAATAAAGACTTAGAATAAAGAGAATGTGTCTATAGAAGAACTTGGAATTCTGATCTTTTTATAAGTGGTACTTGGGTTAATATTTGTAAAACACTTTGAACTGTTTCTGGCTCATACAAAGAACTATATATGTTATGTTTATCAACTGTCATCATCATTATTAATAACATAAGTATAAAAGTTGAATAAGACAATAAACCAGAGGAGTAACGAAAACTAAGCATTCCTTCTTGAGTTCTATAATATAAATATATATTTAAAATATAGAATTTAATTCAATGCAATTCCAATTAAAATCCCAATGACGTACCTTACAGAAATAGAGCAGGCAATTATGAGATTCATCTGGAAGAATAAGAAACCCAGAATAGCTAAAGCAATCCTTAGCAGGAAGAGTGAAACAGGGGGTATTGCAATACCAGATCTTCAACTCTACTACAAAGCAATAGTAACAAAAACGGCATGGTATTGGTACCAAAATAGAAAGGTAGATCAATGGTACAGAATAGAGGACACGGACACAAACCCAAATAAATACAATTTTCTCATACTAGACAAAGGGGCCAAAAATATGCAATGGAGAAAAGATAGCCTCTTCAACAAATGGTGCTGGGAGAATTGGAAATCCATATGCAACAGAATGAAACTAAACCCATATCTCTCACCATGTACGAAACTAAACTCAAAATGGATTAAGGACCTCGGAATCAGACCAGAGACCCTGCAGATTATAGAAGAAAAAGTAGGTCCAAATCTTCATCTTGTTGGTCTAGGACCAGACTTCCTTAAAAGGACTCCCATAGCACAAGAAATAAAAGCTAGAATCAACCACTGGGATAGATTCAAACTAAAAAGCTTTCTCTCAGCAAAGGAAACTATCAGCAATGCGAAGAAAGAGCCTACAGAGTGGGAGAATATCTTTGCCAATCATACTTCAGATAGAGCACTAATCTCCAGAATCTATAAAGAACTCAAAAAACTCTACTCCAAGAATTCAAACAGTCCAGTCAACAAATGGGCTAAGGAAATGAATAGACACTTCACAGAAGAAGATCTACAAGCAATCAACAAACATATGGAAAAATGTTCAACATCTCTAGTAATAAGAGAAATGCAAATCAAAACCACCCTAAGGTTCCATCTCACCCCAATTAGAATGGCGATTATCAAGAATACGAGCAACAACAGGTGTTGGCGAGGATGTGGGGAGAAAGGTACACTCATACACTGCTGGTGGGGCTGCAAATTAGTGCAGCCACTCTGGAAAGCAGTGTGGAGATTCCTTAGAAAACTTGGAATGGAACCACCATTTGACCCAGCTATCCCACTCCTTGGCCTATACCCAAAGGACTTAAAATCGGCATACTACAGAAATACAGCCACATCAATGTTCATAGCTGCTCAATTCACAATAGCCAGACTGTGGAACCAACCTAGATGCCCTTCAATTGATGAGTGGATAAAGAAACTGTGGTATATATATACTATGGAATATTACTCAGCCATAAAGAATGATAAAATTATGACATTTGCAGGCAAATGGATGAAATTGGAGAATATCATGCTAAGTGAGATAAGCCAATCTCAAAAAGCCAAAGGACGAATGATATCGCTAATAAGTGGAGGTTGACACATAATGGGGGGGAGGGAAGGGTTAGAGTTAGGGTTAGGGAGGGGGGCAAGTATAGAGGAAGGAACTACTGTATAGAGGGTAAAGAGGGGTGGGAGGGGTGGGGGGAAGGGAAAAAAATAACAGAATGAATCAAACAACAATGCTCTATGTAAATTTATGATTACACAAATGGTATGCCTTTACGCCATGTACAATCAGAGAAACAACATGTATCCCATTTGTTTACAATAAAAAAAAAATAAATAAAATAAAATAAAATATAGAATTTAAGAGTTTCAGTTTCAGGCCACATTAGGCAACAATACATTTGTTTATACTCTTAAAATAAAAATATTACTTTTCTTTTCCATATATGAATCTAGAGGGCAACACTAGCATTGATAAATTTAAAATTTTAGATGCATCAAAACTTTGGTTTAATTCCTAGTTTTGACATCATTCAGGCTTATAAGCCTGTTTCCTGGGGGTTTTGTTTTTATTTTTTATTTGTGGGGGTTGCCATTTTTAGTAATAGAAGGCAAATAGTAACAGTAACTTTCTATATCCTACTTTAATTTTTTTTTTCAGTGCTGTGGATCAACCCAGGGCCTCTCATATGCTAGGCAAGAACTTGGTCACTGAGCTACATCCTTAGCCCTTATACACTACCTTAATCTAACATTCATTTAGTCTAGCATTTAAACATGGTATAAAATCAGTATCTAATCTATGAACAATATTTATCTGCTCCACATGCTTTTACTTAATAGAGAAGTTAAAAGCAATTGAAAATTTATTAAAGCATTTACTAATGTGATTTACCTTTGAAATAATAGACATGAAAGATTTATGAGATAAAAATTTAATTTAAATTTTATATAGTAATAGGTTAATATGTTTACATTGTTTAAAACTTAAAAGGCAAGAAAATTACAGTGGAAAATATAAAAAAAGATGAGATCACCATTTAACTGAAATAAAAAGACAAAGCTATGTTTATTGCTTACTATAAGGGATTTCTATGCAGGTACACAGTTGCTCCAAAACAGAATGCACATTTTATTTAATTTAGGATTTGGGGGAGACATGAAATTCAGGGATTGTCTAGCTTTTAGATTGACAGCATCTGGGAAATATGGTTTCTTGGGTGAAACTGTTGATTGGTTAGTGCTATGGTGCACTTATTGGTGTGAATTTGTACCTGACTTGAAGAAGTGAGGAGCTAACAATGATTGTTTTACCAAAGTGTGTTCACTGAGGTGACGGTTGTTTCTGATTAATTGAACAGGTTAACAGCAGTTCTCATGGATAATATATTAACTGTGACAACAGAATAATTATTTTTTTCTGAAGTTGTGAGAACCTTTTTGTTTCCTCTTTTGATATATATCCTGCTTAAGCTATAGAAGGAACTACCAAAGATTTACCCAACTGCTATTGTTTATTCTCTAGCGAGCTTTTATCTGTGGAGATATGACTTAGTTTGTACATTGATTGTGATTTCATACAATATTATTTATGAATTTTCTGTTGGCACAGTGACTGTGCAGAATCATCTCAAGACTCTGGTCAATGGTTTTAAAAAACTCTGAGACAAGCAACAATAAGTGTTGGTGAGGATGTGGGGAAAAGGGTTCACTCATACATTGCTGGTGGGACTGCAAATTGGTGTTAACTATTATAGAAAGCAATATGGAGGAGATTCCTCAGAAAACTTGGAATGGAACCACCATTTGACCCAGCTATCCCACTCCTTGGTTTATACCCATAGGACTTAAAATCAGCTTACTACATTGATGCAGCCACATCAATGTTTATAGTGGCTCAATTCAGAATAGCTAAAATATGGGACCAACCTAGACGCCTTTCAATAGATGAATGAATAAAGAAACTGTGATATATATACACAATGGAATATTACCCAACCTTAAAGGAGAATAAAATTCTGACATTTGCAGGTAAATGAATGGAGTTGAAGAATATCATGCTAAGCTAACTAAGCCAATCCAAAAAATCAAAGACCAAATATTTTCTCTGAAATGTGGATGCTGATTCATAATGGGGTGGGTGGGGCAAGGGAAGAATGGAGGAACTTTAGATTGGGCAGAGGGGAGTGAGGGGAGGGGAGGGGTTATAGGGATGGGAAAGGTGGTGGAATGAGATGGACATTATTACCCTATATACATGATGTAAGATTACACGAATGCTGTGACTGCATCGTGTATAACCAGAGAAGTAAAAAGTTGTGTTCCATTTATGTACAATGAATTGAAATGCATTCTACTGTCATGTATAATTAATTAGAACTAATTAAAAAATAGGGAAAAAACTCTTGAAACAAACAAATATAAGTATTATAAGAAATGACTGGAGGGCACTCCTGAATTATGACCCCAGATTTTCCAGATGTGGCCAAGAAAATAAGTACTAAGGACTCATTGAGTTTACCTTGTATAGCCTTTTGTAGTTACCTCTTTTTAAAATTTTTTTATTCTTTTAAATTATACATGACAATAGAATCTATTTTATATATTTATACATGCATGGAATAGATCTTATTCTAATTGGGATCCCAATGTGTACACAATGTTGATATTCACTGTTGTGTATTCATATATGTATATAGGAAAGTTATGTCAGATTCATTCCATTGTCTTTCCTATTCCTATTCTCCCTCCCTACCCTTTATTCCCCTTTGTCTATGCCACTGAACTTCTATTCTTCCCCTCCCCACCTTGTTGTGGGTTAGCATTCACATATCAGAACATTAGATCTTTGGTTTGGGGAATTGGCTTATTTCACTTAGCATGATAGTCTCCAGATCCATCAATTTACTGGAAAATGTCATAAAGTCATTCTTCTTTATGGCTGAGGAATATTCCATTGTGAATATATGCCACAATTTCTTTATCCATTCATCTGTTGATGAGCATCTAGATTGGTTCCATAGCTTAGCTATTGTGAATTGTGCTGTTTTGAACCTTAAAATGACTGTGTCACTGTAGTATGCTGATTTTAAGTCCTTTGGGTATAGGCCAAGGACAGGGATAACTGGATCACATGATGATTCCATTACTAGTAGTTGCCTCTTTTTAATTACTAGTAGTAGATCTTTTTTACTTGTAGTGTTAATCCAGCCTACAGTATTAGCATTAGTTGGTCCCTGGGTTATGGAAAGTAAACTGGTCTTAAGCTCTGTGTCATAATTACTATGTTAACCAAAAGCAGGCAACTTGAATACCACTAAGAGTGGTGTGACTCCAATGGAAGGGATCACTATCTTCAGGAGTTTTTTTTTCCCAAAGGAGTTTGTAGTAGTCGTCTATTACCTGAGGTTTCAGTTTACTATGGTCATCTGCTGTCTAAAAGTATTAAACAGAAAATTCCAGAAATAAACAATTCCTAGGCTTTAAACTGCATGCTATTCTGAACAGTGTGATGAAACCTTACCAGGTCCTGTCCTTTCCTGCTTGGGATGTGAATTTTCCCTTTACCTAGCTTATACATGCTTATACATGGGGATAATTTAGTAGCCATCTTAGTTAAAGAAGAATTGTCACTATATCATAGTGCTTGTGTTCAGGTAACCCTCATGCAGTAGCCCAAGGCTATGTTACAATAACTACATCATTCACCTCACTTGATCTCATCAGGTAGGTATTGTATCATCCTACATCATCACAAGAAGGGTGAATACAGTACAATAAGATTTTTTGAGAGAGACAGAACACATTCACATAACTTATTACAATATACAGGTTGAACAATCCTAATCTGTTCTGCTTTTTGTTTTTGGTATTGGGAATTGCAGTCAGGGACTCTACCACTGAGCTGTATCCCCAGATCCTTTTTATTTGGAGATAGGGTCTGGCCAAGCTACCCAGTCTGACCGCAAACTTGGAATTTTTTACCTCAGCCTCCTCAGTTTTGGGGATTACAGGAGTGCACCACCATACTTGACTGCGAAACACTTTTAAGCACTGACATGATACCACAAGTGGAAAATTCCTCACCATGAAACTTTGGTTCATGTACTAAATTATTCAAAATTTTGTATAATGGGGGCATGGGGTTATAGCTTAATGGTAGAACATGTGTTTAGCATGCACAAGACCCTGTATTCAATCCCCAGCACAAAACATCAGAAAGAAAGAAAAAGAAATGGCTTCCATTAAAGAGAGATTTATATATGTGGACACATTGGATTTAAAGGTTATGTATGAGATATTTTGATTTATACAAGATGTTTTGACTGATTTAAGGCTTGTAATTACTCTGAGACAAGAAGGCTGTTTGACTCTTAAATTAATGTATAGGTTATGATAGGCAGTGGTTCCTCCATGTATTCAACCTACATTTTCCTGTTTGCAAACAGGAAATGTTTATGATAATCTATGAAGAAACAATCAGTAATCTTACAGTCTATTCTAGTTGTATTGTATATGTATGTGAAATTGTTTGCCCATAGTGATTTGGGAACCATAGTGATTTCATTGGTAATTCCTCAAATCATCTATAACATAAGTAATCTAATGTCTTTGTGAGCTATAATTTGAACATGTGTAGGAACTCTCATATTGTCTGGAAGTAGATTATGTCAAATTGAGAGGCATTGTGTTACAAAGAAAGAATAAACAAACTGACAATCATAGGTTTGGGGAAAGGATTTAGGATTGTTAGAAATCTTATTATTAAGTGGTCTTAATAAACCAAGACAAGTAAAATTAATTTTAATTTTTCAACTTACTTTATACTTTGAATTTGTCTTTTATTTTTCCCTCCACAATCAGCCACAACCAATCATTTTTTACTTTATTTTATTCTTATTAAATTTTCAATTCAGATTTTAGAATTGTAGATTATATGTTCCCCATATCAACCCATAAAGGGAAAATCTCTGTCAAAGAGTACCATAACTTTTTTATTGCTCTTGCTACAAGGACATTGCCCCTATAGCACCATGACTTTTTTTTTTTTTTCAGCACCATAACTTGTAAACTGTTCTTTCATTGAATGTTCATAAGCAAAAGTTAACATATTTAGTTTTCCCTATTCTTTTTTTATAAAAATAATTTTATAGTATAAATTTCTTTTGAAATTCAAAATTGGGAAAAATTACTTCATGTTTTAGATTGTAAGAGCTATATATCATATTTTTATTTCACTTTTATTTTGACTAACAGGTAACTGAGAGCTTAATAGTGTGCTAAATTTAAGTAGCATCCTATAATCTAGATTTTATTATTACAATATTCTCTACCTTCTTTATTATTTGTATATTGTTAAAAATTTTATAATTAAAACTTAATAATAGTCTTGCTTTTTGCATGCTTCCAATATTAATTTAGTAAAATTAAGAGAATAAGTAAATAAAAGATCAAGGTTAAAAACAAAAAATAATAAAAGTATAGAGCAGCTCTTTTAGTTTTGATAATATTTAATTTTTAAAATTACAGAGAAAGCCCAGTGACTTGGGAGGCTGAAGCAGGATGATTGGGAGTTCAAAGACAGCCTTAGCAATGGTGAGGCACTAAGCAATTCAGTGAGGTCCTGTCTGTAAATAAAATATAAAATAGGGCTGGGGATGTGGCTCAGTGGTCAAGTGCCCATGAGTTCAATCCCTGGTACAAAAAAAAAAAAAAAAAATTCAGAAAAAGTGTTTTTAACAAATGCTTTACTTTCTGGAATCTTTAAATATTGATACTTTATTGGATAAAACTGATAACCAAGACCTTTTATTTATTTTTTTAAATTTATTTTTATTGTAAACAAATGGGATACATCTTGTTTCTCTGTACATGAAGTAGAGGCATACCATTTGTGTGATCATACATTTACCCAGGGTAATAGTTTTTGATTCATTCTGTTATTTTTTTCCTTCCCCCCCACCCCTCCCACCTCTCTTTTCCCTCTATACAGTCCCTCCTTCCTCCATTCTTGTCCCCCTCCCACTCCCCATAATGTGTCATCATCCGCTTAGCAGTGAGATCATTCGCCTTTTGGATTTTTGAGATTGGCTTATCTCTCTTAACATGATATTCTCCAATTTCTTCCGTTTGCCTGCAAATGCCATAATTTTATTATTCTTTATAGCTGATTAATATTCCATTGTGTATATATACCACAATTTCTTTATCTATTCATCAATTGAAGGGCATCTAGGTTGGTTCCACAGTCTGGCTATTGTGAATTGAGCAGCTATGAACATTGATGTGGCTGTATCTCTGTAGTATGCTGATTTTAAGTCCTTTGGGTATAGGCGGAGGAGTGGGATAGCTGGGTCAAATGGTAGGTCCATTCCAAGTTTTCTAAGGAATCTCCACACTGCTTTCCAGAGTGGCTGCACTAATTTGCAGTCCCAACAGCAATGTATGAGTGTACCTTTTTCCCTACATCCTCTCCAACACCTATTGTTGCTTGTATTCTTGATAATCGCCATTCTAATTGGTGTGAGATGGAATCTTAGTGTAGTTTTGATTTGCATTTCTCTTAACCAAGACCTTTTAAATGGCAAAATATTATCAGAATCTATTCATTACTGAAAAAAATAAATCAACCCTCTAAAAATGCTACAATAATCATTATGATTATTATAAATAATCTTTTCTTTTAGAATTCTGCATCATAAAATACTTTTGTACACATCACTTTATTAGATATTTCCAACATTCTTGGCAGAATACATACTATTTATTTTCATGTTTTCAGTGAACAAACTCCTCATAGGAGTGAAATGACTTCTCCCAGCTCACATAGTGAGTAAATGGAAAAGTCTGATTAATAAACCCAGGTTTTTTTTTTTTTTAATTTTTGCTGGGGATTAGACTCAGAGCCTTCTTTATGCTAAGCATACACTTTACACTGAGCTATCTATCCCTATCTCCTATGATATCTTAAAAGGGAAACTTTATTATCCAAAGTTATCCAAATATTTCATTAAAATATTTTAGGGGTTAGAGATGTAGTTCAGTGGTATAATGTGTAGGTTTAATCCCCAGAGCTACAAATAATATAATTAAAGCAAAAACTTGTGTTCCTATTCCACCAAATTAACTTCAAATTTTATCTTTTATTTCCCCAAAAGATAATTGATGTGTGTGAATTTATTCATTTTTTCAATGAATACTATTGAATATTTACTATGTGATTCATTTGTAAAAGAGAGATAATGATGAGTAAAATATTTAAAATTTCTGCCCACAAGGAATTTATGTTCCATGAAAGAATAATTAAAAGAAAAATAAAATCATTTCAAAAGTGTTTTTTTGTTTTGTTTTGTTTTGTTTTTGTTTTTGTTTTTTGTTTTACACTGGGGATTGAACTCAGGGGCACTTAACCACTGAGCCATGTCCCCAGCTCTTTTTTATATTTTATTTAGAGACGGGGTCTCCCTAAGTTGCTGAGGCTGGCTTTGAACTTGTGATCCTCCTGCCTCTGCCTCCCAAGCCGCTGGGATTATAGGCTTGCACCACCATACCTGGCTCCAAAGTGTTTTTGAAAGAACCAAGCCAGAAGCTGAACAATAAAACAATGAGAAAGTGACAGAGATTGGAAAAAGAGAGCAGAACTCTCTGCAGAGGTGCTATATAAGCTTTAACCAGAAGGAGAATGAGGTACCCATATGAAAAGATATGAGAAGAATCTGCCAAATGGAGAGAACACTGTGTACAAAGTCCCTAACATACAAATTTGTTCTAAGATCTTAAAGATGAGTGTAGCTGGAACATAGCAGAGCTGGAGACTGAGTTGGATACAGACACAAAGGCTAATATGTGCAGCATATTGTAGGCTCATGTAGGCAGCACATTGTAAAGACTAAAGGTGGACACTAGAAAAATTCAATTTGAATTGCAGAAAATATTTTTAGATATCGTATTTTATAGGTGTTCTGGGCTATGTTTGAATTGTAAATTTATTTTTCTACCTTTGATATTTTTGGTATGCTATATCCATGCATTAAGTTTCAGTTGTAAACATGATTTCTTCAGGATCTGTGATGAATTATTTCTGTAACCTTAACATTAGAAAAGGCAATTAAATAAAATGTTATTAGGACTGAACCAAATGGTGGAGTAGATAGTATTGTGGTGTAAAGGAGGTATTATTGATTTACTAGGGGCAATTTTTTTTGTTTGTTTGGTTTTTGCAATACTGGAAATTGAACCCTGGGGAACCCTGGGGAACGACTGACCTGCATCACCAACCCTTTTATTTTTTGAGTCAGGGAATTGCTAAATTGCCCAGGCTGGCTTTGAACTTGGAATCCTCTTGCTCCAACCTCTCAAATCACTAGCATTACAGGTGTATGCCACCATGCCCAACTCTTTCTTTCTCTGTGAATATTATCAGTTAATAGGCTACCAAAGAGTTAGAATCTCATGCTTTTTTATTAGTCAATTCATAGTACTAAAATTTTTCTCTAAAGTTATATCAGAAGGAAAAGCTATGAAGTTTAATGCATCTTTTGAAATCATATGATACATATATTAATAAATTAAGCAATTTATTTTAAATTCTAGTGGAAGGATAAAGCAATATTTTCTTTTTCTTTCTTATCAGGCATGTCCATTTGTCATAGATATCTATGCAGAAAAATGCAAGCCAAGAATTAAAGCTGTCCATATGGAGGGATGCAGTGGGCAACTTGAGAAGGCCATTTGCAAATCTGTCCTTAACAAGGGTGATACCAAAGTAATGAATGGCTATGAAAATATAATCATACATACTTATAATTGTGACATCTGGATAACATCAGTTATTGAAAATAAGGTATCAATTATGAGGTGGTTCTCCATGTTTTGCTACAAACTTTACTAATGTTATCTTCTTTCTTACTCTATTTTACATGGTAATTAACTATCCCACTATATTAATAATGCTTATAATGGATAAATACTCTTTCTCTTTAGGTTTCTAAATTGAACTGGGCATGATAATTCTTATGATTTTAAAAATCTTAAGATCACTCTTTTTCTTTTAAAATAGGAAAATAAAATATTTGAAAATCAATGAAGATAAGCATAATCTAGATACAGAGTGTTTAGTTTGTTAACATAATAGGGGCTACCAGAAAATATAAAACATGGTCTCTACTTACAAGGAGTTTATGAACTAATTGGAAAATCAAAATTAATAGTTTTGAAAAAGATCAGAGAATAATTAAATGGTAAATTATATAGTACCATTTATATGTACAATAATTTTATTCTATGTGTATCTCTCGCAGTTGTTTTTAGTTTGGACCATATTAGTTAAGAAATATTCTGATGAGGGGGACTGTCATGTGGGATTTAAGCATTGGTTGATTACTAGAATTTAGATACACTAAGAGACAACCTGTAGAAGCAAGGCAAAGTGTAAGGAAAAACAAGGGGGAGAGTCAATATGAATTACAGAGGAAAAAGGGAATAGCCACTATGCAGAAGCAGACAGCTTTGTTAGGAAGGAAAATAATATTGATGGAGTAGGTCCAGATTATATATATTATCCTGAAAACAAGATAGAGGAGTTTGGACTTGAAATAAGATAGGGTCTCCAACTAGTAAATTTCAGTCTTCAAATGGATCATAAAGTCTTAGAAGATGGTTCCTAAGATCCAGCATATTTCCTTTTCTGCCTTCTGTGTTTCATTAGGATTAAAAGTGTGGAAGGGAATCAGTATCTTATTCCAGTCCCTCTGCTCTGCTATTATCCATTATGCATACCTCTCTACCTCTTTTACCTCAAGAAAAATTAAATAAACTTCCTTTCCCAGAATATGGATAATAATACATTTTAGAAGGGGCTGGGGATATAGCTCAGTTGGTAGAGTGCTTGCCTTGCAAACACAAGGCCCTGGGTTCAATCTCCAGCCCTTTAAAAAAATTAATAATACATTTTAGAGCTTACCCTGTGCCAGGCATTTACATATATTAAGGCATTTACTTCACAACACCCTATGGGGTAAGTGCCATCCCTGTTTTATATGGGAAACTGAAGCACAGGAAGATTAAGTAACCTGCAAAAGGTTATATAACTAAGTAATAGAAGAGTTGAGAAATAAATCCAGATAGTCTAACATTATACTTTGTAGTAATCATTAGAAAATGATTATAGGCTCTTCAGCAGAGGAATATTTTGAGCCCTGCATCTCTTCTGTTTATCAGTTTCATTCTGTCTTCTCTTGCTTCCTATCCAGTCTAGAGGCCATTATTTTTTTTAATCTCAATTGTTACTTCTTCCATAAAGTCTTCCTAGAAACCCAGTCCATATCTAATGTTGATTTTTCTGTATTTCTGTAGTTCCTCATGAATACCTCTGTTATAAGTCTTAACAAAATGTTTCGTAATTGTCATTTTATTTTTCTGTCTCCCCTAGACTGTGAACTAGCTCAGTGGGGTCAGGAATTGGATCTTTTCTATCAGTGTACCTAGAACCTACAACTGTTCTTAACACACAGTTAATATTAAATAAATGTTTATTGAATGAGTGAATGAGGAAGTAACACAATTTAATGGATGTTTCAGGCATACTAGTAGGAAGGTAGCATCAGAGTGAATGAAATGCAGAAAAACTAGAAGTAAAAGAAATACAGACTATTACTGTAGTAAACCAAAGATGAAATAATGTGACCTTAGTATATACAGTGGCCTAGGAATGAAGATAAGTGGTATATCCAAGTCACATTTAAAAGAAAAAGAGTAGGTAGTTGGGGACAGATTAGAAATGGTAAGAAAAAAACCATAGATACAAAGTTGAGAGAAGTTGAATGAATTTGTAATGAACTGTATTACATTAAAACGAAATTTTAGGACTTATTCTGAAGTTTATGTAAGTGTGTATTTATTAAAGAAAAAACTAACAACTTTGAATTTTTTATAGTCAGATAATAAAGTGATTATTCACATCAACAATGAGCTGAGTAAAAACTGCGTAAACAACAGAGGACTCAAGGTGTTTGCAGTTGAAGTGGCACCAAAATCTACAATGGTAATGCATTACTTTCTACTTAAAACTTTTGTCTCGTCTCCTTGAAAATGATTTTTGCTATTAATGCTATAAATAAACATGTAGATATGAGATGAAGTGAAAAATTATTTTGTGTGATATTCACATCAGTGTCATCCTGTACCCCAAGACAAAAAACTTTCTCTCTAACCTAACTCTCACTATTTAGTCGAGTGACTATGGGAAGTTCACTTATTCTGTCTGTTTCAGTCTCCTTAAAGGTAAAATTAAGATAATATCACTAATTTTAGGTATTTCACAAGGTTAATGTGAAGATAAAAATAAAATGATATAGATGCAAGCACTTTTGAGCATCATATAGGAAAATGCAAAGTAATATTGATGGTAGTATTGTTAGTAATAGGAATTTTAATAACCCCAGATATTTTAATCAACATTAAGATGTTCTAAGATTACCTGAGAGAGAAAATACCTCTGTTTTAGATAGGCCACTACATTGAGACTAAGAAATGAGCTCTAGTTCTGTTATTAGCAGAACTCTGGGTTTCTGATTTAGCCATGAATTCAAAGGCAAGGATGGATCAGTAGACTTCCAAGCTGTAGTGAAGGAACAAAGGAAAAAATTGTTTATTCTTAACTTTTCTTTCTCCATACTGTCCATGGACTTCTAAAACGTAGAATAGAATAATTCACGGTAAAGCATGAAGAGAGATTTTTATATTTCTCCATTTAAGATTTTAGGAGCAAGGTGTGGTGGCGCACACCTGTAATCCCAGTGGCTCAGGAGGCTGAGGCAGGAGGATCGTGAGTTCAGATCCAGCCTCAGTAAAAGTGAGGTGCTAAGCAACTCAGTGAGACCCTGTCTCTAAGTAAAATACAAAATAGGGCTAGGGATATGGCTCAGTGGTCGAGTGTCCCTGAGTTCAGACCCTGGTACCCCACCCCCCAAAAAAAAAAGAATTTAGGAAAGGATTATTTACTCCACGTTTCAACACCCCTGTTCATCTATATTTATACACACAGACCAACAAGTACTTTGTTAGGTAGACTTTAGACTGGATTATTCTGTTAGACCTTAGATCATGGATTGCCAGTCTCTGCTTAAGGGTAAATATTATAAAATTTTATCTGCACAGGTTTTGTTTTTGTGTTGTCTTGCTATATTGCCTGGGCTAAACTCAAACTTGTGAGCTGATCATCCTGCCCAGCCTTCTGAGTACCTGGGACTAAAGGCATAGAGATATTTTTATACAAGGCATAGAAATATTGTCCTATTGAAAATTAGTACAAGAAAAATAAATGCTCTCTATATTTTTTTATATGCAGGTTTGTCAACATGTAATGCCCCTGAATGAACATCAAGAATGGATATATTATTGTGTATATTCCCTTATGTAGTAAAGAATTCCACTTGGCACTATCAAACTAAGAATTATTTTAAATTTAGTCTTTTATTTATTTATTAACTAAGTGCCACTAGGTTTAACTGATGAACCTAATAATTATTTAATTTACATGCATTTATATATTATGTCATTATGTATTTCATTATTAAAATATAATGTTTTTAATGTGTGGCCTTTTCATTAATTCACTGGGAAATCTAAGCACATTTTGTTTATGAAGAGTAAATAAGGGCTGTGGTTGTGGCTCAGTGATGGAGCTCTTGTCTCACATGTGTGAGGCACTGGATTTGATTCTCAGCACTACACATAAATGAATAAGACGTCCATCAACAACTAAAAATATATTTTGTAAAAAAAGTAAATAAAAATAAATTTACAAATAAACTTTTTAAAAAAAATTTTTGGTTGTTGATGGACCTTTATTTTATTCATTTATTTATATGCAGTGCTGAGAATCAAACCCAGTGCCTCACACATGGGAGGTAAGCACTCTACCACTCAGCCCACATAAACTTTTAAAAAGTAAGTTTAATGAATTCTGTACTTTTGGATTATCTTACTCATAATAAAGCTAACTATAAATATAAAAATAGCCATTTAATTTTCCAGTCATAAAAAATTAAGGCAAAATTTGGAGAAATTTGTTTCTATGTTAAGAATTCAAAACCTAGTAATAGCAGTAGGAATATTTTGTTCTAACAGGTTTTAAAGCAGTTTACTTGTTGCTTTTAAGTAAATATGCTTTGAAATAATAGGAATTATAAGTATTATTAGTCATTAATGAAATAGTACATGGCATGAAAAATGATATTAAGCAAGTAAGAACTGTACAGCAATATCAATAACAAAATGCTTGGTCAGGAAATGTCAGCTTCTGAAACATGAGTACCATATGGCAGATATTATTTTTGTACCCAGTACATAGTTTAAATGTTATTTGGCTTTTTGGCCTTTGATTTAGATATCTGTAAAATGGGTTGTCATTACTAGCCATTGAACTCTACAGATGATATGTCTTAAAAAGTAGTGAAATGTGGGCTGGGGAGATAGCTCAGTTGGTAAAGTGCTTGCCTTGCAAGCACAAAGCCGTGGGTTCGATTCCCAGCACCACAAAAAAAAAAAAAAAAAAAAAAGTAGTGAAATGTGAAAACATGATATTAATTATCAAACGTTTTACAAATCCGATAATGGGCCATCTATTCTATTTCACCAGGATTGAGTTAGAGGAAATTGTCTATTATGCTAAAAATGTAAAGTTTTTAGCAATAAACATAATCTTTGCACTAAGTTGTAAAGGAATTTGTATACTAGGATGATAGGTGACATAAAATGGTATTGAAACGTGGAAAAAAAATAATAAACGTTTAAACCTTGCCTGTTACCACTATCACTTCTTAGGTATACCTAGCCTGTTCTTTTCTTCCTACTACTCACTTATTGTAAGAGGAAAAAACAAAACAAACAAAAACCTGTCCTAACATAGTCCCATTTCAATTAGTCAGTAGAAAAGACATTTCATTTCAAGCTGAACCCTATTACAAGAAAATGAAGACACCAGGGAATCAGATACATAATGAGTGTAAACTAGGTTAAATTTTTGGACCTTTAGGTAAAAATTACTTTTAAGGCTTACTCAAGTATTGTTATACTGAAATATCTAGAAAAACTTAATTCAAGTCTTCAAATGCTTGATCAGGTTTTAGTAATTCCTTAACCAACTAAATTATAACTGATTAATGTGTAAGAATATTTCTTTAAATTTGTTAGGTGCTTCCCTTTTTTAGGGTAGTTTTGCAGGGTTTTTGCATGTGATTTGCAAAGGTAACTGCATGTGGTTTAAGTTAAAAAGTAGAAGATGGGCTGGGGATATATCTCATTCGGAGAGGACCAGGCTAGCTTGTGGGAGGCCCTGAGTTTAATTGCTAACCCTACAAAAAAATAAAATTTAAAAACGATCTCCAGCATCACAAAAATAAATTAAATTAAAAAATAAAAAGCATAAGGATCCAGCTTACTAAAAAAGTGTCTAATGCACCAGGTCTCTCTTGTGTTCTGGATTCCATTCCTGCCTGTCTCCTCAATGTCCCCATGAGTTCTATCTGTAAATATTCCTTCAATATTGGCTCTTCCCCATTGTTATTCACATTTTTAGACTCTTTAAGAAGCTTCTTGTAGGCTAGGGAATGTGGTAGAGTACTTGCCTAGCATATGCAAGGCCCTGGGTTTGATCCCTAGCACCTAATAAAAAGAAGCCTCTCATTTTCCATCCCTATCATCTTATTTCTGTACCCTCCTCTATGAAAGGACTTCAAAGAATTGTCCACATTTGCTGTACCTACCTTCTTTTCTCCTATTAACTCAAATAGTGGTTGTTTCCTCCCAAGACATCAAAAAGTTCCTCATTATTAAATTCAGTGGTATTTTTGAAGTCTTATCTCCAGTGTTGGACAGTATTGATCTTTCTGGACAGCATATTTTCATAGTTTCTTCTCAGAGCTGAAAAGGCTTCTTTCTGCCCACAGTTATTTAATTTCTTCTAATTTCAATATTCTGTCCTACCTCAGGCCCTTTGTCTATAATGATTCTTTCTTGCATATAGAATAAATCCCCCCTCCCTCTTTTCTTCCTTCAGGTCTCAGTGAATATGTCACTTTGTCCAAGAATCCTTTCTTTACTCCCCAAACCAAGACTACTTTGATGGCCCTAGCACTTTGTGCTCACTCTGTTTTAGGACTCATTATGCCATATTGGCATTGCTGTTTATTTATCCATATGCTGAGTTGAAAATGGGACAATAATAATCTCAGAATATTCCTTGTAAACTATTATTGATATACAATAAATATTGGTAGGACAGTTTAATGAAATGGGTAAAAAATTAAAAGATGATTATATGTTGTATGAATATTATTCTAATTCTTTGTTTATAAATTAGAAGCATAAGAATAGAAACTCATTACTATTCAATTCCATTAATCAGACTTTGTTTTTAATTTCTTTAATTAGTAGATTAAAAAACAATGGAAACAAATTGTGTATTTTTTTACTGATTATCTAAACAAACAGTTTTAGGTTGGAGACTATACCACAAGATTTCCATAATACCTTCTAACTCTAGAATTCTATTCTCATATTTGAAAATATTAAGTAAATACCAGTTTAAGTATTAAATATCAAATACTTCCACAAGCAATTCTTAAATTACTACTATATTTAATAATTTTATTGATTTTCTATTAGATATTGGAATAGACTTATTATTTATTTATTTTTTAATATATATAATTTTTTAGTTGATAATGGACCTTTATTTTTTATTTTTACTTATATGCGGTGCTGGGAATCGAACCCCATGCCTCACATGTGCTAGGCAGGGCTGGGGATATAGTTCATTTGGTAGAATGCTTGCTTTGCATGCACAAGGCCCTGGGTTCAATCCCCAACACCACAAAAAAAAAAAAAAGATACCACATGTGCTAGGCAAGCATTCTGCCACTGAACCGCAACTCCAGCTCATAGACATGTATTTTTTAAATCAGGGACCTTCTTTTAGATCTATTTAAAAAATTTTTTTTTAGTTGTCAATGGACCTTTATTTTATTTATTCATGTGTAGTGCTGAGGATCAAACCCAGTGCCTCACACATGCTAGGCAAGCACTCTTCCACTGAGCCACAAGCCCAGCCTACATCTGTTTTTTATGTACACATTAAATGTGCACCAGAAACTAACTTTAACACTATACTAATCATACTTTGGATATAACCCAGGAAAATGAAAATGTATTTCTGATTTTGACCACCAGAGGGTGAGAATATTATTTTCTTTGTTAGAGAGAGACAGACAGACATAGAGGTTGGTAGTATTTCTCATCACATGTTAAAGTGCTTTATGACTTCTATGTCTACACATTTGGTGAACTGTATTGGACATTATGGCTATATGTAGACCCAGGCTTATGTATCCCTTCTTACTAGAGAATGTATGCAAAATATTTCTGACTTGTAAAATGGATATTAAATTTCTGCTCTTAAACAGTACTTCCACAATTTTGTGTGAATATACAAGTATAAGGGTATATTGACATGACCCTGATAACTTTATATAGTATAAAAAGTCTAGTTTTACTACTCAACCTAGGGGGGAAAAGACTACATAGTGATTTGCTACTCACCTTAGGGTAAAAGAGACTATATAATGATTTGAGGAAAAACAGAACAAATAGAACTAATTTAAAGGTAGTAGATGAGATTCTTGTGGAGAGATAATTTGGGGACCAGGAATTAGCAGTAGTTGTTGAAAGTTTAAGGGGTACAAGATTTGGTTCCTTTGAAATGTCTGTACTTGCTAACTGTGGTCTTACTGTCTAAAGAAATGAATAGTAGGTATCCTCAATTCTTATGAATAACTTGTAAACTGCCTGCATTTGTGATATTTGACCATTTTTTACTTTAGGTGTTCTGCTCCTTTTTTACATATTTCTGAAAATACATATGAATGTTAAAAAGAAGACCTACATAGGATAAAGGGGTTAGAATATGTTTCTATTTTGCAAAAATTAAAGAAAACATTTTTCAGTTTCTTTTAAATATAATGGATAAATACCCAGCTTTTTATATATTTTCATAACTTTATTTTTTTTTCTTTTACAATTGAACACAGAACACTCAGATTAAGTTGAAGTCCAGCTTCAGTTCATTCACCTAATTGAGGCTAACTTCAGCATATAATGTAAATGTAATTGTTTCTGTCAGCTTTTTCGCTGATACGACTACAGGACCTGACCAGTACAACTGCAGAGGAAAAAAAGTTTATTTGAGGGCTCACAGTTTCAGAGGTCTTAGTCTATAAAAGGCCTGCTCCATTTCTCAGGGCTCAAGGTGAGGCTTAACATCATGACAGGAGAGTGTGGCAAAAGGAAGCAGCTCACATCATGTCAGAAAGCAGAGGAGAGAGTTCACTCACCAGATACAAATATATACACAAAGCCATGCCCAATCCCTACCTCTTCTAGCCACACCCTGCCAACTTCAGTTACCATTCAGGTAACCATTCAGGATTAACTGAATGGTTAATCCTATCAGGGAATTAATTCTCTGATTAGGTTAAGGCCATAATCCAGTCATTTCTCCTCCAAACCTTCTTGCATTGTCTCACACATGAACTTTTAGGGGATACCTCATATCCAGACCATAACAATAATAGTGACAGTTACAGAATGCAAGCACTGTAAACTTCTGGCAGGTTCAGATCTGAGTATGCAGCATTACTAGAGTACATTTTGTTGTGTCTTTTCTAAACATTTCTATTACAAAGGTTAGCTTTGCATTTAGTCTTTGAAAAATTCTCAGCAGACAAGTAAAAATATTAGAAGTAGAGTAGGCTAGGGAATGATACATAGAGACATCCACTTAGCAAGTATGAATTACTTACTCTGTTAGTTATAATAAGGGGGTAGGTATAATCTCTGTCCTCAGGAAAAGTAAGAAATGAGGAATCAAGTTACATTTTAGCTCATTAGGGACTACTGTTAAATCTTAAGTTAGTAAACCCTAATCATTATGTGTTAAATTAGTGATGAGGATGTGGGAACAGAAGAGGAGGGGAAGGCTTGCCCTAAACTTTAGGGAGCGTAGGGGTGGTTGAGAATCTTAGAGGACCGAAGAAATGAAAGAAATTGCCAGGATCTGCACATCCAAACTTGGAGTACCAGTGAGGGGTGATGGGGTATTAGAAAAGAAAGACACACACACACACACAGATATGAAGATAAATATTAAATATCTGGGATCAGGTGGAGCGCTTATCTCTGATGGAGAAGCAGATCTAAAGTTACTCCAGCAATCTTTATTTATATATGTCTCATTATCAGGTTTAAGTCTATGCAAGCATTATTCTTTATACTTAGGAAAGTTACAGAAGTAGAAACATCCATGAAGCTTTTCTACAGTTGCAATGTGCAATGTTAGGAGCTTTGTGTAGCACTCAAAGAGGACCACTATTTAAAGTTACTGTTAAGCAGGCAGGCTCAGGAGTAGCAGAGCTGGTGAAATATTGTGGTTGTCTAGCATGAGAATTCCCCTATCTCTGGGAGCTATGTGCCTGAGATCAAGGTCTCTCAGCCACAGCCTGCATGGGGAGGGAGTGGGTGACCAGTGGAGGTGTGCGCAGGCTGAAATTAAAAGCTAGAAAAGTAATAATAAATAAACACAAAAGAGAAATATATTTTCAAAGTGGGGGCATTGACAGGTGGAGGAAACCTGATAGGTCTGATCCTAACAAAGAAAAAAAAGCCTGCGAATACTTTATTTATAGTGAAACACACCAAAGAAATTTATTGTGAGGAAGGGTTCTTCAAAGGTAAACAAGAAGCAGGAGGCTGTGGGGAAGTTGTCTTGATGGGAACGTATCACTTATGCAGTAACTGCCTCCTCCAGGCACCTGGTGCCACAAGGCCAATTGGGACATTGGTATCTCTCTCCACCTCTAGGAAGTTGTGTTTGACCCTAGGGCTGTCTGAGCCAATAAATTCCGCAGTATCACAAAATTCTTTCTGAGCAGGATATCTGCCAAAGCAACGAAGCAATCTCAGGTAAAATTGTAGCGAGAGTTCTCCGAAGGGCCTGTCTCCCTTTAGAGTTGGCTCAGACACGCCCCCAGTTCAGTCATGGCTTCCAACAAAGGTGAAGATGGCGAGACTTGCACAGAGCCTCCGCTGACAGGGCGTTACCATAGCAGCCAGATATCCTGTGCCCTTGCACAGAAACATTCCCAGGCAGCAGGCGTGCCACAGCCATGAAGTCATCAGAGACCCCCAATCTCAGTCACTGCTCTCCCATTCTCTGTCATTGCTCTTCACAGGAAGTGTAGTTTGAAACTAATTATTGCTTTGATTTAATTTTAGTTATGCAATATTATGTATTTTAAATTTAAAATAATATAAAAGGGGCATATTTCAATGACTGTTGCATAGGCAATGACTTTCTCAATAGGACCCTAAAGCTCAGGAAATAATGCCAAGAATTAATAAATGGGATAGCATCCAATTAAAAAGCTTCTGCACAGCAAAGGAAACTTTAAGAATGTGAAGAGAGAAGCTACAGAACAGGAGAAGATCTTTGCTAACTACACTTCTGACATTGGATTAATAGCCAGAATATATAAAGAGCTCAGAATATACCCCAAAATCAATCAATCCAATTAATAAATGGGCAAATGAATTAAACGGACACTTCTCAAAAGAAGAAACACAAATGCCAACAAATACATGAAAAAAATGTTCAATATTATTAGCAATTAGGGGATGCAAATCAAAGCTGCAGGGAAATTTCATATCAGTCAGAATGGCAGTCATCAATATAAATAATAAGTGCTGGAGAGGATGCAGAGAAAAAGGAACACTTTTACCTGTTGGTGGGACTACAAATTAGTACAACCACCATGGAAATCACTGCAGAGCTTCCTCAAAAGACTAGGCATGGAGATGCCATATGACCCAGCTATACCACTCCTTGGTATTTATCCTGAAGAATTAAAGACACACAATTCACAATAGCCAAACTATAGAACCAGTCCAGGTATTCATCAACAGATGAATGAATAAAGAAAATGTATATATACACAATGAAGTTTTATTCAGCCATAAAGAACAATGAAATATCATTTGTAGGAAAACGGATGGAATTAGAGACCCTCATGTTAAGTGAAATAAGTCAAACTCAAAAGGTCAAGGGTTGTATGTTTTCTCTCATATGCAGATGATAGGAAAAAGGAAAAGAAAGATGGGCATCTCATAAAAATCCAAGGAGATCAGTAGAGGAAAGGGACCAAAGGGAAGGAGGTGGGGAGGGATGGGGATAGTGCTGGGGAGGAATATCGGCCATCTTATATTGTTAATATGGTGTACACGTATGAATATGTGACGACAAATCCCATCATTATGTACAACTGTAATGCACTATTAACAAGTAAATGAATAAAATACTGAGAAGTACTACACTGAAATGTTAGATTAATTTGATTAAGCAAGTAAAAGTGAGTGTGGGATGGAAGAATCGGGGTACAAGCCGGAATATTAACTGACCTTGAAGGAATAGGAGGGACTTAGGGGAGGAGAATGGAAAATTCAAATGTTTAAAATGTTAAACTCACATAAACATAAATGTTTTCTCACATTTTAAGTTTTTCCTAGAATTCCCTATTATTATATTAATATATTATTATATCGCCTATTAATATCACAGGTAGTACCTCAATTAATCATACCTACTGGGTGCCTAATATGTGCTCTAGATACTTTCTATACAGAGGTGAACAAGCCAGACGCTATTCCTGCCCTCGTTTTATACACAGTCCATCAGAGAAGATAGATCGTGAATAAGTATTACAGGCTGTACCACTAACATGCATTTTTTAAATGCCTCATCCTTTATGAAATCTTTAATCCTTTCCACGATATGAAGAAACTGTTCCACATCTTGAGCTTCTATTTTAAAGCTAGTACTTTTTTTTCCCTGTGGGGTTTTTGTTTCAAATTTTTAAAAATATTATATTGGAAAATTGATCCTTTTGGGGGAAAGGAGAGATGGCATAGTTCAGTTAATTTAACACACATATAGCCACAACCACAATGGGGATTTAGAACAGTTCCCTCACCAGAAATCTCCCTCATGCTATGTGTTATAGTCATTTCTCCCTACTTCCCACCCTCCACCACACATGCATACCCTTACTCTCAGCTGCTGTTCTTTAAAATTATAGTTTTTCTGGTTTTGAGACTGACACGTAAATGAGATCATATAATATGTATGTTTTTGAGACTGAATTCTTTTATGCAGCCTAATACCTTTAGGAATCATCCAAATCAGTAGTTAACGTTTATTTCTCAGTAGTATTTTTATATGATTGTCACAGTTTGTTTATTCATTTACCTGCTATGTTGCTTTCAGTTTTACCAATTATTAAGAGATTCCATTAAACTTTATGTACAGGTTTTTATGTGAACAGTTTTCATTTCTCTAGTACATACCCAGAGATGGAATTTCTGGGTCTCATGGTAAATGTATGTTTGACTTTTTTAAGAAACTGCCATTGTGGTGGGCACAGTGGTGCACACCTGTAGTCCCAGTTACTCAGGAGGTTGAGGCAGGAGAATCACAAGTTCAAGTCCAGCCAAAACAACTTAGTAAGAACTTCTCTCAAAATAAAAAAGCTTAGGGGTATAGTAGTAGAGCACCCCTGGATCCAATCCCCAGTACCAAAAAAGGAGGAGGAAGAAGAGGAGGGTGATGAGAAGAGAGAGAAGGAGGAGGAGGAGGAGGAGAAGGAGCAGCAGGAGCAGCAGAAGCTTCCAGAGTGGCATTTTCACCAGCAATGTATGAGATTTCTAGTTGTTCTTCATCCTTGTCAGCATTTGATTTTGTCCCTATTACTTATTAGAATAGATGTGCAGTGGTGTCTCATTGTGGTTTTCATTGCTTTTCCCTAA
The DNA here is from genome assembly GCF_902686455.1 of Sciurus vulgaris. Classification (NCBI taxonomy): domain Eukaryota; kingdom Metazoa; phylum Chordata; class Mammalia; order Rodentia; family Sciuridae; genus Sciurus; species Sciurus vulgaris. The sequence continues at coordinate 52,066,304 of NC_136461.1, forward strand.
TGATTAATGATACTGAGGAACTTTTTGACATACTTTTTTGCCATATAGTACATGTTGTTTTGGTAAGATGTCTCTTTGAGTCTTTTGCCCATTTTTAAATTGAGTTGTTTTCTTACTGTTGAATTCTGAGTATTATTTTTTAATAAATTCTGAATGTCTTATGTTGGATATGTGATTAGAAAATATTTTCTCCTAGTCTGTAGCTTGTCTTTTCATTTTCTTAACTGCAAAGTGAAAGTTTTTAACTTTGAGAAAGTACAGTTTATCAGTTTTTCCTTCATTTGTTTATGCATTTGATGCCAATTCTAGGAAGTCATTGGCTAACCCCAGATTGAAAGTTTTTTCCCTAAAAGCTTTATAGTTTTACTTTGTATCTTTATATATATGTAATTCAGTTCGAATTCATTTTCACATAACTTATGAGGTTTAGGTTGAGATATATTTTTCTTATATAGATATCCATTATTTTAGTACTGTTTGTTGAAAAGATTATCTTTTCTTCATGACATTTCTTTCATAAATTTGCTGAAAAATCAACTGGTGTTATAAATCCATGTATTTATGTTATTTTGTTTCCGGAGTCTGTTCTGTTCCATTGATCTCTGTATGTTTCCCTTTACTAGAACTATACTGATTGCAGTAGTTTTCTATATACTTAAAATATAGTAATGTGATTCCTCCATTTTTTTTTTTGTTCTTTTTCAGAACTCTCTTAGCTATTCTAGTTTCTTTCCCATTCCATATAAAATTGAGAACTAGTTTTGTTTCAACAAAGAATCATCCTGGGATTTGGATTGCTCTTGTGTTAAATGTATTTGTCACTGGAGGGAATTGAAATGTTTATTATATTATCTCTTCTAATTAATTGACATGGTATATCTACATTTACTTATTTAGACTTTCTTTTATTTCTTTCATCAAAATTTTGTATAAAGCATTTCCTATACATCCTTTACCAGATTTATTCCTAAATATTTTATGAGCTATAAATGATAGTTTTTTAAAATTTCAGTTTGCAGTTGTACATTGCTAATATATGAAAATACAACAAACTTTTTGTGTTGATCTGATAGCACAACACCCTTTCTAAACTTATTTATTAATCCTAGGAATTTTTTTTTTTTTGTAGAATCCTTGTGATTTTCTTTATAGAGAAGCTTGTCATCTACAAACAAGTTTCCTTTTCTTTCCTAGCTTATGTGTCTTTTTTTTTTTTTTTTTTTTCTTGCCTTATTGCACTGGCTTAGACTTTGATTATGCTGTCAAACGGGAATGATGAGAGTGGATAATACCCTTACCTTGATCACAGTCTAAGGGGAGAAACATTCAGTCTTTTGCCATTAATATGATGTTAACAGTAGATGTTTTTGTAGATTACCTCCATTATTAGACTGAGGAAGTTACCTTCTCTTTCTAGTTTGCTGAGAGTTTTTATCAGGAATGAAAGCTGGATTTTGTTAAATTTTTTTCTGCATAAATTGATTATGTCACATGATTTTTCTTCTTTAGACTGTTAATATGGTGGATTATACTGCTTAATTTTCAAATTTTGAGCCAGCCTTTCATTCTCAATTGACCCCATTTGGTTGTGATATGTTATTCTTTTTAATATTGTGAATCAGTTTGCTACATTGTTGAGCATTTTGGAGGCTGTGTACAAGGGATATTGGTCTGTAGTTTTATTGATTTATATTGTCTATGTCTAATTTGAGTATCAGGGCAATACCAGCCTCATAAAATGAGCTGTGAACACTGCTGCTGCTTGTTTTCTGGGAAAAAAATGTATAATATTTGTGTTATTTCTTCTTTCAATGTTGCTTTGACACATAATTATAATGTACCAATAAAAATATGGAAAAAATGGTTTGAATTTCTCCTTGAAACTACCTGGGCATAAATATTTCTTTGAAGGGAAGTTTTTAATACTAATTCAATTTCTTTAACATATAGGATCATTCAGTTTCTATTTCATCTTGGTTTAGTATTTGTAGTTTGTGGCTCTGGAGGAATTGGTTCATTTAATCTAAGTTGTCAAATTTATGTGCATAGTTTTAAGAAATTGGAGCCTGTCATGATATGCCCTTTTCATACTTGCTGTTAGTAGAATATATCTTTGTCAGTCTTGCTAGAGGTTTATCAATTTTATTAATATTTTCAAAGAACCAGGTTTAATTTCATTGATTTTTCTCTATTGTTTTTCTGGTTTCAATTTCGTTGATAGCTGTGCTTATCTTCATGTCCTTTTTCCTGCTTTCCTGCAGTTTATTTGCTCTTTTGCTATGTTTGTTTTTAAGATACAAGTTTAGATTATTGATTTGAAACCTTTCTTTTTATCCTAATATTGGCTTTAAAAATCCCTTGTGGATTATACTTTCTGTCTTATATTTTATTAGTTTGTGTGCATGTATAATTCTACCTATTTTAAACTCCTTGAGTCCAAAGATCTTATTTTATTTATATATTTTGGTTTTAGGGATTGAACCAGGCATCCTTAACCACTGAACCACATTCCAAGTCTTTTTAAATATTTTATTTAGAGACAAGTTCTCACAGAGTTTCTTAGGGCCTCACCAAGTTACTGAGGCTGGCTTTGAACTCTTGATCCTCCTGCCTCAGCTTCCCAAGCTGCTGGGATTACAGGTGTGTACCACCATGCCCAGTACAAAGATGTTATTTTAGGTGACTAATTTGGGGTCCAAGTATCTTGTATTGTGTGTTCATTATATGATGGATGGTTTGAATGGGAAGAGATGGATGAAAGGAGAGTACAGGAAGGCAATGAATGTAAACTGCTTCAGAGTTGTCTTCAAAATTAAGAAAAGTATATTACAGAAACTGAAAGTTAGTAATATCAATGGGGAGAATAATAACAGTTCTCTCATGAAGAAAAATTGGTAACACCATCTGTAATTCTCATAGGCAGTATTCAGAATCCCAGGTTTGTATACAGAATACTCCGTACACTGCAGCCAGTTCCTCTTAGTGGATAAACTGGAAACTGTTTCTTAGACAATTCAAGGGGCGGGGGGGACATTTTTTTTTACCTTAAATATTCTGATAAGTTAAGCAAAATAATGATTTAGAAGTAAACACCTGTATGAGTTTCTTGATTCCTTTCTTATGGTACATCCAGTATACTTTTCTTTGCTGTTTTTTCATTAGTAGAGCTTTAGTATAGATTCCCATGCCCCCTCTTGTTCATCACTTGCTGGCTACCTGAAATCACACAATGGGCCTCAAGAAAATTAAAGTATCTTTGTTAGTTTCCCCTGTACTTGCTGTGACAAATTATCATAAACCCAGTGTCTTTAAACAACAAATTTATACTCACATTTCTGGAAGCCCAGAGTTCAAAATCAGTATCACTGGTTAAATATCAAAGTGATAACAGGGCTGTACTCCCTTGAGAAGTACTAAAGGGGACTATATCTTGCTTCTTTCGGTGGCTGCCAACATTCCTTGGTTTGTGACCACATCATTGTAATTTCTCCCTTGACAGTCATATTGACTTCTCTTATGTAGTCAACACCCTGCCCCCATGATTTTCTTTTCAGAGGACTCTTGTGATTGCCTTTAGAGCCCACCTGATCATCCGGAATAATCTCCCATCCCCAAATCCTTCATTTAATTATATCCACAAAGTCATATTTGCCACATAAGTTAACATTCACAAGTTCTGGGAATTAGGACATGGGTATCTTTTGGAAGGCCATGATTTAACCTACCACAACATCTTACAAGGAATTGAGAATATTGATGAAATGGGATAACGAAGACATTCATTATCTCTTGAAAAATGTCCTTTACAATCTGTATTTTTAAAAATCTTATCTTTTGTCATTTAAAATATTAATATTTGCATATCAAATATTCATATAAATTAATTCAGACTGATATCCTTTATAGAAGATTCCAAAAATGAATTCTAAGGAAAAGTCCAATTTATCATGTATCAATTCTTTTCACATATAGCCTCATGAATAACCACTTGACATTGAAACACGAGTTTAGAAATTATTACTATTTTGGCATAGGAACAAACTTAATTTCAGAATCATGGCTCCAAATATTCATTGACTTTTATTCCAATAAAATTTTTAAATATCTGAGTAACTTAGAGGTACAAATAGACATTGGGTGGTTTCATATTGCTTCCATGTGTAGGAACTAGTCATGTTAGTAAATTTCAAATAGATCAGAATTTAAGGTAATAAACTAGATCTGTACTCAGGAAGAACCTCTGATTTAGGCCTTGATAGGACATTTGTAACATTTTGGCATTAATTTGACCTTATATAAAATCATCAATTGCTTATTTCTCAGCTAGAAATTATTGAAAATTCTTTTAGGAGATTATCTGTAATTGACTTATTTTGTTAGCATTCTCTGAATTAAAAAATTGTCTTTTAGGCCCATTAGAATTTGTGCGTAGGAGAGGGATTTAGGTGATCTGTCTAGTCTTTTTTTAAAAATTTTTTTGGTTGTCAATGGATCTTTTAATTTTATTTATTTATGTGCGGTGCTGAGTCTTAAACCGAGGGCCTCACACATGCCTGGCAAGCACTCTACCACTGAGCCACAACCCCAGCCCCCTGTCTAGTCTTAAACTGGAGGTAATCCTAATATTCCTCATACAGATTATTCCACCATTACTTGACATTACCAGAGAATATGCTTGTTCACAAATGTAGAGTTATTTTGTATTTTAGCAATAATGTGATTCTTGCTTTTATTATATGCAATATAAATGCCTTCTGGGGTTTTTTATATATGTCAATTATGAATTATTTTTCAATATTTCTTGTTTTGATAATCAGGTTCTGTATGAACCAGGTAACTTATAAATGTTAAAGGGCTAATGCCACTAAAGAACCCCACTTTACCATCTAGTTTTCTCCTTATAAATTCCATATACATCTTCTCATTGTAAGTTACATATATGTATTATTGTTTTTTGCAACTATCAAAGATTGACAACTATGCTAAATACATTTCTTTTGATCATTACAATTGAAATGCAGATGATTTGTAAAGAATAAAGGCAAAACTTCCCTAATGAATACTGTATTAGAAAGTGGGGTTTGCCCAACATCATACATTTATATAGCTAGGAATTAACCCACCTCCCATCTGTATATATTTGTATACATAGGCAGAGAAATTCAGAACTGCTTTGATGGATAGAACCTAATCAAAATCTAGGTAATTTGGTTTATAGACATGATCCTAAATGGCATTTAAGGTATTTGCTCAAGTTTTACATCTTCCTTGCTTTTGAATGTAACCTAACATTCAAAGCTTAGGTTTATGCTGAATAGTACATAGCAGAAACACATTTAACTTTACTTCCTCCTAGGTCTTTGTTTCTAATTAAATTATATTTGAAAGGTAAAAAAGCCTAAGTTTCACACTATATTTCCTGGCCTTTTAATACTGGAGTTTGGTGTTGGACATGTATTTATACACACTCTAATATAATATTTGTGCTCTAATGTAATATTGTACTCTAATTCTTTTTTATTAGAGTTTCTCATCTACTCCCATGTCTTCAAATACTATCTATATGCTAATGAATTATCAATTCATATCACTTGATCTAGTTTCTTTTCTAAGACCTTGTACATTCAACACCTAATTCTGTATCACTTCTTGGATGTATGTTAGACACTTCATAGATCCAAAACAGAATGGCCATATCTCATCCTCCAACTATATTTATAATATTCCTAATCTTAAACATTCAATGACATGAAGAGAGAGCCTACAGAATGGGAAAAATCTTTACCACATGGGTCTCAGATAGAGCACTAATCTCCAGGATATATAAAAACCAGATAACCCAATTAATAAATGGGCTAAGGAACTGAACAGACACTTCACAGAAGAAGAAATGCAATCAATCAACAAACATATTGAAAAAAGTCCATCATCTGTAGCAATTAGAGAAAAGCAAATCAAAACTACTCTAAAATTTCATCTCACTCCAGTCAGAATGGCAATTATCAAGAATACAAGCAATAATGAGTGTTGGCAAGGATGTGGGGAAAAAGATATACTCATACATTGCTGGTGGGACTGCAAATTGGTGCAACCACATGGAAAGCAATATGGAGATTGTGCCAAAAAGTCGGACTGGAACCACCATTTGATCCAGCTATCCCACTCTTGGTTTATACCCAAAGAACTTAAAATCAGCATACTATGGTGATGCAGCCACATCAATGTTTATAGCAGCTCAATTCACAGTGGCTAAACTATGGAACCAACCTAGATGTCCTTCAACAGATGAATGGATAAAGAAAATGTGGTACATATGCACAATGGCATATTACTCAGCCTTAAAGAAGAATGAAATTATGGCATTTGCAGGTAAATGGGTGGAACTAGAGAATATCATGCTAAGTGAAATAAGCTAATCCCCCAAAAACCAAAGGTCAAATGTCTTCTCTGATAAGCAGATGCTAATCCATAGTGGGAGTGCACAGAGTAGGGAAGAATGAGGGAACTTTGGATGGTGCAGAGAGGAGTGAGGGGAGTGGTGGGGTGGTGGGGAAGGGAAGGACAATGGAATGAGATGGACATTATTACCCTTTATACATGTATGTTTACGCTACTGGTGTGACTCAGCACCATGTACAGCCAGAGGAATGAGAAATTATGATCCATTTGTGTACAATGGGTCAAATTGCATTCTACTATCATGTATAACCAATTGGAACAAATAAAAACTTTTAAAAAAATATTCCTAATCCTAGTTTGCTAGGAACATCATTTCTTTTCATTCACTGTAAACATATCATCAAGTCTTGTTGACTATACTTTCTGAAAATACCTTGCATCTGTTCACTTCAATCCGTTTCCATTGTCTTCAACCTAAAGCAGTCCATCACAGTTTTCTACCTGTCTACCGGCTTTCACTTCATCCACTTTTTTCCTTTTACTCATTCACATGGCAGCTAGAGTGATCTCTAGAACAACTGTTGGTGTCATTACAATATTGCTCTGTTTTTTGGCATAGTACGTCAAAGATAACCCTTGAAGATATTATACTAGCTGAAATAAGCCAGACACAAAGGACAAATAAGGTATGATTCCACTTATTAGAATACTCAAATTCATAGAGACTGAAAGTAGAATAGTGGTTTCCAGGAGCAGAGAGAGGGAGGAATAGGGAATTGTTTTCAATGTCTACACAGGTTCAGTTTGGGATGACTGAAAGGATGGTGATGTGGCTTCATGGCAGAGCATGCGCTCAGCATGCAGGAGGCCCTGGGTTCAATTTTCAGCACTACGTGCACACACAAGTTCTAGAGTTGGACAGTGGTAATGATTGCACAATGATGTGGATGTACGTCATGCCACTGAAGGGCCAATTAAAATAGCTAAAAATGATAAATTTTATCTTAGGAATATTTTGCCACAATAATTAAAAAAAAAACAAAAACAACTTTTGTTTGCTCAATATTGGTATCATAAAGATCCAAACACTTGACACTATGTTGTAGGCAGATGAGATCAGGCCTATTATTCCACCCTTCAGTTTCTTTTTTCTTCTCTCTCTTTTATATATATATATATATATATGTATTATATATGTTAAGCAGTGGTTAAGTACCCTATGCTTGGTACAAAAAAAATTAGGTGAAATTTTAAGAATACAATCAGATCACGTTAAAAAAAATTCAAGTTTATTATGCATACTAAGAGCAGTTCAAAAGGAGGAAGTATTTTTATTCTCTTCATACTTCACTTTTTATTTTACATTAGCATCCCTTTTTAAGGCAAGCAGTTTAAACTGATTTGTTGATAGCTGTTTGGTTAAATTTCATTGAATCATGATGACAAGGACATTTTGTGTTTTATGACTAGAGCCTCCAGATAAGAGGCCAGCCTGGCCTGGCCAACGCCTTGATTTCAGACTTGTTAAATGACCTGAACATTGAACCCAGCCAAACCTGCCCAGACTTCTCACCTGAAGAATTGAGAGATAATGAGTTTGTGGTACTTTGTTACACAGCAGTAGAAAAGTAATACGAAGGGATTATATAAAGACATGATTACCAGATTAGCATCCTGGAGCCTGCCAGAGTCTTGCTCGGATCAGAATGGCCCAGTTGACTGGCATAGTGAGCAATAATAAATGGTGGATGTCTAATGCCACTAGGATTGAGACTATTTGCTATGCAGTAGAAACTAGTGGTTACATCTTCTGAAGTGAGAAAAGTAGAGTCATTCTTCTTAAGTGAAAAGCCCCACCCTACTTACAAAGATAGTGAAGAATGTAGAAACACCATGTGATCCAAATTTGAACTCAGCACTCTGAATTACCATTTACTGAGCAATCATTTATTAGAACTGTGATTGGACCTCTATATTCAGCATATAATTTAAACCATACGACTCTAAACTAAGTATTTCTAAGGCTCGGTGATTCTATGCTGTATTTTCTTTTTTTCTTTCAGCACTGAAGACTGAATCCAAGGTCTCTACGTGTTAGGCAAGTGCTCTATCACTGAGCTACACATTCAGCACCCCCCCCCTTTTTTTTTTTCTTATTTTGAGGTTGGGTCTTGCTAAGTTGCCAGGTCATCCTGAACTTGCAATCCTGCCTCGGTCTCCTGAGTACCTGGGTTTACAGGTGTTTGCACAGTGCCTAACTACATTTTCATTTTGTGCAGTTAGGTAATCTTGATTATATTCACCATTCCACCCTCAATTTATTTATAAAATGGGGTTGATGACACTACTTTTTTTTTTTTTTTTTGCAGTGCTGGGGATTGAACCCAGGGCCTTGTGCTTGTGAGGCAAGCACTCTACCAACTGAGCTATCTCCCCAGCCCTTGATGACATTACTTAATGCACAAGATTATACAACTCTATAAACTGTGAACCCTTATGTAAATATTAGAAATTATTACCAGCAGTCCAGGCTTCAGTTTTCACGTAGTTTGTCACTGAAACTCATTTACAATGATTATATCAGCCCAGTATATCTACATAACACATAGTCTGTCCACATGTATATCAATGCTTGTGCTGAGAGGCAGCACTCACAAGGATCTGTCAGCCTCCCTGCTTGATCAGGATATACCAACTAACCACCAAAAGAAGCATGAATAGACTCTAATTCACAGGTTAATGATAAACTCTGCTGTTGGAACTGGCTAAACAGAGCTAATATTTCAAGAGCTTCTATTTGGGACACCATGTTAGAGAACTTACATCAGCTGATTATGAGGAATTCAAATGAGGCTGGAGCATGGGTCCTTTCAAAATTATCTTAGGTAATCCTGTGCATCCATGGTTGAGAATTAATGACACAGAAAATCCCATTAATTCTTGCAAAAATCATAGTAAAGAAATGGTTGCCCACAAATGTTAACTAACTTCCCCAAGGTTACACATCTTATAAAGCTAAGTTTTTGTTTTTTTTTTTTTTCCTCACTGCACCAAAATGACACACTTCTCAAGCACAGGAGATAATCTCACCAAATCAAGAGAGATACTAAACCTTTTGGTAAGACTCAAGATTCCTACTTCATAATCAAATAACTCCTGTTGACCCTTATCCTCCACGAACCCTTTGGGGCTACCTCAATCCTATATCTCTTTCCCGGCTTATTTTCAAGGTAATCATACTCCATTTTACATTATATTTGCACCTACATTTATCTTGGCCTCCCTGTACATTTCCTAGATGTCTAACCTGATGACTGACAGGTAGATCATGGTCAGAGCCCTGATTTTAGGCTCCAACCCACTTGAGTTGGCCTCCTGCAGGTACTTGGATACGTGGCCCAGACATACATTTTTTGAATTTCGTTTTTATAAACAAAACAAAACAAACAAACAAAAAAAAAAAAACCGGGAAAATTAAAAACTGTACTAAGGTTTAGAAATATTACATGCAATAAATCCTAGTTATTTGTAATATCAACAGAAATAGTGTGGTCCATCTTCAATATGTGGAAAGTAGTAAGTTGAATGAGATTTTCTGAGCTGGATTCCTTTTTGCACTCAAAAGCCCTCACATTGGGTGAAGAATAAAAAGAATAAGGAGTCATGGAACCCAGCTGAGATTGGCTTTTCTGTCCTTAAGAACAGTTTTCCAGAAAGTTATTTATACATGATACACTAGTCAAGCCAAAAGAAATCACTACATTGTACTCTTACATTTTATCCACCCCGCCTCATGTCCTTGCCCTAAGACGGGGCCCCTACTCCAACCTCTGCCTCTCCATTTCGGGGAGTGGCGGATTTCCTTGGCTTACCCAGGGGAGGGTAAATCAGAGCGGCTCCGCCCACTCCGCCCGAGCCCCGGCGCTGCGCGCTCCCGGTTCCCCCTCCCTGCGGGACCTGCCGGGAGGTGGGCTGGCGATGGACGGAGCGTCCAGTCTCCTGTCCCTTTAAGGAGGAGGGCCAGCGCGGCCGAGGGAGCCCGCGTGGCCCCAACCCGCCCGCGCCCTCAGCCCAGAGCGACTGCAGCTCCAGCCGCGGCCGCCCCTCGGGTAGCAGTGTCCGCGCCAGCGCCAGGCAGCGAGTCGCCACCATGGTGAAAATCGTCACTGTTAAGACCCAGGCGTACCCGGACCAAAAGCCGGGCACGAGCGGGCTGCGGAAGCGGGTGAAGGTGTTCCAGGGCAACGCCAACTACGCGGAGAACTTCATCCAGAGTATCATCTCCACGGTGGAGCCCGGGCAGCGGCAGGAGGCCACCCTGGTGGTGGGCGGGGACGGCAGGTTCTACATGAAGGAGGCCATCCAGCTCATCGTCCGCATCGCTGCCGCCAACGGGGTAAGGGGCGCGGCGGCTTCTCGGGGCATGCGCCCGGGGTGCGTGCGCGACGTGGGGCCCCGGCCCGTCTCGCTCGCGGCTCGGCCACTTCCGTGCGCCGGCGCCCAGTCTCCACCCCCGCGGCCTCTGCGCGGACTCTTCTGGCCTCGAGGCCCCATGGAGGTTGCCGGGCGCGGTGCGGGGAAGTGGCCACTGGGCCACGCGGAGCTGCTCGTCCGACTCCTTGGGGCGGGGAGACGTGTGAGTGGGGAGCCCGCCTTGACCTTGGGAGGCCCGACCCTCCCGGCTGCCCCTCCCTTCTGCCGCCTGCTGGGAGGTAGTCGTCTCCCCGCGGCTCCCGAGGCCTCTGACATTTACATTAACCTTTGCAGCCTCGGGAGATACTGTTACAGCACGGAGCGCAGTGGCCTTAGCGGGGAAAGGTTAGACAGCCGTCGCCTTGCTCAGAACCCCCTCGCCTCGCCATGGTGGCTTGCTATTCTAGTCCGGGACTGGCGCCTCCCGCTGGCTCAGAGCCTGGCGCTTTGAGGCTAGGGTGGCACGAGCACCCATCCCCCGGGGGCGTCAGGCCAGCGGGTCTGAGCAGGCAGGTGCCAAGACTCCTTCTCCAACCACTAGTTCGCGTTGTGCCTGGTTGCTGGGGCGCGAGGCTTTGGAAAAGGTTGGTCACTGCCGGGCAATGCCCTGGATCTATTCCACCGAGGGGGCTGGAGCTGAATATTGATTAAAACAGAAGCAACATGCCCTAGGGCGCTCTTATGCAAACAGTCTGGGCAGGCCAGGAAATTAGCGCAACACCTTGGTTCCGCCCCGCAGCCAAGGAACGTTAACCAACTTAATTGGGCAGGTCCACTTGGAGAGGTAAAACCTTAAAAGTGGTTTTTCCATAAATCTGATGAATGAAATGTGGATTTGTAAAGTGGATAATTTGGGGTTGGTTATCCACTCACTTTTTTTAAAATATTTTTTTAGTTGTCAATGGACCTTGATTTTATTTAATTTATTTATTTATATGTGGAGCCGAGGATCGAACCCAGGGCCTCACACATGCCAGGCAAGCGCTCTGCCCCTGAGCCACAACCCCCGCCCTCCACTCACTTTTATAAAACACTTTCAAGGAGTTCTTATAAGGAGCACATTTTCTTTCTGTATTTATAAAAAGATTTTGACGTATATCCAACTTCTCTGGAACCCATTCCCTTTAGTAATATTTTTAGTCATTTTAGTGATACTCTTTCTTGTTAACATTGTGAGTTGTTTTGCCAAGTATCATGATTAGCACTTCTCTTGCGGAGCCTCATTTACCCGATTGTGCAGCCCTCTAAGGTAGATGCTCTTTTATGGAACTTTCTAGTCACTATGAGAACTTAGAAGCTTAGGCAGGTTAAATATATGAGGAAAAGTGAGCTGGGAGGTATAGCTCAGTGGTAGAGCACTTGCCTAACGTGGATTTGGTGCCCAGCATTAAAAAAAAATTAATTTACAAGAATTACAACAATGATTTACAAAAATTACAATGGCAGCACTGAGAATCCAATACAGAACTGCAAATCCCAAGGACTTGAGCAACTTCTGAGAACAGAGGCACCCTTGAATCTAAAGTTCTTTTTTCTAGTCTCCAGAGTCTAAACTGGGCCCTATCTGCACCTGCCTCCTTGATTAGACATTTATAAACATCAGTGTGGGAAGTTTGATTTGTTTTCTCTATGCTTTTGAGTTTTCAGACAATTACAGATTTCCATGGGAGAAGAAAAAGCAATAACTGCATCCCAGTGGGTCCCTTCATCGCCCTGTGACCACTTGTGCCAAATTTGGACTTCATTCATTCAACAGATATTGAGCCTTGGTAGGGAGAAATGTGTAGAATGAAAGGATGATTCAGGCACAAGAGCTGTCTCTAAGGAACTTAGAGCATAATGGGAGTTTTAGGGTTCATATGGAAATCTGTTCACTTGGGAGTAGTGTGGGGTAGAAAGGAATGAATTAGTTAAGACCGCAAAAATGTTTTTAAAACCTTATCACCCTTTACCCTACTGCCCTGCTACTCTTCCTGCTTTTAATCAACCTTTGAAAAAGTTCTCTGTATTCACCATCTCTGATTTTTTCTTTTTAAACCATCTCTGATTCTTGACTCCCGTTCATTAACCATCTCACTGCAATCTGGCTTCTGCCTCCTCTACCTCTTCACTAAAAGTGCTCTTGCCAGAACCAGTGACTCTGGTTGCTAAACCCCTTTAGATCTTATCAGGACCTTTTTCTTACCTTCTGCCCAACTGACTTTGCATTCTTAGTGATCTTTCTCCCTTGCTTTGACCACTCTCCTACTTTTACTTGAATGTTTTGTTAAGTTCCTTGAGGGACTGCTTGCCCTACTTATCCCCTGGCTCGTCACTAGGTTTCTGTCCTTAGCTTACTGCTCTTTGCTTTCATTCTTTATTTCTACCCACCAGGGATTTAAATTTGCTACTTCTTTTCTCCTGGTGTGGTTCACTTCAGACAGCATCTTCAGAAGGCCTTCCCTGACAGGCCTTCCCTCTGCTTTCCTGTGCTTAACTGCTCCTTTACCATGGATGTCTCCAGCACAGATGAATAAGATGCCAGTGAACAGTCGGTTTATATGTCACAGAGCTTATTCTACTGGAGAATAAGCTTCCTTTAGAAAGGGTCTATGTTTTATCTGTAAGTTGTCCTTGGTATCCTTGGGGGATTGGTTTCAGGACTCCCTGTGGATACCAAATTCTGTACATACTCAAGTCCCTTGTATGAAGTGGGATAGTGCTGGGTACACATCTGTAATCCAGCCACTTGGAAGACTGAGGCAGGAGGATCACGACTTCTAGGCCAGCCTGGGCAACTTATCAAGACCCTGTCTCTAAAGAGTTGTTGGGGGGTAGTATTTGCATATAATCTACACACATCTTTTTTTTTTTTTTTTTTTGTGGTACTAGGGATGGAACCTAGGGTGTCATACATATTAGATGAGTACTCTACCACTGAGCCACACCCCCAACCCCAAAACACATCCTTTTGCATAAATCATCTCTAGAGTAATTAAAATATATAACATTATGTAAATGCTATGTAAATAGTTTATACTGTATTTTTATTTGTATTATTTTCTATTTGTTTTCCTAAATGTTTTCAGTCTGTGTTTGGTTGAATCTGGATTTGGAAGCCTGATATACAGAAAGCCTGCTATGTCTGCAGTACATGGGACAATATAACATCTTATGAATTCATGTTTATTTGCCCTTGATTGTGAGTGACCTGTGTATTCCAGCACTTAACTTAAAACCAGCGTATAGTTGATAACCAATAAACTTATTCTCATCAAACATTTATTATGTGCTTTCTTTGTATCAGACATTGTACTTGAGATACAAAATGTCCCTCCTCTCAGGAAAGATATAGTCTAGAAGGGTAGGTGGACAAGAACACACACAGCATAGTGTGTTAGCTGTTGTGATGGAGGTAAGTGCCAGGTATTGAGGGGCAAGACTGGAGGCAGCTGTCCCTGGGAGGGGAATGCGAAGTGAGGAAGACTTCCTAGGAGGGAGATAGTTGAATTGAGTCGTAAAGATGCATTGGCGTTAGATGCTCTGGGCAGGAGGTGAATGTGCCAGAGGGGAAGAACTCTGGGCAGAATGAACCGGCAGAATGGGAGCAGGGTACTGTTCTCTTGGCTAAGTTATTTAATTTCAGAGCCTTCTTTTCTTCTTCTGTTAAAGTTGGGAATGATAATACATGTCCAGAGAGGCTGTTGTGAGGATTAGAGGAAACTTTACCTGGCAGCCCCTTTTCATCAAAAACAGTTGGAATGACACTTGTGTGATCAGTGTTCTGCCCCCATACATAACAGCATTGCCCCTCACCTGCCTGCAACCCTTTAGTAGCCCCAACTAATATAGAGGGATTCCATGTAGAACCAGCAGGGTGCAGGTGACAAAAAACTAATCGGATTAGTCCAAGTGAGAAAGGAATTTATGGAGCCACTGAAAGTACAAGAGAAGCTCAGTGCAGACTCCTTGGTTCACGCTATTCCTGGTCTCTAAGAACCACTCTGGGCCCAGTGATCTGCCAGTGACCCATAGGAGGAACTGGGGAGAGTTCAAATTCACAAGTAAATGTACAGATAATTATCCTTTGAAAAATAAATTAGATACTTTGAAAGTAAGTGGGGTTTTCATCAATTCCCAGGGGTTCTTTGCCCTGGACTCCTTTGCTACTCCTTTGAGATCATTTCAGAATAATTTTAAGTGAATAAAACAAAACACAAAGGATCCTAAAGGAAATAAAAATTATACTGAAATAAAAGTATTAAGTTAAAAAAATTTGTGATAAAATATGTATGTGCTTCTTTTTTTGCAGGGATGATTGTAGATGGTATTTAGAAATATCTGCAGTTTCATTAAGTTGAGATAATCTGTAGTGTGATTTCTACTGATGATAAAGTCCCAGGGAGCAGTACTATTAGTAGACGTAGTAGTAGAGAAATAATAATGTGGTTTGCTTCCTGCATTTATAACCGAAGGAGATGCTTAATTTCAATTAGAGGTTAGTGAAAACAAAAATGTTTTATTTGTCTTGCCATTCACATTCAGGGATCCCATTGAATTCTACTCATAGACCTTCTGGCAAGCAGGGCAGGTGTTATCTAAGCATCCTGAGTTAAGAACCCTGGATTAAGAAAAATAGCCCCTGTTAGCATTAAGTGCTGCCTGCATTAAAATGGACCTCAAATACTCGATGCAGAGATTCAGGGTCTCATGTTCTCAGACCAAACTTGTGGGGTTTTGAGAAGTTCACCTTAGAATGGAGGAACTGTAAGGGAGAGGGCTGGAAAATCTGAACTCTACTGTCTTCCAACTGAAGATTACTCTTCTGAACTTTCATAGGCCCAGTTGCAAGCACTGGTGAAGGATCCTATCTCTGGGTACAGTTCACAACATCTTCTGAGAAGGACAGGGAAGAGTACTGAGCAAAAGAGGGAAAGCTCAAGCACTCTTAGGTAGAGGAGACACATTGCTTAAAATCTGATATCCCTGGATAGGGATGACCTGGCAGAGAAATATCTTTGGGTCACTTTTTAATATGCTCTAACTTCCATGTTTTAAAGTTTTTTAGTTATGATAATTTTTTAAATGATTGCTCTCCCTTTCTGATTTTGAATCAGCATAAACACCAGCATGAATAAGATATTTGTCTCTTTCATTTAGGAGTATACAACCCTTGCAGGGAGATGAGACACAAGGAATACATATGCACAGAAAGAGCAGAAGTCCGAAAAGCACTAAGGTCAGAGAAGGGGGAGAACACTCTGGGCCCGGGACAGAAGAGGTGGGACTTGAGCTCCTGAAGGAGTGTACGCAAAGCAAAGAAGGGGGCCACCTTTGAGGAGAGGGGAACAGAAAGAAGCCAGGAAGAGGGAAGAGGCAGGGCTAGTGTTCGGAGCCAGGCACAGTCTTGGTTACGGGAAGTCTTTAAATCAAATTGGGAGCTTTTCTTTCTTGGTTTACTAATTTTGTTGCCTAGTTTTTTTGTCCTTTCTTAAATCTAATGCCCATAGAACATCAGAGACTGTTCAAACTAAAGCCTTTTTGTTAAACAAAACTAGATAAGGAAGAACCAGAGACTGTCTTTGGAAAAATGATTCATTTGGTAAATATTGAGCACCTACTGCATGCTGTTCTTCGTACTAGGACACAGCAGTAAACGGAAGAGTATCTTTCATAGAGCTGGGAGGCTGTAGTTGAGAGAGACAGATGATAAATATGTCAGATAAAGAGAAATTCTCTGAAGAAAATAAAACCTGGTGCAAGGAGAGAACATTTTGGGGTGAGCTGCTGTCTTCAGTGTGGTCATTGGGAAAGCCTCTCTGGTAAACCTCATGGGAGCAGAGACCTGAGTGAAGCGTAGCTGGGAGCCAGGCACGGATCTGTGAAAGACGTCTAGGCAGAGGGAGACTTAATAGAGGATAAGCATATTCACTCATTTAACATTGTAAATGTATGCTCCAAGAAAGTAAACATAGTGCAGTGTCATTGTATGAAGGGTCCCGATATATTATGAAGGCTTACGTAGAGTGTATTATTGTATTATACATGATCTTAGGATAATAAGAGGCATAATCATCTTTGATGAAATATTTAATAATAAACTTCTGTCTTGGACTCAAAGGATAGGAAACACTTTTCATTGACCCTCAGGTTAAATATTTGGGGGTCTGCAAATTAAACTTATAAAAGATGGATTAGCAACAAAAATACATCTGTGGAGTTTCACAGAAAAACGTGACTGGAGGCAGTTAGAATTTGTGGCTTATATACCATGTTATTAGAGGAAGTGGGAAGGCAGGAGGGCACTTGCTGGACAGCATGACTTTTGGGAAAATCAAATGGGCCTTTAAGAGAATAGGTGGGAAACAGGATAGTTTTGTGACAGTGCCTAAGTACTAAAAGTTAATCTTTCCTGGTTGTGAATCTCCTGGAAGGGGGATTTATGACAATTGAGTTCTTTGGGGATGCCCTGCTTTTAAGATAGAGGAGAGAGTTTAGTAAGAAGCTATTCTCAAGTGCCTTCAACTCAAAATAAATTTTTTTTTTTTTTTTGCCACAGCAGCATAATGTGGTCCCCTTCAGACTTCAGATGAATTTGCAGAATGACTTCAAGTGACCTACTCTGTTATTCTTTCTTTCTTTTTTTTTTTAATTTTTTTTAGTTGTTGATAGACCTTTATTTTATTCAATTATTTATATGTGGTGCTGAGAATCGGACCCAGTGCCTCACACATGCTAGGCAAGTGCTCTACCACAGCCACAACCCCAGCCCCACTGCATTATTCCTTTATCATGGTACTGAGAATCAAACCCAGGGCCTTGTGCATGCCAGTCCAGCAGTCTACCACTGAACTCCATCCCAGCCCTAACACTTCCAAAGCCGAAAAGTTTGAACTGATCCATTTATTCTCCTCTAAGTTCCTATGAAGTCTCCATAGACATACCTCGTCATTCTATTGACTTTGAAACTGTGCTCATAGTTGGGATCCACCTTTAAAAAATGGCTGCTGAGTGGGTAAAATAAGTTATTAGGAGCTCAGTATGGGCTTCAGTTGGGAGGATTTGGAGAAGCTTCTCATTTGGTGTCATTTGGGCAGTAGAATTGCAAAGGGGCAGCCCTATGGGGTGGTTTAAAATGGTAAGAAGAATGTGTCCTTTCCTTTTGCTGTGCAAATGGATGTAAGCTGAGATTTTTTTTTAGGGGGGGGAGGGGGGTGTTCGCTTGCTCTGTTTTATTTTAACTTCAACAATTAAAAGTCCTTCTTCCCTTTGCTTCTCTCAGTCACCACTGAACTGAGACCTGAGGCGTAAAGACAGCCCTGAAGAAACCCTCAGGGACTGCCAGTTAAGTCACGCCAATAAAATTTTAATCCCCTTTATCATTATTTTTTTATATTGGAAACATTTTCCTTCCATCCTCCTCTTCATGAGTGCTATGATTTGAATATGGTTTAGGTGTGTCCCCTGGAGGTTCATGGATTAGAAGCTTGGTTCCTGGTGCAGTGATATTAAAAAAAAAAAAAAAAAGTCATGGGGTGTTTAAGAGGTGGGATTTAGTGGGTGTTAGTTTCTCCTGCTCTTGACTTGCTGTCTTGCCTTTTGATCTTCCTCTTGTGTGTATAACCACCATGATACAATCTGCCATGAGTTGGTGCTGCTAGGGGATACTCTCCAGAGCCTTCTAATGCTGTTTGAAACTTAGCCTTCAAAACTGTTAGCTAAATGAACTTATTTTCTTTATACTGTACCCAGTTTCAGGTGTTGCATTAAAGCAACAGAAAATGGACTAACTCAACCAGTACCTCAAAGTGTTTCTGAAAAGATGAAATGTGATAGATGAAATGTGGCTGATTTGTCTGGCCCATTAGTGGAGTTGGAACTGGATCTTTGGTCTTCTGATATTTCATCCAGTTGATCTTTTCCATGAATAAATGTATCTCAAAGCTTAAGTATTTCTGGGAATTGTTATAATATCCCAGTTAAAGTTTGTGGAAACTAGATTGGGCAGTGTTAACTATGACTTTCAGAGTTTTTAATGTTGAGTGAGTCCTGTGAGTTTGCAAGAGGATCCCGAATGGAATGATTTGGGGAACTACTACCAATCTATACCATGTTGGGTTTATATGCCCATCTGTACCTTAGAAGAATCTTCCCAGAATTAAGTCTGATTTCTTTTAAAACTGGTGTTAATGGCACAAAGTGAGGTTGAGGTCTGTTTTCCTATAGATACATACCAGGTGGCTTATTTTGGCAGCTAATGGCATGAATTTGTTTTTGGCTACTCTGAGTGCAAGTGATTCAGCACAAGGTGTATTTTCCTATCAGGTTGCTGAGTGGTAGAGTTATAGGGTAAGTAATGGAAGTCCTGACCAAATATTTGGCCCCTGCACTGTACTCCAGCCTGCTCACAAGCACCTCTGTTGCTCAGGAGTGAATTAAAATGGCTGCTCTCTGGTGTGAATTCAGTGGGCTCAGTCAGCATGGTGCAGTAGCCGTTTTGGGGATCCACACCAGATAGTTCAACTGTACTGTGCTGGGACAGAGCAGAAAAGAAAACAGGCCCATCCTCACCACTTGGGACTTAAGCTTGAAAGGTTCATGTTTGAGGGTTGGTGGGTCATAGACAACAAACCAACAACTGCTGGGGCACACCAGTGCTGTTTGGGGTGAGTAAGGCAGGCAGGGAGAGAAAAGAGGTTTAGCCGACATAGGTAAGGAGTGCCCACTCGACCCAGACCTGAAGGGAAGAGGAGAGGAGAATGTTCCAGACAGAAGCAGAGGTGAGAGAGCTTGACCTGTTGAAGAGGTGCCACACCCCCCAACTTTATATTTTTGTTTCAGAATTTACAAAAGGCAAGCACACCTAAAAATACACTTCATGTTTGATAATTTTACATGATACTCCTGCATGCATTGCTTCATTTCCTCTACAGTCGAGTACGGCCAAGCTGGGTGAAGGGTTAAGCAGGGAAGGAAGCAGTTGGTATGGAGTGTAGTTCTTGCCACTTGATTTAAAGCCACTTTTCTTACCATTGGAATGAATTAAAACCAGCTTATGGAATCACAGTGTAAAATAAGAGGCAAAATCCACATCAAGGCACAACAGTTTTTCTTCCTTTCATGGTCTCCATAAAAAAGTGAGAGCTGAGCCAGTAGACTGCAGTCCTAGGACCAGCTGGGATCAGCAGTAACAAATCACTGCCTATCTTCCAGCTAATACAGGGAAGCCGCATTTGCCAAGGACTGGATTCTGGAGTTGGAAATGAAGATGATATTTTAGGATAATCAAAATCGCCCTTACAATCCCTATGTAAATTATCACGTTGAAGAACATGTACAACACAATGTGTGTGTCTGTAGATTCTAGAATGTCATTTGGCACAGCGAGCTGCTCAGACTTTGAGAGACATGTGCAATCTAGGTCGAGCAAGGCATGTGGTTGTTGAGTGGAAAGGTAGCAGAATTGCCTGTGCTATTTAAATTTCACTCTTTTCCTCTTTGTTTGCCTGACAGTTATATATAATTAAGTTTGTGCAAGAGAAATACTTGTCTGATGTGACTACATTGCAAATGCCTGCTACTACTCAGTTGTACATATGAGAAGCATCTCAGTTGTAATTCAACACATGTGACTTGGAACATGATGTACTTGTGACTTTCTACCCGGGTTATATTGAAATCTTAGCTAGATTTCTCTATCAAAGCTTGTCCTCCCTTTGTAGCTCAGCTTGTTCATCAGCTCTGGAAGATAACACTTTGGGGTGCCTCCCAAACTGAATTCAGCATTCGCCATGTAGCCTGTATTTTAAGTCAAATACTTTGTATAATTATATAGACTGCACTGTTGTAACAGAGACTCAAAACAACAATCAAATAACTCAGAAGTTTTTCGCCCTCATGGACTAGTCTATTGTAAGCAGGCAGGGACAAGTGTGATAGCTCTGTGGTGTTGGAAGCCAGCTTACTTGACTCTAGTAGCTTCGCCGTCTTGAAGGGATTGCACTTGCCCACCTGGTTGCTGATGGCTCCCCAGCACCACATTCATGTTTCATCCTGTGGGCATGAGAAAAAGATGGGTGTGTTTGTCAGCTTCCTATTACTCTAACAAATACCTGAGGTTGATAAGAGAAGAAAGGTTTATTTTGACTCACTGTTCTGGAGGTTTTAGTTGATGACCAGTTGACCCCATTGCTTTGGGCCTAAGGTAACCATGATAAGAGCATGTGGTAGAAAAGGCCCACTTACCTCATGATGAAGCACAAAAGAGAGGAAGAAGAATGGGCAGGGTCCCACTATCCCCTTGGGGGAAAACCCCAAGTGATCTAAAAGCTCCCACTAGACCCCGCCTCTTAAAGGTTCCACCACCTCCCAATAGCACCATGGACTCGGGGACCAAGCCTTTAACACATGGGCCTTTCAGGGGACACTCATTCAAATAATAGCAATGGAGCAAAGTGCCTTTGCCCTTCGAATCTGGAAAGTAATCACCTGACTCCTGCTGACAATTCATTGGCTGGATCTAACATGTAAGCCATAGTTACTTTAAAGAAGGACTGAAAAAGGTATACTTTATATTGGAAGACATGTGACCAGCTAAAATGGGTGGTTCTGTTACTTTAAAAAAGAGAGGGAAAACTCTAAATCCCTGCCCTTGTCAGTTGCCCCTTTGGCCGTGCGGATAACTATGCCGACTGTTCTTGCCACCTCTCCACCCCCAAAACCACATCACTCCTCCAGAGAGGAGGCGTCCCACATTCCTCTGGTCACTCAGTTCAGTGTCTGTGAGTCCCGGGTGCGGGTATACCTCTCTCCATCTGGGCCATGTGTGGCTCCTTGTGGTTCAAAGTCCAATAAATTTAAAGGCAAATTATCAGCTCCCTCCTCCCCACCATCTGTCTGTCTGTCTGTCTATCTCTACATAACACACATACAGATCTAGTTCTGTGTAGTTATATATAGTCATGTGTATACAGCAGCCACCAGTCATAGAGGTCACACTGTGCTGGAGGGCAGCGGCAGACTCCCTGCCCTGGAAATGGGTATGTCACAGAGAGCGCTGGTTCTGCCTCAGGAAGGAACTCTCCATATCTGTCCTTTCTTCACATAGTTGGGGACATTGAAGAGGAGGCACCGAAAGCCCTTTTGGGGGTTGCACAGCATCTGCAACCTGCTTCCTGTTGATGAGAGCCGGGGGCAGGGGAAGGATGGTGCAGACTGGGCTTACGGTGTCCTTCCTGTGCAGCTAGTTTCCTCACAAACTCATTAGGCGTCTGGCCTAGTGTGATCAACTCCATGTGCTGGGAACCACGGTAAAGTTTCTTAGCTACACAGAGTTTTGAAGCCTGAAAACTAACTGACTTACTTATTGGCCTCTGCCTTGGTTCTCCATTGCCAATGGCCACTTGGGACAACAGGAAAGGACATTCTGGGTGAGAGGGCAGTATTCATCATTTTGTATTTGCTGGTGGACTAGCCACTGTCTGACAGGGAATCCTGAAGCAGACTTGACACAACCTCTTCTGCTTAGCCGGCTGCTTCATGTGTAGCTACTTTAGTTTGGGAACAGAAACAGCTGTCATCTCAACTCTGCAGTATCACCAAGTACTGGACTAGGGCGACATTGCTTGCAGACCACAGTCAAAGAAAACTTCCCTCAGCAAAGTCATAACCTCCTCCACTTCTGCCTGCTAATTGGCCAGCCCTGGCCTGAGCTCTCTGAATTGTGGCAAGAAGTAGCCAATGACACATTCTGAATTCTCCCAACCATTCACCTTGAGCTACAGGTGTGGTTGCTCAGTGGTCTGCCTTCCAAGCTGTCAGAGGAAGCAGTTTTTTCACAGCATAAATGACATGCTGATGCCAGGTATTTTAGATTCTGCTTTGGTACTGATTTTGGTGGGGGAGAGGTGCAGATAGCACCTGAGGACTTATACCTGGTAGGCAAGTGCTCTGCCATTAAGCTACATCCCCAACCCTTTCTTTCTTATTATATTTTAAAACAGGGTCTTGCCAAGTTGCCTAGGCCTTGAATTTGTGATCCTCTTACCTGAGTAGCTGGGATAACAGGCATGCTCCATCACACCTGGCTAACTTTTTTTCTTGTTAGTTAAAATGTAGACTTGACTGCTGTAACAAAGTTCCAAAATATGGTACTTGAAATAAAAGCTTATAGCAATAGAACCCTTTTGGTCTGGTCATGGACTGCATGTGGATAGTCCAGGGCTGGTGTGTGGCTCTGTCATGCAAATGGACATGTTGCTTTTTTTGCTCAGTACAGTGCTACTCTAATCAGTGGCAAACCATCCAAGATGCTGACCACCACCATGCTTCATTCTAGCCAACAGGAAGTGGGGAGAGAGGAAAAGATTATACCTATCAATTTCATTCATGTCTCACTGACCAAAGCTTAACTAAGGTCACCTCTAGCAACCAGGGAAGCTGGGAAATACCTACTTTGTACTGGGTGTTAAACGACATACTAAACACAGAGGATTGTCAAGGTAAATGAAGGGGACAATTGATTTTGAAGAAAACCCAGCAATCACATTATCTTCCAAGTTTGGTGGAAGTAACTCAGTCATTTTCAAGTGGTACAGAGAGGAGGCAGAACTTAATTTTATATAGCTAACTAGATTTTTGGAAGAGACAGGGACTGTCAATATTCCAACTACCACCTTGGGAAAGGAACAAAGGCATAAACATTCCCACTGTGGGAGACCTTTGAAATTAAATGCTTTATCAAGATATGATCCACACACAATACAGTTAACCCATTAATAAGTGTACAATTCAGTGTTGGTTACAGCAGGGGGTACCAAATCTCACTGTTGCCCAGGCTGGCCTTGAACTCCTGAGCTCAAGCAATCTTCCTGCCTAAGTCTCCCAAGTTGCCAGCACTGTTGGCAGGTACCACTGTGCTTGCCCAGCAGTACATTTTAGTGTGTTCATAAAGTTATGCAACCATCACCACAATCTAATTTTAGACTACTTCCATGACCCCCCCAAAACCTCCATATATGAGCAGTCAATCTTCCTTGCTCCCCTGACCCCTTTTGTTTTAAGTGATCATTGATTTACTATCCGTATCTTAATTTGTGTGGGTGAATTTTACATGAACCAGATGTCCAGTTTTGATTGCTAGCCAGGGGAGGTTACATAGAGCACATAAAGCCCCAGGAACATGAGTAACAAAGGTAAAGCATTTGTGTGAAGAACAGTGAAATTGGTCTTGGTTTTAGTCAGCTTCTCATTGCTATAACACAGAACCTGAGATATTAACTTATAAAGTGAGAAGGTTTATTCTGGCTTAGGCTTCAGGCCATGATCAGGCAGACCCACTGCTTTTGGATCTGTGCTAAGATAGCACATCATAGGCAGGGGGAGCATATGGCAGAGCACAACCATGATCATCACAAGCCAGGGAGCACAAAAAAGGAAATGGACTGGGTGGGGTCCCACAAACCACCCCCAGGGCATGCCCTCGATGACCTAAAGACCTCCCATGAGGCCTCTGCTCTGAAAGGTTCCATTCCCAATAGTGCCCCCGGGAACACTCAAGGTCCAAATGACATTACTGTCCATGCTTCCATGTGCACCATCCTGAGCATTGGAGGTACAGAGCTAAAGAGGCCCTCGTTCTCAAGGGATCCCAGTTGAATTGGGAAAAGTCAGACATGATAAATGGACACCACCACCAGGTGCTATACAAGCTAACACTCAACAACAACAACAAAAATACCTGTGGGAGCTGAGGGCCAGCCTGGGATGGGAGTGTGTGTGAGTTTGTGTGTGTGCGTGTGTGCATAGTGTGGCCAGTAAAGGCTTTCTGCAGGAGATGAGTCTGTTTTTCTCAGCAGACTCTCTGTCCAAAGCAGACCAAACTGTCAAAAAAAAAAGGGAGAGATTTCTCTAGGAGCGTAGCTTCTTCATTTTCACGAGTGTAAGCAATCAAATTTCTTTTCTTTTTTTTTTTACAAACATACTTGAACTTATATATCGCAATTAGTATTGTACCCTACAAAATGGCCACCCTGGGAACTGTGCACTTACTCCAGCGATGCATCCAGTGCTCAGAGCATTTTGAAATTCTTCCGTGGGAATTATTTTTCAGCCAGTCGGTTTATGGGTCACCTAGGAAAACCAGTCACATTATTTTATAGTCATGCCTCATTTTTCACCCAAAACGATGTAACAAGATTTGATCACCCACTTTATTCATTAGATATGGCTCCGACCAATTTTTGTCTCTTCCCAAAGTTCAAGTCTATTCTCAAAGGGTGAAATGCGTTATGACTGAGGACTTTCAAAGAAAGTGCCACAGACAGGACAGAAAGACCGTTCACCCAAGAAGAGTGAGTGTGATGTCAGCATTGTTTGAATAAATTTGCTGCTTCCCAAGATGATTGTTTTCAAAGAGATAGCACTCATTGAGATGAATACGCTCTGGCATAACTATTTCAAGTGAGTTCCCGTATGTTACACCGTTCCAGCACACTGCCTGGAGAGGGCCTTAGAAGACGGCTCATGCTGAGGGAGGCTGCTGTTCTGCTTTCCTCCTGCAGTCTGCTCTGGTGGCTGGGGATATGGTTTTCTTCCATTCTAGTGAACATCAAAACGTGCTTTGGTTGTGCATTTTGGAGTTGTGCACAATGGAGAGGTTTGTTTAAACAGAAGTAGACCCGACGGGTAAATACTGGACCCTGACCCAGGAAGAGAGAGACCGGTCAGCTCTAAGCTTCTGAAACCAAAAACCCAAGCATTAAACCTGTGCCCACCTTGACTCAAAGAGGGTCTTGTTGTTGCAATGAGGCCAGAAAATGGAGCTGGGGTGATACAACTTGGGGACAGAGAAGGACCTTTTGATTTAATTATAAAGTATGTTCTATGGCCTCCATGGGGCCTTTGAAGAATGTGTTCTGTAGAGCCAGAAGAAATACAATTTTAAAGAAAAAATTAAAGGAAAACAAGGGGGAAATAAATGTGGAAAACTCAGATGGACTCAGGAGTAAGATTGGCACCCATCGGGAAAACTTCCTCTCTGGGCAGGGCCAACAGTTGACTCCAAGCTCTTTGTGGTCAAATCTGTGAGAAAAACCACACAGTTCAGCATTGCTAGTTCTCCCACATGTAGACTTGATAGAAAAAGAGTAATAATATCTGCCTTGAAAGACTCAATGAAGAATGAACCAAAATTAGTGAAGCACTTTCCATAATACTTTGTTCAGTAAATAGACAATTCTGGTTATTCTAACTATTATTACGATTATTCCAAATTCTGAGGCCTTTGGAGTGTAGGGGTGGGGGGATGGCCTAAGTGAGGGTCTTCTGTGTCTGCTGCTACCTCCTCTGCTTGGATGTCCCTTTCTGTCTCCATCCACATATTGTCCCTGGGATTTGATCTGCCAGGCAGTTTGTAGAACGCAACTATAAGCCCAATGATTTGAGGCCATCCCCTGGTTGGAGTCTTGAGCTAGCAATGGATAGCTCCAGATGGATGTTGCAGCGTTGGTCTCTGGAATGGTTCACTGGCCCAGCCAGTGTTGTGTTGTAGGTGGGAAGCCACAAGGAATGTGTGCTGGCGGTGCTGCAAATTTGGACACACGAATTTGTTCATTCAGCAAGCATTGAACTCTGTGTGTGTGCACCAGACACTGTGCGAAGTGGTTGGTAGTAAGACAAAGTCTTGGTCTCCAGATGCTCGTGCTAGCAGAGGAGATGGGCACATCGATGTGTAGTTACACAAAGATGGTGTGGATACCAGTATATTAATGCCTTGTGTCTGATGCAACAAATGACCACATACTGAGGGCCTTAAACCACAGAAATTAATTTTTTTACATTGTGGAGAGTGGAAGTCAAAAACTAAGG
This sequence comes from Sciurus vulgaris, assembly GCF_902686455.1. NCBI lineage: Eukaryota > Metazoa > Chordata > Mammalia > Rodentia > Sciuridae > Sciurus > Sciurus vulgaris. The sequence continues at coordinate 52,093,022 of NC_136461.1, forward strand.
TGTTAGCAGTGCATGCTTTAGGGGCACATCTTTCTTTGTCACTTTTAGCTTTTAGAGACTCCAGGTGTTCCTTGGTTTATGTCTGTATAATTCCAGTCTCTGTCTCTGACTTCATATGGCCTTCTTTATGTGTATGTCTTCTCTTCTGTTTCTTTTAAGTACCTTGTTGTTGAATTTAGGGTCATCTCATCTCAATATTAAATTTAGTTAGATCTGCAAATACTCTTACCGAACAAGGTCACAACCATAGGCTCTGAGTGGAACATAACTTTGTGGGGAAGAGAGTTCACGATAGCTAGCATGGAGGGGAACACAGGGAGAGCACCAGGATCGGGGAGGCAAGACCAAGGATGTCCTCACAGATGAGGCAAAATGAAGAGATAGGAGGGGCGAGTTAGAAGCGGGGCAGAGTGGATACTACTCAGTGCCTCTAGTCAGTAGCTCTGTGGCCCTATTTAAATGGATGCTAATAACAATTGAGAAGGTTTCAGAACTTCATTGTCTACACTGCTTCTGCCTCTGACATAATGCCACGTGGAAGGCAGGCCACTTGGTGGCACCCTGAATTTTGCCAAGTATCTTTACCAAGTTTATAGTGATGAGTTGGAATTGAAGACTTTGGTTCAAACCTCAGTTTTGTGATGTGCTGTGGATTATCATGCACTCTGCTTTAACTTATCCAAAACTTAGTATCCTCACCTATAAAATAGGATTAATTCCAATTCCTGCCATATCAGAGGGTTTTGTGAGAATTGAATAAAATAATAAGCATGGAAAGATTTTGGGAACTCTGAGGTGCAATCTAAATGTGAGTTGCGGTGATCATTTTTGAAATTCCTCTATTGCGTCAGCAAAGTCAACCCACTGAACTGATTTAGTTATGTCAAAAACAAGCTTCTACATGCAGTTTTATCATGCATCTCTCAAAGTCCATGTGCTAAAGTATCAGGTGAACTAAAGAGTAACCAAAAACGTACAGATGTCGTGCATTTTGAGGATCTTAGTGAGATACCAAAATTATATCATTTATGTTAGAATTTCATTGCAGTATACTTTTGATGGTCAAACAGGCCTGAGTTTGATTCCTGGGTTTGCTATTTATTAGCTGTTTGATCTTGGGCAAATTGCTTGAACTCTTTATTCATTTGTGAAATTAAACTAATATGTCCCAGAGGTATGTTAGGAAATAATAAGAAAAGGCATAGCACCTTGCCCTGCATACATGCTGTATACAGTCATAAAGAGCAGGTTTCCCCCCTGGGCCAGTGGGGGTTTTGATGGGAAACGTAGACACTTAAACTCCTTGCTAAGCGTCCCCCAGCCAGCTACTGCCTTCTCAGTTTCACTTCTCTTCTTTCCAGATTTGCCAATGACCTCTCAAGATGCTCCACACCTGTTAACCTATAAATTTCAGAATAGGAGTGTTCTTCTCATGGAGAGCATTTCATGCACAGGGACCGAGGGGGAGTGGGAACCTATTAGGTCTTCAGTAATATATCATCTGCCTGATACTCAGCTGTCTTGTCTAAAAAGAACACATTAGGCAGCCAAAAGTAAGCAAAATTGATCTTGAGTTGCTTAAGCACCCATCTCCCCATTAGCGTTTGCACACCAGGTTTACCATTTAGGGTTGTATGGTAGTGATTATGGTAAATGGGTTGTTGGGTCTGCTTGTTTCAGGAGCTTCTCCTGAACAGTATGTCAGTGACTGCTTTCTTTGTATGCCTCGAACATTTACTGTTTCTTCTTTGCTTAGTATGGTGCTGTGCATCTGGGACACACAGAAAAGCCCAAGACAGTCTCTGGGTGGGCATTGCAATGTAGTCTAAGAAGTGCCTCCTTGGGATGGAATCCAGGGGAGGTGTATTTGAGCCACACCCTGAAGGCTGATAAAAGGAAACCAGGGCAAAGTCGAGACAGGGATGAGGAAAACACCAAGAGAAGGAACAGAGAGTACAAAACAAGTAGGCCATTGTGGAAAGTAAGACCACAGCCTTCGGCATTAAACTAGCCCTTGCCTTAGCCAGCATTACTAGAGGAGAAGAGGTAGCAGCCAGTGACAGGCTTCCACGCAGGTTCTTGACCCCTGAGGCTTTCTTTTTTTTTTTTTTTTTTCCTTTTTGCAATTAATTCTTAATTTTAATTGGCATATAATAATTGTATGTATTTGTGGGATACAATGTGGTAATTTGATCCATGTTTACAGAGTATAATGATCAAATCAGGGTAGATTACCATTTTTACCTTCATAAACATTTCTTTGTGTTGGGAAGTTTCCAACTCCTCTCTCGTTCTTTAAAACACGTTGAATAAGTTGTTGTGAATTATGATTGCCCACGTGCTGTGGAGCATTAGCACTTACTCCTCCTGTGTAAGGTTGTGTTGGAACCATTACCCATCTACCTCCCCTCCTCGCCCGTCCCTTCCTAGCCTCTAGGGACAGCTGTGCTACTCTCTGCTCCTAGGAGCTCAACTTCTTTAGCTTCTGCACGTGAGTGTGAACACGTGTGTTTGTTTATGCCTGGCTTATTTCACTTAACATGATGCCCTTCAGTGCCATCCATGTTGCCACAAATGACAGGATTCCATTCTTCTATGGCTGAGTAACGTTCTGCTGTGTGCATATGCCACTTTTTCTTTATCCATTCATCCACTGATGGAAACCTCAGTTGATTATCTTAGCTATTGCAAATAGTAACTGCAATACACACACAAGTACAGGAATCATTTCATTCCCTTTGGATGTACAGCCTGTAGTGGGCTTGCTGGATCACATAGTAGATATTCTTTTCTTGTTTTGAGGAAACTTCATACAGTTCTTCGCAATGACTGTACTAATTTACATTTCCACTAACAGTGTATAGGAGTTCCCTTTCTGCATCCTCATCCGTATACGTTATTCCCAGGCTTTCTTTCTTTCTATCTTTCTTTCTTTTTTTATTAAAATCTTTTTTATTTTTACAGACCGCATTGTGATTCATTGTACACAAATGGGGTACAACATTTCATTTCTATGGTTGTACACAATGTAGATTCACACCATTCATGTAATCATACATAGACACAGGGTAATACTATCTGTCTCAGCCTACTATCTTTCCTTCCTCCACGCCCTCCCGCCCCATTTTCCTCTACACCATCTAAAGTTCCTTCATTCTTCTCTTCCCCCCATCACGCCCCCTTGTTATTTATTGTCATGCACTTATCAGAGGAAACATTCCGCCTTTGGTTTTTTGGGCTTGGCCTATTTCACTTAGGATGATATTTTCCAACTTTATCCATTTACCAGCAAATGCCATAATTTTATTCTTCTTTATGGCTGAGTAATATTCCATTGTGTATATATACCACAATTTCTTTATCCATTCGTCAATTGAAGGGCATCTAGGTTGGTTCTACAATCTAACTATTGTGAATTGAGCAGCTATGAACATTGATGTGGGCTGCATCACCGTAGTATGCTGATTTTCCAGGCTTTCTTTTTATACAAAAGTCAAACCAAGACCAGTTTAAGAATTGCCTCATGGCCTTAAGAGGAAGGGAGAGTCTTGGAGACATAAATTAGCAAGCTAAAAAACTGTATGTGGGAGACTGGGTCACAGTACTGCATTAAAGCTTTTATAGTTTGCTGCGACTCTTTCTTTAACCAGTGGGTTACGTGACATGTCACACATCTGCACGTGACCTGATATCTTCACTGGAGCAAGCTGTTTTACTTGGATTGGTTGACCTGAATCCATATGGTAGAACAAACGATATACATAGAGTTCACTTACTTAAGTTCCACATTTACTGATGCCACAAAAGAAAAAAAAAATCACACACACACAATACGAGCAGGGGCTATGTTGTTTCTTGTGGCTCTCACTCTGATACTGTTGATGGGGCAGGGATACGAGGTCTGCTGTGACCCTCTTTTTCTCATGTCCTTTGGTCTCCACCTCACTCCTACAAACCACTTTTCTGCCCCACATTGAATAGTACCACGAAGACCCCTCCTTGGTCTCTGCCTGCAGTGTCCAGGGGTCTGCTTAGGAGTGGTAGGACAGGACTGCTGGGTCCACAAGTTTCCTCATCCTTAAGATAGGGCCAAGAATAACAGCCTTGGCCTTACAAAGTCGTGTAAAGGTTAACTGAGTGAACGCTGATACAGCACTGGAAACAATGCCTTGCCCCACGAGACCTGCTGGACCATCTCCTCCAATACACATCCTGTAGGAGCTGCCACTGTCCCTGTTTTACAAATAAGAGTCCTGGGGCCAGTGAGGCCATAACAGCTAGAAAGTGCTAGAAGAATTGAGAACCGGGCCTGTGTGGTCCAGAGCCCTCTCATTACAGCAGGACTGTGCTCCATTCATCTTTAGATCCCCTTTTCCACCTTTCCCTTTCCCGGGAGCTGGGCCCATTGGAGAAGTGTGAACAGTATTTTTCCCAGAGGCCAGCCTGCAGAATCAGTTCTTTCCTGCCTGGGCTCACCTGCTCTTGAACGCAGGAGATGGGTTAGAGGAATGCAGCCCTTATCAATAGCTCCTCCTATTTTTGGTCCTTTGGATGACATTCATGGCTAGTGTAGGATCAGACATTGTGATGGGCACTTTACTTGCCTTTCCTTAGAACTTGTTAAGAGAAGTTCCACTGTTCCTGCTTTATAGAAACTCAGGCTCACAAACACCCCGTAGAAAGGATTCCTATGTGGTGAACTGGACATCCCAGTTCAGCCAGACCATATAATTGGAAAAGACTTTCTAATGATGAGATGGACAGAATAATGTCACCATCTCTTCCCTCTTCTTTAAAGCCCAGGAATACTGCCACATTTTAATGCATTGATAGAGGACCAGCCATTGTCTGCCAGAAAACATAACGGGGCACGATTCCCATCGCAGTCTTGGTGAAGGGAGACCCCTAGAGTTGGGCAGGACTGCTGATCTGGGCAGGAGTCTCTGCCACCTGTCAGTGAGCATGCCCCCATGTGGGGCTGAGAAATCCTGTATTTTTTGGTTTTCCACCACAAGAGGGAAGCATATAACTGTGAATGATTTGAAAATAAAGCAATTCTTCAGTTAAACCTCTTTTTTTCCTTTTATTTTTTGAATTAGTGATGTATAATAATTGTCATATTTACGGGGTATTGTGTGTTAATTCAATTCACGTATGCAGTGTGCAACGATAAAGTCATGGTTTTTAGCATTTCCCTCTGCTTGAACATTTACCATTTCTTAGTTGCTCCTGGTAATAACCAGAATGTGGAAAAAAATTTTCCAATTCCTATGGCACTTCAATGAAAATTTCCTTGAGAGTACTCCAAAAAGGAAATAAAAGATTCATATGAAAATTTTATATAAACCATATAAATTACTGTTTTTATTGGTCAAAGTGGTTGAATATTGGTCACTTCTAATGAAAACAAGAGTCTTCGCAAAGGCTTTACTTAGGAAGAGGGTTCCCAAGCTCTGCACGTCTTTGGGTTGGGGAGACAGTTTTGAGACTTGACACAGGGATAACCAGGTCATCTGCACAGGTGGGGATGCTATCCCCATTTCTCCCTGAGCACTTAGTGCCCCTGAAAGTTCCTAGTTGAGCTCTCGTTACTCTTTACTTGTCTTAATGATTTTGGAATCACTTATCTCTCCTGCACTGAAAGTTTCTCAAAGGAGAGGCGGAGGGAGTTTCCTCTCTCCTTGTCTGTCTGGGGCAGCAGGTGAAGGCTGACTCAGGGCTGGCCTACAGGACTGGGCACTACAGAGTCCTGGCCAACACTGAAGAGAGATGTAGGTGGCTGCAAGTAACTGAAGTCCAGTCAGATTACAGGGAGCTGCTCAGAGGACTGCACTGTGAGGCCGGGCCTCCTGAAGGCCAAGGGTGGGGTGGGTGGTGGGCCTCTGGAGAGCCTGAGCCGCCGGAGCTCAGGCCACGGCTCTCTGTCTCTGGTCTGTTGACCTCAGCACAGCTGCTTTGTTTTCCTCTCCTTCTGCCAGCACACTTGTCAGAGTAACCTGGAGTTTTTTTGTGTGTGTGATTTTATTTAAACTGCTATGAATATTTCAAATTTATAAATCGTTTATTTTCTCTTAAAATTCTTTTTCTAACAAGCAATGCTTGCAGTATTTGAGTTGTTCTTAGATGATCTGATCGTGAGAATGGCAGGCACTTGTGTAGGGCAGCATATACCAGCCCTGCTTTTAGAACTTTCTATATACAGTCTGCCTTCCATATGTGCAGATTTTGCTTTGGCAGGTTCAACCAACCTTGTATTTGAAAGAAAATGCATCTGTACTGAATATATACAGAGTTTTTGTTATTCCCTAAAGAATAGAGTACAACAACTATTTACATAGCATTTACATTGTGTTAGATATTATAAATAATCTAGAGTTGATTATTTATGATAATAGGTTGTATGGAAACACAATGCCATTTAATATAAGGGACTTGAGCATCTGCAGGATTTGGTATCCTCAGGGGTTCCTGGAACCAGCCTCCAGCAGATATCAAGGGAGGACTCTATTAGCTCATTCAATCATGACTGTAAGAAAAAAGTGAGATAGGGGAACTGTCATTATCCCATTTTACAGATGAGGAAATGGAAGCACAGAGAAGTTAAATCACTTGTCCAAAGTCATGCAGGTAGTCATTGGTAGAACTGAGATTCAGGTTCTGTGAATCTGGCTTTAAAGACCATTCCCTTAAATACTGGAGTGTACTGCCTCCATCTAATGGGTTAAACTCGCAGTACCTTCCAAATTTTCTTGCATGTTTCATCAGTGTTTGCAATTTTGATAAAAATCCTCTTACCCTGTTAAACTTAAATTGCTAGTCCAAGTAGGTTACTCACTGTTTATTATAAACTGCAACCACAAGGCAAATAGATAAGCTAATACCCCAAATTTCTTAAATGTACTTAAAATACTAAATATACATAGATTCCCCCTGAACTTACTCCAAAAATATTATTAGGATTAAACATCCCTGATCCAAAAATCTGAAGGCCAGAATGCTCCAAAATCTGAAACTTTTTGAGCACTAACATGACACCGCACATGGAAAGTTCCGTACCTGACCTCATGTGCCATGTCACAGTGGAAACCCAGGTGCACTAAAAATAATGTATAAAATTACTTTCAGGCTATGTGTACAAGGTATTTGTGAGACATAACTGAATTTCATGTTTAGACTTGGGTCCCATCCCCAAGATATATCATTATGGAGAGGCATATATTCTAAAATCCAAAAATACCTGAAATCCAAAACACTTCTGGCCCCAAGTATTTCAGACAAGGAATACTCAACCCATACTCGTAAGTTTGATTTATCATCTACACCATGAGATATACTTCATCCTTTCTATGCTTTATTCTAAATCTGTTTAAAAATGACCACTTTAAAAAAAAAATCTCTTACCCTAGTAATCAGGAGTTACCTTTCCAGTTGAATTGGGGTGACAGCGTCAGTTGGAGGAGACGCATCTTGGCCAGAGATCTGGATGTGGAGCACCCTGATCCAGAATACCAGTGCCAATATGTAATCTCAAGTGACCTGTGTTCCCAGAACATCTTCCTAATTCCCATGTCTGAATCTGACTACCAACTTGAGAAGAGCCATTCGACCTATTTTCTGCTTGATTCTATTCTGAATTTTCTTCCGAAAAAAATACGTCAGGGCCACAATACCTAGAGATGTATGGACGATCCAGAGTTGGATCCTGCCCAGCGCTGCTCGTGTATCCTCACCCTCTGCTGCCCTCAGGAACAGTGCTGTGAATATTCTCACGACACTGCCGTTTTTGCCCTCCGGCTGTCTCATTTGTCTGTCTTCCTGGTTCAAGGGCTAACTGAATCTGGGGAACAGTTCTCAGATGGGGGACAGTTCTCAGAGAAGAAAAAGAATGAGTAGAAGACACTACATGTAGAAGGGGTCAGGATAAAGTGGTCATTCCGAAAGTCTCTTCATATTTAGTGGAAAAAAGCAACAGTGCCCAAACTGGCCCAAGGACTGAGGGCTGAAGCTGTATGTACATGGCCAGCAGACAAATAGTGCTGGACAGGATCACACTGATCGGGATCCTTAATGTCACAGCTAAGGAAAAATGCTTTCTTTTTTTTTTTTTTATTTTTAGTTGTAGATGGATACAATACCTTTATTTTACTTATTTGATTTTTATGTGTTTTGAGGCTCAAACCCAGTGCCTCACCCATGCAAGGCAAGTGTTTCACCACTGAACTACACCCCAGCCCCAAGGATGTTTTTTATAAGCTCTGGTTAATCTTTTTCAGTCTCTCCTTTTGCAAGCTGTCTGGTGCACCACCACTGGCCATTCAGAATTTCCAAAAACATCGGTTTAGATTCTTTCTGCTTCCCTTTTCCATAGCCCCCCAGTGCCTACAAAATAAATTTCAGTATGGTTCATGTGACTTGATAGTCTTACTCCAACTTCTTCAGTCTTGTCCCCGTCCCCACAACCTCTTGAAAGCCACAATTCTATAAAGGTACCTCTAGGACAGTACCAAGGCCACCACACCATGGTGACTTCTTTCTGACATGAACTTCTTGAGAAAAGAGGCCCATCCATCTTGTTTCTATCCCCACCCACATTCAGAATGTGCAACAAAATCATAACTTCATATCTTGACATCATTTTCTAGTTCACAGAAACTCGCCTTGACATATGGTAAGGTAATCTTCACTGAAACCTTGTGAGGCAGATATTATTTTATGATCTCACTTTAGAGATGAGGAAACAGGCTGGGAGAGGTGAGAGGGCTGGTTCCTCAACCTGTGCTCTCCCCACAGACTGCGGTTCCTGGGACCGGCATTAGCTGCATGCTCAGTTACTGTTAGCTGGAGAATTGAATGACCGTTTCCTAGCACTGGGGTACTTAGGTGAGCACTTGAGGCCATCACCAGGGTATCCCTGCTGCTGTTAGCCAAATTAGTAGCCTGCTTTCTAGTGCTTGTGTCCAGGGATAAGGTCAACAGTTCCGTCCCCTCTGCCCATTCTGACAATTCCAAAGAAAGAGCTCTTGATGTGAAGAGGTGAACCCACTGCGCCCTGGGTCCAGCCCTCAGCCAGGGCCTAGGATCCCAGTACACATTCATTGACAGAAAGGATTGGCGAGTCTGTAGCTTCTGCTGCATTGCACTAGGAAAGCATCTTTGCTGATCAGGACAGGAGCCGTCTTTGCAAGGCCTGGAGCTGGGAGTGAAGGGGTTCATAACTCTGCCATTTGTGAAATTGATTGGACCCAAGACCAGTATGAAAGTTCCTTGTCTGGAGGGAGTAATCCTTAAATCCCCCATATGGTTTAAATGTAATTTGTGTCATTGTGAAGGAGTACTGGCAACGCAGGCGAATTCATTAGGCCAAATTGGGCTCGCTATGCTCGACAGTAACGTTTCTGAAGATGAAGTTCAACCTTTGCTGGAGAGCTAAAACAAATGAGTTTCTTAATAGCTGCCCCACTTAGTCCGTGCGTCTTAGGAAGCTTAATGTTTTTAATGCCTCTTCTTTTTTACCATACTTCACAGTCCATCTACCATTGCTGCTTCTGGTAATATTTTTATATGGGGTTGAGTTCTGTGGTGTCCATAAAATTATGCCTCAGCCCAGTTTTAGAACAGAAGATTCTAAGGTAAGGACTATGTCTTTCTGGTTTCCTTTTGCACACTGACAAACACCAGGCCCAGTTTATGCACTTGTTGTTGTAGCTCCAACTTCTGTGGAAAGTAGCAGGGACATGCTGGAATGTGATGTGTTGGGTGGGCAGAGAGGCTTTGGTGGGGGATGTTGGAGCACTTTTGTGCCCGGTACCCCAAATCTACCCTGGAGTTTTGAGATCTCATTAGGAAAACTGCCAATGACATGGTTGTTTGTTCTATAATTTCAATGAGGAGGTTACTGAAGTAATATTTCATAAATCTGAACCTCTTATTGAATAGATCAAGACACACACATCAGCCTGATTTGCAAGCCTAGAGAAAATTTGGTGCAGAACATTAAAAATATGAATTAAAAAATGTATTTGTAGCCAGGTGTGGTGGCATACGCCTGTAATCCCAGTGACTCCGGAGGCTGAGACAGGAGGATGGAGAGTTCAAAACCAGCCCTAGCAATAGCAAGGTGCTAAGCAATTCAGTGAGACCCTGTCTCTAAATAAGATTCAAAATAGGGCTGGGGATGTGGCTCAGTGGTTGAGTGTCCCTGAATTCAATCCCTGGTACCAAAATAAAAAAAAAAAAAAATGCATTTGTAGCACATTGGAAAATCATGGGTATGGAAGCCATTGAAAGTAAGCTTGTTTTTAAGCTTAATTTATAAAGAATTTTACTTTTTAAAACTAAATCAGAGCCCCAAATACACTATAAAAAGTAGCTGTGTTTTGACTGGCTGGTTTTCAACTTAATAGGTGTGTCTTATGAATCGTTTTCCTCTCTCGAGGTGTTCCCTGTACTTGGGCCAGCTCCATTTGTCTTTTGAAAGGGACCAGGCCCCCTTACCAGAAGCCTGCTTTCTGCATGAGTTCTGCTGGTCTTGTGCAGAGCAGCCCTAGCACACAGGGATGTTCTTCCTGGAGAGGACAATTGGCTGCCCCCAGAGCCTGTCGGCTGTCAGAACTTGCTTGACACATTAGTAGAAAAATACTCGGATTTTGTTTTTTAGAGATGATTCACTTTTCCCTTGAAAACCTTGACTCATCACGTCAGACTCCCCAGACATGCCGTATGACTAGTCCTCATGCAGTTTTGAAGCATTCTTAAGTTTGCCAAGACTGACAATAGAGCTCCTTAACTGGCAACTTCTGCTGACCCAGATAAAGAACACACATGTATATATTTAAATGGATTATTAAGAAAATTTCAGGGTTCACATGGGATTGGATATTAAATTTATTTAGGTAAAATGTCTTTAAACATTTTAGGTTCTGCTTCACTAAAAATGTTTCCTTGAAAGTCAAGTCTAGGGGCTGGGGATATAGCTCAGTTGGTAGAGTGCTTGCCTTACATGCACAAGGCCCTGGGTTCAATCCCCAGCCCAAAAAAAAAAAAAAAAAAAAAAGAAAGAAAGAAAGAAAGAAAGTCAAGTCTATTTAAAACAGAAAAAAATAAATTAATCTTATGTTCATATTATTTTTCTAAATAATAATTTCAATCAAACTTCATGCACTCAGAAAAATATATATTTTTTTCCTCTTTCTACTTCCATTTTTCAAGGATTTGGTGCATCCTCATCCTCACTTTTATGTAAATTTCAGGGACTGACCAAGCCATTGGTCACTCAGTGCCTATTTGTAGGGGGTCTGTTCTTCCAGAACTGAATGCTATTCAAAATTCTTGGTGGCTAATGAACAAACCCATTCCATTAGATGATTTCCCCCTCCTACCTGGGACTGCATGTGGGAAGTAAAGAATCCCTTGGGTATCAAAATGACAGTGATATGAGAAAACCAGAGGTCACTGAGATCCCTCACATCCATTTTAAGATTGACCTTTAACTTGCTAGATGGCACAGAGCAACTTTAGCAGCAGATGGCCTCAGTGTTGAGTGCCCAGGGGCTCCAGTTTACAGGGTGACAGCAGCAGTGAGAGCCACACCAGGTGTCCCTGTCCATGAACCTGCTTCTTGGAGCTGTGACTGCTCCAAGAGTGGAGTCTGGCAGCCAGCTGGTGTTTGTGACTGAAGTCTGTCGTATGCAGCACTCGGGCGCTGTCTCTGCCCTCATGGGAAGCGAGGCAAAAATAATTGAAGGGTGTTTGCCTTGGTTATGTGGGTAGAAGTATCCTCATCAAAACAACTTTGAAGGTTTGCTTTGTGGGTGGGTGTGGGTGGGCCTGTGTTGCATAACTTTTTCACAAGGGACAACAACCACAAAGGACTAACCACGCGACCTCATTGAGAGAGATCGTCCAGGCAAACCTCTGTCAGTTATCCAGATACTTATTGCAGCTTCAGGGTGGACAGACTACCTTGAATCTTGAGGATCCTTGACTACTTTCTGGACGGGGGTGGAAATGAAAGATGAGCGATTTTGAAGAATGGATTTCTGGGACATATAGAAAAATGGAAGAAGGTCCTCTGCCACTGTTGACTTTTGCTACAGCTCCCTACCACGACCAGAAACCAGGAACGAGTGGATTACGGAAGAAAACCTATTATTTTGAGGCAAAGCCATACTATCTGGAGAATTTCATCCAGAGTATATTTTTTTCCATAGACCTAAAAGATCGCCAGGGATCATCACTGGTGGTCGGTGGAGATGGACGGTATTTTAATAAATCCGCAATAGAAACAATAGTGCAGATGGCAGCTGCCAATGGGGTTGGTATATGATAAGTATTGCTATGTCTCTGGCTCTCCAAGTAACCTCTTGATTTTGCAGAAATATACAATGTACAAAGATGTGGGTAGTATCTATCTCACTTCTATTAACATTCAATTAAATTCACTGTGACTTCAGAGATTGAATGTTGTGATAAGCCTACAGAATTACATTAGTTCCATTGGGATGATCTGAGAATGTAAGTTCAGCTTTGTCTGTGTTGTGCACTGTCACTGTTGCTTGAAAAGTACCTGCTGCTTTTTAGCCATTTGAAGCACACTCCTGGCCTTAAGCTTTTGTGTCTACATTCTAACTAGCTTCAAGGGGCACCCTTGTCCTACATAAGGGGACTGTGATGAATGGCGGAGAGAGGAGGGTTTGGTGTTCTTTCAATGGCTTCCTTGTTGAAGTTCAGTCACTTGTCAAACAGGAAAACAAAAGCCAGGGCATGCTGTTGTTGATGGATCCTAGTAGTCAAGCAGAAATGCACGGAGGGGATTGGAAAATGTTAGGTGTGAGCCTTCCAAGCGGACCTGTTACAGAGGGACCTACTTATAATGACCTCGGACACAAAGAAGTCCTGTGCGGGTGAATTTGTGCAGCAGGGTAGAGATAATAGCTCCTGTAAGACAGTAATGAAAGTAGGCCCTGCTGAAGCTCTGCAGCATGAAAAGGCATGTCGGCTGGATTGAGCAAACCAGGAGGAATTTTGCACCTAACAGCCCTCATCTTGGTGACCTAGCGGTTTGCACAACCCACTCATCTACAGGAAGGTGGGCATCGGGACGTGGCTGTTTTTCCTCTGTGGGGCCAAAAAAATATTTTTAGTGTTTTAGATAATGCTTAGCAAGAATTTGGAGCACACAGTCCTCAGTACTTATACATTTTAAAGTCTGTTGTGTTTCTTTTCTTGGAAGAGATTCTGGTTCTGAGAACGTAAAATTCATCATTGCAACCACATTTGTCAGGCATTCATTTTCAGTCTATTTTAATAATGTGCCACATAGGTGTGTTTGGCAAAGTCAAAATTAAAACAAAACAAAAAAAAAACTAAAAGTGTTTGTGGATCCTATTGTTTATAATGCAAGGTTTCCTTTGATACTGGTTCAGAATCTGAATGCCTTTCATGTAGAAATTGCTGATAAAGCACTCATATGTGAAATTATTATGAAGCATACACATTTTTAAGATAAAATGTGACATGTCATAAATTTCACCTTGGGGAGAGCCACACAGGAACAGTATTAAGATGCTTTTAATCTTTTGAGAGGGACGAATGGAACATTATTTTTCCACATGTATCTGGGCTATTGAGGGGATCTGATACACTGTCCCCTTTGCCTGTGATATATTTGGCTTCATTTCATCTTTGTGTGGAGCTGAAGGGTGTGGAAGAGGTGGTAGGAATGTGTAATTCACGGCGACCCTATAGACGTGCTCAGATTTACTGTCTGAAGGTTTGCTAAATAATACATTTAAGGGATAATAATTGACTAAATATGTAACTGCCTATTTGCTAGAGCTGCTGCAGCCCAAGCAGTATTTTCAAATCTTTTCAAGGACATTTGTTATTAAGAATAGTGTTACATTTAAAGCAGTCATGCTGGCCACCTGAATCTTTTGAAACCATTAGCAGACTGATAAAGCACTTTAATCTGATAAAAGCTGTGAAGGTCTAAAGGGTTTGGTTTCTCCTTTTCTAACATATGTTAGTGGAATCTAACATATCTGACTATTTTAACTTCCATTTGGTTGTGAATAGAGTTGTAGGGAGGATAATTATTGCCACAGATTTTGGCAAAAAGCAGCGTTCCTCACCTTTGTCAGTACCCATTCTGCCTGCAAGCTGGAGCTGATTCGCGAAGGATTCTCAGGCTAGTGAACCAAATGGGAGAGCCTTTCATTATCCCCCCTTTGGTATACTTTTATCTGGTGGAGTATGGAATATAATCAGGCTTCCTTGGAAGTTTCTCTTTGTTCTTATTTGCATACATTTTAATCCACCAAATAAGACCCCAGTGGGTCCTATTTAGAATGTTGATGTGTCACTCTGTCCCAGAGCTCTAAATTTAGAGAAACGGTTGTGAGTAGCAGGACAATGGAACTGGAGCTTGGTGTTTGAGGAAACATAACAAAACACCAAGCCCTGTTCTCAGTGAAGGGAGAATTGAAGGCTTTGCTCCCTCCTATGCTTGACTGGAATGTGGGCAACGGGAAGGTGCCCTTCTGGTGAGGAAGGGAGGTAGCAGGAGGGAAAGGGACCACACAGAGGTTGTGTGGTGAGGGACTTCCAGCTCCAGCCTGGGGATTCTCTCTAGCACGGGAGCCAGGGAAGGTGACATACACATAACATCAGATTTGTCGTTTTAACAGTCTCCAGTGTATAGTAAAGTGGCATTACTTACATTTGCAGTTCTGTGCAACCATTACTACCATCCATCTCCAGAACTTTTCCATCATCCCAAGTAGAAACTTGCACAGTCACTCCCCATTGCCCCTGCCCTCCGGCCCCTGGTAACCTCCATCCTACTTTCTGTCTCTGCATTTTGCCTAGTCTAGGTCCCTCAGGGTAGTGGAATCACCTACTGCTTGTCCTTTTGTGTCTGGCTTATTTCACTTAACATGATGTTTTCGAGGTTCATCCTCATTGTAGCATAGATCAGAACTTCGTTCCCTTTTGGGATTTTTAAAAGAAGATTTATCCCATATATGTCCTTCCATTTACATCCATATCCATAGATAGCAATGTCATCTTTGATGGTAACCGATTTTTAAAAATCTAGTTGTAGTAAAAACATAATAAAATCTATCATCTTAGCCATGTTAAGTGTTTTAAGTTCAGCAGTGTTTGTCGTAGTCACACTGTTGTGCAGCAGAGGGTCTAGAGCTTTTTCCTCTTGCCACACTGAAACTCTCCAGCTGTTGAACAGCCCCCCACTTCTCCCCGCCCCAGTCCCCTGGCAACCACCCTTCCTTTCTGTTTTCTGTGAGCTCGTCTCCATTAGGTACCTCATTAAATAGAATCCCGCAGTATTTGTTTTCTTGTGACTAGCTTATTTCACGTAGATTTATAAACAACCTTGAGTTTATCATATTGTAGCATGTGATAGGGTGTCCCTCTTTTTTAAGTCTCTCTCCACTTCTTCACACTTTCCCCTCTCACTCAGTCTGTGATACCCCTCAATCGGATTTTATTCTCTTTCAAAGCTGAATCATACTTATATGTATAGGCAACGTCTTTGTTTAGTTGTTCGTTTGAGGAAGGATGTTTGGGTTGTGTCTACCTTTGACTATTGTGAATGATACTGCTTTGAGCCACTGATGTGGTTTGTTTGTACCAGGGATTTGAACCTGGGGTGCTTAGCCACTCAGCAATACATACAACCCTTTAAAAAAAAAATTAGCCTGATATTTGCCATCTTTTTAAAAATCTAGTCTTTTTGCTTCATCATGACCATAAACAGAAGACTGTTTATTGACTCTTTTTTCTTTATTCTTTTTAGTTCTACATGACAGTAGCAGTATTTTGAACATATCATACCACACATGGAGTATAAGTTCCCATTCTTGTGGAGTTACACTGGTGTGGGAGACTGGTCGCGTATTCATATATGAACATAGGAAAGTTACGTCTGATTCGTTCTACTGCCTTTCTTTACCCATCCCCCTCCCTTTCTTGCATCCCCAGCTCTCTTGTATTTTATTTCGAGACAGGGTCTCATTGAGTTGCTTAGGGCCTTGCTGAGTGCTGAGGCTGGCTTTGAACTTTCAGTTCTCCTACCTCAGCCTCCGGAGCCACTGGAAGCATTGGTGTTTAAGTGTCTGCCTGAGTTCTGTTTTCAATTTTTTTTTTTTTTTTTTTTTTTTTTTTTTTACTTTTAAAAAATTGTTCTTCTTAGATATACCTGACAATAGAGTGTATTTTGACATATTATACATACAAGGAGCATAACTTATTCTAATTAGGATTCCATTCTTGTGGTCGTACATGATGTGGAGTTTCACTGGTCATGTATTCATTGCTTTCAATTCTTTAAGGATATACTTAGAAGGGGAATTTTTGGATCATGTGGTACAGGGAAGGGTTTTGAATAGAGGGATACAGAATTATGTTTAGAAAGTTGAACTAGGTGGTCCTTCGTAGTTGGAATGGACTCAACCTAGTAGAGGAAGGGAGGTTCAGGTGAGAGGGAGGCTTGGAAGTTTGGATGGAGAGTTGTTACAATGGTCCAGGCATCTTTAAGGAAAGGAGGGTCATGGAGCAATATCATCCCTATGTCAGATTGAGGTGTGATATTCTGAGAGTAACTCGCAGAACGAGTCTGCTCTGGAAGGGAAGTATTTTGGCCAGTGGTACCCCTTTTAGGCAAGGGAAAGGGAGAGAGGGAGAGTGACCGTGGATCTTTCTTGCCTCTGTCTCTCCTTCTTACTCTTTTTAAAAAATATTTTTAAGTTGTCAATGGTCCTTTATTTATTTATATGCAGTGCTGAGAATTGAACCCAGTGCCTCACACATACTAAGCAAGTGCTGTACCACTGAGCCACAACCTCAGCCCCTCCTTCTTATTCTTACCTTGACACATTGTCCCCTCAGCCTGGGGACTATTGCTTACTGCAGTTCTCACCGAGGAATGATAGGCTTAAGGGGTGACTCAGGTAGGATAACTTAATATTCATGAGCCTCTCCTTCCACATCAAATATATACAAAGTCTAAGTAAGTTAGTGTGCTCGATGTGCAAAGGCAATTTTCAGATAATGCCACCAGCCACTGTGGCTGATTACGTTGCCACCCCTAAGCTCCCCTTATGGAAATTCAGGAAGAGCCCAACCCTAGACTTTTAGTCTCATTACAACCACAGAGGAAACTTCTGGAACAGTGAGCTGTCACTGCTCCCACTGTGTTGAGTCAGGAGGTTTCAGTGCCTTCTCTGCCTTGACTGACTTGCTGTGTGGCCTATCTTGTCCCCTTTCCCAGCGTCCACCGTTGCACCTTTCCAATCAGTGCCTTATCATCAGTGTTGGATGGATGTAAGAGTGAAGGAACAGGCAGGGGTCTGTGTGCATGGTGCTTGGGAAGAGCAAATGTGAGAAGAGGACTGAAAGCGTCATGGGATGTGCAGAGAACGTGCAGCTCAGGAATAATCATCAGTATTGACTCTGTACCATCTGCAGGTTCCTCTGGCCTAGAAAGGAGTCTACTTCTACCACCTATCCTGGTGTTCGCCTTCCCTGGGGGAGGCAGAACATGGCAGACAGTTAGGGTAACTGCAAGAAAATTTGTTTATAATCCCAACCACTTAAACTTGAAGTTTGAGTCCAGCTTGGGCAACTTAGGAGAACCCTGACTCAAAATAAAAAATAAAAAGGATTGGGAACATAGCTCAGGGGTAGAATGCCCTCGGTTCAATTCGAATAGTACCAAAATAATTTGTTCAGCAGGTAGACGTTGAGAGCCCAGAGGGTGAGGGGAATGAACCAGCTGCTTCTGGAAAGGTCGAGTTTTCCACCGACCTGCGGTTGGGGTGGGAGGGATGGGGGTGGTGGCCAAGCTCTCCAGAAAGACATTCCCAGGGAATCAGGTGCCTCACTGGCATTTTCCATATGAAACACATCTTTCACCATCACTTCCTTTCTTCAACCGTATTGTCTTAGGTGGAACCAAAAGAAATAACTAATGGAAAATTTTTTTTAAATGGAGAAGGGAGGAAACATTCAAACTCCCTCATGTTATATCTTTTTAATACATCCGTCCCATCTTCTTTAAGTTCATCAGAGGAACTGACAAAACTTCTTTTTACAACTTGGGTGATGTTGAAACAAATGTATATTATTGTCATTAGCAAAGGATGGTTTAAGAGCTAGACTGATGCCATCTGTGAGGGATATAGGAGTTAAGAATACAGCGAAAGGCCCAGCTGTTGCCCTTCGATGGCTCTGGCGGGTTTACTCAGCATTCTTGTCTTAGGCCCAGGAGGTGACCCAGGTACACCCTATCGTGGGTAGGTGTGCCACCACATGAAAAATCCCAGCTTGCTGGGAAAGATAAATTTATGAGACCCATTTCATATTATTCTTGGCATAAAGTTTGCTGTTTTACTTTTTAAGAATTTTACATTACAAAAGCCTTCTCTTTGGGTAGAATCCCTCTAACTAGCTAAACCTACATCCTTTCTCCCATTGTGGCCTGACAGTATGACTCAGTTGAATAAAAATGTGGGTCCTTCAGTGTATCCACATTATGAACCTGATTTGAAAAAGCTCTGTTAGAAATATGCTATTTTTTTTTTTTGCCAGAATGTCTTATAGCACCCTCAGACTACACACTATTCTAAAACTACAAAGTCCCCAAAACTATCTGAAGGAATTGCTTTATTCAATAGTGATAATTCTATTTCAGTAATATGGTGGAGACAGCTGAGCTGTCATTAAAATCTTTTCTGGCCCGATAGAATATTTTCTTTGTCCATCTTCCTGTTGCTCTGGTGTTTCTGTGTGATAGTTCTGGATTTATGGATGTTAAGGTATGTGTTCTGGATTCCTCTAGATTGGTCGCTTGGTTATTGGACAGAATGGAATCCTCTCCACCCCTGCTGTATCCTGCATCATTAGAAAAATCAAAGCCATTGGTGGGATCATTCTGACAGCCAGCCACAACCCAGGAGGACCCAATGGAGATTTTGGAATCAAATTTAATATTTCTAATGGAGGTAAGTTTGTTGTCATTTTGAGAACAGACAATTTTGTAGTCAATGGGCTAAACCAATTCCTGAAGCCTTGCAAGACCAGGGTTCAGGTTCTCATCTTTTGCAGGGAGGCTATTCACCTCCTTAGGTTTGGAGAGATGCTTCTCATTTGCTGTGCCTGGATGTGAAGAGTCATGCATGAGGTTGTCTTTTAGAAAAATCCTGATACTTTGCTGTCTAAGTGATGCAGTGGTAAATGTGTTAGTGAAGAGGAACTACTGCACTTTGGTCCTTGTTATTTGCACATGAATTGCACAAAATGATCCATTGTTTGCTCTTTGATTTGCAGGTCCTGCTCCAGAAGCGATAACTGATAAAATTTTCCAAATCAGCAAGACAATCGAAGAGTATGCCATTTGCCCTGATCTGAAAGTGGACCTTGGTGTTCTGGGCAAGCAACAGTTTGACCTGGAAACAAGTTTAAGCCCTTCACAGGCATGTTTACTTTCCTCCTCTTCCTCCTCTGTCCTGTTTTCCAACTTGAGTGGTTTCCTTTCAAGGTTTTATTCAAGTTGGTCTTCAGCTTTGGAAGGGACTGTGGTCAGATTTATAATAGAATTTGGGGGTCTAGAGATCTGAAGCTTTCTGGGCCCTGCCAGTGATGAGCAAGTGGTGTTAGAAACTCATTTCCAACTCTCCAGGCCCTCAATTTCTACCCCTCGACTAGAAGACCTAATATTACATTAATAGCTAACTTCTGTTGAGCTCTTATTATGTGCCAAGCTCTTACGTTCACTGTTCCATTTTATTCTCACTCTAGTCCTGTGAAGGGCAGCACCATCAGCATTCACTATTTACAGAGGGAGGAAACAAAGGCTGAGAGAGGCTAAGTAACAGACTCAAAGGTCACATTGTCAGTGAGTGGTTAAAACCTGGATTCAAACTCAAATTCTTAATTTTAGGCTTTCGCTTTTTGTTCCCCTGCCCTAATATTCAGTAAAGGCAGTTAGATCATTTGGACTGCATTGGAACTGCAGAAGCAGCTGTGGTTAACATTTTGTTGTTGGTTGCCAAGGTATTGCAATAACTGACAGAATAAATGTTCATAAATTTATTCATATTCATAGAATGAGGATGAAATGGTTGGCAGTGAGACCTGCATTTTGACTTTGCCCTCGTGACTTTGCCTCGTGTATTCTTTCTTCCGAGCTGCAACTTTATGGAGTGTTTTTTTTTTTTTTTTTTTTTTTTTTTAACTTACCCCATCGAGAGCTAACAGTTACATCCTAATGAAGATTAAAATGACACTTTGGTACATCTCAGTGTCATTCTTGGGGTTCAGAAAACACCAGCAGTAAGCTCTTAAACTCTTCATGTATTGAAAATTCCCTGAAAATACAATCACAAGAACAACACTACCACTAAATTTCTTTACTGGTTTTATTCATTGACTGCATGTGTGAAAAGTGATTCATTAAAGGGGACTGTTTTTTCCTGCTTTTTTACTCTTAGGGCCTGAAAAAGAGAAAAGAAAAATAGGCATTATGTTTTACCATTAAGTTTTTAATGATAATGGGCCTGAAAAAAAGAAAAAAAAAATAAACATTATGTTTTCTGTTATCCATGACACCAAAATATGCCTGCCATGGGATGCATGGGGAAGCAGCGTGGCCAGTGTGGCAGAGCTGACAACCTCCAACAAAAATCCTGTGTGCCTGTCCCAGCTGGGTGGGCAGGTCCCTTAACCTTTTAGGACTTTCCTTGTCTATTAAATAGGACTAATAACATTTACCTCTGAGGAGAATTATTAGAATTGGATATCATTTAACAGCCCGATCATATTGGAACTGCTCAGTAATTGTCCTTTTAAAGTAGTTATTTCAGGTTTATAGCAATATAATCATTTCAAAGCATATTTCTAAGTGTGTTTTCATTCTTCCATCTTTTAAATGTTGCTTGTTCATACAGTGGAAATTGTGGATTCAGTGGAAGCTTATGCCACCATGCTGAGAAACATCTTCGATTTCAATGCACTGAAAGAACTTCTTTCTGGTCCAAACCGACCTAAAGATCCGTATAGATGCTATGCATGGGAGGTATGACTCCTGCTTTTTCCATTGTTCTTCCTTCCTTTCTTTCCTACCCACCTCCACTACTACCCCCCCTCCACTCTGGCCTCTTCTGTTGTGATGCTGGGGATTGAACCCGGGGACTCATGCGTGCTAGGTAGGTCCGCTCCCACCCGCTGATCGACATCTCCAGCCCTTGGATAGTTTTTGTTGTTGTTTAATATTTTAGTCCTAGATGGACACAGCACCTTTTCTTACTTATTTATCTTATGTGGTGCTGAGGATTGAACCCAGTGCCTCACATCTGCAAGGCAAGCACTCTAAACCACTGAGCTAAAGCCCAGCCCCACTTAGTTTTTTAAACAGTTATTTTGTAACTATTTCAGAGCAATATTCACACAGATAAAAATCTCATCACAGGCACCCAGAATAGTAGACATTCCTGATGGTAAGCCTGTGTGAAGGTCAGTGTTTCCACATTGAGCCTCAGGTTTTGAATCACATGCACCTGCTGCTCTGCCCTCTTCCTGCCCTTCAGAAGATTCTTCACATTCTTCCTTCACACCCCCATGTGTTTCTGAGTGGGGGGTGGCCATTTGCTGGATGTAAACATGCTCCTGAGCCCCACAGTTCCCCTAGCCTACCCCCACATGCTCCTTGTCTTAGGAGAGGGCAGGAGCAAGCTGAGGATTAAATTTAGGAACAAGAGGATGTGCATCTCCTCCCTTCTTCCCCTTGGCTTGTGTGACCAGGCCAGTAGCCATGGCAGCCATGATTGTGAACCAGAACCACATATAAGAATGTAAGAATTCCATAGCGCTTAATTTGTCTGTGTGTTTTGCAGTCATTTAAAACTTTAGACTCTGTGAGTGGCAAGGATTCTCCCGTGTGTGGAATTCATGCACTTGCTGCCTGGTTGGGCAAGATTTTCTGCCTTTGCCCAGTGCTGCTGGTCTGGGCCTGTGCTACCCTGAAACCCACAGCAAGAAAACCTCCTGACAGGCCTGGAACTTCTCCCCTGGAGCCCTTGCCAGCTCTCAGGAGTCCCATGGAGTGGTCTACTTTCTTACTAATAGGAAAGGATTCTTCCATTTTCATCCATTCAACAGACTGTATTAGGACCTTGTTACACAAAATACCACTGTAAATATGTGACTGGTTTCCCTTGTTGTCTGTTGTTACTGGTTTTTTGTTTGCAGCTTGCTAGAGTAGGAATGTAAGAGCCCCGAATCCCAGCTCCCACTTCTTCTGGCTGTGTAAGTTTGGGCAAACGTCTGGGCAAGTGTTCATTTCCTCTTGTTTTCTTATCTAGACATTGGAGATGACAGTCGTAATGTAAACATTTATAACGTACATGCAAGGTACTGTTCTCAGAGCTTCCTGCCTATTAGCTCATCTAATCCTGGCATCAACCCTCTTACATTGTTGCTATTATCATCCTCATGTTGCAGATGGGACAGGCATAGAGAGATTAGGTAACTTTTCCAAAGTTGTACAGTGATTGGCAAAGCTATGATTTGAACCCAGGCAATCTGAGCCCAGAGTGTGGGCTTTAAAGCACCATGCTGCACCACCTTTCCTGAAGAACTAAATGAGAAAACAGTTGAGAGGCACCTGGCTCAGGTGCATGGTAAGGCCTTCACAATGAGTAGTTTCCTTCCTTTGCCCATCCTTCTCTTGTGAACTAGCCCCACCTTTCCAACTAATCTCTCATTGTTCCTTTTTCTAGAACCTCTGTCTCAGTCAGACGTACCTCTGCACTAGCCCCTGAGTACGGTTTGCATGTTGTCACCGTTGCTCATGCCATTCTTCTTCCACCCTGCTCCCCTTCCCATCCTTACATGCTTTCATCAGTTTTATTTTCTGATTCTTCATGCTTTTATTTTATGCTTTATGTAGTTGTGGGGCCATATGTAAAGAAGATCCTCTGTGAAGAACTTGGTGCCCCAGCAAACTCAGCCGTAAACTGTGTTCCCCTGGAGGATTTTGGAGGCCACCACCCTGACCCCAACCTCACCTATGCAGCTGACCTGGTGGAGACCATGAAGTCTGGAGAGCATGACTTTGGGGCTGCCTTCGATGGAGATGGGGTGGGTACAAGGGCCTTTATGTGAATTCTGATGCAGGCCAGGACAATCATGCAGATGGGAATGTGGGCTGCTTCTGCCAGGCCCTAGGAGACTAATGAGTGACTGCAAGGATCCCTCATCTGACCTGAGGTCAGAACTAAATTACTGGAAGACCCTCTTGGAAGGAAATAGTAGTGTTGAAATATAACCCATGCCTTTAATTTTACACATTCATTCATTTTTACTAAGAGTAGCAGGGTTATTAGGTTTTGGTTATGATGTAATGACTGTACTTCATGAGCTGCTTGAGTTCTAGATGCCTGTTCTAAAGTAAGCTTCTGTTTTTAACTAGTAGCTGACTAATTATTAATCTCTGAAAAAAGCTTTGGTCTTTTGCCCATTTACATTAGCTGAATGGTGAAACTATAATTTTTATAGCCTATATTGAGAGAATTAACATTTTATTTTTTCTCAAGCATTTCAATTTTTAGAAATCAATTGTTCTATTTACATTGGTAATCACATAATGACAAAGAAGAAACGTGTCTTATGTTTTAAACTCTGTCATCTCACAAATAGTAGGTACTGTACATGTTTATTAAGTTGAAATTTTATTTTTGTTGTTACTGTTGTTCTGAACAAGCTGGAAGTCACTATTTCCTGAAAAATAACTTTTCCCATATCAGCATTTGGGGAAACAAAAGGGGTTCATAGCAGATGTCATCTGGCAGTACATATTTCTGATGCTGGGGGGCTTTCCTCTACTTAGATAATTGAGTGACACTGCATATCAGCTAAGCACCAAGGAGCTGTGAAGGTGACGGCATATTTTGTTGGGTTCAATACCAGCTCATGGGACTTCCTAAAAGAGATCTGCCTTTGTTTCTCAAAGGATGCCTGGTGACCTATCAAACTATGTAAACAGCCAATATTTCCTCTCTCATGTGTTCTCTCCTCTCCTCTGGGAGAAAGGTGATTGGTTCCAGAGTTTGGGAAAGGTCTAGGAGGTTAAAGTTAACTGGCCTCTGAAGGGAGAACAGAGGATTTGGCGCACAAAGAATTTGTGCTTGTACTTCAATTGGAAACAGTTTTAACTTTTGGGAATGGAGGTGCCTTTGTCCTATTTGCACTGTACAAATCCATTAAGAATAAAATCCAGTGTTTAAAGCCCAGTATGAATAAATATATCAGTTTAAAATTATATAAAACTTCCACAAGAAAGTGGTTTGATTGCTTCAGTAGTTTGATTAAAAAAAGGTCTTCCTTTTAATCAAAAAATTTTTAAAAAGATTTTTAATTAAAAAATCTCCCTTGTTCCAAAGGATCGAAACATGATTCTGGGCAAGCATGGGTTCTTTGTGAACCCTTCAGACTCTGTGGCTGTCATCGCTGCCAACATCTTCAGCATTCCATATTTCCAGCAGACCGGGGTCCGCGGCTTTGCACGCAGCATGCCCACAAGTGGTGCTCTGGATCGGTAAGTCTCCCATTCCCACAGCCCTCCTGTCGAGGGTCATCCTGGGCTTCCCCATGCCCTCTGCTGTGCCTTGAACAGTTCTCTTCCCCTTCCATTGTAGCCATCTGGTGCACAGTATGTACCCCGTGTTTCTTATATGAGGAAATGGGGGAAGTGTTTTCAGGATTAGACCCCCTCCACTCTGAGCTCCCTTACCACCCCACCTTCCTCCACCTGGCACTTACCACACTGTGTTCTAATAGGCTGCTGGCTTGTTCAGCTGCCCGGCTAGACCGTGTATGTCTGCAGAGAGAGGACTGTCTTATTCACCATCTTGTACTCGGCCTAGCCATAGTGTTCCTGACACATATGGGATACACACACATACACACACATACCATTTTTTAAAAATATATATATATATCAATGCTTGAATGCTAATGAATAAATGCACGGATGGTGCTTTCATTGCACTGAAGACATTTTAGAGGATCACTTGCCTTTAGCAGTGTACATGGACTCGGAGCCAAAGCTCAATTCTAAATAATTTTAGTGTTTGAACAGAACTGGATTGTTCATGCACCTGCACATACAGCAATTCTTCATTTGTCCAAAATCTAAAACAGAAAGCTCAAATAGGTAAAATAGAAAAAAAAAAAAATCAGGTTTATATAATAGAAAGAAACCACTGACAATAAACAGTTGATAGCTCGGACTTGCTCCTGTATATTTGTCTGCTTAGTATGTATCACTTCGTTACATGAAGCCTTTAAAGTAGCTTATGAGATCACAGCTAAAACAATTGAAGAATAAAAGTAATAAATAACAAGTGAGGGCCAGGGAAAATACTATTAGAACTTGTCAGGTGCCCAGGAAATCTTGCTGAATGAATGAATGAATGAATGAATGAATGAATGAATGAATGAATGAATGAATGAATGAATGAATGGTCGGTCAAGGCCAGGAAGGAAAGTAGAAGGTATAAATCAGGTTGTTATAACAACAGCTAATCTTCACAGAATATTACCGCATCCTAGACTCTCAATGCTTTACATATTTTAAGTCATTTAATTCCCAGAGCAACCCATGAGGTAAATGGCTTTGCGTAACCACATTTTCCAGATGGAAGACAAAAGGGAAAGAAGTTAATGCAGCTTGCAGCTCACTCAGGCTCACCCAGCCGGTGAATGACTGAGTCAGGATTTGAACCCATAGCCTCAGCCTCCAACTATGGGGCCATGCAATAAGTTCCTGTGAGAGAGGAGATAGCTACAGAATTGGGCTGACCTTACTTCAGCTAACAAGAAACTAAGGACTAATATCCAGCTAGCAATTGATAGTTTATAAAGTGCTTTTGACAGTTTCTATCTCAGTTGATCCTCGTAGTCATGCTTACTGTAAAGAGAAAACTGAAAGTCAGAAGAGTTAGTAGTCTTGTCCAATATCTCACTAATTTGGAGCAAGAATAAGGCCCATGGCTTCTGCCTCTGGATGCTGCATATGGAGTCAAGAACTGGTACGTGGCCACACTATTGTGCTAGCCAACCACGCCCTGGAATACCTTCTGTATCATCCAGGGACAATCAAATTAAATTTTCTGAAAAATTGATAATTCACACATATACTTGCAACTAAAACATCTCATTACCCAAAGAAAATTTTATTACTTTCATAGTTTTCAAAATCATATATTTGATTTTCTCCAAATGTTGGAATTCAAGCATACTATTGCTTTGGTAGGAATCAGTCAAGCATTTCCAAAAGCAAATCTCACTAAATTGGTATAATCATTAGGTAATTTTTCCTGTTCAAAGGGACAAGGACTTTCACTTAAAGATTTTATTTTATTACTTATGTATTTGTATATGTATGTATGTATCTTTTTTTTTTTTTTTTTTCCAGTACTGGGGATTGAACCCAGGGCCTTGTGCTTGTGAGGCAAGCACTCTACCAACTGAGCTATATTCCAGCCCTATGTATCTATATTTGATGCTGGAAGTTGAATCCAGAGGGTCTTACACATGCTAAGCATATGATCTACCACTGAGCTACACCCCAGACCCACTCAAATGTTTTAAATAGTCTAAAGATATAGAGGGAAGAGTAAAGAATGTGTTTGAGGAGAAAGGGGGCCACTGACCAGAGTGGGTAAAACTGGTGGAAATAGGAGCCCCTAGCTGGGCACGAGGGCACATGTCTGTAAATCCAGCAATTCAGGAGGTTGAGGCAAGAGAATCTCAAGTTCAAGGACAGCCTCAGTAACTTATTGAGGCCCTCAGCAACTTAGCAAGACCCTGTCTCAAAATAAACAAAAATAAAAAGGGCTAGGGATGTAGCTCAGTGGTAAAGCGTTCCTGGGTTCAATTCCCAGTACCGAAAAAAAAGAAAAAAGAAGACGATGACAGTGACAACCCTGCTGGGTGCTCTCCTTTGGGTCTTTTGATGAGATGAGAGCAACACTGCTGGGAAGCTCAAAGCTGGGCTGTCAGTCATCCTGCCTGTGTGACCTTGGTCTAATCTCAACCCTTTTCCCTCCTCTGTAAAATGCTGACCTCCTAGACTCAATATTTATGATTCTGTGATTATAAATGCATCAAAACATCATTCTTTTGTTCTTTATAGAATGGTTATAGATGCAGTCTTTAACCAAGACACCTGGGTTTAAATGGTCCCCGAAACAGCCCTACCTATCTTATTGCTATTGCTTCCTAACTATTAAGGTGTGTTCTGAATTAATTCTTTCTTTTTCCTCTTCTCCCCCTTCCTCTGAATCCTTATGGAATAGCCTGCTGTGTTCAAGTTTTCTCCTATGATTTTCCACCAATCTTAGAATCATGTACACCTCTGAGCAATGCTAGATGGGACCCTTGATTACAATAACGGTTGCTCTTTTCCACCCTCACCCGGCCCTGCTCACAGTCCTGCTGAGATGTAACTTTGATTTCATGCCTTTGAAGGGTGGCTAACGCTACAAAGATTGCTTTGTACGAGACCCCAACTGGCTGGAAGTTTTTTGGGAATTTGATGGACGCAAGCAAACTGTCGCTTTGTGGGGAGGAGAGCTTCGGCACTGGTAAGTTACAGGCCTGTGCTAGCATTTTCTTCTCCACAACTGCCACGTCCAGTGAAAGTTTAGACCGCTAAGACAGCACTGAAATAGCAACAGTAGCTGATGTGTCCTGAATCAAGACACAATTTATTTATAACAACCCTGATGGAGTATACACATTTGAAAAGCAGTGAGCACATTCCTCCAGGATGGCTAATTTTACTTCCAGAGGATCACATCCACTGAGACAGGAAGTTTGGGGGCCTCCTTGGCAGCATGGTCATTGAGTCTGTGGGGATTAAACAGTGATAAACATATTTTTCTTCACTCAGTGGCCAAAGAAACCTTCAGAAATGTTTTCATTTCTGGGAAGAAATATGGTGGAGCAAGTCAGTTTTTCGTTTTTATTTACGGAATTTCAGCACAGCATTAAATCTTTCTCATTCATAGGCCCAAGTTTTCTATAGCTACAAGTTATGATTTATCAAGGCTAAATTAAGGGAGACTATTAGGGTGGAACTAAGTTGGTAGGAAATTAAAAATACACCCTTGTGCGTGAGTAAATTGTAGCATGGTGAAAGAGTGTGATTGGGTATACTCCGTGTGTGATCCAAGACCTTTAGACCCCACTTTCTATACTGGCTATATTTCTCTCTGCCCAGCCAAATACAGAACTGAACCCTTCCCACTCCCCACTACCCCATCCTACCTATATCAATTTTATTTTCTAATCATCTGTTCAAGCATGTGGCCCTTGCCCACGTGTTGGTCTTCAATCAGGTTGCAAGGTGCTTCCATGGCTATATCTCTTCTATTCTGTCTGCCCAACATTTTGAAGTAAAGGAATTGATCTTCTTGGTCCTGTAGTACACACTGGCCACGTGTTAGCAAAGAGAAGAAGACCCAAACCAAGCATTCCCTCAGCCTTACAGTTGAGTTGCAATTCATGTTAGGTTAAACAGAACAGAGTACTGATTTCCTTTCCTACAATTCCAGATTCAGTGTTGGTAGGATGAGCTGGTAGATTTGATGCATGTTTACACAAAGTTTTGAGCAATTTAATATCCTTGGGAGAGTCGCAGTACTCTTGGGCAATGAATTGACTTGATAGAATTGGAAGATATTAACACAGATGAATGAGTTTGTGGGTTGAGCGATGTCCACAAAGAATGTTAGATCATTTCTGATGGTTTTAAGTCTTCAACCAAAGAATAATAGACTACTGCTTAGTCCTTTCCTATTTCATAAAATGGGATGGTGCCACTTTATTCCTTGAGATACTATATGAATACTCATTGAACCTCTGAAGTGGTCTTTGCCTGTGAAATTCCCCCTGTGTTATCCAACCCAGACTTGCCTTCTGTCATTCTTCCCTGTGGATGAAGACGTCTTTGGAGCCAGACACCGTTTTGACCCTGTGGCTTCCTGCCCCCATGTACCTATATCAGTGCTGAGCCTGGTGAAAAGAGAGAAGTCTAGAATTAGGTTTCCAAGAGTGTGTACGTTTGTGGAAGATTGCTAGTTTTGTGAGAGGTTTCTGGGGGTCAACAAAGATTGAGAAACTTGGACTCTACCTCTCTTTGATCTTCACAATGATATTAGCATTTGAATATTCCAGAACATTCTACCATAAGAACTCTTGTTAATACAGTTTTATCTATAGTAACCAAAATATCTTTTTATCTTATTTATTTACTTATTTATTGAGGAGTTTATCCAGCCATGTCTTATCCCATAGGCCCAAGTGGGAAGCTTTGGACAAGGACATCAGAACCCCAGCAGTAAAGCAGGAGCCCCTGTACTGACTGGGTAGGTACAGGCCTGACGGCAGAACAGCAGAAGCTGCTCTGTCTTGCACAGTAGGACTTCAAGAACTAGCAGCAGCTCCTAGGCCTGCGTTCTCCAGGCTTCCCTTCTTGCTTTCTGTAGTGAAGTTAACTGAACTCCTGATCTGCATTATAGAGGTGTTGGTGTCCACCTGCCACAGCCCTTGCTAGTGAATGATTCCAAAATACCTTTACAGAGTTT
The DNA here is from genome assembly GCF_902686455.1 of Sciurus vulgaris. Lineage (NCBI taxonomy): Eukaryota > Metazoa > Chordata > Mammalia > Rodentia > Sciuridae > Sciurus > Sciurus vulgaris. Next base: position 52,122,691 of record NC_136461.1, read on the forward strand.
CCCAGGGTGGACATTATTGATCCTATAAGCTTTGAAATATTTGAATTCTATAGTTTAATTGAATGCAAGGTGCTTTATTTATTTCTGTATTTTTCTGAATGACAGCTGAGGCAATTTCTCAGGAAAGCCTCTTTGACCTTCCAGAGTGGACCACGTTCCCTAATTACTTTTTCTTGTGGCACCACGTGTCTATCCTTTGTTGGACTTGCTGTGGCTGGGATTTTACAATTATTTAAGATCATTTGATTCGTGTCTGCTGCCTCTGCTAGACTATAAGTTCCATGAGGACAGGGGTCTTATATATCTTATTCATTGTTGTGTCCTAAAAGCCTCCTGTAGAACTCAGCATAGAATAGGTGCACAGTAAATGCTTATTGAATGAATGAAAGAGCAAACTTCCCTTGGCACCTTCCATTTGGACAAACAGAATCTTGCTGTTGAAAGGAAAGAACTTTAAAAGTCATTTGATGTAATTTCCCATGTGAGGTTGGAGCCACAAGTGACCTGTCAGTGTTTTCCTGATTAAGCACCCACCTCCTTGGGGAGTCCTCACCTCGCCTCTTGCACTGGGACTCTCATAGGATACAATGCCACCCCTACTCTAGAGTCCAGGGTCAGAAACCCCAAGGTCTTTGCAGTAAGAAATGAGCTCCTGTGGAAAGAAAAGAAGTCTTCTTGCAAAGAGTTGCAGAGGAGTCGACTTCAGAACTGTCTCACCAAGTAAAACAAACCACTAGCATTTAAAGAACAAGCCTATAATACTGTATAACTAACATTACCAAATACACACCAGTCTGCTTATGATGGAAAAACAGCACCTTTCTTGTGTGATTATCATAACCACAGAGGCTGGGACGCGTCCTCAGACACCAGCATGATATACACCAAGGATAAATGTGTTTTTCAACAGGGAGTCAGAAACGAAGGGCAGACCTGCACAGATGGACCTGTTGCTTTTGGCTAATTTCATGGTGGCATGCTATTTCCTCCTCCTGACTGGATAGTGATGCACCTGAGTCAGTGGCAGAGGGCAGAGAGTCTGTTCTGTCCCACCATTGCCTTGCTAGGAAATTGAAAGTAAATCACTGAATAGTATAGAATGTCACTATTTTTTTAACCGTTTTTCAGGAAAATGGGAGGCTTGGGAAAGAGTGATAGGAAATCTGGTTGAAGATGAACTTGGTATCAGTTGGAGATGTGCTAGTACATTATCATTTGTTCAGTTCTAAAGGTTAGCAAAATTTTTCCTTGTCTCCCATCTTTAAGTGATAAGGTATTATACACAAGTGATAACTTGAAGAAACATGGATGCTGGTTTAAGCTCTGGGGACAGGACAGTGAGCAAGATACCCTCTCAGAGGGCTTCATGAGTTTTCATCAGGGAAAGGAAGATTGACTTGGCCAGGTCATTACAAATGTGTAGAGTGAAAGGAGATGACACATCAGGTGTCTGGGAGCTTTGTACTCAGGGTACCTAACTTTGTTCTGGGTGTAGGGGATCAGATTTTTTTGTCTTGCCCATGCTGACTTACCTGGCTTTTGAGTACATTTCCCCCCTAGGGGAAGATTTCAGCACCCCAGGTCTGGACATATCCCAGACAAATACCCCAGTAGAATGAGGCTTATGCCCTGGTCATAACTAACTCAGTTAGACTGATGCCCACAGGTCTGTCTCCTCATCTGTGTGTCTTTGTTCATCTCTGAGGGCAAGAGACTTATCTGATCATCTTGGTACTTGAATCACACAGTTTCGTGTTGGTTGAGTATAAGGTGAAGTTTGTGTTACGATACCGTTGCAGCCCATCAGCCATTTGCTACCTCCCTTCCTCCCTCCGGAGGTGCCTTATGGAGAGGAAACAAAGCTCCAGAGAAACAGTGCAGGAGTTGCTGAGTGGAGAGTCTGGGAGCCCCTGGGGACAGCCCCCTGGTGCCTGAGGTGGCTGAGAAGGCCTCCTGTGCCTTCCGAGTGGAGTTGCTGGAGCAATGGAAAGCAAAGAGGACAGGACAATGGGCAGAGCAGGGGCCTGGCCATTCTGGGGAAAGCCCCTCCTGAGAGCTGACAGGTGACCCAGCACCAGCTAGGGGCACAACACATAGTCTGGAGGGTGAGTATGGTCACAGGGGTTGACAGCAGGACAGAGCAGGGTAAGGTCAGCATCCTGGATGAGGGTGAGTTGAAAGTAATTGCTGGAGATATTAGCCAAGCTGATATGGGTATGTGGGGTGAAAATTTTCAGGCAGAGAGAACAGTGTGTTCAGGGGAATGTGGGAGAGATAGAAATGAGCAGAGAGAGAGGGACAGATAGATGCTGGTACATTCTGAGAACTCCCTGTAGCTCTTTTTCAGTGTCCCCTTCCATAGTCTGTCACTTGGTAGGGGCAGACGCCAGGGCAGCCCCTGAGGTGCCCATGTTGGTGGGTGTAACCTGATCCCTAAGCTGTTAGCTCTTGGCTCCCTTAGCAAGGGTTGACATTTTTCTTGGCTGAGACCCAGACTGTGCCCTGACTGAGCCATTTGTACTTATCACAAGGTGCTGATTAGGCCAAAGTGAAGTGACAGGTGTTTGAAGATGCTGAAGGGGCAGAACGCCCATGTGCTCCACTACTGGGTGCCTAATATGTGCTCTAGATACTTTCTATACAGAGGTGAACAAGCCAGACGCTATTCCTGCCCTCGTTTTATACACAGTCCATCAGAGAAGATAGATCGTGAATAAGTATTACAGGCTGTACCACTAACATGCATTTTTTAAATGCCTCATCCTTTATGAAATCTTTAATCCTTTCCACGATATGAAGAAACTGTTCCACATCTTGAGCTTCTATTTTAAAGCTAGTACTTTTTTTTCCCTGTGGGGTTTTTGTTTCAAATTTTTAAAAATATTATATTGGAAAATTGATCCTTTTGGGGGAAAGGAGAGATGGCATAGTTCAGTTAATTTAACACACATATAGCCACAACCACAATGGGGATTTAGAACAGTTCCCTCACCAGAAATCTCCCTCATGCTATGTGTTATAGTCATTTCTCCCTACTTCCCACCCTCCACCACACATGCATACCCTTACTCTCAGCTGCTGTTCTTTAAAATTATAGTTTTTCTGGTTTTGAGACTGACACGTAAATGAGATCATATAATATGTATGTTTTTGAGACTGAATTCTTTTATGCAGCCTAATACCTTTAGGAATCATCCAAATCAGTAGTTAACGTTTATTTCTCAGTAGTATTTTTATATGATTGTCACAGTTTGTTTATTCATTTACCTGCTATGTTGCTTTCAGTTTTACCAATTATTAAGAGATTCCATTAAACTTTATGTACAGGTTTTTATGTGAACAGTTTTCATTTCTCTAGTACATACCCAGAGATGGAATTTCTGGGTCTCATGGTAAATGTATGTTGACTTTTTTAAGAAACTGCCATTGTGGTGGGCACAGTGGTGCACACCTGTAGTCCCAGTTACTCAGGGGTTGAGGCAGGAGAATCACAAGTTCAAGTCCAGCCAAAACAACTTAGTAAGAACTTCTCTCAAAATAAAAAAGCTTAGGGGTATAGTAGTAGAGCACCCCTGGATCCAATCCCCAGTACAAAAAAGGAGGAGGAAGAAGAGGAGGGTGATGAGAAGAGAGAGAAGGAGGAGGAGGAGGAGGAGAAGGAGCAGCAGGAGCAGCAGAAGCTTCCAGAGTGGCATTTTCACCAGCAATGTATGAGATTTCTAGTTGTTCTTCATCCTTGTCAGCATTTGATTTTGTCCCTATTACTTATTAGAATAGATGTGCAGTGGTGTCTCATTGTGGTTTTCATTGCTTTTCCCTAATGATTAATGATACTGAGGAACTTTTTGACATACTTTTTTGCCATATAGTACATGTTGTTTTGGTAAGATGTCTCTTTGAGTCTTTTGCCCATTTTTAAATTGAGTTGTTTTCTTACTGTTGAATTCTGAGTATTATTTTTTAATAAATTCTGAATGTCTTATGTTGGATATGTGATTAGAAAATATTTTCTCCTAGTCTGTAGCTTGTCTTTTCATTTTCTTAACTGCAAAGTGAAAGTTTTTAACTTTGAGAAAGTACAGTTTATCAGTTTTTCCTTCATTTGTTTATGCATTTGATGCCAATTCTAGGAAGTCATTGGCTAACCCCAGATTGAAAGTTTTTTCCCTAAAAGCTTTATAGTTTTACTTTGTATCTTTATATATATGTAATTCAGTTCGAATTCATTTTCACATAACTTATGAGGTTTAGGTTGAGATATATTTTTCTTATAGATATCCATTATTTAGTACTGTTTGTTGAAAAGATTATCTTTTCTTCATGACATTTCTTTCATAAATTTGCTGAAAAATCAACTGGTGTTATAAATCCATGTATTTATGTTATTTTGTTTCCGGAGTCTGTTCTGTTCCATTGATCTCTGTATGTTTCCCTTTACTAGAACTATACTGATTGCAGTAGTTTTCTATATACTTAAAATATAGTAATGTGATTCCTCCATTTTTTTTTTGTTCTTTTCAGAACTCTCTTAGCTATTCTAGTTTCTTTCCCATTCCATATAAAATTGAGAACTAGTTTTGTTTCAACAAAGAATCATCCTGGGATTTGGATTGCTCTTGTGTTAAATGTATTTGTCACTGGAGGGAATTGAAATGTTTATTATATTATCTCTTCTAATTAATTGACATGGTATATCTACATTTACTTATTTAGACTTTCTTTTATTTCTTTCATCAAAATTTTGTATAAAGCATTTCCTATACATCCTTTACCAGATTTATTCCTAAATATTTTATGAGCTATAAATGATAGTTTTTTAAAATTTCAGTTTGCAGTTGTACATTGCTAATATATGAAAATACAACAAACTTTTTGTGTTGATCTGATAGCACAACACCCTTTCTAAACTTATTTATTAATCCTAGGAATTTTTTTTTTTTGTAGAATCCTTGTGATTTTCTTATAGAGAAGCTTGTCATCTACAAACAAGTTTCCTTTTCTTTCCTAGCTTATGTGTCTTTTTTTTTTTTTTTTTTTTCTTGCCTTATTGCACTGGCTTAGACTTTGATTATGCTGTCAAACGGGAATGATGAGAGTGGATAATACCCTTACCTTGATCACAGTCTAAGGGGAGAAACATTCAGTCTTTTGCCATTAATATGATGTTAACAGTAGATGTTTTTGTAGATTACCTCCATTATTAGACTGAGGAAGTTACCTTCTCTTTCTAGTTTGCTGAGAGTTTTTATCAGGAATGAAAGCTGGATTTTGTTAAATTTTTTTGCATAAATTGATTATGTCACATGATTTTTCTTCTTTAGACTGTTAATATGGTGGATTATACTGCTTAATTTTCAAATTTTGAGCCAGCCTTTCATTCTCAATTGACCCCATTTGGTTGTGATATGTTATTCTTTTTAATATTGTGAATCAGTTTGCTACATTGTTGAGCATTTTGGAGGCTGTGTACAAGGGATATTGGTCTGTAGTTTTATTGATTTATATTGTCTATGTCTAATTTGAGTATCAGGGCAATACCAGCCTCATAAAATGAGCTGTGAACACTGCTGCTGCTTGTTTTCTGGGAAAAAAATGTATAATATTTGTGTTATTTTTCTTCTTTCAATGTTGCTTTGACACATAATTATAATGTACCAATAAAAATATGGAAAAAATGGTTTGAATTTCTCCTTGAAACTACCTGGGCATAAATATTTCTTTGAAGGGAAGTTTTTAATACTAATTCAATTTCTTTAACATATAGGATCATTCAGTTTCTATTTCATCTTGGTTTAGTATTTGTAGTTTGTGGCTCTGGAGGAATTGGTTCATTTAATCTAAGTTGTCAAATTTATGTGCATAGTTTTAAGAAATTGGAGCCTGTCATGATATGCCCTTTTCATACTTGCTGTTAGTAGAATATATCTTTGTCAGTCTTGCTAGAGGTTTATCAATTTTATTAATATTTTCAAAGAACCAGGTTTAATTTCATTGATTTTTCTCTATTGTTTTTCTGGTTTCAATTTCGTTGATAGCTGTGCTTATCTTCATGTCCTTTTTCCTGCTTTCCTGCAGTTTATTTGCTCTTTTGCTATGTTTGTTTTTAAGATACAAGTTTAGATTATTGATTTGAAACCTTTCTTTTTATCCTAATATTGGCTTTAAAAATCCCTTGTGGATTATACTTTCTGTCTTATATTTTATTAGTTTGTGTGCATGTATAATTCTACCTATTTTAAACTCCTTGAGTCCAAAGATCTTATTTTATTTATATATTTTGGTTTTAGGGATTGAACCAGGCATCCTTAACCACTGAACCACATTCCAAGTCTTTTTAAATATTTTATTTAGAGACAAGTTCTCACAGAGTTTCTTAGGGCCTCACCAAGTTACTGAGGCTGGCTTTGAACTCTTGATCCTCCTGCCTCAGCTTCCCAAGCTGCTGGGATTACAGGTGTGTACCACCATGCCCAGTACAAAGATGTTATTTTAGGTGACTAATTTGGGGTCCAAGTATCTTGTATTGTGTGTTCATTATATGATGGATGGTTTGAATGGGAAGAGATGGATGAAAGGAGAGTACAGGAAGGCAATGAATGTAAACTGCTTCAGAGTTGTCTTCAAAATTAAGAAAAGTATATTACAGAAACTGAAAGTTAGTAATATCAATGGGGAGAATAATAACAGTTCTCTCATGAAGAAAAATTGGTAACACCATCTGTAATTCTCATAGGCAGTATTCAGAATCCCAGGTTTGTATACAGAATACTCCGTACACTGCAGCCAGTTCCTCTTAGTGGATAAACTGGAAACTGTTTCTTAGACAATTCAAGGGGCGGGGGGACATTTTTTTTTTACCTTAAATATTCTGATAAGTTAAGCAAAATAATGATTTAGAAGTAAACACCTGTATGAGTTTCTTGATTCCTTTCTTATGGTACATCCAGTATACTTTTCTTTGCTGTTTTTTCATTAGTAGAGCTTTAGTATAGATTCCCATGCCCCCTCTTGTTCATCACTTGCTGGCTACCTGAAATCACACAATGGGCCTCAAGAAAATTAAAGTATCTTTGTTAGTTTCCCCTGTACTTGCTGTGACAAATTATCATAAACCCAGTGTCTTTAAACAACAAATTTATACTCACATTTCTGGAAGCCCAGAGTTCAAAATCAGTATCACTGGTTAAATATCAAAGTGATAACAGGGCTGTACTCCCTTGAGAAGTACTAAAGGGGACTATATCTTGCTTCTTTCGGTGGCTGCCAACATTCCTTGGTTTGTGACCACATCATTGTAATTTCTCCCTTGACAGTCATATTGACTTCTCTTATGTAGTCAACACCCTGCCCCCATGATTTTCTTTTCAGAGGACTCTTGTGATTGCCTTTAGAGCCCACCTGATCATCCGGAATAATCTCCCATCCCCAAATCCTTCATTTAATTATATCCACAAAGTCATATTTGCCACATAAGTTAACATTCACAAGTTCTGGGAATTAGGACATGGGTATCTTTTGGAAGGCCATGATTTAACCTACCACAACATCTTACAAGGAATTGAGAATATTGATGAAATGGGATAACGAAGACATTCATTATCTCTTGAAAAATGTCCTTTACAATCTGTATTTTTAAAAATCTTATCTTTTGTCATTTAAAATATTAATATTTGCATATCAAATATTCATATAAATTAATTCAGACTGATATCCTTTATAGAAGATTCCAAAAATGAATTCTAAGGAAAAGTCCAATTTATCATGTATCAATTCTTTCACATATAGCCTCATGAATAACCACTTGACATTGAAACACGAGTTTAGAAATTATTACTATTTTGGCATAGGAACAAACTTAATTTCAGAATCATGGCTCCAAATATTCATTGACTTTTATTCCAATAAAATTTTTAAATATCTGAGTAACTTAGAGGTACAAATAGACATTGGGTGGTTTCATATTGCTTCCATGTGTAGGAACTAGTCATGTTAGTAAATTTCAAATAGATCAGAATTTAAGGTAATAAACTAGATCTGTACTCAGGAAGAACCTCTGATTTAGGCCTATGAATAGACATTTGTAACATTTTGGCATTAATTTGACCTTATATAAAATCATCAATTGCTTATTTCTCAGCTAGAAATTATTGAAAATTCTTTTAGGAGATTATCTGTAATTGACTTATTTTGTTAGCATTCTCTGAATTAAAAAATTGTCTTTTAGGCCCATTAGAATTTGTGTGTAGGAGAGGGATTTAGGTGATCTGTCTAGTCTTTTTTTAAAAATTTTTTTGGTTGTCAATGGATCTTTTAATTTTATTTATTTATGTGCGGTGCTGAGTCTTAAACCGAGGGCCTCACACATGCCTGGCAAGCACTCTACCACTGAGCCACAACCCCAGCCCCCTGTCTAGTCTTAAACTGGAGGTAATCCTAATATTCCTCATACAGATTATTCCACCATTACTTGACATTACCAGAGAATATGCTTGTTCACAAATGTAGAGTTATTTTGTATTTTAGCAATAATGTGATTCTTGCTTTTATTATATGCAATATAAATGCCTTCTGGGGTTTTTTATATATGTCAATTATGAATTATTTTTCAATATTTCTTGTTTTGATAATCAGGTTCTGTATGAACCAGGTAACTTATAAATGTTAAAGGGCTAATGCCACTAAAGAACCCCACTTTACCATCTAGTTTTCTCCTTATAAATTCCATATACATCTTCTCATTGTAAGTTACATATATGTATTATTGTTTTTTGCAACTATCAAAGATTGACAACTATGCTAAATACATTTCTTTTGATCATTACAATTGAAATGCAGATGATTTGTAAAGAATAAAGGCAAAACTTCCCTAATGAATACTGTATTAGAAAGTGGGGTTTGCCCAACATCATACATTTATATAGCTAGGAATTAACCCACCTCCCATCTGTATAATTTGTATACATAGGCAGAGAAATTCAGAACTGCTTTGATGGATAGAACCTAATCAAAATCTAGGTAATTTGGTTTATAGACATGATCCTAAATGGCATTTAAGGTATTTGCTCAAGTTTTACATCTTCCTTGCTTTTGAATGTAACCTAACATTCAAAGCTTAGGTTTATGCTGAATAGTACATAGCAGAAACACATTTAACTTTACTTCCTCCTAGGTCTTTGTTTCTAATTAAATTATATTTGAAAGGTAAAAAAGCCTAAGTTTCACACTATATTTCCTGGCCTTTTAATACTGGAGTTTGGTGTTGGACATGTATTTATACACACTCTAATATAATATTTGTGCTCTAATGTAATATTGTACTCTAATTCTTTTTTATTAGAGTTTCTCATCTACTCCCATGTCTTCAAATACTATCTATATGCTAATGAATTATCAATTCATATCACTTGATCTAGTTTCTTTTCTAAGACCTTGTACATTCAACACCTAATTCTGTATCACTTCTTGGATGTATGTTAGACACTTCATAGATCCAAAACAGAATGGCCATATCTCATCCTCCAACTATATTTAATATTCCTAATCTTAAACATTCAATGACATGAAGAGAGAGCCTACAGAATGGGAAAAATCTTTACCACATGGGTCTCAGATAGAGCACTAATCTCCAGGATATATAAAAACCAGATAACCCAATTAATAAATGGGCTAAGGAACTGAACAGACACTTCACAGAAGAAGAAATGCAATCAATCAACAAACATATTGAAAAAAGTCCATCATCTGTAGCAATTAGAGAAAAGCAAATCAAAACTACTCTAAAATTTCATCTCACTCCAGTCAGAATGGCAATTATCAAGAATACAAGCAATAATGAGTGTTGGCAAGGATGTGGGGAAAAAGATATACTCATACATTGCTGGTGGGACTGCAAATTGGTGCAACCACATGGAAAGCAATATGGAGATTGTGCCAAAAAGTCGGACTGGAACCACCATTTGATCCAGCTATCCCACTCTTGGTTTATACCCAAAGAACTTAAAATCAGCATACTATGGTGATGCAGCCACATCAATGTTTATAGCAGCTCAATTCACAGTGGCTAAACTATGGAACCAACCTAGATGTCCTTCAACAGATGAATGGATAAAGAAAATGTGGTACATATGCACAATGGCATATTACTCAGCCTTAAAGAAGAATGAAATTATGGCATTTGCAGGTAAATGGGTGGAACTAGAGAATATCATGCTAAGTGAAATAAGCTAATCCCCCAAAAACCAAAGGTCAAATGTCTTCTCTGATAAGCAGATGCTAATCCATAGTGGGAGTGCACAGAGTAGGGAAGAATGAGGGAACTTTGGATGGTGCAGAGAGGAGTGAGGGGAGTGGTGGGGTGGTGGGGAAGGGAAGGACAATGGAATGAGATGGACATTATTACCCTTTATACATGTATGTTTACGCTACTGGTGTGACTCAGCACCATGTACAGCCAGAGGAATGAGAAATTATGATCCATTTGTGTACAATGGGTCAAATTGCATTCTACTATCATGTATAACCAATTGGAACAAATAAAAACTTTTAAAAAAATATTCCTAATCCTAGTTTGCTAGGAACATCATTTCTTTTCATTCACTGTAAACATATCATCAAGTCTTGTTGACTATACTTTCTGAAAATACCTTGCATCTGTTCACTTCAATCCGTTTCCATTGTCTTCAACCTAAAGCAGTCCATCACAGTTTTCTACCTGTCTACCGGCTTTCACTTCATCCACTTTTTTCCTTTTACTCATTCACATGGCAGCTAGAGTGATCTCTAGAACAACTGTTGGTGTCATTACAATATTGCTCTGTTTTTTGGCATAGTACGTCAAAGATAACCCTTGAAGATATTATACTAGCTGAAATAAGCCAGACACAAAGGACAAATAAGGTATGATTCCACTTATTAGAATACTCAAATTCATAGAGACTGAAAGTAGAATAGTGGTTTCCAGGAGCAGAGAGGGGAGGAATAGGGAATTGTTTTCAATGTCTACACAGGTTCAGTTTGGGATGACTGAAAGGATGGTGATGTGGCTTCATGGCAGAGCATGCGCTCAGCATGCAGGAGGCCCTGGGTTCAATTTTCAGCACTACGTGCACACACAAGTTCTAGAGTTGGACAGTGGTAATGATTGCACAATGATGTGGATGTACGTCATGCCACTGAAGGGCCAATTAAAATAGCTAAAAATGATAAATTTTATCTTAGGAATATTTTGCCACAATAATTAAAAAAAAAACAAAAACAACTTTTGTTTGCTCAATATTGGTATCATAAAGATCCAAACACTTGACACTATGTTGTAGGCAGATGAGATCAGGCCTATTATTCCACCCTTCAGTTTCTTTTTTCTTCTCTCTCTTTTATATATATATATATATATGTATTATATGTTAAGCAGTGGTTAAGTACCCTATGCTTGGTACAAAAAAAATTAGGTGAAATTTTAAGAATACAATCAGATCACGTTAAAAAAAATTCAAGTTTATTATGCATACTAAGAGCAGTTCAAAAGGAGGAAGTATTTTTATTCTCTTCATACTTCACTTTTTATTTTACATTAGCATCCCTTTTTAAGGCAAGCAGTTTAAACTGATTTGTTGATAGCTGTTTGGTTAAATTTCATTGAATCATGACAAGGACATTTTGTGTTTTATGACTAGAGCCTCCAGATAAGAGGCCAGCCTGGCCTGGCCAACGCCTTGATTTCAGACTTGTTAAATGACCTGAACATTGAACCCAGCCAAACCTGCCCAGACTTCTCACCTGAAGAATTGAGAGATAATGAGTTTGTGGTACTTTGTTACACAGCAGTAGAAAAGTAATACGAAGGGATTATATAAAGACATGATTACCAGATTAGCATCCTGGAGCCTGCCAGAGTCTTGCTCGGATCAGAATGGCCCAGTTGACTGGCATAGTGAGCAATAATAAATGGTGGATGTCTAATGCCACTAGGATTGAGACTATTTTCTATGCAGTAGAAACTATGTTACATCTTCTGAAGTGAGAAAAGTAGAGTCATTCTTCTTAAGTGAAAAGCCCCACCCTACTTACAAAGATAGTGAAGAATGTAGAAACACCATGTGATCCAAATTTGAACTCAGCACTCTGAATTACCATTTACTGAGCAATCATTTATTAGAACTGTGATTGGACCTCTATATTCAGCATATAATTTAAACCATACGACTCTAAACTAAGTATTTCTAAGGCTCGGTGATTCTATGCTGTATTTTTCTTTTTTTCTTTCAGCACTGAAGACTGAATCCAAGGTCTCTACGTGTTAGGCAAGTGCTCTATCACTGAGCCACATTCAGCACCCCCCCCCTTTTTTTTTTTCTTATTTCGGGTTGGGTCTTGCTAAGTTGCCAGGTCATCCTGAACTTGCAATCCTGCCTCGGTCTCCTGAGTACCTGGGTTTACAGGTGTTTGCACAGTGCCTAACTACATTTTCATTTTGTGCAGTTAGGTAATCTTGATTATATTCACCATTCCACCCTCAATTTATTTATAAAATGGGGTTGATGACACTACTTTTTTTTTTTTTTTTTGCAGTGCTGGGGATTGAACCCAGGGCCTTGTGCTTGTGAGGCAAGCACTCTACCAACTGAGCTATCTCCCCAGCCCTTGATGACATTACTTAATGCACAAGATTATACAACTCTATAAACTGTGAACCCTTATGTAAATATTAGAAATTATTACCAGCAGTCCAGGCTTCAGTTTTCACGTAGTTTGTCACTGAAACTCATTTACAATGATTATATCAGCCCAGTATATCTACATAACACATAGTCTGTCCACATGTATATCAATGCTTGTGCTGAGAGGCAGCACTCACAAGGATCTGTCAGCCTCCCTGCTTGATCAGGATATACCAACTAACCACCAAAAGAAGCATGAATAGACTCTAATTCACAGGTTAATGATAAACTCTGCTGTTGGAACTGGCTAAACAGAGCTAATATTTCAAGAGCTTCTATTTGGGACACCATGTTAGAGAACTTACATCAGCTGATTATGAGGAATTCAAATGAGGCTGGAGCATGGGTCCTTTCAAAATTATCTTAGGTAATCCTGTGCATCCATGGTTGAGAATTAATGACACAGAAAATCCCATTAATTCTTGCAAAAATCATAGTAAAGAAATGGTTGCCCACAAATGTTAACTAACTTCCCCAAGGTTACACATCTTATAAAGCTAAGTTTTTTTTTTTTTTTTTTTTTTCCTCACTGCACCAAAATGACACACTTCTCAAGCACAGGAGATAATCTCACCAAATCAAGAGAGATACTAAACCTTTTGGTAAGACTCAAGATTCCTACTTCATAATCAAATAACTCCTGTTGACCCTTATCCTCCACGAACCCTTTGGGGCTACCTCAATCCTATATCTCTTTCCCGGCTTATTTTCAAGGTAATCATACTCCATTTTACATTATATTTGCACCTACATTTATCTTGGCCTCCCTGTACATTTCCTAGATGTCTAACCTGATGACTGACAGGTAGATCATGGTCAGAGCCCTGATTTTAGGCTCCAACCCACTTGAGTTGGCCTCCTGCAGGTACTTGGATACGTGGCCCAGACATACATTTTTTGAATTTCGTTTTTATAAACAAAAACAAACAAACAAAAAAAAAAAAAAACCGGGAAAATTAAAAACTGTACTAAGGTTTAGAAATATTACATGCAATAAATCCTAGTTATTTGTAATATCAACAGAAATAGTGTGGTCCATCTTCAATATGTGGAAAGTAGTAAGTTGAATGAGATTTTCTGAGCTGGATTCCTTTTTGCACTCAAAAGCCCTCACATTGGGTGAAGAATAAAAAGAATAAGGAGTCATGGAACCCAGCTGAGATTGGCTTTTCTGTCCTTAAGAACAGTTTTCCAGAAAGTTATTTATACATGATACACTAGTCAAGCCAAAAGAAATCACTACATTGTACTCTTACATTTTATCCACCCCGCCTCATGTCCTTGCCCTAAGACGGGGCCCCTACTCCAACCTCTGCCTCTCCATTTCGGGGAGTGGCGGATTTCCTTGGCTTACCCAGGGGAGGGTAAATCAGAGCGGCTCCGCCCACTCCGCCCGAGCCCCGGCGCTGCGCGCTCCCGGTTCCCCCTCCCTGCGGGACCTGCCGGGAGGTGGGCTGGCGATGGACGGAGCGTCCAGTCTCCTGTCCCTTTAAGGAGGGCCAGCGCGGCCGAGGGAGCCCGCGTGGCCCCAACCCGCCCGCGCCCTCAGCCCAGAGCGACTGCAGCTCCAGCCGCGGCCGCCCCTCGGGTAGCAGTGTCCGCGCCCGCCAGGCAGCGAGTCGCCACCATGGTGAAAATCGTCACTGTTAAGACCCAGGCGTACCCGGACCAAAAGCCGGGCACGAGCGGGCTGCGGAAGCGGGTGAAGGTGTTCCAGGGCAACGCCAACTACGCGGAGAACTTCATCCAGAGTATCATCTCCACGGTGGAGCCCGGGCAGCGGCAGGAGGCCACCCTGGTGGTGGGCGGGGACGGCAGGTTCTACATGAAGGAGGCCATCCGACTCATCGTCCGCATCGCTGCCGCCAACGGGGTAAGGGGCGCGGCGGCTTCTCGGGCATGCGCCCGGGGTGCGTGCGCGACGTGGGGCCCCGGCCCGTCTCGCTCGCGGCTCGGCCACTTCCGTGCGCCGGCCGCCCAGTCTCCCCCCCCGCCTCTCGCGGACTCTTCTGGCCTCGAGGCCCCATGGAGGTTGCCGGGCGCGGTGCGGGGAAGTGGCCACTGGGCCACGCGGAGCTGCTCGTCCGACTCCTTGGGGCGGGGAGACGTGTGAGTGGGGAGCCCGCCTTGACCTTGGGAGGCCCGACCCTCCCGGCTGCCCCTCCCTTCTGCCGCCTGCTGGGAGGTAGTCGTCTCCCCGCGGCTCCCGAGGCCTCTGACATTTACATTAACCTTTGCAGCCTCGGGAGATACTGTTACAGCACGGAGCGCAGTGGCCTTAGCGGGGAAAGGTTAGACAGCCGTCGCCTTGCTCAGAACCCCCTCGCCTCGCCATGGTGGCTTGCTATTCTAGTCCGGGACTGGCGCCTCCCGCTGGCTCAGAGCCTGGCGCTTTGAGGCTAGGGTGGCACGAGCACCCATCCCCCGGGGGCGTCAGGCCAGCGGGTCTGAGCAGGCAGGTGCCAAGACTCCTTCTCCAACCACTAGTTCGCGTTGTGCCTGGTTGCTGGGGCGCGAGGCTTTGGAAAAGGTTGGTCACTGCCGGGCAATGCCCTGGATCTATTCCACCGAGGGGGCTGGAGCTGAATATTGATTAAAACAGAAGCATGCCCTAGGGCGCTCTTATGCAAACAGTCTGGGCAGGCCAGGAAATTAGCGCAACACCTTGGTTCCGCCCCGCAGCCAAGGAACGTTAACCAACTTAATTGGGCAGGTCCACTTGGAGAGGTAAAACCTTAAAAGTGGTTTTTCCATAAATCTGATGAATGAAATGTGGATTTGTAAAGTGGATAATTTGGGGTTGGTTATCCACTCACTTTTTTTAAAATATTTTTTTAGTTGTCAATGGACCTTGATTTTATTTAATTTATTTATTTATATGTGGAGCCGAGGATCGAACCCAGGGCCTCACACATGCCAGGCAAGCGCTCTGCCCCTGAGCCACAACCCCCGCCCTCCACTCCTTTTATAAAACACTTTCAAGGAGTTCTTATAAGGAGCACATTTTCTTTCTGTATTTATAAAAAGATTTTGACGTATATCCAACTTCTCTGGAACCCATTCCCTTTAGTAATATTTTTAGTCATTTTAGTGATACTCTTTCTTGTTAACATTGTGAGTTGTTTTGCCAAGTATCATGATTAGCACTTCTCTTGCGGAGCCTCATTTACCCGATTGTGCAGCCCTCTAAGGTAGATGCTCTTTTATGGAACTTTCTAGTCACTATGAGAACTTAGAAGCTTAGGCAGGTTAAATATATGAGGAAAAGTGAGCTGGGAGGTATAGCTCAGTGGTAGAGCACTTGCCTAACGTGGATTTGGTGCCCAGCATTAAAAAAAATTAATTTACAAGAATTACAACAATGATTTACAAAAATTACAATGGCAGCACTGAGAATCCAATACAGAACTGCAAATCCCAAGGACTTGAGCAACTTCTGAGAACAGAGGCACCCTTGAATCTAAAGTTCTTTTTTCTAGTCTCCAGAGTCTAAACTGGGCCCTATCTGCACCTGCCTCCTTGATTAGACATTTATAAACATCAGTGTGGGAAGTTTGATTTGTTTTCTCTATGCTTTTGAGTTTTCAGACAATTACAGATTTCCATGGGAGAAGAAAAAGCAATAACTGCATCCCAGTGGGTCCCTTCATCGCCCTGTGACCACTTGTGCCAAATTTGGACTTCATTCATTCAACAGATATTGAGCCTTGGTAGGGAGAAATGTGTAGAATGAAAGGATGATTCAGGCACAAGAGCTGTCTCTAAGGAACTTAGAGCATAATGGGAGTTTTAGGGTTCATATGGAAATCTGTTCACTTGGGAGTAGTGTGGGGTAGAAAGGAATGAATTAGTTAAGACCGCAAAAATGTTTTTAAAACCTTATCACCCTTTACCCTACTGCCCTGCTACTCTTCCTGCTTTTAATCAACCTTTGAAAAAGTTCTCTGTATTCACCATCTCTGATTTTTCTTTTTAAACCATCTCTGATTCTTGACTCCCGTTCATTAACCATCTCACTGCAATCTGGCTTCTGCCTCCTCTACCTCTTCACTAAAAGTGCTCTTGCCAGAACCAGTGACTCTGGTTGCTAAACCCCTTTAGATCTTATCAGGACCTTTTTCTTACCTTCTGCCCAACTGACTTTGCATTCTTAGTGATCTTTCTCCCTTGCTTTGACCACTCTCCTACTTTTACTTGAATGTTTTGTTAAGTTCCTTGAGGACTGCTTGCCCTACTTATCCCCTGGCTCGTCACTAGGTTTCTGTCCTTAGCTTACTGCTCTTTGCTTTCATTCTTTATTTCTACCCACCAGGGATTTAAATTTGCTACTTCTTTTCTCCTGGTGTGGTTCACTTCAGACAGCATCTTCAGAAGGCCTTCCCTGACAGGCCTTCCCTCTGCTTTCCTGTGCTTAACTGCTCCTTTACCATGGATGTCTCCAGCACAGATGAATAAGATGCCAGTGAACAGTCGGTTTATATGTCACAGAGCTTATTCTACTGGAGAATAAGCTTCCTTTAGAAAGGGTCTATGTTTTATCTGTAAGTTGTCCTTGGTATCCTTGGGGGATTGGTTTCAGGACTCCCTGTGGATACCAAATTCTGTACATACTCAAGTCCCTTGTATGAAGTGGGATAGTGCTGGGTACACATCTGTAATCCAGCCACTTGGAAGACTGAGGCAGGAGGATCACGACTTCTAGGCCAGCCTGGGCAACTTATCAAGACCCTGTCTCTAAAGAGTTGTTGGGGGTAGTATTTGCATATAATCTACACACATCTTTTTTTTTTTTTTTTTGTGGTACTAGGGATGGAACCTAGGGTGTCATACATATTAGATGAGTACTCTACCACTGAGCCACACCCCCAACCCCAAAACACATCCTTTTGCATAAATCATCTCTAGAGTAATTAAATATATAACATTATGTAAATGCTATGTAAATAGTTTATACTGTATTTTTATTTGTATTATTTTCTATTTGTTTTCCTAAATGTTTTCAGTCTGTGTTTGGTTGAATCTGGATTTGGAAGCCTGATATACAGAAAGCCTGCTATGTCTGCAGTACATGGGACAATATAACATCTTATGAATTCATGTTTATTTGCCCTTGATTGTGAGTGACCTGTGTATTCCAGCACTTAACTTAAAACCAGCGTATAGTTGATAACCAATAAACTTATTCTCATCAAACATTTATTATTGCTTTCTTTGTATCAGACATTGTACTTGAGATACAAAATGTCCCTCCTCTCAGGAAAGATATAGTCTAGAAGGGTAGGTGGACAAGAACACACACAGCATAGTGTGTTAGCTGTTGTGATGGAGGTAAGTGCCAGGTATTGAGGGGCAAGACTGGAGGCAGCTGTCCCTGGGAGGGGAATGCGAAGTGAGGAAGACTTCCTAGGAGGGAGATAGTTGAATTGAGTCGTAAAGATGCATTGGCGTTAGATGCTCTGGGCAGGAGGTGAATGTGCCAGAGGGGAAGAACTCTGGGCAGAATGAACCGGCAGAATGGGAGCAGGGTACTGTTCTCTTGGCTAAGTTATTTAATTTCAGAGCCTTCTTTTCTTCTTCTGTTAAAGTTGGGAATGATAATACATGTCCAGAGAGGCTGTTGTGAGGATTAGAGGAAACTTTACCTGGCAGCCCCTTTTCATCAAAAACATTTGGAATGACACTTGTGTGATCAGTGTTCTGCCTCCATACATAACAGCATTGCCCCTCACCTGCCTGCAACCCTTTAGTCCCCAACTAATATAGAGGGATTCCATGTAGAACCAGCAGGGTGCAGGTGACAAAAAACTAATCGGATTAGTCCAAGTGAGAAAGGAATTTATGGAGCCACTGAAAGTACAAGAGAAGCTCAGTGCAGACTCCTTGGTTCACGCTATTCCTGGTCTCTAACCACTCTGGGCCCAGTGATCTGCCAGTGACCCATAGGAGGAACTGGGGAGAGTTCAAATTCACAAGTAAATGTACAGATAATTATCCTTTGAAAAATAAATTAGATACTTTGAAAGTAAGTGGGGTTTTCATCAATTCCCAGGGGTTCTTTGCCCTGGACTCCTTTGCTACTCCTTTGAGATCATTTCAGAATAATTTTAAGTGAATAAAACAAAACACAAAGGATCCTAAAGGAAATAAAAATTATACTGAAATAAAAGTATTAAGTTAAAAAAATTTGTGATAAAATATGTATGTGCTTCTTTTTTTGCAGGGATGATTGTAGATGGTATTTAGAAATATCTGCAGTTTCATTAAGTTGAGATAATCTGTAGTGTGATTTCTACTGATGATAAAGTCCCAGGGAGCAGTACTATTAGTAGACGTAGTAGTAGAGAAATAATAATGTGGTTTGCTTCCTGCATTTATAACCGAAGGAGATGCTTAATTTCAATTAGAGGTTAGTGAAAACAAAAATGTTTTATTTGTCTTGCCATTCACATTCAGGGATCCCATTGAATTCTACTCATAGACCTTCTGGCAAGCAGGGCAGGTGTTATCTAAGCATCCTGAGTTAAGAACCCTGGATTAAGAAAATAGCCCCTGTTAGCATTAAGTGCTGCCTGCATTAAAATGGACCTCAAATACTCGATGCAGAGATTCAGGGTCTCATGTTCTCAGACCAAACTTGTGGGGTTTTGAGAAGTTCACCTTAGAATGGAGGAACTGTAAGGGAGAGGGCTGGAAAATCTGAACTCTACTGTCTTCCAACTGAAGATTACTCTTCTGAACTTTCATAGGCCCAGTTGCAAGCACTGGTGAAGGATCCTATCTCTGGGTACAGTTCACAACATCTTCTGAGAAGGACAGGGAAGAGTACTGAGCAAAAGAGGGAAAGCTCAAGCACTCTTAGGTAGAGGAGACACATTGCTTAAAATCTGATATCCCTGGATAGGGATGACCTGGCAGAGAAATATCTTTGGGTCACTTTTTAATATGCTCTAACTTCCATGTTTTAAAGTTTTTTAGTTATGATAATTTTTTAAATGATTGCTCTCCCTTTCTGATTTTGAATCAGCATAAACACCAGCATGAATAAGATATTTGTCTCTTTCATTTAGGAGTATACAACCCTTGCAGGGAGATGAGACACAAGGAATACATATGCACAGAAAGAGCAGAAGTCCGAAAAGCACTAAGGTCAGAGAAGGGGAGAACACTCTGGGCCCGGGACAGAAGAGGTGGGACTTGAGCTCCTGAAGGAGTGTACGCAAAGCAAAGAAGGGGGCCACCTTTGAGGAGAGGGGAACAGAAAGACCAGGAAGAGGGAAGAGGCAGGGCTAGTGTTCGGAGCCAGGCACAGTCTTGGTTACGGGAAGTCTTTAAATCAAATTGGGAGCTTTTCTTTCTTGGTTTACTAATTTTGTTGCCTAGTTTTTTTGTCCTTTCTTAAATCTAATGCCCATAGAACATCAGAGACTGTTCAAACTAAAGCCTTTTTGTTAAACAAAACTAGATAAGGAAGAACCAGAGACTGTCTTTGGAAAAATGATTCATTTGGTAATATTGAGCACCTACTGCATGCTGTTCTTCGTACTAGGACACAGCAGTAAACGGAAGAGTATCTTTCATAGAGCTGGGAGGCTGTAGTTGAGAGAGACAGATGATAAATATGTCAGATAAAGAGAAATTCTCTGAAGAAAATAAACCTGGTGCAAGGAGAGAACATTTTGGGGTGAGCTGCTGTCTTCAGTGTGGTCATTGGGAAAGCCTCTCTGGTAAACCTCATGGGAGCAGAGACCTGAGTGAAGCGTAGCTGGGAGCCAGGCACGGATCTGTGAAAGACGTCTAGGCAGAGGGAGACTTAATAGAGGATAAGCATATTCACTCATTTAACATTGTAAATATGCTCCAAGAAAGTAAACATAGTGCAGTGTCATTGTATGAAGGGTCCCGATATATTATGAAGGCTTACGTAGAGTGTATTATTGTATTATACATGATCTTAGGATAATAAGAGGCATAATCATCTTTGATGAAATATTTAATAATAAACTTCTGTCTTGGACTCAAAGGATAGGAAACACTTTTCATTGACCCTCAGGTTAAATATTTGGGGGTCTGCAAATTAAACTTATAAAAGATGGATTAGCAACAAAAATACATCTGTGGAGTTTCACAGAAAAACGTGACTGGAGGCAGTTAGAATTTGTGGCTTATATACCATGTTATTAGAGGAAGTGGGAAGGCAGGAGGGCACTTGCTGGACAGCATGACTTTTGGGAAAATCAAATGGGCCTTTAAGAGAATAGGTGGGAAACAGGATAGTTTTGTGACAGTGCCTAAGTACTAAAAGTTAATCTTTCCTGGTTGTGAATCTCCTGGAAGGGGGATTTATGACAATTGAGTTCTTTGGGGATACCCTGCTTTAAGATAGAGGAGAGAGTTTAGTAAGAAGCTATTCTCAAGTGCCTTCAACTCAAAATAAATTTTTTTTTTTTTTTGCCACAGCAGCATATGTGGTCCCCTTCAGACTTCAGATGAATTTGCAGAATGACTTCAAGTGACCTACTCTGTTATTCTTTCTTTCTTTTTTTTTTAATTTTTTTTAGTTGTTGATAGACCTTTATTTTATTCAATTATTTATATGTGGTGCTGAGAATCGGACCCAGTGCCTCACACATGCTAGGCAAGTGCTCTACCACAGCCACAACCCCAGCCCCACTGCATTATTCCTTTATCATGGTACTGAGAATCAAACCCAGGGCCTTGTGCATGCCAGTCCAGCAGTCTACCACTGAACTCCATCCCAGCCCTAACACTTCCAAAGCCGAAAAGTTTGAACTGATCCATTTATTCTCCTCTAAGTTCCTATGAAGTCTCCATAGACATACCTCGTCATTCTATTGACTTTGAAACTGTGCTCATAGTTGGGATCCACCTTTAAAAAATGGCTGCTGAGTGGGTAAAATAAGTTATTAGGAGCTCAGTATGGGCTTCAGTTGGGAGGATTTGGAGAAGCTTCTCATTTGGTGTCATTTGGGCAGTAGAATTGCAAAGGGGCAGCCCTATGGGGTGGTTTAAAATGGTAAGAAGAATGTGTCCTTTCCTTTTGCTGTGCAAATGGATGTAAGCTGAGATTTTTTTTAGGGGGGGAGGGGGGTGTTCGCTTGCTCTGTTTTATTTTAACTTCAACAATTAAAAGTCCTTCTTCCCTTTGCTTCTCTCAGTCACCACTGAACTGAGACCTGAGGCGTAAAGACAGCCCTGAAGAAACCCTCAGGGACTGCCAGTTAAGTCACGCCAATAAAATTTTAATCCCCTTTATCATTATTTTTTTATATTGGAAACATTTTCCTTCCATCCTCCTCTTCATGAGTGCTATGATTTGAATATGGTTTAGGTGTGTCCCCTGGAGGTTCATGGATTAGAAGCTTGGTTCCTGGTGCAGTGATATTAAAAAAAAAAAAAAAAGTCATGGGGTTTAAGAGGTGGGATTTAGTGGGTGTTAGTTTCTCTGCTCTTGACTTGCTGTCTTGCCTTTTGATCTTCCTCTTGTGTGTATAACCACCATGATACAATCTGCCATGAGTTGGTGCTGCTAGGGGATACTCTCCAGAGCCTTCTAATGCTGTTTGAAACTTAGCCTTCAAAACTGTTAGCTAAATGAACTTATTTTCTTTATACTGTACCCAGTTTCAGGTGTTGCATTAAAGCAACAGAAAATGGACTAACTCAACCAGTACCTCAAAGTGTTTCTGAAAAGATGAAATGTGATAGATGATGTGGCTGATTTGTCTGGCCCATTAGTGGAGTTGGAACTGGATCTTTGGTCTTCTGATATTTCATCCAGTTGATCTTTTCCATGAATAAATGTATCTCAAAGCTTAAGTATTTCTGGGAATTGTTATATATCCCAGTTAAAGTTTGTGGAAACTAGATTGGGCAGTGTTAACTATGACTTTCAGAGTTTTTAATGTTGAGTGAGTCCTGTGAGTTTGCAAGAGGATCCCGAATGGAATGATTTGGGGAACTACTACCAATCTATACCATGTTGGGTTTATATGCCCATCTGTACCTTAGAAGAATCTTCCCAGAATTAAGTCTGATTTCTTTTAAAACTGGTGTTAATGGCACAAAGTGAGGTTGAGGTCTGTTTTCCTATAGATACATACCAGGTGGCTTATTTGGCAGCTAATGGCATGAATTTGTTTTTGGCTACTCTGAGTGCAAGTGATTCAGCACAAGGTGTATTTTCCTATCAGGTTGCTGAGTGGTAGAGTTATAGGGTAAGTAATGGAAGTCCTGACCAAATTTGGCCCCTGCACTGTACTCCAGCCTGCTCACAAGCACCTCTGTTGCTCAGGAGTGAATTAAAATGGCTGCTCTCTGGTGTGAATTCAGTGGGCTCAGTCAGCATGGTGCAGTAGCCGTTTTGGGGATCCACACCAGATAGTTCAACTGTACTGTGCTGGGACAGAGCAGAAAAGAAAACAGGCCCATCCTCACCACTTGGGACTTAAGCTTGAAAGGTTCATGTTTGAGGGTTGGTGGGTCATAGACAACAAACCAACAACTGCTGGGGCACACCAGTGCTGTTTGGGGTGAGTAAGGCAGGCAGGGAGAGAAAAGAGGTTTAGCCGACATAGGTAAGGAGTGCCCACTCGACCCAGACCTGAAGGGAAGAGGAGAGGAGAATGTTCCAGACAGAAGCAGAGGTGAGAGAGCTTGACCTGTTGAAGAGGTGCCACACCCCCAACTTTATATTTTTGTTTCAGAATTTACAAAAGGCAAGCACACCTAAAAATACACTTCATGTTTGATAATTTTACATGATACTCCTGCATGCATTGCTTCATTTCCTCTACAGTCGAGTACGGCCAAGCTGGGTGAAGGGTTAAGCAGGGAAGGAAGCAGTTGGTATGGAGTGTAGTTCTTGCCACTTGATTTAAAGCCACTTTTCTTACCATTGGAATGAATTAAAACCAGCTTATGGAATCACAGTGTAAAATAAGAGGCAAAATCCACATCAAGGCACAACAGTTTTTCTTCCTTTCATGGTCTCCATAAAAAAGTGAGAGCTGAGCCAGTAGACTGCAGTCCTAGGACCAGCTGGGATCAGCAGTAACAAATCACTGCCTATCTTCCAGCTAATACAGGGAAGCCGCATTTGCCAAGGACTGGATTCTGGAGTTGGAAATGAAGATGATATTTTAGGATAATCAAAATCGCCCTTACAATCCCTATGTAAATTATCACGTTGAAGAACATGTACAACACAATGTGTGTGTCTGTAGATTCTAGAATGTCATTTGGCACAGCGAGCTGCTCAGACTTTGAGAGACATGTGCAATCTAGGTCGAGCAAGGCATGTGGTTGTTGAGTGGAAAGGTAGCAGAATTGCCTGTGCTATTTAAATTTCACTCTTTTCCTCTTTGTTTGCCTGACAGTTATATATAATTAAGTTTGTGCAAGAGAAATACTTGTCTGATGTGACTACATTGCAAATGCCTGCTACTACTCAGTTGTACATATGAGAAGCATCTCAGTTGTAATTCAACACATGTGACTTGGAACATGATGTACTTGTGACTTTCTACCCGGGTTATATTGAAATCTTAGCTAGATTTCTCTATCAAAGCTTGTCCTCCCTTTGTAGCTCAGCTTGTTCATCAGCTCTGGAAGATAACACTTTGGGGTGCCTCCCAAACTGAATTCAGCATTCGCCATGTAGCCTGTATTTTAAGTCAAATACTTTGTATAATTATATAGACTGCACTGTTGTAACAGAGACTCAAAACAACAATCAAATAACTCAGAAGTTTTTCGCCCTCATGGACTAGTCTATTGTAAGCAGGCAGGGACAAGTGTGATAGCTCTGTGGTGTTGGAAGCCAGCTTACTTGACTCTAGTAGCTTCGCCGTCTTGAAGGGATTGCACTTGCCCACCTGGTTGCTGATGGCTCCCCAGCACCACATTCATGTTTCATCCTGTGGGCATGAGAAAAAGATGGGTGTGTTTGTCAGCTTCCTATTACTCTAACAAATACCTGAGGTTGATAAGAGAAGAAAGGTTTATTTTGACTCACTGTTCTGGAGGTTTTAGTTGATGACCAGTTGACCCCATTGCTTTGGGCCTAAGGTAACCATGATAAGAGTGTGAAAAGGCCCACTTACCTCATGATGAAGCACAAAAGAGAGGAAGAAGAATGGGCAGGGTCCCACTATCCCCTTGGGGGAAAACCCCAAGTGATCTAAAAGCTCCCACTAGACCCCGCCTCTTAAAGGTTCCACCACCTCCCAATAGCACCATGGA
Organism: Sciurus vulgaris; assembly: GCF_902686455.1. Lineage (NCBI taxonomy): Eukaryota > Metazoa > Chordata > Mammalia > Rodentia > Sciuridae > Sciurus > Sciurus vulgaris. The sequence goes on from NC_136461.1 coordinate 52,147,668, forward strand.
CTCGGGGACCAAGCCTTTAACACATGGGCCTTTCAGGGGACACTCATTCAAATAATAGCAATGGAGCAAAGTGCCTTTGCCCTTCGAATCTGGAAAGTAATCACCTGACTCCTGCTGACAATTCATTGGCTGGATCTAACATGTAAGCCATAGTTACTTTAAAGAAGGACTGAAAAAGGTATACTTTATATTGGAAGACATGTGACCAGCTAAAATGGGGGTTCTGTTACTTTAAAAAAGAGAGGGAAAACTCTAAATCCCTGCCCTTGTCAGTTGCCCCTTTGGCCGTGCGGATAACTATGCCGACTGTTCTTGCCACCTCTCCACCCCCAAAACCACATCACTCCTCCAGAGAGGAGGCGTCCCACATTCCTCTGGTCACTCAGTTCAGTGTCTGTGAGTCCCGGGTGCGGGTATACCTCTCTCCATCTGGGCCATGTGTGGCTCCTTGTGGTTCAAAGTCCAATAAATTTAAAGGCAAATTATCAGCTCCCTCCTCCCCACCATCTGTCTGTCTGTCTGTCTATCTCTACATAACACACATACAGATCTAGTTCTGTGTAGTTATATATAGTCATGTGTATACAGCAGCCACCAGTCATAGAGGTCACACTGTGCTGGAGGGCAGCGGCAGACTCCCTGCCCTGGAAATGGGTATGTCACAGAGAGCGCTGGTTCTGCCTCAGGAAGGAACTCTCCATATCTGTCCTTTCTTCACATAGTTGGGGACATTGAAGAGGAGGCACCGAAAGCCCTTTTGGGGGTTGCACAGCATCTGCAACCTGCTTCCTGTTGATGAGAGCCGGGGGCAGGGGAAGGATGGTGCAGACTGGGCTTACGGTGTCCTTCCTGTGCAGCTAGTTTCCTCACAAACTCATTAGGCGTCTGGCCTAGTGTGATCAACTCCATGTGCTGGGAACCACGGTAAAGTTTCTTAGCTACACAGAGTTTTGAAGCCTGAAAACTAACTGACTTACTTATTGGCCTCTGCCTTGGTTCTCCATTGCCAATGGCCACTTGGGACAACAGGAAAGGACATTCTGGGTGAGAGGGCAGTATTCATCATTTTGTATTTGCTGGTGGACTAGCCACTGTCTGACAGGGAATCCTGAAGCAGACTTGACACAACCTCTTCTGCTTAGCCGGCTGCTTCATGTGTAGCTACTTTAGTTTGGGAACAGAAACAGCTGTCATCTCAACTCTGCAGTATCACCAAGTACTGGACTAGGGCGACATTGCTTGCAGACCACAGTCAAAGAAAACTTCCCTCAGCAAAGTCATAACCTCCTCCACTTCTGCCTGCTAATTGGCCAGCCCTGGCCTGAGCTCTCTGAATTGTGGCAAGAAGTAGCCAATGACACATTCTGAATTCTCCAACCATTCACCTTGAGCTACAGGTGTGGTTGCTCAGTGGTCTGCCTTCCAAGCTGTCAGAGGAAGCAGTTTTTTCACAGCATAAATGACATGCTGATGCCAGGTATTTTAGATTCTGCTTTGGTACTGATTTTGGTGGGGGAGAGGTGCAGATAGCACCTGAGGACTTATACCTGGTAGGCAAGTGCTCTGCCATTAAGCTACATCCCCAACCCTTTCTTCTTATTATATTTTAAAACAGGGTCTTGCCAAGTTGCCTAGGCCTTGAATTTGTGATCCTCTTACCTGAGTAGCTGGGATAACAGGCATGCTCCATCACACCTGGCTAACTTTTTTTCTTGTTAGTTAAAATGTAGACTTGACTGCTGTAACAAAGTTCCAAAATATGGTACTTGAAATAAAAGCTTATAGCAATAGAACCCTTTTGGTCTGGTCATGGACTGCATGTGGATAGTCCAGGGCTGGTGTGTGGCTCTGTCATGCAAATGGACATGTTGCTTTTTTGCTCAGTACAGTGCTACTCTAATCAGTGGCAAACCATCCAAGATGCTGACCACCACCATGCTTCATTCTAGCCAACAGGAAGTGGGGAGAGAGGAAAAGATTATACCTATCAATTTCATTCATGTCTCACTGACCAAAGCTTAACTAAGGTCACCTCTAGCAACCAGGGAAGCTGGGAAATACCTACTTTGTACTGGGTGTTAAACGACATACTAAACACAGAGGATTGTCAAGGTAAATGAAGGGGACAATTGATTTTGAAGAAAACCCAGCAATCATTATCTTCCAAGTTTGGTGGAAGTAACTCAGTCATTTTCAAGTGGTACAGAGAGGAGGCAGAACTTAATTTTATATAGCTAACTAGATTTTTGGAAGAGACAGGGACTGTCAATATTCCAACTACCACCTTGGGAAAGGAACAAAGGCATAACATTCCCACTGTGGGAGACCTTTGAAATTAAATGCTTTATCAAGATATGATCCACACACATACAGTTAACCCATTAATAAGTGTACAATTCAGTGTTGGTTACAGCAGGGGGTACCAAATCTCACTGTTGCCCAGGCTGGCCTTGAACTCCTGAGCTCAAGCAATCTTCCTGCCTAAGTCTCCCAAGTTGCCAGCACTGTTGGCAGGTACCACTGTGCTTGCCCAGCAGTACATTTTAGTGTGTTCATAAAGTTATGCAACCATCACCACAATCTAATTTTAGACTACTTCCATGACCCCCCCAAAACCTCCATATATGAGCAGTCAATCTTCCTTGCTCCCCTGACCCCTTTTGTTTTAAGTGATCATTGATTTACTATCCGTATCTTAATTTGTGTGGGTGAATTTACATGAACCAGATGTCCAGTTTTGATTGCTAGCCAGGGGAGGTTACATAGAGCACATAAAGCCCCAGGAACATGAGTAACAAAGGTAAAGCATTTGTGTGAAGAACAGTGAAATTGGTCTTGGTTTTAGTCAGCTTCTCATTGCTATAACACAGAACCTGAGATATTAACTTATAAAGTGAGAAGGTTTATTCTGGCTTAGGCTTCAGGCCATGATCAGGCAGACCCACTGCTTTTGGATCTGTGCTAAGATAGCACATCATAGGCAGGGGGAGCATATGGCAGAGCACAACCATGATCATCACAAGCCAGGGAGCACAAAAAAGGAAATGGACTGGGTGGGGTCCCACAAACCACCCCCAGGGCATGCCCTCGATGACCTAAAGACCTCCCATGAGGCCTCTGCTCTGAAAGGTTCCATTCCCAATAGTGCCCCCGGGAACACTCAAGGTCCAAATGACATTACTGTCCATGCTTCCATGTGCACCATCCTGAGCATTGGAGGTACAGAGCTAAAGAGGCCCTCGTTCTCAAGGGATCCCAGTTGAATTGGGAAAAGTCAGACATGATAAATGGACACCACCACCAGGTGCTATACAAGCTAACACTCAACAACAACAACAAAAATACCTGTGGGAGCTGAGGGCCAGCCTGGGATGGGAGTGTGTGTGAGTTTGTGTGTGTGCGTGTGTGCATAGTGTGGCCAGTAAAGGCTTTCTGCAGGAGATGAGTCTGTTTTTCTCAGCAGACTCTCTGTCCAAAGCAGACCAAACTGTCAAAAAAAAAAGGGAGAGATTTCTCTAGGAGCGTAGCTTCTTCATTTTCACGAGTGTAAGCAATCAAATTTCTTTTCTTTTTTTTTTACAAACATACTTGAACTTATATATCGCAATTAGTATTGTACCCTACAAAATGGCCACCCTGGGAACTGTGCACTTACTCCAGCGATGCATCCAGTGCTCAGAGCATTTTGAAATTCCGTGGGAATTATTTTTCAGCCAGTCGGTTTATGGGTCACCTAGGAAAACCAGTCACATATTTTATAGTCATGCCTCATTTTTCACCCAAAACGATGTAACAAGATTGATCACCCACTTTATTCATTAGATATGGCCGACCAATTTTTGTCTCTTCCCAAAGTTCAAGTCTATTCTCAAAGGGTGAAATGCGTTATGACTGAGGACTTTCAAAGAAAGTGCCACAGACAGGACAGAAAGACCGTTCACCCAAGAAGAGTGAGTGTGATGTCAGCATTGTTTGAATAAATTTGCTGCTTCCCAAGATGATTGTTTTCAAAGAGATAGCACTCATTGAGATGAATACGCTCTGGCATAACTATTTCAAGTGAGTTCCGTATGTTACACCGTTCCAGCACACTGCCTGGAGAGGCCTTAGAAGACGGCTCATGCTGAGGGAGGCTGCTGTTCTGCTTTCCTCCTGCAGTCTGCTCTGGTGGCTGGGGATATGGTTTTCTTCCATTCTAGTGAACATCAAAACGTGCTTTGGTTGTGCATTTTGGAGTTGTGCACAATGGAGAGGTTTGTTTAAACAGAAGTAGACCCGACGGGTAATACTGGACCCTGACCCAGGAAGAGAGAGACCGGTCAGCTCTAAGCTTCTGAAACCAAAAACCCAAGCATTAAACCTGTGCCCACCTTGACTCAAAGAGGGTCTTGTTGTTGCAATGAGGCCAAAAATGGAGCTGGGGTGATACAACTTGGGGACAGAGAAGGACCTTTTTTATTTAATTATAAGTATGTTCTATGGCCTCCATGGGGCCTTGAAGAATGTGTTCTGTAGAGCCAGAAGAAATACAATTTTAAAGAAAAAATTAAAGGAAAACAAGGGGGAAATAAATGTGGAAACTCAGATGGACTCAGGAGTAAGATGGCACCCATCGGGAAAACTTCCTCTCTGGGCAGGGCCAACAGTTGACTCCAAGCTCTTTGTGGTCAAATCTGTGAGAAACCACACAGTTCAGCATTGCTAGTTCTCCCACATGTAGACTTGATAGAAAAAGTAATAATATCTGCCTTGAAAGACTCAATGAAATGAACCAAAATTAGTGAAGCACTTTCCATAATACTTTTTCAGTAAATAGACAATTCTGGTTATCTAACTATTATTATATTATTCCAAATTCTGAGGCCTTTGGAGTGTAGGGTGGGGGGATGGCCTAAGTGAGGGTCTTCTGTCTGCTGCTACTCTACCTCTCTGCTTGGATGTCCCTTTCTGTCTCCATCCACATATTGTCCCTGGGATTTGATCTGCCAGGCAGTTTGTAGAACGCAACTATAAGCCCAATGATTTGAGGCCATCCCCTGGTTGGAGTCTTGAGCTAGCAATGGATAGCTCCAGATGGATTTGCAGCGTTGGTCTCTGGAATGGTTCACTGGCCCAGCCAGTGTTGTGTTGTAGGTGGGAAGCCACAAGGAATGTGTGCTGGCGGTGCTGCAAATTTGGACACACGAATTTGTTCATTCAGCAAGCATTGAACTCTGTGTGTGTGCACCAGACACTGTGCGAAGTGGTTGGTAGTAAGACAAAGTCTTGGTCTCCAGATGCTCGTGCTAGCAGAGGAGATGGGCACATCGATGTGTAGTTACACAAAGATGGTGTGGATACCAGTATATTAATGCCTTGTGTCTGATGCAACAAATGACCACATACTGAGGGCCTTAAACCACAGAAATTAATTTTTTTACATTGTGGAGAGTGGAAGTCAAAAACTAAGGTGTTAGCAGTGCATGCTTTAGGGGCACATCTTTCTTTGTCACTTTTAGCTTTTAGAGACTCCAGGTGTTCCTTGGTTTATGTCTGTATAATTCCAGTCTCTGTCTCTGACTTCATATGGCCTTCTTTATGTGTATGTCTTCTCTTCTGTTTCTTTTAAGTACCTTGTTGTTGAATTTAGGGTCATCTCATCTCAATATTAAATTTAGTTAGATCTGCAAATACTCTTACCGAACAAGGTCACAACCATAGGCTCGAGTGGAACTAACTTTGTGGGGAAGAGAGTTCACGATAGCTAGCATGGAGGGGAACACAGGGAGAGCACCAGGATCGGGGAGGCAAGACCAAGGATGTCCTCACAGATGAGGCAAAATGAAGAGATAGGAGGGGCGAGTTAGAAGCGGGGCAGAGTGGATACTACTCAGTGCCTCTAGTCAGTAGCTCTGTGGCCCTATTTAAATGGATGCTAATAACAATTGAGAAGGTTTCAGAACTTCATTGTCTACACTGCTTCTGCCTCTGACATAATGCCACGTGGAAGGCAGGCCACTTGGTGGCACCCTGAATTTTGCCAAGTATCTTTACCAAGTTTATAGTGATGAGTTGGAATTGAAGACTTTGGTTCAAACCTCAGTTTTGTGTGATGTGCTGTGGATTATCATGCACTCTGCTTTAACTTATCCAAAACTTAGTATCCTCACCTATAAAATAGGATTAATTCCAATTCCTGCCATATCAGAGGGTTTTGTGAGAATTGAATAAAATAATAAGCATGGAAAGATTTTGGGAACTCTGAGGTGCAATCTAAATGTGAGTTGCGGTGATCATTTTTGAAATTCCTCTATTGCGTCAGCAAAGTCAACCCACTGAACTGATTTAGTTATGTCAAAAACAAGCTTCTACATGCAGTTTTATCATGCATCTCTCAAAGTCCATGTGCTAAAGTATCAGGTGAACTAAAGAGTAACCAAAAACGTACAGATGTCGTGCATTTTGAGGATCTTAGTGAGATACCAAAATTATCATTTTGTTAGAATTTCATTGCAGTATACTTTTGATGGTCAAACAGGCCTGAGTTTGATTCCTGGGTTTGCTATTTATTAGCTGTTTGATCTTGGGCAAATTGCTTGAACTCTTTATTCATTTGTGAAATTAAACTAATATGTCCCAGAGGTATGTTAGGAAATAATAAGAAAAGGCATAGCACCTTGCCCTGCATACATGCTGTATACAGTCATAAAGAGCAGGTTTCCCCCCTGGGCCAGTGGGGGTTTTGATGGGAAACGTAGACACTTAAACTCCTTGCTAAGCGTCCCCCAGCCAGCTACTGCCTTCTCAGTTTCACTTCTCTTCTTTCCAGATTTGCCAATGACCTCTCAAGATGCTCCACACCTGTTAACCTATAAATTTCAGAATAGGAGTGTTCTTCTCATGGAGAGCATTTCATGCACAGGGACCGAGGGGAGTGGGAACCTATTAGGTCTTCAGTAATATATCATCTGCCTGATACTCAGCTGTCTTGTCTAAAAAGAACACTTAGGCAGCCAAAAGTAAGCAAAATTGATCTTGAGTTGCTTAAGCACCCATCTCCCCATTAGCGTTTGCACACCAGGTTTACCATTTAGGGTTGTATGGTAGTGATTATGGTAAATGGGTTGTTGGGTCTGCTTGTTTCAGGAGCTTCTCCTGAACAGTATGTCAGTGACTGCTTTCTTTGTATGCCTCGAACATTTACTGTTTCTTCTTTGCTTAGTATGGTGCTGTGCATCTGGGACACACAGAAAAGCCCAAGACAGTCTCTGGGTGGGCATTGCAATGTAGTCTAAGAAGTGCCTCCTTGGGATGGAATCCAGGGAGGTGTATTTGAGCCACACCCTGAAGGCTGATAAAAGGAAACCAGGGCAAAGTCGAGACAGGGATGAGGAAAACACCAAGAGAAGGAACAGAGAGTACAAAACAAGTAGGCCATTGTGGAAAGTAAGACCACAGCCTTCGGCATTAAACTAGCCCTTGCCTTAGCCAGCATTACTAGAGGAGAAGAGGTAGCAGCCAGTGACAGGCTTCCACGCAGGTTCTTGACCCCTGAGGCTTTCTTTTTTTTTTTTTTTTTCCTTTTTGCAATTAATTCTTAATTTTAATTGGCATATAATAATTGTATGTATTTGTGGGATACAATGTGGTAATTTGATCCATGTTTACAGAGTATAATGATCAAATCAGGGTAGATTACCATTTTTACCTTCATAAACATTTCTTTGTGTTGGGAAGTTTCCAACTCCTCTCTCGTTCTTTAAAACACGTTGAATAAGTTGTTGTGAATTATGATTGCCCACGTGCTGTGGAGCATTAGCACTTACTCCTCCTGTGTAAGGTTGTGTTGGAACCATTACCCATCTACCTCCCCTCCTCGCCCGTCCCTTCCTAGCTCTAGGGACGCTGTGCTACTCTCTGCTCCTAGGAGCTCAACTTCTTTAGCTTCTATGCACGTGAGTGTGAACACGTGTGTTTTGTTATATGCCTGGCTTATTTCACTTAACATGAATGCCCTTCAGTGCCATCCATGTTGCCACAAATGACAGGATTCCATTCTTCTATGGGCTGAGTAACGTTCTGCTGTGTGCATATGCCACTTTTTCTTATCCATTCATCACTGATGGAAACCTCAGTTGATTATCTTAGCTAATTGCAAATAGTAACTGCAATACACACAACAAGTACAGGAATCATTCATTCCCTTTGGATGTACAGCCTGTAGTGGGCTTGCTGGATCACATAGTAGATATTCTTTCTTGTTTTGAGGAAACTTCATACAGTTCTTCGCAATGACTGTACTAATTTACATTTCCACTAACAGTGTATAGGAGTTCCCTTTCTGCAATCCTCATCCGTATACGTTATTCCCAGGCTTTCTTTCTTTCTAATCTAAGATCTTTCTTTCTTTTTTTTATTAAAATCTTTTTTATTTTACAGACCGCATTGTGATTCATTGTACACAAATGGGGTACAACATTTCATTTCTATGGTTGTACACAAATGTAGATTCACACCATTCATGTAATCATACATAGACACAGGGTAATACTATCTGTCTCAGCCTACTATCTTTCCTTCCTCCACGCCCTCCCGCCCCATTTTCCTCTACAACCATCTAAAGTTCCTTCATTCTTCTCTTCCCCCCATCACGCCCCCTTGTTTATTTATTGTCATGCACTTATCAGAGGAAACATTCCGCCTTTGGTTTTTGGGCTTGGCCTATTTCACTTAGGATGATATTTTCCAACTTTATCCATTTACCAGCAAATGCCATAATTTTATTCTTCTTTATGGCTGAGTAATATTCCATTGTGTATATATACCACAATTCTTTATCCATTCGTCATTGAAGGGCATCTAGGTTGGTTCTACAATCTAACTATTGTGAATTGAGCAGCTAGTAACATTGATGTGGGCTGCATCACCGTAGTATGCTGATTTTCCAGGCTTTCTTTTTATACAAAAAGTCAAACCAAGACCAGTTTAAGAATTGGCCTCATGGCTTAAGAGGAAGGGAGAGTTCTTGGAGACATAAATTAGCAAGCTAAAAAACTGTATGTGGAGACTGGGTCACAGTACTGCATTAAAGCTTTTATAGTTTGCTGCGACTCTTTCTTTAACCAGTGGGGTTACGTGACATGTCACACATCTGTCACGTGACCTGATATCTTCACTGGAGCAAGCTGTTTTACCTTGGATTGGTTGACCTGAATCCATATGGTAGAACAACGATATACATAGAGTTCACTTACTTAAGTTCCACATTTACTGATGCCACAAAAGAAAAAAAAAAATCACACACACACAATACGAGCAGGGGCTATGTTGTGTTTCTTGTGGCTCTCACTCTGATACTGTTGATGGGGCAGGGATACGAGGTCTGCTGTGACCCTCTTTTCTCATGTCCTTTGGTCTCCACCTCACTCCTACAAACCACTTTTCTGCCCCACATTGAATAGTACCACGAAGACCCCTCCTTGGTCTCTGCCTGCAGTGTCCAGGGGTCTGCTTAGGAGTGGTAGGACAGGACTGCTGGGTCCACAAGTTTCCTCATCCTTAGATAGGGCCAAGAATAAACAGCCTTGGCCTTACAAAGTCGTGTAAAGGTTAACTGAGTGAACGCTGATACAGCACTGGAAACAATGCCTTGCCCCACGAGACCTGCTGGACCATCTCCTCCAATACACATCCTGTAGGAGCTGCCACTGTCCCTGTTTTACAAATAAGAGTCCTGGGGCCAGTGAGGCATAACAGCTAGAAAGTGCTAGAAGAATTGAGAACCGGGCCTGTGTGGTCCAGAGCCCCTCTCATTACAGCAGGACTGTGCTCCATTCATCTTTAGATCCCCCGTTTCCACCTTTCCCTTTCCCGGGAGCTGGGCCCATTGGAGAAGTGTGAACAGTAATTTTTCCCAGAGGCCAGCCTGCAGAATCAGTTCTTTCCTGCCTGGGCTCACCTGCTCTTGAACGCAGGAGATGGGTTAGAGGAATGCAGCCCTTATCAATAGCTCCTCCTATTTTTGGTCCTTTGGATGACATTCATGGCTAGTGTAGGATCAGACATTGTGATGGGCACTTTACTTGCCTTTCCTTAGAACTTGTTAAGAGAAGTTCCACTGTTCCTGCTTTATAGAAACTCAGGCTCACAAACACCCCGTAGAAAGGATTCCTATGTGGTGAACTGGACATCCCAGTTCAGCCAGACCATATAATTGGAAAAGACTTTCTAATGATGAGATGGACAGAATAATGTCACCATCTCTTCCTCTTCTTTAAAGCCCAGGAATACTGCCACATTTTAATGCATTGATAGAGGACCAGCCATTGTCTGCCAGAAAACATAACGGGGCACGATTCCCATCGCAGTCTTGGTGAAGGGGAGACCCCTAGAGTTGGGCAGGACTGCTGATCTGGGCAGGAGTCTCTGCCACCTGTCAGTGAGCATGCCCCCATGTGGGGCTGAGAAATCCTGTATTTTTTGGTTTTCCACCACAAGAGGGAAGCATATAACTGTGAATGATTTGAAAATAAAGCAATTCTTCAGTTAAACCTCTTTTTTCCTTTATTTTTTGAATTAGTGATGTATAATAATTGTCATATTTACGGGGTATTGTGTGTTAATTCATTCACGTATGCAGTGTGCAACGATAAAGTCATGGTTTTAGCATTTCCCTCTGCTTGAACATTTAACCATTTCTTAGTTGCTCCTGGTAATAACCAGAATGTGGAAAAAAAATTTTCCAATTCCTATGGCACTTCAATGAAAATTTCCTTGAGAGTACTCCAAAAAGGAAATAAAAGATTCATATGAAAATTTTATATAAACCATATAAATTACTGTTTTTATTGGTCAAAGTGGTTGAATATTGGTCACTTCTAATGAAAACAAAGAGTCTTCGCAAAGGCTTTACTTAGGAAGAGGGTTCCCAAGCTCTGCACGTCTTTGGGTTGGGGAGACAGTTTTGAGACTTGACACAGGGATAACCAGGTCATCTGCACAGGTGGGGATGCTATCCCCATTTCTCCCTGAGCACTTAGTGCCCCTGAAAGTTCCTAGTTGAGCTCCTCGTTACTCTTTACTTGTCTTAATGATTTGGAATCACTTATCTCTCCTGCACTGAAAGTTTCTCAAAGGAGAGGCGGAGGGAGTTTCCTCTCTCCTTGTCTGTCTGGGGCAGCAGGTGAAGGCTGACTCAGGGCTGGCCTACAGGACTGGGCACTACAGAGTCCTGGCCAACACTGAAGAGAGATGTAGGTGGCTGCAAGTAACTGAAGTCCAGTCAGATTACAGGGAGCTGCTCAGAGGACTGCACTGTGAGGCCGGGCCTCCTGAAGGCCAAGGGTGGGGTGGGTGGTGGGCCTCTGGAGAGCCTGAGCCGCCGGAGCTCAGGCCACGGCTCTCTGTCTCTGGTCTGTTGACCTCAGCACAGCTGCTTTGTTTTCCTCTCCTTCTGCCAGCACACTTGTCAGAGTAACCTGGAGTTTTTTGTGTGTGTGATTTTATTTAAACTGCTATGAATATTTCAAATTTATAAATCGTTTATTTTCTCTTAAAATTCTTTTTCTAACAAGCAATGCTTGCAGTATTTGAGTTGTTCTTAGATGATCTGATCGTGAGATGGCAGGCACTTGTGTAGGGCAGCATATACCAGCCCTGCTTTTAGAACTTTCTATATACAGTCTGCCTTCCATATGTGCAGATTTTGCTTTGGCAAGGTTCAACCAACCTTGTATTTGAAAGAAAATGCATCTGTACTGAATATATACAGAGTTTTTGTTATTCCCTAAAGAATAGAGTACAACAACTATTTACATAGCATTTACATTGTGTTAGATATTATAAATAATCTAGAGTTTGATTATTTATGATAATAGGTTGTATGGAAACACAATGCCATTTAATATAATGGACTTGAGCAATCTGCAGGATTTGGTATCCTCAGGGTGTCCTGGAACCAGCCTCCAGCAGAATATCAAGGGAGGACTCTATTAGCTCATTCAATCATGACTGTAAGAAAAAAAGTGAGATAGGGGAACTGTCATTATCCCATTTTACAGATGAGAAATGGAAAGCACAGAGAAGTTAAATCACTTGTCCAAAGTCATGCAGGTAGTCATTGGTAGAACTGAGATTCAGGTTCTGTGAATCTGCTTTAAAGACCATTCCCTTAAATACTGGAGTGTACTGCCCTCCATCTAATGGTTAAACTCGCAGTACCTTCCAAATTTTCTTGCATGTTTCATCAGTGTTTGCAATTTTGATAAAAATCCTCTTACCCTGTTAAACTTAATTGCTAGTCCAAGTAGGTTACTCACTGTTTATTATAAACTGCAAACCACAAGGCAAATAGATAAGCTAATACCCCAAATTTCTTAAATGTACTTAAAATACTAAATATACATAGATTCCCCCTGAACTTACTCCAAAAATATTATTAGGATTAAACATCCCTGATCCAAAAATCTGAAGGCCAGAATGCTCCAAAATCTGAAACTTTTGAGCACTAACATGACACCGCACATGGAAAGTTCCGTACCTGACCTCATGTGCCATGTCACAGTGGAAACCCAGGTGCACTAAAAATAATGTATAAAATTACTTTCAGGCTATGTGTACAAGGTATTTGTGAGACATAACTGAATTTCATGTTTAGACTTGGGTCCCATCCCCAAGATATATCATTATGGAGAGGCATATATTCTAAAATCCAAAATACCTGAAATCCAAAACACTTCTGGCCCCAAGTATTTCAGACAAGGAATACTCAAACCCATACTCGTAAGTTTGATTTATCATCTACACCATGAGATATACTTCATCCTTTCTATGCTTTATTCTAAATCTGTTTAAAAATGACCACTTTAAAAAAAAAATCTCTTACCCTAGTAATCAGGAGTTACCTTTCCAGTTGAATTGGGGTGACAGCGTCAGTTGGAGGAGACGCATCTTGGCCAGAGATCTGGATGTGGAGCACCCTGATCCAGAATACCAGTGCCAATATGTAATCTCAAGTGACCTGTGTTCCCAGAACATCTTCCTAATTCCCATGTCTGAATCTGACTACCAACTTGAGAAGAGCCATTCGACCTATTTTCTGCTTGATTCTATTCTGAATTTCTTCCGAAAAAAATACGTCAGGGCCACAATACCTAGAGATGTATGGACGATCCAGAGTTGGATCCTGCCCAGCGCTGCTCGTGTATCCTCACCCTCTGCTGCCCTCAGGAACAGTGCTGTGAATATTCTCACGACACTGCCGTTTTTGCCCTCCGGCTGTCTCATTTGTCTGTCTTCCTGGTTCAAGGGCTAACTGAATCTGGGGAACAGTTCTCAGATGGGGGACAGTTCTCAGAGAAGAAAAAGAATGAGTAGAAGACACTACATGTAGAAGGGGTCAGGATAAAGTGGTCATTCCGAAAGTCTCTTCATATTTAGTGGAAAAAAGCAACAGTGCCCAAACTGGCCCAAGGACTGAGGGCTGAAGCTGTATGTACATGGCCAGCAGACAAATAGTGCTGGACAGGATCACACTGATCGGGATCCTTAATGTCACAGCTAAGGAAAATGCTTTCTTTTTTTTTTTTTATTTTTAGTTGTAGATGGATACAATACCTTTATTTTACTTATTTGATTTTTATGTGTTTTGAGGCTCAAACCCAGTGCCTCACCCATGCAAGGCAAGTGTTTCACCACTGAACTACACCCCAGCCCCAAGGATGTTTTTTATAAGCTCTGGTTAATCTTTTTCAGTCTCTCCTTTTGCAAGCTGTCTGGTGCACCACCACTGGCCATTCAGAATTTCCAAAAACATCGGTTTAGATTCTTTCTGCTTCCCTTTTCCATAGCCCCCCAGTGCCTACAAAATAAATTTCAGTATGGTTCATGTGACTTGATAGTCTTACTCCAACTTCTTCAGTCTTGTCCCCGTCCCCACAACCTCTTGAAAGCCACAATTCTATAAAGGTACCTCTAGGACAGTACCAAGGCCACCACACCATGGTGACTTCTTTCTGACATGAACTTCTTGAGAAAAGAGGCCCATCCATCTTGTTTCTATCCCCACCCACATTCAGAATGTGCAACAAAATCATAACTTCATATCTTGACATCATTTTCTAGTTCACAGAAACTCGCCTTGACATATGGTAAGGTAATCTTCACTGAAACCTTGTGAGGCAGATATTATTTATGATCTCACTTTAGAGATGAGGAAACAGGCTGGGAGAGGTGAGAGGGCTGGTTCCTCAACCTGTGCTCTCCCCCACAGACTGCGGTTCCTGGGACCGGCATTAGCTGCATGCTCAGTTACTGTTAGCTGGAGAATTGAATGACCGTTTCCTAGCACTGGGGTACTTAGGTGAGCACTTGAGGCCATCACCAGGGTATCCTGCTGCTGTTAGCCAAATTAGTAGCCTGCTTTCTAGTGCTTGTGTCCAGGGATAAGGTCAACAGTTCCGTCCCCTCTGCCCATTCTGACAATTCCAAAGAAAGAGCTCTTGATGTGAAGAGGTGAACCCACTGCGCCCTGGGTCCAGCCCTCAGCCAGGGCCTAGGATCCCAGTACACATTCATTGACAGAAGGATTGGCGAGTCTGTAGCTTCTGCTGCATTGCACTAGGAAAGCATCTTTGCTGATCAGGACAGGAGCCGTCTTTGCAAGGCCTGGAGCTGGGAGTGAAGGGGTTCATAACTCTGCCATTTGTGAAATTGATTGGACCCAAGACCAGTATGAAAGTTCCTTGTCTGGAGGGAGTAATCCTTAATCCCCCATATGGTTTAAATGTAATTTGTGTCATTGTGAAGGAGTACTGGCAACGCAGGCGAATTCATTAGGCCAAATTGGGCTCGCTATGCTCGACAGTAACGTTTCTGAAGATGAAGTTCAACCTTTGCTGGAGAGCTAAAACAAATGAGTTTCTTAATAGCTGCCCCACTTAGTCCGTGCGTCTTAGGAAGCTTAATGTTTTTAATGCCTCTTCTTTTTTTACCATACTTCACAGTCCATCTACCATTGCTGCTTCTGGTAATATTTTTATATGGGGTTGAGTTCTGTGGTGTCCATAAAATTATGCCTCAGCCCAGTTTTAGAACAGAAGATTTCTAAGGTAAGGACTATGTCTTTCTGGTTTCCTTTTGCACACTGACAAACACCAGGCCCAGTTTATGCACTTGTTGTTGTAGCTCCAACTTCTGTGGAAAGTAGCAGGGACATGCTGGAATGTGATGTGTTGGGTGGGCAGAGAGGCTTTGGTGGGGGATGTTGGAGCACTTTTGTGCCCGGTACCCCAAATCTACCCTGGAGTTTTGAGATCTCATTAGGAAAACTGCCAATGACATGGTTGTTTGTTCTATAATTTCAATGAGGAGGTTACTGAAGTAATATTTCATAAATCTGAACCTCTTATTGAATAGATCAAGACACACACATCAGCCTGATTTGCAAGCCTAGAGAAAATTTGGTGCAGAACATTAAAAATATGAATTAAAAAATGTATTTGTAGCCAGGTGTGGTGGCATACGCCTGTAATCCCAGTGACTCCGGAGGCTGAGACAGGAGGATGGAGAGTTCAAAACCAGCCCTAGCAATAGCAAGGTGCTAAGCAATTCAGTGAGACCCTGTCTCTAAATAAGATTCAAAATAGGGCTGGGGATGTGGCTCAGTGGTTGAGTGTCCCTGAATTCAATCCCTGGTACCAAAATAAAAAAAAAAAAAATGCATTTGTAGCACATTGGAAAATCATGGGTATGGAAGCCATTGAAAAGTAAGCTTGTTTTTAAGCTTAATTTATAAAGAATTTTACTTTTTAAAACTAAATCAGAGCCCCAAATACACTATAAAAAGTAGCTGTGTTTTGACTGGCTGGTTTTCAACTTAATAGGTGTGTCTTATGAATCGTTTTCCTCTCTCGAGGTGTCCCTGTACTTGGGCCAGCTCCATTTGTCTTTTGAAAGGGACCAGGCCCCCTTACCAGAAGCCTGCTTTCTGCATGAGTTCTGCTGGTCTTGTGCAGAGCAGCCCTAGCACACAGGGATGTTCTTCCTGGAGAGGACAATTGGCTGCCCCCAGAGCCTGTCGGCTGTCAGAACTTGCTTGACACATTAGTAGAAAATACTCGGATTTTGTTTTTTAGAGATGATTCACTTTTCCCTTGAAAACCTTGACTCATCACGTCAGACTCCCCAGACATGCCGTATGACTAGTCCTCATGCAGTTTTGAAGCATTCTTAAGTTTGCCAAGACTGACAATAGAGCTCCTTAACTGGCAAACTTCTGCTGACCCAGATAAAGAACACACATGTATATATTTAAATGGATTATTAAGAAAATTTCAGGGTTTCACATGGGATTGGATATTAAATTTATTTAGGTAAAATGTCTTTAAACATTTTAGGTTCTGCTTCACTAAAAATGTTTCCTTGAAAGTCAAGTCTAGGGGCTGGGGATATAGCTCAGTTGGTAGAGTGCTTGCCTTACATGCACAAGGCCCTGGGTTCAATCCCCAGCACCAAAAAAAAAAAAAAAAAAAAAAGAAAGAAAGAAAGAAAGAAAGTCAAGTCTATTTAAAACAGAAAAAAATAAATTAATCTTATGTTCATATTATTTTTCTAAATAATAATTTCAATCAAACTTCATGCACTCAGAAAAATATATATTTTTTTCCTCTTTCTACTTCCATTTTTCAAGGATTTGGTGCATCCTCATCCTCACTTTTATGTAAATTTCAGGGACTGACCAAGCCATTGGTCACTCAGTGCCTATTTGTAGGGGGTCTGTTCTTCCAGAACTGAATGCTATTCAAAATTCTTGGTGGCTAATGAACAAACCCATTCCATTAGATGATTTCCCCCTCCTACCTGGGACTGCATGTGGGAAGTAAAGAATCCCTTGGGTATCAAAATGACAGTGATATGAGAAAACCAGAGGTCACTGAGATCCCTCACATCCATTTTAAGATTGACCTTTAACTTGCTAGATGGCACAGAGCAACTTTAGCAGCAGATGGCCTCAGTGTTGAGTGCCCAGGGGCTCCAGTTTACAGGGTGACAGCAGCAGTGAGAGCCACACCAGGTGTCCTGTCCATGAACCTGCTTCTTGGAGCTGTGACTGCTCCAAGAGTGGAGTCTGGCAGCCAGCTGGTGTTTGTGACTGAAGTCTGTCGTATGCAGCACTCGGGCGCTGTCTCTGCCCTCATGGGAAGCGAGGCAAAAATAATTGAAGGGTGTTTGCCTTGGTTATGTGGGTAGAAGTATCCTCATCAAAACAACTTTGAAGGTTTGCTTTGTGGGTGGGTGTGGGTGGGCCTGTGTTGCATAACTTTTTCACAAGGGACAACAACCACAAAGGACTAACCACGCGACCTCATTGAGAGAGATCGTCCAGGCAAACCTCTGTCAGTTATCCAGATACTTATTGCAGCTTCAGGGTGGACAGACCTACCTTGAATCTTGAGGATCCTTGACTACTTTCTGGACGGGGGTGGAAATGAAAGATGAGCGATTTTGAAGAATGGATTTCTGGGACATATAGAAAAATGGAAGAAGGTCCTCTGCCACTGTTGACTTTTGCTACAGCTCCCTACCACGACCAGAAACCAGGAACGAGTGGATTACGGAAGAAAACCTATTATTTTGAGGCAAAGCCATACTATCTGGAGAATTTCATCCAGAGTATATTTTTTTCCATAGACCTAAAAGATCGCCAGGGATCATCACTGGTGGTCGGTGGAGATGGACGGTATTTTAATAAATCCGCAATAGAAACAATAGTGCAGATGGCAGCTGCCAATGGGGTTGGTATATGATAAGTATTGCTATGTCTCTGGCTCTCCAAGTAACCTCTTGATTTTGCAGAAATATACAAATGTACAAAGATGTGGGTAGTATCTATCTCACTTCTATTAACATTCAATTAAATTCACTGTGACTTCAGAGATTGAATGTTGTGATAAGCCTACAGAATTACATTAGTTCCATTGGGATGATCTGAGAATGTAAGTTCAGCTTTGTCTGTGTTGTGCACTGTCACTGTTGCTTGAAAAGTACCTGCTGCTTTTTAGCCATTTGAAGCACACTCCTGGCCTTAAGCTTTTGTGTCTACATTCTAACTAGCTTCAAGGGGCACCCTTGTCCTACATAAGGGGACTGTGATGAATGGCGGAGAGAGGAGGGTTTGGTGTTCTTTCAATGGCTTCCTTGTTGAAGTTCAGTCACTTGTCAAACAGGAAAACAAAAGCCAGGGCATGCTGTTGTTGATGGATCCTAGTAGTCAAGCAGAAATGCACGGAGGGGATTGGAAAATGTTAGGTGTGAGCCTTCCAAGCGGACCTGTTACAGAGGGACCTACTTATAATGACCTCGGACACAAAGAAGTCCTGTGCGGGTGAATTTGTGCAGCAGGGTAGAGATAATAGCTCCTGTAAGACAGTAATGAAAGTAGGCCCTGCTGAAGCTCTGCAGCATGAAAAGGCATGTCGGCTGGATTGAGCAAACCAGGAGGAATTTTGCACCTAACAGCCCTCATCTTGGTGACCTAGCGGTTTGCACAACCCACTCATCTACAGGAAGGTGGGCATCGGGACGTGGCTTTTTTTCCTCTGTGGGGCCAAAAAATATTTTTAGTGTTTTAGATAATGCTTAGCAAGAATTTGGAGCACACAGTCCTCAGTACTTATACATTTTAAAGTCTGTTGTGTTTCTTTTCTTGGAAGAGATTCTGGTTCTGAGAACGTAAAATTCATCATTGCAACCACATTTGTCAGGCATTCATTTTCAGTCTATTTTAATAATGTGCCACATAGGTGTGTTTGGCAAAGTCAAAATTAAAACAAAACAAAAAAAAAACTAAAAGTGTTTGTGGATCCTATTGTTTATAATGCAAGGTTTCCTTTGATACTGGTTCAGAATCTGAATGCCTTTCATGTAGAAATTGCTGATAAAGCACTCATATGTGAAATTATTATGAAGCATACACATTTTTAAGATAAAATGTGACATGTCATAAATTTCACCTTTGGGGAGAGCCACACAGGAACAGTATTAAGATGCTTTTAATCTTTTGAGAGGGACGAATGGAACATTATTTTTCCACATGTATCTGGGCTATTGAGGGGATCTGATACACTGTCCCCTTTGCTGTGATATATTTGGCTTCATTTCATCTTTGTGTGGAGCTGAAGGGTGTGGAAGAGGTGGTAGGAATGTGTAATTCAGGCGACCCTATAGACGTGCTCAGATTTACTGTCTGAAGGTTTGCTAAATAATACATTTAAGGGATAATAATTGACTAAATATGTAACTGCCTATTTGCTAGAGCTGCTGCAGCCCAAGCAGTATTTTCAAATCTTTTCAAGGACATTTGTTATTAAGAATAGTGTTACATTTAAAGCAGTCATGCTGGCCACCTGAATCTTTTGAAACCATTAGCAGACTGATAAAGCACTTTAATCTGATAAAAGCTGTGAAGGTCTAAAGGGTTTGGTTTCTCCTTTTTCTAACATATGTTAGTGGAATCTAACATATCTGACTATTTTAACTTCCATTTGGTTGTGAATAGAGTTGTAGGGAGGATAATTATTGCCACAGATTTTGGCAAAAAGCAGCGTTCCTCACCTTTGTCAGTACCCATTCTGCCTGCAAGCTGGAGCTGATTCGCGAAGGATTCTCAGGCTAGTGAACCAAATGGAGAGCCTTTCATTATCCCCCCTTTGGTATACTTTTATCTGGTGGAGTATGGAATATAATCAGGCTTCCTTGGAAGTTTCTCTTTGTTCTTATTTGCATACATTTTAATCCACCAAATAAGACCCCAGTGGGTCCTATTTAGAATGTTGATGTGTCACTCTGTCCCAGAGCTCTAAATTTAGAGAAACGGTTGTGAGTAGCAGGACAATGGAACTGGAGCTTGGTGTTTGAGGAAACATAACAAAACACCAAGCCCTGTTCTCAGTGAAGGGAGAATTGAAGGCTTTGCTCCCTCCTATGCTTGACTGGAATGTGGGCAACGGGAAGGTGCCCTTCTGGTGAGGAAGGGAGTAGCAGGAGGGGAAGGGACCACACAGAGGTTGTGTGGTGAGGGACTTCCAGCTCCAGCCTGGGGATTCTCTCTAGCACGGGAGCCAGGGAAGGTGACATACACATAACATCAGATTTGTCGTTTTAACAGTCTCCAGTGTATAGTAAAGTGGCATTACTTACATTTGCAGTTCTGTGCAACCATTACTACCATCCATCTCCAGAACTTTTCCATCATCCCAAGTAGAAACTTGCACAGTCACTCCCCATTGCCCCTGCCTCCGGCCCCTGGTAACCTCCATCCTACTTTCTGTCTCTGCATTTGCCTAGTCTAGGTCCCTCAGGGTAGTGGAATCACCTACTGCTTGTCCTTTTGTGTCTGGCTTATTTCACTTAACATGATGTTTTCGAGGTTCATCCTCATTGTAGCATAGATCAGAACTTCGTTCCCTTTTGGGATTTTTAAAAGAAGATTTATCCCATATATGTCCTTCCATTTACATCCATATCCATAGATAGCAATGTCATCTTTGAATGGTAACCGATTTTTAAAAAATCTAGTTGTAGTAAAAACATAATAAAATCTATCATCTTAGCCATGTTAAGTGTTTTAAGTTCAGCAGTGTTTGTCGTAGTCACACTGTTGTGCAGCAGAGGTCTAGAGCTTTTTCCTCTTGCCACACTGAAACTCTCCAGCTGTTGAACAGCCCCCACTTCTCCCCGCCCCAGTCCCCTGGCAACCACCCTTCCTTTCTGTTTCTGTGAGCTCGTCTCCATTAGGTACCTCATTAAATAGAATCCCGCAGTATTTGTTTTCTTGTGACTAGCTTATTTCACGTAGATTTATAAAAACCTTGAGTTTATTCATATTGTAGCATGTGATAGGGTGTCCCTCTTTTTTTAAGTCTCTCTCCACTTCTTCACACTTTCCCTCTCACTCAGTCTGTGATACCCTCAATCGGATTTTATTCTCTTTCAAAGCTGAATCATACTTATATGTATAGGCAACGTCTTGTTTAGTTGTTCGTTTGAGGAAGGATGTTTGGGTTGTGTCTACCTTTTGACTATTGTGAATGATACTGCTTTGAGCACTGATGTGGTTTGTTTGTACCAGGGATTGAACCTGGGGTGCTTAGCCACTCAGCAATACATACAACCCTTTAAAAAAAATTAGCATGATATTTGCCATCTTTTTAAAAATCTAGTCTTTTTGCTTCATCATGACCATAAACAGAAGACTGTTTATTGACTCTTTTTTCTTTATTCTTTTTAGTTCTACATGACAGTAGCATGTATTTTGACATATCATACACACATGGAGTATAAGTTCCCATTCTTGTGGAGTTACACTGGTGTGGAGACTGGTCGCGTATTCATATATGAACATAGGAAAGTTACGTCTGATTCGTTCTACTGCCTTTCTTTACCCCATCCCCCTCCCTTTCTTGCATCCCCAGCTCTCTTTGTATTTTATTTCGAGACAGGGTCTCATTGAGTTGCTTAGGGCCTTGCTGAGTTGCTGAGGCTGGCTTTGAACTTTCAGTTCTCCTACCTCAGCCTCCGGAGCCACTGGGAAGCATTGGTGTTTAAGTGTCTGCCTGAGTTCTGTTTTCAATTTTTTTTTTTTTTTTTTTTTTTTTTTTTTACTTTTAAAAAATTTGTTCTTCTTAGATATACCTGACAATAGAGTGTATTTTGACATATTATACATACAAGGAGCATAACTTATTCTAATTAGGATTCCATTCTTGTGGTCGTACATGATGTGGAGTTTCACTGGTCATGTATTCATTGCTTTCAATTCTTTAAGGATATACTTAGAAGGGGAATTTTGGATCATGTGGTACAGGGAAGGGTTTTGAATAGAGGGATACAGAATTATGTTTAGAAAGTTGAACTAGGTGGTCCTTCGTAGTTGGAATGGACTCAACCTAGTAGAGGAAGGGAGGTTCAGGTGAGAGGGAGGCTTGGAAGTTTGGATGGAGAGTTGTTACAATGGTCCAGGCATCTTTAAGGAAAGGAGGGTCATGGAGCAATATCATCCCTATGTCAGATTGAGGTGTGATATTCTGAGAGTAACTCGCAGAACGAGTCTGCTCTGGAAGGGAAGTATTTTGGCCAGTGGTACCCCTTTTAGGCAAGGGAAAGGGAGAGAGGGAGAGTGACCGTGGATCTTTCTTGCCTCTGTCTCTCCTTCTTACTCTTTTTAAAAAATATTTTTAAGTTGTCAATGGTCCTTTATTTATTTATATGCAGTGCTGAGAATTGAACCCAGTGCCTCACACATACTAAGCAAGTGCTGTACCACTGAGCCACAACCTCAGCCCCTCCTTCTTATTCTTACCTTGACACATTGTCCCCTCAGCCTGGGACTATTGCTTACTGCAGTTCTCACCGAGGAATGATAGGCTTAAGGGGTGACTCAGGTAGGATAACTTAATATTCATGAGCCTCTCCTTCCACATCAAATATATACAAAGTCTAAGTAAGTTAGTGTGCTCGATGTGCAAAGGCAATTTTCAGATAATGCCACCAGCCACTGTGGCTGATTAAGTTGCCACCCCTAAGCTCCCCTTATGGAAATTCAGGAAGAGCCCAACCCTAGACTTTTAGTCTCATTACAACCACAAGAGGAAACTTCTGGAACAGTGAGCTGTCACTGCTCCCACTGTGTTGAGTCAGGAGGTTTCAGTGCCTTCTCTGCCTTGACTGACTTGCTGTGTGGCCTATCTTGTCCCCTTTCCCAGCGTCCACCGTTGCACCTTTCCATCAGTGCCTTATCATCAGTGTTGGATGGATGTAAGAGTGAAGGAACAGGCAGGGTCTGTGTGCATGGTGCTTGGGAAGAGCAAATGTGAGAAGGGACTGAAAGCGTCATGGGATGTGCAGAGAACGTGCAGCTCAGGAATAATCATCAGTATTGACTCTGTACCATCTGCAGGTTCCTCTGGCCTAGAAAGGAGTCTACTTCTACCACCTATCCTGGTGTTCGCCTTCCCTGGGGGAGGCAGAACATGGCAGACACGTTAGGGTAACTGCAAGAAAATTTGTTTATAATCCCAACCACTTAAACTTGAAGTTTGAGTCCAGCTTGGGCAACTTAGGAGACCCTGACTCAAAATAAAAAATAAAAAGGATTGGGAACATAGCTCAGGGGTAGAATGCCCTCGGTTCAATTCGAAGTACCAAAATAATTTGTTCAGAGGTAGACGTTGAGAGCCCAGAGGTGAGGGGAATGAACCAGCTGCTTCTGGAAAGGTCGAGTTTTCACCGACCTGCGGTGGGGTGGGAGGGATGGGGGTGGTGGCCAAGCTCTCCAGAAAGACATTCCCAGGGAATCAGGTGCCTCACTGGCATTTTCCATATGAAACACATCTTTCACCATCACTTCCTTTCTTCAACCGTATTTGTCTTAGGTGGAACCAAAAGAAATAACTAATGGAAAATTTTTTTTAAATGGAGAAGGGAGGAAACATTCAAACTCCCTCATGTTATATCTTTTTAATACATCCGTCCCATCTTCTTTAAGTTCATCAGAGGAACTGACAAAACTTCTTTTACAACTTGGGTGATGTTGAAACAAATGTATATTATTGTCATTAGCAAAGGATGGTTTAAGAGCTAGACTGATGCCATCTGTGAGGGATATAGGAGTTAAGAATACAGCGAAAGGCCCAGCTGTTGCCCTTCGATGGCTCTGGCGGGTTTACTCAGCATTCTTGTCTTAGGCCCAGGAGGTGACCCAGGTACACCCTATCGTGGGTAGGTGTGCCACCACATGAAAAATCCCAGCTTGCTGGGAAAGATAAATTTATGAGACCCATTTCATATTATTCTTGGCATAAAGTTTGCTGTTTTTACTTTTTAAGAATTTTACATTACAAAAGCCTTCTCTTTGGGTAGAATCCCTCTAACTAGCTAAACCTACATCCTTTCTCCCATTGTGGCCTGACAGTATGACTCAGTTGAATAAAAATGTGGGTCCTTCAGTGTATCCACATTATGAACCTGATTTGAAAAAGCTCTGTTAGAAATATGCTATTTTTTTTTTTGCCAGAATGTCTTATAGCACCCTCAGACTACACACTATTCTAAAACTACAAAGTCCCCAAAACTATCTGAAGGAATTGCTTTATTCAATAGTGATAATTCTATTTCAGTAATATGGTGGAGACAGCTGAGCTGTCATTAAAATCTTTTCTGGCCCGATAGAATATTTTCTTTGTCCATCTTCCTGTTGCTCTGGTGTTTCTGTGTGATAGTTCTGGATTTATGGATGTTAAGGTATGTGTTCTGGATTTCCTCTAGATTGGTCGCTTGGTTATTGGACAGAATGGAATCCTCTCCACCCCTGCTGTATCCTGCATCATTAGAAAAATCAAAGCCATTGGTGGGATCATTCTGACAGCCAGCCACAACCCAGGAGGACCCAATGGAGATTTTGGAATCAAATTTAATATTTCTAATGGAGGTAAGTTTGTTGTCATTTTGAGAACAGACAATTTTGTAGTCAATGGGCTAAACCAATTCCTGAAGCCTTGCAAGACCAGGGTTCAGGTTCTCATCTTTTGCAGGGAGGCTATTCACCTCCTTAGGTTTGGAGAGATGCTTCTCATTTGCTGTGCCTGGATGTGAAGAGTCATGCATGAGGTTGTCTTTTAGAAAAATCCTGATACTTTGCTGTCTAAGTGATGCAGTGGTAAATGTGTTAGTGAAGAGGAACTACTGCACTTTGGTCCTTGTTATTTGCACATGAATTGCACAAAATGATCCATTGTTTGCTCTTTGATTTGCAGGTCCTGCTCCAGAAGCGATAACTGATAAAATTTTCCAAATCAGCAAGACAATCGAAGAGTATGCCATTTGCCCTGATCTGAAAGTGGACCTTGGTGTTCTGGGCAAGCAACAGTTTGACCTGGAAAACAAGTTTAAGCCCTTCACAGGCATGTTTACTTTCCTCCTCTTCCTCCTCTGTCCTGTTTCCAACTTGAGTGGTTTTCCTTTCAAGGTTTTATTCAAGTTGGTCTTCAGCTTTGGAAGGACTGTGGTCAGATTTATAATAGAATTTGGGGGTCTAGAGATCTGAGCTTTCTGGGCCCTGCCAGTGATGAGCAAGTGGTGTTAGAAAACTCATTTCCAACTCTCCAGGCCTCAATTTCTACCCCTCGACTAGAAGACCTAATATTACATTAATAGCTAACTTCTGTTGAGCTCTTATTATGTGCCAAGCTCTTTACGTTCACTGTTCCATTTTATTCTCACTCTAGTCCTGTGAAGGCAGCACCATCAGCATTCACTATTTACAGAGGAGGAAACAAAGGCTGAGAGAGGCTAAGTAACAGACTCAAGGTCACATTGTCAGTGAGTGGTTAAAACCTGGATTCAAACTCAAATTCTTAATTTTAGGCTTTCGCTTTTTGTTCCCCTGCCCTAATATTCAGTAAAGGCAGTTAGATCATTTGGACTGCATTGGAACTGCAGAAGCAGCTGTGGTTAACATTTTGTTGTTGGTTGCCAAGGTATTGCAATAACTGACAGAATAAATGTTCATAAATTTATTCATATTCATAGAATGAGGATGAAATGGTTGGCAGTGAGACCTGCATTTTGACTTTGCCCTCGTGACTTTGCCCTCGTGTATTCTTTCTTCCGAGCTGCAACTTTATGGAGTGTTTTTTTTTTTTTTTTTTTTTTTAACTTACCCATCGAGAGCTAACAGTTACATCCTAATGAAGATAAAATGACACTTTGGTACATCTCAGTGTCATTCTTGGGGTTCAGAAAACACCAGCAGTAAGCTCTTAAACTCTTCATGTATTGAAAATTCCCTGAAAATACAATCACAAGAACAACACTACCACTAAATTTCTTTACTGGTTTTATTCCATTGACTGCATGTGTGAAAAGTGATTCATTAAAGGACTGTTTTTCCTGCTTTTTACTCTTAGGGCCTGAAAAAGAGAAAAGAAAAATAGGCATTATGTTTTACCATTAAGTTTTAATGATAATGGGCCTGAAAAAAGAAAAAAAATAAACATTATGTTTTCTGTTATCCATGACACCAAAATATGCCTGCCATGGGATGCATGGGGAAGCAGCGTGGCAGTGTGGCAGAGCTGACAACCTCCAACAAAAATCCTGTGTGTGCCTGTCCCAGCTGGGTGGGCAGGTCCCTTAACCTTTTAGACTTTCCTTGTCTATTAAATAGGACTAATAACATTTACCTCTGAGGAGAATTATTAGAATTGGATATCATTTAACAGCCCGATCATATTGGAACTGCTCAGTAATTGTCCTTTTAAAGTAGTTATTTCAGGTTTATAGCAATATAATCATTTCAAAGCATATTTCTAAGTGTGTTTCATTCTTCCATCTTTTAAATGTTGCTTGTTCATACAGTGGAAATTGTGGATTCAGTGGAAGCTTATGCCACCATGCTGAGAAACATCTTCGATTTCAATGCACTGAAAGAACTTCTTTCTGGTCCAAACCGACTAAAGATCCGTATAGATGCTATGCATGGAGGTATGACTCCTGCTTTTTCCATTGTTCTTCCTTCCTTTCTTTCCTACCCACCTCCACTACCCCCCCTCCACTCTGCCTCTTTCTGTTGTGATGCTGGGGATTGAACCCGGGGACTCATGCGTGCTAGGTAGGTGCTCCACCCCTGATCGACATCTCCAGCCCTTGGATAGTTTTTGTTGTTGTTTTAATATTTTTAGTCCTAGATGGACACAGCACCTTTTCTTACTTATTTATCTTTATGTGGTGCTGAGGATTGAACCCAGTGCCTCACATCTGCAAGGCAAGCACTCTACCACTGAGCTAAAGCCCCAGCCCCACTTAGTTTTTAAACAGTTATTTTGTAACTATTTCAGAGCAATATTCACACAGATAAAAATCTCATCACAGGCACCCAGAATAGTAGACATTCCTGATGGTAAGCCTGTGTGAAGGTCAGTGTTTCCACATTGAGCCTCAGGTTTTGAATCACATGCACCTGCTGCTCTGCCCTCTTCCTGCCCTTCAGAAGATTCTTCACATTCTTCCTTCACACCCCCATGTGTTTCTGAGTGGGGGGTGGCCATTTGCTGGATGTAAACATGCTCCTGAGCCCCACAGTTCCCCTAGCCTACCCCCACATGCTCCTTGTCTTAGGAGAGGGCAGGAGCAAGCTGAGGATTAAATTTAGGAACAAGAGGATGTGCATCTCCTCCCTTCTTCCCCTTGGCTTGTGTGACCAGGCCAGTAGCCATGGCAGCCATGATTGTGAACCAGAACCACATATAAGAATGTAAGAATTCCATAGCGCTTAATTTGTCTGTGTGTTTTGCAGTCATTTAAAACTTTAGACTCTGTGAGTGGCAAGGATTCTCCCGTGTGTGGAATTCATGCACTTGCTGCCTGGTTGGGCAAGATTTTCTGCCTTTGCCCAGTGCTGCTGGTCTGGGCCTGTGCTACCCTGAAACCCACAGCAAGAAAACCTCCTGACAGGCCTGGAACTTCTCCCCTGGAGCCCTTGCCAGCTCTCAGGAGTCCCATGGAGTGGTCTACTTTCTTACTAATAGGAAAGGATTCTTCCATTTTCATCCATTCAACAGACTGTATTAGGACCTTGTTACACAAAATACCACTGTAAATATGTGACTGGTTTCCCTTGTTGTCTGTTGTTACTGGTTTTTTGTTTGCAGCTTGCTAGAGTAGGAATGTAAGAGCCCCGAATCCCAGCTCCCACTTCTTCTGGCTGTGTAAGTTTGGGCAAACGTCTGGGCAAGTGTTCATTTCCTCTTGTTTTCTTATCTAGACATTGGAGATGACAGTCGTAATGTAAACATTTATAACGTACATGCAAGGTACTGTTCTCAGAGCTTCCTGCCTATTAGCTCATCTAATCCTGGCATCAACCCTCTTACATTGTTGCTATTATCATCCTCATGTTGCAGATGGGACAGGCATAGAGAGATTAGGTAACTTTTCCAAAGTTGTACAGTGATTGGCAAAGCTATGATTTGAACCCAGGCAATCTGAGCCCAGAGTGTGGGCTTTAAAGCACCATGCTGCACCACCTTTCCTGAAGAACTAAATGAGAAAACAGTTGAGAGGCACCTGGCTCAGGTGCATGGTAAGGCCTTCACAATGAGTAGTTTCCTTCCTTTGCCCATCCTTCTCTTGTGAACTAGCCCCACCTTTCCAACTAATCTCTCATTGTTCCTTTTTCTAGAACCTCTGTCTCAGTCAGACGTACCTCTGCACTAGCCCCTGAGTACGGTTTGCATGTTGTCACCGTTGCTCATGCCATTCTTCTTCCACCCTGCTCCCCTTCCCATCCTTACATGCTTTCATCAGTTTTATTTTCTGATTCTTCATGCTTTTATTTTATGCTTTATGTAGTTGTGGGGCCATATGTAAAGAAGATCCTCTGTGAAGAACTTGGTGCCCCAGCAAACTCAGCCGTAAACTGTGTTCCCCTGGAGGATTTTGGAGGCCACCACCCTGACCCCAACCTCACCTATGCAGCTGACCTGGTGGAGACCATGAAGTCTGGAGAGCATGACTTTGGGGCTGCCTTCGATGGAGATGGGGTGGGTACAAGGGCCTTTATGTGAATTCTGATGCAGGCCAGGACAATCATGCAGATGGGAATGTGGGCTGCTTCTGCCAGGCCCTAGGAGACTAATGAGTGACTGCAAGGATCCCTCATCTGACCTGAGGTCAGAACTAAATTACTGGAAGACCCTCTTGGAAGGAAATAGTAGTGTTGAAATATAACCCATGCCTTTAATTTTACACATTCATTCATTTTTACTAAGAGTAGCAGGGTTATTAGGTTTTGGTTATGATGTAATGACTGTACTTCATGAGCTGCTTGAGTTCTAGATGCCTGTTCTAAAGTAAGCTTCTGTTTTTAACTAGTAGCTGACTAATTATTAATCTCTGAAAAAAGCTTTGGTCTTTTGCCCATTTACATTAGCTGAATGGTGAAACTATAATTTTTATAGCCTATATTGAGAGAATTAACATTTTATTTTTTCTCAAGCATTTCAATTTTTAGAAATCAATTGTTCTATTTACATTGGTAATCACATAATGACAAAGAAGA
Organism: Sciurus vulgaris; assembly: GCF_902686455.1. Taxonomy (NCBI): domain Eukaryota; kingdom Metazoa; phylum Chordata; class Mammalia; order Rodentia; family Sciuridae; genus Sciurus; species Sciurus vulgaris. Next base: position 52,176,760 of record NC_136461.1, read on the forward strand.
AACGTGTCTTATGTTTGTAACTCTGTCATCTCACAAATAGTAGGTACTGTACATGTTTATTAAGTTGAAATTTTATTTTTGTTGTTACTGTTGTTCTGAACAAGCTGGAAGTCACTATTTCCTGAAAAATAACTTTTCCCATATCAGCATTTGGGGAAACAAAAGGGGTTCATAGCAGATGTCATCTGGCAGTACATATTTCTGATGCTGGGGGGCTTTCCTCTACTTAGATAATTGAGTGACACTGCATATCAGCTAAGCACCAAGGAGCTGTGAAGGTGACGGCATATTTTGTTGGGTTCAATACCAGCTCATGGGACTTCCTAAAAGAGATCTGCCTTTGTTTCTCAAAGGATGCCTGGTGACCTATCAAACTATGTAAACAGCCAATATTTCCTCTCTCATGTGTTCTCTCCTCTCCTCTGGGAGAAAGGTGATTGGTTCCAGAGTTTGGGAAAGGTCTAGGAGGTTAAAGTTAACTGGCCTCTGAAGGGAGAACAGAGGATTTGGCGCACAAAGAATTTGTGCTTGTACTTCAATTGGAAACAGTTTTAACTTTTGGGAATGGAGGTGCCTTTGTCCTATTTGCACTGTACAAATCCATTAAGAATAAAATCCAGTGTTTAAAGCCCAGTATGAATAAATATATCAGTTTAAAATTATATAAAACTTCCACAAGAAAGTGGTTTGATTGCTTCAGTAGTTTGATTAAAAAAAGGTCTTCCTTTTAATCAAAAAATTTTTAAAAAGATTTTTAATTAAAAAATCTCCCTTGTTCCAAAGGATCGAAACATGATTCTGGGCAAGCATGGGTTCTTTGTGAACCCTTCAGACTCTGTGGCTGTCATCGCTGCCAACATCTTCAGCATTCCATATTTCCAGCAGACCGGGGTCCGCGGCTTTGCACGCAGCATGCCCACAAGTGGTGCTCTGGATCGGTAAGTCTCCCATTCCCACAGCCCTCCTGTCGAGGGTCATCCTGGGCTTCCCCATGCCCTCTGCTGTGCCTTGAACAGTTCTCTTCCCCTTCCATTGTAGCCATCTGGTGCACAGTATGTACCCCGTGTTTCTTATATGAGGAAATGGGGGAAGTGTTTTCAGGATTAGACCCCCTCCACTCTGAGCTCCCTTACCACCCCACCTTCCTCCACCTGGCACTTACCACACTGTGTTCTAATAGGCTGCTGGCTTGTTCAGCTGCCCGGCTAGACCGTGTATGTCTGCAGAGAGAGGACTGTCTTATTCACCATCTTGTACTCGGCCTAGCCATAGTGTTCCTGACACATATGGGATACACACACATACACACACATACCATTTTTTAAAAATATATATATATATATCAATGCTTGAATGCTAATGAATAAATGCACGGATGGTGCTTTCATTGCACTGAAGACAACATTTTAGAGGATCACTTGCCTTTAGCAGTGTACATGGACTCGGAGCCAAAGCTCAATTCTAAATAATTTTAGTGTTTGAACAGAACTGGATTGTTCATGCACCTGCACATACAGCAATTCTTCATTTGTCCAAAATCTAAAACAGAAAGCTCAAATAGGTAAAATAGAAAAAAAAAAAAATCAGGTTTATATAATAGAAAGAAACCACTGACAATAAACAGTTGATAGCTCGGACTTGCTCCTGTATATTTGTCTGCTTAGTATGTATCACTTCGTTACATGAAGCCTTTAAAGTAGCTTATGAGATCACAGCTAAAACAATTGAAGAATAAAAAGTAATAAATAACAAGTGAGGGCCAGGGAAAATACTATTAGAACTTGTCAGGTGCCCAGGAAATCTTGCTGAATGAATGAATGAATGAATGAATGAATGAATGAATGAATGAATGAATGAATGAATGAATGGTCGGTCAAGGCCAGGAAGGAAAGTAGAAGGTATAAATCAGGTTGTTATAACAACAGCTAATCTTCACAGAATATTACCGCATCCTAGACTCTCAATGCTTTACATATTTTAAGTCATTTAATTCCCAGAGCAACCCATGAGGTAAATGGCTTTGCGTAACCACATTTTCCAGATGGAAGACAAAAGGGAAAGAAGTTAATGCAGCTTGCAGCTCACTCAGGCTCACCCAGCCGGTGAATGACTGAGTCAGGATTTGAACCCATAGCCTCAGCCTCCAACTATGGGGCCATGCAATAAGTTCCTGTGAGAGAGGAGATAGCTACAGAATTGGGCTGACCTTACTTCAGCTAACAAGAAACTAAGGACTAATATCCAGCTAGCAATTGATAGTTTATAAAGTGCTTTTGACAGTTTCTATCTCAGTTGATCCTCGTAGTCATGCTTACTGTAAAGAGAAAACTGAAAGTCAGAAGAGTTAGTAGTCTTGTCCAATATCTCACTAATTTGGAGCAAGAATAAGGCCCATGGCTTCTGCCTCTGGATGCTGCATATGGAGTCAAGAACTGGTACGTGGCCACACTATTGTGCTAGCCAACCACGCCCTGGAATACCTTCTGTATCATCCAGGGACAATCAAATTAAATTTTCTGAAAAATTGATAATTCACACATATACTTGCAACTAAAACATCTCATTACCCAAAGAAAATTTTATTACTTTCATAGTTTTCAAAATCATATATTTGATTTTCTCCAAATGTTGGAATTCAAGCATACTATTGCTTTGGTAGGAATCAGTCAAGCATTTCCAAAAGCAAATCTCACTAAATTGGTATAATCATTAGGTAATTTTTCCTGTTCAAAGGGACAAGGACTTTCACTTAAAGATTTTATTTTATTACTTATGTATTTGTATATGTATGTATGTATCTTTTTTTTTTTTTTTTTCCAGTACTGGGGATTGAACCCAGGGCCTTGTGCTTGTGAGGCAAGCACTCTACCAACTGAGCTATATTCCAGCCCTATGTATCTATATTTGATGCTGGAAGTTGAATCCAGAGGGTCTTACACATGCTAAGCATATGATCTACCACTGAGCTACACCCCAGACCCACTCAAATGTTTTAAATAGTCTAAAGATATAGAGGGAAGAGTAAAGAATGTGTTTGAGGAGAAAGGGGGCCACTGACCAGAGTGGGTAAAACTGGTGAAATAGGAGCCCCTAGCTGGGCACGAGGGCACATGTCTGTAAATCCAGCAATTCAGGAGGTTGAGCAAGAGAATCTCAAGTTCAAGGACAGCCTCAGTAACTTATTGAGGCCCTCAGCAACTTAGCAAGACCTGTCTCAAATAAACAAAAATAAAAAGGGCTAGGGATGTAGCTCAGTGGTAAAGCGTTCCTGGGGTTCAATTCCCAGTACCGAAAAAAAAGAAAAAGAAGACGATGACAGTGACAACCCTGCTGGGTGCTCTCCTTTGGTCTTTTGATGAGATGAAGGCAACACTGCTGGGAAGCTCAAAGCTGGGCTGTCAAGTCATCCTGCCTGTGTGACCTTGGTCTAATCTCAACCCTTTTCCCTCCTCTGTAAAATGCTGACCTACTAGACTCAATATTTATGAGTCTGTGATTATAAATGCATCAAAACATCATTCTTTGTTCTTTATAGAATGGTTTATAGATGCAGTCTTAACCAAGGACACCTGGGTTTAAATGGTCCCCGAAACAGCCCTACCTATCTTATTGCTATTGCTTCCTAACTATTAAGGTGTGTTCTGAATTAATTCTTTCTTTTTCCTCTTCTCCCCCTTCCTCTGAATCCTTATGGAATAGCCTGCTGTGTTCAAGTTTTCTCCTATGATTTCCACCAATCTTAGAATCATGTACACCTCTGAGCAATGCTAGATGGGACCCTGATTACAATAACGGTTGCTCTTTTCCACCCTCACCCGGCCCTGCTCACAGTCCTGCTGAGATGTAACTTTGATTCATGCCTTTGAAGGGTGGCTAACGCTACAAAGATTGCTTTGTACGAGACCCCAAACTGGCTGGAAGTTTTTTGGGAATTTGATGGACGCAAGCAAACTGTCGCTTGTGGGGAGGAGAGCTTCGGCACTGGTAAGTTACAGGCCTGTGCTAGCATTTTCTTCTCCACAACTGCCACGTCCAGTGAAAGTTTAGACCGCTAAGACAGCACTGAAATAGCAACAGTAGCTGATGTGTCCTGAATCAAGACACAATTTATTTATAACAACCCTGATGGAGTATACACATTTGAAAAAGCAGTGAGCACATTCCTCCAGGATGGCTAATTTTACTTCCAGAGGATCACATCCACTGAGACAGGAAGTTTGGGGGCCTCCTTGGCAGCATGGTCATTGAGTCTGTGGGGATTAAACAGTGATAAACATATTTTTCTTCACTCAGTGGCCAAAGAAACCTTCAGAAATGTTTTTCATTTCTGGGAAGAAATATGGTGGAGCAAGTCAGTTTTTCGTTTTTATTTACGGAATTTCAGCACAGCATTAAATCTTTCTCATTCATAGGCCCAAGTTTTCTATAGCTACAAGTTTATGATTTATCAAGGCTAAATTAAGGGAGACTATTAGGGTGGAACTAAGTTGGTAGGAGAATTAAAAATACACCCGTGTGCGTGAGTAAATTGTAGCATGGTGAAAGAGTGTGATTGGGTATACTCCGTGTGTGATCCAAGACCTTTAGACCCCACTTTCTATACGGGCTATATTTCTCTCTGCCCAGCCAAATACAGAACGGAACCCTTCCCACTCCCCACTACCCATCCTACCTATATCAATTTTATTTTCTAATCATCTGTTCAAGCATGTGGCCTTGCCCACGTGTTGGTCTTCAATCAGGTTGCAAGGTGCTTCCATGGCTATATCTCTTCTATTCTGTCTGCCCAACATTTTGAAGTAAAGGAATTGATCTTCTTGGTCCTGTAGTACACACTGGCCACGTGTTAGCAAAGAGAAGAAGACCCAAACCAAGCATTCCTCAGCCTTACAGTTGAGTTGCATTCATGTTAGGTTAAACAGAACAGAGTACTGATTCCTTTCCTACAATTCCAGATTCAGTGTTGGTAGGATGAGCTGGTAGATTTGATGCATGTTTACACAAAGTTTTGAGCAATTTAATATCCTTGGGAGAGTCGCCAGTACTCTTGGGCAATGAATTGACTTGATAGAATTGGAAGATATTAACCAGATGAATGAGTTTGGGGTTGAGCGATGTCCACAAGAATGTAGATCATTTCTGATGGTTTTAAGTCTTCAACCAAAGAATAATAGACTACTGCTTAGTCCTTTCCTATTTCATAAAATGGGATGGTGCCACTTTATTCCTTGAGATACTATATGAATACTCATGAACCTCTGAAGTGGTCTTTGCCTGTGAAATTCCCCCTGTGTTATCCAACCCAGACTTGCCTTCTGTCATTCTTCCCCTGTGGATGAAGACGTCTTTGGAGCCAGGACACCGTTTTTGACCCTGTGGCTTCCTGCCCCCATGTACCTATATCAGTGCTGAGCCTGGTGAAAAGAGAGAAGTCTAGAATTAGGTTCCAAGAGTGTGTACGGTTTGTGGAAGATTGCTAGTTTTGTGAGAGGTTTCTGGGGTCAACAAAGATTGAGAAACTTGGACTCTACCTCTCTTTGATCTTCACAATGATATTAGCATTTGAATATTCCAGAACATTCTACCATAAGAACTCTGTTACTATACAGTTTATCTATAGTAACCAAAATATCTTTTTATCTTATTTATTTACTTATTTATTGAGGAGTTTATCCAGCCATGTCTTATCCCATAGGCCCAAGTGGGAAGCTTTGGACAAGGACATCAGAACCCCAGCAGTAAAGCAGGAGCCCCTGTACTGACTGGGTAGGTACAGGCCTGACGGCAGAACAGCAGAAGCTGCTCTGTCCTTGCACAGTAGGACTTCAAGAACTAGCAGCAGCTCTAGGCCTGCGTTCTCCAGGCTTCCCTTCTTGCTTTCTGTAGTGAAGTTAACTGAACTCCTGATCTGCATTATAGAGGTGTTGGTGTCCACCTGCCACAGCCTTGCTAGTGAATGATTCCAAATACCTTTACAGAGTTTCCACAGGGTGACATTATTGATCCTATAAGCTTTGAAATATTTGAATTCTATAGTTTAATTGAATGCAAGGTGCTTTATTTATTTCTGTATTTTTCTGAATGACAGCTGAGGCAATTTCTCAGGAAAGCCTCTTTGACCTTCCAGAGTGGACCCGTTCCCTAATTTACTTTTTCTTGTGGCACCACGTGTCTATCCTTTGTTGGACTTGCTGTGGCTGGGATTTTACAATTATTTAAGATCATTTGAATTCGTGTCTGCTGCCTCTGCTAGACTATAAGTTCCATGAGGACAGGGGGTCTTATATATCTTATTCATTGTTCGTGTCCTAAAAGCCTCCTGTAGAACTCAGCATAGAATAGGTGCACAGTAAATGCTTATTGAATGAATGAAAGAGCAAACTTCCCTGGCACCTTCCATTGGACCAAACAGAATCTTGCTGTTGAAAGGAAAGAACTTTAAAAGTCATTTGATGTATTTTCCCATGTGAGGTTGGAGCCACAAGTGACCTGTCAGTGTTTTTCCTGATTAAGCACCCACCTCCTTGGGGAGTCCTCACCTCGCCTCTTGCACTGGGACTCTCATAGGATACAATGCCACCCCTACTCTAGAGTCCAGGGTCAGAAACCCCAAGGTCTTGCAGTAAGAAATGAGCTCCTGTGGAAAGAAAAGAAGTCTTCTTGCAAAGAGTTGCAGAGGAGTCGACTTCAGAACTGTCTCACCAAGTAAAACAAACCACTAGCATTTAAAGAACAAGCCTATAATACTGTATAACTAACATTACCAAATACACACCAGTCTGCTTATGATGGAAAAACAGCACCTTTCTTGTGTGATTATCATAACCACAGAGGCTGGGACGCGTTCCTCAGACACCAGCATGATATACACCAAGGATAAATGTGTTTTTCAACAGGGAGTCAGAAACGAAGGGCAGACCTGCACAGATGGACCTGTTGCTTTTGGCTAATTTCATGGTGGCATGCTATTTCCTCCTCCTGACTGGATAGTGATGCACCTGAGTCAGTGGCAGAGGGCAAGAGAGTCTGTTCTGTCCCACATTGCCTTGCTAGGAAATTGAAAGTAAATCACTGATAGTAGAGAATGTCACTATTTTTTTAACCGTTTTTCAGGAAAATGGGAGGCTTGGGAAAGAGTGATAGGAAATCTGGTTGAAGATGAACTTGGTATCAGTTGGAGATGTGCTAGTACATTATCATTTGTTCAGTTCTAAAGGTTAGCAAAATTTTTCCTTGTCTCCCATCTTTAAGTGATAAGGTATTATACACAAGTGATAACTTGAAGAAACATGGATGCTGGTTTAAGCTCTGGGGACAGGACAGTGAGCAAGATACCCTCTCAGAGGGCTTCATGAGTTTTCATCAGGGGAAAGGAAGATTGACTTGGCCAGGTCATTACAAATGTGTAGAGTGAAAGGAGATGACACATCAGGTGTCTGGGAGCTTTGTACTCAGGGTACCTAACTTTGTTCTGGGTGTAGGGGATCAGATTTTTTTGTCTTGCCCATGCTGACTTACCTGGCTTTTGAGTACATTTCCCCCCTAGGGGAAGATTTCAGCACCCCAGGTCTGGACATATCCCAGACAAATACCCCAGTAGAATGAGGCTTATGCCCTGGTCATAACTAACTCAGTTAGACTGATGCCCACAGGTCTGTCTCCTCATCTGTGTGTCTTTGTTCATCTCTGAGGGCAAGAGACTTATCTGATCATCTTGGTACTTGAATCACACAGTTTCGTGTTGGTTGAGTATAAGGTGAAGTTTGTGTTACGATACCGTTGCAGCCATCAGCCATTTGCTACCTCCCTTCCTCCCTCCGGAGGTGCCTTATGGAGAGGAAACAAAGCTCCAGAGAAACAGTGCAGGAGTTGCTGAGTGGAGAGTCTGGGAGCCCCTGGGGACAGCCCCCTGGTGCCTGAGGTGGCTGAGAAGGCCTCCTGTGCCTTCCGAGTGGAGTTGCTGGAGCAATGGAAAGCAAAGAGGACAGGACAATGGGCAGAGCAGGGCCTGGCCATTCTGGGGAAAGCCCCTCCTGAGAGCTGACAGGTGACCCAGCACCAGCTAGGGGCACAAACACATAGTCTGGAGGGTGAGTATGGTCACAGGGGTTGACAGCAGGACAGAGCAGGGTAAGGTCAGCATCCTGGATGAGGGTGAGTTGAAAGTAATTGCTGGAGATATTAGCCAAGCTGATATGGGTATGTGGGGTGAAAATTTTCAGGCAGAGAGAACAGTGTGTTCAGGGGAATGTGGGAGAGATAGAAATGAGCAGAGAGAGAGGGACAGATAGATGCTGGTACATTCTGAGAACTCCCTGTAGCTCTTTTTCAGTGTCCCCTTCCATAGTCTGTCACTTGGTAGGGGCAGACGCCAGGGCAGCCCCTGAGGTGCCCATGTTGATGGGTGTAACCTGATCCCTAAGCTGTTAGCTCTTGGCTCCCTTAGCAAGGGTTGACATTTTTCTTGGCTGAGACCCAGACTGTGCCCTGACTGAGCCATTTGTACTTATCACAAGGTGCTGATTAGGCCAAAGTGAAGTGACAGGTGTTTGAAGATGCTGAAGGGGCAGAACGCCCATGTGCTCCATGGGGTGGGTCTCTGAGCTGGAGCAAGAACGAAGAGGCCCACAGCAAAACCCAGCATTACCTTCACACTGGCTGGGCCCAGCAGTGCAGAGTGTTTGCCCTTTGCTCACACTTAAGTGAGCTTGGCTTCCTTTACTTTTTAAAATGAAAACATAATGATACAAGTTAATTCATGTTCATTTTGGGAGAATAAAAAAGGAGTTAAAAAAAAAAAAAAAACTATGTTTCCACTGCACAGAAGAAAAAACACATTGGATTTTATTTTTCCATTTTCTTTTCCAATATGTACAGTTAAGGAATATCATTGTTGAAAGCTTAATAATGTCAGTGGAAAACATATTTTCCCTAAAGGTTTTTTCTTTTTCTTTTTTTTCATAATGGTGTATTGCTTTTATAGAGAACTTTCTATTTTACAAAATACCTCCACTTTCTTCATCATTGTAGTTTCTTAAAATTATGTGAGAGGTTAACGTTACCCTATTTTGCAGTTGACAAAACTGAGGCTGAGGAAAGCTAAGTCACTTGTCCAGATTCAGACAGCTTCTAAGTAACAGAGCAAGCCTCAGATTCAGGTTTTTTGTTTTGTAAGTATAAATCAGTTTATGTGGAGCCACAACAGTAAATGCAGTTTAGAGACACATGCAATCTCCATTGTCCCTTTTCACTAGAAAACCGTTAATATTCACCAGAGCACTGAAGGAAATGAAATTTACCCAGTCTTCCTGAGTATTAATTGAATTATCTCAAGTTTTGGTACATCCAACATGATCACTGAGATTAATTAGAATTTCCAGAGAAACTGAGGATCTTGAAAATAGAATGGAATGTTTTTGTTATTCAAGGCAGGTATTTCACTGGTAATACTAGGTGTGTGATTTAGTAATCTCTGAGTAATTTGGTCAGAATTGGGCAAGATTTTTTTAGATTTTATTTTATTTCTACATAAAATAAAAAGCCAAATTCCTTATTTAGAGTGAGAAATATTACCTCCGGGCTTTAGGTCTATTCAAAATGAAGAAGAAATTAAAATAGACAATTTTTATGTTATTTTTAACTTAAAAAAAATCTTTTAAAGGAAGAAAAAAATCCAGTGGAGCACAAATAATTCCAAGCTGCATACTGCTGTCATGAATCCCCAATATATCGAGAAAGCTGCCAGAATCCTGCTCCTCAGGATGAACTGTTGCCAAAACATATCATCGTTTGCAAAAGCTGAAAGAGGCAGAAAGCTAACTTTTGGTTTCTTAAAATAGCAGGAAAGGCAAATAAAAGTCTACAGATGATAAAATTGGGTAAACATTTCCAAAACTTGTTATATATAGCACTACAAATCCTGCCTGTTGTCTCTAATTTTGCCAGCGTCCAGTTTTTGAAGACTGTTAGTTCTAAGAGTGGTATCCCATTGAAGAGAAAAATTTTTGAGAGAAAGTTGTATATTTTTATGAACCAAAAAGAGAAAAACATGTCGGAGTAGATGAATTAATAAACTGATACATTCAGTCATGCCTTCCTTCCCAATTAGTTATCCACTGTACTCCATGTACTAAGCTGATCATCAGACTTGGTTACAAAGATAAATAACAGATGCCTCTAAGAAGCACATGGTTAGTGGAGAGGACCTGACTGGGACTCAAGGAGTCCAGTCCACCCCAGGTGTTTTGCGTAGGTTGTGTAGGAGATGGAAGACAAAGGATGCGTAGTTATCTAGAGTATCTGGAAGCTAGTCTTGAAGAGGAGAAGGTATTAAAAGGATGAAAGGAGAAGGAAAGACACTTGCCATGTGCCTGTGGCATGGCCAGCATTGTGCTAGATAGCCTCACAGCCTGAAGAAGAAGACCCAATGGGCAGCCAAGCAGAGCAGGAGGGACATAAAGAATTCAAGATATGACAATATGCAAAGCCTGATTGCAGAGGGATTGCGTAGAGTCCTATTCAGAAAACAGAGCTCAGTATCATCTGTATTTTGTTTTGTTTTAGAATGAAGGGTTTAAAAGGCTGAAAATGAGAGTTCCGCCCCCACATCAGGCTCTTGGGAAAGGGTCTCCATGCAGACAGGAACATCCAAAGAGTCAGTTTCTGAATTTTGGTAAAGATTGTAGCAGGAGACAGATGTGTCCCAGTTCGTTTAACAGGTCCTTATTGGTTAAAGAAAGACGTCCTCGAGAGGGAGTTAACCGGAATCATGAGCAGGCTTGGATACTTTCTGCCAAATTGCTTTCCACTCCTACCAGCGTCACGACAGAGTCCCCGTTCCCTTACGCCTCCCCTGGTACCAGGCGTTCTAACTTTTAAAATCTGTGACCATTTGTCAAGCAAGTAGTAGTTTCTTATTGTGGTTTTACTTTTAATTTCTTTTCTTAAAATTAGTGCCAGATTTTTATTTTGTTAATTCATTACCTGTATTTATTTTCTGGCGAATTGCCTGGTATACCCTTGGCCCATTTTCATTTAAGATTCTTTTCAGTACTGGGAATTGAATCCAGGACCTCGCACATGCTCGGCGAGCACTCTGCTACTGCTGGCCCTGAATTTGCCATCATTCCTGCCTCAGCCTCCCCAGTCGGTGGGATTACGGGAGTGTGCCACCCGACCTCCCAATACATAAGAATGTTTTCCTGTATCGAGTGTATTTAAGCATCTACCTTAAACTAAAAATTTGTGACTGTGTTTACTTTTCAAAATGTGTCAGTAGCCTTAAATTTTATCAGTGGTAGTATTGTTGTATAGAAATGGGAATTTTTAAGCCCATAAATACATGAATTGTTTCCCTTTATGAATACTGAATATGTATATTTGTCAGCCCCAAGATTTACCCAAATTTTTTAATGGTCATGATTTTTTGCTGTTTAAGATTAATTTTTTTCCCTCTGACATTAATACTCTGTGATAGATCTGTCAAATTCTACCATATTATCCCACTTTTATTTTTACTGACATTTCCCTTACATTTCTGAATTACTTTGGGAAGCTTCTTATCAACTTCAACTTCTTATCACTATCGTGTTACCTTATTGAATATGTAATTCCCTTCATGAACTCAGGTAAATTTCATGACTATTTTCATCGAATCTGTGTGTGCACTGTTGAATTTACTCCCCGACATTTTGGAGAAGTCACATTCCTCATAGCAGCTTGCTCTGCCCTGCCAGGTTCCGACCACATCCGTGAGAAAGATGGACTGTGGGCTGTCCTCGCCTGGCTCTCCATTCTGGCCACCCGCAAACAGAGCGTGGAGGACATTCTCAAAGATCATTGGCAAAAGTATGGCCGGAACTTCTTCACCAGGTAAAGCATAGCCTGGCTGGGTTTCCAGGTAGGGTGGAGGAGCTGGGCAGAGGAAATTCTCATGTGTGCAATGTCTTTCCTGTCTTAAGTGATAATAAAACTCTAGTTCATACGGTTTCTACCAATTAGGGATTTTTAAAGTAAGTGAATCAGAGGAAGTCACCTTTTATGTCACCCATAAAGAATAGGGCTAAAATAAAATTTAACTATCATATCCAACATAATCAAAAGAATAAATACTTTATAAGCATTTTGAAATGTCCTTATTGAGTAGACACGATAATGACATTGGATATGGATTTAGAAATATGTATTTGAATTTTATTTCTGGCCATTACTAAATTGGGAAGTCACTTAATCTCTCTCTTTACTCAGTTTCCTCTTCTGTAGAAATGGGAATAATGATCCAGCTATGGAGAGGATTAAGTGAAATAGGAGTAGAAAGTGTTTTGTAAATCTGAGCACTGGTTTTCATCTCTAGCACCACTAACCATATTTACTAGAAATATTTTTACTAATTATAATTTGCTGGCCCCTAATAAGTGTAAAAATCTAAAAATGTTTTTGCCTAGACCTTAGTATTCTAACTATGAAAAGAAAGTATGATAAAAAGAATATTAGATCAAGTGTAAGAAATGTATGGATACAATTTCTCTGGACCTCAGTTGCCTTTTCTGTAAAATAAATGAGTTAGATGATTGTATAACTATATTCCAGATTTAATAATCCATGACTTCAAATAGTCAAGAAAGAATTCAACCTTAGGCAGCTTGGGCTTTTAAATCAGAATCCTTTTATTAACTTGGCACAAGTTCATTGATCTCTTCCTCCCTCAAGTTACTCTTTTGAAAGCATAAATAAAAACTGCCCCCTGTTACCACGTAGTAGTCCTGGGAACCAAGCTAGAATGTATTCTCTAGAAGCCAGGAAAACCTGGTAATTAAAAATAGCAGTCATGAACTCTCTAGAGTCTGAAGTTCCACAAAAACACCGTGTGTTGGACACAGTGGCACACTCCTGTAATTCCAACTGCTTAGGAGACAGGAGGATCTCAAGTTCAAGGCCAGCCTGGGCAACTTAACAGGACCTGTCTCACAACTAAAAAGGGCTGTGGATGTAACTTAGTGGTAGAGCACCCCTGTGTTCAGTCCCCAGTCCAAAAACAGGGCCGTGTCTGGTTCTGTGCCCCATTATATCCTCCAACACTTAGCTCACTATAGACACTGCATGAATACATTTTGAGTAGACAAATAAATGAGTTCGTGAAAAGCCAGAGTGGAATAAGGTTAGGAGCAGTTGTTCAGGGAAAGAGTCACTCTTAAATTAATTAGAATTTGCCATATAAAAACTATTTTCACATATTTTGTTATCAAATATAACTGCTAACCAAGTATTACAAATCAGGTCCTGAGAACTTGCATTTATGATTAGTTTTGACTCTATTGTACCCTACATTTATTAAATTCATTGTCTCAGGAGAGCCTCAAACAGTTATTGATAAGGCAACTGAAATTCAGAGAGATAGGCCAACTGACCAAGTGTCATGCAACCAGTAGAGGCTGGACCACATTCTGATTGCAAGACCCAGATTCTTGCTTCCATTTTGCCCTCTGTGCCTAGGATTCATAAAAACATTTTCCTTGGATGCCCGAAGGTCACAGACATAAATCTCAAACACCTGGTTATAATTTATTGATCTTTATCATTTTAACTAGGGAAAAGAGCTGACTTCAAGATTAAGGGAACTGTTTTGTCCTTGATTCATGGGACCCAGGAGCCAGAATAAATTGGCCTTACTCCCCAGTATTTCTCATGTCTCGGAGGTGTCATTTTGCACATCTTGTATTTGTTTCACTGTTACAAATAAATAAAGACTTGGCTCTCTTGAGCCTCTAACAAGTAACTCTCTCAAGAGGGTGCATGCCACTAGGTTGGGAGAAGCCACCTGCAAGAGTCTTTAACCTCCTAAGAAAGAAGTCAGGAGCAAGCCTTGAAGGAAAAATAATTGTCACAGAATTTCATTTCTGGTTCACTTTTCTTTTCTTGGCACTGCTGCATCCCCACCAGGCCTTCTCTGCCAGAGTGAATCCAAAACATGTTAGAGCAGAATCTACTTCCTCTGCAAAGTGGGTGGCATGTCAGATGTAAAGAATTTGGTTTGACTCCTTCGTTTGTTGGGTGAAACCCTGGTCTTGCTTTTGAAAGCTCTTATGGAACTCAGCTCCTTAGCCAAACCCCAGCTGCCACAGGCAGGTCCCAGCCTGGGAGCTGTCCCAGCATCACCCCAAGAGGGCTCCAGAAGTTTGGAACCCAAATGCCCTAGTCATGTGCTCCTTTATGTGGAGTTCTCTGGAGGTGACAGCTTCTGATCCTACCTCCTTGGGATGTGGTGAGTCAATGTCAGATTGTATCTCTCCAAAGCCTTTGAAGGGGTGTTGGTGCTTGATTCTGTAGAAGAGCCAAGAAGGGAGTTTCCCCTTCCCTGAAATCCTCCAAACACTTCTTTCCATCCCCATTGATGAAACGTTTGTAGTTCTGTAACCTCCTCTGAAGTCAGATGGCTCTGGGGGTGGAGAGGGCCAATCAAATAATGAAGACGTGCTGACGCACCTAAGTGTGTTCTGAAGTCAGCCCAGGCTTCAACTCCATGATCCCCCAGGTATGATTACGAGGAGGTGGAAGCAGAGGGCGCAAACAAGATGATGAAGGACCTGGAGACCCTGATGTTCGACCGCTCCTTTGTGGGGAAGCAGTTCTCTGCGGGTGACAAAGTCTACACTGTGGAGAAAGCTGATAACTTTGAATACAGTGACCCTGTGGATGGAAGCATTTCAAGAAATCAGGTAGGAGCAGATTTATGTGCATGTGGGAGAGGGCTCCCAGAACATCATCTTTGAAGTCTTAGGAGAAAAACACAAGAGGCCCTTTGCTGTCCTCTTTTTCTGGGGTAGCTGTTCTCAACCAGTTTTCTGCTGAGTTCCATGTGGCTCTCAGGTGCACTTGTAGGGAGAATGATTTTTGCCCCGGTTCTGCAGTCCTGGATGCCCCCATTCTGGGATTCTTAACCTATGGGCCAGAAGGACTTTTACACCCTCTGGAATTAAGTTGCAATGTGTCAAGTTGAAGGTATGTACCGAAACAAGCTCTAGAATCTAAAAACAAATGAACTATCACCTTAGATATTGACACCCGCCCCTTTTCTCTCCAGAAATTGTAGAAAAATGACAACACAAGGGTGGCATTACTATGCATAAATCTTAAATAAGAAGATGCCTTTCTAAATATGGCATCCATGGATGTAGAACTGTGAACCGTTAGTGTCTGCAGCTTGCCTGACAGCAGCATGTAGCCGGACACCACGGTTGGGAACCCAGACCATCCTGGGTGCTGACAGAATTATAGGGTTCCCTGATGTGCCAGTACTGGAGCTACAGGCTGCTCAGGCCTTCTCCCAGCCTCTCACAAACACTCAGGGATCAGGGTCCTCTCACCTCTGGGTGTGTTGTCTGTTGTGGTCACAGAATAGAATTCCCTCCGGGAATTTAGAAGCAGAGATAATAAGGAGAGAATGAGGATTCTGTCATAACCTCCTATTTAGCTTTTTCTCAACAGACCCAGAGTTTTGGCCTAGTCCTTTGCAAGGGAGGTTTGGGAAAGTAGCCCCAACTCTACTCTGTATCCAGCAGGGAGGGAGGAGGGGAGCAGAGGCAAGGCAGGAGGCCTCAGCATAGGTGGGCTTGCTCTCTGCACCACGTGAGGAAGGAGGCATCGGCGCCATATTGTAAAATTTGAAAACCTGAGCATTTAGGTGGGAGACTAGGTAGGAGTGAAAGTGTTCTGAAGTAGATGTAGCTGCTGCAATCAAGTGAAAAAAATTCAGAAGCTTCAAGTTGAAACTGTGGGGGAAGGAGATTAACCCTGGTATGTCTCTGGAAAGCAAGACATGGTAAGTGGGAATGAACTATTATCTCCTCCTCACTGACCAACTGGAGACGGTACTGTGTGTTCCATCTGCTGCCTCACTAATGAACACTAGAGAAGGGAGTGGTTAAAACCACATGGGGATTGGTAAGGAGCAGCAGGTGAGGAATAGTGTGTTTCCTTCCAGTCAGTCTCTTGCATTATGCAAAGTCCATCTTTTTGTGGAAGAACTGAGAGACTCATGAGGACTGAAGTATCCTCAGGCAATGATTTGGCCCAGTCTTCTACCCACAGGCTGGGAAATATCTATCTGAAAGTTCCTGACCTTTCACTAAAGTGAGATCATTGAGGACCAGAGGTATTGCCAAGGAGGGAAGGAGAGAGCAGCCAAGAAAATGGCGCACCCCCATGGACCCCACTTTGAGTCAACAGGCGTCAGCAGAAGATTGACTGCTGGATTCTGCTTGATAGGTCTGGAACAGCTGTTCTCTGCACTCTGGAACATGCCTCCTATTCTCTTTCTGAGGCTCTCCACCACTGTTTTGTAAAGCTTCCTACCCCATATATGCCTGGAACTTTTCTGCTCTCGCTTCAGCCCATTCTCTTCATGTTTCCTCCTGAGCTGAGGGTCCAATTTCTGCATCTTGCAGCTTGACTTCTTTATTAAGCTTCAAACAAGAATGTCTGGTTCATAAATCACAGGGAAGCCCTCATGTCACCCAGCATCACCAAGCTTAGGTCTTCCCTCTGACCCTGGAAATACTTCTCCCACTTTAGCTAAGCTCCATCACCTGGATGCTGTGAGCAGGCAGACCCATGAGACCCAGTGGCTGACATTTATCAAGGACCTAATCCTCTAATTGATCAAGCATGAGTGAGATTAGGTCTTCAAATGGACCCCTCATGTTTTCCAGTCTTTAGCCTCCCTTCCAGCATGTGGGGAAACAACCTCTGCTTATCTTCTCCAGGGCTTGCGGCTCATTTTTGCAGACGGTTCTCGCATCATCTTCCGACTAAGTGGCACTGGGAGTGCAGGGGCCACCATTCGACTGTACATCGACAGTTATGAGAAGGATGTCGCCAAAATCAATCAGGACCCCCAGGTAACGCCTAAGCCCTGTGCCCTGAATGGTTCTTTCTGTTGAAGGGAATGATAATGGTTCCACTGAGCCTGTGCCCCCACTTCTCAGTGATACCCCAGGCCCCAGCGTGCATACCTTCCTCCGAGTCTTTTGTTATCACATTCATAGTAGATGATAACAAACATAAAAATACTGATAAACAATTATCTGAGCATTTGCTATCTGCCAAACTCTAAGCCATTATATAAATATACTCATTCAATTCTCAAATGAGGTAGATTCTATTATTGTCCCTACCATAGATAAGGGAACTGAGGCCCAGAAAGGTTAAATACCAAGTAATAGGCTTGCATACCTAACAAGTGGCAGATTCAGGATAACTAATTTTATACCAACACTTCATATGGTGTTCTGCTGTCACTGATCATCTGTCCATTTGCTTGGTGGTTCACCCACTCTGGTGGAACATGCATGGTTTTAGATTCGGTGGGGAATAGGGAGAGGTTGTTTTTTCTTTATGGAAAAGTCTGCCATTGCAGCCTAGTGGGTTGGGTTCCCAGCCATACCCACAATGTCTCCAGGAGTATATCAGAGTAAGAATGGACCACAGGAACCAAGGTTGAGACCAAAATAGCCACCAAAATAGAGGACACATGGGAATGAGTGACATATGAAGGAGAGTTACCCTAAGTGTGTTCCTCACAGCATATCTCTTGACAGATGCTCCCTGGCCAGAGCATCACAGTCACAAAATGTTTAGGAAGTGTGATATCAGCCCTTAGATGGTGATTCACAGCACATGCTGCACCTTAAAGGCTCCTAGAAGCCTTGAAAGATGCCCATTTAAATGGCATTTAATGAAGGACCTGAAGAGTCATTTTTCTATTTCCTATTAAATATTGTTTTTTCTAAGAAGACATAAAAATGGCCAACAGGTATATGATAAGTGCTTAATATCACTAGTCATCAGGGAAGTGGAAATTAAAACCACAGTGAGATATAACCCCTCACCTGTCAGGATGATGGTTGTCCAAAAAACAAAAGATAGTATTGTTAAGCTGTGGAGAAATGGGAACACATTCATAGAGTGTTGTTGGGAATATATTGGTATATCCATTTTGGGAAATAGTATGAAGATTTCTGAATAAGTTAAAAATATATATGGTCCAGCAATCCCTCTTCTGGGTACATATCCAAAGGAACTGAAACCCTTGTCCTGAAGAGAGAGCTGCATGCCCATGTATTGCAACACTGTTCACAGAAGCCAAGATATGGAACCAACCAAAGTGTCCATCAGGAGTTGAATGGATAAAGATGGGTACATATCTCTGTGTAGAGATATACAGATATCTCTGAAAAAATAAGGAAGTCCTGCCATTTGTGTCAATACAAGTGAATGTGAAAACATGCTATAAGTGAAATAAACCAGACACAGAAAGAAAAATGCTACATGATCTCATGTATGTATGGAACCTTAAAAAAAAAAAAAAAAAAAAGTTCAACTCATAGAAACAGAATAGAGAAGTAATTACCAGGGAAGGGTGGGGGGAAATGGGAAGATGTTGGTTAAAAAGGAAAGAATTTCAGTTATTTTAGTTGCAGCAGTTCCCAAGAGCTAATGTACAACATGGTACAACGATATAATACTGCACTGAGTACTTGAAATCTACTCAGAGCACCTGGCACAGTGGCATGCCTATATTCCCAGTGACTTGGGAGGCTGAAACAGGAGGATCACAAGTTCCAGACCATCCTGGGCAACTTAGACCCTGTCTCAAAATTCTAGGAAAGGTTGAGGATATAGCTCAGTGGTACAGCATTTGCCTCTCTTGAGCAAGGCCCTGTGTTCAATCCCCAGAACCATGCCAAAAAAGAAAGAAAAAGAAATTGACTGAGAAAGTAGACCTTTTAGTGCCTCGCTACCACCACCACATCAAAAAAAGGTAACTGTGCAAAGGAGTGGTATGTTAATTAGCTTAACTCTAATACTCAGTTCACTATGCTATATATATAAAAACAGCATGTTTTATACCTTTAATATAAATAATTTGTATAAAAATTTTGAAATAAAATAAATAGTATTTTTTCACGCTTATTTTTCCAAAAAGCCTTTTTCTTCTTTAACCTATTTCAAATTCCATAAAACTCATTAGGAAACTCCTCGCATGGTGGTTCAAGCATAGGTTTTGGAGTTAGGTCTTGTTTTTAAATTCTATTCCTGCCCCTTAAGTGGCTGTATGTCCCTGGATGAGTCATTTCATTTTTATGAGTCTTGGTTTCCTTGTCTACAAAATGGCAGGATAATCATGTCATAGAGTCTTGGGGTTTTAGGGAGAGAATGAGTGCAGAATGCTTAAACTCTAGTGGGAACATGGGATTCCCTTTTGAGGAAGAGCAGTTATTCCAGTTGTTCTTTTTATATTTTTGAGCTTAAAATGTTTTTAAAAATTGCTAAGAAATCATAACATAAAATCCGCCATCTTGACTACTTTTAAGTATACAGTTTAGTAATGTTATGTGTATTTGCCTTATTGTCCAACGGATCTTCAAAACGTTTTCATTCTGCAAAACTGAAACTTGATACCCCTCGTACAATAACTTACCACTCCCCCTCTCCTTAGGCCCTGGCAGCCGCCACTCCACTCAGTGTCTAGGGATTTGATGAGATACTTCATTTAAGTGTTGCAGTTGCTTTTATTACTAAAAGGGGAGGCAAGAGAATACTTCACTTCTGCATGTTTTCCAGCAACCAGACTTCAATTTCCATGTTCCCCAGATCCCTGTTGTGTTCTTGGCATCTCTAAAGCTTAACCCAAGTCTGCATCATACAAGCTTAGGGTAATAGAGCAAGAGGAAAAGAGAAAGGAAACTGTGTTTATTTCTCTTTGTATCCTCAAGATAAAAGCCTGGCTTTGGCAGATGGAAAAGAATGAATGAAAGACAGGTTTCTCTTGAACCAAAGTCTTCAGGAGATGGGATGGCTAGGGAGATCCCGCTGGGGACAGAGATGCCTGCCCTCACTCTGAAACTGCTGTGCCACAACCTCAGCACTGGGTTGGAACTGTCCCAGCCCCAAGTACGGTCCCAGCAGGTGGAAATGTTATTTCCTGTCATTAGACATAAAGAGTGTTGATGGAGACTTTGATGAGAAAACAACAGTTAGTAAAGGTACTTCTGCCACTTGGCCAAACCACTTCACATTTGGGGATCCGTTTCCTTTTCTATAAAATGGCAGTTCTACTCAATAAGTAGTTTTCATTTTTTAATATCAAAAGTATTTATTTAAGCAGCAGAATTTTTTTCCCCTTTAATCAAGAAGTAGACGTTTGTGAGGGGAGGTTGCATTTTGAAAGATCTTTGGGTGCAGTGTGAGAAATAAATCAGAGAATCCAGAAGTCCGTATGGAGGCATCATTGTTTCAGTTAAGAGAGAGAACATTGTTTTAGCAAGAGTTATGGCAGTGCGTGGAGAGAAACAGGTGCCCTCAAGAAATATTTGAGAGGTGAAAGTCACTCCCGCTTGCTCATAGATTAGACAAGGGTAATGTGGAGGGGAAGGTGTCAGGAATGACTTAGTTTGCTTTATCCTGGAGCTAGGTTTTGGGGGAAGGAACATGCATTTGTTTTTAAGCTCACAGAGCCTGAGGAGCCTGGGAAGCTGGTAGTAAGCAGGCAGACCTGTGGCTCTGGAGTTCAGGGGCAAAGCCAGGGCCAGAGCTCCGGATCTGTGTTTAAGTGATGGGAACCGCTCTTCTCTTTGTGTCTCCCGCAGGTCATGTTGGCTCCCCTTATTTCTATTGCTCTGAAGGTGTCCCAGCTCCAGGAGAGAACAGGACGCACTGCACCCACTGTCATCACCTAGGAAGACCGCCAGATGTGGTACGTCCCTCCACCCCAGGACCTAGTCACGTCATCTGATTGAAGAGCATGGACAGAAACAATATGTATCCGCCAGGCTTTTTAGGATTTGATCTCTGCACTTCCTGGTTGTTGATAAGCAGTGCATTGCAAGGCACTGCCCACTGGCATGCCCTCGGGAGCCATGTGGGAGAGGGAAGAGGACCCACGGGCTTATGTCACTTCCTTTTCATGCCCTTCTGCACTGTGCTGTGTGCGTATCTGTCTCCTTAGCATCGGGCACTGTTTACACGACAGTGCAAGGTGGAGGCTGAGTGAGCAGCTTTCATCCTTAGGATGTGCCCACAAAATGACAGCAGAAATTCCTTTCCCTTTGGTGAATCTTTCCCCAGTTTACTGTTTACATGTAATCCAACAACAAGATGCATTTCTGGTGCCTTCTCTCCAATCAGTGTTCCTCCGAGGGAGACGTACTTGTCTATAGATTTCTGACTTGTTTTGCTGCATAGTCCCATTTGCACAGATATTTTGGGATATTAAAGCAGAATAAGCTATTATTGCATGTTGTATTTTTTTTTCTTAACAAAGTGCTTTTTTTGATTTCTGAATGAAGACAGATTTTGTTTTGTTTTCGAGTAGGAGGATATTATAATTTGTTTGATGTCCTGCCAGAAAATAAAATGTTCTCTTTCCTAGGTTGAAAATCCTTAGACTCAGGGACTGTAATTTAAATCTGAGCAGGGTCAACTGGGTTCTGGAATCCTCCCAAGGTCAACAAAGTCAGCTTGGGCGTGGTTAACTGGGAACAAGGGAAAGAAGGTGGTTTTTTCAGGAGATCTTACATAGCAAAGCAACAATGTGCCTTGTAATACTCAGATGCCACATACCTGTTTAAGAGACAGAGGGAGAACTCTCAGAATTCAAGAGCAGGATTATGGTCACTTGACTGGAAATCTTGAGCCCACTGGCATCTTATTCACCTTAGAACGTTCATATTCAACTCAAAATATAATTTAGTACCTAAAAACATAGAATTGGGAGCCAACAAACCTGAGTTTGAATCCCACCTGAGACCCTGAGTGATTTGAGGGTGTCATTACCCTTATTTTAAAAATGGGGATGAAAATACTTCTAACTTTATGGGGCTGTTGGGAACATCAGGTGAGTAACCCTGTGAAAAGCAGCAGGCACAGGACCTAGTTCATGGTACGTTGTCAAATAAACAGGAACTAGGATTACACTTACAATATTATTTTGAGACTGTGAAGTATAGGAAAAACAAAAACTATAGCACGGAAACTTGCAGTAGATTTTTATCGTTGGCAAGGCATGTCCACAAAGTCCCCTTGCCACGTGGGCTATGCCCGAAGGTAGCCCAGCTCTGCACTCATCTGCAGCCTAGTGTGGACTCCCTGTTTTAGGTCACAGGATCTTGACCTGGGGTGTTGCCATTTGTCAAGGGAGTGCAGCCCAGCAAGCAGAGCTGAGCCTGACCGATGGTGGTGGTGATGACCCCCCATGGAAGGTCACCTTGGTGCCAGGCACCATTCTAAGCACTTTTCACGTACTCTAGACACGAGGGAGGTGCTCCGTATGCCCCCATTTTACAGATGAGTCCCAATGACTCAGCCCGGGTCACACTGGAGACTGGTGGATGCTCCACACAGGGCAGCTCCAGCCCTGCCCAGGTCACCACAGCTTCCTGTTGCCTCTTTTGCTTAGGCAATTCTAAGCAGCTTGTAACAGATGGAAGAAGGTATGCAAATGCTCTGGTATTTTACTTATTAGAGGAGTGCCTTGGATGCTAGAGACTGTTCAGCACTATTGTTCCCCTGGGGAGCTCAGTATCTGGATGTGTCAGTCTGCCAGGAGGTCTGTATGGCCCATGTTCATGTGAGAGGCCTGAGAAGGGAGGGGGACACAACACCGTCCTCCCTCCAGCTGCCTGTGATCCCTGCTAGTGGAGTCAAGTCTGGCATTTATAGAAGACCATGTAGGATGAAGGTTATGAGTTGGAGAGGGAGTCCCTGCTGTTAGGGGTCATATTTTCAAAGTTCTCGTTCTCTTTCAGATGTTGGCCTAGGTGCTTTCTAGTAACCTCGGAGCAAGACGTTATAATTCTCATTTTAGAGACAAGTCAACTGCAGCTTAACAGAAGCTCAAGTAATCTATCCCAGGTTCTCAGCTACCGCATGGAGGGTTTGGAATGTCGACCCTGAGTCTCGTTCATGTTCCGTGACCCTTTCTGCCTCCCCATCTGTTGAACCAGCTGCAGACACTCCCAGTCCTGTGGCCACTGGAAGGGCTTCAAAAATGTCCTCCTCGTCCCTGATCATAATTCAGCTGCCCTTCCTGACCCCGTTTGACTACAACTTGGAGGCTAAAGCTCGGGGGAGGAAGAAGGAGGTGACTGGAACGGAACCATGGACTGTGGGGGTGGGCACGGACAAGGGCCACTCTTCCTCTGTGAATGCCAGAGTGACCCCCGCACCTGAGTCCTGAGGAGTGCCAGGAGTTGGAGCCCTGAGAGGCTGGCCAGGCTTCCCCTCCTCCAGGACCGATGGGGCTGGTGAGTCAGGCTTGTTTTCTTTGAGGGGTGGTGAGAAAGTGAGGAAATGGGTTGAAACATTTTGGGGCCCAGCTCTGAAACATCACTTTTCCCCTCCCTCTTGACATTCAGCTCTCATTTCAGAGAAGCGTTTCCTGCTCAGGATGTTCCCCAGGACCCAGAAAATGACCAGGCTTCTCTGACTAGCCCTGCCTCATTGAGAAGGAAAGTAGAGGCCGAGTTCACTGCAGTACTGGTTGAGAGGGGGGTCGTCACTTCCTTGACCCTTCCAGGCCAGGCTTTAATGACTGGGTCCTTCTGCCTCCTCGGCTCCAGATTTCATCTACACTGCTTTCTGCTGCATTTCTGGACTCATTAGAAGCTGGCCTTGCTGTATAAGAATCCTCCAGAAAGGCTATCACCATGCATCAGAGACACACCCGGCATGCCCCTGTGTTCTGAACCCCAGCAGCAGTGGGTGGGAGGTAGGAGTATTTCCAGTCTTCATGGGAGAGTCACTAACCTCCCTGGGCTTGGCAGAGCTGCCCCCTGGCCTCCTGGCCTTCACTCTTGCTCAGGGATCCAGTCTCCACATCACCCGCTAAATGCTCTTCCAAATGCTGAAGCTCAAAGTTCCCTGCCACCTGCCTGTCACTTACCCCACCAACCCCTCGCCCTCTACTTTCTGCCTTACATTCCAGGCTTCCGGGCCACAGTTTCCCCTAAAGCAAATAGGTGTCTCCCTCTCTCTCTTGCCTCCGGGCCTTCTTTCCTGGTCTCTGTCCCAGTCACCTACCCTGCACTCTGCCCACCACCACATCCCCTCAAGTCCTGCTAGTATCCCAGGTCTCAATTTAAACATTACTTCCCTCTAAGAAGGAAGACTGCTTCCCAGCCTCCTTTGTCTGATTTGGGAGCTTTGCATAGTGTCCCGGTAGCACCCTGGTTCATCCTTGGTGACCCTTATCACACTGTTAGTCACCATGTATTTTCCATCTCTCCTGCTGCCCTGGGAACTCCTGGGGGGCCAAATTGCCTTTCCACCAGCATTTTCTCAGGATCTGGGCTCACGTCTGGCAGTTAGTAAAACCCTCATTCAGTATTTTTGGATTGAGTGAGTGAAACCGACTTGTTACGTGGCCGAGTGTTTCATTATGCCGTGACTTCTCTGACCCATAAAATAGGGTTATCTTAATATTACAGGCAACAAATGTCTTGACAACTTTCTGGGCTGGAGGTGAGAAAGCATTAGGGGAGAGGGGAGTTGTGACAACAGGTGGCAGATGTGTACCTTGATCACTTTGAATGAAACTTCATGTGGCATGACCTGTAGAACCAGCTCCTCAAGGGATCGAGGCAGGAGGATTGCTTGGATCCGGAAGTTCATTTGAGACCCTGACTGGAAAAACAACAACAACAATTTTAAATTTAAATATGAAGAGATATTTTATATCCCAATGCTGTAAAAATTAATTGGGGTGTTATTGGGGAATAGTTCTGTTGAATGCAGAAAGGGGTTATTTTTCTTCAGCAAAGACAGGTCCAAGCCCCAAAGTCCTCCCCTGAGGAGGTTCATGGAAGGCTGGGGTGAGTGCCTCCTGCTACAGGGCACAAAGTATGTCCTTCTCGAAGCCTATAGAAGGCTGATAGGCTCTTCTTGGCTCCTGTTGTCAGAACGAGAGCATTCCCACAAGTCGGCACGTTATTAGACAAAAGAAGAAAGGTCAGTGGCTCACTGTGGACTGCGCATATCCCGTGTCTCTCTGCCCTCTGGGAACTGTTCAGAGTTTGGGTTTTCACCTGGTATGAAAGTGCCGCCTAGACCTATGGAGTTGGATTTGAGGTGCGGGTTAGTGTTTCCCAGGAACACGTGGACCGGCCTGCTTCCCTCCAGCTGACAGGTGAGTTTCAGGGGCAGCCAGTCTGCAGTACTTGCTTTTCATGAGTTGTTTCAGAAGAACGCTGTCTCTGTTGCTTTCTGACTTCATCTTACACCATGATAGGAAGCTGTTCCATTCCCAGATAAAGAAATGCGCTTATCGAGAGTTTCTGTGGCCTGTGCAGAGTTCCACAATCATGAGGAAGGAGAAAGTGGACCCACCACCTCCACCCACCCTTGGGAGTTTGGGATGATTTTTTTCTGATTAACCATTACTCTACAATTAAAGCACCTCCAAATCTGGTGGTGTTGAGCATTTGTCAGACAGGGCATGGTGGAGGCGGTTTGTCTCTGCTTCATGATGTCAGGGGCCCCACCTGGGAAGACTGGGACATCTGGGAAGCCTAAATGGTGGGGCCTAGAACCAACACCACTCACATGTCTCGGATGACTGGAGTTGAGGTTCAGCTAGAACTGCTGAATCTTGAGCCTTCACTTGACCTTTGCATGTAGTGTGGTCTCACAGCATAGCTGGCTTCCAGGAGCCAATGAGCCAAGAGAGCCAGGTGGAAGCTGTTTTCCCTTTCCTACCTCGCTTGGGAAATCCTGCAGCATCACTTTCACCATATCTAATTGGTTCCCACCAACCTACTCAGGCATCCCAGGGTCAATGGGAGGGAATTGCATTCTACCTCTAGCTGGAGGAGCGACCAGGAAATGTTGTAGAAACGTGAGAAGGGAGCTATTGTGGTCACCTTTGGAAAATATGTCGGATACTCCAATTAGTATTCCCTTCCCCCACTCCAGAAAATATACCATTCTGAGAATGAATGCGATTCAGAAATCATTTTTACCAGAGACATCCTTGTGTCTAGGCACGGACATGCACTATCATCTCATCTCATGTCTATGACAGGTATAACAAATCAATTTCTGCACTATTTCTACTAAGTCCAGATGGGAATCCAGAAACCTCAAACAAGGTGCTGGATTAATTAATCAATTGTAGTTGGGATTGAGAATAAAAACCTTTTTCCATTTATGGGGAATATTCCTAACTTTCTTACTTTTACAAATTTTTGTGACTGTGAAAACCTATTTGGAAATAGACAAAATAATCATAAATTGATGAAAAATATATGACCAGTATAGAGATAATCAGTGATCATTATTAAATGAATCACAATTGATTTGGGAACTGGCTCAAAACATTAAAAAATAACCTTACTGATTTTTTTAAAATTCAGAAATAAAAGTTAATGTCACTGTTTTGTCATGCTTTAGCTCTTTTTCCCTACACTTTGGCTCTCTCCACCTGCCGCTTTGCAGCCTTGACTGTAACAGTTCTCATATCTGACGTCATGATCTCAAAGCCTCTTATACCTCTTACATTTCAGCTTGCATTCTTTCATTTGGGCTTCACAGCTGTGTTAAGAGATAATCAGACTTGCAATAAAAATGGCATTTACTGATTCAAATATATGCCCCAAATCATGTCACTGATAATACATATTGATCAATTTTTAGGTACCAGTTATCATTTAATCACTTCACACTATGTCAGTTAATCTTCATCACAACCCAAAAGTGAATATCATTAGCCCCATGCTGGCAGTGAAGGATGTAAGAGATGAAATAATTTACCCAAGACTGATTTTGGCTAATGGTGGAAGTGGGATTTGAACCCAGGTCAGTCAGACGCAAAAGTTGATAAAATCTAGAAGTAGAGCGTTCTCTTACTTCCTTTGAGAAATAAAATTTTATTCAGATCTAGTTTTTTAAAGTTATGATTTTAGCAAGGGAGCTGATTCGATAATTTGATGCCCATGTTTTACATTCATGGTGGTAGAGGTGGGGAAACATTGACTCCACTAATACTGGGGGAGAGGTCAAGACTGTTTTAAAATAGAAGCCCAAGCTTGCAGGTCCCAGGTGTCCTCAGTAGATGACCCCTTGCTCTGTGGATGATTCAAGGAAGGAAGGAAAGGCGAGGGGCTCGGCCTCATCTGCTCAAGCTGCCTGAGCCAGCATGCTTCACTGGGTAGTGCTGCACATCATAGGGACCCGTTATCACAGGACCCCAAGATCCGTGCTTATGCTGCCATCTCCTCAGTCAGGAACATTTTCTTTTCTGCCATAAAATAATTTCCACAGAATGGAGAATTACTTTCAAAGTACCTTTTAAGGGAGGATGGGGCAACCACTGGCAGCAACGACCAGAGGCTTCCACTTTAGGGCCCAGGACAGTCCTTGACCCAGTGTAGACCCACGGTGAGCTGCTCTCAGATGATGACCCATCTCCATCACTGCCACTCTGCAAGGAAAGAGATCCTGACTTTCACAGCAGGGAGATTCAGGCCACCCAGCCAGCCCCTGCCCCGCCTCCCTTTCCAGCTTTGTCCCAGTCACACTCTGACGTCTCCATCTTCCACCCCCAGTTCCCAGATATCCCTTGCTTTTCCACAATGGCCTGAGTTCGTGCACACTGTTTCTTCTCTTGCAAAACTCATCCTTAGCAGAATAGTGTCCTGGGGTCTGTTCTACCCAAGTTCCCTCCTAAGGGAAACTGGCTTCTGCTGGAGGACCCATGGCCAGGGATTGTGTCACAAGCCATCATCTTATTTCCTGGTTATAGCTAACTGGAATAAAAGTGAGTCCCTGACGTCCATCCACTGGCTAGTCAACCCCATAACCTAGGACCTATGGCTTGGTTCAAAAAGATCAGGCTCTCAGGAATTTAAAGTAAGACAAAAACAAACTTGCTTACTTTACCTACTCAGGAGTGATACTCTCCTCTGGGTGGTCACAATCCTTCATACCTCCTTACAGACCAGAGTCTCTAGAAGAGGACAATAGTATCTTGCATGATAATCCTAGGGTCTAGATCGATTCCTGGCCCTGAGCAGGGGCTCTAGAGATGTGTAGTGAGTCCACAAATTCAGGTCGGCAAGAAAAATTCACCTTCCTTTATTACCTTAAATCAGTTTAAGTCTGACTCTGACCTCCACCCTATGACATTGTCAGGGGTTTTTCCTTTTAATCGAACACCTAAAGTTACTAATTTGACGTTCACAACAATAAGAAGCAGTATGAGTTCTACTCCCATTTTTTAGATGAAAAAACAGAGGTGCAGGGAGTTTAGGTAACTTACTGCAGGAGCAAGGAGATCATGTCCCCGCTCTTAATCACTGCCTCTCAGATTTCTCAGTCATTATTGCGAAGCACAAATGAATGGATGTGTGAGATGCTGTTCTGAGCAGCAAGCCTTCCCACCATCAATTGGTCCCTTCCTTTTTGGTGTTTCTTAGCACTCATCACATTCAAATTTAATTGATCCATCTCTTTGGCAGGGCACTTTCTTGTGCCATTGATTAGCAGTCGCTCCTCAGGGCCCCTGGCCTCCAGAAATCTTTCTTTCTCTGTGAATCTGCCTGTTCTGGACATTCCATAGAAGTGGAATTGTGAAATATGTGTCCCTTTGCACCAGTAGATTGTTTATTTGAAAACAAAGCAAATGTCCTGGACTCAGCTCCTCTAACATGGAGACAGCCTGTTCATCTCTGTCTTCGCAGTGCTCTGAATTCACAGTGAATCATGAAGCAAATGTCTGGAGACTCTAGGCTGAGTCGGAGGCTTGCTGAGTGCTCGCTATGAGCCCAGCATGGCGCTAGGAGCTGGGGTCCAGCCTCCTCTCTCTCAGGAGCAACTGAAGCCTTCAATGTCCTCACTGCTCTCTATTGATCTCCCCAAAGGTGCAGCCACTGCACTTCCTGGGAGGCCCTAGACTAGCCAGGAACAAAGGTAATTAGCCCCACAGTGGGAATTCCATGCACCAGGCATTGGGGTGAGGTCTGTGTGCATTGAGAACTGTAGGGACAGGGAGACACCTGTGTAGGGCTGCAACACCTTTCTGTCCTTGTGGTTATAAGGCACACCCCATGTGTAAGCTTGTGGGGTTTCAGTGCCGCCCACCCCATACCCTCAGAGGCTGCCTGGGAAGGGTGCCTGACCTGGGTCATGTTCCTGTCTGTGGGGGCCCAGGAAGTGAGTCCTGCCCTGGCATTGACAAGCAAGGCCCTGCCTTTCTCTTGCAAGAATGTGGCTGTCTTGTCCTCGCTGCGGGCAGGGCGCAGCTGCCAACCTGGCTGCTTTGGTGCCTCAGGCCCACTCAGGACTCTTTTCTCACAAAGCCTGCCGAGTTGGCTCTGCGTTTCTAATTCAGATAGTTATTTGATTTCCACCTCAGAACTCAGCACCAGCATTCTGTGTTGCCAGCCTTGCCTCCACAGGCCATGGTGCAAGAAGGAATTTGGGTTCCTGGAGCAGGGTCCACCCCTCCAATTCAGGGGGTAGACATCAGGACAGGCTTCTACACCTGCTGACTGCAGCCCAGTCAGTAAGCAGGTGGAGGGGCTGTGGCATCAGAAGAAGCCTGGTTCCTACAGAGCCATACCACCTCCACAAGATGCTACAGGCTGAGACCAAGCTGGCCTACTCCAAATTCCTCATTCCCTCTGTCTGGCTCCAGCCTGCCGGGCCAGAGCAAACTGGAAGAGCATCATCCTTGTGGAGTTGTGCCAGGACGTAGGCACCCAAGATCAGGCTGGGCCTAAGTGGTGGAGGAAATTATTACTGGGCACAGATGGAGGGCTCAAAACTGAAAAGGGACCCTCAACTAGGTTGAGTGGGAGGCTGAAGGTGTAAGCCAGAAAAATGATGTAAATATGAAGGCTGTGGGTGGCTCTGTTCAGACCATGGGAAGGAAGAGCAGTCATGAGAACAGAAACAGGTTGGGAAGGGGTCAGGAGCTCCCAGGTGGCTGGTAGCCATTAATGACCACGTGGTCATCACAGGAGAGAAAAGCTGACTGAGGACACCAACATGGGATTGTGGCATCTGCCCAGGGGATTTTTTTTTTTTTTTTTTTTAGTTGTAGATGTACACAATACCTTTATTTATTTATTCGTTTTATATAGTGCCAAGGATCGAACCCAGTGCCTCACATGTGCGAGGCAAACGCTCTACCAGTGAGCCATGATTTCAGCCCGGGAGGATTTTTATGTGGGAATTCTGTGCATCCTAGGTTGAGAGTGTCAAGAAAAGTAGTGCTTCTTTCTCTGGGGACCTCAGAGCATGACTAGTCTGTTACTATTTTTAAGGTTAATTTGTCAACGGGGGGATTTCAAGACCATGCAAGTGGGATGAATTTAATTGAAACCCATGAAAATATTCATGTTTATAAAGTCTTAAAGTCTTTTTTTTCCACCCAAAGCCCAGGCCAGAACCCTCCTTGTTCTCTCTCCTTGGTGATGGGTGCATTCTTTATTCCTAGTTTATTGTCTC
The DNA here is from genome assembly GCF_902686455.1 of Sciurus vulgaris. Classification (NCBI taxonomy): domain Eukaryota; kingdom Metazoa; phylum Chordata; class Mammalia; order Rodentia; family Sciuridae; genus Sciurus; species Sciurus vulgaris. Next base: position 52,207,261 of record NC_136461.1, read on the forward strand.
GCCCTCGCTGAAGTACCCAGCTGATGTGGGCTTCCGGGAAGGGAGGGTTCTCAAATCCAATACCCATCTGTTTTAGGCCCAAGGCCTTGCCTCCCACATGATTGGTTAAAATTGAAGTCCCTTGCTTATCTAAGGTTGGAGGAATTTTCTAAGGAAGGTTCCCAGGGACCTTCAGCCACTCATGTAACCCTTCATTTTTCTGTTTCTTCCTTATTTTTGATCCGTGAAGACATCTCATACTTTTTTTCAAGTTCTAACGTGTATTTAAAAGGACCGTTGGTATGGTTTATTGAGCTTTTCTAGGTAATTTGTAGGGAGTTGGGAGATGTTTCAGTTTGCCTAGAAGCTGACGTCCTTTCTGCTTCTGCTCTTGCCCCCTCCATTCTAGCTTCGCAATAACCAATGTGATCTTTAAAGGAGGAAAAGAAACCAAACCCCCTTTGTTTTTCACTTGCATATGACCCTTCAGTGACTTCTCATGGCCTTCTGTTCATTATGATACTAGTTCGTACATCCCACACTCTTCTCCATTTCTCTTCTGTAATCAGCACCCCTTTTCCTTGGGGGAACTCCTCCCACATTTCTTTTTTTGCATTTTTGATAACTTTATTTTTTTATTTTTATGTGGTGTGGAGGATGGAACCCTGTGCCTCCCGTGTGCTAGGCAAGCGCTCTGCCACTGAGCCCCGCTCCGGCATTTCATACAACCCTGAGGCTCTCGGTCATAGTACCTCCCCTCACCTCTCTTCACCGTCACCCCCATCCTGGCTTCAGGGGTAGCAATATGGCCAAGTTAGGCTGATCACTGAACCATATCCCTATGGACAGAGTGATTGATCCGACAGGTAGGCGTGTGACCCAAGCTAGATCAGAGTGTTTCCTGATTCTTTTTGGGAGGTAGAGGGGTGACTTTCTCTTCCCTTTGAATCAGTATAAAGATGTTGGACTGAGCTGCAGTTGTGGCTCAGTGGTAGAGCGCTTGCCTAGCATGTGTGAGGCACTGGGTTCGATCCTCAGCTCCACATAAAAATAAATAAAATAAAGGTCCTTTCACAACTCAAAAAATAAAAATTAAAGAAAAAAGATGCTGGACTGGTGAATATCAGTGAATATTTTCCCTCATAGGTAGAACCTGATGTAAGAGAGAATGGGGTCAGATGCAAAAACACAGAGACAATTAATTCATGGAAAAGACTTGCGGGTGGGGAGCGCTGGTGATTGAACACAGGGCCTCGTGTGTGCTAAGCAGGTGCTCTAATACTGAGCCACCCCCACCCCCAAGGAAATCTTGATGACACTGAGCTCCTGGATCCAGCCATACTTGAAGCTTTAACCACAGACTTTCCAATTATATGAAGCAATAAATTGCTTTTTTTTTTTTTGCTAAGACAAGTTTGCTTTAGGTTTTTGTCACATTTACATGTGTCCCCCGAAAAGTCAAGTCCTTAATACAATACTCTAAGGCCCTGTGTGATCTGGTCGTTACCTATAACCACTCCTACTTGATACCAGTCTTTTCCGCTTTTTCAAAGACCCATCAATACGAAACTTCTTTTAGTTCTTCAAATGTGCCAGGCTCCTTCTTGTCCTGAGGACATGCTATTTTCCTGAATCGCTTTGCCTGGCTAATTCCTACACATCCTGCAGGGATCTGCCTGTAGGTCATGTCCTGACTAGGGCAGGCTTCCCCTTCCCCTTCATCCCCCGTGCTCTTCCTTCTAAGCACTCATCATGGTAATCAGGGACCAAGTCTTTGTTTGCAATGAGACAATTCCTTGTTCACAGTCCCTCTTCTCCACCAGACCATCAGCTTCATGAAGTTAGGAATCTTTTGTCTTAAACATACTGTGTACTTAGTGTGTAACCCAGTGCAGGGCACAAAATATACCCATTAATATTTGTGAAATTAAAAAAAAATGGAATATTTAGCATGTAAGCTCTTGAGCTCTGTGGGCTTTGTTAACTGATAAACAAACACTGGCCATCCCCAGTCATGATGTGACCACAGAGAGCAGGCAGCCTAACACTTAATTTAGTTGGGTCTTCTGACCTGGGTTTTGGTCTGCCCATGCCAGTGTGGACCTTGCTCCCAGGAGATGGCAGTGTTGTATAGCCTCTGGCTCATCAAGGCTCCCAAATACTTCTCTGAGGCCGTGGGAGCTTCGGGCTGGACCTTGTCCCGTCAAGACATGGAATGCCAAGTGCATGGTTCTCTGAAAGAGTAGTGTATGTTCAAAGTAGCTCAGAAACAGAGCCTTTGTTCCAGCAATGGAAGTTCCCAAATCCAAGACAAGCAAGCCCCTGATTGATGGATCTGCTTTAGTCTTCTGTTCAGGAACTCAGTCTTTTCCAAGATGACTCAAAGGCACTCTCGGTCTTTTCCAGTCTCCCAGGAAAGAAGACTTCAGATCCTAGAGTTGGTATCTCCTGGGACTGTGAGTGATTCTCTCTACTCACAATCTCTCTCTGTGAGTGCAAACCAGCATGACAGTCACACAGGTCCTTGGGTGGGTGGTTACAGTCCTGGCTCTATCACTTACTGTGTGGCCCAGGACACATCCTTTCCTTAGCTTCTCTCATGAAAACAATGTCTACTTCCCAGGCCTGTGCTGAGTGGTTAAACCTGCAGTGTAGACCCCCGTGGCTGTGTGCCTGGAGCACAGTAGTCAGTAGCCCTTTCGCTCCCTTCCCTGTTTCCCGCTCCCTCCCTCCCACCACCAAAGGCAGGGGGCAACCCAGAGAGTCCTCCCTGGCAGGTTTTAACTAGAAAATGTCTAAAAACAACAGCCTTCTTCACATCCCCCAGGCACCTTCCTATTCCAAAAGTGATTGGAAAACCAGATTACCAAGTGCCCATGTGATTGGGAGGTGTCCCAGTCAGGAAATCCCGGTAACTGGCCCATGCATGTGAGCCCAGCTCCCAATGCTCCCCAAGGTGGGGCCCCAGGTGCTCCTGGGAATTCCCTCCCTGGCCCGGAGGCCTTGACTCCTTTTTAGCCCATTTCTTTCTCTTATGATGGAGCATCTGGGCCGTAGTGCTGGAAGTGTTTTGGCCCTGGTGCTGGGACCCTTATCTCTGTGCTGTTTGAGCCCCATTCCTGTCACGTCAGAACCCATTAGAGACCCTTCTGCTAAGGCTTTTGAAGGGGTAATCGGTGTGTAGAGGGATGGACTGTGCCAAGTCAAGCCAGATGGAGTAAGTACTGGAGGCCCCAGATTAATCTCACTTGTCTCTTTTTTCCAATATGAAGGCTGAACCCGAGTGCTTGGCAGTCTCAAGACAAATTATACTTGTCAGCATCAAAGCAAAGTTCCCTTCCAAGCCAGAATATTTGCACTTTCTCTCTCCCCGTCTCCTCTCCCTCTTGCCCTCAATAAGAAGCTGGAGTAAAAATGGGGTGCCTATGAAATGTTGTGACATTTCTGCATCATTGTAATAATAAGGGCTCCTATTGGGCATTTACTGTGCACTAGGCAATGCACTGAGTTCACCACGTGTGTTCCACTCTGAATTCTCACCATAACCCCACAAGACAGAGTGTACTAATGGCCCCATTGTACAGATTAGGAAACTGAGGTTCAGAGAGGACGCCTGGCTCACCTACAGTGACTAGGTGGTGGGAAAAGGATGGAAACTTAGGTTTGTACTACTCCTACCACGGCACTAACCATCCTTTCATCTTAGGAATTCTTAATCTCTCTGACCAAAGTCTTTGCCTGAAGGGAGAGTCCAGCTCTGAAACCAAGACCTCAGGGTCCTGCTCCTTTCCATTGTTACAAGTTCTCCCTGGAGTCTTGAGCGGAGAGCAAGGGTCAAGGGTCAGGCTCCCAGAAGAGCACATCTTGGAGTGTATTTTTAAAAGCCTCATCTTTGAGATGTGTGGGAACAAAGATCCTGTGGCTAAATAAATTTGGGAACCACAACATGTAATTGATCCCTCCCAGAGCTACAAGGCCTCCTAGAGCTACCGGGCAAAGAGTCCTCAAAGGGAGCCAGTCAACTTCACTGTACAAGCTATTTCTCCAAATTCTCTCCCAGCTGCTTTTCAAGGCACCTCTAAAAGCCTTCATGGAACTTGTCCTCAGAAACCATTCTGCTCTAGAGCTTTGCTGCTTCAAGTACTGAGCTCAGCTTAGCACAGCAGCAGAGGCCAGGAACTCACTAGAAATGCGGAATCTGAGGCTACACCCCAGACCTGCTGAACTCCTAGGTGATCTGAATGCACTTCAGCCTGAGAAGCCAAGCCTCTGACTAGAGTCTAACCAAGCTAAGCTCAGGAGACCCGTTGGCTAAGTAGATAGGTGTCATTCAGTCACCCACTTTTGAATGACAATGAGTTTTGTACATTTGGTAAGCTAAATTTGAAAGAAAGAACCGGTTTCTCCTTTGCCCAATTAGCCTAGTCCCACAAGTAGACACAAACATGTCCCCACAATAAACAAACATGGCATGGAGAACAGAAGGACATATCTAACTAGGGCCCTGGCCCACCTATATAAGTTTTTGATAATTTCTCATAAAAAGATTTAGTTCTATGAACTATTTTTTTTTCCACCTTTATTTCATACAGTTGCCTCAGAACTGAGTTCCTGTCACTTGGACAGATATCCCAGGCCTTTGCACAGAACCGCATCTGGCAACCCACCATCTGCCACACCCACGGCCCTCTCTCCCCTACTCCAGTCTTCCATTTCCCACTGTGTCTCCCATTGACTGCACCCAGCCAGAATTCTGTGGACAAAGGAGCCTGAGAAATATTTGCAAGGATGGCCCATGAGACTCAGAGCAGAAATGGGGAAAGGGTCTGAGAGCAAGCAAGCAAATGACTTAACGCAAATGACTGACTCAAGGGCCTAGTGCCTATGTCAACGAGGGCCCAGTAGTTTTCTCCCTTGAGAATGAGGCTATTAGGCTGCAGCAGGGAACAAAGGAAATCTGGTAGGGAAAAGAGGGAATACTAATGGAGAAGAGGAACCTCAGGCCAAGAACAGAGAACCCGCTGGGCACGGTGGTGCATGTCTGTAATCCTAGCGGCTGGGGAGACTGAGGCAGGAGGATTGAAGTTCAAGTCCAGCCTCAGCAATTTACGAGGCCCTCAAGAACTTAGTGAGACCCTGTCTCAAAATAAAATATAAAAAAGAGCTGGGGATGTGGCTCAGTGGTTCAATCCCTGGTTTAAAAAAAAAAAAAAAAAAAAGAGCAGAGAACCTGCCGCCTCTCCAGGTTGACTAGAATGAGACCTTCACAGGCTTCTGGCACGTCCAGCTAGTGTTGCCTGTAGCACACGAAGCCCTGTGGGCAGCCTCCCGCGTCCATCCAGAGCATACCCCCCTCCCCTACCCCTTTACTGGTTCTCCTGGCTTTTGACTCCTTGTTTCCTGAGACTTCAGTTCCTGACACCAGATTCAGGGGATTTAGGACACTCTTCTTTGGTTTTGGCCCAGGCCTTCTCCTGGACCTGGTTGCAAAGTCTTTCATTACTCATTTCCCCAAAGGCTGATGCAAGATGCTGCCAAGAAGAGGATCAAGATGGCTGAGTCCCTGCAGGAGATCTGCAAAGCTCTTTTCGGGGGCATTTTAAGTTTTGTTCTCATTCTAATTATCCTAACTAGCGGGATGAACTAACAATCAGTTCTAGAATGGTTGTTCATTGCTGTATTGGGGATCAGTTTGGGGGATCATGTGGAATGTAAGGATGCAATGGACAAGGATGTGCCCATTTTTTTTCTGTCCCTTTCTCAAAGATCTCTGAGAAATTAACTTCCTTCGTTTGTTCCTTCTTTCTTTCCTTTCTTCCCCAAATATTTATGTGCCCACTGGGATGCAATGGTCTTTGTCTGTTTTGTGTTGCTGTAACAGAAATCCACAGACTGAGCAATTTAGGAAGAAATTTATTTCTCACAGTTCTGGAGCCTGGGAAGTTCAAAATCAAGGCCTTCTTGTTATGTCATGACACGGCAGAGGACATGATAGGGTGAGAGAGGATGTGAGCGAGGGCAGGAGCTAGAGAGCACAAAGCCACTCCTGCAAGAACTACCCTTTCCCATCAGCGTGGATTAAAGCATGAATCCACCGGTGAGGGTGGAGTCCTGTATAAAAATTCAGAATGTCCAGTAATATCTGAATTTCAGATAAATGACAAATAATTCTTTGAGTATGAGCATGTCTCCAATAATGTATACTACATACTTGTATTAAAAATGTATTCAGGGGCTGGGGAGATAGCTCAGTTGGTAGAGTGCTTGCCTTGTAAGCACAAGGCCCTGGGTTCGATACCCAGCACCCCAAAAAAAATGTATTCAGGGGGCTTGGGACGTAGCTCAGTGGCAGAGCACCTGCCTAGCACGTGTGAAGCCCTGGGTACCACTCCCAGCACCACCAAAAAGCGAAAAAAAAGTCTTCATTATTTATTGGAAATTTAAATGTTAACAGGATGTCCTATAGTTGAGCTGGTACCCCTGGAATTCTTAGGAGAAGTAGGAAAGAAGTTCCAGGTGCAGGGAGAGGCTGGTTAAATACCAGGAAGCAAGAAGAGCTCAGTGCCCTGGGGGAACTACAGATGTCCAGCGTCAAGACTGAGGTGTTCCCATGTCCCAGCTCAGCACCAAGGGATCTAAAAAGCTCCTCAAGAGCAGACTTGGAGTCTGTCTTTTTTGTGTGTCTCCTCCTAGAGCATCAAAGTGGCTGCCTGAGGGAATAAGGAGAGCTTCTGGGGTCCATTGCCCTCACCCCCCTTCCAGCCAACCCCATTTTGTATCACTCAGTAAATGTTTTGCTGTCAACTTCTCTGTCCACAGCCATTTCCTGTCATCTGAGGCGAAAGCTTCTAGGGTCATCTTATTATCACAGATGGACAGAACTGGAAGGGCCTTTGTATTTTAAAGATAATGCAAGAGTGGTTCAAGAAGAGGAAGTGGGTTATATCAAGGACACCCGAGAGTTAGTGGCAGAGCAAGCCTGAGAACTCACATCTGTGACACCCTTTGGGGTTCCTTTTTCTGCATCCCCTCACCACTATTTCCAAAGCTGTCTTTACCCATTTTGTCCAGATCTTGTCTCAGTAGACAGACTACATCCAAACCTTATCTTGTTATCTATCCACGATCATGTTTTCTCACCCTGAGTAGATTGCTAATTCTGAGAACCAATCAGATGCGTTTGATGCTTGAGGATCACGCCATTTTCAGTGGGGACTTGGGGAGCCCAGGTGAGTTGATGTCAAGCTCCGGATCCCAGAAGTCAGGGTTCAGCACAGGATTCTCACCACAAAGACAAAAGAACGCAAATCATTGGAAGAAGGGCTGAGCCAGGGCTCTAGGAGTCATCTCAGGATCAAACTGCAAAAACGGTCTTCTGGACCCCAGAATAGGAGCTGGAGGGGTCAGAATCTGGCAGAAACAGAATGGGATGAGTGAAAAGCCAGAGTAAGAGAAGAGGAAGTGGGGTGAGCATGGTTATGGGTTGAATTGTGTCTCTCCAAAAAGATGAACTTCTAACTCCCAGTGCATTAGAATATGACCTTATTTGGAAATAAGATCTTTACGGAAAAGTAAGCGAGTTACAATGAGGTCATCAGGGTAGGCTCTAATCTAATATGACTGATATCCTTATAAAAAGAGAAATTTGAACATAGAGACAGACATAGGTATAAGGGGAACACCAGGTGAACATGAAGGCAGGGATTGGGGTGTTGGGTCTACAAGCCACAGAACACCAGAGGTTGCTGGCAAGCCCCCAGAAGCTAGAAGAGACATGCAACCAATGGTCCCTCACAGCCCTCAGAAGGAATCAGCCTTTCAACACCTTGATCTTGGACTTCTACCCTCCAGAACTGTGAGACAATAAATTTCTCTTGTTCTGTACCACCCAGATTTTTGTGCTTTGTTATAGGAACTTTAGAAAACAAATACATGTGGAGTACATTGGATTGACCCAGAGTTCTATCACAGTTCTCTAACTAGGTGACATCATCCAGTTCCTTGGTTCAAAACCATCTCTAAATCAATAAATTCCAAATTTAGATCTTTAGACAAGGGCTCTGCCCAGAGCTTACTGTCACCCATTTGTCATTCACTTGTGCGACTTTTAGGATCTCAGTGTGGTTGAAATAGAAGTATTGATCTTGTCTACTACCATGATCATCTTTTTTCCCTCCTGATGTGATGGTTAATTGTATTTGTCCACTTGACTGGGTCATGGGGTGCCCAGCTATTTGGTTAGACATTTTTGGGGGATATATTTGTGAGGGTGTATCTGGATGAGATCAACACTTGAATCTGTCACCTGAGTCAAGCAAATCGTCCTTCTAAATGAGGGTGGACTTTATCCAATCTGTTGAAGGACTTAATAGAATAATAAGCAAAATAAGAAAGATTTTCTTACCTGAGTGTCTTTGATCTGAGTCATTGGTATTCTCTTGCCTTCAGGCTAGGACTTGGACTGGAGCTCAAATCATGGGTAATCCTGGTACTCAGACCTTCAGACTTGGACTGGAACTACAATGTTGGCTCTCCTTAGTCTCCAGCTTGCCTGCATATTTTGGACTTAGCCTAAGTAATTGCATGAGCCAATTCCTTATAGTAAATCAAGCTCTCTCTCCTGTAGTAGGACATATATATGTGTGTTCTGTTTCTCCAGAGAACCCAAGCTAACACATCTGGTTTTCCTAATTTCAATAAATAATACCCAGGCATCCACAAGCTCAAGCCAAAAATCTTGGAGTTATCCTTCAACTCCTTCTATCCAATGCACCTGAGAATGCTATCAATCCTACCTCAGCAACATATCTTCTCTACTTTTCTTCTCTCCTCTGGTGCCACTGCAGTCCTAGGTGTGATCTTCTCCCACACACCCACCCACCCAGATTACAGCAGTGACTTCCATTCACAAAGGTCCTTTCCTTTCTATATCACTCTAAGTAGTCATCTGCTCACACACCCTCTGTGGGCTGCTTCTCCTCTGTCTTACTTTATCCTCCCCCTCCCTCCTGCTTTATGGCTCACTTCTCAAACTACCTGCATCCAAATCTTAGTCCTCGGCCCTACTTTCAGGGATACCCAAAGTAAGATAAGACTTAATAGTTTCTTGATGCACGGATGATTCAATCATGGTAGACAATTTTAAAGCAATTTAAGATGCACTCTGCCACATGCTTGGAAAGTATCATTAAAGGCTATTTTCTACTCTTCCCCTTGTGGTGCTAGAGATTGAACCCAGCATCTCACAAATGCTAGCAAGTATTCCACCAGAGCTACATGCCCAATCAAGAGCTTGTTATGCCTATAGATTTATATTTTTTTGTTATGTTGCTCCATTTTGTTAAAATAAGTTTTCATTTGAATAGATAATATCCATATGAAAGGATAACTTAGATTTGCATGCCTAAAATTTGCAAGGTGCTTTCTCACGGAACTCATTTGCTTGTTGAGTTCTAATGATTCCGTCTGTGTGAATTTAACCAGAATACTCCACTTCTTGTTCCCCTCTCATATAAAATCAGTGTGTTAGGTGAATACTTTCTGAAGTGCATTTTAGTACTGAGGTTCTGTGGGTCTGTATGCAAGACTAGGTTGTGTTTACAGCTAGGGCAAACAGAGCCCTGCTTAGAGGTGGGGACACACACCCACCCCTCAACCCAGAGGCAGATGTACTACGAAGCTAGTGAGAACTAAGCTTCACTCACTCTGGTCCTCTAAGGATCTGGGAAGGGTCTTAGCAATGTGCATATCTGCTTTTGTAAAATGCACAATCATAATAAAGTATCCCTCCCTTATCTATGGGGGAAATGTTTCAAGATTCCCAGTGGACACCGGAAACTGCAGATAGTGCCAAACCCTTCATCACTTCCATACCATGACAGTTGATTGGATAACTGAGGTGGCTATTAAGTCAATAACAGGTAGGTAACGTATGCAGCATGGATATGCTGGACCAAGAATCTATTTACATCCCTGAGGACAGAGTGGGGCAGTATGAGATTATATCATGCTTCTCAGAATTGTGAGCAATCTAAAATTTATTTCACTTCTGAAATTTTTCATTTAATATTTTTAGATTGCAGTTGACCTTGGGTAACTGAAATGCTAAACAGTGAAATTATGCATAATGGGGAGACTACTATATAATTTCTTACTGGATGAAGTTCCCCAGGCTATACAAGCCTGACTGTGCCCCTAGCATTGTCCTGTGTCCTGAGTAAATTCGTAGTAGCTTCACACTGTGGCCACATCCATCTGCAGTGGCCATAGCCTGAAGGTTCACATGGAAAGGTGAAATTCTTTCACTGCCCACTGATTTGTCACGCAAGTAAGCAACCAGTACATCCAGATTTCAAAATGACTCTCTCTTCCCAGTCCCTGAACTGACTCAGCTGTACGAAAATTATCTTTTGGATTTTAGAATCTGAATGGCTCTAAATTCCATTTTCTGGGTTTTACTGTGTTTATTTAGATGCTTAATCAACACACTTTAATCTAGATGACTTCTATCTGCTGGAATTGGCTTCAACAACAGATTGATTATGCTTGTTAGATAGCCTCTTGGCCACAAAAAGGTGTTGGATGAATCAGCTCCACATTATTTATTTGTTTTTAAAGTTTATGTACAATTTGTTGTGTGCCAGGCACTGGGTTAAGAGTTGCATGTTGTTTTAACCCTCTGAAGAAGGTTGTAAGATTTTATTTGCTTTATACAGATGAAGAAAGCAAGGTCCGTAGAGGGTAAGAAACTTGCCCCAGATCACGTTGCTAAGAATTGGTGAATAGATTCAAATAAGTATTTAATCTTAACTATTGTAAAATATTACCTTTAAAGGCAGGTAAAACCTCCCAGCAAAATTTCCACAGACTTTTGTAGCTGATGCATTTGAGGGACACCAAGCTAAGATCTTGATATGCTTAATAAAAAAATTCTTCTGTTTTGTATTCATGTTTTATAAGCGACTGTCATGCTGTCTACGCGGTGGAATCATCCACCCATTCCTCCATCCACCCGCACAGCCATGCATGCATCCGTCCATGTGTCCATCCTACAGCCCTCCACGTGTCAGCCCTATGCCAGGTGACCGTCATCTCACAACCATTCCCATGACACACCATCTTTCTTGTCAGGTCCCACACTCAAAACAATTTGCTGCTTCTCTGTCCAACCAAACAAGTCAGCTAGCTCAAATTCCTCATCTTCAAAGTCTTCTCTTATTATATTAACCCCAAATAAGCACAATCTAACTGCATATTGAATGTACTATTAAGAATAATATTATGGCATTTGCAGATAAATGGATGGAACTGGAGAATATCACGTTAAGTGAAATAAGCCAATCCCAAAAAACCAAAAGCTGAACGTTTTCCCTGATACGTGGATGATGATATATAATAGGGGTGGGGTTGGGGGATAAGAGAAGAATGGAGGACCTTTAGATTACACAGAGGCAAATGAGAGGGAGGGGGATATGAAAAATGGTGGAATGAGACAGACATCATTACCCTATGTCCATGTATGATTTCACAAACGGTATGAATCTACGTCCTGTACAACCGTAGAAACAAAATGATGTACCCCATTTGTGTACAATGAATCAAAATAAAGCTGAAAGAATCTTAAAATTTTTTTTTTAATTTTAAAAAACTGGAAAAAAAAAAGTCTTAGAATTTGACAGATTTGACTTCACATTCTATCTCTGCCCCCTCCACAGCTGTATAACAAACTGCTCTTTCTCAACCTCTGTTTTCTTCATGTATAAAATGGAAATAATAAAAATAATAATGAAAACAGTAATAATGATAATAGCAATCTCAAAGATGGTTGGAAGATTAAGAACATGAATGTAAAGTAGCAAGTGGTGGATGCTTAATAAACATTATTTCCTTCTTTCTTTCTGATGCATCTTCCCTTTCCAAAAAGAGGACCAACTGACTCATATCCAGATGATTATTTAACAAGCATAGATCACGTCCCTGGTAAGAAGACTATCAGTTCCTCAAATACATAAGCCAAGTCTTACACGTCTTTCTCCATGTGTGGGGATTTATATCAAGGGAGATGGCAGAGTAGATGCCCCCTCAATAGTTGTCATGTCAAATGTAACCATTTCCTTTGGTTGTCAAGAAACAAAGGAGCCTGGAATCTGCTTAGGAGGTCCTCAAGGTCCCTGTGCAGGCTGGGGCTCCCACGTGCCTGCTAGTTCTAAAGCCCCAGCAAGATTCCCTGGGATCCTCTTCATCGTGATGACTCTTGCCAGGTTGGTCTGACAGTAGTAGCTTCCCCCAAGATGTGGGGAAAGGATAAAGGCCAAGTGAGAAGGAAAGCAACTGCAGAAGCCATGTCCTGAATAAACGTCACCTAGAATCCTAAACCTCTTGTCCATCAGTCTCTCTCTCCCTCCTCCTCCTCCTCCTCCTCTTTTTTCTTGTTCTTCTTCCTCCTCCTCCTCTCCTCCTCCTCCTCCTCTTCCTCCTCCTCCTCCTCCTTCTTCTTCTTTTTCCTCTTCCTCTTCCTCCTCTTCCTCCTCCTCTTCCTCCTCCTCTTCCTCCTCTTCCCCCTCCTCTTCTTCTTCTTCTTCTTCTTCTTCTTCTTCTTCTTCTTCTTCCTCTCTCTCTCTCTCTCTCTCTCTCTCTCGTGTGTGTGTGTGTGTGTGTGTGTGTGTGTGTGTGGTACTGGGGACTGAACCCAGGGCCTCCATATGCTAGGCAAGCACTCTACTACTGAGCTACACCCCCAGCCTCCTCAGTGTCTTTTAATGCCAAAACTAAAGAAGTCAGACTGAGCACCAAGCTGGTGGAGGAGGGGCAGGCCAGGGAGCAGCCCTACACAGGGACTAAGGCATCACTGGACTCAACTGGCAAAACAGAAATCGGTCCTACTTCTACCGAGAGAGATAGTATCTGTCAGTGGGAATGAAAAACACTTGCTAGCCCAGGCCCATCTCTGTTGAGTTTTTGTGAAACTGACAGTTTATGAGAGCCATAATCTGCTGAAGTTCTGAAAGCTGTGGAATGAATGCCTGGTTAGAGCCACTGATTGGAAATTGACAACTTATTTTATCATCTAATTTTAAAAATCTTTTAAGTGATTCTTTAAGAAGTCTACTTCTAGAAGTCAGCAAAGAAAATGGGAGAACCAGAACCCCAGGAAGTGTAGAAATATTGTCAGATTTTTTTCTGTACATTTATTTTGCTTTAGCTAATAGACAAGAATCTGTAATTAGGCTATTTCTATAAACAGTATTTATTCATAGGAAGTCAGTATTTATTCATAATATTTATGCAAAGGAAATCCTAAGCCCCACCTAATAACTGTTGAATAAATAATTAAAGAAGAATGATTTGAAGACCCAGCAAGTGATTGCTACTGGGTGTGCCCCTGGCAAGCAGGGATGGATGCTGTTTACCCAGCCTTCCTGATGGGGTTTCCCTGGGGGCAGACTCCAACTCAGACCCAAGTGCAGATGGGAGGCATCTCAGGCAGCTCAAGTGGGGATGGGGGAGAGAAAACAGGGATGGGAGGTGACTTAGAAAGGACACAAATGGAATCACTTTCCCTCTGTGGGAAGTCGGCCCCCGAAACTCTGGGAACTAACATACCTGTCTTAGGGTCAACCTGCCTGAGCAGTGGAGGAGGGGGCATTTACACACCAGCTTCCATGAATCACCAGTGGAGGGCTGCCCCAGGGGGTGTTGATTCAAAGATCTGTCTGTCCTGCCTGCTACATGCTCAGAGGAGGTTCTCCATTCAAAACAGAAGCAAGAGAGAAAAAAGGTCTTAAGGCAAAGAGAGACAGATGCTGAACAGGGGCCAGTTCACCCTGCAGCTGGAATTCTGGGGGACGCAGCAGCCTCTGATACCCTGCACAATTGCTGAGGAGCACAACCAGGCACTCCGTTTCTTCTACTATATGAATGAATCCACAGCTGCCTCCATCTTGGAGTGGCCACAGCAAATGGAGAAGAGGTAACCCATGGTTGCGACAAGCAATGGCAGGGCACCAAGCGTGGACCTTCTCCATGCCCGAGGCTTTGGGATACAACTATACTACATCTTTGAGTTGGGGCTTGGAACTGTGATGGAGATGAAGAGAGGACTTTAAAAAATTCTTAAACCAGCTACAGCTGGAGTGGCAACAGGACCACTCACCAAGGTCCAGAATGCTTTCTATCGCCATCCAGGAAACACTGCCAGACAGATGTCTCTGCATCCTACACCCAGAATGACAAGCAGCCCCTTGTTTGGGAACAAATTCATTTAGTGCAGGAGGCAGTGCTTACCAAATTAGAACTGGATGTCAGGAGAGGTGAGGAGAAGATGGGGTCAGAAGAGGAAAGAGTTTGAGAGAAAGAAAACTTCCAAGCTCTGTGGCCTTCAGGAAGCTTCCAAAGTGCTATGAGGCCATATGGTGGCAGTTGGGCACAATGGTGAGCCAACTCTGTCTGGATTCTAAGTCTGCTTTCATTATCTGCTAGCTGCTGGCCTTGGGGGTTGTAAAGCTCAGCCTTTGTTCTCTTATGATGCAGAAGGCTTATCCTGACCTCAAGGCTTTGTGAAGTGAGAATGACATGAAAGAAGAGATGCAAAGCCTTTCCACCATCTGGTGGTAACAGGTCTGCTGGGTTCTCAGTACCCTCCATGCCTACACAGCAATGGGCGAAGAGTAGATGCGTGAGAAATAATGTCAACTTGAGTTGAGTCTGTCAATCAGCTCATCACCTTCTCCCCTTCTACCCAAGATATATTCGGTTCAATTCCAATGTCCTGAACATGTAGAACTTGGGTTGAAAAATACTCTGCTAGAGACTAGACTGGGAAAATATTTATTCATCTCATCTTTGTGCCAGCACTATGGTAGACACTTTCTATGGAGAATTTTATTTTATTCTAAAAACAAGTATTAGGGTGAACTATATGGACTTGCAATTTCTATAGGTCAAAATAGTTAAATATTAGCAATTTCATATGCTTCTACCCTACACATGGGTTGGGTCTTATTATTCTCATTGTACAGATGAAAAAAAATCTAAAACTTGAGAGGGAAGTAACCTAATCGCGGTCTCATAGACCAGGGCTTCTCAAACTGTAATGTGTGTGGGAATCACTGGGGACCTTATTAAAGTGCAGGTTCCAATGCAGTAGGTCTGGGAAGGTGCTGATAGTCTATTTCTGCAAGTTCCCAGCTGATTCCGGCTGGCCTGCGGACCACACACTTTGAGCTGTTGATTTGGATTTATCTGACCCCGAGAGGGCCCCTAGCATTGAGACAGGGATCAGGTAAGGAAACTACCAAGCAAGCATTCTGCACTTTATTTTTTAATAAAGGGACTTTCCTCTCATCCAACTTTATTGAGCTCCTACTCTGCATTGAGCATGTGCTAGGCACCTATTTGCCAACCAAAGGAGAACTCCAGGTTCTTTTCCTTCCTTCCCTTCTCCTCCTCTGTCCTTTCTTCCTCCCTCTTCACTTCCCTCTTTCTTTATCTCACCAAGTCGAAGAGGAATTGATTGGAAGTCACAGAATTTCCAGATACTCTGGAGGATCCTGCTTGGAAGAGAGACTAGAACCAAGACCGCTCCAAAGGGTCAAGAGCTGGAACCCAAACTATCATCCTCTAGCAGGAGCTGTGACTGGGACACTTCCTCTGGATTCAAACATGGCCACTCCAGCCTCATAACTACTACTATCAAAGAATACTAATGACCTTCCATGATTCATTACCCTTAATGAGCCCATGTCTAAAGCAAGAATTTCATTTGGCTGATTTGGAGTTACATGCCTGGTCCCTAGCCATCAGAAGACCAGGAGAAGGAGGAAGGGCACACTGTTCCTTGCAGGTCACCTGTCCTGGACACTCCTCTAGGAGAAAAGGCGAGAATGTTGGATAGCCCAGCCTGAAGATGTCCTCTGCAGCTATGCACAGCTAGCCTCCTTTATTCTGCCTTCTAGAAAAGAGAAAATAACTCAACTGCCCTGCAATTACTGAGAACCTCAAAGAAAAACGTGAAAAGTATAACTTAGTCTGAAAGCCTAATGACCCCAAATGAAAAGGTGCCAGGCCTTTTCTTCTACTCAGCTACAGAAAAAAAGGGAGAAAGAGGCCGGAGGTGGGAGGTACTTGTTTTTGAATCTGTTAGAAAAAGCTTTGAGATACTTTTTGATAACCAAACGACTCTGTAAACAAATGGGGCTATAGTTTGCCATGAACTGAGGAACATATAAAAAAAAACCTTCCTTCTTTCCTTCCTCCCCGCTATGCCTGTATACAGTGATTGTCTAATGAGCACTTGCTACGTCTCAAGACCAACGCTAGATGCAGAGGAAACAAAAATGAACAAGATAAAACTCCTAGGGAGGGGGTCTGAGAGGATGCAATTGCAGGATAGGATTGTGATAACCATGAAAGTAAGTTATAGTACAGTTAGTGCTAAAGGGCTCTGAGAACTGAGGAAAGCTTTTTATTTAGGTGAATAAAGCGTGTCTGCAGCTGGTTGGCAGATTTACTACTAAAAACAAAATGTTCTTAGCAGCTACAGTCTCTGATATTTTCAAGGCAAAAATGCCCCTGCCCTGCCCTGAACTTACAGAGCAAGGCACTTTCCATTGTTACCAGTAGGGGGGGACAACACAAAGGCGTGAAGCTGGTTCTTGCCCACGTTTCAACCTCCAGGAAACATCTAACCTCCCTGTGAAGGAGCTGGAAAAATAGTCTGGCAGTAAATTCCCCCCCCCCCCCCCCCCCCCCCCCCCCCCCCCCCCCCCCCCCCCCGTTGCAGAAAGTTGTTTCAAAACTTTACAGTCTGTTCTTAGGGAGTAGGTCCTTCTAGTGAGGGAGGAAATTCACATAAAAAAATCAGGTCCAATGTAAAATCAATGGGATTTAGGCTAAAATAACAAGAGTCAAGGGACCAAAAACCTAACAAAAATATTTCTTAGTGTTAAGATATAATGTGTCTTTATGAGTCGAGTGATCGGCAGTATTTATAGAGCAACTACTTGGTGGTATTCTAGGGATTCAGGGGACTTTAAAGCAGGCAACCCTCCTTCAAGAGAAATATATCAAGGGTTTTTTCCTTTTTGTTTGTTTGTCTTTGTTTTGTTGAATTTAACACTTTTTATTCTGGGATCTACCTTATAGGCTATAAACAGTGAATGAGATCTGCAGTTATTGCTTCTACAATACAATTTTGAGTCACTGATTTATGCAAACATGTCCACACTCAAGAAAATGCAAGATTATTTCCATAGTTATCTCATTAATTTATCAATTAATCAATGGTGCATAAGCATGTATGTGTTTGTAGTTCTTGGTTGGCATCCTGGGGGTACTAAGATCATGAAGGCACAACTCCGTCCAGAAGAAAATTGCAATCCAACAGAGAAGTCAAATGGTAAAAAATACATTATCGATTAACCACAAAAAGAGCCAGGTGGTGGTTTGAGTGGACAGTCCAGTGACGGAAGGTTGTCTAGCACAGGGGATGAAGATGAGTTCTCAGGTCAGCTGATACCATGGCTCTCCTGTACTGGAAGGTGGACCCAGGCAAGTCATCACCTTCACCAGGAAGCCTGTGGGGCTCTAGAGACAGAATGCTGGGTTTGATCCTGGAATCAGCACCCCATGCCTTTGGAGACTTGTATAAGTTCTCTGCTCTGAACCTCAATTTTCTTATCAATCATGTGAAAATTGAAGCTACAGTATTAATTTAATGCGGTTATGAGGATGATCATTTAACCATGAAGAAGGTTGGGTCCACTGTCCAGTGGCGATTAACTCTTATTATGCTGGTAGTGCCTCAGTTCTTTCTTCAGTAAACTGGGGGTAATGACGGTTCACATTTCATGGGACTGTTCGAAGGCCAAAGTGTAGGGAATAAAGAATGGAAGTTGCCAGGCACAGCTCTTGGCATAAGAGTATCCAGAACAAGTGCTAGCAGAAGAGACCCAGCACCTCATGGCAGGGTCATCAGGGGAGGCTTCCTGCAGGGAAAGAGATCTGAAGGATGAACAGTCTTTGGAGAGAATCTGGAAGGAGATATTTTAGTTGTGGCCTGAACAGACAAGTGAGGCATGGAGGTCAAAATAGGAAAGGCATGCTCCAGAGAAGGTGGAATCAGGG
The DNA here is from genome assembly GCF_902686455.1 of Sciurus vulgaris. Taxonomy (NCBI): domain Eukaryota; kingdom Metazoa; phylum Chordata; class Mammalia; order Rodentia; family Sciuridae; genus Sciurus; species Sciurus vulgaris. The sequence goes on from NC_136461.1 coordinate 52,225,363, forward strand.
GTGAAGCACCTGCTCAAATCAGAAACCTAGAAAGCCCACTAGACTCAAGGATGGTCACATTACCACAGCCTAGATTGTGGCTGTCATGACACAAACTGCTTCAACAAGCCACTTCCCCATCTGGGCCCCAGATCCTGGATCTGTAGGGCTGGGGAGCAATGGTTCTTGACCAAGGACTCTTTCAGCACTAACATTCTCTATCTAAGCCCAAGTTTGTTCCAGAGGATTAAGATAAACGGATGAGTGTGCATGTTTATACAACCCCCAGAGGTTTCTAAAATTCCCATGTGAGTGTCCCCGTGCTTACAGCTGGAGACAGAAGTTTCCTTCCAGTCATCCATTCTTTCATTCTTCCATCTTTCAGCCACCAAACATTTATGAAGCACCTACTGTGTACCAAATACAGTTCAAGATGCCAGGACTTGCATTCTAAATCTAAGGCCTGACCACATCCCTGTGCTGCTGGGTTATTTTCCATGATCTTTGTTGTAGTTTGGATGTGATGTTTCCCCCAAAAGCTCACATGTGAGACAATGCAGGGAAGTTCAGAGGAGAAGTGATTGGGTTTTAAGAGTCTTAACTTAGTCAGTGAATTACTCCCTGATGAGATCAATTGAAGTGGCAGGGTGTGGCTGAAGGAGGTGTAAATTGGGGCATGGCTATGGGGTATATATTTGGTATCTGGAGAGTGGAGTCTCTCCTCTCTCTCTCTCTCTCTCTCTCTCTCTCTCTCTCTCTCTGCTTCCTAAGGATGTGAGCTGCTTCCCTCTGCCACGCTCTTCCACCATGATGTTCAGCCTCACCTCGAGCCCTGAGAAATGGAGTCGGCCTTCTAGGGACAAGGAACTCTGAAACCATGAGCCCTCAAATAAACCTTTCCTCCTCTATAGTTGTGCTGGTTGGGTCATTTGGTCACAGCAGCGCAAAAGCTGACCAATTGTCAAGTGCAGACTCCAGGCCTCGTGCCCAAGGTACTCCCCGGCCTCCTTGCTATAGTTCATGCAGCTTCCCCGCTCTGGTTGTTCATCCCAGTGATCCAGACCAGCCAACATCTAATGGTCCAGATGCTTTCTGAAATGTCTCTTCCTCTCTGCAGTGGTCACTGGACCTGTCTTGGTCCCATCATACCCCCTGCCAGCGCACTGTTCCTCCCTTGTGCTCCCACGGTGCTTCCTACCACCTCTGACCCTGTATCTGTCACTACTTTAGTTCATCGTTGGCGTGGATTTCTGTTCTGCTCGGCTTTCAATTCAGTGAAGCAGGAACTGTGTTTCGTTCATCTTTGTAACCTCAGCGCTTAGCATACTGCTTGGCATGTGAGAGAGCTTTATGTTTATGATGAATGAGTTCACTGAAGCTTTGGAAGTGAATCAGAATGATGATGTGAATAATAATGACATTAATCGCGACTACCTTATATCATGTACTTCTTACATGCCAAACTCTGAGCCAAGTGCTGTACATCTCTGATCTGTTTAGTTTTAATCCTCATGATGCACAGTGAGGTGGGGGCCTCGGGGTTTGGTGAGAGATAACATCTCTGGAGTCGGAGAGGCCAGGGTTTGGATTTTGGCACCAGATGTTCATTGTACACTCCCGTATTTTGTGCCCTGCAAGAAGGGGCTTAGCTAAGGGGCAAGCAGAACTGGATTTTCCCTTTTTTGGCCAAGCCAAGCACTCTAAAACAGGGCTCCACCCTATGGGCAAACACTGATCTTAGCTAGCTCTGCCCCTTGCCAGCTGTGTGGCCTTGCAAAAGTTACTCACCCCTACTTTTGGCCTTGACTTCCCATCTGCAGATGAGGCTAGAGCCCTCCTCAAAGTACTCTTGTCAGAGTGGGTTGGTTGAAGATAGGCACTTGTCTCAGACATGTATTCAAATATACTACTTATTATTATCAGTAGAATAATCGTCCTATTTGCTAACAAAGAGAATTTAGAGAGCAAAGAGTTGGTTGAGAATAGACTGTGCGGGGCATGCCTCCAGTTAGAGCTTACAGTAGGAACCAGGAGAGGCAAGACTGGAGACACGGGGCAAGAGCAAGGTAGAGGAAAGGCTGGTCGAGTGCCAGGCGTTTCTGAAGGGTTAATCTGGAAGAGGCCTTAGGCTTGACAGTGAGCCATCATGAGTGACCTTAGAATGAAAAGTGTCCTGCTGGCCATGGGAGAGGAAGTCGAATTGCTGAAGGTCAAGGAGTCAGAGGGTGATAAGGTGGAAATAGTAATGGTGGCTCTTCTTCAGAAATTAGATTGTGGAGCACTCTGGTCTGTTCATGTGCCCCAGATTCATATGCTGTAAAATCCTGACATCCGAGGTGATGGCAGCAGAAGGTGGGGCTTGGAAAGCGATTACTTCATGGGGTGGGGCTCCATGAATGGGATTAGTGCCCTGATAAAAGAGGCTGGAAAATCAAAACTACCCTACGATTCCATCTCACCCCAATTAGAACGTCTATTATTAAGAATATAAGCAACAATAGGTGTTGGCGAGGATGTGGGGAAAAAGGTACATTCATACATTGCTGGTGGAATTGCAAATTAGCGCAGACACTCCGGAAAGCAGTGTGGAGATACCTTAGAAAAGGTGGAATGGAACCGCCATTTGACCCAGCTATCCCTCTCCTTGGTTTATACCCAAAGGACTTAAAATCAGCATACTGCAGTGATGCAGCCACATCAATGTTTTAAGCAGCTCAATTCACAATAGCCAGATTGTGGAACCAACCTAGATGCCCTTCAATAGATGAGTGGATAAAGAAACTGTGGTATATATACACAATGGATTATTACTCAACCATAAAGAAGAATAAAATTATGACATTTGCAAGTAAATGAATGGAGTTGGAGAATATCATGCTAAGTGAGATAAACCAATCCCCAAAAAACAAAGACCAAATATTTTCTCTGATAAGTGGATGCTGATACACAATGGGGCAGGGGTAGGGTAAGGGAAGAACGGAGGAACTTTGCATTACATAGAGTGAAATGAGGGGAGGGGTGGGGGTAGGGGGAAGGAAAGATGAAGGAATGAGATGAACTGCATTACCCTGTGTACATGTATGATTACACAAATGGTGTGACTCTGTATCACGTATAACCGGAGAAATGAAAACTTGTACTCCATTTGCATATGATGAATCAAAATGCATTCTGCTGTCATGTATAACTAAATAGAACAAACAATAAAAGAAATAAAAATTTTAAAAAAGAGGTTGGAGAGAGAGATTCCCTGCTCCAAGTGAGGACACAGCAAAAAGGTGATATCTATGAATCAGGAAACTGAATCCTCGCCTAGCACAGAATCAGCCTTGATCTTGAACTTTCTAGCTTCCAGAGCTGTGTGAAACAAGTTTTTGCTTATATGCTGCTACTCAGTTGATGGTGTTTTGTGACAGCAACCTGAAAAGAGTAAGAAATGAAGGGTCAGAGACAAATAAGTGGGTTGCTTTAGGGGTGTTCAAGATCAGTAAACACCTTCTCGCATACTTTATTTAAGGTGATGGGGCATCATCTTCCAAGGGTCAGATCAATGGAACTCTAGGAGAACACAGACCCCTGTCTAAATCTCAAATCTACCTGGAGAATCTGGTCATCTTTCCAGACTCCTGGGATGCCAGGAGGATGACCCGTCTCAACTACCCAACTCTTGCATGGGACTTCCTTTTATTGAAGGGGAGAGGAGAGTTGAGCGGGTACACACATATTGGACAGAGGACAATCAACAGAATGCAGATGGAAACATACGGGGATGAGATCCAAGACCCAAGTGGAGGATTTGTCCTGGTGGGTGCTGGGGATGGAGAAAGCAAGGGTGAAGATACACAGACAAGCCAGGGGTGTCGTCGAATGAAACCCAAGGGCCTCTGGATGGTCTGTCTTTCTTGGAAGAGTAAGAGGCAAGTAATGCTAAGAGTCCCAGAGATCTAGAGGCTCACTATAGTGACAGTTTATTTCTTTTGATGTTAAGTCCAGACAGCATGAGGTTGGGAGGGGCTCTGCTCTGATCAAGGACCAGGACCCATCGTTTCATGGCTCCCTTATCCTGTGGGATCTCAGAGTTCTTTTCTGTATCTTTTGAACCCCTTGGCAAACGCAGGAAAAGGGGCAAACTCTGGGGGATCGCGGAGGGCATCTTATAATCCACCTTACTTTTGTCCATACTTCAAGGCTAAGCATCAGTCACATGACCATTCCTAATGCAAGGGAGTCTTGGAAGTATCATCAAACTGTGCACAACACTATCTTGCCTGCATCCTTAGCACCTGACATGATGTCTAAAATGTATGTTCGGTAACCACTATTAAATAAATACATAGATGAACGTGATTTAATTTGCTCCTTACCATTATACTCTCTACTGGTACCCTGCTTTGACCTTCCAAGATGACATCAAACCTAATGTCCTTAATATCAGATAAAGGTTGAGCTTGTGCTTAGAACTAACTATTCTTCCTGCTGATACGATGTGGGCATCCATGCAAAATCTCTACACCTGTCTATTTGCTGCCTGGGGTTAGACCTAAAATCTGCGATTAGTGAACCTGGCAGAGTAATACTGATTTGTTCTTAGAGAGATAATGATCAGGGTCTTTCTTCCAAGGCCCAGGGCTATAGGAAGTTGAGCTAATCATCCAACAAGTACATTAGCAACTACAATTTCCAACCCAAGTATGCGATAACCCACCCTTGATTTTGCTAACCAGACCCTACCTGAACTTGCCAACCCCCTGTGAAACTAGCTAGTACCAAGATGAATAGACAAGTCACTAATCAAGCAAACCAGTCTCCCAGTTAATCTAACTAGTTCCTAATCAAAACAATTGGCCACAAAGTACCAGAGATTCAACTGTGTTCTGCTGAGAATATTTAAAACCCAAGACTGGGATTAATCTTTTCCGTGAGTTTTATAATGGCTCTTTTTATGGATATCATGAACTCTAGAAAAGGAAGGAAATCTGGTGATATGAGTCATAACTTCCCTAAAGGGCAAATAAAGGGCTCCTTATCGGGCTGGCAAAGCTGGCCTGCAACGGAGCATGACGTGGAACCATGTCGGGCAGGGAATGCCAGGGATATTTTTATAAACAACTCCAGAGCTATCAACAATGTGGGGCTGGCGCAGAGATTCCCTTATTTGCAGATGATATTTCATGAATAAGAGTGCCCGCCAAAGAGAGAGGGTGCCAACAAGCCCAAGAAGGAACAAGGAAGCAGGCAGATGCTTGTAAAATGAGCCAGTGTCGCAGACCTGTGCAGACATGGGGTTGGGCTGTCAAATTCCACCTGCTCAGCCTGGTGCAGGGCAGCCAGTGGGATAGCAGAGTGCTCAGTAAACGTCAGGGGGTGGGGTCCCAGTGCCAGGAGCCCTACCAGGCTGCTCTAGGTAACTAGGCCTATTAGGATGAGGGCTCTAGTGGCAAGGAGATGGGTATCGTCTTCAAAGGATCAGATTAAAGGAGTTCTCAGGGAACAAAGCACCCCCCAACCCCTGCCTGAACCTCACATTCATTTGGAGAATCTGGTCATTTCTCCACACTCCTGAGGTGACAAAGAGGATAAATTGCCTCAATAACCCAACTCAAGATAGTACCGTGGCCTGTCTCATGAAGATGTCACTTGTTTCAAAGCAACAGTCATGGTGTCATGGGAATAGGCTGGGTTTTGGTGTCAGTGGGTTTTAAGTGGACTTAGGCAATTCATTCAGCATCTCTGGACCTCGGTTTCCTCTTTTATACAATTGCCATAGTAATTCTATTTTGCAGGTTAGTAAGGATTGAGTGAGACATTGTTCAGAAAGCAGTAGGTATTTAGTTTAAATGTTCCCTTCCCTTTCTCCTAATCCCTACCCAATGCTTTCTCATGCTTAAGCCTGTGAGGTCCTGGACAGCCCTGCAGTATAACACCTGGCCAGCCTGCTCAGGAGGCACCAGCTTCTACACATGTCCTGGGTGAGCCAACTGAGGGCACCAGCCCACCAGGCACGGGCTATGATCCTATGCTATGAACAGGACCCAGGTCCAATAGATGTATTCTTCTGATTCTTGAAAAGAACAGCGGGCAAGAGACTGACAGGTAAGGGATGAAGGATGGAAGCCTCTGCCAGACTCCCCATAAAGAACCAAAGCCTGCTCAAGAAGCTGTCCTACATTCTTAAGTCAGGTTGGGATGGGGTTTACTGTGGGAACCTTTCACATGTAAGGCCGTGGCTAGTGTTTATTATAAAGGGGGATCGCCTTTTCCAGGGTGCATTAACATATGTTAAATTTTGGGAATGTCATCCTTCCTCCTTGACTTCACCTCCTGTCCCTCTCCACTCACTCACTCTGCTTGTCACCCTGGTCTTCATACTGTAATACTCCAAGCAATCCCACCTGCAGCTTTGGTTCCCCCTCTTCTCCTGCCTGCGACCCTCTTTCATCACTTCCTTCAGGACCCTTTCCAGGAAGACTCTCACTGAGCGCTCTCTAGAAAATGGTGACCTACCCTCTATTTCCTTTTCATGGCAACTTCTCTCTAGAGCTTAGTATCAGACTTATGACTTGTTTTTTGCTCCTCATCTGCCTGGCCCCCCCTGGAAGGAAAGCTCCAAGAATATGGGATTTTGTTTTGTCCACTGCTGTCTGCTGGGTTCCTAGAACAGCCAGGCCTTCGCTAGGCCTTCAGTAAATAATTGGTGGTTAGATATTGGGTTTGACCTTTAATTTGGTCTGTTGGTAATAGGGATTGAGGTAGGAAGCTATCATGAATCATACTGTACAGATGAGAAAAGTGAAGTTTGGAGAGGTTGACTTGCCCAGGGTCCCCAACTGGTTAAGGACAAGGTCCTAACCGGAGTCTAGATAGCCTGAACCACACTAAGATGCATGTGCTGTGAGCCTTAGTTCTTCAGCCCATTTCTCAAAGGACAGCACATCACATTGTCTGAAAGACTGTCCTTCAATGGAGCACTGACTCCATTTAAGCTTGATGGATTTGGCTCCTAGACTTGTGAGAAATTGGAATTTAGAGCTAATATAGAGACTAGGGTTTGGTTTTATGTTTGCTTGTTCTTTTAGTACAGACCACTTTTCCCTTCACCAGACTCTACTCTGAACTTTGTTTATTCCAGGTCTAATGCAGAATATATATGCACTAAAAAACAAATTAAAAATAAACGATAAGTGAGTTAGAAAGTGCCTGGGGCTGTCAGGAACTCATGCACCACGCTGTGGGTTTTGAGTAAATATTTGCTTTGCAAGTCAAGAAGCAATATGCATTTACTGAGGCCATCTCTGGCTGAAGGGCATATATGCTGCTTCTGGGAAGTGGCAAATCCCTCCAGGGAAGTGTGCACACAGGTCTGCCTGAGCAGCAGGACATTCCGAAAAGAGGAGGCAACCTGGGATTGGGGACCAGGGTTCTGTTTGAGCTGCGTCCCTTGCTTACTGTGCAAATTTGGGAAACTAATCATTCTCTCTGGACCCTTTTGTCCTTAGCATCCTATGAGTTCAAGACAGGAAGGAGAGAGAGTGAGAGAATATGAAAGAATATCAATGACTTCCAGGTAAGCAAATGAATCAGGCAAATGGCTCAAAGGTAGAGAGGATGGGTGGAGGACATTGTGAGTATTTTAACTTAACTATCCCTTCCTTCTTCTGTCTGTTCCATTGAGTGACCTCTTTCCTTTGTTCTTATCCTCAATTTCAAGCATCTCTTTTTCAGGGAGCTTGTAACTAATGCCAGAGGCTTCGGAGGGCTTTTGCTGTGTTTTTTAACAACAGCTAGTACCTGCGTCCGGAACAATCTGGGCGTGCTGAATATGTGGTTGGTTATGAGGGGATATGAGGGGAAGTGGAAGCTGAGAGGCTCCTCTCTTGCTTCTGGAATCACAGCATGGGAAGGCCTTCGCCGAACACATTCATCCAGCGACTATGTGTTGAGCTTCTTACAGAGACACCAATCTTAGCAGAGCCTCCTGAAGCTTAAGGCACAGTGGGTGATAGAGACAGATGGTTAAGGAGTCAGCCACATTTCATGCTCCTGTGACACAACTTAGGGGTGCTATATCCACAGGAGGGGTAACCAACACCAACCTCAGTCTGGAGGGGAAACGTCTGGCAAATCTTTCCAAGTAAATGGTATCTAAACCAAGATCTGACATTGGGAGACCAGAAGGAAAGGAGGGAGAAAGTATTCCAGGCTGAGGGTAAAATGTGTGTAAATGCAGAGGCCAGGCAGAGGAAGGGGGAGGCTGGGGCAGGGAAGGGTGGGTGTTGCCATAGAAGGCAGAGAGCTCGGCTGGAGTCAAGTGAGAGGGTGCAGAGATGATGTCAGAGAGGAACAGGGCAGGCCAGGTCTCGCCATCGTGCAAGCCACTTGAGGTGTTTGGGCTTTGTGCTCAGGGTGGCGGGGATCACTGGATCTGGAGGGCCACGTTCAGCTTAATGTTTTAGGAAGAATTTCTGGAGCTGCAGAGTGTGGAGCACCGCCTGGTGGAAGACCAGGCTGGAAAGCCAGAGCCTGGAGTCTGGGCAAGAGAACATTTTGGCTCCACGATCAGGTGTAGGCTTTGGAACTTTAGAACATATTTTGGCTCCTGTTCTTTCTCAAGCCCCTTTTCTTCTCTTCCATGCCACTATGGCGTTCTCAAACGTGATCCCGATAAAGTCTGGAGCTTTCGTCGCCTTAGAACAATGGGATCCAACCCTTGCGAACGCAAGAACCTTTTGTGAACGCAAGAACCTTTTGTGAACGTAAAAGCCTTCACCCCACGTCACCCCACGTCACCGCCGCTGGGTTTTAGTATCTGCTAATTGAGAAAAGACTTAAAGAACAAAGCCTTCGGTGGATGTCGAAGTGCGCAGACTGTGGAAGCCAGTATTTAACCCATCCGCGGGCAGGGCTGCGGTAACATGTGGATCCCCGGAGCCATCTGAAAGAACTCTGCATCCCCTGGAGGGGCTCAAGGGGTTGGGAACCGCTGCCCTGGAACGTGTGTGTTAAGAAGCCACAGAGACATCTGTCCCCAGAGTGCAGTGCATGGCTGCCTTCTCTGTAAACCGTGGGTGCATAAACTCAGCTGGTTCTAATTGCACGGGGCATGCCATATTATTGCCCGATGTAATGTCAATTTTTATTTATTTGTGTTTGTGAAAAGCAGGGCTGATTAGACCACTTAAAACTACACAGGCTAGTTAAAGGCAGGCTGGCGTTAGTGATTTCAGCTGCCCTCCCTAAAGTCATCAGCGGCCCAGCCCTCGGCCTCCCTCCGAGAATGTAAACTTGGGGCCTCGTGCTATCATGATTTCTATTTCATCCTGACTCTTATAAACTACCATATAAAAAGCAGCCGCTGAAGGTTTTTTTTTTTTTTTTCAATTTCATTTTGAGGCTTGGAAAATCGCAAAATAAAAATAGCCCTGAGAGTGGAAAGTTTGGGGGAGTTTGTTTAGCTTTCTTTGAAATGTACTTTGTGAAGGAATAAGTAAGTCATAAGATCCCTCTTTGTGGAGAGCTTTGCTGTTTGCATAATTGTTTTACAGTCCTTTTCTCCTGTGTGATTTTCATGGAGTCCTGTGAGGTGTGGATGATTGTTATCCTTGTTTTGCAAATGAGACAGAAGCTCAGAGAGTGAAAGACTGTCCTGGGCTAAGATTACGTCAGCATGTACTGGCCATGAGTCCATCCTGGCCATTCCTTGCCCTGAATCCTGCCCCTACTCCGAATCTTTCTGTCCCTCTCAGAGTCCCAGGCCCAGCTTCTGCCTTTTTTCTCAGGGTCATTCTCAGAAAGAGAAAGGCGTTCAGGCCGTGGTTGAACAGACTGCTCACCCAGCACCTCTCCCTCTCAGTGAGCCTACTACTTAGTATCATAGTTCCCTGCAGAGCCTCTGAATCCCCTAACAGGTGGCCAACCGAGGACAGTGCCTTGCCTTTGTCATCTATGTCCCTAGACCCAAGAACAGAATCTACCACATAGTGGATGTCACTCTGTAAATGTTTTCCCAGTTGGAACACTGTTGAATAAGAAGGTTTTTGTCAATCTCCTATTTCATTCCATTTCCTGACTATCATCAGAAATCAATGAGCAAAGTTCTGACTAAGAATGGGCCATTGTGAGACTGATTAACCTTGAGGTTATTACCTAGCCTTTCCTTTGCCGAACTGTTTTGAGGCATGTTCTGAAGCTTGTCAATGGGTATTTCAGAAAAGTTTAAAAGCTCCATGGTCATGCAAGTTTGGAAAATACTGAATCAATAAGTTAAACAGATTGTTTTAATTGCAAATGTTCTCAAAGTGTAGATTCTCCTCCAGGTCTGGTTCCCCTCAAGATCTCCCCATCTGTGTGCATTTCAGGCATACCTCACCATTCTCACGATAGTGTGATGAGTAGCTTTTAAACACACACATCTGTGCTCACACACAGACCTTTTCCTGAATGGTCCATCATTGTCAGGGCTGCTTCTCTCATGGTGTGACCAGTTCTCAGCAAAGGCAGGAGGGTATGTGTTATTCTCCTTTATCACCTCCCCCATACCTCAGCCATTGCCAGACCTCAGACAGCCTCAAGGCTGAAACGCTCCTCCAGTTTCGTCCAGTTAGCTTAAAGACTGTTAAAGTCTCTTTCATTTAAAGAAATCTTTCCTTAGCCATAAAACATCCTCAGGCTGTGGCTCCATTTTTCTCCTTTTTCTTGTCTTGAGACTTTTCCTAAGGGCAGTCAGCAACCAATGTTTAGCAAATGCATAAAAATCAAGCCAGACTCCTCATCCCAACTGTGTTAGTCAGCTCTGCATAGCTGTGACCAAATATACCTCATGATAACAACTTAATGGAGAAATTAATTTTGGCTTATGGTTTCAGAGGTTCAGTCTATGGTCAACTGACTCTTGCTCTGGGCCCAAGGTAAGGCAGAGAACATCATGGCACAAGAGGGTGGTACAGGAAAACAGATCAGGAGAAAGAGCTTGAGTTCAAGGAGCCAGGGATAATATAATCCACAAGGGCCAACCCCCAGTGACCTACTTCCTCCAGCCACATCCTACCTGCTTATAGTTATCATCCATTAATTCATTCAAATTATTAAGCTATCAAATGGATTAATTTACTGATTAGGTTATAACTCTTATACTCTAATCATTTCACTTCTGAACATTCCGGATTGTCTCTTACAAGAACTTCTGGGGGATACCTCATATCCAAACCATGACATTCTATCCTCAGCCCCCAAAATCTCATGCCCATTTCTCAACACAAATGCATTTAATACATGTACAAGTGTTCCCAGAGTTTAAATAGTTCCAGCACTGCCCCAAAGTCCAAGTCAAAAATTTCATCTGAGACTCAAGACAAACTCTTGGCTGTGAGCCCTTGTAAAGATCAAAAGCAAGTGATACACACACACACACACACACACACACGTGCACACATATTTATTTTATATGTATTTTATATATATATTTCCAATATATGATGGCACACAGTAAACATTTCCATTCCAAAAGGGAGAAATTGGGGCATGGAAAGAAGTGATGGAACCAAAGCAAGATCATTGGGGGCACGTGGCATCATGACGTTCTCTCCAAATGACTTTTGTAGCTCCACCCACTATGGCCTTGCTGATTGCAGCCCACAAGGCCTCTCTCTTGACTTGTTTCTGCCTGATTTCTATTGCCTTCTTCAGCAGACATTCCATATTTCTGATATCTCTTAATCTTGAATGTCTTCACTGAAACTTTAGCTTCCTTTACACACACCTTCATTAATTGCCCTCTCAGGGGCTTCCTTCAAAGATTCCAACCTTGATATATTTTGCCTGGCCTCCCAGGCCTTCCTCTGATATTTCAGTGTAAACTTTCATAACCCCCCTAACTCCAGCACCCCTCATTTCTGCAGAACCAGCACCATTTGAACAATGCCAAGGTTTCCCTCTGGCTCAAGCAGTAGCAGGACCTTCTGGGGTCACAGCTGCAGCAGTCTGAATGCCTGGACAGCTGAGCACAGTGAAACAACTTTCAAGGCCACCCGTGCAAGCAGGGTGCCCCTATGATCTCGTCTCAAATAAATTTTTATTTTTACACCCTTGAGCCTGTGATAGGTATGGTCCTGTCAATTCCTGAGTTGCCCTCAAGACTTCTTTCCTATTGACTCTGTGTAATGTAAAGTGCTTAGCATCTCTGCAGTGGCTCTAATCTCTTTAATGGCCTTGCCATTTTGGTCCTAGTTTTATATGCATTTTATGTCCAAATTTCAAGTTTTTCACTAATTTTTGTTCCTGATTATCACAGTAAATTTGGCTAGGAGACACCAGCAATATCCATGCTACCCTCTGAATTCTGTGTTGCCTTAAGTTTTCCTCCACTAGATTAATTAATTAGTTCATCACCTTTAAATTCAGCCTCACAAAAAGACTCAGGACATGCAAACTGTAGACACCTTCTTTGCCAGAATGTAACATGAATAAACTCTACTCCAATTTCTCCTTCCCCTCTGAAGTCTTACTGTTTGCAGTCCTATTGGCATTCAAGTTTTCTGAGCTCCCACTAGTATTAAGTTCTGCTTACCACATTCTAAATCTTTTCCATCCTGAATCTCCAAACTTTTCCAAACTCTTCCCACAAACTAATTCCAAATGCCTCTGAACCACATGGTCAGTTCAGTCACAATCACAGCCCCACTCCTAGTACCAATTTCTGTGTTACTCAGTTTTGTACTGCAGTGACCAATATACCCAACAAGAACAACTTAGAGGAGGAAAAGTTTATTTTGGCTCATGGTTTCAAAAGTTCAATCCATGGTTGACTGACTCCATTGCCCCGGGCCCAAGATGAGGCAGAACATCATGGCGGAAGGTTATGGTAGAGGAAAGCAGATCAAGATATGGCAACCATGAATCAGAGAGAACTTGAGTGCAAGGTACCATCCCCACCTTTCACTCTATGTCTATGACATGGTGATTTGTTTGTAGTCAAAACAAAAGACTGAAGATCACCGGTGCCATGATTTGGATATCATTTGTTCTCCAAAGTTTCAAATGCTAGAAACTTGGTCCCCAATGCAGCAGTATTGAGAAATGCTGAGATCATTAAGAGGTGGGGACTAGAGGAAGGTGAGTGGATCATGACCAACCTTGTTAAAGGATTAATGCTGATGATACCGAAAGATGGGCTAGGTCTTTCAAGTTAGGTCTTTCATGAGTGCATTAGTTTCTTCAAGAGTTGGTTGTTATCAGAGAGTGAGCCTGACCCTTCTTTGGTCTCTTGCTTCCTTGCTCACATGAGCTCTCTTACATGCACTCCTGCCATGTGATGCTATCCACCTTGCTGTGGTGCAACCAGGGACCCTCACCAAATGCTGATATCATTCTGTTCAGACTTTTCAGCCACCAAATCATGAGCCAAATAAACCTCTTTTCTGTTTATATTATCTAGCATCAGGCATTTTGTTACAATAATACAAGATAGGCTAAAATAATTGGTTAAACCATTGACCTCAAGGTTCCTGTGAAAATCCAGGAGCCTGTGACACAGATTGGAAGAATAAGCATTTTATCATGCTCAACATATAACATGGAGAATGCATGGTTTTGTGTGGATTTTGGAGTAAGGGTGATTTGGGCACAAATCTTGGCTCATTATAATTGTAGGTAAGACCTACTTTAACACACACATTCACAAACCCATAACTGGCATTTGTCCTTGGAAACTCTTAGAGCATCATGTCTGTCTTGTCCCTACCTTAATAAAGTTGAATTTGTGACCAAGAAAACATCCTAGTTCTTGATCTAGGAATGTCTCAGTAGAAGTTGAGAATTGAAAACACCTGTTTCTAAAGATCTTCTGTCCTTTGATGCTTGCCTTCTGATTCCTTGGGCTTTCCTAACTTACTTGCTAACCATAGCTGCAATGGCAGCAGCTCTCTGACTTTCTGGGTCATGTACCCAGATGGCAGACTTCCCCTCCTCCTTACTTGATCCTGATTGGAGAAGAAATTGTTTCACATGCTTGGACTGACCAATTGAATAAAAGACAAGATGCCACATTGAAGGATTGGGTTCTCAAGAAACTATAAAACCAACCCACGTAAGGATATGGTAGTAGTCTTCAGTCTCAGGGACAGGAGATCTAGAGGACACTTTACCATCAGTGACCTGCTTCAGAATTGTCCTTGGTGGCTCTTCAGAGCCATAACCTGTTTCCTCATGCAGAGGCAGCAAGATAAGGTTGGTGAGGAAAGATGTGACAGGGGTTTGTGAGGTCCTCGCAATCAGCTGATCTGATGCCTATGGCCGTGGCCATGTCCTTCTTATTAAAAGGCAGGTAGCTGAGAGTTCTTACTTTGTCATTGCAAACACATAGGAAGGAAACAAAAACTCAAAGTGTTGGGAGCAGGCAGAAAAAAATTAGACATTAAAGTCAGAATGTTGTCACAGGGCAGGAATTAGAAGAGGATGCCCTTGCTGCAGAGACCGACCCCCTGGAAGCCACTGTCAAATAGTATAATTTACTTTGAATGTGACTTTGAGCCAGGTACCTAACCTCTCTGTTCTTAAAATTCTTTGTCTGTAGATGGGGTTAGTTCTTCCCATGAAGCAGAGTTGTTTTAAGGATTAAAGAGAATGTCTAACATGTCTGACTCTTAGTAACCTCTGGATTCATGAGTGTTGTGTTTTGTCATGATTGTGTATTTGTCTACTGAATTATTTTCCTCTCCTCTCTGCTTCCAAAGGTGAGCTGACTGACTCAATGGAAAAGCAGGCAGGACAAATGTCACCAGTTTCAGGTTCTTATTTTAGAAGGCAGGCCTAAGGGAGCACCTGCAGAGTCAGGAGAAGACTCCCATACTGGGAAAGAGGAACCAGCATGTGTTCCTCTTTCTTCATTTGCCATCTGTAGCCAACACCTAATCAGTCTGACGTAGCCTCACACTTGTGAGTATTGTAGGAGTGAACCTGTCTGGCTGAACCCAGAGTGACCTTAACATGGAAACAGGGTCTAACCATTCAGAACGAAGTGTCCCACCCCCTTGTGCCCCCAGCACTTAATACACAAAGTAATTCTAACCCTCCAGAATCCACCGTGTGTCGAGAGCATGCCTGTCCCTCTCACTGGCCTGTGAGCTCTGTGAGAAGATCCCTCCCTGTTCCCTCAGGGCCCAGCTCTATATCTGGCACCAGGCCTGGCTCAGAGTTGACACTTTGGTACTTGGAAATGGCAAATCGGTATTTGGGTGATGGAAAGATCTCATTCTTTCCTTTTTCCCTCTGCCTTTGCCTCTTCTGTTTCTCAAGTGTACAGAAATTCCAAGCAATTAAGCTTTTTTGGATCAGGTTGGGTTAGGTTGTGTTTTATAACAGTTCACTCTAAAATCTCAGCGGCTTAACTTAACAAAAGTTTATTTCTGACTCATGCAATGTCCCCTGTGGTTGTGGGCGGCTCTCCAGGACAGCTGTTCTCCATACAGTGGCTTGGCGATCCCAGACTCCTTTGATTTGGTGGCTCCATCATCTCAACACAAGGGAGGGCAGGAGCTGGTGGAGGCCACCACCCTCTCAGCTGTCCTTCAGCTCAGAAGTGCTTCCTGTCACTTCCCCCCAGAGCCCTGTGGCTGAGTCATGTGGCCATATTCAACCACAAGATTGCCGGGGAGAGCAGTTTCATTGTGCCCAGGAAAGTGGAGAGAACTGGATATTGGTGCATAGTGATCATGCCTATCATAAAACATGAAATGTAAGAGAGAACAGATTAAAAGTGGGGACATTACCAAAGTTTGATGTTCTTGTTATGAAACATGATCGTGTATTTATTCACCCAATGAATATTTACTGAGCACCTACTAGGTGCTAAGCATTGAATATTTGTAGAGCACACACCAGGTGTCAAGCATTGCTCTAGGTACTAGGGCACAGCAGTGAATTTTAAAAACCCCTCATGCCAGGAGCTTATATTCCACTGGGGAAGGAAGAACAATAATATGTGTATAAATTGTCAGATGTTTATTTGTGCTTTGAAAGAAAATAAGAGGGCTAAAGGACAGAGGGATAGAAAAAGTTGCTAGTTTGGATGTGGTAGTAGAAGTTCTTGCTAATAAGAAACTTTATAAAATGAGACTGACATGCTGATACATTGGATGGGGGGTGATATTATAGACAAAGTGAAGACTCATTGAATGGTCAATTCATTCATTCATCAAACATTTATAGAGGTTGGGCACGCCTGTAATCCCTACTACTCAGGAGGCTGAGGCAGGAGGATCGAAAGTACAAATCCAGACTGAACAACTTAGTGAGACCTTGTCTCAAAAAAATTTAATGAAAGGGCTGGAGATGCAGCTCAGTGTTAGAATGTTTGCCTAGCATTCACAAGGCCCTGGGTTCAATCCTCCATGCCGGAAAAAAAAAAAAAAAAAAATCCCATTAAGTTTTTAACACTATGCCAGGTACTCTCTTACAGAGTTGGTGACACAAACGTGAATGAAACCCAGACAGCAGCCTCCATCGGTCTCCAGTGCAGTAGGAGGGACAGACCTGCAGCCAATATGGACAATGAAAAGATAGGAGTCAAGGAGACACACACACAAAAAAGAGTCCATAGTTTTCTTTTGGATGGAAAAGAATCAAAGAAGATGTTATATAATAGGCTGATGATATAAAGTGGAAATTAAGAAAATTAGCTATCAAGATACAAGTATAGGGCTGGGGCTGGGGCTCAGTGGTAGAGCACTTGCCTAGCACGTGTGAGGCCCTGGGTTCCATCCTCAACACCACATAAATAAATAAATAAAATAAAGTTAAAAAAAGATAAAAGTGTATGTATTATCTATTGCTGTATAACAAAAACTTGTGACTTAAGACCAAATTTTATTATCTCTTGTGATTCTATGGATTGACTGGGCTCTGCCGGACAATTCTTCAGATGCATATGGTCTTGACCAGGTAGGTCATTTGTGTAGGGGCATTCAGCTGAGGAGGAGGCAGGACACCCGGCTTCATTCACGGTTTCTCGAGTCTGCTGTCTCACTGGGCTGGCTGGGACATCTGGAGCTGACTGGACCATGCCCCACCTCCTCTGAGATCTCTTGTCATCTGAACTTCTTTACGATTTATCTGGAATTCAAGAGTAAATAAAGGCTGCAGAGTCTGTCTGTCTGTTTCTCTCTTTTTCCCTGGTTTTGGGGATTGATCCCAGGCACACTTTGTTGTGGGGTGCAACTTAAGAACAGACCGATCACCACTGAGAAGTCTAAATTTGAGAGTCTTTATTAGCCGGCTGGCTGATTGTCTCACATAATGCCCCAAAAATGGCTACTGGGAGAACAGCCCTGACTACAGGTTGCAGGGGTTTTTATACCATCAGTCAGTACATCAATCATAAGTGTCTGTCGCATGATTTAAAATCACAATCTAACATCACGAGATCTAAAATCATTAGCAGAAGGGGGGAGTGGGTCAAAATGAACTTACTTAGGTACAAATTAAAAAATGGTTACTAACAACTAGACAATCACTGTTGACATGATACATTGTTCAGGAAAATAGAAATCAAAAAGAGAACAATTTTTCGTTATACAAGAATTGCCATTTTGTGTTGCCAAACATGTCATGCTAAGCAACTGATGATGGGTACGGAGGTGGGGTGTTCCCAGGGGAGAAGCATTTCCTATATAACACGGAGTCTCAGAGCAAATGGAGTCTGTTTAGTTATTGCCCATATAGCTTGGCCTATAACATTTCCATGAAGCCACTTTCATCAGCCCATCACAACTCACCACTGAGCTACATTCCTAGACCTTTTCATTTTATATTTTTAGACATCACTAAGTTGCCAAGGGTCTTACTATATTGCCAAGGCTGACCTTGAACTTGTGATCCTCCTGCCCTAGCCTCCTGAATAGTTAGGATTATAGGCATGTGGCACCACACTTCACCAGGCTGCAGGGTCTCTTAAGGACTGAAAGTCACAGTATCATTTCCACTGCATTTCACTGATCAGATCCAAACAAAAGGGCAGCCAAGCCTCTCTGGAGGGAGACCTGATCTTCATGCCTGTCCAGGGATGCGGGGATTTTGGAGGCTGTGTTTTCAGACAGTATACCATGAGCATTAACATTGGAGTGAAGCTTGCCTGTCTGTGTGTCCCCATGAATCCCTTCTCTCCTGGTTGTGTGAAGAAACCACAAGTTGCTTACAGCACAACTTACCCGCTAAGCCTGTGTTCTTTATCAAGTCAGCATCTCAGGCAGATTGGCCAGAGTCAGAGCAAGAGATGAGACCCATTTGCCATCCCAACCATACAGAATATAGCAACAGCCAAAACAATGTCGTAGTACGATGGTGCCAAATCCATAGCTCTGTGCCTGTAAATGAACAAGCTGGGGACAAGCGGACCGTGGATGAACTTTTTGTCATACTTTTTAGATAAGTAGGTATGCATTTTAAACGCCTGAGCACTGTAAAATTTTAAAAATAACTACACTACAGAGCAAAGATAGAAAAAAAAAGGTAGGGGAGATCTTGTGGGGGGTGTCGGGTGAAGAACAAGCGCAGCTGGTCCAGTGAGAGAGGAATTTGGAGGGGCCCAGAAAGGGAGGCAGGTGACACAGGCATGTCAAGAGGTTCTGGAACAAACAATTTTGGTCTGAACTCAGGAAGCAGTACTTGGTTTCCAGCCAGAATGAGCTTGGCATCCCGAGCACTGGGGATTGGGGAAATGGTCTGGCTGGGCTTAGAGGTGGAACAGGTTGGAATGCGAAGGCGGCTTTATGTGTCCCACTCTGCTGGCTGAAGTCTACAGCAAAGCCCCGTACCTGCGTGCAACCCGTTTCCACAGGGTTTAAATCCCCAAAGGTACTATAATGTGTTAAAATCAGTTTTGGGCTCTAAACTGCTGACAGTGTTGTATTTCAGGCACCTCATCGTAAATGAAGGTTACAGAACAGTTAGTACTGTGCTCCTAAGAATGGAGGCAAAACAGAAGGGATCTCTGTTATTGCTTTTGGTGGTGGCAGCTGAATTGACTAGGCCCCAAAGCAAGCGCTCCTGAGGGGGCAAGCCCATAGGGCACCTCCTGACTCTTTAAATTATAGATGGTGTATCTCTGTCCCTTCAGCAAAGCAAAATCCTGAGGTAGAGAGGCCCTGTGGTCATTTAAGCAAAAATGTCTTTCCATTTCCTCTGAGCAATGGTGACATGCTAGGATGCTTGTTGGATGGGGAGCCAGGAGGACTGTGACCTGAACAGTATGTGTCGTGCATGGTGGTTTTGGCATCATCTATTTAGACTTGGACTTGAAGCCAGGGTCTGCCATTCCCCAACAGGCGACTGGCAGGCATCAGTTCAAATCTGTAAAGTGATAGTAACGACCCTGCTTTTCATGGTTGCTGGGAAGATAATCATCCACCAAGTACCCGTGGCACAGAAGTAAGGTGTGCAGCACTCTTGGTCATCTAGTACAGGTTCTTGCCATTTTATTAGTATTTATCAGCCTGTGAGTTTTCAAATGATGAGTTTCTTTCTTGGCTGAAGAATTTGAAGTTTGTCAAAACAGTCCAGTAGCTGAGTGGCCCCAGAGATAACGGTCCAGCTTTCCTTCCCTAATGTGGAGAAAGATGCTTTTTGTGTTGAGACTTCTAACCAGAGACTCTGTGAGGCCAGATCACTGTAGATTCTGAAATTCAGAGGAAAACCTTTTCCCCAGGTAAAGTAGAAAATTGCATTTCCTGACATCTCAGCCACCATCTGGGTTTCTTTCTACATCAAGTATCGGATTTTTGCTACTGTACCCTGTTAAAACATTTACCATCCACCCTCCCTCAGGGTATCTCAAGGCCTTCCCCATAAAACTTCCTCACCAGAAAAACCTCTTGGGAATCCAAGCGATAGTCATGGATTAGAAGAGGGATCCAAACACTCTGATTCATCAGGCAGGAATCTTCCTGGTGAGGCTTTTGCAAGGGTACTTTATGGGGAGATTTCAACTTTTTAAAAAAATATGTGTTTGTATATTTATTTATTTGTTGGTCCTGGGGATTGAACCCAGAGGTTCTTAACCACCGAGCCACATCCCCAGCCCATTTATTTATTTATTTATTTATTTATTTATTGACAGGACTCACTAAGTTGCTGAGGCTGCCCTTAAACTTTTGATCCTCCTGCCTCAGCCTCCCTAGCTGCTGGAATTACAGGCATGTGCCATCATGCCCAGCTCAACTTTTGTATTCTAAGCATCACTCTGCTTTAAGCAAAATATTTCCGTATTGCCATCTGCGGTAGTGTTCGTCTGGTCTTGTCGGCTGGGAGTGGCTCAAGGCTTAGTTCAGATTCTCCCGGGCACGTTCTAGGAATACTCTGTGTTTCTGATGACAGGGTGTTTGCCCCTGAGTTTCGGCCTTGCAGTGACTGTGTTCAGGTGGCAGGGAGGACCTGGACCATCTCCTGCTGGATCACACATTGAACATCCGCCTCAAGCTGGTCGCTGGGCTAGAGGGGAAGGATACAGGTCTCAGCCCTGGAGGTGCACACAGCCCATCCAAGACCTCACCTCTGCCCTAGGACTTTCCTGTTCTCAGACAGGACAGTTACCCTGTAGGTACCTGTTTAAAGGCTGATTAACTTGTAGGCACCCATTCAAAGGTTGTTTGACCTGTACGTACCTGACTCTCTGTAAGGTAGGATAAATCACGTTCCACAACTGCCATATTTAGCAAAGGTAATCCTAGATGTTTTAACAACACCCCCAAAGGTATAATGAACCAACAGAGTAGAAGTTCAAGTCTTGCTAACTTCAAATCCAAGTGTGTTTGTCAAGCTGCTCTTCTCTGAGCAGGGATGTTGGGGTCCAGAGTTTGAAGGATCCTCTGCTTTCGGCCAGGTGCTTGGGAAAGCAGGAGCAGAGAAGGACACACTCTAGTCCAGAAGTGACATGCATCACATCTATTCTCATTCCATTGGTGACAACAAGTCACCTGGCCATACCAAGAGGCAAAGTGGAGGGAGATCTTGGTGTGGCAGTGACTTCCCACTAAGCAGCAGTCAGCTCCCCTATGGAAAGGGAACAGGGACTCTTGTTGGACAGCTACCCATCTTTGTGACATGTGCCTTCCATTGGGAGGTGAAAGGCTTTCATCAGCTCCCACTGATTTCCCTGTTCCTTCCTTTCTGTATCTTTGTTTAGCTTGCATATGTTATTCAAAGATCTTCTGAGTTCCTTTCTAGGATGATGTGTTTAAAAAAAACTGTAAGCCTGAAGATCTGGGTTTTAGAATTATTAACACTGTCTCACAGGATGATCTTGAACAAGTCATTTTGTTTCATGTATCTTGAGTTCTCTTAACTGTAAAATAAAGATAATAATACCTGCTACACTGGAGTATTAGGAAGACTGTGTGATTCACATCCAGAGATGCTTAGCACGGTGTCTGACCAGTAGGAGGAACTCAACACATCTTCAGTTAATCGAGTGAATGATGAAAGAAACTTGGATCGACTGTTTTCCTACCGGCTTTCCCTGTTCTTTGGGCTGTTTCTGGATCCTACTGACATATGTGTGTTGGTGGAGGTGTGGGAAGGGACTGAAGTTTTCCCAGTACCCCCTAAAGTCGCTGAAGGCTGGAACTCTGAGTGTGCTCCCTAGTGTAGGACCTCCCCCCGTGCGCACGTATGGAGGGATGCCTAATAAATCGATGCTGGGCAAATGAGTTTGTTGAATCACAGATGGGTGATTACACTGTTGCCTCCAAGGGACTGTACCCTGCAGTGACTATAATTATGGCCACAGATTGGCGCTGGGGTCGCCTAATCTCCAGAATGAAACTATGTTTGTTCTCCTGCTTCCAAGGTGGGGAGGTCAAAGCTGGTCCTCTCCTGCCTGCAAATGTGAGAGGACCCTCTGTTCACCAGGCAGATGGCTTCTGACTTCGGGGCTGACCTCCGTGATCCAATTGCCCACCTGGGTATTCACAGCAACAAGTCTTTGTAGCAAACTGTGGGCACATGCGGTTGGGCTTCAGTAGCTATTAGAAGACTTGGTTTCAAGTGTTGAACGTGCCACTAACTTAGCAGGGCTGAGTGGGAGAATTGAAAGACCACAGGTCTTGGAGCTCAATGGCTCTCGCTTCAAGTCTGGGCTTAGTAAGGGGGTTTTAAGCAACTTAATAAACAATCCCAGCCTCAGTTTCCTTCCAGCAAAATGGGAATCCTGCCACCTTCCCTTCCTTTCCCCTTCCTTATACCACTGGTGATTGGGCTCTGGAGCAGGCTGCAATTGTGGGCAAGTTACCTAACTGTTGTGTGCCGCCCTTTCCCCCCTATGTAAAGTGGGGACAAGGATACTTCCTGCCATCTCTGCTTGTTGGGAGGGTTAGCTGAACTATTTTATGTGAAAAACTTAGAACAGTGCCTGGCACAACATAAGCAATTAATTACAATAAGTAATATCGACTATGGATTATAAATATCATTACTATTACAATTGATTAAATGAATGTAGAGTTGTTTGATAACTATAAAGTCACAAATCTTAGGTTTCATTACAAAAACAATAGGCCCTCCCTTGTCCACATCCAGTGATGTGGTTGGGCCTCTATTTCTTGGTCTCTCTGCAGTGATGGTGAATTTCTCAGTGTCAGGGAAGGCACCTGCTTGCCTTTCCTACTTCTGGTTCCTCTGACTGAGAGCTAGATGACTTTGCCCAGGGCAGGGCCTGTGCGCTGGTACCTTTTCCATGTCACGTCTGGAATGTTCCCGTCAGCACAGCTTCTGAGGGCAGCAATCAGGCATCCCCCACCCTGGGTGCTTACATTGTCCCTCTCTGGCCTCAAGCCAGCATCGCAGACTACAAAGAAGAAACTAGGGGACCAAGGCTCTTTTAGCATGAGCTGTCTTCTGATCCCCCGCTCTGGGGCCCTGAGAGACACGGGTCTATCTCACACCAGGCGGGTGGAACGTGGGGCTGGGGTCTGACCAACCTGTCTTTGAATCTCGGTTTCATCTTTCCATAGCTGAGTGATGTTGACTTTATCTTTTTAAGCTCCATTTCTTCATCTCTAAATGGGAGATGATAGACTCACTCCATAGTGTCATTATGGATAAGGTGATTCAGTGTTTAGCACATAGCAAGTTTCCAAAAAATGTTAACTGAAGTCACTGGGCTAGAAGTCAGCCAACCAGGGTGCATTAGATCAGTCTTCACTACTGTGAAAAAATACCTCAGAAAATCAACTTAAAGGGGAAAAGTCTTTTTTTTTTTTTTTTTTTTGGCTCATGGTTTCAGAGGTTTCAGCCCATGGCTGGCTGATTTCATTGCCTTGGGCCTTTGGTGAAGCTGAACATTGTGGTGGAAGGGTATGGCAAAGGGAAGCTTTCAGCTCTGGGCAACCAGGAAGCAGAGAGATGTGCAGAGAGGGTGGGGGTGGGGGAGAGATGGGAGGGAAAAGAAGGGGGAGGTGTTGGGAGGGGAGGGGAGGAGAAAGGAACCAGGGACAGAGTATCCCCACACAAGGCAGGACCCCAGTCCCCTACTTCCTCCATCTAGGCCCCACCTCCTACAGTTTCCACCAACTCCCAATAGCACCACCAGGTGGGGACCTAGCCTTCCACACTTGAGCCTTTGAGGGACATTCCAGACCTTTCCTAACACTGAGTCCTAATAAGGAGTCTGCTATAAATGTCTGCAAGACACTGGGTGAGTCACTTAACTTCTCTGGATCTTCATTTTCTTCATCTATAAAGTAGGTGTGGTAGTTTACACCAGGCCAACTTAGCTAAGCTAGAGTCATGTTTTCCAGAACTCCCTTCCCTGTGTGGATGTGGTTTCAAGCTGGCCACAAGGCAGATTTGTGCTAGAGTTGGAAGGTGAATGAAGAAGCAGCCATTTTTATGCTACAGCAGGCTCAATGGCAGGACACTGATCTGCTAACTCTGCTTGTTGGTGTGGGCTGCACCCAGGCCCAGGGCTGCTTCAGCTTCTGCTATATCCTTTAGCTTTTCCAAGTCCTTGTCCAAGGTGTGTGTGTTGCAGGCAAAGGGATAGCTTCTCCCCAGGTCATTCCCAACGCTGCCGCTGGAGGTGGTGGGAGACAGATGCAAGATCCAGTTTGTCTTTTCCAGATGGCTTCTAGTTTCTCCTTGCACCCCATCAATTTATGCCCACCTTTGCTTCCTGATTTCCAGTCTGGCTGACCTGTTTCAAATTTGGGTGCAACACCCGGCAGAAACTTCTCCAGCAGCCCACACCACTGCATGAGGCCTAATTTCTTCATTAGATCCTGTGTTCTCTAGCAGAGGGAATCTGCTTCTCTGTTCCGTCCAAGCTCTAACTGACACAGTGGGGGCAGTAGCCACAACCTCACAAGGTTGCTTTTTTTTTTTTTTTTAATTTTTTTAGTTGTTAATGGATCTTTATTTTATTTAGTTATATATGGTGCTGAGAATCGAACCCAGTGCCTCACACATGCTAGGCAAGTGCTCTACCTCTGAGCCACAACCCCAGCCCATAAGTTTGCTTTAAATTGCTACAAAAATTACAATGCAGATTATGTGTATGCATGCTTTTTTTAAAAAAAAATCACATATTGAAAAAAAATTCATTAATAACCCTCAAAGGTATAGTTTTATGAAATATTTTAAAAACAAAACAAAACTGCAAGCAGATCTATTGGTCTTCCCAAGACCTGCTCCATGGCCTTCTTTCCAGTTGTTCAGACCAAAATCATGAGGGATCCTTGATGCAATTCTTTCCTACACATCTCTTCTTGTATCTGGAGACTTGTCCCTGTTCACCAACTGCACCACTGATTCCCTGGCCCAAGCCAGCATGCCCTTGTCAGTATTCCCAGTCTCCTCCGCGGCCTCCGGGAGATCATCTCACTGTCTGTGCAGCGCCCCACAGTGGCCTCCCTCCCTCTCAGAGGGAGAACACACCCTCCTAATGGCCTGACCAGCCCTTGGCTCTTGTTGCTTCTCTGAACCATTTTTTATACATCTTTTCCCTTACTCATCCTCTCTGGCCCTACTGGCTTCCTTGCCACTCTTCAAGCAAGACAAATGGATGACATTTGTTATAACCTGGTGTTTTGTTTTTCAGAGAGAAGGGACAGACACTGAGCTGATGACTGTTGGCTTTAGATGTGTCTGGGGACATTACTGGCCACCCATACACAAGTATTCACCAGTAAACTATCTGACCACAGACCAAAGCTAGATGCCATTCTGGAAAGTGCTTTTTACCATGAATTAACCCAAACTGAGGTTAACATTAGTATTAAGTGTAATAACAACAACGACCCAGTTTTTAATTATTAACATTCACAGCAGCATCTTGCATCTCTGTGGCTACCTTGGGTTTTCAAAGCGTTTGCATGTCCATTGCTTTCTTTGGTACTCGCTGCTGTTCTAGCTGTGGGTATTATTCCCCCCCGCCTTTTTTTTTTTTTTTTACAGATAGAAACTGAGGCTTAGAGGAATCAATTTGCTTGTCCGGAGGGTACTAGCTAGTAGATGATGAGGCTGAAGTTCAGAGGCAGGTTAGCTGGTGCTAGATCCAGCACTTTTCTTTGCACCACAGCTAGGAGCTACTTGCAGTCAGTTTTATTTCATAAGGACTGTGACAGCGAGAGAGAAATGGTTGCTTTTGCATTGCCACTGTCGGGATTCAAAATACTCCTACCAATGCCTAACCTTTTGCAAATTTTATACTTCCTTTTAAATGCAAATAGTCCTGAAATTTGTGTGCTGGCTCAACCAGTTTGCTTTCCTCCTGAGAGTACCTCCAGGGAAAACAAAACAACAAAACAAAAGAGACCTGTTTTGTGGAAATTGAGGAAGAGAGAGAGAGAGAGAGAGAGCAGTGTTAGGTGACAAGGATTCTTTGCTTGACTAAACTTTAGACAGGCTTCTGTACCCTCCCCCAGCCCATCTGCACACTTCCTTGTAAATCTAGTTTTAGCCTGGACCCCCACCCTCAAGTCTGATCAATTTCCATGTCTTCTGTCAACCCCCAGTCCAGAATCTTGGTAGGTCCATTTAGCCAGACTCTTCCTTATCCCTGATGCTACCTCTTAGTTTTTTTCTCTCCACCAACTCCCACCCTGCTCCTTGGCCATGAAGACCCAAATGTTCTTGCTGAATTTGGAATCGATCCCAGTTTCTGTCTCCCTCTGAGAAATTCCATTATGGTGCTCCCTCTGCCTATAACAATAATCCTGAGTAGTATTTCTTATTGTTCTTTAACAAGTATCACTGACTATTTTTCCTTAATAAAGGAAGCTTATCATCAGGCAAATTGAATAGGCCTATTATCATTCTCATTTTGTAAGTGGTCAGTGTGACTCAAAGGGCTTAAAGGAACAAGTTGGCAAAGAGCAAAACCCATAATAAACTTTTATCCTTATAGCTTGAGGTATGTTGGATTAAGTATCACTAAATTCACTTCTAACACATCCTGAGCCCAATTTATTGAACTTCTGCAGCAAAATTGTGACTAACTGGAAGTTTATTCTTTATGAAAAGTTCAAAAGGCCCATGCTCCTGCTCCTTGGCACTGCAGGTGTGCTCTCTAACAAGAATTTCAAAAGACACAGAATTTGGGGCCAGGGACATAGCTCAGTGGCAGAGCACTTGCCTAAAATGGGGCAGACTCAGCACCAAAAAAAAAGTTTTGAATTAGAAATTGTGGATGTATCGCTGGGACACAGGTAGTGACCCCAGGAGTACAATGTACCTGGCAAAGTAGAAGAGATTCTGGCATTTGGAACCAAAAAGTCTTCACTATGTATCATGGCTCTCATACTCATTATTCATTTCTACCAACCTTTGCCTTTTTTTTTACCAGGTATTACACTTCACTTACATTATCTCAATTAACTCCAGTTGCCAACAACCCTCTTATTTACCTCTGTTTTATGGATGAAGAACCTGAGGCTTGAGATCAGAAAGCTGCTATGTGGAAGAGCTGAGATTCAAACACAGGTGTATCCCACCCCAGTCTGCATATTATGGCAGAACAGGAGAAAGGCACAAAATCCAACATGGCTGCCTTGGCCAAATCTGAAAGATTTCAGGTGAGGTTCATTTGACTCCAGAAGGTTCTTTACTACCAGGCAATACTACCTCCCTGCAGGGTAGTTTAGGACTAGGGAAATCCATGTCAAAGGCCCAGGGCAAGGCCTGGTACATAGTAGACACTGAGTAAACCACATGGGAGGTGGCATAGGACAATGGTTGGGAACTCTGCTCTGGAGTGAGGCTTCTAGGTCCACATTCCACCTCCTTCCCTCAGTAGCTATGTGACCTTGGACAAGTCACGTAGCTTCTCTAAGCCTAAATTTCCTCACATATAAGAACAGGAACAATAATTAATATATTCCAAGGATTAATGAGAGGATCCACAAAAGGACCTAGGACAATTCCTGGCTTATTGTCATCATCAAGAAATTTTGAGATTACAACTTGGGAACATGGGAGGGGCTGGAGGGAATGACAGCATTCAGCAGCTCTACGAAGAACAGAAGACCATCCAGTCTCATGTGCAAGCCAACTTTTCTCCTAGACGATTTTGTCAAAGGCTTAACTTCAGTTCCATAATGACTATTTAAAGGCGCCTATCATCCGCCATTTGCCTGCCTCTGCCCGGTCCACCTGCCTTACACCTATACATCACCCAACGAACGAGGTTCACCTCCTGATCCGTCTGACAACATCAGCAAACTGATTGCCAACCGCCAGTGGTACACCAGCTGCCTGCTGTTGCCTGGAAGTTCTCTGTCACAGTACCTGCAGGATCCCTCAGCCCAACGGATCACTTCCTGCCTCTGGGACCCTCACATCGACTGACTGCTCCCTGCCACCAGGACCCCCAGACCAACTGACTGCGTCCTATCACCGGGACCCCAGACCGACTGATTGCACACGGCCTCCAGGATCCCACAACCACACCAAACACACCGGACCTCCAGGACCCCTGCCTGACCAACCACACCCCGCCTCCAGGACCTCCAGCTGACCATGGCCACACCCTGAGCTGCAGCTCCCCATTTGCCAACACGTTTGGAAGCCAGAGTGGCCATCTTGGATTATCCTGGAAGCCTTAGCTCCGATCTTTAGGTGGAGCAAATCCCATCCTGAGACGCCTGATGGAGGCTTGAAGCTCATTGTCAGGTACCTCTCATACATCAGGCTACTGAACACTGGGAGGTTTCATTAGTATATGACTGTTATACAGTAGATTTTCTTTTTTCTCCTTAAAGAAATTTTGAGTAGTGGTGGTAGTGATATTATCATCATCATCATCATTTTGTGGTGCTGGGAATTGAACCCAGGACCTTGCACATGAGAGGCAAGTGCTCCACCACTAAGCTACATCCTCAGTCTGTTAGGATTATTGGTATGATTATTTTATTGAACTTCACCTGTGCTGTTTTAATTCCAAAAACAAGGGCCATGGTGGGAGTTGTGGTGAGTAATATATGGGGAAGTAGGTGCAGGGCCCCCGTTACCTCGGGGACCGCCTCATGTTCAGTAAGGCCCTCGGAGCCATGAGGAGGCCTCTGGGAGTCTGGCAGACCCATGTTTCTCCTCCTCCTATCAACTCAAGTTCCCTCTGGTGGCTCGGGTCAGGAGAGCTGGTGAACTTGTGAGGAGAGCAGCTTAGTGCCCTGAGAGGGTGAAGCGCAGAGCGGGGAGGAGAGGAGGGTGTCTGAGTTCCTGGAAGGTGGGAGACATCTGGCACCCCAGGCTGGTTGGTAGTTTCCCATGAAGATGGTGGCTTTTGTATCGAGGGCCAGTTTGGCTCCAGACCGACTGTCCCAGGCAGCGAGATCAGCCAGCTGGGGCTGTCATCTTGTTTCTTTCAAGGGCTCCAGTGGCAGAAATTTTGTGCTTCTTTGTGACAAATAGCATATGGCCTCTAGGTGTCCCATGCCTCAGGACGGAGGAGGTGAGAGGATGGGTCACATGGAGTGGAAAGGCCTGCCTCTCTGAGGATGTTTCTTCTTCCCTGTAGAGGACCCTCGTGTGACTGGGGCCATGTTCCTGCCCAGAGGTAAGTGACCAGCACTATTCCCCAAGCAGCTAAAGCAGTGTACTCTACAGGGCCAGGTGAACAAGAAACACCCAGACATCAGACCCTGTGTTAAAGGATGTCCAGGACGCTCCTGGGACAACCCCTCAGGATTTAGGATGAAGGTTTAGTGCTTTTCTGTTGTCTTTGTCCTTTCTAAGCTACAGATATAAACTGTTTATATTGTTCAGTCAAAATGGGGGGGGGGATGAGGGGGAAATTATGTTTAACAATGACAGCCGCAATGAAAAAAAGCAGTGTTCAACACATTGTAGTTGCTCAATAAATACTTGTTGACGAGATGAATGAAACTCATTCATTCATAAAGAGGAAAAAAGACTTGAAGGGGGACAAAACCCTCTAAAATTTTGTTACTGGTTGGTGATAGGATTAGTGGTGATGTGTATATGTTCTCTATCCTCTAGAGTTCAGTATTGTGGTAATAATATAATTATAATAATAGGTAATTGCGACCAAAAGGAAATTAGAACCAACAGGAAGGGGTCATTTTCATATGAAGCTGAGGCCTGCTTCCAGAATCAGCCGGTCAGCTGTGGGAACCGGGGCCTGTTGAGGGCCATATATTTTTACATATCTTTTAGGCTATTTTTCCCTCTGCTCTTTCTCTTTGAAAAGAACTAAATCTTAGGCTGTGGATATAGCCCAGTGGTAGAGTTCTTGCCAAATATGTGCAGGGACCTGGGTTCAATCCCCAGTATCACCAAAAAAACAAACAACACAACAACGACAAAATTTAAATTTCCCTCTCCTCCAAGTAAATGTGCTGACCTCTTCCCTCCAAAAACAGTGCCCAACTTGAAGTCCTGTCCAGATTCAGAGTCTGGGTTTTGTAGCAGTTAAGACAAAGGCTTTAGAATAGACAAATCTAATAAATAGCCTTTAAATGACTGGTAATGCTGAAAGTATTTACTCACGATATATATATTTTTTCAAGAAACATTTTCTGATTTTTAACACTGTGTTGAGGACCAGATAAGTTGGCAGTAAACAGCCCAATTACTGTGGCCTGGTACCACCTTCAGGACTGACTGCTGTCCAACCAGGAATAGCTTAGTTGGGGGCAACCCTCTCTCAGGCCGCCCTGTTCTTTTATGAGGAATTGGTCCAAATATATTTACTCATTATCTTCTAACCTCATAACCTTCCAGGCTGGAATCAAGCCTGCTGAGGGAGCCGTGGCTATTTGAGGATTAGGCCAGAAGAGCTGGCTCCTGTGCTATCAGGTGACAAGATTCAGAGACAAGATAGAATCATCTCTGGAGACCCGATCACCAGCTCCGCCATGGGGAAGGTGCTGTTGCTATGGTGACGGGCTGATGGAAGGCACACTGACAGCAGAAGTGCCATCTGAAGGAAGGAATTCCAGCTTTTCTTAAGCTACTCAGAAACCTTCTTCCTCACCTGGTCAGGTGGGAGCCCTTAAGTTTTTGAGTAAAGAACAGGTCTAAGGCGCTGGGGTTGTGGCTTAGTGGTAAAGCTCTTGCCTGGCATGTGTAAGGCCCTGAGTTGGACACTCAGCATCACATATAAATAAATAAAATAAAAGATCCATTGAAAAATTTTTAAAAAGAAAGAAATATTTATTTAAAAAAACAAAACAAAACAGGTCTGAGGATTCCTAACACAGGAGATTCCTGGAATATATCCCGCACGTACCAGGTCATTCCTCACTGAACTGCAATGGTTGCAGTGGCCATGGGGATCTGGATTTTATTTTTGGTTCTGCAAATAACTTTTTGGGTGATTCTCATTCCAGTCACTTTGCTTCTTGGGGCCTCAGTTCCCTTGCTGGAAAATGGGCACAATAATCCTCACCTCACAAGGTCGTCGTGCAGAAGAGATGGGATAAGGGAGGTGAGAGGACTGACCTGCTGTATTAATTCCCTTTCTTCTTTCACTAAAAAATATTAGGGTGGTGCCTACCATGTAGAAATATTCTCCTTAGTCAAGAAGTTACCTGCTTCATGGGCCTGGGCCCTGTCCACACCGGCTCGCCACCTGAGTCAGAGCGTTTAACTCCTGCCAGGTGATCCAGCTTGACTCCATCCAGAAGGAACTTTGAGTCACGTTCCTTAGGGATTTATTGCAGGAGCACTTTGGGAAGGAGCAATGGGGCCACACCCTGGTGCTTGGGATTTGGTGGCATGGTTGCATTTGTTGTTGGGTTGTTTGTTTTAAAATATCCACATCCTGTTACACAGCTGGGGCATAAAATCAAGCTTCAGTTGTGGGATTTTTTTGTTTACTTAATTCACTAGCTGGGGTGGTTGGGAGTTAAAGCGAGGTCAATGCCTTTATGTTGCTGGATTCTGGAAAGAGAATTCTAGCATTTCTGGTTACTCAATCTGCTGGTGTAAAAAAAGGAACTTTAAAAAAAAAGTGACCCATACAAGTCTGGTTGCTTTGGAAATAAATTCATTTTTGTTTTGCTTAACACAATAATAACAAACTTCTAAGTGTTTGTATGTTTTCATTTTGCACAGGCAGCTTTGGCAATGGGAATATTTGGTAGGAAAAATTATGGAAGAAATATGGCAGCTTTCACAGCCGCAAATCATTCATTTAGTTCTACTTGCGAGACAGAGAGAAGAAAGAAGAAAAAGAAGGAAAGAAAGTGATTAGTCTTATTGCCAGATGATGCTCCCTTGTCAGTTTTCCTAAAGTCTTCCTCATGTTTCTCAGAACATTTCAGAATTCTGGAAAGTATTTGATTCATAAAGGCTGGGATAAGGTAGAGTCCTCCACCCCCTGACCCCCAGCCCTGGGTATTGAATCCAGGGGTGCTCTACCACTGAGAGACATGCCCAACCCTTTCTGTTTCTTATTTTGGGACATATCTTGCTAAATTGCTGAGGCTGGCGTCAAACTTGTGATTCTCCCGCCTCAGCCTCTGGAGTCGCTGGGATTACAGGCCTGTGCTACCATGCCTGGCCAAAGTAGAGTTTCTCAAAAAGATCTTTCAACCTGGGTGTGGTGGTGCACCTCTCTAATCCCAGTGCTTTGGAGACCGAGGCAGGAGGATCACAAATTCAAAGCCAGCTTCAGCAATTTAGCATGGCCCTAAGCAATTTAGAGAGACTCTGTCTCAAAATAAGACATTAATAAAAAGAACTAGGGATGGTGCTCAGTGGTTAAATGCCCCTGGATTCAATTCCTGGTACCCCCCCCCCAAAAAAAAAATCTTTCAAAACTTAATAATGCCTTATGCTATTTTCATGATACACATAATACTTGCTTATGAAAGCAAAATGAAAAAAATGCTGAAAAGAATAATTCCTGTGCCCAAATACAGATATTCTTGACATTTCTGTGTGTTTTCTATGTACGTTTTATTGCACGTGCTTTGCTTATTTTTCATAAAGCTAGTGATGGGGTGTAAATGCTTTTGCACCCTGGGTCTTTTGCATCACAGATGATAGCAGCATTGACTGCAGCCTCCATGTGTGCCAGGCACTAACTGCCACCACCCGGCCTTTTTAAGCCAACCTGCCTTCTCACACATCCACCCACTCATTACCCATCATTATCAGCTACATAAACATAAGTCAGTCCCTCTCTGTTTCTTTGTCACCATATCATGTGAAAACAGCTGGGTGAATTTTCATCCAGTTTGAAGGGTATTTGAGGATAGTCTCACTTCAAATATGGGCTACAAGACATACAAATCTCACCATGGGAAGCCCAAGGTGGAGGGGAGCCTCAGCTTTTGATATTCACCCAAAGGGACTGCAGTGAGACTTCATTCTGGAGATCCCACTGAGTTGGGTTCAGACATTTGCATCTTTTAAAGCTTGTTGCAATTTTATGTAAGAGAAAGTTGCTTGGGTTCATTATATTTCAAAATTCCCATCTCCCCCAGTGGGGACATAGAAGAAATTATACTGGAGTGAATGCCCCTAAATGGCATTCCTCCAATGCCAGGAAGAATTTCTTTAAAAAGAGAATTTTGAACATGTCAGAATGAGATAGAAATTTGAGGTCCAAAGAAGAAACATGCAGACAGACTTCTATGACAGTTAATGAAGACAGGCACACGTCCCAAAGAGCAACCAGGCCAGAGGTGCAAGATGGGACTATTACACCCAGAAAATAGGTTCTCATCCTTCCCAGCAATCACACTGAGGCGCAAAGAGAGGCATCTCTGATGGTCATCGGGAGAGATGGGTCATTGGATTCAGATGCCAGGGACATATGAAACCAACAGTCATTTCAAATACGAGGCTTCACCAAGATTCCTGTGGGGACACTTCACAAGGGAACAATGAAGCTGCTTCTCTCATGGCAAATCTATGTCACCCACAGATGGAGACGTGAAGATGTATTTATTTATGTGTCCCCCACAGCAGGACAACAAATGTGTGTAGAAAGTCCTTTTTAAACAAAGTTTAAAATTATTAGGGTCTGTTTGAATGATCACAACTCTAAACGTTCAATTTTCATTTAGTTTCCATGAAACTTTTTCATGGTTTGAGAAATGATAGCCCGAAACTGTAACAAGGGCTATATTTCTGGACCTAAACCTCCCACTGAGAACTGGAAATATGCTAGATGCCATGCTTAGCACACGCAAGTAATCCCCAGGGAAGTCCCATGAGCTATAGGCCACTGTGATCCCTACTTTATAGATTGGGGTTAGGATGTGGAGGGGGCCCAGGGTCCCAGAGATGAAGTAATCTATCTAGGACCCTCAACTAGGAAGTGGCAGAGTGAGAATCTGAACCAACTCTTCCTCAGCTCCAGGCGACCTCAGTTTTCCATTTACTCGACATTGACTGAAGATCTATAATGGCCTCTATATGGACACACAGCCTCTACTCTTAGGAACTGACAGACAAGGACACAGGGATAGTTTTATGTGTAAAAAGAAAAAAATGAGAATTATTTTCAGAGTGGATATTAATGAGTACCTTCCTAGAGAAGGGATGTGCTTTGTTTGCCAAAGTATCTTGATAAAGCACTGGAGGTAAGGTGAATTTCTATGTGTTGTAGAAAAAGAAAGAACCCATAAAATGGTTAAGCTGCTCCTGGAAAATGAGAAAGGAGGAGCAGGAGAGTGGAGAGGAGGAGGAGGGAAGAAAGGGAGGAGGGTGCATGGTTTGGACAGGAAGTCCCCCAGAGACTCATGTGTTAAAGGCTTGGTCCCCGGTGCAGCACTGCTCAGAGGTGGGGCTCCCGAGCGTGATTGGATCATGAGGGCTCCGACCTCTTCAGTGCATTGACTCATCCATGGGGTCATAACCCAGGGCATTATTGGGAGGTGGTGGAAACTAGCTGATGGGGTCTAGTTGGAGGAAATGGGTCCCTGGAAGCATGCCCTGCAACACTATTTCTTGTCTCGGGCCCCTTTCTCTTTCTGCCTCCCGGCTGCCAGAGGCTAGAGGTTTTGCTCCTCTGTGCCCTTCTGTCATGATGTGCTGCTTCCACACAGGCCCAGAAACAATGGAGCCTGCTGACCATGAACTGGAATCTCTGAAATCGTGAGCCCAAATAACATTTTCCATTTCTAAGTTGATTTTCCCAGGTATTTTGTCACAGTCACAGAAAGTTAACTAATGCAGAGGGAGAGGGAAAGGAAAGAAAAGGCAGAGACAGGATGAGAAGAGGTCGGAAGGTAAAAGTGATGTTGGGGGTAATGAAAAACCAAATGGCACTGAAATAGATTCCTCTGATGGAGAAGAGACCCAAGGTATTTTAAAAACAGACATGTCACAGTCTCCATCGCCCTAACAACCCCCCACAATTTTTTTTTTTTTTTTTTTTGGTACCAGAAATGAACCCAGGACACTTAATGACTGAGCCACATCCCCAGTTCATTTTTAAATTTTTTATTAGAGACAGGGTCTTACTAACTTGCTTATGGCCTTACTAAGTTGCTGAGGCCAGTCTTGAGCTTGCAATCCTTCCTCAGCCTCCTGAGCCCCTGGGATTACAGGTGTGCACCACAGTACCTGGTTTATAAAGAGGGTTTTTCTATTAGAAATTTAGGAAGCAGCTCTGTTGGCAGTGGAAGACCACTGCTAGCTCATGCCACGCATTTGTTTAAATTGGTAAAAGGATCCCTTCGGGGTGAATGCAGAAGGTGAACAGGGCATAGGTTGAATTTTTCCAACCTCCTTGCTCCCTTATCTTGGTGCCCTTGAGCAGTGCACAATCTATACACCCTTACTCAATGGTCCTGGTCATACCTGGGTTAACATTGTACAGACTAGAAGTAGAAGGCATTGTAGCAGAAATTGCTAATGATGCACCCAGAAAATACAGAGCCCTGAGCAATCACAGAAGCCATGGGAAAGGCTCTGGACTTCCCCAGGGTATAGAACAGGGATTCAATGGACCTTATTGGATTCTGTGGAACTAAGACGTGGATTACTGTTTTAGTCAGCTTTTTGCTACTGTGACTAAAAGACCCGACCAGAACAACTGTAAAGGAGGAAAATTTTATTTGAGGGCTCGCAGTTTCAGAGGTCTCAGTCCATAGACAGCAGGCTCCATTCCTTGGGGCTCAAGGTGAGGTAGGACATCATGGTGGAGTGTGGCAGAGGAAAGCAGCTTACCTGGTGATCAGGAAGCAGAGAGAGGGGTCTCCACTTGCTAGACACAAATATATACCCAAAGCCACGACCTACCACTTCATTACCACTCAGTTAATCCTATCAGGGGATTAATTCACAGATTGGGTTCAGACTCTCACAACCCAATTATTTTCTCCTCTGAACCTCTTGTATTGTCTCACACATGAGCTTTTGGGGGACACCTCACATCCCAACCATAACAATTACCTGTTCACATAACCACCCCATAGTATCATGCCTGTGCTGATGGAAGCAGAGAGAAAATGCTGCAGAGGGCTGGGGAGATAGCTCAGTTGGTAGAGTGCCTGCCTCGCAAGCACAAGGCCCTGGGTTTAATCCCCAGCACCGAGAAAAAATTAAATAAATAAATAAATTTTTTAAAAAGGCTGTGGATTTCTAACACTAGACAAAGGTGCCAAAAATATGCAATGGAGAAAAGATAGCCTCTTCAACAAATGGTGCTGGGAAAACTGGAAATCCATATGCAACAGAATGAAACTAAACCCCTATCTCTCACCCTACACAAAAATCAACTCACAATGGATCAAGGATCTTGAAATCAGACCAGAGACCCTGCATCTTATAGAAGAAAAAGTAGGTCCAAATCCTCAACTTGTTGGCTTAGGATCAGACTTCCTTAACAGGACTCCCATAGCACAAGAAATAAAAGCAAGAATCAATAACTGGGATAGATTTGAACTATATAGCTCTCTCTCAGCAAAGGAAACTATCAGCAATGCGAAGAGAGAGCCTACAGAGTGGGAGAAAATCTTTGCCACTCATACTTCAGATAGAGCACTAATTTCCAGAATATATAAAGAACTCAAAAAACTCTACACCAAGAACACAAATAACCCAATCAACAAATGGGCTAAGGATATGAACAGACACTTCACAGAAGAAGATCTACAAGCAATCAACAAACATATGAAAAAATGTTCACCATCTTTATTAATAAGAGAAATGCAAATCAAAACTGCACTAAGATTCCATCTCACCCCAATTAGAATGGCGATTATCAACACAAGCAACAATAGGTGTTGGCGAGGATGTGGGGAAAAAGGTACACTCATACATTGTTGGTGGGGCTGCAAATTAGTGCAGCCACTCTGGAAAGCAGTGTGGAGATTCCTTAGAAAACTTGGAATGGACCCACCATTTGACCTAGCTATCCCACTCCTCGGCCTATACCCAAAGGACTTAAAATCAGCATACTACAGAGATACAGCCACATCAATGTTCATAGCTGCTCAATTCACAATAGCCAGACTGTGGAACCAAACTAGATGCCCTTCAATTGATGAATGAATAAAGAAACTGTGGTATATATATACAATGGAATATTACTCAGCTATGAAGAATGATAAAATTATGGCATTTACAGGCAAATGGATGAAATTGGAGAATATCATGTTGAGTGAGATAAGCCTATCTCAAAAATCCAAAAGACGAATGATCTCACTGATAAGCGGATGATGACACACAATTGGAGGTGGGAGGGGGGCAACAATGGAGGAAGGAGGGACTGTGTAGAGGGAAAAGAGAGGTGGGAGGGGTGGAGGGGAAGGAAAAAATAACGGAATGAATCAAACATCGTTACTCTATGTAAATGTATGATTATGCAAATGGTATGCTGTTACTCCATGTACAAACTGAAACAACACGTATCCCATTTGTTTACAATAAAAATTAATTTAAAAAAAAAATGCTGTGGAGTCCAACAGCGAACCTGTCATGGAAGAGCTGGGGAGACTTCTTGGAGGAGGTGACATTAATGACCTTATTCAAAGGCAGAGCTTACTGAGAACCAAGGTAAGGAAGAGACATTTGGTGGAAAAGGTAGTGTACTGGGGAGAGGGGAGAGGTTCGACTTGGTTGTAGCCAGACTTGTGCCCGGGGAAGTGCCATGGTGTAGGGATAGAGGAAGGCCACAGCTGAACTCGAAGGGGTCAATAAATGCAAGGCCTTGATTACCTGTTGGCGCTGGGGAGCCACTAAAAATGGCTAACTAGCAAAACTCTGGCATCAAGGAAGAGGATGGAGCGCAGAGGAAACTTGCAGTGATCCAGGTGAATCACAAGGAGACCAAGCTAAGGTAATAATCCTGGGGATGGAGAAGGACGTGGGACTTTGAGCAAACACCAGTTATGCAGGTTGCCGTACTTGATATGGTACCTATGAGGCCCGTCACTGCTTCTCAGTCCCCATGTCCAAGGTCAGGTTGCTGAGTCCATGGCCCCGGGCCCTTCCAGCCCTTTTCCTCTGGTCAGCAGCGGAGTTGTTTCTCAGCCCGTGGAGCAGGCTGTGCACTGCTCCATCTGCCCAGACCAGGTCGGAGAAAAAGGGAGCGAGGACAGGGAAGGCACACCCAGGTGGGCTCTTCCTTCTGGGTTCAGGGGTGATGGTTACAGGTCAGCCCGAGGGGCGCATGCGGCCCTTGCAGACGGCAGCCCATAGAACCAGGAGCTGGAGGGGAGTGTGAAGGCCCTCCTGGCTTTCTGCAGCAGCAGATTCCACAAGCATAGTCCCTGGTGTGAGCAAAGGAGCCAGCTAGCGCTGAATCAGAGAGACAGGGAAGGAAGAGAAACAACTTCAGCAGAATGATGCGAGCCAGCTCTCCCGTTGCAAACATCCTGTCTTAGTGGATTAGACTGAGCCAAGGCCTGGTTCCAAGATGCTTTCAGGGACAGGAAAGCCCATCTGAGATCTGAAGTGGAAGAACCCATTAAGTGGGTACTGTAAGTTTGATGGGTAATATTGTTTCCATTTTATAGATGCTGATATTTGGGACCAGAGAGGTTAAGTAATTTGCTCAAGGCCCTCCAGGCAGCAAGAGTTAGAGCCTACACTTTGATAGAGCGTACTCTGTGCAGGCATTGTTCTCAGCATTGTATTTGAATCATGGCATCTCTGTGAGAAGAGCACTTGTACCCTATGTTATAGATGGGGAAATTAAGACACAGAGAGGTTAAGTAACCTGCCAAAGGAAATCCAGCATAGATGATGGAGCCAGAACTCAAATCCAGGCAGTCTGACATCAGAGCATGGGCCTGACCATTATGCTCCATTGGTTTCTGCACCAGCCAAGTTTTCTGATTCCAAGCCCACTGCTCTTTCCAACATGTTGCAACAGTCGGTTCTTGGCACGAAAATGTCAAATATCATGCCAATAATTTCATATGTAAGGGATTTCAAAGGTATATCTCTGGGGAGTCTATGATCTCAGTCATATTGTAAGAACTGAATTGTGGAGTTTTCATGTCTTAAATGCAGATCACAAACAGTATTAGCAGTGGGGTAGACGTATTAGTAAAAATTCAACTAATTAAATGAACATCTGTCTCCTGGAATTTGTCAGCATACATGGATGGCTGGGCTGATGGCTCACTGAGAAAGTTTAAGTGCATTTCTAATGAAACTTTGTTAGTTATAAAAAGTATAGAGATGAAGCCCATGGGTAAACAGTCTGAAGAAAGAAGCCAGACCTGTTCTCTTATCTGTCCAATTCTGG
This sequence comes from Sciurus vulgaris, assembly GCF_902686455.1. Taxonomy (NCBI): domain Eukaryota; kingdom Metazoa; phylum Chordata; class Mammalia; order Rodentia; family Sciuridae; genus Sciurus; species Sciurus vulgaris. The sequence goes on from NC_136461.1 coordinate 52,264,496, forward strand.
GGCCACTGTATCTCTCCCTCCCCGAGTCCAGTGCCAATAAGACACAAAAAGACTGGACAAGGAACTGGCAGCCAATGGCCAAAGAGGTTTTGTCAGGGAACCAGAAATGGTCCAGAATATTGGGTAGTGCCGCTGCCTCTCATCCACATTTGGAACTGGGATTGTGTTCTGTGGCATGCTGACTGAACCAACACTGACTGAATTTCTTCTAGCACTTTCCAGTGTGACTTTGCCAGCAACGCCATTAAGATATGGAGTCTGTGTGTCCTACTTCTGAACCTGAACTCTCTTGTAACTGACTTTAGCCAGCAGAATATGGCAGAAGAGATGTTATGTCAGCTGCAAGCCTACAGCTTGAACTGAGACCTCTTGGTTAGTTCTAAGAACAAGAGTACTTGGGCACGTCCGCTGTCTCTCTTGCCCCCCTGCCTTTCCAATAGAATAGTGATTAACTAGCCTGTTGGGAGCTGAGACACTGTGTGGAGCAGAGCAGAGTGTTCCCTGCAGAGGCCATTCTACCTGAGCTGTCCCAACAGCCCCTCCAACTGACATGTGAGCAAGCTCAGATGACATCACCTGAGCCCACCCGGGCTCAGCATAGTTGCTCAGCCAACTCCCAAGATTCTTGAGAAATAACAGTTGTGGTTTTAAGCCTCTAAATGTTGGGGTGGTTTGTTATGCAGCATTTTTGTGATACTAGGTAACCGATAAAAGCACAAGGCAGATCTCATCAGTGACAGGAAGTTGGTTCCCTCTACCATGCCCGCTCTCCTACGCCCTGCTTGCTACCTTTGCCTTTGCTTCTAAATGTGGCTGCAGCTCACTCTCACCCACCTGCACAGAAAATCTGCGGTCAGGCCATCCTTTACCTACTTAGCCAACACTTACTGGACAAATATACAGAGGAAACCAGGAAACCACGCTCGTGTTCACCCAACTCAGAAGAACGTGTCAGCAGCCCTTCATTAATCCAGATTTTCCTCCCTGTTCCTGGTTGTGCTTGTATTTTGATCTGATTTCCATTAAATCCCAATCATGGCTCCACTTCCTATTTAGAGAAGGGCATAATGAAGAGTTTAGAATCAAATCGGGTGCTAGGTACATGATGCATGCCTGTAATCCCAGCGACTCTAGAGTCTGAGTCAGAAGGATCATAAGTTCAAAACTCATAAACTTGGTGAGACCCTGTTTCTAAATTAAAAAAAAAAAAAAAATAAATAAATAAATAAAAAGCTGGATGCAGCTTAGTGGTAAAATGCCTGTAGGTTCAATACCCAGTTACCCCGCTACCCAAAAGAAGAGTTCAAAATCAAGTGATCTGGAGTTGAACAGGTCTGGATTCAAATTCTATCTTGGTCACACACTAGCTCAGTGCCCTTGGAAAAGTCATGTAACTCATCAAGTTGCAGTTTGTGTATAAAATGGGGATGTATTTAGGGTTATTGTAAGGATTAAATGAAGCGTTTTCTTAGGATGTATTAAGTGCTCACTAAATAGAAATCAACTAATTGGTGCCTTATCCAGCCCTACCCTCCAGTTCCAGACTCCGGGGCTCTCTTGCAGAACCCTTGCTAGGATTCAAACTGCCCGCTCTATCACCACATCGCTCCCACGGAATCCAGTCTCTTAGGTCCTGGATGGGGTCTCTAGTCCCGGTGGGCACCCAGTCTGAGGCACTAGAGGGCCCCCTGCATGCTCCCATCAGAGCAGAAGAGAGTGGAAGTCCTCCTGCTTGGGTCACGGGTGAGCCTCTGAGAAGCTCCATGCTCGCTGACCGCCCGCACTGACTTTGACATGAGGCAACGCCGCTCCCCTTGGCGTGGTATTAGGTTTCCTGGCATTCCCGTGCCCTCAGAGACGCCGGCCCCGCTCACGTTTCAGTGTTCAGACACTGACCATCTGCTTTGCACTTTCCCCCGCTTGTCTGGAGACCTGCATAATGAGACTCAGACAGCGGCGACTAACTGCCCCCCAGATGGGGTGGCGAGGGCTGGGCTGCCCGCCTTTCGGGCACATGCTTGTCCAACGGCCTAGACGTGAAGTTGGGCGAGAGCAGCCTGGGTGACTTCATTGCCTTTTGTCAGATCAGAGGTTCCTCATTCCGAAGGGAAAGGCAAACACTTTTGATCTGCCTATTGGAGCGGGGGGCAGGGTGGAGGATCCATGTGATATATAAAATGAAACGAGCTTTCCAAAAACAACAAGGCTGAATCATAATAACTTACATTTGTGGAACACTGCCGCTCCAGGGCTCTTTCACAGGCGTGGTCTCAGTTGATTCTCCCGGCAGCCCTGGGAAGCAGCATTCCTGTGGGACCATCCAGGCTGCGCTGAGGTCACCCAGCCAGTAGGTGTCCGAGACTGGGCCCACATGCAGCAATCTGGACCCCACACTCAGCACTCTGGCCTCTGGATGATGCTGTCTTCACTCTTGCATTTCCCACCATGACTAAGGCCCAGCAGTTCTGAAACTTTCCCATAGAAACTTCCCTGACAGTGGCAGAATGAACAGCTTTCAGTGCAGAGTTGCTGCCAGAGCCTGTGCTTCATGTAAAAAAATCCATTCACACTCTGAATTCGGTTTCATTAATTGTGTCATACTTATATGAAATATATTTAATAAATTAAATTAGAATTATATTTAATTATATTCTTTATATAAAAGTAAGCTTTTCTTTTAGCTTCTGGGGATAAAATAAGTGTTTCAGGAAGATGTTTTTGCTCAACCCCTGGTAAGTTTAAGGGTTGGTGGCACCAGGTTTCGTCTGTGATGATTTCCAGCATTGGAAGATGAACACGCTAAGTCCCTACCTCAGTAAGGAGGTGAGTTTTTAATTGGTGTTGTTGACTGGGGCTTCCTTAAGACCAGATGCCCCAGAATGTTCCCTCCTGTGCTCTTTGATGATAAAAAGACACGTGTTTGTAAGGATGCTTAGTGTCTTCGAGGCTGAGGAAATGAGCTTTAGCATTCCCTGGTGTGCCGAAAGTCTTTGCAGAGTGAAAACACACTTTCTAAGCAGGAATCAGAAATGGGAGCAGGCGGAGCCACAGGACAAGCTGCGAGGGGAACTCGGCTGAAGCTCTGAACACGAGTCATGGCCTTGGAATTGTTGTGACTCCAATGAGCAGTACCTCACTCATTCTCTGGTCAGCTGTCCCTTGAGGAGCCTTGAAGAGGAGCCCCTCCCCCCAGCCCTGTCACTCAGCATACACCACTCCCTGAGGAGGTCGGGCGTCTCTAAATCATAACTCAGCTCCGCAGGGCTCTGCAGCACAAGCCTCTGAGGACACCAGGTAGCCTCACCAATCCTTGCTGTCCAGAGCTGACTGGGCCTTTGTTAGTGGGCTATTTGTTCCAGAAAGGACCCCTGGCACCAGCAATCAGTAAGGACAATCACAGCATGCCCAGAGAGGATGAGATCTGCACCCCTGAATCATGAGAGCTGGCTCCTTTGCCATGAATTTGCAACAAGTGGGGACATGTTCCAAGGTGGTCTTGAACTGTGTGCAACTATGGACTTGGATTTGCTGAAGGGAAGAAAAGATGATCTCAATTACTAGTATGCATAAAGGCTTCTTACATGCCAAGCACCATCTTAGCATCCAAAATCCACCAGTTCCTTTTCTCACAGCATCCTTACGAGGTAGGTGCTGTTATAATCATCCCCCCTTCTGCAGATGAGAACACTAAAGCATAAAGAGGGTATGCGACTTGCCCGAGGTAAACAGCTAGCATACGGCAGAGCTGGGATTTGAACCCACATATTCCACACCTTTAAGTACCAAGCTATACTACTACCTCTCATTGCCAGCACAACCGACCTAAGAGAAACAGTAACCGGACCTTCTTCAGCCCTATTTTATGCCAGGCAGCAAGCTGAATGTTTGATATGCACTATCTCCTGAAAGCCTGACAACATTTCTAGAAAGTACTATCATTACTTCCATTTGCTAAATTACTTCCAGTTCCAAATGAGAAAAGTGAGTTTTCAGAGGTGTTGACTTGCCTGAGGTCACATAGCTAGTTAATGATTCTAAAGCCCGTGCTCTTAATCATTCTATCTTGCAGCCTTTCATGTAGACTGCATAAACTATAAATTACCCAAAACAAACGAAACCATTCTGCAGAGAGCCTCTTGTGTATTCTGGACACTACATAAATACAAACCTCATTTCTAGGAAAATAAAGTTTGAGATCTGGGAGGCAGAGAGTATGGTGCGGTGAAGAAGCCTGTGCCTGAGGTCAGAAGATCTAGGTCCTTCCACCGGCATTCACCTTCCAGCCTCGGTTTCCCAGTTCCTCATTGGCAAAATGAAGGAAATGATAAATAAAATATGCAGAGTGCTGTTATTACTTAGCATATGTTAAATTTTTCCTTTGCCCAACTCCTTTCATTTCATTGAAGGACAGCTCAATCTTGATAAGTTTAACAACAAAATTTACTCCATCCTCATGGCTAGTCAGTAACAGGGTTAGGTTTTAAAAGCAAATCTTTAAAAGCAAATCCTTCCAGTTCAGTGCTTCTGGTACTTTCCTGGGCTGGTTTTCTGACATTTTCAGAGTTGGATTTTAGGATTCTCTTCTCATGACTTGGATCCATTTGTAAAACTGCTACTTCTCTTGAATCTGTGGAATTGGAGTTTGGAAAGACTTGGAAAAGGCATATGCACATTCCCTTATATCCATCATGTGTGTGCACGGTTTGCATTTTCTTCCTTGTGGAAGAGTTTTAAAGAGCAGCTGAAAAGTAGAAAAGTTGGCAGACAGATTTCTATCTCCCCATCTTCTGCTCATCGTTAAAGGATGCACCAAAAGACGATGTGAACAGAGAGAAAAAGATGGTGCTATAGAGATCTTCAGGCTAGTGTTGTCTGCTCTGAGGGCAGGTATGATGTGGGGAGAGGGACATACTGAAGAAGAAATCTGGGGGGGGGGTTGCTGTGGGGCTGTGGGTGTTGCACAATGGTATGTATATCTAGAGAGTGGGGAGAGGGAGAGGAATCAATCAACCCCATAGGGGTCAATGCAAAAGTTTCAAGGTTCAAAAAAAAAAAAAAAGAAAGAAAAAAGAAAATCAATAAGAAACAATATTGCTATGGGATTGTAAGCAATTTCATTCATAGTGTGCATAATGGTTAATTTCATGTGTCACCCTGACTGAACTAAAACACACCCCGATAGATAGCTGGTAAAACTTTATTCCTCTGAGTGTCTGTGAGGATGTTTCTAGAAGAGATTTGAATAAGTAGGCTGATAAAGATCCACCCTCATGAGCTTGGATGGGCCTTATCTAGTCCACTGAGGGTCTGAGAAAAAGGTGAAGGGGAAGCATGCTTGCACTCTCTCTTCTTGACCCATGGACATTGAACCCATCTTCTCTTGCCCATGGACATTGGAGACCCTGCTCTCAAGTCATCAGGCTCTGGGACTTATACCAGTACTCTCCCCTGCCACTGCCCCAGGTTCTCAGGTCTTTGGACATGGACAGAAGCACATCACTGTCTTTTGGGTTCTCCCGCTTGCAGATAGCATGTTGTGGGATTTCTCAGCCTCCATAATCATGTTAGCCACCTCCCATAATAAATCTCCTCCTATATATCTGTGTATTCTGTAGGTTCTGTTTCCCTGTGGAGAACTCCAATTAATACAGTGTGTCTAAGAGTTACTTTCTAGAAAGTCCTGACTCTGTCACAAACTGGTTCAGGGACTGGAATAAGTTTTGTAAAACTCTCAAAGTGGTGAATGGGGCAAATCCTTTGTATTTTGTATTTATGGTCAGATGTGTAGGAAGGCCTGTTTCTGGGTGCCATAATTAAACCTTGTATTTACAAGATGGAGTGTGACCAGTGACTGCTGATGGGGCACTAAAGGGACTCACCTTTGTGCGGGTCTCCATGTCTGCACACGGAGATAAGGTTTTGGTTGCACAGGTCAGTTAGTCTTTTTTTGGTTTTTGGCACTGAGGGTTGAACTCAGGTGCCTTACCACCGAGCCACATCCCCAGCTCTTTCTATTTTTTATTTCAAGACAGGGTTTTGCTAAGTTGCTTAGAGCCTCACTTAGTTGCTGTGGCTGGCCTTGAACTTGTGATCCTCCTGCATCAGCCTCCTCATTGCTGTGATTATAGACATGCACCACCACACCCAACTCAGTTAATCTTTATAACTAATGCTGAAATGTAGCTTTAATTTTTCTGTCTCTCTTTTTCTGTGGGACAAAACTTACTCAAGATCATTCTCCTTGAAAGATGGTAGAATCGACTCCTAAAATTAAGTCCTTCCTACAATCAGGATAGCAAAATATCTAAAGATCACAACAGAGAGTTTGACTGTGGAGACTGGGCACAATAATAGTTATCCAAAAAAAAAAAAAAAAATTTTTTTAAGAACTGCCAGGTCCATACAATTAGATTTATTCCTCTTGCCCCCAAACAAAGCCTGCTCCAGAAGATGAGTATTATAGGGAAATGGATAGAAAGTTGATGTAAGGAAGTACTTTGTGTAAGAGGGTGAGTCAACAAAGGATCAACTGCTGTACCTCATCCTGAGTGTCATCTCATCAGTGCCAGCCAGTGGCCCCCTAGCTTGTACACTGCTGGACTTGCTGGCATACCTTCTAATTGCTGGATCCTATGACTGTTTGATAAGGGCATTCGCTGGTCACTGAACATTACCTAACATGTATGTTGGAATTGATTGGAAAATGATCACTTCCCCCAAGAATTGACACTCAATGGCTTATGGGATAGATACATTGACCTTCTTGCCCCTCAGGTAGGATAACTATGGAATGCATGTATGAGTCAGTTTTATGTTACTTTATCAAAATACCTGAGACTGAGTAACTTATAAAGAAAAGAGATTCCTTTTAGCTCACAGATCTGGTGCAAGGTCAAGGGTCGAGCTTTCTTTCTGGCAGTTCCAAGCCAATGTAGGGCATCACATGGTAAGAGACAGGGGGTGTGTGTGTGTGTGTGTGTGTGTGTGTGTGTGTGTGTGTGTGTGTGTGTGTGTGTGTTCTGGTCTCTCTTTTCTTATAAAGCCACCAATATTCAATCATGGAAATGGAAAAGGAATAATGGGTACAGGAGTTAGTAGAACATAGAGTTTCAGAGCATGGGCTCTGGGATAAAGCAGCACAGGGCCAATTCTCTCTCCGCTGTGTGATAGTAGGTGGATTACTCATCCTCTGCTGCCTCATTTGCAAAATGGAACTGTAATACTTAGTTGGTGAGGTGGTGGTGGGAATGAAAAGAGTGTGTACAGAAGTAAGCAAAGTGTTTACACATGGCACTCTACACAGCCCAAGTTTCAAATTTTATTATTTGTACTCTTTCAGAATAGAGCAAGAAGGATTGAGCTGCTGATGAAAAATCTTTATTGGAGCATTATACAATCTGCCCACTAAAACTTTGTTGATGTCTACATGCTTCCCTAGATCTGTAAAGAATGAAGATTAGAATTTGTCCAGACCACAGGCACTACAGAAAGTCAGAGTCACAGGGTTCATGGGCACTATGGCAGGCAGAAGAGTGACCCCCAAGGTGTCTGCATTTTAACCCTGAAACCTGTGAATATGCTACATTACATGGCAAAGGGGACTTTGACAGATGTGATTAAATTAAGGATCTTGAGATAGGAAGATCATCCTGGGTTATCTGGATGGGCCCATGACAATTGCCTTCCTAAGAGGGATGCAGGGATTTGGAATCAAATAAGGAGGTGCAACAATGGAAGCAGAGGTCAGAGAAATATGAGGCCATGGGTGAAGGAAAGCGAACAGTGTCTGGAAGACAGAAAAGCCAAGAAACAGATGCTTACCTAGATCTTCCAGAAGTAAAACTACCCTGCTGACCCTTTTTAGAGCCTGTCTTCCTGAACTGTAAAATAACACATTGGTGCTGTTTTTAGCCACTAAGTTTGTGGTAACTTGTTATGGCAGCAATAGGAAATTAATTCAGGTCAATTAGTATAATGGTGCCTTCGTGTTGAACAGCAAAGTTTTTTCTAATGGTGCTTTTTGGCTGCCTGCTTGAGTCACGCTCCATCTCTGCAACAGTGTAATTGGTGTTAGGGTCGCAGTAGCTGGTATTGCAAAGAGACACCAGTATGGAATGATTTCAAGGATATTGATGCTGTTTCTCACAGAACACTCTGCAGTGAGTGTTTTGGGATGGCAGGTGGTTCTACTCCACACTGATTCAGGGAACTAGACTGAGGGCAGCTTGGCCATCTTTAATGCATGACTTCTAAAACTACTAATTATATTTAGAAGGTAGCCCAGACCAGTTTGCGCTATTACAGCCACGAGGAAAAAAGCAATTTTTGAGGTCAGTGGAGGAGCCACATCTCACTTCTGCTCACATTTCGTGGGTGAATGCTTAGTTGCATTACCACACTTAGATGCAAAGAGGTCTGGGAATTGTAGTCCCTGCCTGGGTCGCCATGTTCCAGCCAGAAACTGCTACCGTGGAAGAAAGGGAAAGCAAATCTTAGAGGCCGCCTAGGAGTCTCTGTCATATCTAGCCCCTATGAGACTTCCAGACCACAAGTTCTCCAAAGCAAGGACTGGGCTTTTGCTCGCCTATTGTGTCCCCAGTACTTGGTATGATAGGTACTCAATAACTACACGTTAGACAAAGGTAGGAATGAGTGAGTGAGTGAGTGAGTGAGTAAAAGGACGTGTGGACTGTTAACTTGCTCTTTAACTTGGGCTTTCCAAACCTCCATCTCCTCATCTATAAAAAGGACTCATGCCTGCTCTGCCTGCCACTCAGGGTTGTTTTGAAGATAAAATCTGACCATAAGAAAAAATTTTTTTATAAATCTCTGCAGTTTACAGAAGTACTTTCATACCTTTGAACTAATTTGATTTCCACTAACCCTGTATGGACTGCTCTTATTTATTGTCCCCATTTTGGTGGGGACACAGAGAGGTCGGGTGGATATGGTAAGTGTGAAATGCCCTCTACAATGGCAGAGCTGTTGGTGTAAGGACGCTGATGTCACTGTCCAGAGGGTTCTTCCAGAATAAACCACAGAAGTCCATTAAAAACTGCTATCATAAAGAAGGAAAGAGGCCAGGCACAGTGGCGCATGCCTGTAATCCCAGCGGCTCTGGAGGCTGAGACCAGAGGATTTTGAGTTCAAAGCCAGCCTCAGCAATTTATTGAGGCCCTAAGCAACTCAGTGAGATGCTGTCCCTAAATAAAATGCAAAAAAAAAAAAAAAAAAAAAAAAAAAAAAAAAGTGGGGGGGCTGCAGGGGATGTAGCTCAGTGGTTGAGGGCCCCTGGTTTAAACATCCCTGGTACCAAAATAAAATAAAATAAAGAAGGGAAGAGCAAAGACCACACTGCAGTCTCCTCGAGTTATTGTTCAATGACCCTGTGTCATTTTGCAGAGTAGGAAACCAGATTTCAGCACTTCCCTGAACTTTAGACATCATTTGGGTCCAAATTCCTCTGTGGTCCAGAGAGGGGAGGTATTTTCTTGAAGGATACCCTATTTATAGAGACCAGCCATCCTGGTTGGCACAGAAATTCCCATCTCCCAGGAGACTGCCAAATTCCTGAGCATGTCAGGATGGTTGATCACCCTACTACTGGTAAATGTTTTTTGGACTCCCAGCTCACCCCAATTCCAAAAGACTTGCTTGTTAACCACACTGGCACTAAATGTAATCATGAGCCAGTTGCTTGGCTCTTCCAAGCTTCAATTTTCTCATCTGTAAAACGGAAGCAAAACTACTGAACTCAAAGAATTGTGTATGAATTCAATCAGAAAATGCAGATAAAGTGGTCACTAAATGGTAGATACTATGATATGATATTATTATTATTACTTACCAAGACTAGCAGTCTGTTATCCTGGTTTTGTAACTAATCTTTTTCTAGTTCCCTTGGTTGCCTTCAGTAAGACTAATAAATCAACATTATGAGTTTTTTTTCTGCACATGAAATAAAATTCCCATATTTCCAGTTATAAAACCGGAAAGTTTTATAAACTTAGAAGCCCAAGAAGCATAGCTCATTTTTTCTTTTTCTTTTTTTTTTGTAGGCAAAAAGCTTTTGCAGTCTGTACTCAGTCACATCATCTTCCAAGAGGAATTCAGTCTGTAGTTCAACTGTACCCAGATGATTTCTTTTGAGATTGTGAGAACAAGCTGCTATCAAACACACTGTAAAATGGAAGGATTTAGATGTATCTGGCACCAAAGGTTTAACTGATGCCTGTGGCAGCACAGAATGACTGTATTTCTTATATCATATTCAATTATGGATAATAAAGACTACTTTGGATATAGCTACCATCTGACCATATTTTTCTGTTGTTGCTGAGCCTGCCATGCAAATCCACTCTATTGCATTATATAGAGAGAATGACAAAATCCAGCCCTTCATGCTAGATTTAGAAGGCTGCCTGTTCCCTTGTGGTAGTGCTTTGAGTGGGCGTTTGAACTCTGAAACCCTGAGGACAAAGCCCCTCAAACAGACCCTTTCTGTATCTCAATGGGAAATTCTTACCTTCTCTTCTTTAGTTTATTCTGCTGTAAATGGGAATCCAAATAATTCCCTCTAGCCCAGGGGTTCTTTGAGCTAGTTTGGAAAGTTGCAGAGAGATGAAAAACCTTATCGTGACAATAGTTGCTAATATTGATATGAATCTAGAACTCAGAGTTCAACGAGATTTAAAATAAAAAAGGACACAGCATCCAAGAGGAAAAGCCCCAAGTACTTTTTGTTCAAACTGTGGTATGCTGTGCATAAATTTTACAGACCCATTTCTGGACAATTTCTTGCGGGTGATGCTGTAAGTTCTATTTTTTTCTCTAACGGAATTCCTCTCCATGGTAGTTTTTAAAGAATTCCCCAATCCATCCCCCCTTCTAAAATGGTCAAATGCAGCTTCCTGGCTGATTGTGGGGAACAAATCTGAAACTTTTTGGGAGTTTGCTGATGAAAGACTTGTGTTACCTGCGTGTAGTGCATTTCTCTAAGGGGAAAAGCAGAGTAAAATCACAAATTCTCCTCTATGGGGAGAGAAACAGATGCACTAAGTGTATTATGGGTCTGTGTTTGGAAAATAAAGTCAAGAGCCTGGGAGAATTATAACAGTGATCTCTGTAAATGTGTGAAGATAATGATGGCTGGAAAAGACACCCACATTCCAGAGTTTTTGGTGTCTATGGCAAGAAGCAGATGAAATGTGTCAATAAAATCTGGCATTTATTAGAGAGATAAGGAAGTCTGGAGTAAATGGTGTCCTCTGGGTCAGACAAGAAAAGGGAAACAGAAACATTTCTGTACCTTGATACCAATTTCTGCTTGGGGTCTGGTAGTACATGTGTTTATTTTAAAATTTTAACATGTTTCCTTGAAATAATTGTTGAATTTTGGAGTGCTCCCTTCTTGACTTGACAGTGTTTACAGATTGCACCAGACAATAGATCTTTAACTCTATTATTTAAAAAAATATAAAATGGGTTGTATGTAGTGAATTTCTTTAGGGGAAGAAAATCCATGATAATGTTAACTGCAAACATTTTGCTATTTATAAAAACAAAATACAGAGAATTAGCTGATTCTGTCTCATGGGTGACACTTTTATAGCTCCCTGCAACTATCTTGGGCAATTATTCTCAAAATGACCTATGTTTTTTATAATGGCAATGTTTTATAATTCCAGTAGAATCAGAATACCAAAACCTTCACATTCTTCTTTGTACTTTGTAGTTATGAGGAAAGATAAATGAGAAGACTTATCTGTTTCTGTATTCTGATTTTCAAAAATGTTTTTGGATCGGATAGTTTCATTGTAGGCTTCCCGATTTAATGTTTAGGTTGAAAGAGGAAAAATATTTTGTATTGATCGAAGATCAAGAGCAGATGTATTCCAAGGTCTCAAGCATACGTTTTAACTTACATTTGTGTGCTGTGAGGAACTGTCTCAGAGCCAAACATGATTCGTACTCACTAATTATAGGCACTTCTGTAATTTTTGCATATAAAACTACATGTTATCACTGTTGGTTTTCCCCTTTCTTATCCGTCCTATGTTTTGTGTGTTTATTTCATGAATTTGCTTAAGGTTTAATGTGAAGCTCTTTCAAGTCCTGGGCAGTGTTGGTTTTTACACCCATGTTTCCTTAGGAAATTTAGGTGGTTATGAAATTATTTAAAGTTGCAGCTATTGGAGCATGAGTCCACGGAAACAAGGCAGGTAAATTTGATCAAGGCAGAACATCAAGTTGTTAAATGGCTTGAGAGCCAGGACCTCCAAAATAAATCAGCTCTGATATCCAAAAAAAATCCAGATTGAGTATCTACATTGCCCAAACCTGCTGGAAGATTGCCAGATCTCTGTCTCATTGGTGTGTGTGGAAACTGCTCACACATTGATTGAACCAAGAGGGGTTCAATCTGTTGAATGGCTATTTGAATGTTGGTGCAGCTCATCAGCTTTCCTAGATGACAAATCATAGACGTAGTTAGTTCTCTGGAAATGATGTTGAACTAAGTGAGGCAGAATGGTGGGAAACACAGGGTGCAAATATAAATGTCTGCAGGGCCAGGTTCGTGTTATGAGTGGGGCCGGCCTGGGGTCAGGGTATAGAGGAACACTGGGTATTTGGGGGATCTGAGGGGACCCACCCTACCTGAAGGGGTTCCTGCTCTTCAGCTCCAGCTCTTCCCTGCCCTTTTTTAATGAATCCTCGGTGTTGCCACATTGACTCCCCCCCGCCCCCAAATAAGGAGGAAATTCAGATTATTATGTGAAATCTCTCAAAGTTTACATGGTGGTTTAAGTTTCTTAAAACAGTATGTACTGAGAGTCTAAATATTTCAGAAGGCCAAATATGACCACCAACTTGCTGTCTTTAGGCTTTTGAAAAGAAGCCCCCTCCCCTAGGACCCACAGGAGGCTCTTTTTTCCAGTATCTTCTACAAGACTGGGCACGCCAATGCTACCTTCCTAACTGTAAGATCTAGGGAAAATCTTCCAATGCTCCATCATTTATAATTTTTCAGTTCATAATACATAGCCCACCTTTCGTCTCACCTGCTAATACTTACTGTGAACTTACTTGGCCACGTCACATTTTATTTAATCTTCAAGAAGCCTTTATGAGGTAGATAATCTTAATAAGTGTAGAGATGAAAAAAATGGAGACTTTGCAAATTTTAAGGAAACTGATCAAGGTAATAGAGCTAATTGGTGAAAGAGTAGAGACTCAGATCAGATCTTTGATCTTTACTTCTGTTTTTCATTGTGAAAGCAATTCTTAATATAGATAAGGAGCCATAATCCATTTAAATCATCATCATCATGGACAGCAACAATAACTTTTTGGACTTTTCTGAACACAAGAGTTTACAGATAGAATCTAACCTGGGCAAGTTACTTTCTCTCTCTCTATGTCTTAGTTTTCTTGACGCAAAGGGGAGGCATAAGACTTGAATGGAGGTGGCCAGTTGGCATTTCGAGAGCTATGCTTAGTTCAGCAGTGTTTGCTTGAGCCTAAATAACTTTTTTCCTTTTTAAACAAACAAGCAAACAAACAAACAGGTTATTAGGTTGGGATGTGACTGAGTGGTACAGCATTTTCCTAGCATATGTGAGGGCCTGGGTTCCATCCCCAGAACGTCAACGGAAAAAAAAAAAAGAAGGAAAAAGCATTTAGAAATCAGTTATTGAAGTATAGCTGACATAAAGAGCACATATTTTAAGTGTACGATCTGATAAATTTCGACAGGAGCACACCCATGAAAACCATCAACACATTCAAGATAATGAGCACATTCATCACCCCAAGAGTTTCCTCATGCCCCTTGGTAATCCATCCTTGTCTGTGCGCTCCTTGTCCCCAGGTAACAATGGATCTGCTTTCTTTCACTGCACATTTGTTTGCATTCCTTAGCATTTTATATAAATGGAATCATACAGGATATACTTTTTTGGTCTGGCTTCTTTCACTCAGTGAACTCTTTTTCTGTCTGTCCACATTGGGGTGCACATTGTTAGTTCCTTTCTTTTGACTGCTGATTAGTGTTCCACCATATGGATGTACCATAGTTTGTTTATTCCTTCACCTGTTGGTGGAGATCTGGGTTATTCCAGGTTGAGGTCATTGCGAATATAGCTGCCATGACCCTTCATGTGTAAGTATTTGTCTGTCCATACACTTTCATTTCTCTATGGCTAGAGCCCAAGAGTGATTTGGCTTACCATCAGTGAGAATTCTAGTTTCTTCCCATCTTTCACAGTTGGGTGAGCAGTTTTTAAAATTTCCATTCTAGTAGGTAGGTGGTGGTACCTTAGGGTTTTAATTTGAAACCCTAAGTGATGTTGAACAGCATTTCATGTACTGATTTGTCATCTATGTATATCTTCTTTGGTGACATGTCTGAGTCATTTGCTATTTTATTTTATTGACATTTTTTAAGATGCTAGGGATTGAACCCAAGGCTTTGAGCAGGCTAGGCATGTGTTCTGCCACTGATCTATATCTGCAGCCCATTTATACTCATTTTTTTGTTGTTTTCTTATTATGAATTTTGAATGTCCTTTATATATTCTGAATACAAGTCTGTTATGGTTTGTATGTGAATTGTCTGCCAAAAGCTCATGTGTGAGACAATGCAAGAAGGTTTGGGGGAGAAATAATTGGGTTATAGCATTGATCCAATTAGTGAATTAATCCCTGATGGGATTAACTGGTAACTGGAGGCAGGTGCGGTGTGGCTGGAGGAAGTGGCTCATTGGGTGCATGGCTAAGAAGTATATATTTTTTATCTGAAGAATGGAGTTATTCTGTCTGTGCTTGCTGATCGTCATGGGAGCTGCTTCCCTTCACCACACTCTTCTGCCATGTTGTTCTACCTTACCTTGAATCCCCAGGAAAGGAGTCTGCTTGCTGTCTATGGACTGAGACCTCCGAAACCATGAGCCCTCGGATAAACTTTTCCTTCTCTACAGTTGTTCTGGTCACAACTTTTAGTCACAGCAGTGAAAAAATGGACTAAAACGAAGTCCTTTATCAGAAACATGACTCGTGGGTTGGGACTATACCTCAGAGGCAGACCACTTGTGAGGCACTGGGTTCCATCCTTAGCACTGCATAAAATAAACAGAGTAAAGGCATTCTGTCCATCTACAGCTACCAACGAGAGAGAGAAAAGAAAAACAAATATGACTCACAAATACTCTTTGCCAGTCTGTGGCATGTCCTATGTTTCTTTCAGCAGTGTCTTTTTTTTTTTTTTTAATTGTAAACAAATGGGATACATGTTGCTTCTCTGTTTGTACATGGAGTAAGGCACACCATTTGTGTAATCATAAATTTACACAGGGCAATGTTGTTTGATTCATTCTGCTATTTCTTCCCTTCCCCCCCACCCCTCCCACCCCTCTTCTTCCTCCATACAGTCACTTCTTCCTCCATTCTTGCCCCCCTTCCTAACCCTAACCCTAAACCTAACCCTAACCCTAACACTAACCCCTCCCACCCCCCATTAATTGATGAATGGATAAAGAAACTGTGATATATATATACACATACATACACAATGGAATATTGCTCCACCATAAAGAATGATAAAATTATGGCATTTGCAGGCAAATGGATGAAATTGGAGAATATCATGCTAAGTGAGGTAAGCCAATCTCAGTAGTGTCTTTTGAAGAGCAGGAGTTTCTAATTTTTACAAAGTCAAATTTATTTATTGCTTTTAGTATTATTAAGAAATAATTGTCTACTCCATGATTACGAAAATTATCTCCTATCTTTTCTACTTTTTTTTGGTGCTGGTAATTGAACCCAGGGCCTTGTGCTTGCGAGGCAAGTACTCTACCAACTGAGCTACATCCCCAGCCCTACATAATTTTTATACATAATTCTACACAGTTTTAAATTACAGGTCAATATCCTTTATCTAAAATGTGTGGGTCACAATGGTTTCATATTTTGGAGTTCTCTGGATTTTGAAATATTTGCATAGATTTACTGGTTAAGCATTTTTTTTTTTTTTTTTTTTTGGGGGGTGCTGGGGATCGAACACAGGGCCTTGTGCTTACAAGGTAAGCACTCTACCAACTGAGCTATCTCCCCAGGCCCTGGTTAAGCATTCTTGATCCTTAACTTTTTGAAGTTTCTGATTTTTGAAGTATTTCAGATTTTGAATTTTTGGATTACGGATGCTCAACCAGTAGCTGCTGACTAATTTTAAAGTTGAAAGATTTCAGGTAGGGGTTGGGGTTATAGCTCAGTGGTGGAGCACTTGCCTAGCACATAGGAGCCACTGAGTTTGATCTGCAGCACCACATAAAAATAAATAAAATAAAGGTATTGTGTCCATCTACAACTAAAAATATTTTTTTTTAAAAAAGATTTCAGGTAGAAAATTGGAACTTCCAGTTTCCCTTAAAAACAGAAGCCCAGGGCTGCGGAGATAGCTCAGTTGGTAGAGTGCTCGACTCGCAAGCATGTAGGCCCTGGGTTCAATCCCCAGTACCACACACACACACACACACACACACACACACACACACACAAAACAGAAACAGAAGCCCTCAAAATACAAGCCTGTATCCCATAGACGGTACTCCCCTGTACCTAAGCCCTGTTCCAGTTTACTAGGGTCCCACTGGGCTGGTCTCATTCATTTTGTCCCCTACTTTGCTGCTGTGAACAAGTAGACCTACCACCACACAGCGAGATCCCTTCTCTGACCCTTTACAATTCTAAGTTTTGGTAATTCTACAAATATTGCATTTATTATATTATGTATTGAACCTCCCTCAGAAGTGAGCTACTCTGCAGCGGAGCTGGCATGAACCTGGGGATTCTGGAAGGATCACTGTAGTTAGTATTCGTCACTTCTGCCCTGAAGGTCAGGTTTGGCGATCTGGGGAAGGTTTTGAAGGAATTTTAAATCTAGAAAGCAATGATTTGACTTAGCTCTGGTACTTACCCACTTCTCGAGTCTTTTCATTTGTTTTCTGCTGTAAATTAAAACAAAAAAACTGTTGAAGTATAAATATGTGTTGTAAAAGGCACATATCTTAAAGTATAGTTTAGTAGATTTTGGAAAATGTTACTACTACTCAATTAGAATATATAGCATTTTCATAACCTGGGAAATTTTCTTCCTGTTCACCTCCCCTCCTAGAGTTAACCATTAATATAATTTCTAACCATAGAAGACTTTTTATCTATCCTTGAAAATTCTAAAAATGGAAACTTACAGTAAATGATCTTCCAAGCAAGATTTCTGAGATTCATCTGTCGGTCATTTGTTACCTTTTGTCAATGAATAGTATTTCATAAGATGAATTTTATTTATTATTTCTCCTGTTGGTGGACATTTGAGTTATTTCAAACATTTGCTGCTACAAATAAAGCTGCCGTGAGCGCTGGTGTACAAATCTTTAGATTATTTCCTTTGAATAATTATCGCAGAGGGAATTTGGTGGATCATAAGATGAATGTTTGTTTAGCTTTATAAGTAGCTTCTGAAGAATTCACCATGATGGTTGAAACATTTTCCCTTCTCACCAGCAGTGTCTGAGAAACCCAATGAAAAAATCCAACACCCATGTAGTGTTGCATTTGGTATTTTAGTCTCTTTAATTTTAGTCATTCTACCTGATAGAAATGGGTACTCACTATAATTTCAGTTTTCAGTTCCCTGATGATTAGTAATGTTGAGCATTTTTTCATGAATTTATTGACCATTCACGTTCATACATCCTCTTTGTGGAAATGTATGTCCAAATTTTTGCCATTTAAAACACTGAGTTGTTTGTCATTTTGTTATTGCCTTTAGGAGTTCTTTACATAATTTAGATATGTGTTATGTCATACATGATATGTTCCTCAAGTTGAAGGCTTGTCTTTTCATTTGCTTAACCATGTTTTTGGATGAAAATAAGATTTTAATTTCACTGCATTCCAACTTACCAATATTTCTTTTACAGTTATTGTTTATTGTGTCCTAAGAAATCTTTACTCAACCCCATTTAGAAAGATATTCACATTGTATTCCCTGGTAGCATTATCTTTTACCTTTAAGCTTCAATTCATCTCAAGTTAATTTTTGTTTATAATATGAGGTAAGATCAAAGTTCACTTTTCCCTTAGTTGGCTTAGCACTGTTTGTTAGATTTTTCTTTTTTTTATTGAATTTCATTGGTGCTTAGAAGAATCAACTGTCTGTGTAGGTGTATCTGTCTATTTCTGGCCTCTGTACTCTGTTTCATCAATAGACTTTTTTTTCCCCCATGTTTATAGTATGGAGTCTTTCAAACTGTGAGCATGTGATATAGTTCTCTATTTATTAAGTCGTCTTCTTCAATTTCTTTCAATAATTTATTTTAGTTTTTAGTGCAGAGTTTTAATTAATTGCTTACACTAAATTAATTCATAGGTTCTTTTACTTTTGGTACTATTCATTACTAATATATAGACAAAAAATGGATTTTTGTATATTGATCATATGTTCTAAGATCTGACTAAATTCACCTCTCAGGCTCTCAGTTGGTAGAATGCTTGACTCTCATGCACAAGGCTCTGGGTTCAATGCCTAGTACCACACACACACACACACACACACAAAAAAAAAAAAAAAAAAAATTAAATTCACCTCTCAAGTTTGGTAGTGAAATTTTAAATGTCTGTTTTTCTATTGGTAAATTATAATTACACATAATAGTGGGTTTTATTGTTACATATTCATACATGCACATAAATGTAGTTTGATCAATTTTATTCCCTATGGTAGTGGGGTTTTACAAATATTTATATTCTTTTAGTTTCTCTATGTCCACCATCTTGTTACCTCCAAATAAATACAGTTTTACTCCTTTCCAATATTTATGTCTTTGTTTCTCTTAAATGCCTTATGACATGATTAGCAGCTCCAGTGTGATGTTAATCAGAAATGGCAGAGCCTGCATCCTTCTCTTACCCCCAGGTTAGGGGAAATGCATTTAATATTAATATTTCATCATTATGGAGGTTTTCCTCAGATGCCATTTATCAAATTGAGTTTCTCTTTTATTTCTAGTTTTATGAAAACTTAAAACAACTCATAAGTGGCTGTTGGATTTTTTCAAGTACTTTTTCTGCAGTTATTGAATTCATTAGATGATTTTCTCCTTAAATCTATTAATTACATTGATTACATTTGTGAATTACACTGATTAATCTTAGAATCTCAAAGTAACTTGGCATTACTAGAATGAAACCAATATAGTCATAATATTTTATCCTTTTTATATTGCTGGATTTAATTTTCCAATTTTTTTAAGGCCTGTGTATCTAATATATGAGGGATATTGGTTTAAGTATTATTTTTATTGAATTGTCTCTTATCAGGTTTTGCTATCAGGGTCATGGTAGCTTATATGATGAATTAGAATGTTAAAGAATTTGTGTCATATTGGATTTATTTCTTCCTTAAATATTTGATAGAATTCACCTGTAATGTCACTTGGGCTTGGGGTTCTTTTGTGGAAAATTTTCAAATAAGAATTCCATTTTGTTTTATACGTGCATAGTTATTTAGGTCTTCCATTTATTCTATCAGTTGGGGTAAGTTGCATTTTTAAAGGAATTTTTTTCATGTCATCATCATCATTGTTGAATTTATTGACATAAAGTTATTCATGAGCCTTTAGCTGTAGGACCTAATTATATTCTCTCTCTCATTTTTGATGTTGAGAGTTTGTGAAGGTTGACCAATTTTTTTTTTTAAATCAATACCACTAAGGCTTTACCAAAGATATTGATGTTTTCAAAATATAAACCTTTGGCTTTGCTGATTTTTGCTATTTATTTGTTTTCTGTTTTATTTAATTGTCCTTGTTAGTGTCTTTGGGTTTACTTTGTTACTTTTTAGCATCCTCATGTGGATACTTAGGTCATGGTTTTAGATCTTTCTTTTTTTCTAATGTAAACATTTAAAATTATGAATTTCTTCTTCATACCACTTTAGTTGTGCTCCTCCAAATTTTAAAATATTATTTTCTTTGCCATTTACTTTAAGGTACTTTCTAATTTCCCTTGCAAATTCTTCTTTGATCCTAGGGTTATTAAAATGTTGATTAATTCCCAAATGTACATGAATTTTCTATATATCTTTTTATTATTGATTTCTAGTTTACATGACTTGTGGTGAAGATCCACAATATGATTTCAATCTTTTGAAATTTACTGACTCATTTTATTGCACAGTACGTGGTCTGTCTTGATGAATGATCTGTAAATGCTCGAATAGAATGTGTACTCTTAGTTTTGGGACATAATATTCCATAAACATGAAATCAAGTTGGCTGGTAATGCTCAACATCCTATGTGTCTTTGTTAATTTGTATGTTCTTTATCATTTACTAAGAAATATTCAGGTCTCCAACTAAGGTGGTTCATTTCCTCTTCTTCAGTTTTGTCAATTTCTATATATTCCTACATATCTTCCTAAATATTTTCAAGCTCTATTATTAGGAACATACATAGAAACATACAGAAATTCAGGATTTTTGTGTGTTCTTGATGAATTAACTCTTTTATTCTTATAAAATATCCCTCATTAACTCTATGGATGCTCTTTGTTTTGAAACTATTTTGTCTGATGATAATAAACCCACACTAGTTTTTTTAAATAATTACCATTTGTAATTAATTGCAATACCTGTTTTTGTGCTTTTACTTTCAAACTGTGTCTTTATGTATGCATCTCTTGAGTACAGCACATAGGGAATTTGTGCTCCCCCTCTCCATAACGTTGGACTCTGCTCCCATAGAAGGAACATTCCCATTAGGTTTACGATAAGACTCGCCATTAAATTTTCAAGCTATAGCTGCCATCTAGTTACTTCAGATTTCTCATGCCAGGAGACCAAGAGCCAAATAAAAGAGTTACCATCTTAGCAGGAATAATTGGCTCTGATCATCGTAAGGGCGATGCTGTTTTTTGAACAGTGAATCATTCTTCACTACACGTGGTGTGGCCTCACTGAACCCTAGCTATGTATCCTGTGATTGTCCTCTTAAAGACTGCCATTTATTCTACACATCTTACCCTACCACAAACATCCTCTAATAGCATAGTTGTCCTGGCCATATGGGCCAAAGCAACAGCTTGGACCATAGCTGGCACCATAGCTTGGTTCTACTGAAGAGCTTATTCTTTTACATACTTGCTGCATTGGGGTAGGGACTTCCTTCCTGAGGATCTGGCCTGTCATGTAGTTGATGTGTTCAGAAAACTGGTTTTGGACTATAGCCAGAAGTTATTGTGATTTTTTTCCTGGGGAAGCTGCCCTCCTGATTGTCCATCCTTGATTTCCTTTGGCTGAATGGTTTGGACATGCCCTTACTGATTGCCTGCATCTCCATATGTCTTTGGCTCTAGGGATGCTGTGTTGTATTAACCATCTCCATAACTCTGTGAGCCAGGCTACCCTGGCTGCCCTCCCTTCTAACCTCACTGCTCATCACAATAATTGCTGCTTCTTCAGTTAAGTATTTCCAGCTGGCCTTTATTTTGAAATATTACCATCCTCATTACTATCAGTAATCCCAGTTTTATAACCCCATCTCCTACTTTCAACTTTGGCCTACAGAGGAGAGTCACTAGTGAGCTTCCTAGGGATGCTGGTGCCCTCCCATAATCCACCCCACTTCCCTCACCTACTTCTTTTTTAAATTTCTGAGCCAAGTGGGGTGGGTGTGAGAATATCTGGTGGAGGCTGCCCCAGTCCCAGACCCAGACAGTAGAGAGATTCTACTCTCTCTGTAATTTTCTAGCTTTGTCCTGATGACAATTTTTCTCACAGCCTTTTCAGTATGGAAACCATGTGATGTCCATGCTGTCATCTGTGGCCTGGAGGGTCATATGCCAGGTAGCTGCTCCTTTCATAAATCCCCACAGCCTACTTGTGGCTCCCAGGGGCAGAGAGGTACACAAAGAGCTGCAATCCTTTCAAGATCTCCTGCTTACATTAGTGCCCAAACTCCCACTGCATGCTCATGCTGTGAGCTGCTGGTCTCCCACCTGCACTCCGAAGAGTGATCTAGAGCTTCCTTCAGCCCATCAAGACCAGCAATCTTCTCTGCTATCCAGTGGGCTGAACCACACCTTCTCCTATGAAGTCTGACAACTTTCTAAGTTTGTCATTCTTGGAGTGATCTTCCTCTTCCCTAGGATACCATATAGTTTCCTTAGATTTTGTGCTTGTGATTTTATCACAGTTAATGATTCTTTCTATTAAATTTCTCCTGCTTACTTTACTGTGTAGTTTTTATCTCCTGATTGGACCCAAACTGTTATATTTAACATATGTATATAGCTATGAAGCCATCATGATCAAGATAATGAATGTATTTTTACCCATTTATCATCCAGCCTTTTATTTCCCTGACCCATGTAAATGTTGATCAGTTTTTTTTTGTCACTACAGGTTAGTTGGCATTTTCTAGAATTCTATATAAATAAACTTATATAGTATATATTCTTTTAAAAAATCTAGTTTCTTTTCCTCAGAATAATTATTTTTCTATTCATCCACTTTATTATGTATATTTATAAATTATTCCTTTTTATTGTTGAGTATTGTTTTTATTTCATAGCTTTAATGACTTTTATTGTTTATGTGTTTCATTATATGAACATACCAGAGTCTACTATGTTGTAGTTCACTTGTTGATGGACATTTGGGTTGATGAAAAATTTGACCATTATAAATAAAGCCGATATGAGTTTTCACATATAAGTCTTTTTTGGACCTATGTTTTCAAGTTCTTTTGGTAAATATTTAAGATTAGGATGGCTAGATTATAAAGTAGATATAGATTTAGCTTTCAACTGCAGAACTGTTTTCCAAAGCAGAGGCACCATTTTATATTCCAATCAGTAATATATGAAAGTTCCAGTTGCTCGAAATCTTGCTACAACTTGATATGGTCCATTTTTTAAACTTCAGCTACTCTCTTAGGCTTGTAGTGGTGTCTAATTGTGGTTTTAATTTGCATTTCCCTGATCACTAATGTTGTCATGCCTCTTTCCATGTGTTTCTTTGTCATTCATGTATCTTTGTTGATAAAATGTTTGCTAAACATCTTAAAGATCAGTTGTTAGTCTTCTTGTCACTGAGTTGTAAGAGTTCATCATGTAGTCTAGGTACAAGTTCTTGGTCAGACTTATGTTTTGCCATATTTTCTCCCAGTCTGTCACTTAGCTTTTTATTTTCATGACAATGTCTTTTTAAAGGCAAAAGATTTTAATTTTGAAGAAGTCAAATTTATCAATATTTTTATTTCACAGCTTTAATGACCTCTTTAAGAAATGTGTGTCAAATCCAAGATCCCTAACTTTTCTTCTATGTCTTCTTTTGGAAGTGTCATAGTGTACAGTGTCTTGGTATTAGCTTTACTAACAATCCTTTACTGTTCTCGAATTTCTTGTTTATATGTTTCTGATAATGACATGAATCACTTTGGCTTTCATCTTTTCTGCACGGGTTCAAATGGATACAGGAGACTAATGGATATAAATATATGAAATCAAGATTGTGCTAGAAATTCAGGCCATATGATTACACAAAATATATGCCCCATGTCCCACCCCATAATGTAGGAATAATTTAGAGGAAAAAATAATAAGAGTAACAATTTATTGAATAAGTACCAAGTCAAATACTGCACTGAGATTTTTAAATTTAAGGTCTAAAATGTATTGTTTTATACTAAAAATTACTTTGTATAAATTGTCTTAACATTCTCTCTCTCTCTTTTTTTTTTTTTTTTTTTTTTTAGTACCAATGAGAATATTGCACTATAAGGAAGTTAAATAAATTGGTCAGGTTATCTGGTCAGTTCTATCTAATACTAAAGTGTTTCTTCATTTCTTTCTTTCTTCATTTATTTATTTTGAGGTCTGGGGGGTAAACCTGGGGGTGCTTTACCACTGAGCTACAACCCCAGTTATTATTTAGATAATTTACTATAAATGTATAATAATTTATTAAATAAATTTATAATTAAATAATATAATATAATGTATAATTTATATAATATAATTTATTTAAATTTATATAATATAATTTATTTAAATTTTGTATATATAATTTATTTAAATTTATATAATATAATTTATTTATATAATATAATATTTAATTATATTAAATATATAATTAAACAATATAATTTATTAAATAAACTTATAATTTATTCTATTTACTTGAGATAGAGTCTCACTCTGTTGCTCAGGCTACCCTTGAACTTCTGTGATCTTTCTGTCTTAGCCTCTTGAGGAGCTTGGGTTACATGTGTGACTCTCGCTTGGTTATGAGAAGAACATTTTAAATTGTAGCTTTCCTCATGTGCTACCACTGAGTAAGGTGGGAGTGTATAGTGTGAAGAGATTTAATGTGGGCTGGGGTCCCAACTTTTTGACTTAATTTTGTATTTAGGTAAGTTTCTAACTTCATTTCTTCTTCTGTAAAAAATGGGGACAAGATCATTTTCAGAGGGGTTTTGATGACTTAAGTAAGTTTACTTATGTAAATAATATCAATAATATCTAACACTTATTAAGTGCCTACTCTGTGATAAATACTCATAAAACACCTTATGAGTTAACTCATATTTAACATTAACTACTGTTAAAAAAGTAAACTGAGGCATAATAACATTTTAAAGAGTTTGAGTAAGAAGCAGTTCAAGAATTGGGGAACACCAGACCAAAAAAGGCTTAGTTTTCCAATAACAAAAACGTGAGAGGCAAGTATTTACTGGGAAAACGAAGAAGCAAAATAAAGAAATTATTTGATTGGTTTGCAATTACAAACTTGTCCTTTTAAGGTACTTTGTTGGAAAGTTCCCAGTCACATAATCATAGGTTAATCGACTGTTTGTGATTGACTGGGGTTAAGTTTTATTTCTGCCAGTATAAATATTTATTTGAAATGTTAAGTTCCACTTATATTTACAGTTATGACTCAAGGTAGGTTTCACCTGTGTTTGCAATTGAAGCCAGATTAAGGCTATTTTTAAGGTTTAGTTGGTTTGGTTTACTTAGAAAGTTTGCTTTTACTGCACAGGATGAACTAGGTACTATTATTATCATCATCATCATTTTGCAGAGGAGAAAATGAAGCCCAGAGGGAAAAAGATACTTGTCCATGGCAACAGCAGAAAACAGAGATGCTGGGCCTGAGCTCAGGCAGCCTGACTCCCCCAGCCTGTGCCCCTAAGTCAGTGCAGCCTGGCATTGAGTGAACTTGCATGAGTATTTTGTTGGCACCCCCACTCCCCCCCCCCCGCCCCCAACACTTTTCCTTTCCTTTTTTTTTTTTTTTAAAACAGGAAGTGTCTTTTCGAACCTGTTCTTTGGTAACTAGTGTACTATATCTGGGATGACTAGGAGAGTCCTTAATCTGGTCTGGTTGCTCTAGATCCCAATTTTGACTCTGGGCAGCTTTGTGACCTTGGGCAAGGAAGTTTCACCTCCTCAAGTCCCACCTTTCTCTTATATAAAATGTCCACAGAAGGGGGTACTAGGTAATTTCCAAGGCCCTTTCTGGCTCTCACATTCCTCACGTTTGTGATTCTGTGATTAAGTTCCTGGAAGGTTTAAGTGCTGATAAAAGTGCCATTAAGTTCTGTATACTCAGCAGTGGCAGCCGTCTGTTAACCTAAGATACCTGGCCTAGCAGTTACCTGCAGGGCTGGGGGCGGGGTGTGGGGGGTGGACGGGAAAGGCTCCTTGTCTGGCAATGGTGTGCTGCACCTTAATAGAGGGAGGCCTGCCAGCATTGTGCAGGGTAACTGACTTTCTTCTAATTTCTGGGCCATGGTATACTGGCGCTGACAAAGAAAGCTTTCCAACAAGAGAACCTTGTGCAGTAAGTTCCTCAGGCAAGTGAGTGGAGATAATTGAGACAGGACTGAATGAGGCTCAGGCAGAGAAACTTGGAGGACAGACCTATTTGGGTGATGAACTGGTTGACCCAAGGCCCCTCTGTCTATCATTTCTTGACCTCAGGTCAGAGTGATAGAAAGGGGGAAGGCTACCAAGGCAGCTGGGGAGGCTCCTGCCCTGAAGTCTTAGAGAAGAATGAGCAATTGTTTGTCCCTCATGGGCTGGTCATTCACCTGCCTAAATGCTCAGGGCTAGGAGAGAGAGTAGTCTGTGATCTGCTGGGACATACTTTGAGCTACATTTCTCCCCCTTCTAATGTCTCAGCTTTCAGAGACATGCTTTCTTTGGCGACAAGGCACACAGAACCTCCACCCCCCCCAACAACAAATATGACAAATTGATCAGAGAAAAAATATTCTCCAAATGGAGAATATTATTCACTGATCAAGAGCTCTTACTGTGTTCCAGGTATTGTGTGAGGCACCCGGGATACCTGGACAATTGAGACAGAGTCCTTGCCCTCAATAAAGTGATGGCATAGTATAAAATCTAAAGCTGAATCTTTTAAAAAATATTTTATTTCTAAAGTTGAATCTTAAAGGCTATTGCAGCAGCAATGTCCCTGGTCCCCTGCCTTAATGAGTGCTTCTGATACAAGGAGCGCTGGTTAAGAATTTTTAGCCCCCTTATGGGAAAGAGTTGGAGTATTGGTTTTGTCCCCCATGGCCCATGATGACAGTGGACAAGTTATTTACGCTATTTTTTGCATCTTAACTTCTAAAACTGTTCTTTGGGGATAATATATGTAAAAGACAAAGAAGTCGGCAATTTTTAATTTTTTTAAAGTGTCAGTGCAAGGTTTATGAACAAATGCATATAAGCATCAGGTAAACAGGAGGTATTTAGAAAGCGACTTTGGGATTATTGGTAGATTCTGTATTCCTTTGTGTTCCTCTAGGGCAAGACTGACAGGTGTCTCTAACAAACCATCAAGAGTTTTTATGAATTACAAAATTCATAAAGCTAATCCAGGAGAATTGAACTACTACTAGGAGACATTAGCGGTCCCCTTAGTCTACAGCAGAATCCAGGGATCAGAAAAAAATAAGCAAAGATATAGAATACCACAGTAATATAATGAATATAAAAAGATCTAACTGATACAGCTTTCTATCTTCATATTATGAGGACAGAGAAACATCTTTTCTCAAGAGGACAGGGGACATTGACAAAAACTGACCACAGAGAAATCCTAGATAAATCTCCCAAAGGAAACAGTTCAGATGACATTGATTTCAATGCAAAAAAACTAGAAATTAAAAACGAAAGGGGCACATATAAATCACTTGTGTAAGAACTCTCAGGTAACTCTTGGGGCAAAGAAGTAATCAAAAGGGATATTGTATGATATCAATATATGTTCTATTACCAAAGGTCACACAACTAACAGCCACAGAGGTTTGACTGCTAGAATCTGGGTCTCCTGAGTCATTAAGACACGGAATGGTTTCAGAGCCTGGACAAGTCTCCCTGAGCCTCGGTTTCCCACATCTGTCAAATGATCTTGAGGGTTTCTGGGGTCTCGGTTCAGTGGCAGAGCTGAGCTGTGAGGGGAATGGGAGGGGTGGGCGAGCGGGAGGCGCGGCAGAAACTCCCACTTTCTGGGAAGTCGAGGAGGGTGCGGGTATTAAGAGGGGGCAGCAGAGGGCGCTGGGTCGCTGGCCTGCGCCCGCGCCTGCCATTGGTCGGGGCTGGGGCGCTGGGCTGGAGAGTTGGTGGAAAGTGACAAGTTGAGCAAGAGAGGGAGCGCGGAGAGCGGGAGGAGCCGCCACAGCCTCCACCGAGGGGGCTCCAGGACGGCCGCCCCGGGCGCAGGTTACGCTCTTCTCGAGTCGGAGCGGAGGAGACTTGCAGTCCAGGACAGTGATTTGGGAAGGTCGGAACTGAGCGGCCGGCCGAGGCGAGACTGAAGCCAGAGGGCTGGTAAGGGACCGCGCTCACGGGGTCCGGAGACCGCCCGGCGGAGGCGAGGGAGCGGTTAGAGGGACAAAGAGCTTTGCAAACGCCTCCGGCATCCTGCAATCTCAAGCGGCCGGGACGAGGTGGCCGGGAGCCTGGGGAGAGCCCGTGGATGTTCTGCGCGCCGCCGGGGAGCCGCCGCCGCCGCCGCCGCGAGAGGAGGAATGCACCGGCCGCGCCGCCGCGGGACGCGCCAGCCGCTGCTGCCGCTGCTGGCCGCGCTGCTGCTGGCCGCGCGCGGGGCTGCTGCTCAAGGTAAGAAACGCCCGCTCCGACCCCCAGCGCCCCTCAGTCCTCCAGCAGTGCGCGGGGCACTCGGCAGACGCCGCGCCCGTCTCGGCGGAGGGGACCGGCTACTCGCCCGGGATCTTGCCGGCGCGCCTCCGGGCCGCGGGGGAGTCAGGCGATGATTGGCCCTGGAGCCCCGCGGCGGGTCCCGGGTACGCCCGGGAATTTGCTCCTTCACACCGTGCATCGGTTGTCAGTGCTGACAGGAAGCGTAGAGGGCTTTGAGGGTCGTGGGGTGATCGGGGCACTTCCGCGCTGTTCGTCTCCCCATCTCTTCCTGGACTCTCAGAGACCCCAAACCGCTGTTCAGGCAATCTATCCAGCGGTCCACGAGGGGTTTGCATGTTCAGAGGTGCCTGTGAGAGCCCAGGCGGTCCGCGAACCAGCGCAAACAAAAGCCCTGTGCTGCTGGGGCTCCCGCGGCCTTGCATCTCCACAGCC
Organism: Sciurus vulgaris; assembly: GCF_902686455.1. NCBI lineage: Eukaryota > Metazoa > Chordata > Mammalia > Rodentia > Sciuridae > Sciurus > Sciurus vulgaris. Next base: position 52,293,165 of record NC_136461.1, read on the forward strand.
CCGGCCTCCGGCCCTCCCGAGGGTCACCATGGAGGCCGAAACGTGTACGCTGCTGACGCTGCTGCCACTTTGTGCAAAATGTGCTGTCAGAGGCGACCTGAGGCTCCAAAGTGTTCTGGGTGTGCACGTGTGTGTGTGTGTGTGTGTGTGTGTGTGTGTGTGTGTGTGTGTGTGTTACAGTCGGGGGGGGGGGGGAAGCCATCTAATGCATACTTGATTTTGGTAATCTCCAAAGACAATCGCAACAGTTAGAGAAAAGACTCCACCGCCAGCCGGAGCGTCTTAGTTCGCTGCGGGAAGCTGGGATCCTTGCTGCGTTTGAGCCCGTACACAATGAGAGGGAAGAGCCCGGCTGCGCCTGTGGAGACAACCGATTCATTCTTTGGAGGTTGGAGGGGGAAAGTTGATTAAAGTCTCCGGGGTCTTGGGCCTCACTTTTAACATGCATCCCTTGAGGAGGTGGTGCTGAAGCCCTGGGGTTCTTCCCTCCCCCACCCGCAGCCCCCAAACCTGTTGGTATAACTAGGTCCCTGCTCCTTTATCACGCATCTTTCATTTTTAAGTTGGCGCTGTGTTTAGGTAAAGAAAAGGCTGTGGTTTACTTAACAGTTAAGGGGGGAAAGATCCATTGACTACGTAGATTGTGACGGCAAAATTAGTTTTTACTAAAACTCAGCTTATAATGTTTTTGGTAGAAAGAACTCTGGAGGGAAGTCGTGTGTGAATTCTGATTTCTTAGAGATGATTTTGGGAAGTGGGAGCAGCGTTCACAGAGGATGATTCTGAAACTGATCCTGCAGTGTGGTTGTGCTAATCTGGAGGCTCCTTGGGGTAAATACAGCTCCTAATTGTGATGAAGATGTACATCAGCGGGGAGTGCTTCTTCCTGATGGAAAATCCTAATGAAATGTAAACAGTTTGGTCACATGGATGTTTTGCTTGGTGATGCCAAACATCTGGCCCTGTGCCACAACACCTGGGTGAAAAGTAGAAAATAGGCCCCTCTGCCAACACAACCTAAACATCCTTCTGAAGTCCAGTTGCCCAGCAAATTGAGGCGGAGATAACCAGGGGGATTCTGTCTAAGGTAGGACTCCTGGCTTGGGACCTTAATTAATTTGGTTATTTCCTCTGTGGACTTCTTTGCTTTGTACTTAACCTTTCAGCAGTGATTGCTTTTAGATGATAGCCCCTGGCGGGAGGGAGGGAGAGGAGGCGGGAGGATTTCACCTTTTTTGGTAATCTGCCTTTAAATAAATGTCCATGCAATGATTTTGTTGAGTTTAAGACACTTTAGTTAGGGGCAGCCACTCAGATTTTGTCTTCTTTTACCCTTTATAGGGCTTAAAAAAGTTTTTTTTTAAAAAGAAGAGTTTTGCCTCTTTGCCTTTTTCTCCCTCTGTAGCAGTGAACTCAAACCTGTTATTATTGCCTTATAAGTTTCTTTCCATTTCTGTGAAGGTTTGCTCTTTTCTCTGGGGCTAAGATTTCTAGTGGACCTCAGATGGGCTTTCATCTGAGCTTCCTAAGGTAGCTGAGGTAGTTCAGGAAATCAGCTAAAGAGGATGTAAGTTTCACTTATTAATTAAAAAAAAAAAAAAAACTCAGCATTTCTGCCATCACTTTTCTATTTTATTGGCCAGGAGAAGAAATCTTTAAATGTGTTGTTTCTGGCACATCCGTTGTTGCTTTCCCAATGTTCCTCTTACCTACCAAAGTTCAGTTTCTCTAGGAAGCTGAAGTCCCATCTCTGCTCCCAGAACTCAAGGCTCCAGGAACCTGTCTAAACTTTTCTCAGAATCTGTTGGTTCTGTGCCTGCCACTGTGTTTGCTGTCATTTTGCAAGCCTTCCTTTGCCATTTGAATAGGTGTCCTGTCTACTTTTAGAATAGGAGTATCCCGAGGGCAATACGACCATCAGCTTTGCTGGTGAAAACACAGGGCCCTAGGCAGCAAGCCTCCTCTCTATTTGAGATGCCTGAAAATCCTACCTGACTGGCTAGGGGGAGCCACTCGGAGGCAGAAAAAGGGTGTCTGTGGGCAAGCTACCTCTGGCAGTGTTGTAGAAATCTTTGATTTCCAATTTAATATCATACCTGTTAGGCTGTTTTGTTACTCTGATGCCTGAAATAATCTGCCTGATATTTAATTAGGAGTCCTTTTAAAACCTCAGCTTTGGGGGTTGGGGATAGAGCTCTGTTGGTAGAGTGCCTGCCTCGCATGCACAATGCCCTGGGTTCAAATCCCCAGCACCGCAAAAAAAAAAAAAAAAAAAAAAAAAAAAAAAAAGAAAAAACACCTCAGCTTTATTCTGTCCATCCTCAATCCTCTTCATGGTGAACATAGGCTCCAAGTTAGACTTTTGGAGTTTCTGAATATGTTACTTGCATCCAAATTAGCATCAGATTTGGCCATGGTTTGATGATGAACACCTACCCCCACTTCAAATATTTTGAAAATTTCACACAGTGTCCAATGGAGAACCACATGCTTTGTAGACCATATGTATATTGATGTGAATGTTTAGCTACATGAAATGGCATGTATATGTGTGTGTGTGTGTGTGTGTGTGTGTGTGTGTATATACAGAGAGAGAGAAAGTGGTTCCTAGATTTTTGTTGAATGAACAGAGAATAATTATTTTGGTTGTATGTAAAATTCTGCTATGATCTGCAACATGCCATATTTTCAAAGATTTTTCCCTTTATCTGCCACGTCTTCTGATATGAAGGCACTTAGTGGAACTTGACACTATAGCTTAATGGCTGCCAGCACAGGCTTTGGTGTTTGACAGACCTGGGTTTGAATCTTTTCTCTTCCATGTGGTGGGTATGTTGATTAGTCTCTCTGAGCCTCACAGGAGTTTTTTGAGATTTAAGTGAAACCATACATGTGAAGTACTGGAGAAGAGCGCTAGCCTAGAGGTGGGGTACGTGAAATTGAGGATCTGTGAACCCCTAGAAACAATATTCATGTACGTTTTTATGGTTTATAGGTATAATCAGATTTTCCAAGATAACTGCAAAGATAGGACGACTGCCGTGCTTGATGCTGGGGCAGAGTTGGCTGCCTGGGTCAGTTGAAAGGGACTGAGTGTTGGCTGGAGGATCTGCAGTGGGCTGTAGGATCTTAGCTGTAGGATCCAGCCAGTCCATGGAGGCTCTGCCTCTAACTTCCTCTCACTTCCCACTTTCCCTCTCTCCAGGTGGGCTGTTCAGTGGGCCTGGAAGAAGCTGAGGAACGGTACTAAGTCCCTGTGACTCGACTGAGATTGCATGTCCCTGAACCCAAGCATTTTGAGATGCCCCATTTGTGCAATTTATTTAACACTTGATATGATCCTTACAGTGGACCAGTAATTGTTCTAAGCCTTTTATCAGTACTAACTCACTGAATCTTCACAGCACCACAATAGGGGAGATGGCATAACCAGATCATTTTAAAGATAGGTGAATGTAAGTGCAGAGAGGTTAAGTTATTTTCTTAAAGTCACACAGCCAGGATGTGGCTTTGCTGGGCTTACAAGCCCTCATAGTTGATACATTTATTTTAACTAACTACTGTCATAGACAGTCTCTTCTAGCTTAATTCTTACGGTTTATATTCCTTAACTGTATAGACCAGTGGTTCCCCATGTTTTCCAAAGGAACTCAAGGCAGGTTTTCTTTCCCTTCACCTGGAGTATATAAGAAAATGATTTGGAGACAGCCTATTCCAATTTTCCTTCTGGTGCTGGACTTAGCCAGTCTTGCTGTAACTCGGAGATAGATTGGAAGCGCCTGGGATAGCCTGGGCTTCTGGATCTGGAGGAATTGCATTTTTGTAACGAACTGTAACTTTGATGCGGTTTGAGGAGTGTGTCTGGCAGTTCCTTCCAACTAGTGATGAGCTATATTTTGATGAAGTGCCTTTGTATTTGCATCTTGGTATATAACTTGGTGTGTGGGGGGGGTCGTGTTGATTTATAGGAGTGCTCTCTGGAGGGAGAGCAGATTGCCAGCTCAGTGTTCCAGTGAGGACCAGATCCTGGCAGATCCAACCCCAACTGGGAAGCACTCAAATCTTGGAGGCCTCTTTTTCAAACAGAAGGACCTGGGCTGTAACAGGAGAGACTGTTCTGTGGACACATGAAGAGAAAGGAATAGTCTTCTAGGAGTCTGAGAAAGTTCTCTGGAGTTGGAGGGGGAGGGGAGGGGGGAACTCTTCGAAAATCCTTAACTAAATGCAGCTGCTTGTTACACGGAGCCTGACTTGCATGCCAGGAATATCTAAAAAGCTAACGAATACAAAATAAAAATAAACAGCAGTAAAAAGGCTCTCTCTTTGTTGCAGTAAGCTCAGTTGGGGTTTTCAGTGTGTTTAGGAATGGGATAATTGTGGCATCCACTTTATTTTGGTAAGGCAGAGAAACGCGCATTGATGTTATGTCCCTGGGATGCCCCACCACCTGAACCTCCCCCAACACACACTCCATGTCAGGGCTTGGACATCCACAGGGCCTGAGGCTTCAACTGTTGCCCTGAGTGAATTACACTGGAAGAGGGCAGATAATTTAATGGGATAATCTTGGCAGAGCTAGCCAATTTCACACCCCATCTCTCACTAATAGAAAGGCAGAAGAAGGCTACAACATCCTCAGATGAAAAGCTTGTATAAAAAGGTCCTGCTTAACAGTAACTGTCTGTCCATAAATAAGGTTCTATGGAGTTTTGATCCAGAAACTGTTATTAAATACTGATAAGCGAAGTCTCATAATGTTTGGCTTCTTTACATTTCCTCTCCCCGCTCTTTTCTCCATAAAACCATAGTTTTTTTTTTTTTTCTCAAAAAAGCCTACAAGATCCACTAGTCCAGACTGTTTATTTTTCAGGATTTCTATGTAGAATGGGCCTTCTTTGATAGCCATTTAAAGAGGTGGCCTGGTGTAACAGTGGGGTTTGAACCTGATAGATAGGGTTTACACTGAGGCTTGCTGCTTACTTGGGCAAAGTTACTTACCATCCGAGCCTCTGTTTTCTTATCTGTAAAATGGGATTAACAATCATAACTGACTTACTGGAATTTTATGAAAGATGTCATGGACAGAAAGCTCCCAACAGTGCCTGGGGACCTGGTGAATGTGTGGCATGTTAGCTGTTGTCATGATCCAGGGCTCACTGGAGAAATCAGAAGATTTGACTCCAAATCAAGGATCATTATGCTGGGAGATGCAACCAAGGCTCTGAGCATAGCATGTTTTATGGTATTTTGAGACTCTTGAGTGTTTTGTTTTACAGGAAGCTTGTAGACACTCTGGATCTGAGCAGTCCTCAAACCAGTGCTGGGGACCCCATGGGAGGAGATTCCACAGTGCAGATCTGCAGAGCCTTAAAACAAAGACTTTTTTCAGAGCCAAGAGCTCTTTGGGGAAGAGCAACCCCTCCCTGGTGTTTGGTGTAATTCCAGAATCCTGCAATGGGGGATGTTACATTTCAGGGACCTCCACTTGTAATCTGACCGTTTTTAGCTCCAATATCCAAATAATCTTGCTGAGCACGACTTGAAAGAGAAGGATAATGGCCAGAGGAAAGAATCCTGAGGTGCTCTGTTAGCCATTTAAAATTTCTGAGTACAAAAAAAGTTCATGTTACCCAAAGAGAGAAGAGTAATGAAGTGTGTGGGAAGGGGGAAGGGTGATAGCAAGAACTGTGAACACTAGGCAGAGTTTGTGTTTTTTATTTTTGTTTTTCAACAGTTATAGTTTGTCATTCAATGCGTTTCAACTAACCTCTATTATATATTTATTATGTGTAAGATACTGCGTTAGTGCCTAGGAATAAAACATTATTTCTGGTCTCTTGAAAAGCGGAAGAGAAATTCTTACTATTTTGAGCACCTACTACGGGCCCAGTATCTCTCTTTGTAGATTTATACGTCTGAGCCACCTCTGGAGGGCTGGACTTTGGATCTTAGTTTAACTGATGAGGAAATGAAGACTCAGAGAGGTAAGTTTGTTGGCCAGCCTCATGCAATTATGAAGCTTGGATTTGGGATTTGAACCTGGACATTTTGACTTTCAAGTACCACCATCTTTAAAGCGTGATGGGGTACCAATGGGTAGACCTGTTACTTCAACCCTCGAACCATCCCTCCTACCAGTGACTGTTAGGAAAGGGCTGTGGAGAAGTGCCAGGGGAACACAGGGATGGAAAACGGTGATTCTGGAGGAACTGGACGGTCCAAAGGAGAACATGTGTGCCTCCTCTACAGTCTCATCATGGGGACTGTATAAAATAGCTCATGAAAATTCTCTGCACTCTGCCATACATAGTAGGGAGTCTCCTGCTGTCCCTAGTTGGCCAGTGACAGGCCTGGTCAGGATATATCTGCTGCCAAAGCTACATGCTCTTACCCCCACTTTTTCTTGAAAGAGAGAGTAGCTGTACCATCCCTCGTAGAAGGGCAGACACCAGGACAGTTGCTCTGGCGTTGTCCCCTCCTGCCTGCAGCCTGGCTTTGTGTGGAGGCCGACACTGCGCAGGTGTGGAGTTGGAGCTAGCCATGACACCCAGGCAGGAACACCAGCACACTTGCAACTCTGCCAGCACCTTCTCCCCTTCATTCATTCATCTTACACTTCTTACACTTCCTGTGTTCTGACTGCGAGCCAATATCCCCAAAGTCCCACTGGAGAGTCATTGGCATTTTTCAAATGCCAATTGCTAGCTGATCAGTGAATCTGTTCTTGCTGGGTACATGGCTCGATGAAGATATTTCCCAGATCCCTCTCAAGTTAAGTGACGCCATGGGACCAAATGCTAGCCAATGGAATGAGTTGGAAGTATTGAGTGTCACTTGTCCGTTTGACCTACAGAAAAGTACCCAGATGGCCTGGCAACCTTAGAAGTCATGTGTTGAAGATGCCACAAGATGGAAAGTGCTGGGGACCTTCCCTTAATCACTCTACCATGGTGAAAGTCACCTGCTGGGCCACACTGGTTTACGGTTTATTTTATTTATTATTTATATGCAGTGCTGAGAATTGAACCCAGTGCCTCACACATACTAGGCAAGTGATCTACCACTGAGCCACAACCCCAGCCCTGGTTTAGGTTTTATAAGAACCAGAGTCAAGCATCTATTGGTAAGGCTGCGATTTTGGGATTTTCAGTTATAGCTGCTAATGTTACCTTAACTAACTCATCTGTAAACCGTAGTTTGCCTTGAGATCAGTTTAGTGGGGTCAGGACCAGCATTTTAAAAATAAAATAGGAACTCTAGTTTGGGTCTGTCTACTTCACGTGGAAGAGTTCCCTCTGTACAATCAGACCTCAGGGTGCCTCTGGAATCGTGCCCTGCACTGTGGGGAACCTAGAAGAACTGAGACTGGTCTTTCCCCTTGGGGGATTTACCTTTTAAGGGCAATAAAATAGGCACTTGTGAAATAATTATACAGCCGGTGAGTGCAGAATTGGTGATTATATATGCAAAATCCTGAGAAGGGAGAGGTCTTTGGGGCGGATTCTCGAGAGGTTTTTGGAGAGATGGGAGAGGAGGAGAGAGCTGGACATTCTCCTGCTGGGAAAGGACTAAATTCTGCACGTGTTGCCTTGGTCTGCAGGGGCCAGCCCAGAATGGCCTGCGTTCTTAGATGGGCCTTCCCAGGGGGAGTTAAACAGGTCTCCAAGGGATGGGAGAGGGAAGAAAAGAAAGCAAGCCTTGCGAGGTATCCTTTGAATTTTGCATGTGAAGGGGAAGGGGAGGTGAGAAGGAAGCAGGGTTTTACTGGGAGGTTGACAATGGCTTGTCTTCCTCTCCAGAGGGTGTCCTGTGTTTGAGGACAGCTTGTCAAAGGTCTTCTCCCCTCAGCTGCTACAGTTTGTTTTGTAGTGCAGGCTACTAAATCCTAATTCACATTTTGCCTGCTTGATGGAAATCACAAGAGAATGGTAATAACCGACACATACTGTGCACCAAGTACCATTTTAAGTTTTTGTTTGATTGTGTTGGTGCTGGGGATGGACCCCAGGGCCTTGCACACACTGAGCAGGTGTTCCACCTTGGAGTGGCACCGCCAGCCCTCCTCTACGTTCTTGATGTATTTTAACTCACATAGTCTTCAGTTCAACCCAATGAGGCACACAAGCTATTATTCCCATTTTCCAGATAAGGAAATGAAGATGCAAAGAAGGTTGTTGGTGCCCAAACCACACAGAGTTAAACAGGAAAGACCCATAGATTTTCTGAGGCCAGGACTTCTTCCTTAATCATTGTGTTATCCTGTATTTCCGCTTTCTTTTCTTTTCTTTTCTTTTTTCTTTTTTTTAATAATTCTGTCTGATGATTAAAGTTTTGTATAAGATCCCAGACAAGCAGCTGAGTCAAAATAAGCTTGCAGAATTACTTCATGTATAGTATTAACCTTAATTTTCCAATAGCCCAATGAAATAGGGTTTCTTTCTCTGTCTTTGTCTCTTTTTAAATCAGGTTGGCAGCTCACCCATGGCCACTCAGGGCTGCGGCTTGTCTGCAACCTCCGAAGCACCTTTGACTTCAGACTCATTACACTTTTTACACTAAAGGACTATTGGTATGTGAAACTTGTTCCTCTAGGATTCAGTTTTCAGTAGTATTTCACCAGCAAACAAATTTGCTGTTCTCACTTGTTTTACCCACAAAATTTTCAAGATCAGCCATCATTTTTTGAAACAGTTTAGAGGCATTTGTTGTTAGGACTTGGAGATGGGATTCCTATAACCTAAAGAAATTCACTTGCACCAGGTGTGGTGGCGCATGTCCGTAATTCCAGTAGCTCAGAAGGCTGAGGCAGGAGGATCTCAGGTTCAAAGTCAGCCTCAGCAATTTAGCGAGTCCCTAAGCAACTCAGTGAGACCCTGTCTCTAAATAAAATATTAAAAAAGAACTAGGGATGTGGGTTAGTGGTTAAGAGCCCCTGGGTTCAATCCCTGATACCAGGAAAAAAAAAAAAAAAAAAAAAAAAAAAAAAAAAAAAGAAATTCACTTGCAAATACAAGTTATTTAAGAAACAAGGAGTTGGCTTAGGGGCTGGTGATTTCAGCAGGTAGAGGAAGCAGGAAAGGCAGGGCTCTGGGGGTACATGAATCTTCACCCCATACTGGGCTCACCACTTCTCTGCCAGGTCAGCAAACTCCTTAACCTCTCTGAGGTGGGTTTTCCTCAACTGTAAAATGGGAGGCATAAGGGCACCTACCTTTGCAGAAGGTAGGACTGGGTAGTGCTTGGCACAGGGCAAGGACCTGGGTCTCTGGTTGGTGTGTGGTTACTCCTACATCCATGACAGAGACCAGCAGTTCCTCCTTGGAAATTTTCACAACATGGGACAGGGCAAAATTTCTAAAACTCAGCACCTTGTTAGGCTTAATTTTATAACACAAGCATCTCTGAGGTGGTCTTCTTAGTACCTGGAGGTTTTAGGTTATGATGAAGTGAACGTTTCTAAGGACAGGGACTTTCTTATGCTCTGAGCAGTGTAAACATCATAAGACAAACTGGACCCCACTGCCCCAAATCCTAGACATCCTTGAAATCGACACCATTTCCGTGTGGATTTAGACATGGGCACAGGAAAGCAACTTACTCTGTACCACCCTCAACCTGATTTCACTCCCACTAGGTGTTTGGTAGTTTTTGCATAATGTTCACCCCCTCCCCCGGGTATAGGTTGTTTTTCTTTTTCCTACCTGGGCTGTGCCATGATAAGCACTAGTCCTGATGTGCACACCTTAAGGAAGTGCTGACTGTTTGCCTCCTTCTCCTTTCAGAGAACCCTTGTGGGCTGGGATAGGAGCTTGCAGTCCCCAGCCTTACCTGTTTGAGATTTGTCTATATAAATGGCTGATAGTGAGCAGGGACAGTTTTTGATGACTTCCTTAATCTACGGGTGATTTTCCCTTTTTTCTCTGTGTTGCTTATAGTACTCTGCCCTCTCACATCTAGTGTCCCTAAGCCAAGGAATCAAAGCTTTGCCTGTGGCCAGATAATCTTCATGGGGCAGAGCCTGCTGTTGGGGTCTTCGGGACAACTGATAGTGTCCCTCTTTTCCACTGAGGAAGGGAGAGCTGAGCTGAGCATGCTCAGTTTGTTCTTTTCATTGGTCCCTAAGTCCCTGTCCAGGACTGTGCTCAAGCACAGTCAGCGTCAAGGAGGAGTGAGGAAAGGGATAGATGGAGTCCAGGTCTAACCACTATACCAGGCACAAGGAATAAAACATTACCCTCCTACTCTGGCTGCTTTCTTTTTGGTACTGGGAATTGAGCCTGGAATACTCTACTACTGAACTACATCCCCAGCCCTTTTATTTTTTATTGAGACAAGGTCTTTTTAAGTTTCCCAGGCTGGCCTCAAACTTTTGATCATCCTGACTCAGCCTCTAGAGTAGGTTGGATGATAGGCCTGCGCCACCAAACTCGGCTTGATTTATTTTTAAATTTTTTTTTATTTTTAAGGATCACTTGCCAGATTTCATGATTGTGTTAGGGCTAAAACTGTATAGATGAGATGATCAAAACATTTTACAAATAACTCTCTTGTGTGTCTTTGCCTCAGGCCTCTGGTGTACAAAGTCTGTTAGCCAAGGCAGGCCATGGGTGAAAGTGGCTTCCTCCAGACTCATGGGATGACATCAGCAGACAGTCAATCCATCTTAGATCAGAGTGTTGGTGTCACCAAGGAGAGGGGAGAAGGGCCCGGGAGGAACAGCTCCGACACCTGCCGGGCGATACCTCCTGTGTGAACTCCCAAGAAGCCACTGGGGCTTCCGTTTGGTTAAATATTTGTTTAGTAATTAAAGTGGATGTAGGAGAAATACAGGGCAGTATCTGCTCCTGTAGGAGGCTTACCATTTCTGTTAGGGAGGCAAGGTTGATACCCCCTGAATGGTAGGCGGGGACAATGCCTGACCTGTGTTCGGCCGCTTCCTCCTGCCCACCTCCTCAGCCCATCCAGCTCTTGCTTGTCCCTCTTCCCATTTCTTCTCACTGAAATCACACTTGTTCGTCAGCCCCCAGTGTGTCCGAGGGTCAGCAGTGCCCTGACCCTGAACTGCTTCGGCCTCCTGCCCTTTCTTCCCCTCACCTTCATCTTTAGCCAGTATCACCAATCATGGCCATGGGTGTCGCCCCCACTTATTTTGATGTAGCCCAACACCCAGATTTGGATCTCTGCGGTAATAGTCACCCTCATTTATTGAGTATCTCCTAGGGGCCATCCACTTGGCAGGGCATTTTATATTTGTAGTGGAATCATATTATTTTGTCACTCCAGAATTATTGTCCTGACCCCAATTCTGTTCCCCTTGCTCCCTCCTGGGAAATTCCCCTTCCTCAAGTCACAAAAGGAATTGCTCCAACCTGGTTAGGGGGACTGCCCATATAATGCTCAACCCCCCAACCCCTGGACTGACTGTGGCGCTGGTAATCATCGACTTTGCCTGGGACTTAGGGGCAGTCCTTACCAGGTAGCAGGCTGAGAGATGCCTTGGTCACATCTGTGCCCAGAGAAAGAAGCGAGTATGTGGGAGAGAACCTGCCTTGCTGGTGGGAGGCCTGACCGCTCTCTAGTCTCTTGTCCACTTTTCTTGGGTCTTGTCTGTGTCCACAAGACTCACATATGAGGTTACTGTGTCCTGGCCATGCAAAACCCTTACCTTGCTCATCACCACAAAATGAAGTTTGATCTTTCTTTTTTAACCTAAGAGGAGAAGTTTTCTTTCTCTTTTCCTGATGAGAAAATATGTATCTATTTAAAAAAATCAGAAATGTGTAATAAAGAAATCACTTCTAATCCTACCATTCAGGGAGAACCTCTAATATTTCTTGTACATGTGTATTTAAAAGAGGTCACACTGGTATTCCCAAGAGAAAACAGAGGCTCAGAGATGTTGAGGAACTCCCCCGGGGGTCATAACCAGCTGCTTTCCATTCTGCCCATTTCTGGGCAAGGACCAGGTCTTGTGTTAGTTAACTGCTGTCTGGTCCAGCCCATCTTAGTTCATTTGGAAATTACTAAATTCATGTTGGGTGAAAGCTAAATTCAATGTAATTAAGTGCCACAATGAAGGTGTGGACAGTAAGTTTTGTGGATGAAAGAGGAGAAAAATACTGAAGGGTTCTCAGGGTGGTGTTTGAGAGACTCAGTTCATTTTCTGTTACTGTGACAGAATACCTGAGACTGGATGATTTATAAAGTAAAGAGATTTACTGCTCATGGTTCTGTGGCAGGAAAGCAAAAGCCAAGTAGTCATGTGTGGCAGAGGCAAAGTAGGAGGGTGGCCTGGCATTCCTGGGAGAATTGCATTAATCCTTCTTAAAGACTTAATTACCCTTTAAAGTCCCCAACACTGTCTCAGTGGCAGTCAACATTGAGTTTTGGCTGGGACAAACCATATTCAAACCTTAGCAGAGAATGAACGAATATTGACTTGATTCCTTTTTTCGCGTGGGCAGAGCTAGTGCAGCTGGAACACCCGGTCACTTCTGCTGGCAGGGCTGCCACGGACTGCTTCTGAGCTTTTCTGAACATACAACAATCAAAGTGAAAATGTCTGTGAATGTGTGAAAGAAGGGTAGAGGAGGAGAGATACAGTGTCTAGAAGGAAATCTCCAGGTGCAACAGGAAATTAAGACCAAAGAATCCTAACTAAAGAAATGAAGTGGGACATGGGCAGGGGTCACACCCACAAATATGGTCAAGAATTCTCTGGTGTGACTTTCAGCTGAGCCTTCCCAGGCTGCCTACTGCTCCCCCTCCTCTCACTGGGCATCCTTGTGCTGGGGGCTTCCAGGGCTCTCTCTCTCTCCCACAGAACACCTTTCCCTACTCCTCAACCAAAGTCCTGTTCTGGCTCAGATGTCACTTCCCAGACTCTACAGACTAGATTGGGGTCCCGTTTGCTCACTGTCCTGGCACCCTGTATTTTAAGTACCATTCATTATAATTTATTGGATGTGTACCTGGACAATGGTTATGTTTGTATATCTTCTCTGTCAATGCTGGATGGTCCCCAGAGTTGGGCCTGGTTTCTCTCTCTCTCTCTCTTTCTCTCTCTCTCTCTCTCTCTCTCATCAGAGATTAAACCAAGGGGTGCTTAACCACTGAGCAACACCCCCAGCCCTTTTTATTTTTTATCTTGAGACAGGATCTCACCAGGTGGCTTACCTACAGCCTTGTTAAATTACTGAGGCTGGCTTTGAACCTGCAATCCTGCCTCAGCCTCCTGAGCTGCTGGGATTACAGGCCTGCAGCACCTTGCCCACATGGGTCTGGTTCTCAACCTCCCCAACCAGTGAAGTTGCCCAGTGTTCAACTGAATGGACTCTTACTTCTTACAGGTTGACAGGTTGGGATAACCCTCGTTTACTTTGCTCTTCTATCTAGGATTTTAAAAATGCATCTTTAAACAACTGAACGTCTCAAGGCTGCCTCTTCCCAAGGCTGTCTCCAACCTGGGAGAAAGTCAGTTTGGAGTGACTTAGACCTGCCTGTGGCTTCAGTTTGTAGGGGAGCCATGGGAAAGCTGTGATCACTCTGAGTCTTGCTGCTAGAAATCAGGGTCATTTTCTTTTGATTGACAACAAATTCAGTTTCTGTGTGGCAGTCCCCCTTTTTCTCTCTCTCTTTTTTTTTTTTTCACATGCACTACGGTCAAGAAACAGCCTGCAGGTTCAGAATGGAGGTGCGGTGCTTCCTCCTGACCCTGAGCATCTTTATCCTCCCTCCCTCCCGCTCCCCTTTCTTCAGGAATTTTGAAAGTGGTCTCTTTACTAGGGAAGTACCCTCTGGGGAGCAGCAATTGCTCTCTCTCCTTTCTTTTATTTAGGTGGCTCTAAGGTTTGAACTTGCAAGTCATCTGGATGCAAATAGGACCAGAGAAACCCAAGTGTCTTTAGATTTCCTGAGACTCTTAAAAGCCCCAGGACCCCTGACCGTCAGCATCAGGCTGGGACCCCTTTCATTCATGTAAGAGAGAAGGGATTTTGGTTGGGTTTCGCGGGGACTGAAGCTGAGAAGCCTGGGCTGTTTCATTCTTGCCTGGCCGCTGTGAGTCAAGCAGGTCCTTGGTTGGCATGCACATCAAGGTTGCTGGTTGCTGGGTGCCAGGCACTGGGCTGGGTGCCAGGGACCATAGAACCTTCTGCTGGGAGCTCTAAGGCTGACTTCGTAGGGAGCATGAAAAAGAAGAAAGGGGGAAGAAGCTTTTCAGTTTGATTCCATCCTATTTATTGATTCTTGAATTTACTTCCTACACTTTAGGGGTCTTGCTGAGGAATTAAGTTCCCAAGCAGATATGTTGGCGAGTTGGGCCTACTTTTTCTTCTAGTGAGTGCACTGTCTTTGGTCTAAGGCCTAGGTCTTTGATCCACTTATAGTTGAGCTTTGTCCTAAAGTGCAAGAAGTAAAAATCAAGAATCAATAAATTGGATGTTATCAAACTGAAAATCTTCACAGCAAACGAAACAATCAAGAATGTGAATAAAGATCCTATAGATTGGGAGAAAATCTTCACCACCAGTACCTGAGATAAGATATTAATTTCCAGTCTAAATAAAGAACTCAAAAAACTTAACACCAGAAAAATAAATAACCCAATCAGTAAATGGGCAAAGGAAAGCTGGGGTTGTAGCTCAGTGGTAGAGCACTTGCCTAGCATGTGTGAGGCACTGGGTTTGATTCTTAGCATCACATAAAAATAAAATAAATGTCCATCAATAACTAAAAAAAATTTAAAAATATAAATATGCAAAGGAAAGGAACAAACTTCACAGAAGAAGAAATATGAATGGTCAAAAATATATGAAAAAATGTTCAACATCTCTAGCAATTAGAAAAATGCAAAACTACACTGAGATTCCATCTTACTCCAATCAGAATGGCAGTTATAAAGAATACAAGTAACAATAAATGTTGGCGAGGATGTGGGGAGAAAGGTACACTCAAACATTGCTGGTGGGATTGCAAATTGGTGCAACCACTTTGGAAAGCAGTATGGAGATTCCTTAGAAAACTTGGAATGGAACCACCATTTGACCCAGCTGTCCCACTCCTTGGCTTATACCCAAAAGACTTAATAAAAACAGCATACTACAGTGACACAGCCACACCCATGTTTAAAGCAGCTCAATTCACAATGGCCAAGCTATGTTAACAACCCAGGTGTCCTTCAACGAATGAATGGATAAAGAAAATGTGCTATATACACACAATGGACTATTCCTCAGCCATAAAGAAGGATGAAATTATGGCATTTGCCAATAAATGGATGGAACTGGAGACTATCATGCTAAGTGAAATAAGCCGATTTCAAAAAACCAAAGGCCCAGTGTTCTTTCTGATTTGTGGATGCTAACCCAAAACAGGGAAGGTTGGGAAGGGAATAAGAGAAATAGATTGGACTGGAAAGGGGGTAACCGAGGGAGGGGTGGGGGGAGAGAATAGGAAGGCCAATAGAAACAATTTCTCATTACTTTCCTAGCCTTGTATTTGTATGCACGACAGGGTCACTCCACATTATGTATGACCACGAGGGTGGGAACCTAATGGAGTAAGTTATACTTTATGTATGTATATTCTGCCAAAATACAGTCCATTGTCATGTACGACTAAAAAAAACCCCAAACCAAGAAACAAAATAAAAATTCTAGTATAAAAAAATGAAGGGGTGCTGGAAAAGCATGGTGGGGGCTGGCCTGGGAAGTTCAGGGAGCGAACAGCATGGAGGAAGAGGGTCAGAGGGTACATAGCCCATTATGCATTTACAAATAATACTGATAGTTACATATGGGCTCATTCTGACACATGAGTTCACAAAAATCTGCTGTCTGAAGTTTGATTTTTGACTCAGTGATTGAAAAATCATTTCCCAGGCCCCTCTCTATAATCTTGCTCTTCTCTGGGAACCTCAGCTGCTCCACCAGGGCCAAAATAATTCAGGGAAGGTGGAGACCCCTCTCGGTAACCGCTGAGGTGTGGATGCAGGTGAGGGTGGGGTTCAGGACCCAACCCTAGCCTGTGTCTCCCCAAAAGTTGCTCTGCTCTTCCTGGGGGTCTGATCTCAGTTTTCTCTTCTATTGTGGGAATTATCACTCAGTCCCTAAAGATTATGGAAGACTTTGAAGTCTTACCTCAAACTGAAGGGTCAGAGTGCAGGTGAGATTTTGTCTTTATTTTTTGGTGAGTGGATCCAGGAGGCCTCCTTTATTTACTCAACAAATATTTATGTGACAAGCATTATCCTAGATGCTGAGGGTAAATCAACAAACAAAACAAAGACCCCGCTCACAAAGGAACAGGAAAATAGAGAACTGCATTCTCTGTACGCAATAGTAAGTGAGAAGGAAAATAAAAAAGGCTAAGGGATTTGTGATGGAAGAGAGATGGAGGTAGGGCCGGCGCTCTTTCATAGGGTGGTCTGGAAGGTTCTAGATATAGTGACTTTTGTGCAGAGAGCTGCATGAAGGAAAGGGTTGAACCCTGTGTCAGGACCTGGATAGTGAGCACAAAAACCACGAAGTGGAGAGTTTCCTCAGTTAACTATACAACAGCAATTGCTTCTGCTACCAATAGTAATATTTATAGAGCACTTACTGTGTGCCAGGTGGTATTAAAGCATCATTTAATCCTCACAGTCATTTGCTGAGGTAGGTCCTATTATTATACCCATTTCACAGATGAGGAAACTAAGCCCTCCTTAGCAAAAAGGCAAGCATCCAGATAATGGGAAGAGGGAGCAGCACATGAGGTTGTAGATGAGGCAGCCCTGCACAGAGGAAAGAGTGCATGATTTGGAGAAAGACATTATCTGGGGCCCTTTTTTTGTTTGTTTGTTTATTTATTTTCTTACTTATTTAGTGGTTCTGGGGATTGAATCCAGGGCATTGTGCATGCTAGGTGAACATTCTAGCACTGAGCCACATCCCCTATCTGAGGGAAAATATCTGTTTGGGTTTGGCCTGCTACCCGTCTGTTGCATAATCATGGGCAAGATGCTTTGTGTCTCTGGGACTCCATTTCCTGGTTTGTAAAAGGGCTAATAAAACTCAGAGGATTGTTATGTATATTCAGTGAGAAGTCTAGGTGAAAGGACATTGCAACCTCCATGGCACCCTGGAAATGTCACTTACTGTTGATATTTTTAGGACAGTTCCCATTCCTTGCCTCTTGCAAAGAGATAGAGAATGAGAGGAAAATGGAAGTTTGCAACTTACAGAACTGCCTCTGTTCTGTGTCTGGGAATTTATTTTCCACTAACGTCTTTGTGGGCAAATTAACCACATTATCCAGTGGAAGTGGCAACCCTCTTTCTGGAGGAAGAAAGAACTGTGAGGTAAACTTGGGCCCAGGATTCTTCTCTTTCTAAAGAAGTCGTTCCAGGTCCTGGAACTTCCAGAGCATCTTCCATGATATCAGGCTACCTGTATTCCCCAAACTCAGAATTCTCTAATTTTGTGTTGTATGGATGGTAGGTGCTCAATCAATGTTAAATGGCCCACAATGATGCTCTCCTTTTACATCCTATGCATTGCTCCAGAGTCCTGTGGGATGAATGACTAAGTCCTGTGAGATTTGGAGAGAATGGTATTATCATTTGGGCTACAGAATGGACTACAGAAGGGACTTCTCCCAAACAGAATAGTTGATGGTCAGTTTGGAGGCTCATTTTCAGGTCTGCTGAGGCATCCTTTTGATGTGCATAAGTTCATTTGCTGGCCAGCCAAACTATGGACTGTATACCTACTATGTGCCAGGCACAGTGCTAGGGGCTGGGAACACAGTGGTGAATCAGACAGGGGTGCAGGAATTCAGATGCTTACTCTAGGATGCCCTTAGGAGGGACTGAGGATACATTTTTAAATTTTCACGTGTGCTGATGCCCTTCCCAGCACCTGCAGAAAGTGCACAGGGGTGGCAGTTGCTTCCTGGGTCCTTCTTGATGACTGATGTGCATACTTCTGTCCAACTGGAGCCATTAGCATTGTGCCCTCGGTGCTCCCTTGGTGGGGCTTCCTGGGGTAGGTAAGCTCCCTCTCAGCTATCCTCTCCTAGGGGTGGGATAACAGCCTCTTGGAGTCTAATCTCCAGAGAAGCAGAGCTCAGAGGGAAAGAATACCGTCTCTTGTCTCTCTGTGTGCATCTGGGATTAGGTAGAACTGCTGCTAATGCAGTCAGGTCAGGGTGGGGCCCTGGGTGAAACTGGAGGCAGGGGCCGAACCTCCCATTTGCTCACTAGCAAAGGGATTCCTCCTGTTACCTCTTTTCTTTCTCTTCTTTTTCTTTCTTTCTTTCTTTTCTTTTTTTTTTTTTTTTTGGAACCCAGGGGCACTTAACCACAGAGCTACAGCCCCAGCCCTTTTTATTTTTTTATTTTGAGACAGGGTCTCACTAAGTCGCTTAGGGCCTCGCTCGATTGCTGAGGCTGGCTTTGAACTCGCAATCCTCCTGCCTCAGTTTCCTGACCCACTGGGATTACAGGTGTGCACCACCACACCCGGCTCCTGTCATGGACCAAAGGGGACCCTAAGAAAGCCAATCAAAATACCCTGAGAGTCTACTGAACTCATTCAGTTCCCTCTGACCTTGGGTAACCTTGAAGCCCCAGTTTCCCCCTGGTGGGTGCTAATCGTATCTAGACCCCATTGTGTTTTGGTGAGGATGAGAGAAGATAGCACTCAGGGAAGTCGTGCACCAACAAGAGGAACACATCATCCAGGGCCTCCATCAGAATCAACTGCTGTGGAGTGTGCAGTGCTGCCTGGGGAGTAGACACTGGCTTTTCCAGCTTCCTTCTCTCACAGGGGGTGGCCGGCTGTGCACTGCTGGCTGCCCCAGAGGAGCCTGGTAGCTCAGAACAGTCCTCAAGGCCACAGCAAACGCCTTCCAGCCAGACCACTAACTAGACCACCACTGACTGAACTACTCGAAGGTCTGGCTTAATTTCCTCGTCTGTAAATTGATGTGGCTTGACTGCCCCTTCTAGCCTGAATTTTTTTTTTTTTTTTTTTTTTTTTTTTTAAGGGAGCCCACTGGAGGAAGCAGAGAGCAAGAGGGGCTAAGTGGAGGGAATATATTTATATTACATCATAATAATATACTTTTGTAAATCCTGTGTACCTGCCAGGGACTGCCAGGGAGATGCTCAGGGCCAGGACTTTGTTCTTGTCCTCTGAGGAGGGACTGTAGTGGTGGTGAGGTGCAGTAAGATGGGGAGAGAGTCATAACCAGAGGAATTAGCATTCAGTTTGCTGTGGGCCCTAGAGGGACGGAAGAATCTCGAAGCCCCCAGAGAGGCTGTCCTTGTGCAGAGCCCTGAGTGGCGCACAGCGAGGAAGTCGGGACCCTGTGGTGTGGGGAAGGGGGTTTGTGGTTGGGAGGCTGGTTCAGGAAGGTTCCGGTGGGAGGACTGGCAGGCAGGCCAGAGCTGGGGGGGTGGGGGCTGATGGATTACATTCCTCCTGTTAGAAACCACCAGAAGCCCCGCTGAGAGGGCTCCTGTGGTTTTGAAGCTGGGCTGGCTTCCTTTTGCAAGGGGCAAAATGAGTTTGCCTTCAAGTGTTAACTTTCTGTCCTCTTGGTTTCCTGGCATGGCAAGAAAATCCAGAGTATCTACACTGAACTTGTTAATTTGAGCCAAGTGGTAGACTTGAACAGGCAAGCCCCATGGCCCATTTTCCTGGCCTGCAAGTATGTTTTCTGACCTTTTAAGAAAGTCCTGGAAAACTTGTGACTAGGTGGTGGATGTGACCCCAGGCCTTCTGTGGATCCTCTGTGTGCTTGGACCTCAGCTGAGCAATTCGTGGAGTGAGAGCTCAGATGGTGCAGTGCAGTTAGTTCCCAGCCTCAAGCCGGGAGCGACCCTGGGTGGTGGGAGGGAGGAGGCCCTGAAGCCAGCACTCAGGCAGGAGTGCCGGCCTTCAAACACTTCACCCGTCTAAACGGCCCAGTGCAGAGGACATTCAGGAACATGAAACATCCTGCTGATACTGAAATAAAGACCCCTTATCTCCTCTCTCAATATTGATTTAGAATAATAGTTTGTTTTGAACTTTCCCCCAACAAATTAATTTTTAATTTAGAAAATGTCTTAGGAAAACTTAGAATAAGTACAAAAATTTTTGGAGGTATGGAGTGGCCCAACAGAAGAGTCTTTGAAGAGGTAGAAAAAGAAAGGTTGTACTGTAGTCAGAATGTTCTCCCTGCGGCCCCTTTAACACATTTTGTTTTGAGTATCTTTCGTTTCCTGTGGGGGAAACTGAGGGAGAGGTAACAATTAGCCCCTGCCCTCTCTGTGCGCATTTTTGTATGTGTGTGCATTGTTGTCTTTGATGGGAAAGGAAATCGAGAGGTTTTTCTTTCAGACACCCCCTCTCCCAGTCTCGAGCCTGAGAAAGGAGGACATTGGCATATGGCTGGAAGAGCTCTGGATTGAAAGTCCACAGAGCTGGAGTCACCTCCCAGCCCTACCTCCAACTAGCTGTGTGACTCCAGACAAAACACTTCCCTTCTCTGATCCTCAAATGAGGGGGTCTAGATGCGTTTTGTGAACCAACACCATCAACATCACCTAGTAGCTTGTGAAAAATACAGTCTTGGATTCCTCTCCAGAACCACTGGATTAGAATCTGCACTTTAAAAAGACCCTCAGGTGATTTGTATGTAAATTAAAGTTAAAGAAGCATTATTTTAATGAACTATACTGTTATGTATTTACACACACACACACACACACACACACACACACACACACGATTCCCTTTTGTACCTGTGTGTCTAGGTCTTGGCAGTATGGTAGGGCAGCTGTGGGCAGGGGAGGGAAGAGTTGAGGAGTCAAGGTGATTGAAGGGGCTGCTGGTGATGGACTGGGACTCACAAGCTGGCGGGTGGTACAGAGCATGGTCCCAGATCATTGCATGGGTTCTGAGAATCAAACACCAGTCATTGAAAAGATTTCTGTGTTGAATAAAAATTCACAGTGACCTTTTGATATTTCATCTTTTCCTAACCAATCAATACTAAATGCTAAATTAAACCTACTAGATGGGAGGAGACGTTTATTTGCCTTAAAGGGGCTTTGGGGAACAATTGCAATAGTGCATCACAATGAATAATGATAGTGATGATAATTAACAAATGTCGAGAGCGAGCTTTATAAATGCCGCATCCTGAGGCCTTTGCTAATCCATTTATGGATAAAGAAACTGAGGCTCAGATGGTGCAGTGACTAGCTCCGAGTCACACTGTGGAGCACTTGGTGAGCCAGGACTAGAACCAGGCGTCCCGACCCCGTGGCCAGTTTTCTTGCTGCTGCGCCTGACTGAGTGTTCGGTGCTCTGGAGGAGCATGTGCAGAAGGCTGAGTGGAGAGACTGGAGTCTGCTCCAGATGTGACAGGCCAGAAGCCCTGAGGAGCATGCAGGCCAAGCATGCCGGGCCAGGTGAGGGGAAGGGGCTTGCCCAAGGTCAGTAGGGTTTGTGTTTTGTTTGTTTTCGTTTTCCTCTCGCCATAATCTGACTCTGTTTCAAAGATGAATGGAAGAAACCCTTCTATGACAATGAATATGTGTGATTTCTAATCTTGCATTTCAGGTTATTGTGAGGATTGCAGATCTTTAAAAAGAATTGAATTGCATAGTCACTGGTAATTGCAAACACTCAAATAGTGCTTGGTATCATTATTGCTCTTTTTCTTTTTTAAATCAAGTTTTGCATATTAAATTCAGGGACAGATTTGTTTTTCAAAGTAGGACAGATAGTTACCTTCATTTCTCCCTGCATGCTTTCCATCTTAAGGATGACCGTTGAGAGGGCAGAGCACCAAATTCCTTTTCACTGGGGACTGCATCTCATGGTCACTGGAGGCCACACAGTAGAAAGGAAGAGTGGGCCCTCGGAACAGCTGTGTGCTTATCTTCTACACTGGCTGGCTCTTAGTGACTGAGAAGCTACTCTCTTGGCACGTCTGATTCTCAGAAAATCAGAATGGAAGGGCCGGTCAGGATCCAGGATTGTCAGGTGTCTTCCTGTGAACATACTAATCCAGGAAATAAGAATTTGGGTTAAAGTCAGTCCCAGCTACAAAACTGTGTGGCTTGTGCAACTGTCCAGGGCCTCTTGTGCTTGGGCCTACTGTTGGTTTAGTGCTCTGCTGCTATTGTCTTGAAACTGGTAATATTATTTTAACATGAGGCCCTGTGTTTCTGTTTCACAAAGAGCTCTGCAAATTGCAGAGTTGGTCCCTTTGAATAATCCAGAATCAAGACCAGGAGGCCCTGAGAGAGTCCTCAGCCGGGGCTGCAGCCTTCCAGGGACGAGGAGGCCCACAGGCCTGACCCCTGGTGGCGGGTCCCAGTATTGTGCAAGGGCCTAAGCGGGAGGGTCCACTGCCACAGTCAGGGAGGAGAGCAGGGTGCTTCCCTGACCCTCACTTTGCCATGTGATGACCGGCAAGTCACTAACCTCTCTCCATGTCTTCTTTGCATCCCAGCCTCCATCACACTTAATATCAGCACACAGTAGGTTCTCAGCATAGCGTGTTTATTGCTGGTCTCAATGAACTGCCATTAGGTAACTTTGAAAAAGTAGATGAAGCCTTTGCTTGATAATCTCTAATTTTTCTAACAACCCTTTGTGAGAGATTGAAATGAGCCACCCCAAAATATATTTCTTTGATGTACTAGAAGAAACTGCAGGTGCAGGAAAAACCATCCTTTTGTAAAAGAAATTCACATCTCTCAACACTAGTTAACAATGGATATAAGCAGAGACTCTTAGAGGCCCCCTTCTCTGGCTAAATATCTAGGAAAGGTCCTGCCTTCCCCCTGTGCAGAGAATAACCTATGGTATTCTGAGGACATACTATTCTGATCTGCATAAGCCTTTTATTTTATTTTATTTTATTTTATTTTTATTTTCTGTGGCTCCTCACTCGCCCATGGCTTGCTTCTACCTCACCACAGGCCTCTAGATATACATTGAAGCCATTGGGCCCTTCTTTGTGTCTCCCATGTGCCATTCCCATGTATATACCCATGACAATTTTATATGCCTTTTGTCCTGCTGATCTATCTGCTTTATGAGTTTATTCCAGAGACTGAACTCATGGACCAGAAAGTAGAGGGGAATCTTAAACTCCTAGATGTGGTCATCCCCCTTCCAGAGATGAGGCAACTGAGAGTCAGAAACATGAAGTCAATGAGTCCAAGCCCCTGGAATAAGAGTGGCTGGCATATAGTAGGTGTTCAATAAGAACACTTATTACACTGATATATGAACAGCTTTCATTGTGTCATTTCCCTTCCTCAAAAAATTCTCCAATGATGTGTTAGTTGGCTTTCCATCCTTATTACAAAATACCTGAAATCATCAGCTTCTAGAGAGAACAGGTTTATTCTGATGTGTGGTTTTAGAGGTTCCAGTCCATGACCCGTTGGCCTTTGCTGTGGACCTGTGGTGAGGCAGCACAGCCTGGTGGGAGCGCATGGCAGAGAAAACTGCTCCCCTCATGGCCAGGAAGCCAAAGGGAACAAGGAATTGTTCCACATCCCCTCGAGGGCACACCCCCAACGGCCTAAGGGCCTTCTGCGAGGTTCCATCTCCCGAAGGTCCACAGCACCTACCCTCGGGCCGCCCTGGGATCAGGCTTTTAACACATGAGATTTGGGGAGACGTTCAAGGCCCACGCCGTAGCAAATGACTTCCCAGTGCCCTTGACTAGGTCAAGGGTCTCCATGATCTAGCTGTGGTCTACATTGACTTCACTTACTAGGGTTTAGAAACCTTCTAGAATATTAATCGTGGTTGCTATTTTTAATCTCTGTCTTGTTCCATGAGTCCCCTGGAAACTTTGGGCATGGATTTCTGTGGTGTTCCTGGAGAATCTAGGAGAATGCCCGGCATGTGGTATCTGCGTGGCTATTGATTGCTGACCCCAGTGTCTTCAGGAATATTATACAACTCTGTTTGTTTCCCATGAATTTGTCCCTCTTTGCTCCTTCAAATTAGACATAGACAATGGTTTTGCATTTTGAGTCAGAGGAGACAAAAACACTCATCCTTTCCTTTTTTTAATAGCCCATCCTTCTGTTGGGGCTATTTGTTTGCGTATTATTCGTCTCACACTCTGGACTCTGAGCTTCGGGTGGGGAAGAGTGGCATTCTGTTCTCCTTCATATCTTCAGTGCCCAGCACGTTGAGCCTGTGCAGAAAAAGGAGGCGTTCATTTACTATTGGTCAAATCAATGGATATTGGGAAGCCCAGATTATTAGGGCGGTCAAGGGAGATAGTGGGAGCTGCCTTTTCACTGGGAAAACATTGTTTATTAGATCTGTATGGATCATTTAGAAAATATGCAGTTGGATATCTTTTATGGTCAAAGAAGAAAATCAGTATAAAATGCTTAATTAAAAGCAGAAGCTAACATTTCCCCTTGTAATGAAGGCAGGATTGTGAATATTTTCCTTTCTTCAGCCCAGCAGATGGGCAGGCAGCCAAACTGAAAGACGGGGACAGCACAGGCAGATAAGAGGGTTCCACTTACAAGAGCCAGTCACTTTCCTGTTGAAAATGTGAAGAGATGATCTGAGACCACCTCAGCTCCCCAAAGATGTTTTTACTTTGTCACCAATGAAGTTACCATTTGTTTGTGAACTTATTATAATAATGGGTGCTGTAGTTGAGGTTAAAAGTTCCAAGGCATCTGGGTCTTTTTCTTATTCTTCTTGCCTGATATGAAGAGGTCCTTAGAAATGTGATACCCGAGCTGGGGAGGCAGAAAGGACGATAATGTTCGAGGTGACCTCTGCCACCTGGAAGAAACTGAGCCCTCTGGGGACAGCGATCTGGGGCAGAACTTTGGTCCTCACAGTGTGTTCTGGGGACCGGTGTCATCTGGGACTGTGTTAGGAAAGCAGAATCCAGACACGGTCCAGGTACAGACTCAGTCACTGCAGTTCATACAGATCCTCAGGTGAGTCGTCTGCCCCTTCAAGTCTGAGGTGCCCTGCTCTGATGAGGAAGGCCGGGCGATTTCTCAACTCCGAGCCTTGACAGTCTGGATTTCTGTAGCTCTAGGGTATAGCATGGTATAGCTCAGAGCTGCCACCAAGGAGATTTTCCTCTAAATTGTTGTGTTTGCTGCTTTTCTTTTTTTTTTCTTTCTCCTTTTCTCATTTCGATTAAATGAGATAATACCCTTAGCATATAGTAGGAGCTTAGGAAATATTACATGTTGCTGATATTGTGATTATTTTATTTGAGCCCTAATTGCAGATGGTCCAAGTCTTGTTATGATGGGGGAATTGCTGTACTGTCATTATTACAATGTGTAATTTGGGGATAACTTTTATGTTTTGTGGGCTTTACTTGTAGAACCAGTAGCTTTTGAACCCTCCACATCGTACCTATTTTTGAAACTTAGATTCCTAATGTAGACACAAATGTTCTACAGCTCAATTTATGGCCTTCATCTTTTTCTTTAAACATCAAAGAGTCAGTTATATTTCTTTTTGAGATTCCTCCTCTTTTTATTCAGATAATGACTAAGTAGGAGGCTTCTTATCTAGCACTAGGCCGACTGTTAATGGAAAAGGTCAGTTAAAGCAGGGAGTGAAGACATAGTGAAGAAATAAAATTAGACTTTTAATTTCATTTTAAATACCTAAGTGTATGTTCTTTTCATCTTGTGGTTTTGGATCTAGGTTTTTTTCTTTTCCCTGAAATTTTCAAGGGCCTTGTCTTCTTCTATATCCACACCTTAGTTGTACGGGTTGAATACTCTTTACCTGAAATGATTGGAACCGGAAATATTTCAGATTTTTTTTTCCTGATTTTGGAATATTGGCACATACATTGTGCCAATATTCCAATATTGGAGTTAGTACTTAGGTTTACTCACAAAATTAACTTATGCACACCTTATATGCACCGTCTGAAGGTCATTTTATGCGATATTTTGAATAATTTTGTGCATGGAACGAAGTTTCCTGATGTGGAACATTCCACTTGTTGGCAATTTGGAACATTTTAAATTAGAAATTTTCAGATTAGGAATACTCAACCTATAGTACATGTTCTTTAGTATCTAGTTTTGTTTTCTCCAAAATGGGTTAGAAATTTAATAAAAGACACCTGTAAAGCACTTTAATTGGAGAATTCCTTTAGACATTATACCTGCTCCCAACTGTTTATCCTTATCTCACAGCTCAGACAGGGGCATTTTCTGGGGGAGAATGATTATTTTTATTTTCCCTTTTAAAAAGAATTTGACTTAGTTGTCATTGAAGCAACAGCTGTCCTTTTACATTCTCTTAATCAGTTCACATTCTATACAGTTAAATCCATAATTTCTAAAAAAAAAGAAAAGAAAAAAAGAAAAAAAAAACCCCAAAAAACAAAATAAAAAATAACTGTTATGCCATGGCATAGTAAACTTTGGACCAAGTTCTACTGATTCTTGTGAGGAAGAAACTCAAGAGGTGGGAGAATCTGTGGACTCCAGGTGGGACAGAGATTAGAGAATGTTGTCCATTCTGTGAGTTAGTTATATGAGGCTGGCTAAAAAAACTTTTGCACCTGTTATTTTGCACACTACTTTGTCGTTATTAAAAAACTTTCAAATAGATTATTTTATTTAGTTTTGAAATAGGCAAGGCTGGAATTCACAGGTGAGAAAATGGAATTTGATAAAAATTGAATTGTGTGAGTGTGAGTAGGTAATTTCAGTGAGGGTGAGTTTGGAGTAGAACTCAGATTTTTCAGTAATTGGATCTGTACCCAGGTTTCTCTACTGCTTCTTTGCATGTTGTTTTGAAAGTAATGATGAGACTTTGGCTTTATTCAGATAATTAATTTTCTTACGGCAATATGTTAATGCCATAGAGTATATCAGTAATAGTAATATCATATTAGATCAGTGTGTTAAGACATTAAACACCTCCAATGACCTAAAGGCAAATAAAAAGACAATAATGCCTCCTAGATCATCATCGAGCAATAAAATTCACTGTGAGCCACATAGGTACAGTAGTCCTAAGGAATGTTGTCTCTCTCAGAATGGCTTATTATACAGCACTCTTATTGTGATGAGGTGAGATGATTCAATGTCTACATGATGAAACAAAGGAAGATGAATGATGTAGGCATTATGCCATAGCATTAGGCTACTATGTCATAGCATTAGGCTACTATGTTAACCAAGATGGCTAAGAGTTTTACAGTAGGGTTGATTATATAGTGTGGATACACTTGATGAAAGAATAATTCATAACCTGAACAGGACAGAGTGACCTATGAGATTTCCTGACGCTACCCAAAATGGCTCACAACTTAAAACTTACGAATTGTTTATTTCTAGAATTTTCCATTTAATATTTTTATGCCTTGGTTGACTTGGAGTAACTGAAACCATAGATAGAGATGGGGGGGTATTGTAATTTAAAATTTCCTAGTGGCCAAAATTTAAAAAGTAAAAAGCAAATGAAATTAATTTTATAGTAAATATTATTTCAATATGTATTCAATATAAAAAAATTTATTGAGATAAGTTGCATTTATCTTTTTGCACTGTCTTCAAAATCAGTTGTGTATTTTACTGTAGTATAGTTCAGTTAAATCTAGATATATTTCAGGTGTCTAAGAGTCACCTACACTGAGCAGCATACCTCTGGACTTTGAGGAAGATAAATACAGTAGATGCAGAAATGTGAACAGGTTTGCGATCAAAACCTCTTATGCTACTTGGGAGTCATGTGATTTAGAGATAAATGCAGATTTCAGTGACTCACAATAATGATCCCAAATAATTAAATGTAAGGTCAAATTATTTCCATTTTACTGTATTTAAGAGAGCAGAGTGGGATGTGAAATATATATTTTTAGAGAACTCTCCATCAAAAATATTTTTTACAAAATGTTTTGATATATGAACTAGCAGTTATATTCCTGGACATTTGTCCCAGAGAAATGAAAATTTGTGGCCACACAAAAGTCTGCACGTGATCATTCACTGCAGCTTTATTTGTAATCAGTAAAAAATTGAACACTACCCAAACTTCCTTCAATGTGTGAATATTGTATCTATACCATGGAACACTGCTTAGTTGTAAAAGGAATGAACTATTGATATACATGATGATTTGATGGATATGAAGGGTTTAATGTAGAGTGGACAAAAACTAATCTCAAAAGGTTACATTTGTAAAACATTCTCAAAACAGCACATTTAAAGAGGAGCTAGAGAACATTTAATGATTGTCAGAGCCAGGGACTGGGTGGGGCACTGACAAGGGGAGGGGTGACTGAGGCAGGCACAAGGCAGCTTTGTGATCTTTGTGGGGATGGAGTTGTTTTGCATCTTGATTGGGATAGTCCTTACCTGAGTCTTTTTTTTTTTTAACCCAGAGGCGATCTACCCCTGAGCGACATCCCCCACCCTTTTAATTTTTTATTTTGAGGCAGGGTCTTGCTAAGTTGCTTAGGGCTGCACTTAAATTGGGGAGGCTGGCCTTGATCTTCTATAATCTTTCTGCCTCAGTCTCCCACATTGCTGGGGTAACAGGCATGCACTACTGCACCTGGTTTACATAAGTCTTAATGCAATAAAATTCTATGGAACTATGGATGGTGTTGTGGTTTGGATCTGGAATGTCCCCCAAAGGCTCATGTGCTGAAGGCTTGCTCCCCAGTGCAGCCATGTTCAGAGGTGGGGCTTTGGGGAGATGATTGGATCATGAGGGCTCTGACCTCATCAGTGGATTAATCCACTGGTAGCTGAATGGACCACTGGGAGGTGGTGGGAGGGAGTGGGTACTTGGGGGAGTGCCTCTGGAGATTACATATTGTCCCTGGCCCTTCCCCCTTCTTCTCTTGCTCTTCATCCACCTTGAGCGGAGCAGCTTTCCTTTATTATGCCCTTTTGTCTTGATATTCTGCCTCGTCTCAAGGCCAAAGCAACAGAACTGGCTGATCATCAACTGAAACCCTAAGCCAACACGAATACTTCCTCCTCTAAATTGTTTTTTTCCAGGTGTATTTGTCATGGGAACACAGAGTTGATTCATACAGACTTGGGTATGAGGGATGTCCAGCTGGCAAAATCTGAATGAGACCCTTGGATTACCAATTTGATTTCCTGATTTTTCTGTTGTGCTATAGTTATGTAACATGTTACCAGTGAGCACAGCTGGGTAAAGGAATATGAGACCTCTTTCTACTATTTTTCCAACTTCCTCTGAATTTACAATTTTTTCAAGTTAGAAAAAACAAGTTTAGTGCTTGAACGAATGTTGTATTATTTGGAAAGTCTCCTGCTCAGAACTCAACAGGGAAGACCCTAGAGAAGGTGAGTAAATGAGGATATAGATGACATTTGCTCAGGACTGCTCTTTCTATGTGTACGGGTGCAAAGAGGAACCATCTTGGCTGAGTTGCATACGCTCCCCAAGGTAAGGTAAGAGGGTATAGTGAACACTGCCAAGTTCACTGCCAAGTACACTTGTTCCTGCTCTCTCTTAGGGTCACTGCAGTGGCTCATCCTGAGGGCTCCTAGGGCCCTGGATGTCCTTGAGATGCCTTTGGGCAATTTGGTCACATGTTGGAAATGCGGGAGCCTGAGATCTTGCTGGTCTGGTCTCAGCTCACATTTTCATTTAATGTTTCACTGGCTTTCGGGGCTTGCCTCTGAGTAATGTGTTTAGTCCCTAGTGAGCATTCCTTAGCCAGATGAACTTTAATCCCTGCACGCTCTGAAAGGGAGGGCTCCTTTTCCTCTTTTGAAGATTCTGCTCCCCTATCAGAAAAGTGCATGATTTAATTAATGGATGAAAGAAAGGGGCTTAAATGGAGCCAGAAAAGAGTCAGCAGTACTGCCACCCACCTGCAGACACACAGAAAGATAAAAGCAGCACCTGGTCAGGGAGGGGAAGGACCCAGAGGGAAGAGGTCTGGCCTTTGCCACAGTTGTATCCCCGAGTTCCGAGTTCATGCTCCAGGACCAGGTTGGCCATTGACTCAGGGTGACCTTGAAGCTCAGCCTCTATGGGACTCATTTTCTCATCCTTTGAAAATGGAGTTGATAATATAGATCCTTCCTACTTCCAGAAATGTGTAGATAATAGAAAGAGTAAGGGAAAAAGTCCATTGAAAGGTATCAAATACCCTATAGTGCAGTTTTTAAAAATGATTGTTAATAATGCATTACCTAGAATGAATTTGCCAAGTCAAACTAAGACAGGAAAGGTGGGAAGATGCAAAATTCTGTTCTTGTTTCTTTGATAAAAAGATCAAAAAATCTTATGGTAAAAAGGAGTAGTCTGTCCTGACCTGGAATAGTAACAATGACATTATAGAACAGGGTGTCCCTTTAGCCCTTTAAGATCCAGGCATCCCTTTGTTAACAAGACCCTTTGTTAAAACAAGCCGCTCCTGGGCATGTAGGTAGTCACATTTTACTGCCCTTTAAGAACATATTAAAGGTTTGGAAAAACCCTGTAACAAAAGAAATCTATATGACTTTGTTTGGTCCGGTAATCTGCAGTTTATTATCCAGGGACTTCCCTCCTGTGTCCTGTCTCCTGACTCTTCACTTTTTATATAGCCCCTGGAGCAGAACTCTGTACTGATCAGAAAAACTTGCCTTTAAAAATTTTTTTTTTTTATTTTAGTGCTTGATCTTGGACCAGGGTATTGTGCATGCTAGACATGTGCTGTATCCCTGAGCTACACCCCCAGCCCCTTGAACTGAGTTCTTGGGGTTTTGTTGTTTTGTTGTTTGTGCCTTTACAGAGAATGTAAATTTTGGAAATAACTTAGTTTTTCTTTTTATTTTTGCTTTGACTTCAAGGAGACTTGGAAAGTTAGTAACTCAGGGTTGGTTTCCATTTTAAAATATTGTGATCTTCATATCTTCGTATGCTCTGTTTTCCTAGTTTTCTTTCTTTGTCTTATTGATAGATTCACTGAACTTGAGTTAAAAGTCCTGGTTATTGTATTATTCATTGTATCATAAACCCTTCAAAGTCTCTCTGCATTGAGATGGGCTATGAATATAAAGAAGCAAAAACAGACCAATAAAAGTGCCAGCATCAGTTCTTTATTCAGGGCCTATTATTTGCCAGGCACTGTACTTGGTCCTTTGAATAAATGATTTCCTCCTTTCTTTGATCAAGGTGTTCCTCACTTTTATCCTAGGAGGCTTCAGATCTCAGAGTTCCAACTTTGATTCTCAGAATCTTACAACTGGAAGGGACTTTTGAAAGCATCTGACCCTAAGAAATAACCTCAAGAGAGATGAAAGTCGGGACCAGCCAGGCCAGATGGTGGCTTTCCATGGCAACCTGCAGCTAATCTCTGCCCTTCTGCCACTTCTGGGAAAATTGCTTTAGGAAAATGCTGTTTTAACTGGTACCATGAAATCGCTCATGATGGGCAAGGTGGAGTGATGGCTTGTGTTTGGAACATGGAGTTTCTGTGCCTGTCCCTCTGGGAGGAGCGGCAGCTGTGTGATGGGATGAGCTACATCCATTTCTGCCTGCTGAATGAAGGGGGTGATGGCTTCCTCCACTGGGCTGGGCTATGCGGGGCCTTTGCTGGTGTGGAGCTTGTGGTACCATCCATCAGTCTTCCAGTTGCCCTGCTTCACCTTCCCCAGCATCCCATCAAAGATTTGTCCTCCTGACGTGAGCCAACTGGTGTCATTCCTCCTCATCCAGAGCCACTCCTGCTGTCCCCGGCTTCAGAGAGCCTTCCTTCTCTTGGCATGGGCTTCACAATGCCTCCTTGCTTTCTTTCTCCTGGTGTGTGCGCCATCTTGTTTCCTTGTCTGGATTGGGCATGCTTAAAGGCAGGGATGACATGATATCCATGGTTGTTTCTCAAGATCCAGTTCAGAACCAAGTGCCTTTCTTTTGCGGGTGGGAAGGGATTTTTTTTTTTTTTTGTTATTGATTGGCATCAACAAATATTTGGTAAACCTCAATAGAGTGCAGGGATCCACTGGTCCTGGTGCTACAAAGGTGCATGGGACTTTTCAGTTGATAGTATTAACTTTGAGCTTCCTTTTTTATTTTTTATTTTTTGTTATACATGATAGCAGAATGTATTTTGGCAGAATATAACTACATAGAGTATAATTTATTCTATTTTAGGTCCCCACTCTTGTGGTCATGCATGATGTGGAATTACCCTGGTCGTGTATACAAATACAAGACTAGGAAAGTTATGACCAATTTGTTCTACTGTCTTTCCTATTCCCCTCCCTACTCCATTCCCTTCATTTCCCTTTGTCTAATCCAATGGATTTCTATTACTCCCCTCCCCAACCTCCCTTGTTTTGGGTTAGCGTCACAAATCAGAGAGAACATTCAGCCTTTGGTTTTTTGGGTTTGCTTATTGCACTTACCATGATATTCTCCAGTTCCATCCATTTACCAGCAAATGCCATAATTTCATTCTTTCTTTATGACTGAGGAATAGCTCATTGTGTGTATATACCACATTTTCTTTATCTATTCATCCATTGAGAGACACCTGGGTTGTTTCCATAGGTTGGGTATTGTGAGTTGAGCTGCTAAAAACATGGATGTGGTTGCATCAATGTAGTATGCTGTTTCTAAGTCCTTTGGGTATAGACTGAGGAGGGGGAACTTCAAGCTTCTTGTGGGGAGGGACTGGGATTGATTCAGTCAATGATTTTCCAGCCACAGTACCTAGCACAGTGCCTGGCCTATAGAAGTGTGGTGGAGACTGTGACTTGTTCATCCCATTACTGTTATTATTAATGATACTAGTGGTGCTCCTCCTCTTCTTTCCCTCCTCCTCTTGGTCCTCCCACTCCTTCTGCATTAATGGCAGCTTGAGGTAGGCATGAGTCTGTGCCTTCCTTGTAGCTGAGAATGATCACAAGAGGTTTTGGCCCAAGGGACAAGAGCAGAGTGTACCTTTGTAGGGGAAGCATAGTTTCCAAGTTGTGCTTTCAAAAGGGAGAAGCGGGCCATCTCCTGAATTTTTTCCTCCTTCTCTTGGGCTGGAGTGCAGGTGAGTCATCTTTGACTCTATGAATAAAGGTCATGCTTTTGGGATGGCAGAAGCAGCAAGGTGGTCTGCTGTCCAGACCCAAGGTTGAATACGTGAACTATTTCATCTGTAAAAGAACTTTCACAAGAGCCAAATGTACTTCTATCCTGTTAAAGCTTTTGTAGTTTGAGTTTTTTGTTACAGCTGCCTAGTCTGTATTCCAATTAATTCAGGAGGTGTTTGAATGATCCTATTAAATGGAGGAATGAATTTCCGCCTTACCGTATTATTTTGTAGCTTTAACCGTGGTCAGTGTACACATTTGTACTGGGAAGGGGAGTGATGTTCATCTGTATGTTGATAAGCAGAACTATGTCATGTGGCTCTTTCTAGCCGCAAGGAGGCTGTGAACTTGTTTAATTTCCCAGCCTCTGTACTTAAACAAGGTAAAAAAGGGGTAGGAAGGGAGCCAATCTACAGTTCCATTGCGGTCATGTGTAGAAAGTTGGCTTTGATTTATATATATATATATATATATATATATTTTTTTTTTTTTTTTCCTTTAAAATAAAGCCACCTAATTTGAGATATAGTGCTTACCTAGTTGAACCAGATTCTGGGGAGACAAGATGTCTTCAAAAGAATGTAGGTAATTATCAGGTAGGGACCCTGGGGCCAGCTGTAGTCCTCTTGTCACACAACTCCGTCCATGGCCACCTGGAACCAACTGCAAATGGATGTTGAGGCAGAGGCCACCTGCTGCTTCAGTGTCTTAATTGCTTTCTTTGGGGCCATAGCCAGTTCCAGGCAAGGCATGACTATCACAGTCTACAGGTGACCTGGAAAAGGCAACGTCAGGGCAACCAGAAACCTTCAGCAGATAATTACTAAGTACTTCAGTGTTCCAGCCAGTGCAGTACTGGGGATCCATAAATGAGCTCTCTGCCATCAGGGGATAAGAGGGGGTGCAAACTAAGGAGAACTCTATAGAATCTGTGGTAAGTGTGGGACAAAGGATGGAAAGAAGTCGGAACATCTTGCAGGAAAAGCAGTGGTAAATGGCTTGAGCTGAAGCCTCTGTATATTATTTCCAAAGTGATTCCATAATGGTGGGTCCGAAATACCTGTTTGTGTTTGAATTAGCATCTTGTGTATCACATCTGCTTTGTTCTTGGTACTCTGTGGGGAATGGAAGTTTTCTGGGAAGCCTAGAGTTAAGGCACTGACCTTATCTGTGTCTAGGAAGACACTTTGGAAAACTGGAGTCCAGTTTTAGCATGGCACCAAAGCTGATGGACCATGGCAAGAGCAAATTTTGTCAGGATACTGTTCATATTATCTATCTATCATCTATCTATCTATCTATCTATCTATCTATCTATCTATCTATCTATCTATCTATCTATCTATCTATCTCACTCACTTCAGGCAGTGGATATGGGTTCCTTAAAAGATTTGCATAAGAAAATTTTCATACTAAAATCATCTTCTGTACTTTTCCAAAGTCAAGAACACTTTGGACATTTAACTTTTTAGATTTTGGATTCTCTCAAAGTAAGACACAGAAGATCAGAGAAGGTGAATTAAAAGGTTGACAAGAAGGTCCGTAGACTTGAACACTGGTCAACTCATTTTACCAGAGAAATTTTATGAAACAAAGAAAGTGCATCAGTGGTGTAAGGCACCAACCCTTGGATCCAACATGATAGGCAGATTGGGTGCAGGCAATCTGCCCAGGTTCAATGGAGTTTGAAGTCCAGGTGTTTGCATAGCGGGAGGAGAAACAATGTTCTGCTCAGGAAAAATGTATTCAAATAAGAAATGAGAAACCCATTTGGAGATTTAGTGCATATGTCCACTTTATAGGTGTGTTGGGAAATGATCAGCAGGTGAAAGGATTTGGTCACAAAGCCTTTGGGCTGATTTGGGGGAAGAACACTGCTTCATGGGAAGTGGCCAGAGGAGCCAAGAGAGTTTGGGGACATTCTAAAGTTTTCTTTTTTTCTCCTTTTTCTTGATGGCCTTCCTCCTTGTCTAGCCTTGAGTGTCTTCTGTGCATTAGGGAGTCTCATGGGTATGGAAGGCATGCTTCATTTCTTTACTTAATGACATGTCCAGAGTCAGTGTTGACTTTGGGGATGAAAAGGCTCAGTTCTAGTCTTTGAGGAACTGATAGACAGGAGGGGGACACACATGTATGATGCAAATAATGTGACCTAGTGCCGTAGCTGGTGTAAAGTGTTGTGGTTTGGAGAAGAGAGACTGATTAATTGCCCCAGGACATGAGAGAAGCCTTCCCAGGGAAGACAGTGCTTGAGCTGGATACCGAGGGGTCTTGAGGTGATTGTCAGGAAGAGCAAGAGGAGAGAGGTGATCAGGTAGAGGCATCCACCTACCTGTGCAAGGTAAGGAGGCGTGAAACAGGTGGTACCTCCAAGGCAAGGCTAGTAGTTCATTTAACTGGAGCAAAGATGTGGAGGCCCAGGGAGGATATTTTGGAAAATAATGCAGATCACAAGTGGTTTGGTGTGCTAGTGTGCAGAATCTAAACTCAATCTTTCAGGAAGTAAATAGCTTCCCTGCAGGAAAATAACCGCTAATCATACAAAAAAGAAAGACTGCCAAAAGGCTGGAATTCTCGAATGTGGACCCCATGGCTCACTGTACTATCTGGTTTCTCCTTGGTTTCATTGGAATATCAAGAGACCTAAACTGTGCCTAGAAATTGACCCTAAAAGAAACAGGTGGTGCTGAGAGGCTATAGAACCAACCAACTAGAGAAAATTGTGGGACTGAGGTTAGTACGTAATTTGCTGCAACGTGGGTGACTGTGGTTCAGGGTGAGTGGTGAAAGGTAAGTTTCCTGCTCATCTGATTATGGTTGTGGGCTCCGATCACCTTTTTCTTTCAAGTGGGCTTCATGGACAAAGCTCTGAACATCCTTCCCACAGTTGGGGCTGGGCCTAAGGAGGGGCCAGGGCTGAGCTGCGAGTGGCCGGACACCCCTCCCTGGAGAGAGGTTAATGATCACCGGCCCTAGAATTGGCAGGTACACAATTGATTGTGAGGAATTGGACCAACTGCTTAGGTTACTTTTTGAATGGAGATTTTTGTGTTCCTTCAGGGAGTGACTTGTTAATAACCCCATTTGACCAGGGAGAGACTGGTGGCCTGTTCTCTCCCAAATGCTGCAGGCTTGTGTGGGCAGTAGACCTCGCAGGGCATGACATCTTTCTTCTTCCTTCTGGTAGAGAACCCTGTCATGCGGGGAGGGAGCCTGCTCGTGGGGACCGGAGGCCTGGGTTTAACCTTAGTTCTGCTGGTCACCCCGGTGAGGAGGGTCACCCCGGTGAGGAACGTACGTTTCTCTGGGCCGTTTCTCTGGGCCTCGGACTGTGAAGAGATGTGAGGCTTCTCATGTCGCTGATGAGCTGAGGTTCTGCTGCATTCCTGGCCAGTTCTGGGTTTTCTCTCTATGGTCACAAATGGCATATGATCTGGAAAATTCTGTGTGACTCAGGCAGTGGGTATGGGGAGAGCTGCCGGATCTTCGGCTCTGCCTCCTTAGGTCCAGTTTGGGATAAATTCCAATGACTAAACACAGTTTTGAGGAAATCAAACCATACTATTTTAGATCAGGAGTCTGCAGACTAAGACTG
Source organism: Sciurus vulgaris (assembly GCF_902686455.1). NCBI lineage: Eukaryota > Metazoa > Chordata > Mammalia > Rodentia > Sciuridae > Sciurus > Sciurus vulgaris. The sequence goes on from NC_136461.1 coordinate 52,329,842, forward strand.
CAGGCCAAACCCGTGAAGTTTTACTGGAACACACCCACACCTGTTCATCCACGGGCTCCCTGTGAGTACTCCCCAGCCACAGCACCAGGGGAGCTGTAACAGGTAAACTACTTTCTTCTGGCCTTTCATAAAAGCATTTTGCTGACCCCTGACCTAGGCTGTATCTCAGGAGGGCTGAGGACAGCAGAGGTGCTTAGGATGATTTGGTTCAATAAAGGACTGGACAGATGAAGGGACAGGAATTCAGCATTTATTAAATAAATATATAATTTGACAACCAACTTTTTGTGATATACTTCAGGTCCCAGTTTTCCTTTGGATAAAATAGGAACGTGGTACTTATGAAAATAGGTAGTACTTATGACGATTACTTCCCATAATACAACTTTGAGTGTTTAAAATGCTATTAAAAATATAACTGCCGTCTATTAAGCTTTATATGTGTCGAGCACTCTATTAAAAGCCTTTATTTTTATTACCTCGTTTAGTCCTTGTGGCCACCTACTTTGAGGGAAGAATTATTGACCCTACTTTATAGAGAAAGGAACCAAGCCCAGAGAGGCCAAGTTACTCCCTGAGGTCACACAGCTAGAGAGGGATGGATCTGGAGTCCAGCTTGAGTGTGTCTGCTTCCAGAGTCTTTCTATTGGGCCCCACTGCCTCTGAGTGCTCAGTGTACCCCACTCCCCCTTTTAATAAGAAAGACAGATATTAATATTGGGGGTTTGCCTTAAGATAACACATAGTAAAATTATAAAATAAAAGATTGATTCTCAAATCTTTTGAACCATTTAAACACTGTCATTTAGAAAACTATGAAGTTATTTGTCATTGGAAGTGTATTTTGAAAAATTCCCTTCCTTAATATTCAACTCAGTCGTACTTTATGGACAAAGCTAAATGAGGGAGCTTGTTTTTCCCTGGAAGAGACACATTTGGGTAAGCTTTAGGGAACTCGAGACTTTTCACTTGTTTGGTGATATTGTACATGATGGTAAGACACATTGAAATGATGCTTTCCTTTTTTATTTATTTTTTTAACAGTTTTTTAGTTGTCAATGGATCTTTTATTTTATTTAATTATATGTGGTGCTGAGTATTGAACCTAGGGCCTCACACATGCCAGGCAAGCATTCTACCACTGAGCCACAACTCCAGCCCCGGAAATGATGCTTTCCTACAGGAACTTTCTGCCCTCATTGGAAGGACCTCCCTCAGGACCATGTGCCGAGCACAAAGCAGACATTCAGTAAATGCTGGTTGAGCGAGTGAATGAGCGAATGAATGAATGTTTCCTCCCACTTCACCTACCTTGCCTCCTGGGGTAGCTGGTAGCGTGTGAGCGCGCGTGTGTGTGTGTGTGTGTGTGTGTGTGTGTGTGTGTATCTATTCCAGGGTAAGCATCAGTACGGCACTGTGCCCTCTCTGCATCTTGGTACCCACCCCACTGGCTTCCTAGCACAGAGGCTGCACTGAGTAAATGCTTAGTAAACTTTTGTGGAAATAAAGTGATGGATAGTCTGTGGCCCCAAACTCTTGTGCCCTGAGTGAATGGTACTTTGGAAACTAGCGTGAAGATCAGATGGACTTCTCTTTGTATCAGGGAAATGAAATATAGAGATTTAGACCCACAATTATATTAAGGGTGAAAAATTCCCACAAAAACAAAAAAAAATTTATTTTTTTCTCTGGAGAATATATTCACATAAGGTTACTGAATTTTTATTAATTTTTCCTGCTTAATTGCCAGTCAGTGGGTTGGTTTAACTCACAAACTTAGTGAAACTTCCATAATATATGTGGCCCTAATCAAGACTTTGCCCCCATCTGCCTCTGCTGTTCCTGATTAATAGCTTATCTCCTTTGTGTTTTACCAATTCTTTGGCATGTTGCTTTGGATTGCCAAAGGAGCAACACCCACATAGTTTTTGAGAACATTTTAACCTTTGGGAGGTAGGCAGCTGTGCAGGGTCCTGCTTGGGTCAGGCCAGGGCTGCAAGTGCTCATCTGCTTCTGTTTCCCTGGAAGAAGCTGGCATGGAGCTCCAGGCACAGATACCTCTCATGCCTTTGGGCAACAGGACCAGACGGCCAAGTCATGCACCACAATCTCACAATGTGGGAATCCCTTAAAACAGGCTCTCCAACTTTTTCTCATGCTCTTTTCTTGATTCGTTGAATATAATTTCTGGCAAGTCTTTTGGAGCTCTTCAAGCTACCTGAGGCACCAGGGCAGGGACTGACACCTTTCACAGCCTCTGTGGACTTCTGCATCTTTCTGGAATGTTCTGAGGGGAACTTTGCTAGACGTTTGGATCTACCTTGCCCAATTCCCCTTCCGCCATCCCCTTTCCTCTCACTTAATTTGTTTTAGCCTAAAGCTTTGATCTTTTTGGAAAAAAGCACCGGGGCACTGGGATATCATTACTGGCCTCTTTGTGTTTGCAAACGCTCTATAATTCGTGGTTGGCCTTTTTGGCTGGTGGGAGACCACCTGACCCGCCGCAGCACGGGTTCTTCCTTGCCACTGTATGAGAGAAGCGTAGTTTTGCTCCTTTCTTTAATTTGCACTGGTGAGAATCTCTTAGTGACAAAGACTTTTGGGATATGGAGAAAAACAGAGACGGAGGGACACCAGTAATTATCCTAATCTAACAGCATTATATCTTCAAATATTATACATTTTTTTGGATAAGCAATTCTGCTGTTTTTGAAGTTTGGTTGTCTTTTTGTTTCTCGAATGGTGGCCTGTAATTTTGTATTAAGGAAACTGCCTAACCATTATATATTGACTTGCTCTGGAACACAAGGTAGTGTTTTTCTTTTTTTCTGAGTATTGATGAAAGAAGCCCAGGAGAATGTGTGGGTCTAATAATATACTACTTCATGTATGAAGACAAAACTGATAATAATAATATTACCTTCGATGGTAAAGTGCTTTTAACTGTCAAAACATAGTTCCTTTTATTAACTTATTTTATAGTTGGAAAGGTGATCTTGGTTACTTTCCCGTGCGGTGGTGATTGATCTGTTGAAGCTTGTCTGAAAGTGCAGGTGAGCTTGAGAGACTCCAGCTCAGTGACTTCTATTTGGGGGTGAGCATAGAGTAACCGGGAAGCTGCTGTGAATTACACTTGCCCGTGTCCTGCCTGGGACCTACTGACACACATCGTCCTGGGGCAGAAAGACCTGCCCACTTGGAAAAGCTTCCTGGAATTCCCTAAACTGGACTTTGAGGGCTTGAGGAATACATTGCTGTCATCTGGCTGGATGAGGGATACCATGCTGTCTGTTACTGGAACCCAGGGAGAGTGATTCCCCATCTGGGGATTGTATAGAACCACAAAGACAGTCCTTCTTGGAAGCTGGCCACAGGCTGGACTTTATTAACTGTTTTAGCAGTTCAGCATCTGCACTGGGCTCACAGGCTTCCACTAGCAGCCATCTCACGTGTTATGTCATATAATCATTTAAAGCAGTTCCTTCCCCAGAGAAATGGGTTCCAGCTCCTTGAAAGAAAGCATGCCTTTAGCTGGGTTTAGGAGGTGTGGTTGAAGGAGAGGGATTGAGTGGGTTTTCACTACCTTGGGTTTCTGTAGCCTCAGTTTCTTTGTCTGTAACACGGGGTTAACGATGTGTAGCTCACGGGAGTCTGGGGAGAAGGAAGAAAGAGCTGGGCCTTAGAGCTGCCTCTGTCCTCTCTCCTGACTAAGCCTCCCTGGGTACCGAGGTCTTCATTTGTAAGAGGAGGATAAGACTACCTCCTTGGTGGGCATTGTTGTGAGGACTGCACAAGAAAATGTCCTTGTGCCCAGCCTGGTGTATTACAGATGCCCCGCCCCTGGCAGGTGTTTCCTTGCTGTTTTGTGTGATCTACCTATGCAGATGGCAGGGATGGGTCTTGTCCAGCTGTCATCCTGGAAGGCTCTGCCTGATGCCCTGCATTTTGGTGGTTGCCAGCAAAGGATGGTTATAATGATAGTATTGTATTAAGTGCTTACTGTGTGCCAGGCACTGTGCTGGATGCAAGGGGAGGAGAAAGATATTCCTGATCTTTGAGCTTAACAAAGAGAAGGCCCTAATGGGAACATTTTCACAGCATTGCTCTTTTCTGTGTATGTAAGAGGGAAGCTTTAACGAAATGGGATGACTTCTGAGTATGTATTTCATAATGTAGTGGGTAGAATGTGGGACGTGTCTTTGGGAGGAAACAGTTTTGCATTTCCTGCCTGCTTGTGCTTTTGAATTTGTGGCTACAGCCACGCTGCCCTGCCTGAGGTTCCAGCAGTTCATATTTCCCAGGGTAGGATGATGTCAACGCCCTGTGGTCGCTATCAACAGGAGGGCTATACCCAGGACAGAGGGGGAGAAAGGACTATTTCCAGAGTCTTCCTTGAAGGTTTTGTTGAGTTTTAACTTCAGTTTCTCCTCATCTCCCTAGTGCTTGACACACACAAACCATGCCAGTGTTTTGGAAGATTCAGGTTTGACCACTGTAAATTGGTTCATATTTCCAGCAGGGCAGTTATTTAATTTCCTGTTGGAAGTTTACAAATGTTGGCACTGTTTGCTCTTTGGCAGAGGACCAAAACCCAGTACAGTATCATTAGCATGCTCTGGTACATAGATTAAAGCGCCATTGTCTTTAATAAGAGGCCATCCCTGTTTAGAGTGGGGCTTGTGGGGCTGCGAGGGCGCGGGAAGCACAACAGAGCTTTCTAATCAAAACCAAAGTGCAGTTCTTGGGACCCACTCAAGAGAAGGGTTAGGAGGAGGGCAGAACTCAGTTTTCTTGTCTCAGTTTCATTTGTTTGGGTTATTTTTCTCTACACTCCGGGAGGGTCTTGGAGGCTGAGGTAGCTGGTTCGTGGACTGTCCTGGTCTGCAGCCTTGGGCCTCTTCTCTTGACTTCCTCCCTCTTGTCTCCTCTGCTCATGGGAGGCACCTACCTTCAGGGGACCTTGGAGTAAAAGGAAGTGTCTACAGACAGCCCACCGTCCTAAGGCGTACTGTCTATTATGGATGAGGCTGTGTAGGGATGCTCCTCCCTGTCCTCACAATGCCCCTGGGATGTGTGCTGTTACTGCCCTTTTGGGGATGAGGTTTCTGAAGTGCAAAGAGATAATTGTAGCTAGTGAGTTTCTGAGTTGGGTTAGCACCCAGTTCTGGGGCTTGGAAAGGCCTTACTGTTCTGTGTCTATCTCCCCGGAGTTTTGGGGGTGGGGGTGGGGGTGGAAGGAATGTGAGTTTTTGAAGGGAAGGGTGGGGAGTTTGAAATCCATCTAAAATGAAGCCCAGAGGATTATTTCTAGATGCTTCTAACCGCTTGAGCAGCATCTCTCTTTAGCAGGATTCCTTCAATGTTGGCTCCTCAGTGGAATTAGTACAGAGATCTATTTTCTCCTGCAAATATTGCATCATGAAGAATGTCAGGTACATTCCAAATGTTTACAGAATTGTACATTGAGCACCCTTTCACTCTCCACCTGGATTCTACTGTCACCATTTATTCTCTTTTTTGGGGTACCAGGGATTGAACTCAGGGCACTCAGCCACTGAGTCAGCCCTATTTTGTATTTTATTTAGAGACAGGGTCTCACTGAGCTGCCTAGACCTCTCTTTTGCTGAGGCTGACTTTGCATTCGAGATCCTCCTGCCTGAGTCTCCTGAGCTGCTGGATTGCAGGCGTGTGCCACCGTGCCCGGCTATTCTATTCTCTTTGTTTATCACCTGTCTCTCCATCTGTCTCCTAGGAGGTATCTGTTTTTTTCAGGACACCCTTTCTCACTGCTCCTCTGTTTCTTTGATTAGTGGCATAGTCCATCTGGAGGTAATTCATAAAACCAGAGAGAAAATACTGTCTGTGACAATCTTTTTCTGTAAAAAAAAAAAAAAAAAAAAAAAAAAAAAAAAACTACTCTCACATTTAGGTAGAGTCTGAAATAAGTATTTTTTCCTTCCTAGTTCTGCTGTATAAAGAAACTTATGGAAATAAAATGGTAATGATGCTGATGGTGAATATATAATCTCTCATTATTCTCTTCTATGCAACACACAGTGCTAACTGCTTAATAACCAATTCTCATTTATCCTTTTAACATTCCCAGTTTATAGAGGAGCAAACTGAGCCTTAGAGAGGTTACCTTCCTGAGCTGGGCCTTGAAACTGGTGCATGGAGACCATGATGTGATTTCTTTGCATTTCAAATTATGCTTGCCTACATTTCTATCCCAGGGTCTAGATGGGAGGTCTTAGAAGGTTACCAATAAAGTAAAATTCCTGAAGTCTCAGTGATTGAAGGCTATCAGATGCCTCTAAAGCACCTCTGGGACTAGACCTAGTTCCCTGGGGATCCTCATCAGGCAGTCTCAGGAAAGAGGGACAAGTTCTGCCCTCCCCAGAACATCAGAAAGTTTTTGTAGCTTTTGGCATTTCTCATGATTCACACCTTCCTTTCACATCTTAATAAAAAACAAAACAAAACAAAAACAACAACAACAACAAAAAACCAAATAATTACCTTTGGGTCATTGTTAACTGTTATAGTGGGATCACCTGTGGTCTTGTTAAACCTATAGTCTCTCATTTCTCCTACCTGAGGAAGAAGATGGTATTTGTGGACACTGACTCATGGGAGTGGGTGTGAATATGTATGCATCTCTCTCTCTCTCTCTCTCTTTTTTTTTTTTTTTTGGTACTGGGGATTGAACCCAGGGGCTCTTAAGTACTGAGCCACATCCCAGCCCTTTTTTATATTTTATTTGAGACAGTCTTGCTAAGTTGCTCAGGGCCTTGCCAAGTTGTTGAGGCTGGCTTTGAACTGCTCCTGCCTCAGCCTCCTGAGCCACTGGGATTGCAGGCGTGCACCACCACATAGAGCTGTATGCATCTTTGGTAAAGAATCAAACTTTAAAAAAAAATTTGGTGCCGTTGGCACATTGATTCCTGAACCTACTTCATTGCTTCGTGTGCTCCTGGGTGAGCTTCTTAAATTATGCCTCTGCAACTGCGATTGTTGTGTGAGGGATACAGAAGAGGACAGGCAGAGGTCCTTCCACCAGAAAACTTGTGCTTTCCAAGATTAAGCCAAGGCAGGTGCCCATGAAGCGGATCTGTGAAAGACTGAGGCCGTGGCCCAGAGAGGCATTGCCCTAGAAAGGCCGCGGAGAGAAAACACACTTGTAGGTTGGAATGGTGAGTGGAGGGATAGGAAGTGCCTGGGACTCAGGGCTGGATTCCAGTCCTGGTGCTGCCACTCGGTAGTTGTTGGAGTTAGCCTCTGTGTTCTTCAAGTTTTTATCCTAAAATGGGATTATTAACCCCCGCTTCCTATTATCATTGTGAAGCTTAATTTACATAACAAAGATAAGCCTCCTAATGTAGTTTTCAATAAAAAATTCAAGAAGGAAAAGAGGAAACTGAGGAAAACCTTAAAGTTCCAGCCGTGTCTGGATATGTGAAGTAAACCATTTCAGAGAGAATCTTACAAATGTTACCACAGAATATTATGTAGGCTTCAGAAAGCATGTTCAAAACCCCCAATTCTTCTTTCGCTTAAGGCTAAGGTGGTTAACTTATTCAACCAAAACTTCCAACTCGTTTGGTCAAATGTCATGGGTAAGATATCGAAATGTCAGGTGTCATTTTGGTTGAAGCTCAAGTTGGTGAGGACCCAAGGATGGAATCACCAAGTCAGGTAAGGTCTTTGAAGCCATTGCAATGTATTGGTGGTCTTCAGAAGGTGTTATAAGGTTAGTATCTCCCTTGCCCCCAACCTCTATAATCTGGCTGTATTTTTCTACACATCCGTTTGGTTATTTAATGAAAACTATCTGTCTCTACTGTCACAGGTCATAGTGAAACAGGTGTTCGGTAAGGTGGGCTTTGGAAATTGAGGTCACAATTGGACTGTTGTAGGCTTTTATTGTTGTTTTGTTTTTAGGCTATGAAGGACTTTGGGGAGATTAAGAGGAAGAAAATAGAATTGAAAACCTAGTCTGGCCCCTAGAGAGTGAAGTTTGTCTCTTCTTCTCTGCTAACTTGCTGAAATGTTTAGATTTAAGGTTTGGTGTGAATTTTACATTAGCTGAAAGTACTTCTTTGGCCTTGGCCTTGGGAAGCATCTGGATGTAACATCTAACACATACCAGGGTAGACAGTGAAATTGAAAGGTCAGATGAGGTTCTGGATGCATCTCCTATTGGAGTAGTTGTGAAATAATAGCATTAGAACTTTAAAGGTATTTTCCCATGTAATCTTTTCAAATAAACCAACAACACAGGTGTTGTTTTAATTGCTGTTGTACAGACAGAGGCAGAGATGAGGAACTGAGAAGTTCTCTAACTCGCATGAGGTGGTACCGCGAGGAAGTAGCAGAGATGGGACTTGAGTTCGGATCTCTGCCACCCAAGCTCTTCCCTCATGAAGGCGGAACGTGCCCTCTCCATTTCAGCCTTCTCTCCTGTGGCCATAAAGAGTGCTTGGGAGCAGCAGAAAGATTTCTCTGTGTTCACTTTCTATCCAAATAGGCCTTTTTATGTTTAAGATTATTCCAGAAAATGGGGTAGGAGCAGTGGAACGACAGTGTATTAAGTACTCACATTGTACCCGGGTCAAAACGAGGAGCTCTGCGTAATTCCCACATTTAACCATGGTACCATCCCCTTATTTTATTGATGATTTTCAAGAGGTCACGTTCCCAGAATGCACCCAGAGAGGCTGTACCTATGGCTGGAGGTTGGGTTTGAATGAAGAACCAGTATACCACCTCAACTCTCTATTCAGTTTGCAGTAACTTCTACCTGTCCTGTGATGGAGCTGAGGCTTTAATTTCAAAGACTCTTAAAGTTGTTACACAGTTGATGTATTTGGTATCCATTGGAAACTGCCAAAACTTTTTTCACTGCTGCACTTGGAAAAATAGCCTAGTGAGTTGACGTGTTGGTGATTCAGGACTTAGGGGAAACTGAGAGCACCGTGTGGACTCAATTTTGAGTCAGTGCTTTATGAACGACGCTGGCCCAAAAGGAGAGAAATCTGTCTTGTGAAATTGAGTGCAGGTCTTAGGGGCTCAGCTCAGCGGGGAGCCAGTTATTACATAAGCCGAATACCAGGGCCGCAGGGTTCCCTCGCCTGAAAAAGAAGCGGCCTCTGCAGTCATGAGGAAAACAGAAAGACCCATTTCTCTGTGGCGTGACACTGAACAGGCAGCGTCAGCCAGGAGGATATTTTGGCCAGAGGAAAATGTAGCTTAAGAAAAGTCCCAGCTGGTTCAAGTAACTTGAGCCTCGCTATTCATGAAATATTATCTGACAGCTTCCCCTCTCCCCAAGTGGCTGGGGCCTGAGTCAGAACTGCCCAGGAACCTGTGTTCTCAGGCCGGATTCTCATTCCAGGTTTACCCCAGGTTCGTGAAAAGATCTATATAACTCCTTTTTTTTTTTTTTTTTTTTAATATAAAGCATGTAGTAAATGTACTGGGAAGTTTGCCGTGATGAGTTCTTTGTTAAGAAATTAACCAGCGTTAATCTCCAGGGGAGGACCCTCACCTATGTCCAGCACAGTGCTTGCTGATGGAGGGCACACAGAGGTTCAGAGATGGCTGGGAGTTCCAGGAAGGCAGGGATTTTTCTATTTTGTCTACTGATGAAACCATCATATTTCAGTGTCTGGGACTAGTAGATACCAAATAGATGTTTGTCAAATGAGTGAGTAGATGTCTCTGCCCTTAAGGACTTAAACCTAGTTTGCTTGCATTAAATCATTAATTAATGCTTTTTCCCCTTTATTCTATTTGAGTGAGAATCCTGGAGTCTTTAATCCCTTTTGTTATTAAAAAATTAAACCATCAATTTTTTTATTGTAGAAAATGACAACAGAGAAATAAAAAGAAAAATAATGAAGAGATGATAATTATTTTCATTTAAGCTTATATTCTGCAAAAGTTTTTTCATGTAAATATGCAATTTAATAAAACAGGCTTATCTCCTTACAAGCTGATTCTGTAACTTGCTTTCCTCCAGCACTTACAACACTGTTAGTGTGAACAACTTTCTATATCAAAATAATAGTTCTCAAGTCATCAATATTTAAACATTCCACAATTTAGCATTGTGTGTGGTTGTATTACAATTTTCTTATTCCCTAATGTTGGACCTTAGGGTTCTCCCTCTTTCTCATTTCTAGTATAAACACTGCTGTGAAGATCTGTAAATTTTTGTGCACATCCATGATTATTTTCTTGGCAGTGATTCTTAGAAATGGAATTACTGGGTCAAAGGCAAAGGCTTTGATATCTAAAATCTCAGTGCCTATTGCAAAGGCTGGGAAAATGCATACCCCTCTCAGTTTTCCATTGAAAGAAAGTAGCTTTTTCCTCATACTGATTTTTTGCATTTTCATGTTTTAAATACTCGACAATCTTGTAGGTTGAAAAAGGAAATACTATTGATCTTTAGGTTTATGTACTTTTGATTTACTGGTGATGAGAAGTCTCTTTTTCATCATTTGTGTTTCTTCTTTTGAGTTGCTGGTCCATGTTTATTGCTTAATTAGAGATTCCTGGAAGACAGATCTTTCTTCGGTATCTCCCAGTCCACAGTGGGACTTGTTCTGGTACTTAGTTCTTAGTTAGCACCTAAGAAATCTCAATTACATGCATACAGACATACACATAGTGCCTATCTATTCATCCATTTATCCATCCACTCCCTCATCCATCCATCCACATGTTGATTTGTTCAACAAGTATTGAGAACCTACTAGGTACTAGGGAGTGAAATATAAGTGCTTCAGATATTTTTGATATCGCTGCTGTCTACTACAGATGTGTCTGTATATGTCTTTGGAAAATACATATTAATATGCATTAATATAGAGTGGGTAATTCAATTTCCTTTATTCTAGTGAGTTTTCCTTAGGATAATAGAACTGAGCTTATCCTCTGTGAGCACACATCAGAAACAGATAAGCATAGAGCAACAAACGTTCTGCAGAAGACCAGAGAGTAAAGATCATAGGCTTTGCAGACCAATAACCTCTGTAGTAACTATTCAACTCTGCTCAACAATGCAAAATCAGCCCTGGGCCATTTGGAAACAAATGAGCAGGGCTATATTCCAATAAAATGTATTTATAGAACTGAAATTTGAATTTCACATAACTTTCACGTCACAAAATGTTATTTTCTTTTGACTACCCCCATCATTTAAAAATGTAAAAACTATTCTTAAGCTTGTAGGTCATCTAAAAATGATCAAAATGATCAGTGAGCTAGCTTTGGCCTGGGATTTGTAGTTTGCTGACCTCTGAGGTAGGGTCTCAGAAGCATGCTTCCACGCAGGGAGAAGCCAATCTGATTTTGCAAATGTGTTACAAACAATTCCCAGCATGGATAATTCATAAGTGGATCATGGAGTTGAGTTTAGCTGAGGCTTGGGTATATATTTGTGACATTTAATGACTTGCAGTACATAGTTCTTAGTGCATGATCTTTACTTTTTAAAATACATTTTTATTATATATTTACTCATGCAAAAATTTTATGGAGAAGTGTGAAAAGAAAATATGCTTTTGTATTCATTGTCAGTATTTGGATGTATTTTTTTCCCCTGGTCTTTTTGTAGGGCTCATAAAATATGTGAGATCATTTTATATAAATAATCTTGAATCCTGTTTTATGTTTCTTAATACTTATGGTATTTCTCAGCATTTTTGAATATTCCAAGAGAACTAAAGCCACAAAGAGATACTACTACATGCTCCCCCTCCCCCCGAATGATCCAAATTAAAAAAAAAAAAAAAAAAAAAATCAGTACCAACCATTGGTGAGAAACCCTCAAACATTTCTGGAAAAAAAATTCTGGTAGGAATATAAAAAAATACAGCTACTTTGGATAATAATTTGGCAATTTCTTAAAAAAGTTAAACATAAATTTACCATATGACCTACAAGTTCCCCTTGTAAGTATTTATTCAAAATAAATTAAAAGTTGTAGGCTCAGGCCTGTAACCCAGTGCCTCTGGAGGCTGACGCAGGAGTATCGCATGTTCAAGGTCAGCCCTGCAGTCTAGGGAGATCCTATCTCAAAATAGAAAATAGAAAGTTTTGGGGATGTGGCTCAGTGATAGGGCATCCCTGGGTTCAACCCCCAGTACTGAAAACAATTTGAAAAGGAAGAAATGAAAATGTGTGTCAGCACAAAGACATGTATGCTGATGTTCATGGCAGCATTACTTACAATAACTGTTTGATGAATGGATAAATAAAATGTTTTTATATGTATACAATAGAATACTATTTAGTAACAAAAAGGAACAAAATACTATAAAGGTTATGACATGGATAAACCCCTCTACGTGAAAGAGGACAGACATAAAAGACTATATATCGAGTCCATATATATTACATTTCCAGAAAAGTAAAAAATCTATTGACAGAAAGTGTGTCACTGTTTCCACTAAGGATGGAAAAGAGAAAGTGCTAACTTTGGGATGTTCTAAACCGTTCTGAAAAGGAAATGTGGTGATGGTTGCATGATTGACTGTACATTAAAAATCATTGAACTGTATACTCAGGATGTTGTGAAATTTATGGTATGTAAATTGTATCCCAATGTAATTGTTAAACATATTCTTTGAAAACGTTTGGGGCTGGGGAGATAGCTCAGCAGGTAGAGTGCTTGCCTTGCAAGCACAAGGCCCTGAGTTCGATCCCCAGTACCAAAAAAAAAAAAAAAAAAGAGAAAACGTTTGAAATTTTTAATGGTGTTCTATTGTTCTGTCATTTGAATGTTCCATTTCTTTGTCCTTTGTGACTTGGGAGAAATATTCAGTGTTTACTTCATTTTTGATCAGAATCCATATTCCATAGGTTGAATTTGAATCATTGAAATCAATCAATGCTGGCGAAGTAGAATGAATCCTAGCAAGGTCTCAGTTTTTGCCTCCAGCTTGGTTGACCCTGACTTCTTCCTTTGCAAAATCTGAAAGTGAACACAAGGAAATATTGGGCCACAGGAGATGGAGGAATGGAAATAGAAAACAGCAGTGGCAGGAATAAATTATGTCGCTATCAGCATGAAGCCAATATTGGATTATTTGACCCCCTGTTCCACCACATTCCCCTTCCTTTCTTGTACTGATGAGGAGTCAGTAAGACACTTGTTGGGGGATCTGCAGTGATTTCTACAAGACAGAAGTTGGAGGGGACACAGGAGCTACCACACAATGGCAGGAGGACCAGTGGATCTGCTCCATTAACTGGGGGCATTCCTCTTGGCCCCAGCATCGCTGTGGCTTTGGGGACAAGCCATTGGGTGATTCAGTCATCAGGAAACCAGGTTTTGGGTTCTGAATGTGAGAGTAGAGCTCAAAGGAAGACTAAGACAAGAGTTTGGAAAAAGCACCATGAACATGACGGACCATCACATCTACCTTCTGAGGGGAGCCGATGCCCTGTTCTCTGTGGGGTTTAAACAGGTTTGAAACTGAACTGGTCTCCAGTTCCTTGTATTCTGTTTCCAGTTGTGTTCCAGGTTTTCCTAGAGAACAGCCAGGAGCATCTGCACCAAGAGAACACAAAAGGAAAGCTGTGGAAACCAAACTCATAAATGTTTTTTTCATTAGCTTCAGGCTCCCAGCCACCAATAAACTGTATGATTTAAAAAAAAAAAAAATCCTTTATTATTTTGTGAGTAAAAAAAAAAAATGTGCACACTCCTCTTATTTATGCATTTGAGATTTTCTTAAAATGTTACTTATCAAGCATTTATCTGTTTATTTATCCCAAAAGGTAATACCATTCTAGGTTTTGCATCAAAGAGAGAAAAAAAAAATTGCCATTTAATAAACTTGCTGTAACTTGAGCCTGTTGGTGGTCTTGGAGGAAACCCAAACCCAGGTTTGGTTGATACTGTGTAATGTGAATGCAATTAGTAGTGGTTTTTCTAAAGTAGAAAGAGATGTAGAAAAATAATGCACAGCAAATTTAGGTCAGAGCCGGGAAGCTTGTAAATCCTTATTTTCGTTTTCATTACTTTAGTAATAGGGAAGCTTTTGTCCTTATTATGTAATTTCCCTACCAATAATACATTTTAAAGCATTTTTCTGTTAATTTCGTATGTTTGATCAGAAAGCCACAGTTCATAAACCCCTGTGATGTGGCTGCTGGCACTGCACATGCAGGGGGTGACTCTTGCTCTTCCTAGGAAGTCAACCAGCAAAGACTGATGGGAGCAACGATCACCACCATCTCTTCATTCAGCAGAAGGTCTGACGAAGCAGGTTCAAGGGCCCAGCATCTTCCTGGCAGGCTAGGAAGCTGACCTTCCCATCTATGCTGTATTTCAGAAAATATGATTTGACAATTGAACTTACCTGACCAGCCTATAAGGTCATAAGGACGGGGGGTGGGGTGTCTTTCTGGCTCATTACTCTTTTCCAGGCACATAGTATGTATGCAGGAAAACTAGCCATTTTCACTCTCATGCCCAGCGTCCTCCTCTCCAGCTGCCCTGTCCTTGCCATTCCTCCTTGGATTTGCCAGGCCAACTCCTGCTTCAGCACCTTGACGTGGATCATCCCGTTTCCCTGGAGGCCAGATCCCAGCGTGAAACAACTCTCCCCTCGCTTCTTCTAGAACTTTTTTCAGATTGTACCATCTCAGTGGGGCCCCACCTCTCTCCTTTTTGGCTTTATTATTTTTCCCATAGTATCATCAACATCTGATAAACTGACATATTGATGTACTATCTATCCTTTTGACTTATTAGATTTATTGTCTATCCTTCTACCTCTTGTGAGCTTCCCAGGGGCAGGGACTTCTGTCTGATTTGGGCATTGCTGTACACCTAGTGCCTAGAACATGATAGTTGCTATAATTGTTGAGTTGGCAGGTGAATGAATGAATGTTCTGCCACCCACCTAGCTACATGGTAATGGCTGACGCGTTTGCTTCCTCGGATCCGTTGTTGGATTCTCCGTTTACTCCATGAAGTGGCTTGTGTGGGTCAAGATGAGATACTGCACATGAAAGCTCTTTCATGCTATATGCTATGCAAATATATTCACTCCTTTATTCACTCTACCTTCACAGAGCTTAACAACTGGACAAGGGTAGCAGTGATTTCAGTAAAGTGGGTTAGCAGCTGTGACAGGGAGTGTGCAGTGAGCTCTGGGAACTCCTAATCCAGCTGTGGGGAACCGACCCAAGAGGGCTTCTGGAGGGAAGCGGC
Source organism: Sciurus vulgaris (assembly GCF_902686455.1). Classification (NCBI taxonomy): domain Eukaryota; kingdom Metazoa; phylum Chordata; class Mammalia; order Rodentia; family Sciuridae; genus Sciurus; species Sciurus vulgaris. The sequence goes on from NC_136461.1 coordinate 52,345,074, forward strand.
TGAGATCTGGAGGTGGAATAGGCATGGACCAGGTGGAGGGAGGGTGATGGAATGGGAGGTGTGGGGAGTCTTCCAGGCAGGAGAATAACAAGTACAAAGTCTGGAAGTGAGAAACCCTGGAGTCCTGGGGAAAGTGAAAGTGATTCAGTGTGTCTGGAACGTTCAGTGTGGAGGCAGGAGAAGTGGACAGGGATGTGGCTTGTCCCATAGTCTGGAGGCAGATCAGAGAGACTTTGCAGCTTGGATTTGACCCTAAGGGCACTGTGGAGCTGTGGAAGGTTCCAGAAAAGGAGTGTTTTGGTTAGGCTTCCATTGTGCAATAGGCGTTCTATGGAGTAAGACAGTTTTTGCTTCTTGCCAAGGAACCTGGACACAAGCTCCCAGGAAGGCAGCTTGTGAAAACAGTGAAAGGGTTTCCAGAAAGTGAATCCTTAGACTCCATGAAATCTGCTGGAATTATGTTGATTCTGACTGGTGAGTATCAGAGCAATGAGCTTAGAGGCAGGGGAAAAAAATTCCATGTAGGAAACTTAATTATCTTTGGGGCATAGCTTAGAGCTTCAGGTAAGGGATGTGGTAGCACTACAGATGTGGATATTCTCTTTGAGTTCTGTGTCCCTTTGGGCCAGACAAATAGAGCAGCAGTGGGGGGGGGGGGGGGGGGGGGGGGGGGAGGGTCAGGGAGGTTGTAGTCTGCCTCTAGACCCAGAAAGGGCCACCAATTATAGGGTGTCAGGTAGTGGATGGGTTTCTGTGGAACTGGCTCTCTCTTGTTCTGTCACCAGTGACGTGGCTTTGAGAAACACTTAACCTCTCTGAACCTCAGCTTTCTTTTATGGAAAGTGGAGTTAATGTGACCTATCTTTTAGTGTTGCTAGGATTCAATGAGATCAAGTACAGTCACTTCTGTTATAACACTTGTTTTAAAAACACAAATTTTTTCCAACCTGATTGATATATTAGGGAACAATTTGAGGATAACCCAAATTTTGCATTGACTTATGAGCAGTTTTATCCATGAGAAACACTAATATGTCTCAGAAAATAGCACCTAACTAAAGTGAGCCACCTAGGAATACATAGAACACACACCTCTCAAACATCTCCCAGCTACCTCCGTTCACTGGGTGTTAGCCCCCCTGCCCCACCCCCAACTCCATCTGGTATTAGCAACTGTTTGGTTTTCTCTAACACTCCTTGCACAGGGTGCAACCTTTTCCTGAGCAAATTCAGGTCATTTCCAAGTCGAAGTGTCAAGTTTATTGTCATATTTTTGTTTTTCTTAATCATCTAATATGTGTAGAACTATGCCACTATTTTTCTTAAATACCTGTTTTTAATTTTTTTTTTTTGAGGGATGTGCCCCAGTCATATTTTCCCATGGACCCTGTAGTTTTTATTGCATAATTTTGCATAGCATGGTGATTTTGGGGAACTTCTGTGTTATGTTGTTGCAGAACTGATTCTAAGGCACCTAACAAAATTACTGACAGACAACAGATTTTATCCATTTGAATTCACTTAAGGATGACTTTGAATGGGTTGGGAATCACTAGCTTGTAATTCAAGCTTTGACTATAAGTAAAAATGGAACAACTGAGTGGAAGGTTCTGGTACTTTTATTTTTTCCGAGTGTTTGTTACTTAGGCCACTCTTGGGATACTAGCATGGACAACCAGGTGTGGCCAGAAAAGAGTAAGGTAGGGAAAGAGAAAATTCTGGAATGATCTCCAGACAATTAGAGGCTGCCTTGGGAAGGGTTGCTTTGTTTTGTGTGGTTTCAGGAACTGCATTAACTTCAGGGCCTGGATGCTGCTCAGCTTGGTAAGTACCTCAGAATGGTCCCTAGGTGCTGGTATGTTCTCCAAGCTCTGGCTGACTGCTCTATGAGGCGAACAGGCAGAACAATTCCTGTTTGGAGGTTGAATCTTCTTTTCTTTTTCTTTTTCTATTTTTTAAGGATAGTTTGCAAAGATAGATGCTATAGAGCTAACCAGAGTAAATTTCAGACAGAAACAACCCAATCTTTTCCAGTAATACTTGGACTTATGCTTGTCATTTTTCTTAGCAGTCTAAAAGAATAGTTAGCACTTGTACATATTTACCCACTGATTTCTTTGGGTATGCTGAAAACATAGGGACTATGCTTTACAAATATATACCGCTTCTGGCAAGCTTAGGAATAGTGAAATCACACAGTGCTTTCCATCCAGAATATTTTTGTCCTGTTTTTTTCCTCTTCTCTCTCCCTTTCTCTCTCTCTCTCTTTCTCTCTTTCTCTCTCTCTCTTTCTCTTTCTCTCTCTCTCTCTCTCTCTCTTTCTCTCTCTTTCTCTCTTTCTCTCTCTCATTCTTTCTTTCTTTCTTTCTTCATTTCTTTCATCCTAGGGAAATTAGTTGCTGATCTGGCTTTAATTTTCCACTAACATCCTGAATCACTTTTATCCTCTCCACTCTAACCAGGCTCTTAAGCTCTTGTAATATGGAAGATGTCACCTTAGTCTTGGACCCTCTTGGTAGAACTAAGATGAGTAATCACTAGGAAACACTGGACAATTGAGCGGGTTGGCAGCATCTGCCTCTGATATTTAAAATAGGATACTCTGAGTTTGCAAACTAGAGACCTCTGTAGGAGAGTTATTTTTAGACCCTTAGATGCATTCAAAATCAATTACGCTGTTTTGTTTTGTTTGTATATCTAAGATTCTGATTTCTATTTGATGTTACTATTAAGAATAGAAGATGCTTATTTGATTTCATTAGTTTTCTCTCTAATCATAGAATGGGTACTGCTGCTTACACACTGAATCTTAACAAAACTAAAATATTTAGCAAAATTGCATTTAAAAATGGCAGCTGTTCTGCTTTGATGCTTTAAAAATGAATGCTGTCTTGTTTTGTTTCTTTGAAAAGTACACGGGATTCAGACTTGCTTGTAAATTGAATTTTTCCAGAATTAACAGTCATTACCTTTCTTCCTCCGAGATGAACTGTTCAGGCCTCCTCCCCTCCTAACTGTCTGTCTGGAAGATGTGACATTCTTTCCACATGGGAGCTCTGGCACTGTGCACATGGGCCCTGAGAACATGTGGCAAATGGGGGGCTTATTCTGAGACCTGAGCCCATGGCTTTCTGATGGGCTGGCCTGAATTTGGAAAGAATGACCAGAAGGAAATAGGCTGGTACTACCCTCACTCCAGCCACTAGCCTGGACGATCCTGCTTGGTAAATGTCTCTCGTAAGCATTCCTCTTCTACCCTGCTGGACATGGTTGTAGATGGCAAGCCCATGGGTTGGTAATTGGCTGGGGCAGGTGGCTCCAGTTGGGCAGGCTCCCTTTTTAGCCTGATCCACTAGTTGCTTCCACCTCCTCCTCCTCTAAAGCCATGTCACGTCAGATATTGCAGTCCCATCTGTGCTGATGTTTTCCCCTTTTCCTTACCCTCTCAAGATGAAAAGAGCCTATGCTTCAGAAGCCCAGGTTTAATCTCAGCTGACTCCATTGCCTTGGGCCTGCGATGAGGCAGAATATCATGGTGGAAGGGCATGGCAAGGAAAGATTCTCAGCTCGAGGCAGCTGGGAAGCAGAGAAAGAGAGGGAGGGGCCTGAGGCAAGATATAGTCCCCAAGAGCACACTCCCAGTGACCTACTTCTTCCAGACATTTCCCACCTACCTCTAGTTTCCACTACCTCCCAGTAGTCCATTCAGCTACCAATAGGTTAATCCTCTGGTGAGGTCAGAGTTCTCATGATACAATCACTTCCCCAAACCCCACCTCTGAACATAGTTTCACTGGGGTCCAAACCTTTAACACATGAGACTTTGGGGAATGTACCAGATCCAAACTATATACCTTGTTTACTCATTTGAAAAATGATATCAGTTATTTCTAAACTACCAGGATGGTTGAGAAAGTCATCATGTGAAGCATCTAGGACAGGGCCAGGTACATGGAGGGTGTTCTGGATTTAGAATTCACAAGCTTTTTTTTTGATTTAGTCCCAGTTGACATATTTCCAGAGCAAAAGGATTAGTCTTGTTTTTTTTTTTTTTTGCACCAGTCTATGTGCTAGGCCCAGAGCCTACAGAGATAATTAAGAGGATGTTCCAACCTATAAAGGCACTGTCAGTTTTACTCAAATATGTTCTTTCAACCAACATTTTGAAACCTACTGTGTGCAGATGCTCTGTGTCCTTGGCGAGAGTACTGTAACGACTTGGTCATTAGTTCATTCACGGTCATCTATTGTGTGCGAAATATTCCCATAAACTCTATGGATGGCAACAGCATGTAAGCTGGTCCCTTCCCTTGAGAAGCCCATAGTGCAGTCCAGTGCACCAGAGTTTGAGCAAAGTAGATGGAAAGGAATGAGGCCTGACTGTTAAAAAGGCACTTGTGGCTGGGTAACATAGGCATACGGCAATGTGGGCTGCATTTTCCAAATACTCAACTCTTCAGATTTAGAGTCTCATTGAAATAGTCCTTTCATCTTATAGCTAGGAAACAGAACCTGGGAGTGATTAATTGCACATTCTGGGTAAAAGCAAGGCTGACATTAGCCACACAGCAGCTTTCATCGTGTGGTAACTAAAACTGAAAACACTTTTTCTCCTTGATCCTATTGTCCTCAGTAGCTGCAGAGATTTTATAATCTGAAAACGGTGTTTCTTAGGTAGCCCCAAGAAGTAGAACCATAGATCTGCTTTTGCTTTTTGGAAAGTATCTCATTCCATTCTCCCAACAGCTCTGTTGGGGTCAGGATCATACAATTTGCTATACAAAGTCAAGATTCGAATCCAGTTCCATCTGATTCCAGAGGCCAAGTCCTTAGCCTCAACACCATACCCCATCCAGGATTTACTCTCAACTGTAGTATCTGAAGATTATTATTGCTTTTCAAGAAAGATACATATTACATCATTTTTAGGAGCCACTTCTCTGAACCAGTAGAAAGGGTAAATTTATGAACAATAAATAGGGTCTATGGTTGTTGGAATGCCAACTGAGACAGGATATAAGAAGGAAAAAAGTTACAATAAAAAATGTTATGGTCTCCTCTACCCAGTTTCTTAAGATTTTATAATCCAAAAGGAAATACTGAGTAGATGAGTATAAAAAGGCCTCTGCAGATCACCCAAGAGATGAAACCAAAGTTCCCAGGTCATTAAAGAGGAATGAGAATTTTAGATTTTCCTCTACTCTGCAACATCTTTTTGTAGAAATTCTGCACTTGGAATAGCTCAAACCTGAAGTTAATTTCTTAAAATCATGGATGGCTTACTTAAAGAGCTCAAAACTGTTAGACAGCTCCATAGCCAAACAAAAACTCCCCCTAGTTCCTTTGTGACACTACTGATGCCATTGGCTTAGCATCTTTTTAGGATGCCACCCCGTTCCTCCTTCTTGTCTCCTGACTTATTTGTGTTTATTTTGCAAAAACTTGGGAGCTTGTTGATGTCGAGTATCTCCTGCCAAATGAAGTGTGTGTGTGTTTGAATTTTCTGTTAACCAGCATCCAGACACTGGAGAGCTGTCTTGGGTGAGTGGCAGGGGAGGCGGCACTTAACTCGACCAAAGCAGCAGGGAACTAATAGAATGTTTCTGCTCTCCATATAGAAAGGTAGTCAAGCATCTGTCCTTTCCACTGAACTCCAATTTCCATTCTGCTTTGAAAGACCGCTTGCTCTGTCAGTGAGAGCCATATGACAAATGTTCAGTATGTCAAATTTGTTTTTATTTTGTACTACATATGAATTTGACCTCCACAGTAGGTCTGTGTTAATTTCCCAAAGCTCTTCCAATAATTGTATTCTTTATTTTTCTAAATGTGCCTACCATTATTCTTTTTTGGGTTGTGTTATGACTGGTGTTTTGAGAATGGTTAAAGGATTACTGGTTGCATATGGAGTCATGTGTACGTGATGCACATTCCCAGATGTAAACAGCCGCTGAAGTTCATTATGTAGTTTGTATATCTATTCTACTTGTTTCGCCAGACTCAACTCCAGTAATTTCTGGCCAGCAGAGTTCTATTTTTTTTTTTCTTTAAGAAAATTAAATTTAGATAACCTTTTCTAAGAAGCAGCTTTTGTTTTGTCACATTGATATTTATATTGACAATTTTTTGTTTCTCACAGAAAAAAGTACGTGTCTAATTGTGCCTCTGCTAATATGGTAATTAGTTTAAACACTAATCAGTTACCTGTACCCTCCATTCAGAGTTTCACAGATCAGATCTGTACATCTGGGATGCTTGTAACTTTTGCCTTTAAAATAACAAATAGTTGATTGGTTTAAAGAGATAGCTGAGCTGTATGGAGAAGCCAGATGTATATTTCTAAGAGAAGCTATTTTGAAATGGTTTTTGGCAAAAGAAGGTCTGTCTCCTTATTGTCTGCTTGCTCTATCTGTCTGATCTGACATCTAGTTATCCATCAATTAAACATTCAAACAAAACGTATATGTAGGCTCAGTAGTGCAATGGGTAGCGTAGTGGACTTCTAAAAATAAAAGAGCTGTTAGATCTTGAAAGAGGACAATAAACTTTCAGAAAGAGTTTTGAGAGGGTTAAGAGGAGATAAGACATCAGATGTCTTGGGTTGTCCTTCTGGTCTCCTCCTCCCCATTACCTCCTCTTTCTAGATCAAATTTTAAATTAGTTTATTGTAATTAAAATGTACAAATAATATATGTGAATCTCAGAAAATTCAGAACACAGACAAATATTGAGAAAGTGAAAAATGATTAAATCTTACTTTAACTCAAATTACAAATAAATAACCACTTAATATTTTGGTATATTTCCTTCGATACATTTTTTGCCTTGAGCATTTACTTTTAAAAAATCATAATTGTGACTGTAAACTATTTTATATCATTTACATGCTAAACATGGTAATATTATTTTTCCAGGACTATATGTTTGTGTGACATTACCCTGAGCGGTCACAGCCTACAAGGTTTACTTTGTTGGGTACTTAGGGTATTTTAACTCCATTGTCTTTGAAAATTAAATAAAACAAAAACTTAATTTTTTTGGGTGCCGAGGAAAATAAAATTGGATTGAAGTGCAGTGTTCAATGCAGTGGTTATATAGCTTAGCAATGTTAAATTATTCGCATGAAATTTAAAAAATACCCCCAAACCGCTGCATCTGAGAGGAACGATTATTAAACTTAAATTAAGCAAGTGTTTATGAGCAGCCAACAGAGCAGTAAACAATGAGTTGATGACGAGAGCTGCTTTGTCTCATGAAGGTGCTTCAGAGCTTGAAATCCTCGTGCCCTTGATGTGGCATTGCATTGAATTTCAAGGGTCCGGCCATGGTCCACCACAGTTTTGTTTTACATAGTGTTGGACATTAAATTTTCTGGCTCAGTTTTCTGAATCTATGAAACAGGACTCTAGCCAACCTGGAAAAGCCGGTCTACTTATATATTTAGATATTTATGGATAATCTTTCAATACTGAGTAGAGTAATATTGACAATTGGGGGTCAAGGGTAAATGCTTCCAGAGATTCCTGTTCTTTTCCTATAAAAATGTCAGAAAAAATGCATTCCTGCTGAGTATGGTGCTGCATGCCTGTAATCCTATATGCCTGGGAGGTTGAGAGAGAAAGATCATAAGTTCGAGATCAATCTAGGCAATTTAGTGAAATCCTGCCTCAAAATTAAAAAAAATTACAAAGGACTTGGGGGATGTAGCTAGTTGTAGAGTGTCCCTGTGTCCAATTCCCAGTATTTTAAAACAAAACAAGCAAACAAATAAAAAAAATCGTTCCAGTCTCCCCAGGGAGGTAGTATGGTGGCATGGGTCTCTGGAGCCAGATGGCCTGGGTGTGTATCCTGCTCCACCTTTTTTCTGCAGAGTGAACTTGGGTTTTTTAACTGGAAATTAGGAATGAGATTACTCATTCATGAATCTGTAGAGATGGTTTAAATAAGTTAAAATACATGAGGGACTCAATAGCGTTCAGTTTTGTTTCCACCAGGCTTCTAAAATTCTAGATTTCTAGGACTTTAAACCATTTCACTGACATTTTAGACTCAATGCTGCTGTCGCTTAGTGAGTGGCTTTTTGTGAGTAATGTTTCCCCAGTTGGCTTATGATGTTAGTAACCACACTAACTACCCATTTTTGAGGAGTACTCTCTGTCAGGTGCTCTACCTGTGTTTTAAAACATGTGTCTGAACCCACTTATGAGGTATACTTTTTGAAATTGATGTCTCTTCACAAGTGAGGAAACTACAGGTTACAGAAGTTAAGTAACTTGCTCAAGGTCCTCAAGTTGCTAACTGTGGATTTAGGGACTGGATTCCAGGTTGACTTATTTGGCACCACTTGGATTTGGAAATTCCTTTATGAAAAGGATGTCTTATACTTTTTAGATCCCTTTCAGCTTTTAGGACATTTCCATAGACTTTGTACACAAAGTTTGTTTGTTGTTTTATAAAGGAATGAATGAGTGAAGTCACCCCATGGGTACGAGAACTTGGGACTTTTCTGCAACAAGAAAACTCAGAGTATTGCTTTTTAATGGCCAAGAAATTTTGAGTCTAAAAATTGTGTTCTACTTCTGTATTGCATATGAGAGAATGACAAAGTTCTAATTATTTGCATATAAAACTGGCTGTATTTCATGTGAAATAAATTTAGAGACCCTGGATCTGAGACCCTGATTTGAGAAAATCTGGACTAGCATTACATAGGTAATTGAAATGACTTTAATTTAAACAAAAGCTATAACTAATTTGAGGTGTGTTTTTAGCCATTTGTTTAATAGCCCTTTATTTAGCATGTGCTAAGCCCTCTGCTGGGTGCTAGAGTGTAAAGATGAATAGGATGGTTCTTTTGCATGGTCTAATCCAACAAACCTTTTCTTTGTTGGACAGAGGATTTTATCTTCTCTGATGGTTTCAGCTACCCCTGGTGGTAATGACTCCTGTATCTGTGTCTTTAACCCAGCCCTCTTGATTCTGTTATCCGGCTCTGTGTTAAATATTTCCACATGGATGTCTCCTAGGCCTCCAAACTGAACTTACTGTCTGACCCCAGCAGCCCCCAGAAACCCCCATGCCTCCACCTTATGCCTGTTATGTCTTCCATCTAAGTTAGTGGCACCACTATCCTCTCCTTTGCCCAATCTAAAATATCAAAAGTTGCCTTTGATATCTGGTTCTTAACCCAGTCTCCAATTTTTATATTTCGCCAGTCTCCAATTCTGCTGATTTTTCTTCCTTAGTATTGTCCAGAACTGTGAAGGATTTAAGAAATTATTGTACTTACAAATAAACTAGTTAGCTTGCCATGGCTTTGTAGACATTGGCAGAAAACACGAGATTCTTGGGTTAGAAAGAAATGACTTCATTAGTCATAGCAATGTCAGTAGCCAGACTGTCAATATTTTCTTGCTTTGCCAAGACTCAGTTCCCAGAGGGTGTCATGAAGACAGCCAGGTGATGTTTACATATATAGCACATTGTGTTGCAGAAGAAGAACCCAGGACTTGGGAAGCCCAGTGCCTTGTATTGAGCCCTATGTGTGCTTTCTCTTTGCTTCAGAGGGAGACCATTTCTTCCAGTCTTATTCTCCCTGTAATGTCTTTGCAAAGATAGTCTGGAACCAAGGGCAGCCAGGACTTTGATCACAAGTTGTGCAGAAACTCAGGACACCCATGGAGAACTGTCTGGCAATAACTACGTCTGGAATCTGTTCCCTTTACTCATTTCTTAGCCTTTTGGAACAGGGGGGCCCCAATGCTCACAGGAATATTTGAACAACTTCTTACTGATCTCCCTAACTCTGCTTGGGTCTCTCTTCATCTCAGTCCTCCACACCTTGCTGAAGTAGCTTCCTGAGATACAAATCTGACTCTAACTTCCTTGTATTAAAACCATGTTTTGCCTCCTTGTTGTTTATGGGAAGAGCCCAACCTCCTTAGTGTGGCTTCAAAGGGGTTCTTAGACCAGCCCCTGCTCACTTTTCCAGCCTCAGGAGGCAGCATATCAGAGTGGTCGCCATTTTACTGCCCAAGAAACTTCACCTGTGTGACTGGAGTCTCCTCATGTGTAGCATTCTGATGACAGAACCTGCCTCAGGGGATTGTTGTAGAATTAATTTATTCAGCTCCCATAGAGTAAGCCCTCCCTACATGCTGGCTGTGTGGTTTTGTCTTCCTATTGTCTGCCTCATACATGGCCCCATGATTTTCTGCTCACTCATATCCCTTTTCACCACAGGTGATGTCTTTGTCCCTGCCACCCCCTCTTCTTGGAATATCCCTATGCTTGGGCTGATTAGATATATCCTCTCTCCCTTCTCTTGGATGCATTCCTCAGTCATGGGACTGTATGTGTTTATTAATGAGTCAGTTATTGCTGCTAGACTATCAGCTGAATGAGGACAGGGCTATCTTATTTATCTTTGCATTTCTTGCCTAGAACATCTTCTGGAAAAAAAAAAAAAAGATAACAATAAAAGAAAGAACAAAAGGTGTTCACAGTCTCCTGGAGCATGGGAGGTGAGGGATGAGTAGTAGGAGGCAGTTGAATAGCTTGATAATAGGTAGGAGAATCTGGGTTTGTGTTGGGGCCCAGGGGTAAAAATTGGGCCCTCCAGGAGTCCAGTGCAGAGAATTTGCTTGTTGAGTGTGGTTCATGTGGTTTGGACGCCTGTTTAAAGTTATTTCTACAACAAAAGGAAGCAGTTCATTTCATGCAATCCAAAGAACTCCCTTTCCTGAAAGAAGCTATTGCAAATGGAAGGTCATGCAATCTGACTTCTTGTAGGATTTTGAATTCCTCAGAATACAATGAATTCTCTGTTACCTGGTGGAGTGGGTGGAACGGAGCTTCTTTTTAATTAAATTGTCTCTGCAACAAAAAGTGACTTTATCCCTCCTTTTGAAGTCTTCCAGTTCTCTAAGGCCTGGCTCAAATCACCCTCCTTGAATTTACTGCCTCATTGGTACACCCAGCATCGTGGGCTATGATGTTATGTGAGCACGTCAAATTCCCTTATGAACACAAGGCTTTTGGGGAATATATATTTTCTTCTGAAATGTTTAACATTGGTGCTTTTGGATTAAGAAGGTTCTCCACATATGTTTATGGATCCCATATATGGGATTCTCCGTATGTGTACAATGACTTTTGAATAATTGGAACCTGGCCTTAATCTCAGAATGTCAATGATCTTCCCCGGGGCTTCAATTTCCTATTCTAGCAGAGACTTGTTACATAGTATTGAATGTTTAGTGTACCATTTTTATTACTTTTGAAATGAGAAAAACTGAAGTTTTATTTTATATATATATAGACACATTTAAAATCATTAGGGAAATACTGGTAAGCAAGCAAACAACAACAAAAACCCCAGAAATAGTGAGGATAATTACCAGTAGTATTTGGGATATGTTTCTGTAGTCTCTCTTCCTCTACTTTATGCTGTTAATTATCTCTCTCTTTCTCCACAGGAATGGGTCATCCTTTACCACTCCTCTGCAATCTGCATTTTTTCCTTTGATATCAGTAGATACCTATTAAAACTGATGATGCTGAGGAATTTCTTACATGCTGCCATTTCAGGCCTTGACCCACCATTTGTCTCATGGTTTGCTGCCCTTTCTTGATTCGTGGGTCTCTCTCCATTGGCTCCCTCCTCCTGGAGGTAATCAGATCTTCTATACCTGGAAGTGTCTTCATAGTGAGTTCCAGTTTCTGGTAAGGTCTACTATGTCCCAAACACTTGTGCTTGTTTTACACACTTTAAAAATCTGTTTTCTGATAGACCGAATGTTTGTAATCTCCATTTTTACATGTGGGGAGTCTAGAGGTTTGGTAATTCATGAAAGATCACAAAGCTCTAGATGGAGTCTGAACTCACAGTTTTTATGCCAGTACCTTCTCCAGTATGTGAAATTGCCACCCACCTCCACACTACTTACTTAGCCTCCAACTTCTCCTGGGATACTGGTTTTTAGGTGCGGTTTCTTTCTTCTTTTTCTTTTTTCTTCCTCTGGGGATTGAACCCAGGGCCTTGCACATGCTAGGCAAGTACTTTACCCCAGCCCTAGGTACTGCTTCTAATCAGCTTTCTATTCTCTGTATCCTTTCTTCCAAGGGCACAAGAGCCCACTCCTCTGGACCAGCGTAGAGAGAGAGACTGAGAAAAGTATGATTCTTGCTTTTAGCCTTCATGGCGATGAGGTGACTGACCCCTAACATCTGTCTTCAAATCCCATCCCTCATTCCAGAGTTACTTTCTATTAACTCAATGCACCTTTTTCTTTCTTTCTTTCTTTCTTTTTTTTTTTTTTTTTTGTAATTATGTCAGCTTTCCTTGCAGCCACCTGCATGGTCTCTGGCTTATTCTCTGGCTTGCTTTCAAGGCCATGAGTGTGTTCTTTGTGTACTTGCTGTCTTTGATAACCTTAGCCCCAGATATAATGTCGAGATGGGGATCCTACTAAAGATGTTATTAATCACCCCTTCTATGACTATTTCAAATTGGCAAGTGGGCAGATAGGAGTAGCTGTTTATTTCTCAACCAGATGTACTGGTAGCTGGGGTGGGGGCCCACAACTGAAGCACATTCCTATCATGATTTGGCAAAGAAAGAACCACTGAGATTAATAGTATAATCCCTGCTTGTGATCTGGATTCCTCAGCTGAATCCTAGGGCCTCAGTATTGGAAAGGACCTTAAGATCATCTGCTCCAGCTGCTCAATGTGATACTCGAGGAAACTGAGGCAAGAGAGAAAGGAAGTCATTAAGATTATAAAGGACACTAAGGCTTCTGGGAACTTTGGACATGATCCAGCCTTGCTCTTGTATTTTTGGGGGCAGAAGAGTGAGGACTTGAGAAATTTGCTATTGCTCCTGATGCTTCACAGCCTGTTACTGTGGAGCAAAGACCTGGTTTCCTGACTGCAGGCCCAAGGGGTTGGCCTGGAGGTGAAGGCACTGCCCCTCAGTCACTAGGATGGACTACAGGATTTGGTAGTCAATGGGAGTTCCCTGCTGTCCTCTCCACCTGGCTCCCCAGGGCCTTGGATTGAACTCTCAGTCTAGTTCTTCCCTCTGTCCCCACCGTCCTGTGGTGGTTCACCAGTGACTGCTTTCTCCAGAATGGCAAGGGTGAGGGAACCAGCGGGGGTGGGGTGGGGGTGGTGGTATACAAAAAGCAAAGGAACCAAGCAAGAGGTGCTGGTGGGTAGATGTGCTGGGTCCTTTCTTTGGGGTTATGGGTTTCTAGAGAGTTCCAACTTTGCAGTGAAGAGAGGACTTGGGGAGCTCCCTCTGTGGGGGCAGAGTCATGTTTTCCACTCCTCCACAGGGGGTTCTGTCCAGGATCTTGTCCTGCATGACCCAGCTCAGTCCCACCCATTCACTCTTCTGCTGTGTCTCTCGATGCAAGCCTTTGGCTTGGGTGAGGAGAAGGTCAGGTGTGTGAAGAGGTCTTTCTTTCTGAGAGTCCTGTGCTGCAGGTGGTAGTTCAGGCCTCCTGCCAGAAGGATCTGAGGCTCAGGATGTGGATGGTGACACATGTTCAACCCCGTGCATCTGGCAGCTCCACAAATAACTTCCATCTGCCCTACGAGGCTGGACCGGTTGAACACCCCTCAGTTGAAAGCTACCGTCCTTTAGGAACTCAATAATTAAAATTCTAACTTGTGTGAATTAAAGAAAACAAGGGGCTGTCCTTACCGACATAGTGAAGTACAGTCGTGGTGCTCTTACTGCTTCCTCTTACAGAGCCGTGCCTCTCATCTTTGAGGCCTTGATACAGCCCAACACACCTTGGCTAAAAAGGCCCCCGTGTCCCCTCGTTGCACAGTGCATACCACAGTTCTCTCGTGGTGTGGAGAAATAAAAGACGATGTCTTTAAATTAGACGATGTCTTTTAACTACATGAGGTGGTAAGTGGTTCTTCCAGAGCCCAGGCAAACACACGCCTGGAAACAGCGCTTTGGGACGAGGGGCTCCATTTTGTTTCCCTCATGGTTAAAAACAAAGCTAAGGAGACCTGAGGCATTCTCAACCTGAGTTGAGGGACGGATCTGTGTCCTTGAATACTCTGAGAAAATGGTCACTTGTTACTTTCTGTGGTTAATAAGGAGGTCACTTTGTCTTTAGGCCTTTGAGTGTCACTCAAGGACTCAAGCAGATGGCTATGATTTCTGACTTAGAGCAGCCACCTTATTAACAAAGAAGACCTGAAGGGAAGGAAAAGGTGTCTTCGCTCTTACTCCAGAGCACAGATGCTTCCCCACCATCCCTTGTGAGGAGAGCTGAACCCAGGATGGTAAGATGCAGCTGTGAACCAAGCCTTCTGCGGGGAGGTGGCTCCTTGTGAAACGGTTAGACTTCAGAGGGACACCATCAGTATTGCCCTCCTGTGGCATGTACTCCACATATGCATTCCACAGAAAGAACCTTCCAGATCATACTTAAAAGTAAATAAATATTTTAACAACAGAGAGCAAACTGAAAAATATCCACTTTTTCTGAGGTAGTAAAGCATTGTGGTACTTTCTAATATTATTCTTTTTACTTAAACTGTTTTAAGCTAATTTATTGGGTTTAATTATTCAGCTTGTGTGAATGTATCATGTATCTTGGTTTGTTAAAAATTATTTTAAAATTCACTTGAATTCTTATGGAAAATCAATTGTGGCAAAAACATATGGTAGCAGATTTCTGATGTTTCACCGAGCCTGTCTGCTTATTCCCTTAGAGCAGTCAGGAATTTGAGACCACAACGATCTGATTTGGCAATTTTTTGGTACAGCATATTGCATTCTAGTGTTTGAGGACTGTTTGAGTATATCCTACGTTCATGAAAGCAGTTATTCGGAATCCTAATATGGAGGGCAGAGAAATGGTGGGGATTCTACACCTTAGGTCTCAGAAGAACTCTTTGCTTGACTTAGTTACCCTAAGACTTATGTATATTTCAGGGCATTGGCAATGTCCTGAGTCACTTATGCAATGAACAGGTAACTAAAAAGCATGAGTGTGCTAGGGATTTTAGGGCTAGAAAAATCTTTAAAGAGTGCTTTGCCCACCTGTTTTCAGTTTTTTTCTCCATTAATGATGACTTTAAGAAGAGCTCTCTATGGACCCAAACTTAGAAATAATTTGAATTTCAAATGATTAACAAGGTTTATTTGTTTTTCCCACTTTTAAATCAGAGATGTACATAACAACCAGTTCATTTGTTCATGTTTGTCCAAATATGTGTTCATTCCCTCATTCAGCATTTATTATGTTTTACTCTTGATGAGGCAGCGTGCTGGGCACTGGGATGCAAAGGTTATTGTGATGGTGTCAGTCTTGCTAAAATTGCCAAAAATCATGGATGGATCTCAGTGATCCAGACTGATTCATGGCTGAGCTGTTGTGATCATTTTCTTTCCCTTCCTTTTCTTTTTAATTTTTCAAGTATTTTAAGCAAACAGAAATGCAAACAAACAAAATGACATTTTCCCATATTTGCTTTGAATCTTTTTTTAAGATGTATTTTTTTTAGTTGTTAATAGACCTTTATTTCTTTCATTTATTTATGTGCAGTCCTGAGAATCGAACCCAGTGCCTCACACATGTTAGGCCAGGGCTCTATCACTGAGCCACAACCCCAGCCCCAGATCCTTTTTTTTTTTTTTTTTTTTTTTGCAGTGCTGGGGATTGAACCCAGGGTCTTGTGCTTGGGAGGCAAACACTCTACCAACTGAGCTATCTCCCCAGCCCCCCATTTCCTTTTAAAGAAATAAAACATTATAGTTACAACTAAATCCCCAGGGCACCCCTCCAATGTGCTATTACCTTTCTTCTCCAGACAGGTTCTCCCAACTGGATGTCTCTGCCTTCCTATGTGTGCTTTTATACTTTCTTTGTCTATATAAACCCACTCATAGCACATGGCCTTGTTTTGCCTGTTTTTAAACTTCCTATAATGGTAACTTACTGTACCCATCCTTTCACACCTTGTTTTTTTTTTCACTCAACACTGAGTTTTTGGTATTTAGTCTTAATAATTTAGGAACTGCATGTTAATAGAAGCAGTTACTGGAACTGTTGTGTTGCGTGACCACTTCACAGTTAATGGATCCAGTCTCCTCATTTTTTCTCCCTGTTCTGTAAACAATGCTGCAATGAAAAGTGTATACGGGTCTTCTTGTGACATGTGCAAAATTTCTCTAGGCTTTCTAGCTGGGAGCAGAGTGGAGAGCACACGTCTTCACCTTGCCTTGATGCTGCCGAATGGCTCTCCAGGGGCAGTGACCCGGTGTGAACGCCTTCCCGCAATAGATGAGTTCCTTTGCGCTTTCCCCTTTCCAGCTTTTGGTCTTGGGAGTATTTTTGGCTTTTGCTTAATCAGTGTGTATGAAGTAAGCTATTGGAATTTTGGACACATAAAGATATGTCAAACTTTGAGTAAAGATGTTACAGTAAAGACTGGAGATTTTTTTTTTTCTTGTTCCTCGATGAGCCATGTTACAGGGCAAGTTTGAGTTTCTGGTTGGATAGAGTTAGCCTCCTCAAAGCCCACTTCGGCTTTATTAGTTTGCTGTGCACCCACTGTAAACTGAACACATCATGTCCCTTTTTAAGGAAAGTGAAAATACAGAAATTCAACTCAGAACCTATGAGGTGACTCACAAGAAGGATGAGTGGAAGTGTGCACTGTCCTTATTTTCAGTGGACTTATACTGGCCACAGAGCAGAGGGACCCAGGTCTCTGTTCTAGCAGGGGTTGGTGCCTACTTGACTCCTTAGACTTTGGCATCCTCGTCCATAAGATGGGCAGTTGAATTGGTCACTCCTATAGGTTCTGATTTTCTTTTCCTGTTTCAAAAATTCCATGTTTCTAAATGGCACTGTCCCTTTTAAAAATTTTTTTAAAATATATTTTTTAATTGTCAATGAACCATTATTTTATTTATTTATGTGTGGTGCTGAGAATCAAACCCAGTGCCTTACATATACTAAGCAAGCACTCTATCGCTGACCCCAGCCCGTCCCTTGGTTCTTTAAAAGGTGTTTGAACCACTAATACTCACTTTGTCTTGAGAACTGGAGCACTGAATGCCAGAGCCACCACTAAGTGAAGACCAGGTAAAAACTAAGTCACTTTGAAATTTCAATCCAAGTTAAAAAGATCATTGTCACTTATGCATTAAGATGATAGGAAAACACAATAGTGCAGAGGCAGTGGGTGATTACCCCTTTGCCCCATTTTTTTTTGTTTTCCAAATTTTAATGGCCACATATTAGTATTATTGAAATCAAATAATAAGCATATGCAAACAATTATAACCTCATTCGGTAGGGAAAAAAGAATGTGATTTATACAAAACATATGCTGGAGAAAGGGAGAACACCTGTACGAGAAAAATGATTTGTAATACGGTCCCAGATAATCCCTACAGTGCTTTCCTGGTTTAAGGTGGGTGGATGATAAGTGTCTTTCATTGTGTGTTGTGTTCAGGGAAGATGGAAGACAGACTGGCATCTTCCATAAGAGCAGTGGCAAAGCTAAGTGCACAACTACCTGAGTTTCTCTCACTAGGTTTAAAGACCAAAAGGGAAGGTGGGAAGTGGAACTAGAAAGATTTAACCATTAGGTCATGCAGCAGATGACCCCGTTCCTAGGGAGCTGACCAAGCCATACTGTTTGTCAGACATGATAATGAGAGGGGAAGTAATCACAAAGCCTAGCATGTATTGAGCACCAATTATGTCTATAGTCTCTCAATTCTGGGACAGTTATGGATGGAGGAATAACTACTCTGGTTGATATTAGGGGTGCAGGCAGGTTAAGAAACTTGCCCCATGTTGGGGACTCATCAGTGCTGCCTGGATTTTTCTGCAGTCCTGGTCATTTGGGAGCACGTGTGTGTCAACCCCCTTCACCTGGCAGTCCACCTTCTGAGAGCTGAAAACTGCCCCCTGCAAATGTTCTGCACATTTGCTTGATCTCTCTGCTCTGCAGAGTGCTCAGCCTCAGCCATGGGATCCCTCTTTCACGCACCAGTCTCTCAGATCACTCAAGAGAGTCCTCCTGTCCATTTCCTTCCTCCTTCCTCTCAGCCTGTCCCTTCTGAGAAGCCCGAAGTGGTGTTTTTATTCACAGATGCCTTGGGAAATTTCATGGTTTTTAGACTCATGCTGAGTTTGTCCAGATGTGCCAATATTTGTCTTATATGATATAAATTAATTGTCCAGAAGAGGAAGAAACCTTTGTAGGCACTAACTCACTAATGCAAAACAGTTCCTTTGGGTATTGATGGCAGGAAAAAAACCCTAAAGAATGAACCAGATCATTTTCACTCAGTGCAGTTGTTGAATTCACATTCTACTTTTAGGACAAATCTGTAGCATGACAGGTCAGTCTTACCACATGCTTCAACCATGGGAAACCCAGGGTGACACTTGTAATTGAGCCCAGCTTTTATGTAAGGACTTGGCGGAGGTGGAAGGAAAACGCAATACTTTTACATTTTATGACCACGCTCTATGGCCCAGTGTTTATAGCATAAGGTGGAAAATAACTTAGCTCCACTCAGACTTAGAAAGTAACTATTATTATAAATAAAGTTTACATTTATGGAAGGATACAAACTCTTAAAGAGAGGAATTACGAGAATGAAATGCCCCAATGTTGTCGGTGCCCAGCACATATGTAACTGAGTTCTTTTCTGGAACCAGAGTAGAACAGCTGTCCAGTGTGGTTGAACCTTGAGGTGTTGGAATAATAACTCCCCTTCCCCATCACAGGACCAAGTGAGGCGACAGCTGCTGCTAATGTATTTGAACTCTTGCGGTGTAACTGGCAAAGTGTTTAGGCCAGTTATCGCATTAAATTCTCAAAACCCTTGAAGCAGGTGCTATGGTTAGCCTCATTTTACAGATTGGACAACTGAGAGGTTGAACATCCTGCCCTGGATCATATATCTTGTGTGCAGCAGAGCGAGAGTCTAGCTCATATTTTGCTCCTATACTTTGTTTCTTTTCTCAGCAAAATAGAATATAAATTGAACATTAAGCACTACTTGGGGGAGAACTTAAGGAATCTTTGATTGTAAATGAAACATGAATGAGAATCTTTCCAGTATGACGTTTCTTTAAGGGAGACTGTCAATCTTAGCAGAACAACTGAACCAAAGATTAGTATACAAAAGCATCCATTTCCACATTCAAACATACTTTTCCTATGTTAATTTATTTCTATGTTAAAATCACAACACAAATATGTTCACTCTTAGAAGTGGATAAAGGCAACAGGATTTATTGTACTGATAGCAGTTCCCCAGAGGTGGGGTGACATGAATTTTAACCACTAACCCTCTCTGTGGCCTTGATGCACCTTCTTACTCTCCCTGGATGTCACTGTTCCCATCTGTAAAGTGTGGGCAAGTAGGCTCTGATCAAGAAGATTTCGTCTGGCCTTGCATCATGCTAAGAGCTCGACCGCTAGCTCCTGGAGAAAGAAAGTGTCTTTGTTCTTTAATGAAAATATCAGATAGCCAACCTGACGCCAGACTCTTGCTTTGAATTTTTCACTCACTGCAGCGTTATTCCAAGAATATAGGACGCATTACTGCTCTGCTGCCCATCTCTTTAGGGTGTTCTTCAGCAAACTTGTCAGGGCTTATCTAAATCTTAGCGTTACTTGGGTGTGGCTGATTGCCCTGAAGGCTGATGTCCTAACTTCTTACACGGGTTAGTGAATTGAAACCAAGAGAAAAGCTGCTTGGCTTCCGGCTTCCTCCCGTGTTAGACTTTTCCACACATTTTTTTCAGCAGCTCCTTTGACAGCCAAATCTAGGAGTAGGACAAGATAGAGATGTTGCAAATAGATGACAGTTGTTTGTCTTATGAATTTCTTCTTCGTTTACTTCCTTTCTCTACAGTTGACTAACTGCCTCTTCGTCAGAACATTCGGAGCATATTTCCCATGGAACCTATTGGGCAGGGTGACCATTTTTTCACTTTTGCCTCCTCTGGGTTATAAACGCCTCCTGTAGAGACGGAATATGGCTGTGTATAGTCACACAGTATCTGCATCAATGTTGTCCAGCACAGGGTGAATGAATAGGGAAGAATTTGTGTTTCTGAATACAAACTATTACACAATGCTCTATCTGAGACTATCCCATTCTGAAACAGATAATTCAAATGTTTCTTCTCTGCTCCTTTTAAAACTGACCTCAGTAATGTGAAGTAGCCTTGTTCTTGCTTCTGAACAGTTGTGGGTCCTTTTGTTTGGTAATTGATTAAGTACTGCCTCATGACATTTTTTCTGTTATTATGAAATATTTACTTTATGACTATCTCCCTCTTTTATTACAGTTTGTCTCTCCATTTCAGATTGTAAAATTCTCTGAGGCCAGGGATAAATATAAATATTTGATATTTAATTCTCTCCTCTGGGGACTCGGATGACATGTGTATTAGGGCCCTTGGAATTGTTTCTCAACTCAGTGGGGCTGTTTATTTTTTACATTCTCTTATTTTCTCCTTGTTCCATTTTGGATAGTTTTGATTTTTCTGTTTTCTAGTTCATTAATCCTCCTCTTCTCCAATGTCTTATCTGTCATGCATTGTATTTTTATATTGCAGACACTGTACATTTCACTTCTAGAAATTTGATTTTTTGTATCATCAGTGTCTCTAATTCATTTCTGAACATATGGAATGTAGATATAATAGTTGCTTTAATGTTCTTGTCTGCTAATTCTAATATCTGTGTCAATTCTGGGTTGTTTTGATGTCTTCCTGCTCCTCATACTTTCCTGTTTTTTTGCATGCCTTGTGATTTCTGACTGGATGCTAGACATTGTGAATTTAAATTTCTAGATAATCTTGTTGAGTGCTGGATAGTTTTGTATCCCTACAAATATTCTTGAGCTTCGCTCTGGGATGCAGTTATGTTGCTTAGACGCAGTTTGACCCTTTTGGTTCTTGGTTTGAAGATTTGTGAGGCAGAACTGGAAAAGTTGTACCCAGTTTACAGCTAACTATTCCCCATGACAGGGGAAATAAGCTTTAACATACTGTATCCAGTGCCTAGGGAATGAAGTTTTCAAGTCAAGACAAATGCTTTTTCGATGTTTCTTTTACCGTCTTTAGGGTAGTTGCCTCACACGCAGGTGCTAATCAATGCTTGTGAACATTTCTCTGTTGGTACTTCGCACATTGCACATCCCTCATTGCCCTGTCACTTTGTCTTGCAACTCTAGCTACTTTGGTCTCCCTAGACTGTTAGCTCCATTTACCCAACTCAGAGGGTTCACTGGGCTTCACCTGAGATCCTCCTGTCCCCCACACACTTTAATCTGGAAACTCTGTGCTGGGATCTTGTAGAACTCACTTCATGTGTTCCTCTCTCTCAGGGATCACTGGCCTTCATAGTCTATTACACTGGTATTGACACTTATCCTGTTTCTCCATCCTGACCAGAAGTAGAAATGATTCATGGTGTTTTTTTCTCTCTGGAACCATCCTTCATCTCCAGTGTCTAAATCCTGCCATCCCTGCCTCCACGAGTCTGGGCTAGGAGTCCTTCCTTTGCTTTCCCGTTGTTCCTATGCTTTTAATAATCGGTGTTTACCCTTTCTTTTCCCATTAGTTTTTATTCCCTTCAGGACAGGGACTGTTTTTTATTTTTGGATTTCTAATACCTAACCAATGCTTACAAAATAGTTGTTGAATGAAGGAATGAACAACTCAGATTCAATAATCCAAGTATCAACTTATGAACAACTTTTCGGCACTTAAAAAAATAAAAGTGAGATTAAATCATTTTATATGTAATTTAAGCCTCTTTTAAATTTCTAGATAATCAGTTCTTTTTGGTGGTGGCTTAGACATAGTATTCCCCTAATTTTTGTAGCCTCTCATTAAAAAATGTTGCTTGATATAACATGTGGAAATAAAGGGCCTAAGGATGGAGTAACCATGTTGTATAGATGAAAAGAAAAAAAAAAAAAGACTGACTTTTGGGTAACTTGCCTTATGGTGGACCCTCAGGTATGGTATCATCCAAGTTTGAGTTACCGAAGAGACTATTCTTATCTCAAGTGCCTTTTCCATGCTGGATGTACTTGGATATCTTTTATCCAAGTAGCCTGTAACTGGTCTGCAAATAGCTATGAGTCTGTGCATTCTTATCAATTGACAGTGGATGTGTGCCATTGGGGCCAAGGTCAAGTGCAGGTTCATACTATATTTGGGTCTTTAAGGGTCAGTAGCATGGACCTTATTTGGTAAGCATCTCAAGACTATCTTGCTCCATTTCCTCAACAGCTCTTGGTTACTAGCAAAGGTGACTGGAGCCCCACCCCAAATCACCATCCTGTGCAGTTGGCCTGATGGAAATGGCTTGTTCCATCTGTGTTCTTCTGGATGCAGTGCAATAGGAATAGTGAGCTCTAACTTGTCAGGTTCTTTGAGGAATAAATGAAGTAATGCTTGCTAGTTTCCTATCACAGTTCCAAGTGCACAAAACTCCTCCCACCACCCCTCCCTCCTATCTTAAGAGGCTACCATCTGCTTCTGAAGTCAAAATGTACTGAGTGGCTACCAACATTAAAGAGGTGTGGGGTGGTTGTATTAGTGTCTCTTACTTACTGTCTTTTCCTTTAAGGTTTAACATGTTTTCTTTTGCTTTTCAGGTCAAATGCTTATTTTCCTGAAATGATGCTTTTTTGTCTTAAAACACAGTCTATTATCTTCCTTCCCTCCCTCCCTCCCTCCCTCCCTCCCTCCCTCCCTCCCTCCCTCCCTTCCTTCCTTCCTTCCTTCCTTCCTTCCTTCCTTCCTTCCTTCCTTCCTTCCTCCTCCCTCCCTCCGTCTCTCCTTCCCTTCCTGCTTTCCATCCTCCCTCCTTCTCTCTCTATCCCTTCTCGCCTGGTGCAAGAATTATATAAAGATTATCTCCTTCCTTCCCATTTTCCTCTCCTGAAATCCATGGCCCTGCCCCTAGGTGACTTTAATTAACAGGAACACTCTGCGTTAGCTCAGCAGTTTCTCATTCTACTTCTTGAATATCGATTAAACCTCTTCATGATACATAAATGAAGACTGAGTGTATTTTGCATATTTTCCTAGAATGACACAGTAATTCTGTGGGTAAACCAAGATTAGACCCTGGTACTTAAAAAAAAAAAAAAAAAAAAAAAATCTGATTCTGTGCTTTAAGAGTAAACTGTGTTGCCTCCCAAACTACTAGTTGAGTTTAACTTTCAAGTGTACTTTGTATTTAAATCTGATGATAGTGTTGTTTTTCCTTTTGTCTTGTTTAGATGAGGACATTTTCCTTGCTGGTCTGGTACAGTTGCCCTGACTCCTAGCAGGATGACCTAGGCAGCAGGTCTCTTGATGCCATCCAGGGTACTTATTAAGATATTCGTTCTCTTTTGCCCTCTTGTTTGAGATTTGTAATCATGTCTACTAGATGGTAGTTCTGCCACCTCCCACTCTATATGTAACACTTTGCATGTAAAGAAATCTGTGAAGCTATGAAGTGCATGAGTGAATGAATCAATATATTATCTAGTTACTGGTTTAAGTGTCTCCATGGCCTGATTTA
Source organism: Sciurus vulgaris (assembly GCF_902686455.1). Lineage (NCBI taxonomy): Eukaryota > Metazoa > Chordata > Mammalia > Rodentia > Sciuridae > Sciurus > Sciurus vulgaris. The sequence goes on from NC_136461.1 coordinate 52,368,675, forward strand.
AATATCTGCAGTCTTCAGATGTAAGATGGGACAACTGAATAAGAAATCAGTCTGTATTTGTCAAGATAACCACCGGCCTTCTGCTGCCTTTGAACGAGGTAGAAGAGGTGCCCCTTCTGGGGTGTGTGCTGCCCCAGGCCAGCATCTCAATCACAGAGCAGGCCCTGTGAAGATGAAGAGGCCCCGTTCTTTCTGTGGGACTCTTTTGTGATGCTTCTGCCTGTCTCCCCAAAGGCAGATTCAGATTCTTTGCATGTTTATTTTCATGAAGATGCAGAGCAGACTGCTGTGGAAGTGTTCCTTGATTCCACCAGCATCCTATTTTGGTGACGTCAAGACTAGCCACCCAGCCCTCCTGGAGGCTCAGCTTGTCCTGGCCTTACTTTGTCATCTGATCGTATTTCTTTCTGTTTCCACACAGAAAACCCTCTCACTCTTCTCCTCACACCTTACTCTTATTCCTGCCTCTTAGCCACTGGCTGTGTGGTTGCCCTTGTCTGGAACACCCTCACTTCCTCCACAAAGTCTGTAAGATCCTTCCTGTGCTCTGAAGCCCACCTTAATAGAAGGAGCTGCCCCTCTATGAAAGTAGCCTCCCCCATCATTCTACAAAGTTAATTTGATTTTTTAAGGCTAAATAATAAATATGTTGTACATGTTGGTTCCTTAGAAGAGTACCTAGCGCATAGTTTGTGCTCAGTACTTATCTACAATTATTATTTTATTTAAATCTCTCTAGCCATCCACTCAACACAGCATCCCCTCTACAGGTACTGCTCCAGGTCTGGGGATGCAGAAATGGATAAAGCTTGGAGCCTGTGGAAAAATGGCGGGTTGATCATCGGCCATGTCACTGGAGAGAGTCCCCGACAGGAGGTTGGGCTAACCTGTAAGGCCCTCCTGGCACCAACTCCAGGCTCCTAAGGTGCCCTCCCTCCTTGTTCCTAGTCAGGGTGAGACAGGAGAAAAAGCAAAAGCAAAAGTTTCCCTGTCGGATGGAGAATTTTTTTTTAATTTTTAAATTTTATTTGTTCTAATTAGTTATACATGACAGTAGAATGCATGTATGCATTTTGATAGACCATACATAGAGTATAATCTCTAATTTTTCTGATTATACATATTGCAGGATCACATCAGTCATGCAGTCATACAGGGACATGAGGTAATGATGTCTGTCTTACTCTACTATCATCTCTACCCAGCTGCCCCTTCCCCTCCCTTCACTCCTCTCTACCTAATCTAAAGTAACTATATTATTCCCTATCCTCCCCAACTATTGTGGGTGGAGGATTCGAATCCCGAACGTGTCATGTGCTAGCTCTGAGCCTCAGTGTTTTCCTCTTCAAGTGGGGATAGCAGGATGGATGCCACGTGTCATCATGAACTAGATCCTGGACTAAGTGCCTTACACTGCAATTTTATGAAATTCTTAAAATAGCCCTATGAACTATATTCTGTTAATCTCCATATTTTACATATGAGAAACCTGGGTACAGAAGGGTTAGGAACCTGGCCCAAGAGTGGTAGAGCTTTGAGTGGGACCTAGGCCTGCCAGAGAGCAGAGGCCACATTCCTCCGTTATGCAGTCTCAAGCTTATGTCATATACCCTGACATGTTCAGATCCTTGGTACATGGGGTAGAAGCAAAGAGTAGCTGTTATTATTATTATTCTTTAATTCAGGTCTTTCTCCACCAGATATAATAGTTGTTCAGTAGAAGCTTTATTGTATTTAATTGACTGTGGATTTTGTGTATGGGAAGGTGGGTAACGACTGTCTGTAAAGGGAAATGCTTAGGAGGAAATCTTAAAATGGGAGAAGTTCTGAAAATGTCAAACAGCAGCCAGAGAAGCAAATCAGTTCATGAGGTTCTGTATTGGTAAGTTGGAAAGAAGCAGAGAAAAAAAAAAAAAAGATCAAAGAGTACAGTCTGGTGGTAGACAGCATTCTGTTAGCAAAAGAAATAGAGATGATGAGTTACTCAAATATTCAATTATGTGGCCTTCGCTTATAGTATTGATGAGCACCTAGGCAGGTGTGCAGCCTTTAAAATTTAAAAATCAATTTGTCCTTCTGTTTACTTCCGTGCAAAGTTGGTAATGGTTGGGAAATTCCATTTTGCCTGATGACGTTTTGAGTGAATTAAGTTAAGTTGTCTTGAAAAATAGCTGAACCAGAAACTCAACCACTCTTTCTCTTTGGAAAAAGGGCTTTCCCCCAGGGGAGAGTGTGGTTGTCTCAGAGGAATCTGAGATTGTTGACTCCAGAAACTTCCTCCCTTCCCACCCTTTCCCCAGTGTTTCGCCAACAGGAAAGGATGCTATTAAAAGTATGTGATAAAGCTGTACACTGAGGCTTGGCTGCCAGCATTTTTATCTTTATGGTTCTCTTGAGTTTGCGGAGAAATAATTTAATGTAGCAAATGTAAGTTGGCAGTAACCTTTTCCATTTTGCTAATAGTCACTGCTTTGTTTTCCCTTGGATTTTATTTATTTCTCTCTTCTTTTGGGTATTGCTCTGTCATAGGCTGCATAAGTATTGTATCTCCAATGGGGCCAGAAAACCAGATTGGGATGCTACGTAGCCAAGAGCATTCTGCTGCTGTGTCCAGTTACACTGTGAGACAAACTGGAGAAAATGCTCCTGCCACTACTGTTCAGAACGATGTCCCAGCTGTGCTCAAGCAAAGGATGCCAGGCAGTCTCCCTCCCCAGTAGGGATTGCTGAAAGTCTGCCTCCCTAGTATAGTCTCTCTGTTCCTTCTTTCTTCATCCATGATGCGCACAGGGGCTCGTGATTGCCTTGCTGTTGGAAACCTGGGAAAGATATTGTTTTGGGAGATTCTACTTTGAGATGATATTATACTTATCAGTAAAGTGGGAAACTACCAGAATGTCAGAAAGGCTATTCAAAACTTTTTAGGAAATCTTTAAAGATCATCATCCATTCCAATTAGTCAGTATGTCAGTCTTCTGGAGTGTTCTGTGATGACACAATTTGGGAGTGGAGTGACTCTTTCCAAGTCTAGGATTGATATTATTTATTTGCAAAGATTTATTAAAATGAAAAAGTTTAAATAGCCTGTTCTGTAAGGAAAGTGAATATTAATGACAGTTTAATTTGGTTCAAACAATAAATAATGGTATCTCATAATTTTCATTTACTATTCTTTTCCCCATTTCAAGATCTTTCTTATTGTGTAGTTTCAATAAAATGCTTAGAGATACATTTTACTTTATTGCTGACAGGATATATTTCAAGAGACTTTCTTCCCCTTCTTTGTCTGATCTATCTGCCAAATATCTTGACAGCGTATCTCCCATAACCTATCTGATCTTCCTGTGGCTGTGGGAGAGGCATATCTTTGAAAGTAGAATTTTGAGTCAAGAAATCTGGAAGTTAGGGAGGGATGGCCAGGCTCCATGACTCCTGGTTGATTTCAGCTTGAAGCCATGTGCTGCCTTTTCCTGGGTCCTCGATCTACTGCTGAGCATATCCTTTTCTTTTCCAACATGCATTGTGCCTCTTGGTGTAGGCAGTATTTATTATTAAACTCTGATGTAAGCATGTGGCCTCTTGGTGCCTTAGCGTCATAAATCTAAAATAGAGCTGGAAGGTATTTGCTCGACTTAAGGTTAAGTCGAGGATTAAGTGATACCATACAAAGAAGTCTTTTAAGAATTATTAAGCAGAGGTCCAGGAACGCAGTTCAGTGCAAGGTTGGGGTGATCCCCAATATAGTACTTGCCCCCTGCAAAAAAAAAAATTAAAATGACATTCAAGTTATTATAAACTTTATTACTGAATTCTATTTTGTGATCTCAAAAAATTTGATTCCTTTTAGCTCTATTAACTACAGCATCTTGCTTAGTCATCTTCTTTTTAGAAAAGTTAAATGCTTGTCCAGTATCACAGAGCAGGTTAGGAAGGAAGAGTAGGATGGAAGCCCAGATCTCCTGACACACACCAGCAGAATGCTCAGGTGAGAATTCTGCTTTGCTTTACCATTCACATCTTCTTTTCAGGCTATGAGATAACTGTCTCTCCTTTCTTGGATTAAAATGGTACCTTAGTATAGTAGAGTATAGTAGGATAGTTTAGTCAGCTTTTTCACTGCTGTGACTGAAAAGACCCAACCAGAACAACTGTAGAGGAGAAGTTTTTTGGGGGGCTCATGGTTCCAGAGGTCTCAATCCATAGACAGCAGACTCCATTCCTGGGGCAGGGGGAGAGGGGAGAGAGGGGGGAAGAGAGGGGGGGAGAGGGGGGAAGAGAGGGGAGAGAGGGGAGAGAGAGAGGAGAGAGGGGAGAGAGGGGAGAGAGGGGAGAGAGGGGAGAGAGGAGAGAGGGGAGAAGAGGAGAGAGGAGGAGAGAGGGGAGAGAGGGGAGAGAGGGGAGAGATATTCCACTTGCCAGATAAAAATATATACCCCATAGCCACGTCCCCAGTGAACCACTCCCTCCAGCCACACCTGCCTCAGATGCCACTCAGTTAATCCCACCAGGGATCAATCTACTGATTAGGTTAAGGCTGTAACCCAATCATTTCTCCTCTAAACTTTCTTGCATTGTCTCACACATGGGCTTTTAGGGGGACACCTCACATCAAAACCATAACATAGGAACAAAGATACTGCATCCTTTGATGCTTTTCAACTCTCATGTACTGTTGCCCTGTGTCATCTCCATGTGCTGAGCTGGCACAAATGTGTGAAGACAAATATGACCAGGTTCCTGCCTCTGGGGGTTGACCCTCTAGTGGAAGGAGGCAGATGAGCAGACAGATGTTCTTGGGTCTGGCTCTGCTACATGGTGAACAGGGTCAGTATGGGCAATTTGTGTGACTCTCTGCTTAGTGAGGTCCTGGACTGGAGGTATAGAATGTTCATAAATGCTGGGGCCTCTTCTAATTTGTCACATCTGTGAGTCTAGGAAAATCCAAATCTGTGTGCCCATAGGCTGCACTGAAATTAAGAAAAGCTATTAATCTGATGGTATTTTTTTTAGTCATTATTATGATAAATTTCACAGGTCCAGTACAGTGTCTAGCAATCAAGAGTAGTGTTGTCTTGTTTGGTTGTGTCTTGCCTTGCCTAGTCCTGTGTTGGAACATAGGTGGTGATACCTGCTCAGCTGGCCAAATAGTCTGGTTTGCAAAGATAGTAGAAACTGACACCTGATGATGGTTTAATACAGGGTATAAAAATCAGTCCTAGCTTTGACCCTACTATCTGCAGTTCTGCAGCAGCTTTCCAATAGGGACCTATGTAATTAGGTCATCTAATAATAATTAGATCACATAATTAGGTCCTAAAAAGGACCATAGATTAATAGAAGCTAACAATTACTTAGAGTTTACCTATGTGCTAGGTTATAAGTGCTTTCCAGATAAAAACTAATTCAATCCATACAACATTTTGCAAAAGGTGTTATTATCATTTGTATTTTCAGATAAGGCAAGTGAAGTACAGGAAATGAAATGAAACTTGCTTAAGATCTCAGTCATCAAGACGTGAGACAGGATTCAAACTAAAGACAGCTGCCTTCTGAGAGGCTGGACCATTTCCTAAGTGAGAGCTGCTCATGCCCAGCTCATGTTGGACAAACTGGTCTCTGTCATGAGACCACAGACCCAACTTACTTTCAGTGAGTTGGCCTGACCTTGGTCCGCTCCTCAAGTGTATGGCTGGATTCTGTGACTCAGGTGACTCATGGGCCCCTGAAAAGTGAGTGCAAATAGTTTTTATGTGCTTTGGTGTGTTGTTCTGCCAGTCAAGGTAGGACACATGATGGCTTCCAGCACATGATCAGAGGGGCCCCTCCCTGTGACTGGAAGGATCCTGGCTGTGCAGGTCCTTTTCAATATGACATCTGAATATTCTGGGATTGGAAGTGAGGGCAGAATTACCCCCTGAGCCTTGAGTGGCTGTGGGAACTTAGAAGAACCAGACTTTGAAATGTTCCTCTGTCCCTTGGAGATTTGTTGCCAAGGTGCGATTGGACAATGCCTTTTTCTTTCCTTGAAGCTTTCATTTTTTCCATCATTTTTAACCCTTCAAAATTTTCGAGCATCAAGATTTTGAATTCTGTTTTTCTTTTGTTTTACTTCTTGTTCTTGTGCAGAAATCAGATGTCCATAAGCTTTTCATTACTCATCCAATCCATGAATTCAGGTTCCCATTTAAGTTTTATGAATGTTTTCTTTGTTAAGATGAGTCCTTTCAAAACCTTGTAAAGAATGTTTTACTGTATACTAACATAAGAATGGAGTGTTAAAACTAGAAAATTGAACAGGAAACATGCGTGCATGCACACCACACACACACACACACGCACACACACACACACACATTTCCCCAGAGGTAGTTTAGCTTCAGATCACAGAAACTGAGTGCATCTGGAAGGGAAGGAAATGTTTTAAATATTATCACTTTAATTGCTTTGATACTTTGTATTACCTATATTCTGCCTTCGTCTTTATTTATTGTAGATTACTAGGTAGGTCTTTTCAGGACTGAAAATGAATGACCCATATTACTCTGCTCCAAATATTAACGAGATGATTCTACTATGAAGTATTTTAGTGACACTTGTGGTTTAAATGTGTAACTAGCCTGTCTCTTGCTATAATTTGTAAAACATTACCATCTATCTCATGCTACGACAAACTTCTTTTTTTCAATCCTGGGGATGAAGACCAGGGCCTTGGGCATGCTAGGCAAGCTCTCTACCCCTGAGCCACACCCCCAGCCCTTGCAGCACACTTTCCCTATAATTTTGTGTGATCTCCTTTATGATGGTCTGTGCATTGCCTCTAGGCTTGGTTTCAAAACCCAGTTCTGTCACTGACAATTGCGTGACTTTAGGCAAGTCGACTTCCTCTCTGAGTCCTCTTTTCCTTCTGAACAGGGAAGGTGACATTTACACGTTGCCCACAGGTTTGTGCTGAGCCAGAGCGAGCTGACTTTTGTACTTACCCCGCTTCTCAAAGTCAGCCTTCGATAAACGGTGCTGTTATTGTTTGCTACCATCACCAGCATTAATGAGTGCCTGTAATGTGGGAGGCACAGTCCTGGCCCATAATACACACCCAACGTATGTTTTATTGGATTTGATCGTACATCGTTTTTGTGACGGCATCAGAAGTTGCCAGCAGTAGCTTTTTATTTATTTGATGAACAAGGAGGAAATTGTTGAGTGGAACAAATGATGGCTCTACCTCTAAGTCAACAGATTTCATAGTGAGGTGGTCCTGAAAGCCAGCAATGCAGTGTGACAAGCCTGGTGGAGGAAGAAAAATAACCTTGAAGCTGTTTAAAGGAGCAGCAGTTGCCTAGCCCCTGCAATTGCTGAAAATCTTACTTTTCTCCCTTGAATGGGGAGAACAGAGAGGGGCAGAAAGGTTACTGACCGTGTTCATTAATTTTCTTTCAAGAACTGCCACATGTCACCAGATTGCCCCCCGGCACCAGTGCTGTTTGGCTGTCTTCTCTTTGCCCAGGAGAAGCCAAAATGTTAAATTGGTGGAGCTTACAAGATCTGACAGAGAAATTCTTCACGTCTGGCCTAGATGTCTAAGTAAATTTGGTGTACTCCTTGTGGTCTGGGGCAAATGCTGGAAGCTATTAGAAATCTGAACAAAACCCTCCATTCAAAGACTGCTTGTTTCCTGCTGGGGTAATCCAAGTATCAGACATTAAGAAATATGGGCAAAGAGATTGTGGCTGCTCGATGCAGAAGCCACCAAGGTGTCCACACCGTCTCCCCCAGAGTGTTACTTCCATTTGATCATCTTGAGTAAGTGGTTTCTTTTGAAAACACGAGCAATGCTTTTCCTGCATCAAGTGCAGAAGAGAATTGCTTAAATTTCCTCTTGTCATTCAAATTTAGGAGAGGGGAGCTTTCTTCTTTTCTTGAAGTTCTAGGGAACTTTTTGGTTTGTTTTCTTCTCCTTTTCTTATGGATTTTCTTCTGAAATCAAAAGTACCTTTCATTAGTTATGGCTGTGGGGTCTACTGTTTTAAACTAGGCCAGCTCAGTGACTGCAAACTATTTTATTAAGAAGGTTTTATAGAGAAGCAATGGTTTATCTCATGAAATATCTGAGTTTGTCATAAACTGTTTCCTTTCTGTATGGAAATTTATTTCCTGTGAAATTCCAGGTGTTCTTTTACATAGACTTGAAAGGAATAGATTTGATAGTCAGATCAGGTTTTTTTTTTTTTTTCCTCTTTAAGAAGAATATTTTCTTGTGGTAGATTAATTGAGGATGAAATCAGGTAACCTAGGTGAAATCACTTGGTGTGCACAGTGAGGTCCATGATTTTAATTAATTTTCATTATGCAATTGCAGACCATGAAGTAGTAGCTGGTATGTAAACTGCTCTGCTTCTGCACTATTTTCCTGCATGGGAACAATTTTCTCAGGTAATCTCAGTCTGTAAATTTCTGGAGAATTAGGGACAAAGCTTCATTCATCATAGCATTCATAGCACCACATCAGACACACAATTGATACTTAAAAAAAAATGAATGAATACAGTATTTTTATAAAACTTGAATGTTAGACCAGGTGGTTTCCCAATATAAAGGATTGGAGGAGGGTTTTTGCTAGACTTCCTCCTGTCTCCTACCTCTTTCTGAGCTTCAGCCCTGCTTTCTTTCCTTTGCTATGAGATGGTGTGTGTAGCGAGTCCAGTTTTCATTCATCATGGAGGAACTCAGCTACGGAATTGTCCCAGTCGGGTTCTTTTCCCCACAGAATCTGGATGAGATGCAAAGTACATGAAAAGATAATGCCGAATGGGAGAAATCAACCTACTTGGATGGCTTTTCAGTTCTAACTGCATGATAGCTGCTCCTCCCTTGTCGGCAGACAGCAGGCCTGGGTTATGTCAGGGGCAAGGTGGTGGCTCCCTTTCAGAGAGTATTTTTTTTTTTTTTTTTTTTTTTTTTTGGTCTTTTCCTCTAAGTTGTGCTGACCTCTTAGGAGAAAATACTCCCCATCTAATAAAAGTCAGAGCAAATTTATGGACCCGCTCCTGACCACTTGTCCTTTATGCTTTAACAGAAAAAAATAAATCCAGAAGAAGATTCATAGGTTACTGTTGGACCTTGTAAATGGTGAGCAGGGGCCAAACAGTCCACCCTTCTCGGTGTGCTTATCTCTTCCTAACTTCAGCGAGTTGGGGGTATTGAAGGTTGTGGAGTGAAGGGCGCTGCAGAGAAGGTTAGTGTAGCTAGTTCTCTTCAGAGAAGTAGGCTGTTGCTCTCCCTGCCTGCGGGGCTTGGGTGTGGGCCCTCTTTGGCACCCAGGTGGGGCTGAGGTGAGGCTGCTAATGAAAAAGTGACTGTTCCTGATAAATCATGTTAAGCTCTTCAAAAAGGAGGACAGTCTAATTAAAGGCCCAGAAACTTTAGTGCAGTCTTTTGCTGCCAATGCTGTGACAATTGCCCATTCTATCCGTCTCTATAGTCTGTCTGTCATTTAATCATTCGTTCAACAAGTATTTAGTGAATATCCATTCTGTGTTCTTTCTGTTTACTGTGTACTTCAGGGATTACTTAAAACAACTCCTAAATGAGTATGTGATGACTCAGGCATGAGTCTGGTCCTCACGGATATTGTCACCTAGTAAGAAGTAAATGTGAGGCAATGGCTGGTCCATGGGATATAGCAGCATGCAGAGCCAAGGGCTTTGGAGTTTGGTAAACTTGGACTCAAATTCAGCCTCTACCACTTATTAGCTCTTCTGGCTTTGGGCAAGTTACTTAATCTTTTTTCTAAATCTTTAAATTGTAATTAATACATACCTTCCTGCTAGGATTGCTTTAGGATTTGAAATAAGCTGTGAGAAGGGCCAGGCACAGAGTCTGCTCTTGATGAAGGACAGCTCTTATTGTTTTATTATTACTGGTGAGGTACAGATAAACTCTGTTCAGGTATGGAAGAGGTCACCACTCACTGGACCAAGAGGACCAGAGTGAGGGCATCGGGATTTGATGTCTTTATGGGGCGCAACTTAAGAACAGACCGATCACCACTGAGAAGTCCAAATTTGAGAGTCTTTATTAAACCGGCCGGCCGATTGTCTCACACAATGCCCCCAAAAATGGCTTTTGGGAGAACAGCCCCGACCATAGGGTTGTAGGGGTTCTTATACCAAAAATCACATCAATCATAAGTGTCTGTTGCTATGATTCGAAATTATAAACTAACATCATGAGATCATCGACAGAGGGAGAAGTGGGTCAAAATGACCCTTACCTAGGTACAAACTAAAGAATGGTTACTAACATCTACACAATCACTGTTCACATGGTACATTGTTTTGGAGCAATAGGAATCAAAAGAGAGCAATTTTTCATTACATAAGAATTGTCATTTTGTATTGCTGAACATGCTAAGTAACTGATGATGGGTACAGAGGTGGGGTGTTCCCATGGGAGAAGCTTATTTCCTACATAACATGGAGTCCCAGAGCAAAATGGAGTCTGTTTAGTCATTTCCCTTAGAGTCTGGCCTATAACATTCTCATGGAGCCAGATCTGTCAGCCCATCACAATGTGGGACACACATCTGCACTGCAGTAAGTAGGATTTGGAAATGTGATGAGAGAAAACAGAAGAAAAAGAATTGTGTGCAAGACATTTTTTTACACCTTTTTGTTTGCTTTTAGAAGGTAGACATTCATTTTGCACCATTTAAATTTGCAATGTATGAATCGAGTCAGGAGGTTACTGAAGCCTTAGCTTGAGTCCCAATGTTAATAACTAAATTTTTCTTCTAGTTTTCTTTCATCATATCCAACCACCCTCTTGAAATAGCATCTATGGCGTGATCATGAAGGCCCATGACCTGGCTGTGTTGATGTCTCTGTGTAATGTGGGGGTGCCTCTGAGATTCCTCAATATGTTCAGAGGTGTTTTAGAGGCAGTATTCAGATCTACCATCTCAATTGTTTCTCAAAATGGTGAAAATTCAGAGATGTTAGAGCATGGTGTCCCTATGTGCCATTGCAAGTCCCGACAATGACAGCTGTGGTTCTTACCAATTATTTGTAACTCCTTATAATCCAAAATTTTAATTTGTTGAAGACCCCTCCTCAGCACACACCTGAGCTTTGGGGTGTTGGATGGTTAAGGATTTCAACCTATATCTGCTTTGGTTATCCTCTTGCTGCTTTTTCTTCCAGGTGGAAGACCACAACTGTGGAGGACCTCATTCCAGTATTCTAGAACACTTGTAGAGGAGTGCTGTTCACAGATTTTTCACCTGGAGGCATAAAGAGTGACCAGGAAAAAAAGCTTGCACTGGACAGAGTGTTCTTCTTGGCAGGGAAAGAGCTACTTAAGTAACCCCAGATAGGCATCCTAACTCTTACTTTCTAAATGGTGAATGCTTGGCTGACATTTTATAAAGCTAATTTGTTATAGTTGTGTCACATAATTATACACTCTGTACATAATGCTTTTGAAATTATTATTTACTGCATAAATATTACAACAGACACTGAACTCAAAACACAAGGGAAAATGTGTGCGGGCTACCATTTGTAATATATTTTTGAGTTCATTAGTAGCCCCTGTCCATGAATTTCTGACTTTCACCCACAGAAATCATACTGAAGATACCATTGTTGTTCTGTTTTCTCTGGCACCCTGTTCCATGTACCCCATGATATTAGTCACATAGGCCCTAAAAATAGATGACATCCGAATGTGAACATTTAGAGAATCTGTGATTTGAACTCTGAGCATCTGGAGAAAGCTCCCACCCCCACACCACCCAGATCCATTCTTTTCTCTTTGTGTTGAGAGTAGGAATTGCAGAAGCTGGCAAGAGTACCCAGGGTTTGTTGTCCGAGGCTGTCTCATTATTTTCACCAGATGTCTAGAGACCATTGTCTATCAGAGTGAAACTTCTTTTATCTTCAAAGAAGAAAATGTAGAAGGAAATACTTGATGGGCCCTGAGATGTGTAGGAGAAAGGTTGCTGCGTTACTAGCTTCAGCAGAGGAAGTTAGGGGAGGTAAATGTAGAACACCCAGCACCTTGGTTTGTGCTGTAATGCTTTTTTAAAAAAATTTGTCCTTTTTAGGTATACATGACAGTAGAGTGTATTTTGACACATTCAACATACATGGAGTATAACTTATTCTAATTAGGATTCTATTCTTGAGGTTGTTCACTATGTGGAGTTTCACTGGTCAAGTAGTCATATATGAACATAGGAAAGTTATCTGATTCATTCTACGGTCTTTCTGTTCCCATCTACCTTCCCTTCCCTTTCCTTTGTCTAATCCAATGAACATTGTGTGTTTGCACCCGCATATCAGAGAGAACAGTCAACCTTTGGTTTACCACGATCGTCTCCAGTTCCATCCATTTACCAGCAAATGCCATAATTTCGTTCTTTTTTATGGATGAGTAATATTCCATAGTGTTTATATACCACATTTTCTTTATCCGTTCATCTGCTGAAGGGCACCTAGGTTGGTTCCATAGCTTAGCTATTGTGAATTGGACTGCTATAAACACTGATGTGGCTGCATCACTGTAGTATGCTGATTTTAAAAGTTCTTTGGGTATACATTGAAGAGTAGGATAACTGGGTCAAATTATGGTTCCATCCCCAGCTTTCTGAGGAATCTCTGTACTGTTTTCCAGAGTGGTTGCCCCAGTTTGTACTCCACCAGCAATGCATGAGTGTACCTTTTCCCATTCTGCTGGAATGCTTCTGATTTGGTTGAATGTGTCCAGTGCTGGAGGTGTTCTATTAGTTTCCTTCTTGGTCTCTGTCTCTGTCATTCTCGTTAAGGATGAGAAATATCTCTTTTCAGACTATGGAGGAGAGTTATTAGGTTAGCTAGATGATAACTTGAAGTTTTTCAGAAGTTCCCAAAGTTGGTGCCGTGCATGTGACATTTTCTGAAAAGTATGGAAGAAGCTGGAAACACAGCTAAGAGTGAGAGGCAGGCTTTGAAGTTGAAAAGCAAGGGTTCAAGTCTCTGCTCTGGTGTTAGTTTGGAGACCTTGGGCAAGGTATTTAATGTTTCTGAATCTATAAGGAAGATACTACAGTGTCCACCTCACAGGGTTGGGGTGAGGATTGAACTGGGTAATGTAAATAACACACTTATCACAGTGCCTGGTGTAAATAGTAACCACTCAGTAAATGTGAAGCATGATCATTGCAATTTCCTGCTTCACATTCTAATTTTATGGCTTTCCAAATTGGTATTCCTGCATGAAGATAGCAGTGAGATCTGTAAAATATTTTCAATATTTCAAAATCTAAGAGAACTGGACAGTTTTGGTCATTGTAATAAGTGCACAGCAGTCTTTGAAACCAGGTACCCAGAGGGGAAGATTAATAGAAAGGGCCCTTGGTATTGAAAAATCTGAGGCTTAAAGCTGAGGAAGTTAGCAATTTCTTTAGTGAAAGCTTGTGGGCTTCTGGTAATAATGGGAGGAAATAGAGGGAGGTTAGGAGCAGAGGATTTGATTGATTGCTACAAGCCATCTTTCCCCTGTGGACCATCAGAAGTTGATACACTCTGGAGTCCCCCGTTTGTGCAGTTGCGTTTACTGGATTGTAGAGCATGCTTCCACTGCCAAGTGCCTTGGAAACTGTGAGAAAAACTGGAAACCTGGAGCAGCGAGAACACTGCTAGGCAATTGGAAACCGGTTTCTCTACCCAACTTTGCTGAGCCTTCGCTCTAGGCAACCAGACAGGCTCCAGGAGACATTTGTCTTTACAGTGCCTTTTTTTTTTTTTTATCTATAATTTAAACTGACATCATTTGATTTTGACATCACATCAAGGTCTCTGTAGACTTAACATTATGCTCATTTTCCCAGGCTCATCCTCACTGGAGATTGATGGGTTTACCTGAGTGTAGGAGCTGGTTGGAATGGAAACCATCCAGAAAATGATTAGGAAGCTTGAAGCTTTCTGAAACTGGGCAGAGTGTGTATTAAGTCATTATTGTTTTAATGAAACTCATTTCACCTAGGGTCTCTTAACCATTTGTTTTCTAGTTTTCATATTGAGTCACTAATTTACACTAATGAGACGCTGTCAAGATTAAGCACCAGTCTTATCCCGTGTTTGCCAAAGCATAAGATCCAACTGGAATTGTGGCTTAGCAAAGTGCTCTATATTAAACTTGGTGGAGAAATAGAAACAAACAAACTGCCTGATTTCAACAGAAACTGTCAACGTAAACATCTGCAAGGGAATTCATAGTAAATAATGTTTCACATTACATACCAGGGTGGTCTGTAGTCAGGCCATCAGCAAACAGTTCTGTATCACCCTTCCCTGGTCCATTTGTGTACTTACGTGTCAGACGTGCAATCTGTACACAACCTCTTATGAAGATCTTCCTGTGGATTATCCACTATGAAAATTTTTTCTTCGAAATCAGCAAGGCATACTAGAAATAAGATGGGTGTTAGAGTTGCTCAGATCTAGGTCTAAGTCCTTACTCCTGTTCTCTCCATTGCTGGGCAGGCAAGGAACTCCTTCACTTCTTTTTGCCTCAGTTTCCTCACCTGCAACATGCAGATGCAAATATTTATTGGGCAGTGGTATGCAGAGGGTTAGTAGAGAAAGTGTGAATGGCTAACGCAGGATCTGGCACACAGTTGGTGTTCACTGAAGGGCAGATTTGAAAACATGCACACCACCCACTTGAATTCCTCTCAGAGTTGTCCAAGGCCACCCGGCCTTTCTTGGCCTTCCCAACCATTATCAGTTAGTGTGTGTTCTGATTTTATCACTGACTGAGAGCAGGGACATGCTCAGGAAGGCAAGCCTGCTGCAAGAGAACTCATCTATCTTGCTGCAGGATCAAATACTAATAGTTTTTGGATTGTCCGGTATTTATCTTTCTCTTCTTTCCTTCATCAGTGGTGCTAATAGAGACATAATTATCTTTCATTGGTTAATTGGAATCTCTTAGTTCCTTCCAATCCCTCAGTAGCAAGGAGATGTTGTGTTTTTATGATCTTGTTTGGTTCCCCAAACCTAGAGAAAGACAATCTGAGAGGTTATTCACCTTCTCAAGATGTAGTTTTTGGAGACGGAATTACTAGAGAGGCTCCCCTCTATATTCATCTCTCACTCCAAATGGAAGAGGTGTTAAGGGATGGGAGAGATGTTCCTGAGCTGCCTTCACCTTGGGCTGCTGCCTGGAGACTTTGACTGTCTACTCCTAGCTTTGTCCTGGGACTCAGGGCTGAGAGCCCACGTGAGCAATTCTTCCAGGGCCGTGTGGGGTTTCTGTTCCAAAGAGTGTTGTAAACCGTGGAGGAAAGTTTTATTTTTTGGTCTGGAGAGCTTTCCCTTTTTAGTGTGTCCTCCACTCTCAATTCTCCAACCCACAAACAAAACAAAACTGACAAACAAACAAAAACTTGTACTGAAGCAAAATCCAGGAGTGAGCAGGCGAGCTGCAGTCTTATCCCAGCAAGGTGGCCGTGTTGCCATCTTTTAGCAGGATAATTCCAATTTTAGACTGATTCATGCAAGCCTTCCAGTTCCTTTAACAGACACAAAAGTAAAAGAAAATAATCACCCCAAACTCCCAGAATTGGTTCACAAAAAATACTCTGTATCTATGGAAAAGTCATTACTCTGTTTAGAAGGATGCTTGAAATAGCAGAAGATTTTTATTATGTCTTTTCCTAAATAATACATTATTCAAGAAAGAGTAAGTTTACAAAATCTTTAAAAAAAAAAAAAACCCTGCTAATGGCAATATTAAAAATGTGTGCAAATTTTAATTTTAATAAAGAATGGTATTGCCAGACTTAAATTTTAAAACCATTACAGTGCTTTTGATTTTTTTTTCTCTCTTTCAAGGGCTCATATTCTGGAATGTGTTTATAGATTTTGACCTCAGGTGTTTTTCTAGACTCAGAAATTTGAAAATGGCCAGACGCAGTGGTGCATGCCTGTAATCCCAGCAGCTTGGGAGTCAGGAGGATTTTGAATTCAAAACCAGCCTCAGGAATGGTAAGGTGCTAAGCAACTCAGTGAGATCCTGTCTCTAAATAAAATACAGAATAGGACTGGGGATGTGGCTCAGTGGTTGAGTGCCCCTGAGTTCAATCCTTAGTATCCTCTTCCCACTACCACCCCCAAAAAAGGAATTGGAAAAATGTCGTGCTGGGGTAGCCAATGGTGAGTGAGTGCTGGTAGCTGTTGTGAATTGGGTCTGGGACTGATGTGTTATCAGCCAGTACTGTCCTTTGGGAGATCCATGATTCTAAGGCCACAGTTTCCTGGTTTATGTCAAAATATAAAAAAAATGGACAAGAACCAGATAGTTATTACTGAGATATATTCATGAATTCATGAATGAAAAAGAAATCTGAAGAAAAGGAAATGAAGGTGAGAAATTGCATTTCCCCTAATTACCTCTTTCTTGTTTTAGAACTCTTTTGTTTTGGCTTATTTTCAAAGTGTGGTAAGTTTCTCTGTTGTTCAAACTTGCCAAATTCTCCATTTAAGATCCACTTAAAACATTCATTTTCCTTCTTCTTTTTTAAGGGATTGCTTCTTTTGGCCTCCTAAAGGTGGTGGAGAGCTGTAATTGGTGAGGATGTTCGGATGTTTTTTGGCAGTACTCTGCAGGACAGGATAGATGGACGGTAGCTTCTGCTAGTGAGCAGGGTCTCACAGCTGCGTGTTACCCTTCTACCCAATGCAGCTATATGCTCTTCTCACTTCAGATGGATAGATTCTAGAAAAGGACTCTCACTGTCGAGTAATCAGAACTTTTACTTCTGATAAGCAGTCCTTATTAAGGTAGGAAGTGTTTCTTCCAATTGCCACACGTTGACTCCTTAGTCAAACTTGTTGAGCAAATGAATCATGAATGAGGAGGGTCCCAAGGCTGCTTCCCATTTCTTCTTAGGGTGGCGAAGGACCTCTTGACATTTTCAGAAGATTCTAAACGTATCGTTGAAGTTTCCTTCTCCAGTAAACTGCACCAATTACTCCATACTCATGTTTTCTCCTTCTTGCCCTTCGCTGGACAAGTTCCTCTTTGTCAAATGCTTTTCTTATAAGTCTGTAAAAACTTTAATGAAATGTCCCAGATATTGTTGATGAGCATGGAGTATGGTAGAGCATTTCTCTTATAGTCTAGATGCTGCTATTACCCTATTCATGTAACCAGTTTTTCCTCAACCTTTGGGACCACCATGCTTAGATGGGTGGACAGAGGAGTGGCAGCAAGGACAACCTGAATCAGCTATCTCTGTTTGAGCTCAGGCTTAGCACTTATGAAATGTTAGACCCCGGGCAAGTTGCTTAACCTCTCTGTGCCTCAGTAGCCTCAACTGTAAGTTGGGGATAGTACTTAGTTATAGGTTATTGTAAAGAGGGAGTTAGTTTATGCTAAGTGTTTACAACATTGCTTGGAATGAAATCACTCAGTGTCACGATTATTGCACTTACAATGAAAAGCATCCATGTCTTACTATGTAAAGCCGTTACCTTTTTCATTGGGGTTTTACAAGCCTTTGTTTAAATGCTAGCTCTGCCCTTAGGTGTTCTTGGGTGAGTTACTTCACCTTCATAAGTATCTGTTTCCTCATCTGCAGAAAGTTGCATCAAAGAATAACATAGTTTGAATTTTGGAGTCCTCATTAAGGTTCTCCAGGGCAGTAGCCAGGGTTTACACTTCTTTGCTCTTGTTTCTGTTTTTGTAACTCAGCCTAGTGCCCTGTGTACAATCACCACTTAATTAAAAGTGTAAATATTTAAATTGAGTTTTCCCTTTGGGTCTCAGCTTCTGGTGGAGAAATGAAATTCTTCTGTGTTAGATAAAACTGTGTGCTCACAAGTTTCTGGGGGTATTTTGCTTGGTTGTTCTGGAGAATATATTACTAGCCACTGGGCACTGTCTACATTATTTGGCCTCCAGATGAATGGGCTTGCTTGATCACTTCCTTCCTCATTAATTGCTTTCTAGAATTTCCAGGGAGTATTGAGACTGGTGGCTACACTGTCCACTGGTCTTTCAAATGGTCTGCAAGGTGAGTAAGTAATGGGGGTGGGGTGAAAAGGTTATAGACAATATTCCCGGGACCTCGAGATTCATTTTTCTTATGTCATTAAAGCTTTAAGCAAGTGAGTTTAGACTATTTAAAAAATGGTTTATAGTTATTAATGTTTTCAAATCTTGGTTGGATTTTAAAGGCAGGTTAAACTGCTAAAGTGAATATAAATTAAAACCAGTTAAATGGAGGAGTCCCTAGTCCATTCTGTCTTTGCTGTACTTAGAATTCCATAAATTTTATGGGTTTCAAAATCCTTGCCTTGTTTTGAATGTTTCTCATAAGATGAAGTGAAGTGGCTTACACCTCGTGAGACATGGAACTGTTACCCAGGAATGCTGCTTGGCGCACATTTAAAAGAAAGCGCTGGTCTGTGGATTCATAAAAAAACGTGTGGGTGATTTTCCTGGGACATGTGCATTATTTTCACAGAAGAATTTCATTTTTCACTCCTTCCCACCCTGTACATCACTTGTACACGTTTGCAATTCATCAGTTGCAATTTCCAAACTTTGTTCCCCTTTCTCTCTCAAGCTATCTCCATCTGAGTACCTAAAGAGAAAGAGATTATATGGGGAGAAGGGAAATTTTCTTAAATGCCTGCTTTTCCTGTATGCACAGGGCATAGTGAATTTGAGAAATGGTTTGAATATTAGCCCAGATGACTCAGTGAAATTGTGAAACAAATTGGAAACTGTTGAGAGAGAGAGAGAGAGAGAGAGAGAGATATCGTGTTTATGTCAAGTCTTTCTCCCTCCTCCTCCTCCTCCTTCTTTTTTGTAGTCTAAAAGCTGTATTTTAGGTTGACTGTACAAAAATGAGATCATGCTGCATAGCCTCACCCTCTAAACCCAAAACATACCAAGTGGAAGACTGAAAAGCTCATCCAGGAAGAATCTCCTGCATTGCTTGTCTTTGTCATGGAGGTTGCCAGAAAAAAGTAAACAGCTAGCTTTGGCTTAGAAAGCAATGACTCTTTCCTGAAATGAAAGTCATATTTATTTTTGACTTCTGAAAAGATTCTTAGAAAATGAGGGCATGCAAGGATTAGTGCTGACTTTTCTATTTCAGATATCCAGCTTTCTGAGCAGGCCATTTCCCTTCAGATGCTTGATGTAGTGGAAAGAGCAGTGACCTCCAGTTTTGTTCTTATTCAGCCACCAAGACCCAAAGAGTTAATAGCTTTCCCCAAAGTCGAGAGAAAAATTCCTCTGGGTGGGAAGTGAAATTCTTCTGGATGGAAAGACACAGTGGTTAAAAACTAGCCCTTCAGCACCAGACTGATAAAGGTAACAGGATGTGGCTCTGCCACTCAAGGTGTTACAAGGGCAGATTGCTTAATCCAAGTCCCAGTTTCCTCATCTGTTTGATGGGGAGGGTAACAGAAATGTTCCAGGCGGTATGGCCAAGAAGCAATCGCATGACTTCTTAGTGTAGGCCAGAGGAGACCTCTGTATTTACTGTTTACAGTGAAACCTAGGGGATATTGACTTTCTTTCTTTTCTTTTTTCTTTCTTTTCTTTGGTACCAGGAATTGAACCCAAGGGCGCTTAACCACTGAACCACATCTGCAGCCCCTTTTATGTTTTTATTTTATTTTGAGAAAGGATCTTGCTAATTTGCTTAGGGTCTTGCTAAATTGCTGAGGCTGACTTTGAACTTGCAGTCCTCCTGCCTTGGCCTCCAGAGCTGCTGGGATTACAGGCGTGCACCACCACACCTAGCTGGGTATGTCAATTTTTTAGGGAAGAGTTAGGCATCTAATTTCAAGAGGAAAATCTGTCAGCTCCTACATTCAGAAGAAACAAATTATGAGACATTTTGCAGAGAAAGCAGTTAATGAATGAGTTGAGCCTATTGATGTACGCTGTCGAAGTCCCTCAATGGTCTGACGAATTCAATAACACCATGTCTAATGAAACAAAGACCTCCTTGTTGAAATGTGAGGATGAGACTTCGCAGGCTGCTTTTGGGAGAAGGTGGAGCTTTCCTTACCTCAAGCCTGGGTACTTACCACAGGATATCCCCTCCTGAGGTGAATAGTACTTCCAGAGCTTTCTTTTCAGAATTTCTCTGGCATCTTGCTCAATTTTATGTTTTTTCTCCTTTACATCTGCTTTGGTAACCATCAAGCCACCATCTGTGGGCAGATGATGTGGCCTCAGAGGCTTCAGAATGTCATCACTGTCTTTCTCTGACAGCATAAGAGCATAGCAGTGTCCACCTGTGGAGAACCAGAGAGATGAAGGGATTGCACAGGGCAAACGCTCTATTTCCAAGCGAACTTCCATGCCACCCTGCCTTTTCCTAACCCCTTCTTTCTCCTTTGTTTTGAAAGTGCATTGCCATTCCCTGGTCATGAGACCTGGTTGGAAGTGAACCTAACTGGTGCCTGTCCCGATGTCAGCCCTACAGCTTGTAACCAGCAGCCTCACGATTGGTTCTCTGGACATTTTCTCTGTCCCCCTTCTAATCTGTTCACATTCTAGTGAAGCGAATTTTTCTCCTTTAAAATCAGAAATCTGATCATGATCCTTTCTTGTTTAAACTTCTTTAATGGCTGCCATTTGCTCATCGGTGGAGGACTGAACTTTGCACGTGGGCTCTGTAGGTCTTTCCTCTGCTGAGTTTCGCTCCTCAGCCCTAGCCATTTTCCTCCTTAGTCCTTCCACTTTTACAGACCATCTGATGGTGGAGCCTCCTCGACCCGCATCCTTGCTCTGCCTGCTCTCATGGTCTCCGTTCTCCTTGTACTGCTATTAAGCACAATTTGTTACTGTGGAGGTATCACGTGCTATGTCTTGTCAGCCCCCCATGTCCCTGTTGTCTCCACAAGGGTGGAGACACGGTCAGTTGAGACATCACTGTACCTAAAGGTGGTCACAGTGTTGGTTTCTAACACTCATTTGTTGAATAACTTAATTAATAGGCTTGATAACAATGTATTATTGAAAGGGCAATTATTATTATTATTATTATTAATTATTATTTTGCAGTGCTGAGAATTGAACTGAAGGCTTTGCATATGCTAGGCAAGCACTCTGTCACTGAGTGACACTGTATCCCCAGCCACTGAAAAGTCAGTTTAATTTAAAATAAAATAAGCCAGCAGAGGAAGGAGAAATAGAAGCCACAGGACCTTGGGAATGAGTTAGGTCTTACGTTGAGCAGGAACACAAGCTTTGAGTAAAGTGTTATCTATTTTCCATTTCTTTAAAAAATTATATACATATAGTTATTTTTATATGTATAAATAAAATTACCTCCTGGTAATTAAAAAAGGCAATAAAAGGAACCCCAGAGTACTTTATTTTTTTGAGGTGCTGGGGATTGAACCTACAGCCTTGCCCATGCTAGGCATGTGCTCTACCATGGAGCCGAACCCCCAGTCCAGAGTATACAGTGAAAGGAAGCTTCTTAGTATACAGTGAAAGGAAGTTTATCTGGAGTGATGACTTTTCCCTGACACCAAAGTTGATCTGAGAATTATAAAATGAATTTATAAAGAAGAAAAAAGAAAAAAAATCCCTCTCTCTCTCCCAATATGTATGATGTTTTCTATTTTTGTTTTGCCAAAGGGACAGGGTTTGTGAGTGGGAATGAGTTGAGATAAGATGGAAATATAAACCTATGTATAATTTATGGAGAACTTCAGACAACTAGGGAGATAGTCTGTGGTCTGAAATGAGAAATGAGAGCTAAGGCCACAGACGTGGGGCCTGCCCCACTTTCTGGCACCTTTTCTCTGGTGTGTTCTGTGGGTCTTTAAGGTATTCTATGATAAAAGGGTTCTCTCGTTGGGTAAGTTTACAGTACCCTGCATATTCTGTTCAGACCTGCTCTCGAAGAAGTAGAATGCACATCAGCACATGAAGACCATGAGAAGTCTTAGAGTAGAGAGGAGCTGTTTAATCCCGTTTCTCAAGCTTTCTGTCCAAGAAAACATTATTTCAGAACTTCCCTTAGATCACACCTGGGAAAGTGTTCACAAATAGGTTGGGGAGAGAAAGAAGAACCAGCAGGAAGTAGAAAAAACTTTGTTTGTTTGTTTGTTTATTTATTTATTTATTTATCTTAGTAACGGGTGGGGGTGTCTATCAAGTAAGGGCTGGAGGGCATGCACCTCTTACCTTTAGGAAGATGGTGTGGACCATGCTTATTTGGTAGAGGGTGTGGTCATTAGGGGGACAGGTTGCTGGGTCTACCACATCTCAGCTAGGTGACAGAGAGGTCTGCTTTCTCATCTGTGAAGTGAGGGTAATGACAGTAATGACCACAGGGTTCTTCCTAGAGTGAAAGGCAAAGGTGCTTATGTAACACAGAGAACAGGGCCTGTTTCAAAGGAAGAGCTTAAATAAATGCTCGCTATGATAGGTAGTATTGCTGTGAAATGATGCCAAGAGATTAATAAGCATGGGAAGTTTAGAGTCCTTAGAACAAAATCTAGAATGTCTAATAGCCCAAATATTCTTCTCAAGATGCATCTTCCAGTGTGAGGCTGGGGATGGCACGTTTAGAAGCTGAAGGGGTGAAAGGTTTCCAGCTGGGGCAATCTCCAGGCTTCACAGGAGTGGCGAGGACCACAGCGTATGTTCCTTCAGCACTGCTGTGGAGGCCATGCTCGGCCTGTCAGGGACAGAATCGGCCTTGATGGCTGAACCCGAAGTCTTCCTTTATGCTCCCTTAAATTATTTCTTTAAAAGATACTTTGCCTGTAAAAGAATTGAAATCTGGTAAGCTTACTAATTTGAACTGTGTTTGAGGTAATGACTCTCTTGTTGATGATGCCAGGTTCTTTTTGGTTTTGAAGAAATGGAGTAGAGATAGGACATCTGGTATTCCAGTTGCTCCATAGATAAAGTTGCATATGCATCCATCCACCCATTTATCCATCAAACATGTTTTGATCACTTACCTCTGGCCAAGTACTACTAACCACTTCCAATTTTTAAAGCACCTTCACAAAGCCCCACAATGCTGTTTGGATATAGTACTATGAATTCTTTGTCTTTGAAAGTTACATGTGGAAATGAAGATTTTTCTATTTTAACTTTCTTATCCTCTTCATTGGCAAGTTCTGTGCACACTGTGACTTTGCAAGGGTAATACTGGAGATTAGATTAAGTTTAAGACTTACCCTTTCCATACACAAACAAAGGCTAATTAAAATGTAATAGTCAGTGATGCTGCTTGCTCTCATTCTACCTTCCCATCAGCAAAGCTGCTCCTGGACTCATCCCTGGGGCAATCTTTAACAATACTGCAGTGTGATAATAAATGAGTCTCTTCAAGCATTTTTCTTTTTGGTTCAGGTGGCCTCTGTGAAGTGTGTCCCATGGGGAAGTAATCTTCATAATGCAGATTTCTTTTAAAAAAATTTTTTTTAGCTGTAGATAAATATAATACCTATATTTTATTTTATTTTTTTTTTTATTTTTATGTGGTGCTGGGGATTGAACCCAGTGCCTCAGAGGTGCTAGGCAAGTGCCCTACCACTGAGCCACAACCCCAGCCCAATAATGCAAATGTCTTATAGATAAAACTTTGGACGACCCATTTTCAACCCTGGAATTCAGACTTTTACAATTACTATTAGCTAATAGGTATTTAAAATGCACAAATCTTGGAAGACAGTCAAATTGGCTGCAGGTTCCTAAGGCCCTGAATGTAATTGTATTGAATGAAAACTAGGGATGCCAGGACCAATCCTGTCAATCTTTTCAGGGTACTCTGCTCAGAATCGGAAAGAGGCTCTTTTTAAGTCGTGATCAATTATTGTTCTCTAATGTTAATCACAGTTAATGCAAATGGTCACCTCTTGTCCCTACCAGAATTATTTTGTGTATAGAGATTCTATGTATACATGGGGAAATTCCATTTTGTGCAAGCCATCTCTTTATTCATTCAACAGATGTTTCTCAAGTTAATTTTATCTGAAACACTAGCAGTACACAGGTGAATGCAGTGAGTGCCCTTAAGGAAATCTAAAACAGTGTAGGGGGTTTCAACTTGAGGGACAGATGCAATCAATTAATTAGTAATGACTGCCTGGGAAGATTGGGTTGGAAAGGATTCCAGGGCTTCCAGTGGGATGCAGAGATTGCTGAGTACCATCTTCCATGAAGGTAGGAGAGAGAATATGGCAGCTGTATAGCCTGTTCCTGGTTTTCAGGGAGACAGGCATGCTGTTGAAGCTTAGGACGGTGGGTAATGTAGTCGAGGGTCATACAAGATGCTCAGGGAACACTTGATTCTGCCTGTGGAGCAGAGAATGATGGACCTTGAGCTGAGACCTGAAGCATTAGAAGGAGTTCCCTGGGAAGTAGGAAAAGAGCAGGCAAGGGAAGTGAAGTTAGAACCCGGAGGCCAAGGACAGCAGTGGTGGGCCAGGAAGGAGAGCCAACTTTGCAAAGTTCAGGGCACACAGAGGCATTTGGATATTCAAGTTCTGAAGGTTACAACACAAACAATACTAATTTCTGTAAAACATTAGTGTGGGCATTAATGTGCTAGAGGGGCAACCCTTAAGAGTTCTGGCCTCTGGCCTATTCTGTCCAATCTTTAAGCCATGACTTGGGTAGACCAAGATGACATACATGGTGATCAGAGTAGAAGACACAGTGTTTGAAAGGTTGGCAAACCAGACTTAATTTGAAACCAGATGTTTCAGACGGCCTGAAGGATTCCAAATGGAGGATACTTACTAGGGAAGATTGTGACTTTCTGTACTTTGGTGCCCAACCAACCAATTGTACAAGAGTGGTATGAAAGAATGCTTGCCCTGGCAATAATATGTGTGAAAAGGGTCAGATTTTGGTTGCAGACTTTACCAATCCACAGTGTGTTGTGGCCACACAGAAGGATGGGCAGAGAGTCCAAAGGAGTCATGGAAATCCTGTCCACTTTTGTCATGGTCAGATCACTGAAATAATGAGGTAAACATTAGCTGGCATGTGTCCAGAGAAACATAGGTATCAAGGTATTTTGGTTAATGATTTTGGGGTTGCTAAGCCTGGAAAGAGAGAACATGAGAATTGTTTTCAAATATTTTGAAGATAGTCTAAATATCAGGTGTATGTTGTGTGAAGAAAAATGGGAACATCTTCTGAAAAGCAAATTTCAGCTCAGTTTGTGGGCGAAGTCTCCACTGATAAGGGCTTGTGCCATGGGGAAGGGGCGCCTAGCGTTTCCTGTCCCAGAGGTGGTGAGGCTGAGAAGGGGATAACACTTGTTGAAGATGTAGCAGAAAGGACTGATAGCTAGGGGTTTGGGCCCAAAGGCCCTTCCAACTCCAAGATTGGAGAGAGAGGGGGGTGGGGGGAGAAATTCTAACACTGTACTTTGTTTGCTGAAGCCACAAATGAACATCCATACATTTGAGCTCAGCATTTAAGCTGAGTCTCTTGCTCGAGTTGACTTCTTGTTAGGCCAGGTCTCTGCTTGCTGTGAGGATGGGGGAAACTGTCTGTCATCTGAACCTTCCCGGTTCCATTCTTGGAGTCCCCACTATCTTTAAAAAAACAAAACAAAGCAAAACTCTTCCTTTCCCTGCTTTCTGAGCCTCTCACTCAAAGACACTATCTAAAATATTTGCCCAGAAAGGAAAGCACTTTCCAACATAAATACCTATAACCTGGAGCTTCAGACCTAAAAGCTTCCTTTCCCAGGTCTGAGCTTCTGTTATAACCTGTGTTATGACTGGGTGAAATGAGCTGGCCTCAGAAAAGGCCAGAAAACACAAGCAATCCTTTTGCTGATTGGCATCCTCTGCCATTTGTGACTCGACGCAGCCTGTGGTGTTGTCTCTGGCCGCCAACACCCCGTCAGATGTTCTGCCAACTTCAGATCTGAGTCTGATCTCTTATGCCAGGTTCTTGTTGTTGCTGAATGAACCAGGTTCCCACCGGCATGAGGCTCCTTCCCCACCCCTAGCAGGAATCTTCTTCCAGAGGGCTCAGCAGCCATCCTGGCTGAGATGGTTCATGCAGATGCACTGTTCCTGTGACAGCTCTCTGGGGAGGGGCAGGGGGAGAGAGCAAGAGGCCTGGTCCAGCTCCTGCTCCCGGTTTCTTCCCAAACCTGCCCGTTAATCACCTGTTTCCATTGCCAAGAACGCTTCAGTGGGTAATGATAGCAGGGTGAAAGCTTCAGAGAAAGCAACATCAGAGCTTCTGCTCAAGTGCAGTAATCCCTTCCTGATTCGCAGGCGTTTCTGTGGCTCTGCTGCAGACAGAGTGGCTGGTCTCATTCTTTTCGCACTGATGGCCAGCCACCCCCAGAAAACAGTTGGACTCTTTGTATCGCTCGAATGGCCCTTTCTGGTGCTTGCTACACCAGGGGGGTGCCCCAGGCCTGCTTGTAACTCTTCCACCTCACCCCTTCCCAGTCAGTGTTCCAGCCTGCTGTCCCTGTGACTTTATAAGGTCCGACTGGTGGAGTCTGCTACTCTGGATGTCTTGTGAGGAACACACAAAGACAAACTTGTCTCAAGTGCCTTGCCCAAGAGCCACAGACCTAAGATACTCCTAAGATACTGTTGGTGAACTGAGAGATCATCAAGCCCTACTCATTTATTTAGCAATGAGGAAACCAACTGAGGACCAGAAAGATGAAGTAGCATGTCAGATGGTGACAGAACTGAGACCTTGACCTCTTTTTTTTTTTTTGCGGGGGGGGGGGGTCGGTACTGGGGATCGAATCCAGGGCCTTGTGCTTGCAAGGCAAGCACTCTACCAACTGAGCTATCTCTCCAGCCCCTGAGACCTTGACCTCTTAATTCACAATCCAGGGATCTTTATTCTCTCTTAGGTTCCACATTGCCCCCTTTGAAATGGACATATTCATTCATTTGTTTATTCAAATGAGACAGAAATGTCTTTGAAAACAATTCTTAGGAAGAAAAAAAGCATTTATACAATTTTGACTCAGTGTGGAAAGTGCTAGCAAATAGAGGTAAGAATGGATGCTTCGAGAATGTAGAGGAGACCTGCTTTTCTTCTTTCCCTTTCTTTTCCCTCTCTTTCCCTTTTTCTTTCTTCCTCTCTTCCTTCCTTCTTTTCTCCTTTCCTTTCTCTTCTTTTCCCTCTTCTTTCTTCTTCTCCTCCTCCTCCTCCTCTTCCTCCTCCTCCTCCTCTTCCTCCTCCTCCTCCTCCTCCTTCTTCTTCTTTCTTCTTCTTCTTTTCCTTTTCTTTTCTTTCAGAAAAGATACCAAGGCAGTCTGGAAAGGTGGTCCAGCATGATGGCCGAGGGACTGGGCTCTGGACCAGTCGGTCTCATTTGAACCCAGGCTCTTCGGCTTCCCTGCCGAGTCATCTTTGTGCCCCCATTTTGCACTTTGAAAGGAGGGAAATTAGGGACAGGTGTGCCCACAATGCCTGTGCCCTGGAGAGGTGCCGTCTGGGTGTCAGGGAAAGAGGAGGGAGAGGAGCATATTGGGATGTTGTCATCTGGTTCCAGTTTTCTCTCCCGGTCTCTTTAGCACCTCTAACTTATTTGTATGCTGCCTAGGAATCGATGCCCAGAGATGCCCTTGAATATAGAGTTACTGCAGCCGAGAGGATTTGATTGCTGTGGGTGAGAACTCCTGTGTGGGTCAGAAGGACCGTTTCCTGAAGGGCTGCATTCTCTTCTGGAAAAATGGCAGTTGCAGTGGCTAATTCTGCAGGCCCCTTTTAACTTGAACATTCGTGCTTTTGCCCTTGGCATTGCGGATTGTAATGCATTGTTTTCATTACTTGCCAGGGATCTGAGAAGGGCTGTGGCACATAGTCATTTATAATTCTGCTGAGGCAAGGATTTGACAAGCGTGAGTCATGTAGCTAGTGAGCAAACCTAGCTGGCCACCCAGCCTCACCCTCCGTTCAGGCTGCTCACCAATCAGTGCTGCCAAGGTCCCTGGACCGCCTCCTTCAGAATGTTGGAGACCAGCTGCTCCTCTATTTTCCTGTAGATGTAGAAAAAGGAAATGTTTTCCTGCTAGGGCTTTTATTTCTCTCTTCTCCAAAAAAAGACCTTTATTTTAAAAATTAGGAAAGCTCTCTGTGTTCCACCATCACTCCCACCCCTACCTCCACACAGGTCTCCCCCACCCCCACTGCCAAACACAGCTCACAGCTCACCCTGATTCACCTCCAGGCAGATGGGGTAGGAATGGGAGCTGAAGTCGCACGACTTTGATTCATTGCAGTTAATCTGGATATGTGATGTTTTTCTGCTCCATATAAAGAAGGCTGGTAGGATCCTGACCCTTCCGTACGCTCTCCTCCTTCCAGATGAATTTCCTGTTTGCTCAAGGTGCTGGATGGACAGTCCAGGAGACTGAGGCCTTCTGTTTCCACCTGGGCAGCCGGGCAACTGCCCATGTGGACAACTCAAACATGTCCCCGGAGGGTGGGCACAGACCACCTCTGAGAGAAAGAGAGTAGGTTGTCTAGGCCCATGAAAGAGCTCACTTCTGTTGCCCAGTTGTTTCCTGTTTTGTTTTGGATTTGGGGGTGATTTGGGTAGATGGTAGACCCTGTCTGTTTCTCTAAGTTGCTATCCTTTCTCTACTGAAGAATATACCTA
This sequence comes from Sciurus vulgaris, assembly GCF_902686455.1. NCBI lineage: Eukaryota > Metazoa > Chordata > Mammalia > Rodentia > Sciuridae > Sciurus > Sciurus vulgaris. Next base: position 52,397,320 of record NC_136461.1, read on the forward strand.
GGGAGGAAGCGGAGGGTGGGCCCTAAGTCCTGACAGGGGGCCAACGCTTTTTGTGGATACATCGGGATTTTTTTTGTTGTTTCTGTTTACATTTATTATTTTTAATTATCATACATGAGTTATAAGTGTTTACATCAGTTTTAACAATATGTCAACTCATGGAATTACTACCTAAAGCAAATTATAGGACATTTCTTTCATTCCAGAAAGTTTCCTCAAGCCCCCTTCCAGTCAGTCCTGCCCCATACCTCCAGCCAGAGGTAATCATTTTCTGATTTTTTATCCATAGATTATACAGAAGGTAATTTAAAAAAAAATATGTATTCACGGCAAGAGGCTTACATTTCATTCAGAACTGTGCTTTAACAAATCAGAAGACTGGAGCTGGAAGCAGCTTTCCCCCTTATCCTGAGCAAATCTTCAACACGACGGGCCTCTGTGACCGCATCTCTGAAATGAGTGTAAATACTTTGTGGCACAGAGCAGGAAATGCTGACCATAATTGCACACATTTATTGGCCACTTCACTTCACTTTTATAAACACATCATTATCTTATGACATCCTAAGATATGTGCTTTTTTTTTTTTTTTTCTATTTTATATGGAGTGAAACTAATGTTCCAATAGATGAAGCAACTTGCTTAGAGCCACAGCCATCAGTCCTGATTTAAAGCTGGGAAATTCTGTACCCAGAGCTTTAACCCAGAGCAGGCTTATGTGCAATGGACTCTTGTTAACAGCTAAGCAGAGTTTTTTTTTTTTTTTTAAAGGCTGACTTATCTACTAGAGGATACACCCTTCCTCTCCTCTTCTTTTTCATTACCTTTTAAATATCAACATTGAAAAAGGTAGAGTTCCTCTGGAAACTTGATATTGGTGGGCATCTGCAAATTAGAATTACAGGTATCAAGACAATTAAGTCTTGTGCTAACAATAGGAAACACGAATAAAAATCTGACATTAAGATTGGTGACTCCTCTATTATTTTCTGTCCCACAGAAAAACATTGTTTAATCATTTATATTAATAATATTTTATTTATGATAATAAAGTATTGAGAATACAGAAGTTATTAGTAATCTAATTTTAATTTTTATAGTTCCATGTGGGTGTCCACATGGAACACACACCATGCAAATGCTTGGTATTTGGCATATATTACTGTATTTCTTTTCCTTTCTTTTCTTTTCTTTTTTTTTTTTTTTTGGCAGTGCTGGGGATCTCGAACCCAGGGTCTCATGCTTGCAAGGCAAGCACTCTACCAGCTGAGCTTTCTCCCCAACCCCTATATTACTGTATTTCTAATCTTTCTTATCATTCTGCCTAACAGGCATAATTTTAGTTATTTGTTGCTTTGTAACAAATAGTCCCCAAATTTAGCAGGTTGAAATAACAAACGTTTAGTATTTTGCAGTTTCTGTGAGCAGGTCAGCCAGGTGGCCCATGAGACTACAGTCAAGCTGTTGGATAAGTCTGCTGTCTTTGAAGGCTGACCTGGGGCTGGGAGTTCTGTTTTCAGGCTCACTCAGTGGCTCTTGGCAGGAGGCATCAGTCCCTTGATGCATGAGCATTCCATAGGATTGCTGACATCCTGGCTTCTTCCCCAGAGAGTGACGGGGGACAGACAGTACAAGCCCAAGATGGAAGCAGGAATTTTTTGTAAGCTAGTTTCAGAAATGACATACCATCACTTTGCTGCAAGCTATTGGTCAGACAGGCCGACCCTGGAAAGTGGTTACATGTGGTGTGGACCATGGAAGGGTGTGAAGAGCAAGAGGTAGGGAACCTTGGGGCCACCTTGAAGGCTGGCTGTCCCAGGCATCAGTAGCCCTGTTTTGCAAATGAGAAATGGATGCTCAGAGAGGTTCAGAAAATTCCCAATGTCATAAATCTAGGAAATGAGTAGATTCTGATTTGAACACAGATCTGGTGAACTCCACTATCTCTGGGCTTTCAAAATGAATGCCCAATGCAGGGAATCATGAAGGAAGAACAACGCACACGTAGATCTGGTTTGGAGAATCCTTGTGAGTCTGAGTGTGCCCCAAATTACAACTTGCTCCTACATACCTAACTCTTCTGTAGTCAACATGTCCCCAAAGAGCTGGGCATATACCTGAGAGTTGGAAACTCAGTTTATTCAAGATATATTATGGGAGTTTGCTATCTAAAGGACTTTTACTTACCTCTTTCTGTATCACTCTGTTGGTGATTTCTAATTGTTTTTTATGTTAGAGGACACAAGTAGTATTCCACTTCTGTTTGAATGAAACTACCCTGAAAGGAGGATTTTGCTTTTCTCTTCCGGGATAAATGTAAAATTAGACCTCATAAATATTTTGAGATCCATGAAGGATAATAGTAAATTTGGCAAAATTCTGATTATGTTTGAGATTCAGGGTAGTTTGTGTGTAGACAGTGTTTTCCCAGATCATCCCAAGCCACCCTGGCTTACCACAGTCAGAAAAGGACATTTTTATAGTTGCCTCTACTGCATGAGGACCTGACCACTGAGATAAATCTTCCTGTCATGACCTACTTAAGGGAATTTCATTTTAGGGAAAGAATTCAGGGAGATTATATGGTCTGTAGCTGGTCCATTAAAAATGTAAACATTTATCTACTTTTTAATGTCCATACCAAGCAAATAATAAAAGTTACACATACATCTAAAGCTACTTTTCTTTGGAGATCTTGGAATAGTTTACAGAGACAAGAAAATGTCACCTTCCTATTTTTTATTATTAATTTGCCAATTTGTCCTACTTGGGTTAAGGGAATTTATAGTTCATTTTACTCATTCATTCATCCTTTATTTTATACCTGTGCTGTGCTAGAAGTAATAGGTATAAAATTCCACAATCAATATTGGGGATACAAAGACAAAGAAAATTGACTTCCTGCCTTCAGGGAGTTCACAGTCCATGGGAGGTGCAATGAAGAGCAAGATGGTTAGAGCCCAAGATGGCTTCTGATTTCCTAGAAGTCATAGAGGAAGGACCGCTTCACTCTAGATAGGGGGTGCTGGAAGATTTCCCAGAGGCGGTAGTGCCAGAACTGAGTCTAGAAGGAAGAGGGGGAGTTTGCTAAACAAAAGAAGCAGCAAGGACGGGGAAATGGAAGGCTGGGAGGGTGGTGGAGGAAGCCTTTGCAAAGGCAGTGGCGACATGTTGTCAGGGCTCTAGCTGATTGAAGGTTGTCTCTACCTTCCAGTCGCGGGAACCAGAATGCTTTATATTTCTAGAACTTTTGCAATTATAAATGTGCTGTTTATCTAAAAGATACAGTTCAGGACAAAGAAGGGGGAAAAAAAAGAGAGGCAATATTCATTATTATTGCCATTGTTGTGACTACTAACATTTCAAAACCACATTTTCTGTTTTGTGTTCATCCTGACCCTTGGGAACATATCAATGACGTGTCACATGGGTTCACCATGGGCCAGGCATCTCCTATCAAACTACATTTTTAAGGCAAACCTTGCAGATGCTGATTCCCTGAGGATCCTTGAGCCTTGTAGCAGTCACAAGTTACAGTTCAGCAAGAAATGCTCTGTGACCAATTGATTGCATTATGGTTTCTATCTGACCCAGGGGTCAAATGAGTCTTTAAGCAAAAGAAAGAAGCTGAGTGTGGTTTCTGAAGTATGATCTGAACAAAGATCAGTACCATTATTTACTCTTATAAGTACTTTAAAATATAATAATAGTGACAATCTGCATGTAGTAGCTATTAGCCTATGATTTCTAAAAATAGTACAGGGAAGGGTGTCGGGGATGACAGGAGACCAGGGCTACAGTTGAAAAGACTAGGGTTTTGGCCAGCCTGGTTTACCAAGGCACAGCCCCCTGCCCCTTCACCTGGCCCTTCAGAGGGCGCATCAGGTTCCTTTGTCAAGGACCAACTGACAGCAGACCCCAAAAAGCATTAGAGCATATTTAAAGATGGACACCTTTCTATGGCATCAGCCACACTGGGAATGGCTTTGCTGCCTCCACAGTGGTGGACAGTCTACAGTGGGAAGAATGTTTTCTTGAGGGGCGATCGGCTGTGTGTTTAGGCAGTAAACATCTTCTGGGCGCAGTGTTGCTGTGAGGGTTTTGTACTGAGAGGGCAGTGAGGCGTGAAACCTCAGGCTTGTGTGGTACTTCCTGCTACCAAAGTGATTTCAGAGGCTTGCTGTTCAGAGCTCCCGGCTCTGGTCTCTACTTCTCCAGCTCTGCTTCCCACGTGGGAGAGGAGCAGTAACCCTGACACAGCCCGACTCCTGGAAGGGCCCATAAGAGAGGCTGGCTAAAAACGGGTGGGGTGGGACAGAGGATTACATTTATCTTAGACAGTTATCACTTGTTTGTTTATGATTGCTTTCATACAAGGTGAACAGAAAAGGGGCTGATTTTTAATTTTATTTCAAGTGTGTTTTCCACAATGTCTACATAAAAAGCGTTTTTGTTGATTTTTTTTTTTTTTTTTTTTTTCTGACTGAATATGAACTTTTGGTGGGGAGGGGCTGGTCATTTTTGTTAGACTTACAAGCTTCAGTGTTTCTGCAAATAAAGGAAGTAGCAGACTTTCTATTAGTTAATGGCATCAAAAAGGAGTTGTAATCTCTGGGTGGGGCTACCCAAAGTGGGTAAAAAAATGTATTCTAAAAGTTTATACATGAAAGCAATTTAATGATAATGGTAGATGTCACTGTGTTGCTCTCTGCAGCAACCCCTTTCTTTCATTCATTCAATTATTTACCTGTGTCCTCCCATATCCTTCATATATTTCATACACTTTATAATCTGTGCAATTGATTTTTGTGACCCTGATGGTTATTTCAATCACTGTATAGGATGGGACTTCTATATCAGAAAGATTTTTGGACTAGGTGAGTAAGAAAAATATAAGAAAGAAGAATCAAAAAATAGATATGATTCTTTATTATTTATACACAGAAACCACGACTCTGCTTAATCCTTCCTTCAGGGCACTGGATTGAGTTAGCAAATGGGAAAATGGAAGTGGTAGTTACAAATACTCTACAATTTGTAGATCATTTGGGCTATTAGGTTGGAATCTCCTTGACCAGAAGGCCCAAACCCTTTCTTCTGCAAGAGCAATACATCTTAAATACACTTTCTTCATTTTCCTGAGCAGACTAAGGCGCTTTAAATCTTTGGTGGGAATTCGGGGAATTCTAGCGTACTTGCTTTCCTTCAGTCAAGAAAACTCTTAGATGTGAATGACAGGAACTTTTAGGTCACATTATTTATGCAAACTTGAATGCCCTTTATAAAACATATTTGAAGGACATCTAACAGACAGAGTCTTATGGCATGATTACATGCTTTGTATGTGGTTTGACCAGAGCTTGGGAAGCATTATCAAGCCATTTAGATAAAATCTCATCTATCAAGATAGAGTTGGCATCCAGCTGCATGAAAGTTGGCCAATGATGATGTTTGGCCAGAATTAATGAGTGTTGAATTCCTGTAATATGTTCCTGTTTTTCTTTGAACACAAGACTGTTAATCAGATTCAGAAACATAAATAAGTTATCCACATTTTTCTCCACCGCCTCTGTTGGGCAGTCAGATATACTTTGCCTTCTAGTTGGCTAGACTTTGGCTCCAGGCTTACAGTCTTAAGCAAATGAACCACGAATCTCGGTTTCATTAAGAAGATGGTTAGACCTTAGAAAGAGAAGGTTAGACCAAGTTGGAGTTCAGAGTTGAGGAAGGATGGAGTCAGGATGAGGTTTTGGCATGTTAGTTTTCCTAGATACAGAAATCTCGATTAGGTACCTAGTATCGTTAGGCTTTCTTGAAGCAGCTGAGCCAGGAACTCTTTGAACTGATAGTGAATTTTGAGGAGCTTTTTGATCTCTTCTCCCTCTCATTTTGCTATCAGGGAACCAAGGTTCAGAGAGTTGAAATCACTGGCCTTAAGCCTTTAGGAGTTGATAAATAGACTTGTTCCACTTTTGAAAATTGTTGGAAATTTTTAGAATTCTTCTTTTCATCTTGTTTCTAGATGTGCTATGATTTTTTTGCTCTTTTGCATTACCATTTTGATTTTGTCTGGTACGAGGTACAGCTTTAGCTCAGGAAATGGCATCTGTGAGTTTCAAACTGTGACTCCTCCAAGTTCTGGATGCTACCTGTTCAGACTGCTTACAGGTCAGCAGATGGACTAGATAGAGGTTGTGGTATTTAACCTCCTCCTTGATGAATCCACAGAGTCCTCGATAAGCGACCACTTACCCTGATTCTTCCATTCCTAGACAATCCTATTATTATATAGCAGGTTTCACATTGCATTTCATTTGCTTGGTGACATCTACCATATTGTTAAAAGAAACAAACAAATAATAACAGCTTTCTGCAATGGTTTGATGGCTCTTTGGATAGCAGGTGGGGTATTTAAATGATTGGTGCCTGGGTCACTGGGTCTTCGCTCACATTGTGGTGGCATTGCTGGAAATAGGACAAATGAACCCTTCTGTGTTCCTTAATTTTAGTTCTTCAGCTTGAACTCTAAGCTGCTGGGACTTCTTTGAGAGTAGACTTCTTCCTTCCTTTACTCTGAAAGAGTTCCTTAACACTTGGTAGTCACTGAAGAATGCTCTGTCTCCTTCCCCTCATTTCAGATTGGTTGAATGGGCGTGTTCTTTCCTCATCTAATCAAGAGACTGGATTCTGTTTCCTAATCGTGTGATCAGGGTAAGATGGGATTGCTAAGAAAGCACCAGAACAGGATGTGGGGAAACACTGACCAGTCATGGTTCCTTTATGAGACAACCTGAAATTTCTTGCCAAGAGAGGGGAGTTGGTCCCTGAACATGCTGAGAGGCATGTGAACACATTTCACCCCCTGCCCTAGCAGGGCTGCTCCCTGCAAAGCCCCTTCATCTCAACTTATTCCAGATACAGAAAAAATGGACCGGAGTTCGAGTTCTGACTCTCTATTAATCATTAGCTGTTGAGCTTGGGTAAATCCCTTAATATCCTCGAGGTTAATAATAACTACCCTAGAGAGCTATTAAATGTGTCAAATGAAGTAATAGGTGTGGGAATGCTTTGTCAACTCTACAAGGTCATAAAGATTTGAGCAGTTATTAACAGTATTTTCTGTAAAATTTTCCTAAGCTACTTCAGCTCTTAGAATTTGTCCTGTCTTGCATCCTCTGTTGGTACTACCCTTTGGCCCTTTCACATCCTCACCTCTGATGTGGTCAGCCCTTCCCTGGGGTAGACCTGCTTTCTCCAGTAAGTTTCAAGATTTTTAATTAATTTTATACCATTTTAAAAAATGTAGCCTTTGATTAAAGGATATGCATAAGGCATCTACATTTTAAAGCATAAGACTGTGTGTTATTCAACACTTACTAAGCATCTCTGAGATGCTTGACATTGTGCAGGCCTGGGATGCCTTGACAATGACAATTCCCTGTCTGGGCTGGGGGCAGAAGGCAGAGTTTATATTGAGTGTACTGGTAAACTGAGGGCAAGGTTTTTCCATTCATTGAGGCCTTGTTCTGAAAGTGTTCTGATTCTAGACTACTTGACAACATTATTTACTTATTTACTCTGATTTCCCTTTTCTTATTTCCTCTACTCTTTGTACCTCCATCATGTAAGTTCATGGAGTCTTTCAACTCTACCCTCAACGAATGTTTGTTCCAACACCCGTGGTGCTAGGTATCCAATAGGAGAATATCAGCTCCAGGAGGTTGGAGATCTCTTTCTCTTGTTTACTTATATATCCCCAGAACAGTTTCTGGCACATGCAACCCCTTAAGATTTGTCAAATGAACTGTCACCTTGTATTAATTAAATAAAACTAACTTGTCATGACCGAAAATTTTCAGTAATTCGACGGCTGAATTCAGTTAAAGTGCATTTCTTGCTCATGTAAAACCCAATTCTGAGCAGGCTGGGGGACTGTTGGTATTCAGGTGCCCAGACTAATCAGTGAAGTCCTGCAATCCTCAACGTGTGCCTTCTGGGTTTACCTTAACTTGCTGTCTAGCTCTAACCAGAAGATGGGGTGCGGGGAGGGAGAATGAGGATGGTTATATGGAGAATATTTTTGGCTAGAGCTCACTTGGTTACCTTTAGACAGCTGGTGCAGCTGGGGCAGGAAATGATGATCCTTGCCGGCCACTTCCTGTGTAACTCTGTTCCTTAAAGGAAGGGATGCCCTAACCATAGGCAGCAGCCATCTCTGCCATGCATGCAAAGCAGCCATTTGTTTTCTGTTCATAGGTGCGTCTCCCATTGCCTGTGAGCTCTTTAGGTCAAAAGCTGTATCTTCTTCAGTTCAGTATCCCGCATAGAACAGTAGTTCAATAAATCTTTTCTGAAATGAAATGAATAAACAGTTTTTCTGTGAAGTACCTGGTATCATAATAGACACTTAAATTTTTTGTTGAAGAATTTAAAAAAAAAAAATGGAAAAAGTAAAGGAAAAAGAAGAACCCAGTTGCTACAATAAAGACACCAGGTGCCAACCAATATAGTCAGAATTCAATAAACACATTATTTTTTTAAAAGGTGAAAGAAGCTGAATGTGTCATGTTCCTATAAGTCCAGCAACTCAGGAGGCTGAGGCAGGAGGATTGCAAGTTTGAGACCAGCCTCAGCAACTTGGTGAGACCCTGTCTCAAAATAAAATATAAAAAAAGGGCTGGTGATGTAGCTTAGTAGGTAGACTGCCTCTGGGTTCAATCCCCAGAACTGCAAAAAAGAGAAAAAACAGTGAAAGGAAAAAAAAAAGAGAGAGAGAAGAAAGGAAGAGAAGATTTAAAAAGCAAGAAAGAAAAAGTAAAGAAGGAAGAAAGGGGGAAAAAAAGAAAAAGAAAAGATAGGGAATGAACAGGAAAAATGGGAAGGACAGGGAGGAAAGGAAAGTGAACCAGGATGGAGAGGGGTGGGAGACAGAAAAAGCTAGAGGGAGAAAGAAAAGAAAGGGAGGGAGAGGCAGAGGAAGAGAAGGCAGGAGGTGGTAGACAGTGGGTTTGGGGGCCCCATGCTTGGCAGAGGGAAGGTGTCCCCTCCCCGGAGGTGCCGGAGAGGTCTCGCTCTTTGGCTTCATCCCTTCCTGCTCCCTCTGCCTAACTCTGCGACTTTATGATCTGCCCACCCTAATAGAGGATGCAAATATCTCCCAGTCGTCTAATGGGGAAATGAAGTTAATAAATCTCCCGGAAAGTTTGTGCTTCTCTAAGGAAACGGTACATAAAGTACCTGCCACCCACCAAGAAGCACCAGGAGGGGCAGAGCACTCAGTCACACACGACTTGCTCCTTCACGCACACGCTTTCTAAGGTCAGCTTGTTTCGCGCAGCTACACACAGTCCTTCAGATCTGGAGGTGGGGCCAGGTGGCCTCAGGGGGCCCCGACCACGTGTTTATTTTGCCTCCCTAATCAGTCTCTTTAGCTCCTGACTCAGAGTCTCTCCACAAGATCCACATTCAGGAGTGCCTGCATGATTCCGTTGACGGTAGCTGCTCTGCAGTCTTGGGTCTACCCTGCTCTGACGCCGGCCAGCAGCCCCCAGTCACAGACCCGGTCTTGCCACCTACACAACAGCATCATTTGCCTTTTGTTTCCTTTTGTGCCTTTAACATTTTCTCCATTAAATTTGCACATTTATAAAATACCATACACTTTGCTGAGTGCTTTCACACAGGACTTCGAAGCAGTTTTTCAAAGGTAACATTAATGTGCCCATTCTATAGATGAGGTAACCGAGGTTCAGGAAGGTTCAGTGTTTGCTCAGTGCCTGGCATCAGTCTGAATTCTTTGAAGCCTTAAAACAAAGTTCTTTTTGAGTGTGCTGTGGCCGTTTGGTCAAGATGTAGTCGTGAATTCAAACCTGCGCTGTGGAGAGGGGTTATGTTGGCGTCAGGAAGCCTAAGTTGTGTGTGAATTTGATATCATGGAGGAAAGGAAGCTTTGCTGTCTGTACAGATACCTTCTTCTGCTTGCTGGGACTTTGTGAAGTTCTTATCTTGTCATTTGCATATGGGTTTGCACAAAGCAGTTTTGGTACCACTGTAAAATTGCTAACATCATAAACTCTTGCTTTTGGCATGGAATGTCAGACCAGGTGAAGGGAGCTGGTGGGAGGACCTTCTCAATGTTAGAGAGAGGAAAACACTTAAAAATCAGAGCAGACAACATATGGCAGGGCTTTTCCATTTTTCTTTAAAACAGTGTTATTTCTTCCCTCCAGAGACAGACCAGTTACCGTCTGTCACCATGTAATCCAGATCTGGGAGAAGTATGGAGGGGTTTAGGATTTAGTGAGACTGGTGTTGCTAAAGTTACTTTTTTAAGGCAAGACTGTTAACTCTTTATGCTAATTCTCGTGCTTACTGTTGAGTCTGATTTGTTTCGAGGAAAGATATTTCTAAGGAGCTGTTCTTACTGTTATAAAAAGAAAAAGTTCCCTTCAGTGCGTGACTTCATTTTCTTTGGCTGGGCACCTGGTAACTGTGTATCAGAATGTGAAGTGCAAGAAGAGTTTCACGATCAGGCAATGCTGCCCCCATACCACGGATTAATAAACTGAGGCTAGTGTTAGTAATTACTAGTGTTAGTAATGCTAATAACAATTGTTTTTCTTATAATAAAACTTAGTAGAAAACTCTAAGAAAGATACAAATGATATGTAGCCCCACATCTAAGAGGAAAACATTGTTGATTTTTTTCTTTTCCACCTATTTTTTATTCGAGTGCATTACACATTTATTTATCTTACTGTATATACCCATTTGAAGTATATATTCAGAAAATTTAAATACATCATGAATATTTCCTCATGTTACTATTTCTTCATTCATTCAACAAATGAAAGTAGCCATCACTTAATATGGCTCTTTTTGGGTGCCAGCTACTCTTCTATGCATGTTACATGATCCTCATACTGACCCATTGAGATAGTAATATTATCTTTACCCCAATTTTACAGAAGAGGACACCAAAGATCCAGAGGTGTTATATAACCTGTAGGGTCATACAATTAGAAAGTGACAGAGTCAGACTGGTCACTCATAGTGTATGACTTTTTTGTCCCCTGTAACCTAGCCTGGCCTGCAGGAGGCCAGCAACCCTGCGTGTTGAGTGTGTGTTTGTGTTTAGAAGATGACTTGAGGAGTAAGAAGCGGGTCCTCCTGGTGTGGGGAATGGTGGTGATTCATCGTCTTCTAGTGAATCGTTCACTTGAGGTTCTTTGACCACAGAGCTCTATGCCAGCAAGGATTCTGAACCAGTGCCTGGTGGCCTCTGGGTTTGCAGACGTTCCATCTCGGCAGCTCTGCATTGGGTTTTGGGCCTCGTTGACTGACTCCCCACTATCCCTAGTGTATATTCCTTCACTACATCAGTATTCATGGTGAAGGTAAGACCAGGCTGCCTAAGGGCCTGGCACACTCCTTCATGTGTTTTGGGGTTTCTAGCCAAATGAATTCAGCACACATTAATTCCACTTTCCAGATTCCAGTAATGTTTTCAAATATTTGCTCAAGAAGATTTTGTCTAAATCAACAAACAGGGTGTGATTCTAAATGAATTTTTTAATTGCCCCCAAAGCCCTCAAATACACACTTTCCTGTTTATAAAGTAAAATCTCTTTTCACTACTTTTTTCCCTTAATAGACACAAAATTAAGCCTTTTAACTATATATTTTGCTCCTGTGGGGTCCAGCACACTCTATTCTGTGAGGGTTATACCCACTTCTTTCCATCATTTATGAATAATTACAATTTCCTGGAGATGGGGCTCGTGCAGGTAGTGGACATATTAGGATGTCCTGACCTCAACACACTCACATTCTAGTGAGGAGAAGTGAGAAGAAGCTCACTACAGCACATGGTGGAGGAAGATTGAACATGGAGGTGAGGATGAGAAAGCTTTTTCTATGGTGCCAAGCTAATGTAACATGGAGAGTTTCACAGAATTTCATGCAACCAACAAAAATCAGTGAAGCTTCCCATTTAGTCAGAACCGAGGATGCAGTAGTAGACTCTTGTCCTCTTTGGATGAACAGGAGGGCTGTCTGTGTGGTGCCGAGTGTGTAACAGGAGTGGAGGAATGACCTGTGTCTGGTAATGGGGTGTGTGTTTCAAAGTTCTGTGAACTGGGAGTTAAGAGGTGTGGATTTTAAACCTAACTGTTACAGCCTCAGCTGTATCACAATCCACTTTCAGTTCTGAGTTACAGAGGCCTGAAAAATATTGGCTTAAAAAAGTTATGAAGACGTATATTACTTACTTTTCTCATGTAATGAAAAAATGAATTTGGTAGAAGAGAGAACCATTATTTCCAAACCCTACTGTCTTCTAGGGCCCAGATACGCTTTCTCTTTCCCCCTAGTCATTTTTAGGGATGGATCCTCCTCTTCCTCCCCTTCCTCCTCCTCTTTCTCCTCTTCCTCCTCTTTTTGTGGTACTAAAGACTGAACCCAGGAGCCCTCTACCTCTGAGCTGTGTACCCAGCCCTTTAATTTTTTTTATTTTGAGGCAGTGTCTCATTAAATTTCTGAATTTGCCCTTAAACTTGAGATCCTCCTGCCTCAGCCTCCCAGGTAACTGGAATTACCGCTGTGCTCCATCACACTGCACTAATCCATGTTGTTACAGGAAGAAGGGGATGGGCATCCACTGAATCAACTCCCTTTATAAAGCTTGCTCACAAACCTCACTTACCAATTTATCTCATTGGTCAAACCACATCACAGGAGCATCCTCAGTTGCAAGGGAGGCTGAGAGAAGTTTTTCAGAGGAGCGTGTTGTTTCTTGCAATAAAGTCAGGGTTCTGTTAAGGAAGACTAGATACTGGGTAGGAATCTAACAATCTCTGTCCTTTCAACTATGAAATAAAGGAACTTAATTAGTGGTTGGCCCACTCTCTGCCTTTTCTTCATTAAATATTCTCAGAGGCTGGGGAGATAGCTCAGTTGGTAGAGTGCTTGCTTCCCAAGCACAAGGCCCTGGGCTCAATCCCCAGCACCGCAAAAAAAAAAAAAAAAAAAAAAAATCTTCACAGAACCAGATCTGGGTAAAGTGTATTTTCTTTAGTAGAAGTTGAAGTGAGGTGCTGGGGTTATTTCTCCAATCCTGCCCATCTGCTGATTCATTCATTTGAAATATAATTGGGTTCATTTGTTAGTTTGTATTGTATTTTAGGTTTATTCTACCTTGTCCTTTTTCATTTTATTTACTTATATTTTGACCTGCTTCTGTGCAAAACATTAATGTGGTTTCAAAGTCAGAACGCATGCAAAAGAAATACTCAGCCATGTCCCTCCACCCTTTGAGCTCATCGCCACCCTCCTATCATTTCCTACGCCACCTATCATTCCTATGCCACCTGGCCCGAACACTTGCTTAAACTTTCTGCTTCTTTATATACGTATGACCCCTTCATTTATGTCACAGGTCATATACTGTAGATCCTCTTTTGCACTGGATGGTCTGTGCAGGTAGTTATAAGACATGAAATAATAGACAAGGGAGAACACAAATGGACAGTGAGGGGGTAAAACCCAATGGTTCAAGAGAGAGACTACCTCTGCTTGTGGAAGGTTTAAGAGGGAGGCTGCCTTGGAGCAAGACCTCTGGTTTGGCAGGCAAGAGAGGGATTTTTCTAGACACTGATAAAGAGGAGATTATCCATTTACAAGTTGAATGGCACCAGGTCAGGGGAGCCCCACAGTGGAGGGCATGAATGTCTAACCGAAGAATGGGAATTTGGGGGCGGGGTAGAGGTGTGACAAGATGGAGATCATACGGAAGCAAGGCCTGCGTGTTGTATGCTTTTCCTGGTTTATGGGCTTGCAGAGAATTCAGGGGTCTAGTGATCTGTTTAATGCTGACACCGCATACCCATGTTATGAGGAGGAAACTGAGGCCCTGATAAAAAGGGAACTTCCTCAAAGTCTCACGGTGGAGGTGATGGAGTTGAACAGAGCCATACCCTTGCCTCGAAGCCCATGTCCTTTTCCTCAGGATCTCAGTTCAAAGGACAGCAAGGTGGCCCTGTGCTTCTTAGACCCGACAGTCACCTTCACCAGCTTGTGTTTGCTTTTTTCATTTCATTGAATCCCAAATTCCCAAATGCAACCAGACTAGCAGGAATTATAAACTGGCCTATTATGAACTGAATCCTGTCCCCCTCTCTGCTGACCACCCTACTCCTCACCCCCTCATTTGTATGTAGAATTCCTATTCCTGGTACTTGGAAATGTGATTATATTTGGAAGTAGGGACTTTGAAGAGGAAATTAAGTTAGAATGGGATCATTAAGAAGGTCTAATTTAATATGACTGGTGTCCTTATGAGAGGAGGGGCCTAGGACGCTCACTCCCATGCACAGAGGAAGGGCCAGGTGAAGACACAGGGAGAAGGGGGCCCCCTATGGGTCATCTCCTGAGGCCTCACTGCCCCTAAACTTCCAGCCTCCAGAATGGTGAGGAAATAAATTTGGTCAACTAACGAGTCTGACACTTAGGTATCGTGGTCCTAGCAAATCAGCCCATAGTTTACTTAACTTGATCTTCAGGGCCCTGAGGTTCTCACACCCAGATTGGGGTGGTTGTGGCTTGTCAGCCTTCCTGTTGCTGAGAGCCCTTGTGAGGCCTCATCCATGTCCCCCACTCAGCCACAGTGCTTCAGACCCAAGAGCAGTGGAGGGAAGTCCGTCCCAGTGCCTAGGACGCAGAGGGCAGGCCAGGAATCTGAGGCAGCTGTTCCCTGGCATGGCAAATCACTTAAGCCCTCTAAATCCAATGGTGTGGTTGAAGTAGGAATCTGTCAGGCCATTTCCAGCTCTTAGTAACGTGGAAAGAAATGACTTGTTGCTTTAAAGTGCACGCTCAGGGATTAAAACTTCTTTAAAATCATGCTTTTTAACTTTTTAAAATTTTCCCAAATGCTTTCCCTTGTATAGATCTTTATACACTCATGATGTTAACAGGATTTAAAAAGTGAGTGGTGGGACTGTGAGTTGTTTTAATTTTTTTCTTCATGCTATATGTTCCTGCGTATGTGGAGAAAACAAACCAACTTTCTAACACCTACAGTACTGAAACAAAGGACATATAAGGTTATGTTAATTAACATAGTGTGTGGAAGTGAATGTAGATTTAAAAATAACAGTGTGAAATTGCTAGTCAGATTGATGATAGAAAACGCTGTCATAAGATATCTAGTGATGATCTGATATCTGGGTCACAGCAAAGTGTGTGCCATGAGATACTCGCACCTTCATGGAAATGCTGTCCTGTCTGCACTCTGGCTTGGCCTTGGGAAGAAGAGGGTGAAGATACAAGCATCATTTAAAACTAAAGAAAAGGAACTGAGAAATTATAGATATAGCTGCATTGTCTCATAAAAAAATAGAAAAGTTTGCTATGATTTACAGCTTAATTTCTCAAACTATAAGATCAGTGAGTTATTTAACTCACTAATGATCAAAATACAACAATGCACTTGAGATTATTAGGGTTATGTAGACCAGTGAATACCATCATGATTTCTGCCTAACGTTAACCAAACCTTCCCATTTAGAATGCCCTTTGATAATCGGATTCTTGTTGTCATTTCTTGTAGATATTTTGTGAGCACAGGTGAAACACGACTCCCGAGTTACATGGGAAAGGACAGAAATTGGCAAATGGTATTGCTCCGCAGCCTTTTTCTAGGGCCTCACCAAAAGAAATGTGATAAAAAACCATAGGCCTGTGTGAGCATTCTGGAGTGAGCTGCCTGTTCCTACATGCCCTGGTTCACAGATGCAGGTCCTGATAACCTGAGACCTATGCTTGGGATTGATTACAGGGACCGTCATTCCTCCTGTGTCCTCTTTTGTAGAAAGCAAGGATCATTTTGGAAACATCTGGTTTCACCTCAGAAGCACACGTGCTATCAAGATTCGAGTGTATGCCTGTGTGTTTGTAAAGGACATGTCATGTGTGCCTCGGAGTGACCTTTCCAGGAATCTCACACAGCTTGTGGCTATTCAGGCCATTCTGTGGATTTCTCTTAAATGCAAATCCAGCTGTGTCAGTTCCCTTAACCCCTCCTGTGCCTTCTTAAGGTTAATCGGGCAGTCAGTCCTTTAGTAAGTGTCCAGAGGGTAATTACCCAGCGCACCTGGGTGGGGTTTAACCCCCTGCACCCCACCCTCTTGGCCAGAGCCACAGGGGAGATTCAGATGTGCAAGAGAGGGGCTGTTAGTGAAATCGTTTCCCTCCCCGGAGGTAATTTGATCTTGTCAAACAATGCTTTTTGCAGAACATATGTGCTTTAGTTTTATTTTAAGGTTCTGGAATAACACTCTCCATTTTGCTCACCGCTGAGGCATATGCACAAAGCAGAAAACCCTCTTTTGGTTACATATGAAACTTTTTTTTTATTTGGTCAAAAGAAAAGCCACACATTTTCCCATAGCAAAATACAAGTGAATACTCTTCTGTTCTTTATTCAGAGCCACTGACAGGAGAGAAAAGTTGTGAAAATTGAATTCAGGGAAGACCAGGAGGAAAGCAGAATGACTGGCCCAGCAGTAAGCACTCAGCTGTTTCTCAATGGCTGGAGTTTGGGAGAAGAGAAAGGAAGACTTGTTTAAAAGCAAACTATAAAACTGCTCAGTTTATGAACAGCTAGCTCTCTCCATAACTCTTGTCAGTCTCGATTGTGCTGGGAACGAGTTAGTATCTCACAGGTAGGACCGTCCAGGTTGCGAGTGGATTTTACTTTGCCAGGAGCATGTTGCATGGGGACTTGGTGATGTCCTTGGAAATGCAGTGTATAGGACTTCGGGGGCAGAGTGCTGACCATGGTGCAGCCTTAGGCAAGTTGCGTAAGTCTTCTGAGCCTCAGTTTCCTTCTCTGTAAAGGGCTCGCCGACCCCCACCTCAGGGTTGTTTTCAAGGTGAAATGAAGCTGACTACATGCACTTGTAGCGTGTGCCACGCACATTATGCTCAAGTGGTAGCTGTTATTTTATTATTAGAGAAAATAGCTTTGTTACAAAAGAGGGGGTAAGTCACACTGTGTGTGGCCGTGCTTTGGTTCTTATGCACAAAATATCAAATTTTAAGCTGCAGTCACTTCTAGTTCTAAAATTGGGTGGATCTTTGAGTCCCCCTTACTTTATTCCAAGAGTTATTTTCTATGTCCAGCAGTGGGCAGAGTTGCCAAAGTTCAAATTAAGTTCTTATCAGTAGGTTCCTAGAACTTGAAACGCTCCACTCATGGATTTCCACGGACTTAGTGATTCAAAAGGTGACAGATGTGTTTTAGATGTGGACAGTGCTCATCACGGGGCTCAGGCAGGTCACTAGCAAGTCTTAAGGGTTGGCAGTTCTCTTCGCTCTGGTACCAAAGCAAGAGAAAGAACATCTATTTACTTGCTCCTCAGACTTATTTATGAAGCTAAAAATCCTCCCTTATCCAAACATCTACATTCTCTGCATCTCAAACTCTTCTGATGTTCCAATTCCTTTACAATAATATTTGGTAATGTTTCGGTAGTGCTTGGCTACTGTCATGGGACTTTGATTTTTAACGTTGATATTTATTGTCATTTGTTCCTCAGAACGCTTCCATGGAGCAGCCTTATTATCACCCTTAATTTACAGATGAGGAAACTGAGGACTGGATTTGCTGAGACCACTTTGTGAAGAGTTGTCAGATAATGGGGTCCTACTTGGGTCTTTTGCAGGCAAAACACTTGTTTCTCTGAAAGGTACAGTTGTGTGGTTTTGGTGAGCTGCAGGTCATCGCAGCCGTTTTACCCTCAGTTTGACCCCCTACTGCAGTTACAGACTCTCACCCATGAACCCTTCTCTATCCAGCCTCATCTTCCTGCTGCCTTTCAAGTGCAAGGAGTTTTGAAGTTTGCACACATTTTCTCAGGGCGAGGCGCCGTACACATCTGGGTACTTCTTTTCTTTTTTTTTTTTTTTTTTTTTAATTTTAAGTCAATCAGAATGAGTAACTGCTCCATGAATCTGGAAAAAATGGAATAAATATGTTAGAAATGCTCTAAAGTGATTGGCACTTGTCAATTCTCCTCAGTCTCACTTTCTGGGCTTATTTTAAAACAAAGGGTTTGAACAATCTTTAAGCGTTTTTTTTGGCCTGTTCTCTAATGTGGAGGAAGTTTGATATGTGCTTCCTGGTTTGAAAGTGCATGGGAGAGGTAGAAAGCAGGGGCTAGTCTCAGGGCACAGGCCTCTGGGCACAGGGTCTTCTGTGGCGGATTAAAGTTCTCTTAATGATTTTAAAAATTTATTATTTTTTTAAATCTATTTTTGGAGATGGAGTTGCGCTAGCCTTTAACTCCTAGGCTCAAACGATCCTCCTGTCTCAGCCCTTGGAGTAGCTGGGATTACAGGCATGTGCTCTCTTGATGAGATCCTTAATCTATTCCATAAACCAGTGCCCTGAATCTATTATGCAGGACTGAGGGCCTTTTTGTCTCTTGAGGATTCACAGGTAGGACCTAAGCTCTGAATGAATTTTTCAGCTGAATGAGGACAGAATGGTGAAGAACAGTGAGCTGTCCCCGATGCCTACATTACAAAGAGCGAATGGAGTGGGTAGCTCAGTGGTAGAGTGTTTGCGTGGCGTGTGTGGCCCTGAGTTTGATCCTAGCACTGCAAAAAAAAGAAAAAAAAAAAACTAAAGAGCAAATGCTAGAAATCTATGTGTATGTGAACAATTAGTGAATAAGACAAGGAACTTGTTTGCACACTACAGCTCATGGTTGTATTCATGAGGGCTTCTTGGGGGTTTGGTGGAAATGGGATAGTGAGGAGGACTGTATCCACAGGTCCCTGGGGATGGAGGGGCTGAGGCATTGACCTTCTGGTCTGAGAAGGCTGAGTTCAGTCTTTGCCTCTTTTGAAGTCAGGTGAGCCTTTGAGTTCTGTCCCCTCTGTGTGGCTTTTACCCCAGCCCTGTGTTGGGACTTCTCTACTGCTCTGCTTCTAACTGGCAGTGCTTGCCTGATATCTTCTACTAGGTTCCCAGAGAAGGTCTTTGAGAGACTCTGACTTTCCCCTGGCTCCCAGTGCCTGGCGTCGTGCCCCCCACCAAGTCCCTGCAGGAATGTATGTAGAGGTAGCCTTACCTACGCAGATGTTCGTCCACTGTAGGCTTTAAAGTGTAGCTGACCGAATAGTGTCCTCAATGTGTCCACATTCCTTCACATCTGGCCTGGACTGGGTGCTTCTGGAGTTTTACATCAGAAGGAAATAAATGGCATTTGTGTAAGTCATTGTTATTGACTCTCTTTAGGACTTGGGGACTGCAGAGGAATTATCTTTTCATTTCATGGACTGGAGTCTTCAGTTGTCCACTTGACAATTTGAAATAGTTGTCCAATAAACAACATGCATAAATTGCAGGAGAGACACTTTGAACTTCTCCTTCCCTATGATCCTTCCAAACTTGTGACCTCATTTTTTTTTTTAAACAGAGAAAGCCTGTGCCATAAAATCTGGAGTTAAACAGGCCTGGCTTGAACCTTGACTTTGTTAAGGTTGGCATGGCCTCGTCTTCCCGTGCTTCAGTTTCTTATCTGTAAAACAGACATGATTACAACTACCTCTTAGAGTTGGCATGGTCTAGTCTTCCTGTGCCTCAGTTTCTCATCTCTAAAACAGACATGATTACAACTACCTCTTAGAGTTCTTGGTCTGGGCACAGAATAGTACCGGGTCTGTTAATAGGGACTGTGCCTTGTAGGATTATATTTTATCTGGACTAGTGAAATCACTAAGCTTCCTCTTCCAAGGAAAGGAAGAAACAAAACACTGAATAAATAAAAAGATGAAGCTGTAAAGTGTTAACAAGAACACTTTAGTGCTGGAGTTGTGGCTCAGTGGAAGACCATTTACCTAGCACATGTGAGACACTGGATTCAATCCTCAGGACCACATATAAATAAAATAAAGTCCATTGACAACTAAAAAAATTTAAAATAAAAACACTTTAACCTATGTAGTGGATATTCTAAGGGGAATGGGCAATAGATTCTTCCTCAAGCTATAGGTTATCATATTTGGCCATGAGATGAGACTAGAGTTTTCTGTTCACTCAGCAAACATTTCCTGAGCCCTTATCATATGTCATGTCTGTTGATGCTATGGGGGTAATACAAGACCAAGATGTGGTCTTGATCCCTACTCTGTAATTCACAGTCTAGTAGTAAAGGTAAAAGATTATTCTAACACAAAGATCTCCTTTGTGTTTACAAAGTATTTACTATTTACAAAGTACTGTTGGAACCTGGGTCTCTGAGGGAAGTGGAAAAAGGCAGACCTGTTCCTGTTTAGACCGGGTCTTGAAGGATGAATAGGAGTTTGCCAGGAAAGGTGAACAATCTATAAAGGACAGACAATATGTATACAGCAGGAGATGCAGAAAGGCAATGGCTTGGCCTCGGTGGTGGCTGGTGATTTACATTTCAGGGAAGGGGGAAGGAGATGAAGCAGGACTCTAGGCTGAAGACAGATCTTGGCACCACTGGACAGAGAAGTTTGACTGCTTCCTTTTAGTCCGGGAGGCTGTGAACCTTTTTAAAGAAAGGAATGATGTAGCAGTCCTCATCTGGTGCTTGTGCTTCTCTTCTCCCTGTTCTTTTGAGTTGGATTGCTTGCTACCAAAAGGCAGAGCAGGAGAAACCTGCCACAGTCATGGGGAGACACAGATATCCTTTATCTTGGTTGGGATTAACAAAACAAATTAACCTTGGATGTGATGAGAAGGGCTTCAGATAAGAAATGGGTGCATTACTGATGTGAAACCGCATCTTCTCCATCTCTGCTTGGTTGGGCCTTTTGTTATTACTTTTTCCTCTCCAAAAAAAAAAAAAAAAAATCTTGCATTTCTATTTTTTTTTTTTTTAAAGTCTGCACCCTTGAGAATGCAAAGCAGTTTTACATCTGGTAGTGGGTGAAAAAAATTAACTTCTGGATTTTTCTATGCTTGTTATATAGTACAGTGTAGAAATGTAGGTTATAAAAGAATATCTACAATATGATCACAACAAGAGAAAAAGCATATGCATATTCTATACAAATTGATGTTAGGTTACAAGATTTTCTTCCATATTTTCCACATTATTTTTTCAGAGAGCAATTAAATTTTAAATGTTTTAAACAAAATTCCCAGCATAGGGCTGGAGATACAGCTCCATGGTAGAGGGCCTGCCTAGTATGCACAAGGCCCTGGATTCAGTGCCTGGCACTGAAGGGGGGAAAAAAAAAGATCAAGTTTAATCCCTGTAATCAACTTTAGAAACCAGTTCCTTGAGAGGAATAGAATTAGGGTAGGTGCGTGTTTTGGAGAGAGTGTGGCTTCTCCCTCGTGGATACCTCTCCCGGGTTGGTGACGATTCCGAGGGTTCTTTCAGTATTGGTTCAACGTGTACTCCCTGAGCAACCCGCTGGCAACCAGCTGTACCTCCCTCTCAGGCTTATTTTGGATGGAAAGCCAATCCCTGGGCTGTCTTGCTGCCTCCCCCTGAGATTTTCTTAGCTGGGCTCAGTGTGGCCACAACACCCTGTGATTCTGTCATCGCCTTTCTTGCTGCGAGTCTGGTCCAGAGCCCTCCATAAACAAACTGTCCAGGCTGTTTGGATAAGAGCGGGGGAAAGACAACAGTCAGCCCAGGAGGATGGCATGACCAAGGTGCTTCGTGCTGACGGCTCCCAATGGCTCTTCACTGCGTCGTCATCCGAGACGCCGTCTCCCCGCCACGGCAGTCCTGGAAATGCCAGCCTCGCCCCGGAGCCTTTCCTGGCAGTGCAGATGCAGGTTCAAGGGAGGCTCTGGGTGTTTCTTCTGAGAACAAATACAGTGTCTGTATCAGGAGCTGTAGGTTAGGAGTGCAAGAAGGATGGCTGAATTTTAGAAGCAGTGTCGTTAGTGTTTTAAAAAATAGGTATTTTGAAAAAAAATTTCAAGATCCCCCCCCACCGCCCCCCAAAACCAAACATTTTTAGAGTTCACTAGCTGCCACTTTCTCCTTTTCAGCACAGGTTGAATAATCAGAACCCTGAAATGAACTCCAGTATTCAGGAAGGTGAAGCACAGAGGGAAATGTTTTATTAGAAACAGGCTTTTTAGTTGTGACAAATGATATGTGAAATTTCAGGTGTAGACCCACAGGGCTGTGATGACTTCAAGAATGTTCAAATGTGGCCAAGCCTAGGAGAAACCTGAGCCGCCTGGTTTGTTGTATGTTTCTCTTCCTGGGGGAGAAGGGTGAGCAGGAGGAGAAAGCACGTACCAGACTGTGCTTCGGGTCACTGCCTAGCTCAGAGAGTGGCGATCCCAGTATCTCTGCTCATGCCAGGCGTCAGAAGACATCAAGAGGAGGGAGATCGTTAAGCAAAGCTGAGAACCTGGGAGTTTTGGTAGGAAGACAGTTCCATACCCTTTGGATGGCTCTCGAGATTATTATTGGATGGCTTTCCAGATTATTCTATTCATCCGGGCCAAGCACCAAATATTTTGTGTATACCCAACCCTGTTCTCTCCTCTGCTTGGCAAGGTCCAAATCCTCCCTCAAGAATGAGCTCCAGAGTGATCAGCGAAATCAGCCCTTTAAAAATGTTGGTCGAAATCAGCCCTACCTTCCCTCACGTTGCCCCACCCCTCCTCAGGCAGAATCGGTCTCTGCCCTGTGTTTCTTCTGTGTGACTAGACTGCTGGGCACTATTAGAACAACAGCCCCAGCTCAGGAAAGCAGATGGGGTCTGGCTAGCCTCTAGAGACTGGCACAGGATCAGAGGGGGCTAATGTGTGAGGGCAAATCACTCATGGTGGGGCACTGGCCCAGTGTTGATGCATCGTGCCTGGCATTTGCTCATCCAAACCTCATAACCACTTGAAGGTAGGTATTATAGTCATCTTCCTCTTAAAGATGAAGAAACCAGGTCTCCCAGCGTTAAGAAGTAGGCTGCTCAAGGCCACATTAAATAACAAGGGGCAAAGTTGGAATTTAAATCCCATTCTGACTCCATCATCTTAACTCCTGGCACCATCTTGCTGGGTATGTGGAGAACATGGACAGAAGGGAGAAATGGTCTCTGCCATCACACCATCCAATCTGAGGTGGGGCATAGCAGTTACTGCCAGCTGGTATGCAGCACAGGGTGGCGTAGGGCCCTAAGAAAGATGCACATAGAAATGGTGTGGGAAGCCAGAATGTTCTTCAAGAGAGAATGAGGCCTTGTGGAGAGGCATGGCCCTTGAATCTTGAGGAACAGGGAGGTTTTTTATAGCAGAGATGAGGAATCAGCAATGGGGGAAGCCACATGAATAAGGACTTGGGGAGTACAGGAAGCATATGGTTGGGAGAGAATGAGAGTGTGACCCTCTTAGTCACTTCTCTTGCTGTTGAGGACTTAGAGCTCATAACATTCACTGCCTCCTGCCCTTGGACTTTCATGATAGAGGCCCAGATACAGGGTGAGCTGTGCTTCTAGGTGCTGCTACTTCCTTGGGTTTGGAAACTTTTGTTGTTGTTGTTGTTCTTAAGGATTCAACCCAGGGTCTCACATGATCTAAGCACATATTCTGTTACTGAGCCACATCCCCTGCCAACATTTTTTATGGTCAGTATGATGGGCAGAGGTGGGATGTGTGTGAAAGGTGTTCTGCTATTTGCATTTTTGCTCCCTGAACGAACTATGCTAAAAACATCCTGCAACCCATGGGTCAGTCTTGCCCAAGGAAGATTTCTCCGACCTGAAGACCAATTAAGGAACAGTGTGGGTTCTCCCTCTAAGAGTACTTCTTCCTGGGCCACCACAGCGTCCTTCCAGAAAGCCTGACTATGTTCTGGCCACCCCTCCTCTGCCAGACACTCTAGAATGGTCTTTGTATTATTCTCACACTCTAGCATAATGTACTGTTTTATCCCCAACCCATACCTAACCTCCAGAACTACTCTTTATGCTGCTCCCAAAGCTTAGAAAAGATAAAAATTCCTACCCTGTTTTTCTTTCCTGAAGTATCCTCTGCCCCTGAGACCATTTAAGGAAAAGACTCTCTAAATTGTTGCCATCTTCCTCTTAGCCTGAACAATGGCTGCAAGGTGATCCGTCTGATCTGGCTGCCGTTGTGGATGGGAAGGGGATATGAAGAGCATTCACCAGGGCAGGTGCTTCCCAGCATGGGTGCACATAGGTGCAGAACCAAGTGGCACGTACTTGCGGAGAAAGTTTGAAAGGAGGACGGGGGAGGGCAGAGGTAGGAATTGAAGAAAAGCCTAATAACATGGTAATAGGAGATAACAGACTACAAAACCCCGGTGAGGCTGGGAATAAAAGGGCCCAGGGCTTCACAAACACAGGATCGAATGATGAGTTTCATGTTTAATGTAAATACACCTGCCATTTGTTCTCTGAAGCACTGGTTCCAGGTTTTGAGATAAAATAGAGTTTTGAACAATGTGCCAGTATAATTTACCTTTGCCTGTGCACGGACAGGACTCGTTGCAATCTCTAGAGACAAAAAGAGTGCTCACCAGCCTGAAGATCTCCCCTCTGTCAGCTCTGCTTCTGCCTGGCCTTCATCTTGGACAGTGAGAAGGGAGTCACTTGGCCAGGAGTAAGAAGTGCTCATTGCTGAAGTTTTACTCTCCTGCATCAACACTTTTCACTTCATTATGGGAGATGTCCTGATACCCTCAGTTTCTCCTACAAAAGCCCTGCCTGGTTTTTCTTCTCTTGTCAGGTGCTCATCATCTACAGCCACCTTAAGTCTGCTTTCAACTCCTGGACCGTTACTGGGCACTATCCAGCCTCAGGGCCTTTGTGGGTCCTTCTTCTCTTTTCCTCCTTACCCTTTAGTTCTTTCCAGAATCAGTGTAGTATGTTATCTTATTGGAGGTTCTGTACCTAAAACCAGCCCCACACCCAAAGAGATCAGATTCCCTCTTAGAGTGATCATAGTGCCCCATCCTCTCCCTCTGTGGCTCTTGCCCCAGATTATAAGTACACAGGTGTGACTACTTGAGGAACGTCTCCCTCTTCCCCTGGACTGTGAGTTCCTTGAGAGTAAGTTCATCCTGCCGCCTCGTGCAAGCCTGACAGGTGGAGGGTACTCAGCATTCAATCAGTGACTTGTTGAATGTATTACAGGAAAATTAGAACACACAACTGAACAGGAGGGGGAAGCAAGCAGTTGCAATCCTACAGAAAAATCCACATTTGATTTTTTTTTTTAGTGTATACTTTTTTGATTCTTTCTATACTCTAAAATATTATGGTTTTTCACTAAATATTTAGGACTAAATATTCACTAAATGTATTTAGTTTGCCATATTTTTAAGTGTGGTTATTGATAGACCCAAATCCAATTATGTAATTGATTGTTTCATGGACAGCAATGTAAAATTATTAAAGACTTGCTTCATGTTTACTCACCCGATCAACATCTTGCCCTTTTCAAAAGGAGTATGTGAAGTGACATCAGGACTGACTGTCCAGGAAAACAGAGACATGAGGGGCAAGGAGCTGTGGCCATGTGAGGAAAGCCCTGGCCACAGGAAATAGCAGCAACTGTTGTCCCCAGAGTCAGGAATCATCACCACCTTCCTGTCCCTGCCTCTGGCTCAGGGCCCTCTGGTGCCTCCCTTTGCAGTGCCCTGGTCCCTCTGGTAAACCAAGACAGATGCAGGATGACTTTGGGTGACGGCAACAGAAGACTCTGTAGGAATGAGCCTTAGAGATTCACAGTTGTGCATTTTCTGCTGAAAAAGGGCCCCATCCAGGAGTCAGGATGGCAGAAAGCCGACAGTTCCAGCCACCACACCGCACATGGGATGCTGGTCAGGAATGGACGCCTTCTGCCACACACATCTCATGATGAAGCAATGAGGTCGTCACCACTGTGATCCCTGATTTATAGACAAAGTACCTGCGGCTTGGGAGTGTGGAAGCCAGGACCTGAACACAGGCCCATGAGAGTGCACAGCCTGTGCTTCCTCAGCCCCTAGCTGTGAAGCATCTCAGTAGGTTCTTCAGGACGAGGCCCGCTCCTCTCCAGAGCATTTGTGACCCAACAGTCTGAACTAGAACAAGGAAGCTCTGTGCTCCCATTTGGGGAAAGTTAATATTTCACATGCTCTCGAGAATTTAGGAGCTTGGTAAAAACTTACTATTAAACAGGGATTTTCTTTAATTCCTTTTGTTTAAAGATTTTCTTGTGAAACACTCTGTGTACTGTGCCTCCCTCTGAGACGTCAGTGGTGCCAGAGACCGTTAGGGAGTTTGTGTAAATAGAAAGACGGCCAAATGCTGCCCACACAAGTAGTGAGGTGTGAGGCTGAGCCTGTGGAACAGTTTCACAGTCAGTCCCAGGCCCCGGGGAGTGTCTGGGGACCTCACCTCACTCCCAAGATCTGGGGACAGGGGTCTGTCCAACTGCCTCTGACCAGCATGAGGAAATATCGTTAGCCATTCATTTCTTTGCAGAGATGAATTTTAAGTAAAACCAGTTAGTCTTGAAAGGTCGATATGAACTATTGTTAGTGCAGATCTTGAAGATTAAAAAAAACTGGAATGTCTTACAAAAAACGGGAATATATAGAGAGTTGATAACAGAACAAAAATGCTTTGAAACATCTTTGAAATGGTGGCTCATGCACAGGGTCAAAGGGTAGAACTGGTTCTCTTCAAGCATTTTTGAAAATGCCTCATTTTTATTTAACATTGTTTTGGGAAGGACTGCATTATATTGACACATTGAAGGAAAAAATTACTTTTTGTTTTTCTAAAACTAATAGGAGCTTAGGCATTATGATTAAGGAGCAGACAGGGCCAATGCCGATGAATGCCCTCTTTCTTCAGCTACAAAATTTAATAGCCGCCACCGTGAGGTTTTTCTTTTAATCAGCAAAAAATTTATTTTGTCCTTGACATTTTATGCCAAAAAATCAGCCGAGAGAGTATGTTTTATAGCCAGAGCTGAATTGCCCTAAAGGTAGAATGTTCCAACTAACAGTGTTCATTGATTGCTTTTTTTTTTTTTTTTTTTTGGCATTAGATAACAGACCAATATCAATTTATTAGGTAACCTTTTCAGTGTTTCAGAAAGATAAAAGAAAGAGACAGCAGAGCATGATGGGTAAGCACCTGTGTTATTTTGGAAGCCAAGACACGCGTTTCATTGGTCCAGCACCTCCTAGCTCTGTGACCTTGAGTAAGTCATTCTCCCAAGTGGTTTCTCTGACCACTTGGGGATCAGACTGTAATAGTGCTGGAGTCACCATGGTGTGGTAATGATTAGCGCACCTAAAGAGTTTAGCGTGGTCCTCGGCACCTATTACCCTAAATATTTGGGATACATAGTGAAATAACTTAAAACTTGCCCCAAAGATGCTATCTTAAGATCCAGCAATAATAGGAATGAGCAGAAAATGAGATGATTCAACTCTTTAGAATGACGACCAAGTATACATTTAAGGGAGACAAAGCAAATGCAATCTAAAACACCAAAAACTGATTTTGTGTCTGACGTGTTAGAGAAATGCAGTTATTTTATTAAAAGTAATAGGAAGTCTGTCCGAAATCTCTTGTCTTTCTTTCATCTCTTTATGAAAACAACTCGGTGAATGCACCAATGCTGAACATTTAATCAGAGCAAGGAGCATTCTTAGGCTTTATGGGAGAGCCCAAAGAAATAGAAGATGCCGTCTCTGCCCTGCTGGAATTTTGACTGTAACTAGGGCAATTAAATAGAAAACATTAAATATAGTAACAATACCTTGTTGTCAGAAAATTGAGGAAGGAGGGACCCCAGGCTGAAGCACTGGGGATGGGGGAGGGATGGATCTAGCTGCTTTTTAAAGCATGGGTGCATAGAGAGGGCCATGAAGACCTCTTAGAATTGCGGGTACAGTCAAGAACAAAGCTGGTGTGGTGGGAAAGAGCGAGGTGTTCGGATGGAGAAGTGGTTAGCAAGTGAGGCTCATTAACATTTTAGGCTCCTTTTGAACCACAAGAGTCTTTCCGACTGGATGGAGCGGGCCTGTCCATCACGCCCTTCTCCACCACCGTGATTCATTACTCCAGGCTCTCTTATCTTCATCAAAAGTAAGACGAGAGGCAGACCCAGATAGGAGGAAGTACTTTGCTTTTCAGTACTATGCCAAGCATAGTTTACATACCAACACTGATAATCTGTCAGCCCACCTCTCCTGGACACTTAATCATTTCCCTGGAATCCACTGGAATAATTTTTCTATGCATTACAAAGTATGCTCCGGAGTGTCTGTTTCTTTCAAGATAGGTTTGTACTCCTTCAACCAAGTGACATTCCCACAGAGCTGCAAGGTGGCCTGTGTTACACATTCCTTCCCAAGGCCGAAGTGGTCCGTGATGGTTGCAGCTGCCTTCGTGGCTCGCTGATAAGGATGCTGGGCCCTTGTTGAGCACTTACCATGTGTCAGGCACCGTTTTCCATCTTACACACACATTCATTTAATTCTCCAGAAGAGAGGAGCAGTAAGTAGAAGCAAAGGAAGATGTGCAGGTCTTATGAACATGCTCACTTATTACCATTGATTCCTTCTAGTAGTATTTATTGAGGGCCTACTATGTGCCAGACCCTATGTCTAAGTCCTGGCAAAATCCATGAATGGATAGTTGAAGCCTGAAATAACTTAAGAATCATATTTGAACTGCCAACATAGTAGATATTGTATCATTAGTCCATATTCTGAATTGACTATTCAATATATTGTGAATTCTTTTTAAAAAAATATATATATTTTTAGTTGTAGGTGGACACAATACCTTTATTTTATTTTTATGTGATGCTGAGGATTGAACCCAGGGCCTCACCCATGCTAGGTGTGCGGTCAATCACTAAGTCACAATCCCAGCCCCATTGTGAATTCTTGAGGCCAGTTCTTTATTTACTTTAAAATGAATTACCTGCAGCTTCTGATTTGGAAGTATGGTGGAACCTGAGTGTTTGCATTTCTAACACTCCCAGGGATTGGTGACTCTGTGCATCCTCGCTCTTGAAGTAGCGAGGTTTTAGTGAATCAAGTAAACAGCACTGGAAGCACTAGAAGAACAAGGACTGGAAGATATGGTTACTTATACACCAGAAGAGGATGCAGGTTTGGCCCCAGGCCCGAGCTTAGCATGATTCTTAGTGTT
This sequence comes from Sciurus vulgaris, assembly GCF_902686455.1. Lineage (NCBI taxonomy): Eukaryota > Metazoa > Chordata > Mammalia > Rodentia > Sciuridae > Sciurus > Sciurus vulgaris. The sequence goes on from NC_136461.1 coordinate 52,426,510, forward strand.
GTCACTACAATGTGCACCTATAGGAATCTAAGAGAATGGACCCTCAAGGCCCTATGGCATGGTTTGTAACTCCAAACATACCTTAAAGTTAAAGGAAGATCATGTACAGAGAAACAAGATGTGTCCCATTTGTTTGTTAAATTAAAAAAAAAAAAAAAGTTAAAGGAAGAATGTTAACTGTCCACCTGGGACTGTGATTTATAAGGGGTAGCAGAAAAAGTGATAGGCTAGAGACCAGGGCTCATTTACAGACTTGCTGTGTGACCCTAGGTAAGTCACTGGGCCTCTTCATGACTCAGTTTCCTTATCTGTAAAACAGACTAGCCCTGCTTGCCTCAAGACCCTTAAGGCTGGTTCAAGTGTGTAGCAGTTCATGGGAAAACCAAAGGAGTGCAATGAAGGTACATTGTCACTCCTAAAAATCACAGTGTCTTCAGCAATAGATAGGAGAGAGAAAGAGAGTGAGGGCAGGGGAGAGATAGAGAGAGAATCTTGGGGGCACCGACTTTGGTTGCAACCTCTCAGAGGGCTTTGTCTCTCAGTGCATTCTGTACTCATAAGGTGTGTAGGTGTGTGGCTCCTCTGGGAAGTTGGCTGTGTGATTTTTCCAGAATGGGCCCCCTCAGCCTCTGCTTGATTGATAGAAACCCCCAGGCTGTCATAGTTTGTCTTTCCTTCACTGGAACTATTAAGAATAAAGGAGGATGGGGCAGGGGGTGAGCTCAGTAGTAGAGAACTTGTCTGGCACATGTGAGGCCCTGGGTTGGATTCTTAATACACTCCCTCAAAAAAAAAAAAAAAAAAAAAAAAAAAAAAAAAAAAAGAATAAAGAAAGTGTCTGGTCTGGGGGGCATGAAAGGGAGCTAACATTTATAGAGCATTCTGTATAAGTTACTTTACTGGATCTTCACAAGATGCCCAAGAGGAAAGTGTCCTTCCAGTTTCACAGACGAGGCACCTGAAGCTTCTTGGGCTGGCTCGCTTACCCTGGTTTCCTTTCGTTCTTCCTTGGAAGGGGGAAGCCTTTTCCACTTGGTAGCTCCAAAAATGTGCTGACTTCCCTTTCACAAGGCTGTCAGTTCAGCAGCCTCGGGCATCTGGTGAGCAGTTCTCTTGGCACATTCATCCAGGGGTAGAAGAGGGAGAAGCAAGAGTTCCGTGATGGCACCCATCTCTGTGTAAGGAAATTGGAGAATTATTTCAGAAGTCTTTGAATTTCAAGGCCTCAGGATTTCATGAAGAGTTCTACGGCTCACCTCTCTGAGGCATAGAAGAGAGCTGGGACTCAAGATGGCAGGCTAGTTCTTGTTTGTAACCATGGGAATGATAAGGAGGGGCCTTTCTTGTGGGGGAGGGGCAACCAGGGATTGAACTCAGGGGCACTTGACCACTGAGCCACATCCCTAGCCTATTTTTGTATTTTATTTAGAGACAGGGTCTCACTGCGTTGCTTAGTGCCCCGCTGTTCCTGGCTTTGAACTTGCCATCCTCCTGCCTCAGCCTCCTGAGCCGCTGGGACTACAGGCATACACCACCAAGCCTGGCAAGGAGGGCCTTTTATTGCCTGGTTGTCTTGTACTGTGCAGTGGGCTAAACTCTCCCACAGGTCATCCTCACAACCTGCACATAGTCCTTTGAGTCGGTGGTTTTGTTACCCACATTCCAGAGAAGAGAAAACTGCATGTGGAGAGTTAAGAGACCTTGCACAGCCTAATACCCCAGGGGGACAGCCTGCCTTTGTCCTGGTCTCCCCAGCCCCAGCACACATACTTGTTCCCATAAACCACTGTATCTAGGTGGCAACCACTGTCGGTGACCATCCGGCTTGGCTTAGCAGTGGCCTTGGGAGGAAAAGAACTACTTGACACTAATAATAATAATAATAAAAACAATAATAATAATAAAAACAATAAAATAAAAATAAAAATAAAAACAACTGCCAATTTCCTCTGCTGCTGGTAAGGCCTCCTTGACTGGCCCTGTCAGATCCCATCATGTCACAGGGCATGTGAGATCACGGGGCTGAAATAACCCTGGGTGACTGATGGAAAACAGATTGCCTGTGACACCAGCCCCTGGGCTTCCCAGCATGGCACTGCGACACCACTTAGCTCAGAGAGTGTGTGATTTACAGACAGAGCGCTGGGATCCCCAGAAGGCTTGTGGCAGCATCCACTGGAACAGAGCCCAAGGCCCTGTGGCATCTTGAGAAGTTGAATGGCACTGGGGACAAGAGGTCCTGGGCTTAGGCTAGTTCCTTGGTCTCTAGGATAATGACAGTTTCCCCCTCTCAGAGTTGTTGGGGTTAATGAAGCCAGTGCTGCCAGATCCACAGCAGGAGCACAGGCAGAGGATCTCTGTCACTTACTTTCTTCAGGAGTATATATCATCCTTGTTTTGTCCCTTGCCTTATTCTCTCACAATCTGTCAACAAATTCTGTCACTTTACCTCTACATGAAGCCTGTGCCCAGATACACCTTAGTCTAAACCAGTCTGTCTCTAGCCTAGATAATTCACTTAGCCTCCCGGCTGATGTTGGGCTTTTCACTCCTGCTTGACAGAGCACCCAGAGCTACTGTTCCTTCTTCCTTCCCTTAAAACTCTCCAGTGCTTTCCCAGTGCACTGACAATCTATCTACAGCTCTTACTCTACGAGTTGCCACCTGATCTGGCTTCTGTCCACTTCCCCACCTTTAGAAGATGCCTCTTGTTCTCCTCTGGCTTATGGTGTTCCAGCAATGATGACCTTTCTTTCTGTTCCTTGGATGTGTGTTGGCTAGTAGCCCAAGGACCTTTCCCCTTTGCACATAATGCTGTTCCATAGCAAAGTGCCCTATGGCACTTAGCACATACTAATTGATTGGATGGGTAGATACTACCCTTATAATTTATTTAAAATTAAAAATAAGAATAAACAAGTTAAAAAATAAGAGGAAAATAAGGGGGAAGACTTGCAGTATCTACTTCAGCCTAAGACTTGGGGTCTAGTGGACATGGATAGGCCTAACAAGAAGGGGTGGGTGGAGGAATCAACCGATCTTCAGAGCACAGGGGTATGACCAGAGGCCCTCTTGTTCCCCCGCTGCCTTCTTGTGTTTTTATTTATTTATTCAATTATTCAACAAGAATTTGTTGTGTGCTGAAATATGGTCCCACAGCAGCTAACTGTGAGAAACTCAGGCCCTACCTCCACTGAGCTGCAGTCTGACAGGGAAGACTGGCATTGAGGGCAAGGATTTTCAAACGCGACAAGTGCATACATTTATCAACAGAACTGTGCAGGAGGCCCCGGGAGCGTTCTGTAGCAGGGCCTATCCTGAGGATCAGAAATCATTCTGTGAGTGCTATGATTTGAATACAATTCAAGTGCACCCCCCAGAGGTTCATGTGTTGGAAGCTTAGTCCTCAGTTCAGCACTGTTGTGAAGGGATGGGACCCTTTCAGAGGTGGGAACGAACCGAAGGTGTATGTCACTGGGAATGGTGTCCTTGGTACAGATTAATGTTGTTCTTATGGGATCCTGATTAGATCCCATGGGGGTTGGTTGTTATTAAAAGAACAAACCTGGTCCCTGAATCCCTCCACTTCATTTCTAACCATGTAATCTCTCCTGCATGAGCTGTTGCCACTGTGAGGTGCCTTGAGGTCCTCAAAAGAGGCTGAAATGATGGGGTTACCTGATCTTAGACTTTCAGCCACCAAAACTGTGAGCTAAATAAATGTCTTTATAAAATACCAAGACTCAGATAATTCATTATAGTAGCAGAAAACAGACTAATACAAGGGGTGACATTTAAAGTAAATCTAATTTTGCCCACATTTTCTTGTGCATTTCTCATAATCAGACCTTGAGGGAGGTCCAAGATTATATAGATTGCACCAGAGACAGGATTAATGTTTTGGAATTCCTCCACCTAGAGGACACTTTTTTTTAAATACACTTGTCCATATGTACCAGTAACAGACCTGGAAGGATATTGATCTCTTCATTGTAGATGAGGAAGCTGTGGCTTAATGAGGTAGGTAATTTGTCCACATTCATACCAGTTAGTAAGTGGTGGCTTAGGCCCACATCTCCATGACCCATCTTAGACACAACTTTTGGTGTCCCTACTTTTTTGTGATCATGAGGAATTTAGGGTTCAGAACATTCCATCCTGTTGCTTTTGTTTCATCAACTGTCTGGCCTGTTTTGGATTTTTAGGAGTTAAAAAGTTGGCCGATGCCCCTTTCACTCCTAACAAAATGTTATAATATCCACAGTCCTTTGAAATTCTCTGGCAAATGAGAAACAAAAATGTAAGTGGGTACTTTTTGCCAACCAGTCTGATGATTTGGCGCACTGGGGCAGAGTGAGTGGTTTGAACCTCGCGGCTGCCTCCGAGTACCTGCATCCCCACCCTCGTGCAAGTCACCAAAATGCTTTGTAAGATGGCCAATACAATTTTATAGAGGGGGACGGGGAAATGCTCATGAAATTGATCTTGAAGTACTTGGCAATAGCGGGCTTCGTAAGAATCCTGGGTAGGAATAATTAACTTATTTTGGAGGATGGATTTACTTAGGAGAGCTCCAGCTGCAATGAGGGTGGGCCCCTCTTTCCTGTTGCTCCTGGCACGTGCTCTTCCCCAAGTTACATTTGCAGCAGTCTGGGTGGTTCGTCTGCTTAGAGCCATCCGGAAAAGTTGGTGGGAAAAGCCAAGAGGCCATTGGCACTTAGAGATGGGGGTTGGCACCAGTCGTAGTGAGAGGCATTGCTTTTATTAGCAACTTAGTCATTTTATAGCAGGCATGATCGAAGTGCCTTAAATGCAGACTCAAGATGCTAGTGTGGTTATTAGGGCAAGAGGAGCAGATGTACCCAGCATCTCACAGAACCCCCAGTTAGAGACATAACTCACCTTTTGCCCATGTGGTGATAAGACTTGATTTATTTGCTTGCTTCCAGAAAGACTTCCTGTTAGTCCCATGGTCCCATAGTGTGGCATGTGAATCCTAGTTCTGCCACCTACTGTTTGACTTTGTGATTGCATGATCAACCTCCCCATTCTCATCTGTAAAATAGGAATGTTAATGGCATGTTAGGGAGGGGAGACTGTCCCTCTACCCTCTGAGGTTCTGATAATTCCAGTCTATGGAATGAACTATCAGCTGGAAGATTAACAAGAGGAAAGGAATACACATTTATTACATGCACGGAGATATCACTTGAGAGAAAAGCAAATATCCCCAAACCCAGTGACATCTAGAAGCTGATAGTCTCTTCATGAGAGGGGATGGGTGTTGCACTTTAGGGGAGAGTAAGGGCCTTTGGGGAAAGATACACAGACCCTCAGAAGAAGGATCTGTGATGAAGTTTGAGTTTGGCATTAACTCCTCTCCTGTGATCCCTGGCTCATAAAATGCCTGGGGACAGCATTTGTGGAGGGTCATCTTCAGGCAGACAGGGGAACTCAGAGATCCCCTGCCCGCACTGCTGCTCCCCAAGTGCCCTCTGGCACATCAAAGTGGCATATTTGGGGGTGGCATTTCCTGAACTCCGTCAGCATCTACCCAGAGCTATTTTAAGGAACGTGCCAGTCAGTACAAGTGAAGCACGTGGGGTGGTTCAGGGTGTGATTAGCCTGCAGCTGGGCTCGCCTGCCCCATTGCACTCCTGGTCTGCTCCCTGCAGGTCTTTAAGGGACTCCCTGGGACAAACCTCAGAAAAGCCCCAGATCTGAGCTGTGCTGCCCTCTGTCCTTACTTCATCCCAGCAGTGAAAGGACACAGAGTACTCTCGGATTTGCTCTGGTATGGGTCAAACTCATGAAAGTCAGTGGGGAGGTTTGGAAATTGAACACAGCTGGGGTGTCCCAGATGATGAGCCATTGTAGTTTACATCAGCAAACACATGACTAGGCGGCTGGCACTTCCTGCCTCAGATTCCTGGGGCCTTTGCCCTTTCCCGCCCCCCCCTCCCTGGTGATGTTTTTATTACTTTTTAATTTCTTCTTCATTATTTAGTATACTCTTTGCCTCATTTGTCTGTAAGTACTAAAGATTGAGCATCTCTTCTGTGGGAAACTGCAATTGATAAGAGAAAGTCACAATTCCAGATCTTGGGAAATAAAGGAAGCTGGTTGAGAGCACAGTTTCCCTAGCTAACTCTCATTCATTCTCTAAAACCCTCCTCTAGGAAGCCTTCCCAGAATTCTTCTTGCAACAATGGGGATTGTCATTGTCTGCTTGTCTGACTCACATATTTAGAGTGGGAGCCTGTGGAAGGTGAAGATCACAGGAAGCAGTCTAGGGTGAATCTTTTATCTCCATATCTCCTAGTAATTGGCTGCTCAATATGTTTGTTGATTGACATGGTAAATAATAGTAAATAGTAAATAACAAAATGCTGAGTGCCTCTTGGAAAGCAGTTCCTATGCCCCCTCCACTGCAGTTGTTGCTAACATTTATTGAGGGCTTCCTCTGGTTCCGTGTGCTTTTCCTACCATTTGCTCATCCTGCCTTATGAGTAAATACAATTAATATTGCCACTTTATAGATGAGGAGGCGATAGGAGTTTTGCAACTCACGCTGGAATTCCAGGCCAGCTGGGATCTTTTCACAATCACACTGAATAGCCTTTCCAGTGAGTCTTTAGACAGAGTTTTAGGATTTTTTTAATGGGGCTTCCTCTTCCTTACTTTAAAGACAGGTATTCCAGCATATTCGACCCGGCTGTGACTGACCAAAGCCATTATCTGTTCAGTGGTGCTCAGGTTCCTTGTGGTGGGGTTAGAACCACATCTCCCCAGCCACCCAAGGTGAAAACCCACAATGAAAGCAAGTCAGACTAAATTCTTCACAAGTGCCAGCATTTATTAGCCAGCAAGCATACAAACTATCATAAATCTCTTTCCTTTATGTTCTGTGACACTCCTGCTCCCTTCCTTGGGCCCATTGACCATCCTTGCATAAAAAATTCAGGCTGAGAGGAGCATAATACTGTTTTGATGTCAAGGTTGCTCAGTCTTCTAGCTATATCAGGTGATAGACCCCCTGTGTACGGGACACAGGGCCTTGAAGAATTTTGGACTTAAGTGCAAGTTCAAGTGCTGTTCCTGCTAGAGTGGAGATGTCATACAATGTTGTAATTCAAGCATATTTCTTGATAGCACTCATTTTGCCAATTAAATTTTATCTAATGTTCTTATTAATTAAAGCTCATTAATCACTCCTTTTAGTGCAGATTGAGATAGCAGTTGAATGGCTTGCAATTGCATCTTTTACATTCTAACTAACCACCCCCACAAGTGAATCTTAATTAGGATATCTGAGATGTTAATAACCACCGCTGGAATGTAGCTCCCTGCAGATCCCTAAGTGTCAACATTTGCATATTACGAGCATTGCAGAACCAAACATGAACTTGGAAACACACACGTTCATGTCACTCTCAGTTCTGCAGAGCTTTAAAGTAGATCACAGACAATGTATGCTCAGAGATTCTGTCCAATATTGGAAAGAGGTAGGCTCTGAGGTCAGCCTGAAGAGGTTCAGGTCCCACCTTCATCTGTGGCAGTGGGCCAGTGACCAATTCTCAGAATCTCAATTACTCCTAATAACACCTACCTCACAGTCTTGCAGCAAGGTTTAAATTAGATAATATTTAATAAAGCACTTAGCTCAGGCCCTGGCACTGGGCCATGTACAAATGAAGCTCGTGTAATTAACCTCAATTGCTGGTGTGCCATGAGATGCTCAGCAGGTGCTGGTGAAGTGACCTGGGAAGGAGGGAGGGGAAAGGACAGGAAGGAGGCCTCTGGGGGCACTAACAGGCAGGGAAGGGGAGCGCGTGGTCATGGACTCCCCTTCAGCAGGAGCAGGAATACATAGGCAGGCTGTACTTGGCTGGTGAGTCAGGAGAAAAGGACAGGGGTGGTCCAGCTCCCCCTGCCTTTGGCCCATCTTTCAAACGGGGAAAAGGCTGTTGGGTGCAGTGGGAGAGGTGAGGCCTGGTGGTGAGGGTCACCCCAGTGCAAATTCCCTAGTCCCCACCCAGTCCATAGCATTTCTAAACTCCTAAAGTCAACTCAGAGTGAATCTGTTGTGCTTCCCAGGAAGGAGGACTGCTTCTCAGCAGGGTCTGCAGGGGACATCATCATCTGCTACCATCATGTTCCCTGCTGTACAAATGAAAAACAGTCCCAAAGAAGGTAGGTGCCTTCTTCAAGGAACAAATGACACAGGATTTGAACCTGTGTCCATCTGACTCCACAACCCCTGCTTTGGAGGAGGGGCTGGGGGTTTTCCCGGTGTCTTCCTGGATATACACTCCATCTCCTGGGTGTTCATTCCACCAATTGAAGCTACGAGACTAGACTCAGGTGTGGGGCCAAAAACAGAGCTGGTGTCGTGTGGTGACAGTCCAGGGCTTTCTCTGCTTGCTTGTCCGGCAGCCCTTTGTCTCTGCAGTAATCACCAGGAGTCCTGAAAGATGACCTTCCCCTGTCTAGTTGCGAAGCTTGAGGTTAAGGCCAGGGTCCGTGCCAGCCTTAATTGATTTGTGTTGAAAGTTGCAAGAACTGATCCTCCCCTTAATTAAACACTGTGGATGGATGAGATGATGGCAAGTGATCAAGAGTCCTGAAAAAGGATCATCCACCTGGCATCCAGTGAACCTGAGAGGCAGGGCCATGTAGTGTGATGCCTGTTACGCCTCAGCTGCGGGGCCCTGGCCAAGCATCTGGGTCCTTCGGAGGGAATCTCGTTTCCTTACGTGTAAAACAGGGCTGCTAACACTCGCCTCAAACTGGTGGCAGTCAGTGAGAGTTTCTTTGTTGAGTGCTGGGTGCCAGGCAAGAACTCAATCAATGTTCCTCCACACCCCCAAAGTGAGTCTTAGTAGCTCAGTGTGGGTTTCACACCCTCATTCAAATGTCTGGCATATAATAAGTGTCCAGTAAATATTTGTTCAATGAACGAACAGAGTTGCTTTGCTCTCTTTCAGAAAATGTTCAACTCTACACAGAAGGGTTACGAGACCATTAAGATCCCACCTTTCAGTCTGGGGATTTAGCTCATTGATAGAGCACTTGACTAGCATGCATGAAATCCTAGGTTCATATTCCCACAGCACCAGGAATGGGAAAAAAGAACAAATTTTTTTTAAATGAGCAAAGATAGTAACATCGATTGAACACCATCTGGTACAAACTGCTTTCCATGTTTTATTTGATAACAAGGATCCTGAAAAACATTATTGTGCCTGTATTTCGAATGAAGAAATTAGGACTGAGAGGTTCAGTGAGAAAGATAAGGTCACTCCCCTAAGTGGAGGAGCTGGGATCTGATTCAGGGCTGACTCCAAAGCCTGTGTCACCACCCATGAATGTCACATAGATGAGAATATTGAGCATCTCTAGGCCAGGTGACATGTGCCATCTGCCTGAACCGAACATATAAGATTCAGAACAGGTTGCCCGCCTTGATGTCTGAGGGAGGCGGGGTGGTGGCTGCTGGGAGCCCCAGTGCTTGGAAGCCCGGCTCTGTCTCCCCCTCTCCTCCATTCAGCTGCTGCTTTGCAGGTAGATTGAGGATGTGCTCAGGGTGATGTTGAGGAGCAAAGTCAGGGAGGGCAGTGATGTGATTTAACAATAAGGACGAGCTTGAGGGCCCATGGGGGAGCTGTACTGATGTGGAACAAGGTCACAGCTTTGGTGCAAGGAGCCTGGAGCTTCCCAGAGAGGGGCCCTGCCTCTGAGTTAGACCTTCCTGATTTGAACTGAGCACAGTCCCCCACCTATTGTGCGCTCTTGGACAAGAGACAGTCATTAAGGCCCAGTCTGCTCATCTGTTAAATGGGCATAATGGTGGGAACAGCAACCTCATGGGCTCATTGTGCAGGGCCAAAATGATAGGAGACCTGTACAACCTGCAACATAGCATCTGACCCTTACAGGAAGTGTGTAGCAAATGTTAGGTGTTATCATTGGTCAAGAGGTCACATTCTACCCTGAACTTCACTTATTTCCTGAATGGATCTTGTGGGAAGATTTGATAGATAAAGCTATTTACCAAATTCTTATCCCTGCCCTCAACTTAGATTCATAAAGTCTGTTGGGCAGAATCCAGTTCAACACATATTTAAATTTCACAGAAAGAAAACATTTGGGTTGGCTTTGGCAGGGTTTCCTTTTTATAAAAGTTTATTTTAAAGTTTTTGCTTTTGAGATATCAGGGTCTTGAGTGACAGACAACTTGTGTCTAACATCTGGGACTGAGAAGATCTTTAAGAGTCGGTCTTACTGGGTGAAATTGGTCTTTCAGACAGAGCCTGTCATAGATTTTCTGAGGATTTAGACAACGTAAAGGGGAGTTAACCCATCTCACATCGTAAATTTTTTTTTTCAAAGGAAGGATGAGGGAGCCAAGAAACAATTTGTCATGATGCCTTTACGTTTTGACTCCGCAAGAACTTAGCAGTCTGCAACTATCTCCAGTTCTTTCATTTTGGAGAATGTTTTTTGGGGTGTGGAGCAGGGAGAATTTTATAAACCAAATGTTTAAAAAGTAACTGGTTTAATTTTTGTTGACATGACAAATGTGGTTCTGTAATTGACCCCACCCAAGGAACAAAAACTAATATTGGTGTTCCTGGACAGCAAGAATTCATTTTTAGCTTTTGGCTAGGAAAAAAGAAAAAAAAAAAAAAACATTATTCTTATAATTTAACAATATAAGCCCAGGAGATTATTTGCTCTCACCAGAGGGGCTGAGATGCAATTCTGTAACTTCTGAAGACCAGACCCTGTTAATTACTAGTAAAACTGTATATGTCTTAAAAATTTGACAAAAATATTTGAATAGTTGGACACTATTGAAATTCCAGAGGCTGAAAGTATAATATAGAATAGAAGATAAGTTTCCTAAAGGGGACTTAATAATATTGATAATAATGATTCTTAGAAATTAATATTGATGATGATGTTAACTCTTAGAGCTTATTGATGATGGTGATAATGAGGTGAGGAGGTTCATGATGGAGTAGAAGAAACTGGCATTTTTGTAGCATATATGCTTGTTACTTTTTGTACCTTGCCCTATTTAGTCATCATAGCATCAAATATCAGGTTGAAGTAGGTATTTTTAGCCTCTTCTAATAGATGTGGTAAGGAAAGGTCCCCGATATTAAGCATTTGCCTAGTTCCTCAAAGAAGAGGAAGTGGATCAGCTTGGATTTGGACCCAGGTTCAAACTATTTTGCACACTGCTCAGTGATTAAAGCAGATGCGTAAGGAAATCACTAGAAGGTAGTGTACCATCCTCCAAGGAAGTTGGAGGATGTGGGGCATGGTCTCCTGGACCTGGGCCTCGGAGGTGAATGACCAGAGTTCCTGTTTTTGAGGAAGGAATTCTGAAAGTGAAGTCTTTGTCAGCTGAGGGCCCAGCTCATGGGACATTGTGGCTCCTGGGAGGTACAGTGAAGTGGTCAGGTTAGTTGTAGAAGAGGGCACAAATTAGTCCTAGATATGCTGAACTAGAGAAGATCAAGTTTCTCCAATGGAACCCTCAGAAGTGGCTACAACATGGCTTCCTTCTGTTCATGTCCTATGTGTTTGTTTATTTATTTTTAAAAATTCTGTGCTTAGGTTACCAAGAAGGCTGATTCTCAGGATATATGTAATGTCCACATGCTTGATTGCTGAGAAAGGAAGCCAAAAATGTATTTCAGCATAAACTTCACAGGGCCAACAATGTTCCTGACACACTGTCTTGTCACTGCCTTGAGTGGCAGTAATTTATAGCTCAGACAGCAGCTAGAGCAGGAGGGAGTCTTTAAGGCAGTCAGCTTTGTTGGTTAGCTTTGGTTAACCCAGAGGTCAAAAGCAGTTTCTGTCTAGCACATTAGATAACTTTGGAAATGCCTGACATGTTGCAGGTAGCATTACAGGAACATCTACACTTATGATAAAAGGAGTTATTTATGAGGTAGCTGTGATTTCAAATGTAAAAGGGAAAAAAAAAAAAGTTCTGTAAATTATGAGGGCTTCAGTAATGAGCCCCAGTTGGATATTTCTGGCATTTCTGAGAGGGTGAAAAGGAGATTAGCCAGGAATAAAATGGGAGAGTCCGTTTAAGGATTGAGTGGGATTCCACGGTGTCACGTGCTGATTGAAAGACATCATGGAGAGAGGTTGAAAGCCTTCAGCCTTCTGATTGGTTGTCTTTTGTGTCATGAGTTACGATGGGAAATACTACTGGTATTTTCTAGTTGATGTAGTACTGCCCAGAAATCATTGAAAAAAAAAAATCAGTTGGTTCCAGAAACATTATCACAAAGCGTTGATAATCTGTTCGTTTTCTGCTTAGTTTATTGAAGCTAGGAAAGATTGGGGCTCTACAGTGAAGAAATAGCACTTTGAATTTATCTGTTTTTTGAATCCTCCCCCCTTCCAGGGAGAAGTCCTCATTGTATTCAATAATAAAGTACATAATTTGGAGGAATAATGACTTTTTTTTTAAACATCCTTCTCTCAAATGCTGGAAGGTTAGTATTCTCTAGCATGCATGACTAAGTTAAGAATTATTTTTCAATATATGTTATGGACACTGGAAAAACAAAAGTTAAATAGGAAGAAAGAAATTGTATTTGGCACTATTTACATTCCTTCCTTCCTTCCTTCCTTCCTTCCTTCCTTCCTTCCTTCCTTCCTTCCTTCCTTCCTTCCTTCCTTCCTTCCTTCCTTCCTTCCTTCCTTCCTTCCTTCCTTCCTTCCTTCCTTCCTTCCTTCCTTCCTTCCTTCCTTCCTTCCTTCCTTCCTTCCTTCCTTCCTTCCTTCCTTCCTTCCTTCCTTCCTTCCTTCCTTCCTTCCTTCCTTCCTTCCTTCCTTCCTTCCTTCCTTCCTTCCTTTTCTGTACTACAGGATGTGGCAAACCAAGAACTAGCCTTGTAGTAACATGTCCTAACAATGCCATTTCTAGCCAGAGACCTGGGCAGTGGACAACCCTTCTGAGCCCCAGGGAATGATAAGCACCTACTCTAGCTCCTAATAAGGTCAAATAAGAACACAACTTCTGTGTATGAGTTCTCTAAACATTTTTAAAGTACCAAGCAGATGCACAGTGGTGAATGTAAACCCCCAGAGACTGTATCTAATTTACACCTTTTCATAGCCCCTTTACCAAGTACTGGGACCATTTGTTGAATTAATGAGGCAATTAGCCAGTAGACAATTTTATCTCATCATTGGCTTAGTTTTTATTATCTGCCAAATGTGTTTCCTCCTTGAGCCTTTTGGTTGATAGTTTTTAGATTAAGTAGCAAATAATGTGGTCTTTCAATGAGGAATATCCGATAATTGGCTAAAGAAAGCAATTGGACAAGGTGTTATTAATTTTCTGCTTCCGTTACTTGACTCTATGCTTTTGGAGGGCAGGGGCTGTGCCTCTCTCTTCTTTCTGTTTCTTAACCACTGAGGTTTAGCATGATGTTTTGCACTCGTCAGTGAGCAAGTAGTATTTCTGGATGGAATCTTCAGTGACCTTAGGCCATTCCTTTGATGCCATCCCAGACCTGTTCCCACTTCCTGTTCTGAATTGGGATTTGAACTCTGGCAGGTTTGTGGCTTACCTTTCCTGCACTCTGTGGGCACCCTGCAGGAGGCAACCCTGTGAGAGGTGAACCCTTCCACAGTCCACAATCTCTAATTGCTCCCTCTGAGATGTGTTTTTTTTTTCCCCCTTTCCTATTTGTACCAGAGATTGTACCCAGGGACTCTTAAATTCAGACCCACATCCCTAGCCTTTTTATATTTTATTTTGAGACAGGGTCTCACTAAATTGCTGAGGCTGGCTTTGAACTCATGATCCTCCTGCCTCAGCCTCCTGGGTTGCTGTGATTACAGGTGTGCACCACCACCCTGGACTCTGAGATTTTTTTTTTTTTTTTTTAAGTTGTAGATGGACACAATATCTTTATTTATGTATTTATTTTTAGCACTGTACCACTGAGCTATAACCCCAGCCCCGAGAGATGTTTTTAAAAAACTGTATGGCTAAATCACTTACACTTCTGTGATGACCACACCTGATCTTCCAGCATAAGCTGGGCTTGGCTGGCTCAGAGAAGTGAGTAATTCTAACCCTAAGTAAAAGAGAATAATTGGATTGGCAGTGCAGTTAATCAGTGTCTCAAGGCCCTCTTGGAAGATGGGAGTTATCTGAGCCAGGGGTAAGATAAATGGCAGAGGAGGAAGTCACTCTGCTGTTTGTTCACCTGATATGGATTACAGAGGTGGAAACAGCTGAGTCTGTAAATTTTAACCAGTTGCTTATTCCAGCGCTTTGTAGGCCTTGTTGCCACAGCCCAGTGAGGCAGGTACTGTGTCGATCTAATACTCTAAAGGCTCCAGCTGGTCTACTGCAATGCTTTTCTGTCCCCAAACTCACCACCAGCAGCTTCTCCCATCCCTCCCTCAATAAAAAGTGGCTCCCTCTCCTCCTCCAAGCCGCAGCCAACGTTCCACTTCCTGAGGGAAGCTTTCCCTGATAATCCTTAGGGAATCTGCCTGGTTGCGTGTCTCTAAAGCCCCTGTGCTTCCCCCGGGGTGACTTCTCCAGCGTGACCACCCTGCTTCAGGCCCCTGAGTCCCACTGCATGTCCACCTGCATTTGGCTGTGTCCCCACTATGTGGCAAGTTGCTCAATGAAATCTCAATGTACACCAAAGTTTCAATCACATCTTTCCCTAAACCAGGTTTAAAATTTTTGTTTGTGTGTTTTCTTTTTTCTTTTCTTTTCTTTCTTTCTTTTTTTTTTTTTTTTAATTAACAATTTTATTAAGGAGCAAGTTTCTGCTTTTGTTTCAGGGAAGAAGGGATTGCCTTTCCCGCTTTCTTTTCCTATGGCTGGCAATGTTTTCCTACATTTGCTCATGATTAGAATCATCTAAAGCTCCTTTAAAAATCCTGATGCCAGGGACTGGGGAGATAGCTCAGTTGATAGAGTGCTTGCCTTGTAAGCACAAGTTCCTGGGTTCGATCCCCAGCCCGCCCCCCACCCCCAAAGAAAAAAATTCCTGGTGCCCAGGTCAGCCTCGAGCCTATTAAATCAGATACCAGGGGTGGTAGTATTGGTATCAGTGCTTTTCTCCCTTTGGCAGCAATGGGGTTTGATGACATGCTCTACCAGAGTTAATCCCTAGCCCTTTGCATTTTGTTTTTGAGGCAGGGTTTCTCAAGTTGCCCAAGCTGGCCTTGAATTTACTATCCTCCTGCTTTGGGCCTTCTGGGTATCTGGGATTACAGACATGGATCACCATCCCTGGCATTTAAAAAAGATCTTAGATGATCCTCAAGTTCAGAGTAGTTGGGAAATAACTAGTGGGCAAATTTTTGTTATTACCCACAAGGGTGGGATAGCAGGTATCCAGTCACTAAGGAATGACAGCTTCACTCTTTTCCTGAAATCCAGAGAAACAAAACTCAAATACTTCTGGGAGACACATTCAATGTTCTACTTTCATGAAAGAGAAATGTTCAAACATACCAGAGAAGATAACATTCACTGCTGTGGTTTGAATGTCCCCATCAAAACTCATGTTGAAACTGTCACCTCCTTTGTGAGGTGGGACCTGATGGGACCTGTAAGAGGTGGTTAGGTCACCAGGGCTCTGCCCTTATGAATGGATTAATGGATTGATGGATTATCTCAAGAGGGGATGGGTCTGTTATAAAAACCAGTTTGGTTCTGTCCCTTGGATGCACCCCTCTCACCGTGTGGTACCCTACCACAAGCTGCCGTAGGATTCTGTGGAGAGTGCCCACCAGCAGGAAGACCCTCACAAGATGTCACTCCTTAATCTCCTAGCCTCCAGAACTGTGAGCAGAATAAACCTTTATTCTTGATAAATTATTTGCTCTGTTATACTCAGTTATAGCAACAGAAAGTGGACTAGGACATTGATAATAACAACGTAGGTTAAAAGAAAAAGATACAAATGGATGGAAGGAAAATATCTACCTAATAGGCTTATGTGGTGTCTTTGAAAGCATGTGCTTTGCAATCAGGTGGGCCTGGATTTGAATTCTGATTCTATTCTGCCCGCTGTGTGACCTTGAGCCAGAGACATAAATGCCTCTCTCTCTGAACCATACAAGTAAAAGTAGGCATGAAAATACCTACGCTGGGAGGGGCAGTGTAAAGATTAGAAATGATGCCTTTGAAGGATCTTATATTAAATGTTGGTTCCATTTCCCCCTCCCTTCCTGCATGTTTTGAATTAATGGATTTAGTTTCCTTTCCTAAACCTGTCACCAGAGACAGGCTTGCTGTAAGGATCCCTGAGGTTTAAAGAAATTAAGTTGCCCTAGTGCTTTCTGAGTTACTAAGGCCGATTTCACGTGTTTCTCCACTCGTTTTCCTGTGAAGCGTGAAAAGATGACTGGCAAAGAAAGAACTTAGGAGCTGGACTTGAGTGTCCTGTATACAGGAGTGGCTAAAGGCACACAGTCCTGATATATCTATTTTCTAGGAAGAGCCAGATGACGATCTTTTGGCTCCACAGAGGTTCATGGGTCCCACAGGAAAGGTAGGTTTTCATTCATTCAGTTATGCATTCAATGACTTCGTGCCAGACTAAGAATAGAAGTATCAGGTTATACCATTTTCCACTATAAAGAACCAGGAATCTTGAGAAAAAAGACAGATTCCATGACTTGAGCAGGGAAGGTACAAATTAAGCCTGGAACATTTTGTTGTGCCAGAAAGTATGCAAACATAATCAGTGATGTCTAGAAGATACTGGAGCCAGCTTGAAGGGGCAAATAAGAGACTATTTGAATGATACAGTAAATAAGGACAGTAATGGAATATAAGCTATTGAATAATATAGGAATACATGAGTCTCTTCTGTGATAGATGATAGGTTGATAGATGATAGATACACAGACAGACAGATAGAAGAAGGGATATTCCTTACATCATAATGCTAATTGATATGCATAGATGAAGTGCAAAGAGCTGTTCTCTTGAGAGGTGGTCTTAGACAATGATCATTTTGCAACCCTTGAATTATTTGGGCAAGAATCATCAATGGATATTAAATCTGGAGAGGGGGATAATAAGGAACAGGATGTTTGTATGGGTTTGAAGTGTTTCCTCACATTTTTTATTGGTTGAGAGTGGGCAAATGGTAACTGTACAGTAGAGAAAATGGACCACATTTTGGCCAGGTAATCAGGTTATTATCACCAATGATAAGCAGACAGACGTCATGAGACATCCAGATGTCTAGATCCAGTGTGTGATACATTGAAATCACCTGCACAGCATCCCTACATCTAACAATAGAAAATATCAGGCAAATTAAAATGAGGAATATTCTATGTAATTACTGACCTGTATTCTTTGCAGGCCAGTATCATGAAACTCCAAGATTGGGGAACGGTTTCAAGTTAAAAAAGACTCATGATACATGGCCACTATATGGAATAAGTGATTTTTTAAAAAATAGTTTTTTAGTTTTAGATGGACACAATACCTTTATTTTTAATTATTTATTTTTATGTGGTGCTGAGGATCAATCCCAGTGCCTCAACATGTTGGAGGCAAGGACTCTACCACTGAGCCACAACCCCAGCCTAGTAGGAGTGATTCTGAACTGGGTCTTGTGCTGGACAGAAAAAAATGCAGTGAAGGACAGTATTGAAACAATTGGAACATGGCCATGGGCTAGATATGTATCAGTGTTCATTAAATCTATACTGGACAAAATGCTGTATGTGTATTAAAAATACTAACCCTTTGCCCCTCAATGCTTCAGTATATATGAGATTACAACTTACTCTTCAATGGGTAAAAAAAAAATAAATACATAGAACTATAAAGCAGCTACAGTGAAATTTTTTTTTTGAGGGGGTGCCTGGGATTGAACTCAGGAGCACTCGACCACTGAGCCATATCCCCAGCCCTGTTTTGTATTTATTTAGAGACAGGTCTCACTGAGTTGCTTACCACTTGCCTTTGCTGAGGCTGGCTTTGAACTCGTGATCTTCGTGCCTCAGCCTCCTGAGCCGCTGGAATTGTAGGTGTGTGCCACCACGCCTGGCTGTGATGAAATACTGAAATTGACAAATCTGGGTTTAAAAATATATACAGGAGTTGTCTGGAATAGTCTTGAAATTGTCCCATAAATTTGAAGTAACTTCAAAATAAGAGTTTTTTTTTTTTTTTTTTAAAGTACTGGTGTATAATCAGTAAGAGCAGCCTGCAGTTTGCTACTGCTTACTTTGTCTTACTTTGGAAGCCATTGAGCATTTCTAATCCTCGCCTTCCTTGCCTTTCAAGTGGAGATTGCCTAACACCAGTTCTTTCTGCTTTACAGGGCTGTACAGATGACAGGCTTTCTAACTGCAAAGAGCTGTCGACATCTTCAGTGACATTTTAATCTAAACGCGTCCACACCTTCTAAACTTTGTATTGGTGTTAAAGCTTTGGCTCCTTCTAGGTGCAGTTACTTGTGTTTATAATCCATGAGATAATACTTTTGCTGCCACCACCTTTAATACTAATAATGATAGCTAACATTTACATTGTACTCTATTGTCTTCACAATGCTTTCTGTGTGTGCCAGGCATTGTGGCTAATACTCTGCAGGTATATTCTCATTTAATCTTTACTAAATCCTATTAGGTGGGTACAGCTGTCTTTCAGTCTTCAAGGAGATTGGTTTCACACCTCTGTGGATGCCAAAATTCATGGATGCTCAAGTTCCTTATATAAAATGGCACAGTATTTCCATATAACCTATGTACATCCTCCTGTATACCTGAAATCATCTCTAGGTTACTTATACTACCCAATACATTGTAAATACTGTGCAAATAGTTGTATTGTTTAGGGAATAATGACAAGAAATAACTCTGTATATATTCAGTACAGAAACAGTTTTTTTTTTTTTTTTTTTTTTTTTTCAATTATTTTCCATCCATGAATGTGGAGCCCAAGGATATGGAGGACTGACTGTACTATTATTGCCTGCATTTTACAGAGGAAGGAACTGAGGTAAGAGAGGCAGGTGAGGATTCAAACCCAGGCCGTCTACTCAGTTTGCACTTTGAACTAGTGATTCTGAAATCTGCATCCCCTGTGCCCAGCATTCTATCTGACATAGCCCAGCACAGACCTGATAAATGTTTGTCTAGCAAAGAGTGGGAAAAGAGTGTTTAGAAAGTGTCAGGCCTCTGGAATTGGATGAAACTGGCCAGAATCTTCACTCTGTGTTAGTAGCTACACTCAACTTTTCTGAGCCTCAGTTCTCATGTTGATAGGCACAGCAGGGATACCCAGTAAACAGTCACGAGTTTTCCTTCTTATTCCTCCTTTTGCACATGTCCTTAGTGTCAATTTTGCTTCTGTTTTGCTTCTATTGTGATTTTTACATGCCATTTTTATAGTGACTGTGATACCTTGTTGCATTTATTTGCTTTCTGCCTCCACTTAGATTGATTTTCTTGAGGGAAAGAATCAAACCATTTTTATGTTTTTGTATGCTTATTGCCTGGTACAATGCATGCCCTTTGGATAAGGAATGTTGCTAGCCCATATCTTAGTTTTGTGATCTTCAGAAAAAGACTTTCTCACTGGCCAGATAAAACTCTGCATGTGTGACTGTTGGTCAGCAGATACCTTTGATAAAGCAAAGACTCCTTTCCCTGGAAGGTCACAGGCTTGTGTTAGGAGGCCCAATTTGGGCAGTGGATCTGTCTTCCACCTCCTGCTCTTCCTTGCCACTGTTCACTTTGTGTTGTCCACAAAGTTCATGATTATGTGCTGCTGTCATGCCTGTGAGCTACTCAGGAAATGTTTGTTGAAAAAGTGAACAGATAGGTGGGCAGGTGGCACATCCTTTCCTGGATTCCTGTCTCCTCCTAGCTCCCTGTGTGCTACCCTTAGCTAGGGAATATTCCCAAGGCTGCTCCTTGAACGATGGGAATGGTTGCTCCTCTGTAACAGTACTTGAGCAGAAGCTCCATGGAGGCCCAAATGCAGGGCACCTCCACCCAAACCCAGATTGCCCTCTCCAGTCCAGAGTAGAGGGTGCTGATTACAAATGTGGCTCTGGGCAAGCCCGCGGGCTTTGCAGCATTGTTGTTGAAGAAGCCCTTAGAGAAAACTGGTTCTCCAAACCTCTACACAGTGTAGTCTCCCACTCCTCCCCTGAAGCCACTCTCCCCAGGCCCAAGAAGGGAGATAAGTGCATTTGCTAATTGCTAGCATTAGCAATACAGATACCAGGTGACAGCTCTGTCTCTGCAAGCTGGGTTGGAGGCTTGTGTTTAACCAGCTCTCAAACTGGCTGAGAAAACCACATTTGGAGAGAAAACCTTGACCTTGTCATTCGATTCCAGGTAGAGTCGTTTCTTTTTTATTTGTGATTTATTCAGTTGAAGTAATTTTAAGATTGCAAAGTGCTAATTTGCAGAAAAGCTGTAATACAAAGAAAGTAAAGAATACCAGTAATCCCACCCAGACATAATCACTATAAATACTGAAGTGTACTCTTCTGATCTCTCTCTCTCTCTCTCTTTCACACACACACACACACACACGTACATGCACACGTGCAACACACACACACACACACACACACACACACACAGCTTCACCTCCATTCCTTGCATATTGGGAACAGTTTGGAAATTTAGAGATTATCCAACTGTGGAAATGATCAAATGATCTCCAAATGAAAAGTATTATTAATATGTTGGGGATGAAGGGGAGATTATACCTAAGTTCCATAGATAGATGCTTCTAGTCTATCATTCCTGAAATGAACTTGCTGGAATGTCTTTCTTTGATGCCAGTATACAATGCACAAAGATCCTACTTCTCAGGAGACTGGCTAAACCAGCACATTGTGTTCCATCTTTATGATGAAATACAGATTTCCCATTAAAAGGAAAATCTCTTCCTTTCAGATGGTTGAAAAAGATGATACTTACAAAAAAGGGAGGGGGGAAAAAAGAATCCCAGCTGGTTAAATTTAGGGCGCTGAAAGAGATCCAGTTGGCAGATAATCCCTGGCCATGGGCCCACAGCGTTTTCATTTGATTGTGCATTGGATACATTTTCATTCATTTTAAGCCATGGCCTTTCAGTATTTTATTCCTTGGAGACAGGCAAACTAGTATCAATAGCTCTCTTGGCCTCCATCAAATGGCTTGATTTACTTGAGTGGTCTATTTCATTATTCTTGTAAGAAGGGACTTGTATTTGTTGATGCATTTCTGAAAATTTTTGTGCAAAGACATGTTACGATTCTGTTTTTCCTCTGTGTTCTCATTGGTGGCCCTGTTTGTGAGGTGTTGGATGAAGCAGTGAGTGTTGTACACTGGGAAGAGGCCACTCCAGATTCACAGTCAGGAGACCTGGCTTCTCACCCAGCTCTGACACTGACATAACGGATACAGCTGTGGCCAAACCTCCTAACTGCCTCCGACCTTAATTTCCTCCTCTGAAAAGTAGCCATAATCATCTCTCCTCTGCTTTTCTCACAGGGCTCTTATAAAGGTCAAATGACCTAGTCTAGTGACTTCCAACCTTGGTTGCACATTGGAATTACCTGGGGAGATTGTAAAAAAAATACCTTTTGCAAGGCCTCACTCTGACCAATGAGATCAGAATCTATGGGTATTGGTCCTGGGCTTTGGTATATTTTTATATCCCAGGAAATCCCATTGTGGAATCAGGGTTGAAAACCATTGAACTTCACAGAGGTAATGTATCAGAAGGCAAGAGAATGCAGGTCATCAGAGCAGATGAAAGATACCCCATTGGTATAGTTCTCTGCAGCTTCTAAATGGTGTCACATGGAGACCTGCCAAGGACTCATAGGGCAATGAACCTCAAACTTTTTAGATTGAAACTTAAATAAGCCCTCTCTTCCAGGCATACACGCTCCGCAGCACCTGAATGTACTCAGTCACCTTCAAATACAGGTTCCTGGAATGGTACTTTTCTATGTTCACTTCACTCTGACATTTTTCTTCTTTTCTGTTCTGTTGCATTTTAGACTAGCCGATGTGGTTCTTTTCTTTTCATGCTGTGGAGGGCCATGGGATTGATTTAACGATCTGCTAATGAGTGCTGACCTATAGTTTGAAAAACACTGACACCAAGATGGTGTGTTTCTGGGCACAGGCTGCCAGCCCTTTGATGCTGAGTCCCTGTGCTCCAGGTTGAGCCTACCATCGCCCAGATGGAGGTCTGTGCCCTCCCTGCCTCCTGGACCTTCACTTGCTGCAGCTATACCTTGGAGAGCTTTCTTGGTTCTGAACTCATTTGACCTTAATGGGTGACTTGGAGCCTTCTCTTCTATATTCTAACCCCGGTTAGGGTAGACCTTATATGTTGTATCTTTTTTCTCATATGGGGTTTATGATACAAACTCAATGCACACTAGTAATTGGTGTACAGTTTAATAAAGAGCTTTCTTAGCAAACATACGGGATGTTACAGTTAATAGGGAGCTCTTGCTATAAAATGGTGTTGATGATAATTCCAGTCCCTCTGTTTTGGGGAAGTAGGGACCCAGGCCAGATGTGGTGAAGGGACCATCTCCTTCTTACTTAGCAAAGATCCTCTTCTTCTGTGCTTTCTGGCTCTCCTGTCATATTGTGTTGTCATAAGTAGATTGCATCGGCAACAGGAAATTCTGAGCTCCTCTCTCTGCATTCACTCAAAGTTGGGCCATTACAGTTCAGGATCAGCCTCTATTATATTTCTTTGGCACTGACTTGCAATTGCCTCTGCTGCTGTGTGGCTGTGGGCAGGTGCTTGGGGCTCATGGTTCTCTCCCAGGATATGGACATACTCTGCAATAGTCAACCCAATCAGACACCCGTGGTTTCTCATCTCTGCATTATTGCCATGTGAGGGGTAGAAGGTTTGGGGAGATTTGGGCAGGAAGAGAATATATTCCTGGTATGGCTATTTCTAAAAGTTTTCTCTAAGAAATATATTATAGCTAGTTCTAGAAATTTCTCTAATGCCTGTTTGATACTCCTTTCCATCACCCTCTTTCTGCCTGCTTCATTTGTGCTATATTGCCTTTAACTTTGTTTTGTCACTGGCACAAAATCAAATGTATTAAAATTTCTTCAAACAAATTATTTTTTATTGACAAAAATGAAATATATATGTGCTCTACAACATGCTATTCTGATAAATGTTTACTTGTGGAATGGTAGATCAAATTTTAATATGTAGTATTGGAGCAACCTTGACTTTGTTATTCTTGTTTAATTTCTAAAGCATCCTTCAAAGAGAGATACTATAATTCCCCCTATTTGGAGGGTGTGACAGAGGCTCAGAGTGAACTTCTATTTAAGTGTCAGAAGTGGGACTTGAACCCAGGCCTTCAGATTCTAAGTCATAAACCCTTTATTCTAATGTGGGCCATGTTTATCTGTTATGGTAACAGTTGGTCCCTGCTTATTCCAGATCCAAGACAGTCTGGTCAAAAGAGTGCCCTGTTGGGCTTGCCCAAGCTGCTTGGGGGTCCAAGCTACTTGGAGGCTAAGACAGGAAGATTGCTTGAGCCCAGGAGTTTGAGACCAGCCAGGGTAATCATTTCAAAAATCAAAAGAAGCACAAAGACCAACAAAGGGTGTCCTAATACCAGGCATGAGCTTGGTGAGGGTTGAGGTGGAGGTTCCCGACAGAAGGCGGGTAGACGCACCAGACCCATTACCTTCTGAGGTTACCTGTGGGGTCAGGTTTGCCTGAGACTGCTATGACTGACCAACAAACCAAGTCCTCCCTGGAAGTTGGAGACTGAGTTAGGCTGGGAAAAGAATCTTGTGGAAAAAATAGATCTACCTCTCCCGACTTATGCTCTCCAGGGGATTCAGAGAGTCCTCCTCTCTCAGACGGCTGTCTCGGTTCCACGGTGATAGGCGTCCTGAGTAAATACTCTGATAGACTAAACACACGTTGCCCATGTTGGCCTGGGGAGCAGCAGTCCGGGAGCGCGCCCAGGACGGTCCCCTGTGTGGCAACCCAACTTGTTAATCATCGCACTGGCAGGCTGGCCTGCACCGAGATATTAGCTTGGGGCTTGTGCATTATTCTCTATGCTAATGTGAGCATTCTTAGAACTATAATTTCCGTTCTGACCTCCATGGACAGTCCTTATAGAGAACACAGACATAAAACAATTCTTGAAATGTCAGGAAGAAATTGCATCTAATGGGGGGTATCTCTGCCAAGGAAAACATACTTCAGTTTTAAAGCATTCCCATCCAAACAGGGAAATTTGGAAACTGCTCTTGGATCTGCATTGGAGCCTGAGCACTTTTCCATGCCCTTTAATCGCCTGTAATGCCTGTACCAGCCAGTGCCACTTCAGGCCCCTCCATGGATCCTGGGGGTAACTGCCTTCCAAGGGAGGGGCAGCAGACGGGAGTGACAGCTGAGACCTGTGTGAATGGGTATCAGCTAGAAAATCGTTCTGGGGTTAAAGCAAGAAGATTTACAATGGTAGCAGATACCATATACCATAATGTCCTACTTGCATCTGTTACAGTGGAGAATCTAATCCCCATTTGGGTCTTGAACTCTTGGCCCTCCTGATAGCTGATACCAATGGCTAAGAAGCATGTCCTCTACCCTTCAGAACTTTGTATTAGGAGACACACAATCTGTCTTCTAAAATCCTGCTTGGGAACAGATACCACTTAGAAATAATAATACTTTATCGATAATAATTGCAGTCATTATGAGTGTTTATAATATGCTAGGAATAAGTACTTTACCTCAATTATCGCAATCTACCCCTTTCAATAATACTGCAAAATGGGTTCCGCTATATTTTTCAGAGAAAGCTGGAGGATGGGATGATTAGATTACTTGTTCAGTGTTATACAGATGATAAATATATGCCCTGGAATTTAAAAATAATGCTGTCAGACCAACAAATAAAAAGGAAGTATTAGAACTTCTATTTATTCCTCTAAAGATTTCATCCTTTACAAATATTTCTATTTTCTGCATACTAAAAAAGTGATGTATACTGTAATAGCATAGAACTACCTATAGGTAAGTTCTGAATACATATATATTTACATATATATATGTATGTATATATGTTAGAGTTTTGTGGTCAATATTTTCCCAATTGGTCAAATTTGGAGAGTACTGAACTTAGCCTCTAAGTTTAGTTGAAAGAAGAGAGTTTCTTATCCTGGTGAGTAGTTCATATTGATAATACCATGGGGAATCTGATACTTCCAGAGAGTATAAGGCAGATATTTTTGGTTGCTCACCAACATATTCCCAGAACAAGGCTTAATGCCTAGAAGGCATTCAATGTGTAAGGTGTTGATAACGTTTGGAAACATAAATGAACATAATGCAGTTCTATAGACTGAGTGTATGTGTGCCCTCCAAATTCATATTTTGAAATCCTGACACACAATGTGATGGTATTAGGAGGTGGAGACTTTGGCACCTGATTAGGTCAAGCCGGTAGAACCCTCTTGAATGGAATTTGTGACTTTATAAAAGAAGTCCTGGAGAGTCTCTTGCTCTGTCCCTCTTGTGAAGTTTATAGCAAGAAGACAACTATCCATGAACCAAAAGCATGTTCTCACCAGACAATCTGTCAGCACCTTGATCTTGGACTTCCTAGCCTCCAGAACTGTGAGAAATAACTGTCTATTACTTATAAGTCACAAAGTCTGTTATAGTAGCCTGAACCCAGATGCATAATAAGTAGGTTATTGCTATTTCATTTGAATTTATGATACGTTCAGTGAATTGCACAGTGTGTTTAATGGTCTCCCCTGCCTGAGGAGTGCACAGTAAACACACTGTGCAGATCTGCTCTGAATGCAGTGTGCCTTCCCTGATACCTGCACAAGCATCTGGACCATTCCAGAGAGATAAAAGAGTTGTGACAAGTCGAGGGCATGGAGAAGGGGGAGGGAAGGGTTAAACACATGAAATCAAGTCAAAATTCATTTTCATGAAGTGATTCTTGCTGATAACCACTCACAAAAGGACTACTTTCCATTTTACCACTTCATCACCCCAGGGAAAGGAAAGTTTTTGCATGAGCTGGGTAACAGAGGAGGGTTCTATTGACCAGGTAAGATTTGAGTCTGGCTTTGGATAGGTGAGGAAAGAAAAGGCCACCATATTTGAATAATGTTTAGTGAACAAACCTGAACTTGTTTCATGCTTGAGGTAGCCTGGTTTTATGCTCATTTTACAAACAAAGAGGCTGAGGCTTGGAGAGGTGGAGCAGCTTGCCTAGGCTCACACAGTGGGTGTTGTGGTTTTGGGTGCTGTTCTTGTTCCACCACACTCCTCCTGGGCTGGACAGCATCATTAGGATCAGTGCTAGAGTTCATCCAGGTGCGAAGAGCTTAGTGATTCGCTCCTTCCGTGGCCTGTCTTGTTCTCTCAAAACTGGAAAGATGGGCTGGGGAGATAGCTCAGCTGGTAGAGTGCTTGCCTCGCAAGTGCAAGGCCCTGAGTTTTTTCCCTAGTACCTCAAACAAACAAACAAACAAACAAACAAACAAACACTGGAAAGATTTTACACCATTTCCAGAAGTTCTTAAATTTCTCAGTCGAGGTAACTTGTGAACTTGAGGACCTCTGTAGTTTTTCTCCTTTTTGAATGCCCTAGTCTAGTCAGTGCCCAAACTTGTACAGATAAGGGAGATTGGGCTCGTAGGCTAGTGATGGGAGGAATATTTTTATTTTTCATTAGATGATATTTGTAAATTCACTTGTTTTCCCTGAGTTGGTTACCTCATTTTGACTTTGGCTTGTAAATGTCTTGAAGTTTCCTTCTTTAATATCTGAATTTCTTTGAATCACAGCCTTTTGTAAACTTGGCTGCACATCAGAACCATCCTTGGTGCTTGTTCAACACATGGAACTCCCTGCCAGCTCCTGGAGATTCCAGGTGAAGGAGACCTAGGATAAGACCCCCAGAATCTGTTTTTAACAAGCACCATAGATGAATGTGAAGGCAGCCAGATTTGGGAACCAATTGGATATCACACATTTTTTAAAAAAGAAACAAATGAAACATGCCCTGCAGGAGTTAAACTATTTTGAAACCACAGTAAAGGAAACAAATTGGCATTGAAATTTCATCAGAGCTATGAACTTAAAAGGGCAAGATCCCCCACTCATCATGGGAAAGGATGATGAAATATAACCAAAAGCCTTCATGAAATAAACAACAAACCTCACTAAATTTACTAGAAAGTTCTAGCATATCCAAAGATAACATGTCAAACAAAGCCCTAAACTTTGCATCCCAAGTCAGCAAGAAGCTCTAGGGATTCTGATGAAAGTTTTAGAGTTGAAAACCAAAAGAACCCAGTGAAGACCAGCAAGTGATTGATTGTCTTTGGTTATTAGCAATAGAATGATCAGGGTTCACCTTCCTGGAGGTGGTTAAGAAGCAAGTAAGAAAGACCAGTTAATTTACTGAGTTCCTTTGCCCTGATCCTATTTATTATCATTTGGGTTTTCATAGAATGTGGGAGGTGGCTGTCCAGCTCTTTTTATTTTGTAGCAAATCCTTTTAGAGCATGACTGTGTGGCAAACATTGCTCCAGGCATCCTGCACTGTTGAACTAGACAGAGTCCTTAGGAGCCGACATTCTTGTGGTAAAGACAGACAATAAACAAGTAAATGAAATACTAATGAAGAACATGTCAGTTAATGATAAGTGAAATGAAGACAATAGAAGAGAGTAATAGAGGGGTTTTGGGGAGAAGTTGTCTCTGAGGCAAGGACAACTTGGACAGAGACCTGACTTGCAAGGCAGATGTTACCTGAAGATCAGAGGAGGTGGTGGGTAGGTCTCAGAGGCGAAGGGAACAGGAAAGTGTGCAGGAGGACTTCCCAGGGAAGGAGCAGGTGATGGTTTTCACTTGACTTCATACAGTCTCTCCAAGGCCCTGAGAGGACCCTGTGCTATTTTGTGTTTGGAATTTTTTTCCTTCCCTCCCTCCTTCCCTTCCTTCTTTCCTCCCTCCTTCCCTCCCACCTCTACTCTTTCTTTTCTTAATATTGAGGCTTGAACCCAGGATTTTACCACTCAGCTTCATCCTCAGCCCTTTTAATTTTTATTTTGAGACAGGATCTCACTAAGTTGCTTAGGGTCTCTTTAAGTTGCTGAGGGTAGTCTCAAAATTCAGATCCACCTGCTGGGATTATAGACACCTGCCACCTGCCAGGTTGGGATATTTTTCAAGAACCCGCCCCACCTATCTACACTCCTGGTTACAGAAGGTGCAGAATCCTTCAACCCTGGATCTGTCACTGAGAAGGTGAAGTACAAGGTCCCGGGGAAAGGAATGAGCGTGGTGTGTTCTAAGAACTTAAAATAAAGAAGAATGGTGCAGAAAGAGCTAAGCTCAAGGTAGTGTACGGTGCTAAATGTATTCATTCCTTGGTTCATTTCTTTATTCCTTCCACATTGACATAGAACATTGCTATTGTCACAGGAGAATGGGGAGCTAAAGCTCCAGCTTCAGTTCCTGTGTCCTGATGAAAGAACATTCAATGTCAGATGTGATGCAAGCAAGAGAATTTTATTATGAGTGAAAGTGAAGTAAGACTCAAGCAAAAAAACTCTCCTCTCAGTACATTTCTGAGCAGAGAATGACGACGGAGACAATGCTGTTTCCAAACTTATTGCTGTCTGATGTTCACCAGGAGAACTGGCTTCCACCTTCTTCAGTTTTCTTCATTCAGCTGTTTAACCCCTTCTTCACATCAGGTGGGAGAGGTTTTGACCCTTATTGGCCCTTTATGGAACTGTCAGGGTGGACAACCTATTTAGGGGTCTTCACCTACAAGTTAATCCTATGTTAATGCGGATGCTGGGCTCAATGATATGGCGAACTTCATCTTCATGCGCCTGTGCTCTTAATGAAATTTCCCTTCTGAAATACACTGAGAAACCTATGGCCATAAATCCTAACTTTACAATGGCCCCAGGAGACCCTGTCGGGAGCTGGCCCCACTGAAATTTCCTTTTTGACCTATTTCTTAATTGGCTCCCTTTGTTTCCACCTGTTTATTCTCAGGGTTAGTATACCTGTGGTTTTTCTACCATTGACTTGATTGTTCATTAAAAGCAATTCAAAGAAATTCTGTGACCCTGCTATGTTATTGGTTTACATTTCAGTGTTCATTATTAACTACTATTTAACACTGAAAAAAAACGAAGTCCCTGTCCTAATCAGTCTCCCCTTCTTTATACACGTGTAAAGCGCCAGGTGGCAATGTGAAAAGTGAAGTCGCTGAGTCGGGTGAGGGTGTGCTGTTTCATTAGGGTGGACTCGGAGGCCTCCACCTTGAGAACTGAGATCCAGAGGAGGCGGAACCTTGCAGGTCTGGAGGAAGAGCACTCCCGGTAGTGGAAAGCAGGACTGGGTCATGGAGGACCTTGGTGAGGAATTTGGATTTTCTTCTGAAAGCAGTGGGCAGCCTTTGGAAATCCAGTGCCCTAGGGATCTGGGGAAAGAGAGCATGGGGGAGCAGGGGCCTCAGAACTGACTATAGTGGGGCCTGGAAGGATCCCATGGAGTAGGCAGAGCATATCACAGAAAGAAGGACACACAGGGGACACTGCAGGAGGCCAGGCCTGGAGCAATGAGGGAGACCCACCGAAGGGCCAGTTGGACAGGAGAGGGCTGCCTAGAGCCAGAGACTAGGAGAGACTGGAAGAGGGCGGGAATGAGGCTGCAATGGCCAGTCTGCCTGAATCAAGGAGAGACTTGAAGCCAGGCCAGGGGAATTTGATATTTATAAATGTGAATTGCTGGGTACCACGCATAGAAGAGCGGTGACTTCAAAATTTCTGCGAGTTTAAAATATCTAGGAGCATTTTGGGAATAGTTCTGGTGGGAGGTAGGGGGTAAGAGCAGAGGACATGGGACAAGCAGGCACAGGGGTGAGGGTCACAGTGGAGAAGTTTGGCAGACAGAAGGACCTGAGAAAGAGGG
This sequence comes from Sciurus vulgaris, assembly GCF_902686455.1. Lineage (NCBI taxonomy): Eukaryota > Metazoa > Chordata > Mammalia > Rodentia > Sciuridae > Sciurus > Sciurus vulgaris. The sequence continues at coordinate 52,456,532 of NC_136461.1, forward strand.
CAGAACCCCAGGGGCCAGCCAGTGTAAGTGAAACTAAGTTCACATGTCTGAAGGGGTTTACAGATATTAACTTTACTTTTTTTTTTTTTTTAATTGGGAAGAAGCTTTTAAAGAAAAAAATCCTCTTAACTAAAAGGAACTAATCCTTTTGGGGGAGTTTACTAATGTGGGCATAAATTTTTCCTTGGCCTTTTTTTTTTTTTTTTAATTCCTTATTCCCTCAGATAATCTTATCTCAATTTTGAATCAGAAGTCTTATTTATAGCTTTTCTGAAGAGAATTATTTCAAAGGGGGCAGATTCTTTGCCCTTTGGACTTATTTTCTTTTTTAAAAACAGATAAGTCATCCCTCCTTTTTCTTGGGAGAGACAGTTAAAATATTAATTTAAAAACAATGATTGTGAGTTGAAAGGAAATATAAATCAAGGTAGGAGAAATAAATTAAGCTGCTTCCTGTTTTGTGTTTTTTTTTTTTTTTTCTTTTCTTTCTTTTTTTCCATTTTCCTCTTTTGAAGGGGAACAAAAGATGCCCAGCTTCTGTGTTTCCCTCAGGACTGGAAGGGAGAGCACAGTTTCCATCTCTAACAGACCTGGAGTGGAGGGAGAGTCGGGGTCTCTCCTCATCATTATTACCCTCCTCTCCCTCCTTCCACAGGGCTGATTTGGCGACTTGGCCTTCAAGGCTCTGTGACAAGCCTGACACATGCACTGTTAATAATTAGAGTGAGTGCTGCCTGCGGGCCCACTGTCTGCATGGCATCATGTTATGGGCTTCCCTGCTTCTTCACAGCAGCCTCAGTTTTCACTGTTAGCTTCAGTCCAACCATAAGGAGACAGGCTCAGGGGCCCTCCCAGCTAGAAGGCAGCTGAGCCTGGGTTCGGAGGCCATGTGGTGATGCAGCCTGTGAGTTTAGCCCGTAGCCATCTCTACCAAGATCAGCCTGCAGAGTTCTTGTATGGGAAGAGAAGGCACCAGGGCAGCCCCAGCACACTCTGCAGCCTCATCCTGCCCTACAGGCCTGACCTGTCACTGTGACTTCTGCTAATTCTGATGGTCCACTCCTGCCAACTATCCTTGAGCTCTTGTAGCCTGGAGCTGCTCGCACACTGGACCTTAGGAAAGGGCATGATTCCAGATGCTACCTGCCCACGGCAGGTCCTATGATGACTCCTTCTGTGTCACTCTGGTAGGGTGGCTAGTTCTCCTCTGCTCATCCAATCTGTCTAGAAAAGCATCACCCATGCTTGGGAGGCCAGGGAGCCACTGATCTGCAGAGCTCATCCCTTAGGAAGCTGGAGAGAAAAGTGGATATAGCCAGGGGCCCCAAGAGCAACAGCCCCAATTCCCATCTAGAACCCAAACTCTAATTCATACTGCTGTTGAGGAATTAGCACAGTTAAGTTCTTGACATAGTACCTCTCATACAGTCAACATCCAGTAGACGCTGCTATCACCTATGTTCAGATGGCTCTAAGGTAGTGCCCAAATGCACCCCATTACCTCAGCTCCCACTCCTTCAGGAAATCTGAGTCATTCTGTGTCACTGTCATTTATTTATTTGTGGCTTGCTCATGAAAATCCTGATGCCTTTTGAAAAATTCTTGTGGAACCAAGAAATACATTTTTTAAAACTTACTTTCAAATATTTTCAACAAATAGATAGTTGTAGCAGAATTTGAACCTGATTAAAGAATACAAGTAAGAAGCAAGTCTTCTTCCCTTTCTTCCTCTAGTCTCTTTCTTCTTAGTTTCATTTCTTAAAAGGCAAAATGGTTACTTGAATATCTTTCTAAATCTTAAAAAGAACAATTCATGCAAATGTAATGGAGCTGAAAGCACAATCTCTGGGATGTAGTAGGAAAATGTAACCTCTTTTTTATTAGTTCAGTAGTCTTTCTCAGCTCTACCTCCTGGTAATTGGGGTGGCCAGTGGAAGTGGGTGAGAGACCTGGACTCAGGCCCTGATCTCTGGACTTTGGACATTCTCTGCTCTGACTTGGCAGGGGTCACCATGGGCCCCTGTCGATAAAGAAGTTGGTGGCTGGTTAACTAGTAGGCACTTCTCCAAAGGAAACCCTTGCCCAGATTATAGGCAATGACAAGTGTGGCTCACGTCTGCTGCCACCATTGCTCCTTCTGCATCTTCCTGAGTCAAAACAGGTGTGGAGGGCCCTCCTGCAGCCTAAGTATTCTCAACTGCCAGTATTATTATGTTGTCATTTTATGTCACCAGGAGGACCTTTGGGTAGGGAAGTCCCCTCCTCCCCTAGGGGTTCCTAGTGAGTTGGCTCTGCTTGGCTTTTGCTTTCTCCTTTGCACATATAATTCTGACCCCGCTCACTTTCTGGAAGTTGGGCCCATTATGAGGGATGCAGATCTACGATGCTGACAAGCATATCTTTCTCCGATCTTTTCTCCCGCCTTATTTTCCCCAAAGGTGAGACATTCTGTAACACCTTCGCATCTTATTTTCCTCCTGCCCTTTTCCCTGCACCTTCCCCCAAGAAATGGCTGCCAGAGTTTGTTATGGTTTAGATATGAAGGTGTCCCCCAAAAGTTCATGTGTGAGACAATGCAAGGAAGGTTAGAGATGAAATGATTGGGTTTATGAGAACTTTAACCCAATCAGTGCATGAATCCCTGATATGGATTAACTGGAGGGTCACTGAAGGCAGGTGGGAGTGGCTGGAGGGGTAGGTCAACCAGGGGCGTGCTTTTGGGGCTTATATTGTTGTCCCTGGTGAGTGGACCTCTCTCTGCTTCCTGTTGTCATGTCCTACCTGCTCTCCTCTATCAAGCCTCCTGCCATGATGTTCTGACCCTCAGCTTGGGCCCCAGAGCATTGGAGTTAGCTGTCTACAAGACCGAGAAACTCTGAAACTGTGAGCCCAAATTTTCCTCCTCTAATTGTTGGTGTCAGGTATTTTAGTCAGGGGAATGAAAAAGCTGCCTAAAACAGAAGGCAATGGAAAGCACATTGGTGCATATCTTTAAAACACCATGTCTGTTGGTCTGGCCAGTCTTTTTTCTAGCTGTGCCTCTGCATAGTGTTTGCAGCTTGCTTTTTCACTGATCTCCAACCCTTCCTCACCTTTCCGTTGCAATGCTTTCCAGAGCACCTCAACCCTTCCACGCTGTATCGAATTCTGTTGTAGAGCTATATCAAATTTTATTTATTCACTTTCTTATGATTGACATAGATTATTTATGGTTACGCAAGTATGACTGAAAACACTTTCTGCTCCCTGCCCATGATTTTCTTTCTTTTGCAAATTCCTTCGCTTGTCACCTAGCTTACAAGCAACAGTATGCCAGTTAAGAACTTCTTCCTTGTAAGTCTTCCAGCTGCTGTCCTATGTCCTCCCCTTATGCTTGTAATCTTTTGCTTGACAAGTTTGTCCAGGCAGAGCACAAGGGTATGGTTCAGGGGAGGGAGCAGCACCAATAGCATGAGAATGTTCAAATCATATTTTTTTCTCTAAGTGCATATTCTGTGTCCTAAGGGAGAAAACACATTTAATGTGTGACCTTTATTCTTCTTTCCCAGAGGCACTAGGATGAGACCTGAATGTTGTATTATTTAAGATTTTATTCCTTGGATTTGTAGTGGTACCAGGTGGCAAATCCATGGCTCCTGGGTAGATCTGTGAAATCACTGGAAATCCTCCTGTCTTTCTTTTCCATCTACATTCACAGCACGTAGTTTTCATCCTCAGGATTATAAACATGGCTGCTTGGAGCTTCCCATCACACCAGTGTTCCAGGCAGGGAAACGTAGAGGGTGAAAGGATGAATGGGACACATGTCAGCTCTCTGTTTGCCTTTTTCAGGAGCTCAAACAACATGCCACATAACACTTGCGTTTACAGCTCATTGTCCAGAAGTTGTCACATAGCTTGGCTGTCCTAGGCCCAGTACTGCCTTGAAATAAAACTTGCGGTTTGGTTAGTAAGGAATAAAGGAAGTGTTGATACTGGGTAGGCAGTTAGCAGTCTGTCACAAGTGATTTGACCCCTAGTTTGAGTTTTTACTACATGCTCACTATGGAATGTGCTTGCTGCTCACAGTAGACACGTGATGTGGCTTCAGGTTATCTGTTTGACCTCCCCCATCATCTGGGTTTTCTGCCTCAGGATCTTGTCCTAAACTGTTGCTTCCCAAACGAGCAGGGAACTTGGTGCAGCATTTGACCATGTAGAAACATGCCGGGTTCAAAATTACCTTTGCCCACCCTCGCCTTCAAATTTACCTGTTCTGGTGTACCGTCTTCTCTGGGCAGTTAGGCAGCCCGTCTCTGCTGAATCCATACTAGCAAAGGAGCTGGGAATCACTAACTTGCATTCTGGCCCTGCCTCCTCTTGTACTGCTTACTCCTTCGAGGTCTACACTCCTACTGTGCCGAATCCCCTTTTGTGGACTCACTGCGTCCTTTAATAAGTCTGGACACTTGCACAACAGCCCCATCTGCCTGGAGTGGTCCCCCTCATTTCCTCACCTCCTTCACAGACTATCCCCAGCATACTGTCCTCATTTCAATGACCCTGCTCAAGCATCAGCTTGCATAGGAAACCTTTCCTAATGTCAAAGCATTACTATCTTCTCCTGAGCTCACAAAGGCACCCTAGTGCACTGCTTGACAGCATTTATCCCACTGGGTCATCAGTGTTAATGTATGAACCTATCTTCCCCCACTAGGTCCTGAGCCTCTTGGAGAATAGGACAGTGAATTTACCATGCAAACATTTTCCATCTAAAACAAACGATGTTACTGTTTGTTGAATGAATGAATGAATGACACTTCAGTACTTGGATTCAGAGGGAGTAAGAAGGAATTTCCTTACTAGGGAGATCTTTTGGGGATGGGAGCCTTTTACCCAGTCATGGGTGGGAGTATCTCCTTCCTCATCAAAGCATAAAGCATGCCAGAATGGCTGCTAAATTAAGCCGCCCAATAGCAGCTCTGTGGGTCAAGACTGTCAAGGAGAAAGTCTTGGTTTATGCAGCTGAACGGACTCAGGAGACACCATCAGCCACTTGAAAAAATGCTGGCTTTCTATAATGGTTTATTTTTGAGTAGGAAAAGGTCCTTGGCGCTAATCCTGTTTGAATCCTGGAGCTCTGTTGAGCAGAAAGATGAGCCGGAGACCTCAAGTTACATTTGTTGTTGAAGTTTGACCAGACACTTGGTGTATGTGTGTGTTCATGCAGACTTTGCTTAAGTAATTAACATTCTGTCGCAGGCTCCTTAAAAGGGTCTTGTGTTTATGAGCCCCTCAGAAGGCTGGTTTATAACCTTTGAACTCCCACCTTTCCATTCATGGTCAATTGCTGATATGCTTAAGTTTTCATTTTCTAAAAAATACAAAAAGGATTAGATTTTGTCTAAGAAATGTTTTATTATTCAGAGAACCAACCTTGGAAAGAAAGGTGATTCAAAAATGAACAGAGTTAGGGTAGAAGTGATGTTAGAGAATATTTTGGGGGGAGGAATGTCTAAAAATATTTTTTAAAGCTAAGAAAAGAGAGGAGTAAAACAAACATGCCAGCACCTTTCAGATTTTCAGGGCTCCGTCATGAGGATGAGCAATTGATGGAACTGGAGGATTGAACCAGCTTTTCTTTTCCTTTTAACCTTTCTACTTTCTTTTGTCTTTCTTTACCCTTCTCCGTTGACCCTTCCTTCCTCCTTTCTTTCCTTCCTTCTCATCCTTCTTTCCTTTAATGTCTGTTCAGTACCTTTAAAATATACCTGGGTATGAGCAGAAGATAGATCTAACGTGTTAACAGAGTCCTCTGGTATAAATGTATGAAGGAATGAACGTTATTGCAACATACCAAGAACTGAGAAGATAGAGATGAAAGACAGAATCCAGAAAAGTGACAGGCAGGTCACTGCATTGTGGAGACATGAGTACATGGATGGGGACGTGTTCACACGAGCTGCTAAGGAAGCTGGAGAGGATGGTTATTCTACCCAGAACTGTGGAATGGGTGGGGTGTTCAGAAAGCCTCTGTGGAGTTGGTGATTATTCAACTGCATCTCAAAAATGATCAAGGTCAACCAGAGGAGGGGTGGAAAGAATGCCTTGGACAGGACAAAGCTTGGGCAAAGGCCTGGAGGGCAAGAGGCATCATGATACAGGCCGTGAATCCAAACCCTGTTCTGCCTATGGAAAAGCCTGAGGCAGGAGTGATGGTAGGAGAGGTCCAGTGGGGTCATAGTGTGCATAGTAAATTAGAGAAAGCAGGTTCTATCTGGATGGACAGGGACACCTTCAGAAATTTTGAGGGAGGGCAGCACTGGGGATTGAACCCAGGAGCGCTTACCACTAGGCCACCTCTCCAGTCCTTTTTTTGTATTTTATTTAGAGACAGGGTCCTCACTGAGTTGTTAGGGTCTCACTAATTGTTGAGGCTGACTTTGAACTTGGGATCCTTCTGCCTCAGCCTCCAGAGTTGCTGAGATTACAGGCATGCACCAGCATATCTGCCCCCTGGATACATTTTAAGCAGGTGGGTGACTCTAGCTGTGTGAAGGAGGCCTTCCAGGGGAAATAGAAAACCTGGAAACTATTCAGGCAAAATGACTCATAAGACCCTATGAAGGCTAAGACTTGGATATTAACGGTAGAGATTGAGTTTAAGAAATATTAGGACTTGGTGCTTGTTCAATTTAGTCAACTAGATAGAAGGTGGTTCTTTGTGTACTAGAACAGTGGGTTTGTCAAGAAGAGATGCCATGTGTTATTTTTACATCCTAAATGCTTAGATCAGTATCTGGTACCTTATAGTTTAATTTTAGTAATGTTTAATAAATCTAGTATTTATAGTAGCTTACATATATTGTCAGAGTGTTACTTGCCTCTTAATACCCATTTTTCTTTTAGAAAAATAACTTTGATTTGAAGCTAAGTACATTGCTTTCCAGCCAAATAAACTACATTTCCCAGGATTCTTTACAGAGCAGTGGTATGATCACATGACTGAGTCCTAGCTAATGAGATCCGAGTATGAGCGTTCATTGGAACTTCAAGAAAGTCTTTTAAATGAAAGGAGAGAGTACCTCCACCCCTCTGCTCTCCTTTTCCTCCTGTCTGCTGTCTGGAATGAAGGTGCAGTACTTTTAGTGCCAGTTTCCATTTTTCTGGGGATGGTAGAGAGGACAGTAGAAGAAATCTGTCTCTCCTGACTCTGAAGCCACCATTACTGGTCCTAGATTCATTTGAGCAAGAAACATACTCTATTTAAGCTACTTATTTAAATTTCCTGGCTATGTGTAGCTGAGTCTAGTCCTGACTGGAGCACTTACAAAGTGTTTTCATATACCTAATCTCTTTTGATCTTAACAGCAACCTGTAAGACCTCATGATCATCTTTATTTGACAGGTGAGGAAACTTGAGACTCAGAGGCAGCATTTGATTTCCTTAAGGTCAGATAGCCAACCAAGACTTGTGACAGAGCTCAGTACTCTTCTATAGTATCACACAAGTAAGTGCTCAGCAACTGCTTATTAAACTGAGTTGAACTGAACTGGACCATCTTTATATACCCATGCTGGGGTGGGCTTCAGAATAGGAGTGGAATGTCTTGTTGGCTTCCCTGGGAAAATGTTAGTCCTGTGATGCTTATGTCTGTACTGGCTTTTATTTCATGACATTATTCCCTAAACAGTATAGTACAACAACTATTTGCATAGCATTTACATTTGCATTAGGAAGTATAACTAGTTAGAGGTGATTTAACGTATAAGAGAATATGCATAGGTTATTTGCAAATGCTTTGTGGTTTTATATAAGGGACTTAAGTATCTACAGGTTTTAGTATCCACAAAGGGTCTTGGAACCTATCCCCATGGACACTGAAGAGCGATGTAAACACTGTCCTAGCAGTCTGAATTCAACAAATTCTTCCTACCCTTTCTTTATCAAATATTTATGAAAATCTTATTGTGTGTCTAGTGCTATGCCAGAAGTGGAGAAATGAAAGTGAACCACATTATTTCCCCTTAAAGTTGATCTCTGAGGGTTCTGAAGGAAGGGTTCTTTCCCTTCCTATTTCTGAGATAATAGAATTGGTTGGACGAGTCAAAGAAAGCCCATGTCCTTGGCAGTGGGGCCCTTTGCTTGCATACCCAAATGGTGTAATTAGTAAATGTGGTCTGATTTAGGTTGTGATTCTTGGTTTCTGAATGTGGACTGACACATTTCATCTACTGTGTCTGAGCACCTGGCTACAGTAGCAATAGAGGCATGAAGCTTTGGCAACTTTTTGAAATTGAGGATGAGTTTCTAAGCTGAGCCTAAAGAGGCTCAGCAGTTAAAAATCTAGGAAAGGAGTTCATTAGGGGTTTACCTGGGTGTTAACTTTCTCCATGGCCTTATGACCTAATAGGTTCCCAGCCTGAGAGGCAGGGATTGAAGCAACGGGTACCACAGAGGCTTTGGCATCAGACCAGTCTGGATTCTAACTCCACCTCTCCTTCTAGCTGCATAACATTGGTCTGGTCACTACACCTCTCTAAGCAGGCTTTAAAGGGAGGGTATGAACCATTACTGATAGGAACCCCTCCTAGGATTGTTAGGAGGGTTAAAGCAGAGAATAGAAAGTTCTAGTATTAATTACTGATACTGTTCATTGGGCCCTTTTAAATAGCCATATACTTTACATACCTATTTCATCCTAACAGTTCCACAAAGTATTAGTATTTTACAGAAGAAGAAACTGAGTTTGAAGTTAAGAAACTTGCCCGAAGTTAACACAGCAGGTAAATGACAGGTCCTGGGCTCAAATCCAGCTTTGTATGATTCCAGAGCTCTCCACTAAACCTCCCTCCTTTGGTAATTTCAGATGCATCTACTTAGGCTCCATCCCACTGAGCTGGACAGCAGGCAGTCCACCTGGCTCTGTGGCACTCACTCGCTCATGCCAAGAGTGGCTGGTTGTCACGGATGGTGTTGTCACTGCAAGCTTCAGTAATAATGTTCCCGTGGCTAACTTTTCCCCAGACATTACATTTGTTTAGGAAAAACAAACACCACCATGCACCTCACACAATAAACAAGAAAAAAGAAAAATCAAACCTAGAGTTTTTGAAAACCCATAAAGGCGATAGAAGGACTCTTTTCTGGGAGTTTCTGAGCATTAGTAGTGTTTGGAGAGATTATTTATTCTATTATGTAGCTATCCCCTGGTTCTGTGTCACCTTAGAGTTCTACTTCCTGGGTTTATGGGCAAGATTGGTGGCAAGTAAAGCAAAGGGTCCCTTTTAGGAAACTATTAGTTTAAAATAATAAATTAAGCTGAGGAGATCTTGAAGTAAACCTGAGAGGCAGGGATTGAAGCAATGGGTACCACAGAGGCTTTGGATTCTAGCTCCACCTCTCCTTCCAGCTGTGTGACATTGGGCCAGTCACTAAACCTCTCTAAGCTGTCTTTAAAGGTGGGGTATGAACCATTACTGATAGGAACCCCTCCTAGGATTGTTAGGAGAGTTAAATCCCAGGTTGCAGCTTGAGGGCCTGACACAGCAAACACTGAATACCTGTCACTCATGAGCCTTATCGTTCTGATCTTCATGCTCTATCATGTAATGGCTTGGATGTGGTTAAAACCAGTTAGCTGCTTTGGAAGTTGTCAAACAGGTAGACAGGCGTAAAATACTGAGGTGAAGGGAGATGCTGCTGTGTTGATTCAGTTAACCAGAACTGTCAGAGCAATGGCCGGAATCCCCTTCATTGACCGTCAGCTGTGCGTGTCAAGGGATGCCCCTGGTCTCCTGCGTGCAGCCCTCTGGCTGCAGGGCACACCCCAACTTGGCGTGTTGACATAGTCACCACCGTGACTTTTAATGAGAACAATCTGTTCTACTCTGAAGTGTTTGATTTTTGCACAGGGATAAATAGATGCCAAGGTCTGTATAGTTTCCTGCTGGTAATCTAGTATGAAAGGTATGGTCTAGCTGAAGTCTTCAAAAAGTCTGAGACGAGTTTTTAGATCAGAAGAAAAGAAAGAAAGGTTGAAAGAGCTTCTTGTGGGGTTGTGCCAGATCCTATACGCAATTCTCATTCATGCCACAAAGTGACAGTTCTGTTCCATCTCAAGCAAGCAGTCCTAATTTAGTGTCTGGGTTTTCTGTTGTCATTATTATTTGTCTTTTTTATAATGAGTTGTTTTTTCCTGTTTGCTTGGCTGCCTCTGGAAACCTCCCAGATGAGAAGTAAAATACTGTTTTAGGTTAGTCAACCTTGAGTTTCCATTTTGATGGAAGGAATTGGCATCGCATATGGTGGGACTTCTTAATTGGAAAATGACCAAGCATTGCACCCGTTGGTGGGTAAGTTCTTACCTCAGATTAGCTTCTGTGCTGGAGGATGTCTCTCTCTGGGAGGTTTTGCTTGTTTTATGATGACCTTTGGTTTTCCTACTTTATGGGATCAACATTTTCTTTTGATTGACTGGATTCTCTAAAATTCTATGAAATGTAGTTATTTGGCTTCATCAGGTTTGGAGTTTTCTGAAATTAGATCCTGAGGGAACTTGTTGCAATTTAGGAGAAGTTTGACTTCAATGCAATCCTCTAAGGGCTTAGAATGATGTCTGGCACATGGTAAACACTCATAAACTTAGCAATGGTAGCAGTGTTTGGTTCTTACTCCATCATTTTATGAAATCTGGTAGGTAGGTTATTTACATCCTCTATCCAGTTGGGGAATAAATATAAGAAGTTTCCATTCCTTCTTGCAAAATGACATCATAAGAATCCAGGTTGAGGAAAAACAAATTCCGGTGTAAGATTGAAGGTGATTATTAGAGACACTATCATACAAAGGACAATGGATATAGTGCTCTCCTATCTCCTCCATCACCTATCACCCTGGCCCACCTGTTATCTTCACCTGTATATTGCCAGCACTTGATACAGTACCTGGCATGCGGAAGGTGTTCAGTGAGCATTGAACTGACCTAAAGTGACCTGACCTCCTCCTTATTCTCCTATTGATCATTCATGATACTTTATCATCCAACTCAGGGATAAAATCAGTTTTTCCTTCTGTGCCTCAGTTTCCCCATTCATAATCTCGGAGGGCAGTTGGAGTATAGCATTTCCTGAATCCACCTTGCTCTGACGCTTCCAACCCCTGGTGGCCTTTCAGTGCTGTGGACTGGCAGCATGCTATACACAGTATGTGCAAACATTCACGTAAAGATGAAGTATAGTTTTCCACAAGTTTTTTGTCTTGGAAAATGAATTAGGCAGAAATTTGTTTAGGAGTTTCCTCTCAGAACTGCATGAATTTTCATTATATTTGGTACTCTTTAAGACCTTTTGAAATCGGTAGGAGCGTACCTATCTGTCTCTGTGTATGAGTCTGTGCATACTTCTGCATCTGTTTAATTTACAGGTAGATGGCAGGATTTTTTTTATGTTGGGTCCAAGAAGGTTAAGTAGTTATATCTAACATAGTAATTTACTTTTAAGAATCTGTTCTAGAGAAATAACCTAGAATGTAGATAACAACTTAAAAAGTTATTAGTAATGATCTTATTTACATTACTAAAAAACTGCATACAAAATAAATGCAATCTCAGCTCCTTAAAAAATTTATTATAAAGTAGAAGACACATGGGCTGGGGATATAGCTCAGTTGGTAGAGTGCTTGTCTTGCAAGCACAAGGCCCTGGGTTCAATCCCCAGACACCGCAAAAAAAAAAAAAAAAAAAAAAAAAAAGGTAGAAGAAATAATGCCAAATGATGATTATATTTATTTCTGGATTATGGGATTATGAAATATTTTTACTTTCTTAATAACATTTCTGTAAGTATTTTGTAATCAGCATTGTTTTTCTTATGAGAAAACTATTTAAAATTTTAAACCTTACCTAAAATGCAGATATTCCGTTAGTGAAACACTAAAACCATCAGGATCAATTTCTTTGCTGCATAGAAAATACCATGCCAAAAAAAGAGAGAGACGAGTTGAAGTATTCTGCCCCTGAGTTTATTGTATACACCCACTAGTTTCATGCTTGGCAAGAGGACTTTCTCTGAAAGGTCCTGACTGTGGGAATCTGTTGAAACTGCCTGGCTAGGATCCATGAACAACGCACAGTGGTTTTCAAGCAGACAGAGGTCACTCCGCGAACTGTCCTGCTGATGACCAAGCAATGCAGCTCACAGAATATGGAAGTCTGCAGGATCCATTCAGCTCAGAGTTTACTGAAAGTGGTGGAGACCCAGGGAATTACAAAATGAATGAATTTAATCTCCCACTAAGTGTTCGTGATGGGATTATTAAACAGAGGCTTCCTTGAAATGCTACCATTGCAGGGTTAGCAGAGAATCTTCCACATCACTTCACTCCCAATCCTGGATTTTTCACAACCCACAAGGGTGAGGGGCAGGGAGAAATCCTGTTTAGAACTATCTAGACTGTTATAGCTGTGCCACCTTGCTGGTTTTACGGTCTTGGATAATTTACTCATTCACTCAGGAAATATTTACTGAGCTGCTGCTTCTTATATCTGTGCTAACCAATTGTGACACTAGTTTCCCTGAGCAGTTGCTTCTTGCCAGGCTCTGGACCAGGTGCTGGAAATAAAATAACGAACAAGATTCCCCCCTGAAGTTTAATGCCCTTGGGGGCAAGAAGATGCAGACAAGTTATTGTATTCCTTTGCAATCCTGGTCTCTTTGCCTTTCCCTTGAATTCTGTTGGTTCCTTGTGGTCCAGGCCCCTCTATCACATCCCCAAATCTCACTTAAGAGTGTCAGCCTCCACCATCAGTCCAGGTACTACTTATGGAGCTCTGACTTATGACCTGGGAGCCCAGCCTGGGATGTCCTCCTGTGCTACAGACACATGCATACAGTTGTCAGGGAGATAGCTGCCCTTGGGAGTCCTACAACCAGCTAAAACCTGGCATGTCATCACCAAAAACTGAGTTTGGTGTCATCAGTCCCCAACCAAAGCAGCCTTTTTTCTGTGTTGCCTGTTTCTGTGGACAATCCTATTGTCCACCTAATATCTGAGTCCCAAATCGCCACTCCTCTATTTCCTCTCCTGCCTGCCACATTAATGAACCATCCGAGTGTGTTATGGTTCACTTTGGTCTCTTCTCTTATTCTAGTGCCTGCTTCTTTCCTTCAGGTTCCCTGGCCCCAGGCTTGCTCCTTCTAGTCATTTCTTCACCCTTGGATGGAATGATCTTCCTGAAGTGGAACTGGATCACATCCTCTCTCTCCCTGGCACCTCTGCCTGGCTGCACCTGCTCTCTGAGAAACCTCCTGTCTGCAACCTGGCATCAGCCGACCCTGGCTCGTTGCCTACCCCCTTTCCTTTAAATCATAAACTTCACCCATGCTAAATTACTTTTTTTTTCTTTTATGTCACGCTCACTTTTTCTTATGACCTTTATATCTTGACACATGCTATTATCTTTGTCTAAATTGTTCTCCCTTACATCCTCCTTCCCCACCTGCCATTTATCTGGATCACTGTATTTCAATTCTTTAACTATTGAGTCACATGTCACTTTCTCAGGAAATCTTCCTTGAATCCCTAGGTCTAGATTGGGGAGTCCTATTCCCTGCTCCCCTAGACCCCTATCTCTCCCCATCGCCACAGTTAGGACATTGCCTAGGCTGTTTCCCCTCACCAGAAGACCCACGGGCTCAGTTAGAATCTAGTCCAATAATAGATAAGTGCAGGTACCTAATGAGTATTGATTAAAAATAATCTTTGTTTCTCTAGATCAGATGATCTGGAATTAGAGATGAGTTTACAATCATAATTATACAACAGTTGTTTTGTTTTCTTGGTTCTTTATGGGTGAGACTCCTTTTAGGAAGTTCTTCAACCACTCTGGTACACTGACCGCGGGTGTCCACTCCACTCATCTCTAGGCCCTGCCTGGATGTGCCTGAACTTGTTATTTAACCACATCTAAAAAATTACATACCAGAGTAAAAATGAACATAAATGGGGCTGCTGTGCGAGGTTGAGATCCCAAAGGGGTCATGTTTGACTGGGGAGGCCGAGGCAGGAGGATGGCAAGTTTGAGGCGGACTTCAGCAACTTAGGCCCTAAGCAACTTAGTGACAACCTGTCTCAAAAAATAACAAGGGGAGGATGTGGCTCAGTGGTAAAGTGCCACTGGGTTCAATCCCCCGTACTCCCCAATAAATAAATAATAATAAATAAACGGTTGACATTAACATTTGCTGAGAGTTTCTTAACTGTTTCTAACTGTTTTGCATGAATTAATTTGATCCTCCCAGCAACTTTATGAGGTAAATTTTTTTGGTACTTGAAATTAAACCCAGGAGCTCTCTTCCACTGATTTATACCCTCAGGTCTTTGTATTTTTTATTTTTAGACAGGGTTTCACTAAGTTGCTGAGGTCGGCCCTGAATTTGCCATCCTCCTGGCAAAATTGCCATCCTCCTGTATCAACCTCCTGAGTCGCTGGGATTATAGGTGTGTGCCACCACCCCGGACTTCAGCTTGGGCAGTCTTCCAATTCTAGGGATAGACTTTGCTGCCTCCTATGTGTGCTTCAAAGAACATTTAACTCTGACCCTCTGTGTTTCTCTGCTTTCTGAAAAGCAGAAGTTGTGTCTGTGGCTAATAAGGCATCTGCTATGGTGAGTGTGGGCCTTTCTCCCCAGTTACCCTAGGACCCAACCAATCAGATGGGGTCAGTCCTTGTCATGAGGCCCTGCCTTCTCTCTGGCATAGGTGGTTGCTTTCCTCATGAGAGGCAGTACAGCACAGTAGTTAAGAAGTAAACTCTGAATTCAGACTATCTGTGTTCAACCCACCAACTCTGCCACTTACTAGGTATATTGCTTTGGACAAGTTATTTGACCTTCTGTCTCCCACCCTTCCCCATCTATATAATAAGGACAATAATATGACATCGCCCACAGATTTTTATAAGAATTAAAGGAGTTAACATATACAATACAAAACAAAGCTTGACAGAGAATGAGCACTATGTTTGCACTAGTATTTCTATAATTTAAAGTAATCTCATTAATATTTTACTCAAGCTAGTATTAGGATGCTTTCATTAGGATTTATACAGGGTGCCTGGACTACTGATCGAGATGTAGAAATCTATTAGTTTTTCTTTCATTTCATATATGCTGTTTTTTTTCTCTTTCTCTGCACACACACACACACACACACCACACACACACACACACACACACACACCCCTCCAGGAAGATAAAATAATCATCTGCAAACCTTACTTGAAAGGCTTCATAAATCTTGTAAAAGTTGGGCCAAGTTGAAAACTCACTGCTCAGATAGTTGAAAGCCCTTCTCTGAGAACATTTCTTACGGGAGCGCTTCTAAGGGAGGGCCTGGGAGGTTGGGTCTGGCAGTGTGTGTGGTAACTTTAACCAGGATCTCTATCTACCTGAAGAGTCTGAGGTAGGAGGAGAAGCTGGCTCAGCTCAAGGCAAGTTAGCAGTGGTGAAGGCCCTTGTCCTGGGTCCTGCTGGGGCCAGCAGTTGGGAAGCAGTGTTCTGGGTGCTAGTGGCTTCTCAGTCCAGGGACTCACTCCATGCCCCGATCAAACCCACCTGACTGATACATACTACTGCCACTCTTACCTTTTCTTCTAGAATTTTCTCACTCTTACCAGTAGGACCTGATCCCATATGTCCTCAGACCATGATCAAAGGTCATTCCTTCTCAAAGTTTTTTCTGAGCCTCTCGACTGACTGTATTTCCCTCTTACACTATATCTATCTCTCATACTTATTTTCATTTTTGTCTTTGATGTACTGATACAGAATTTCCACTCTAGCCTAGGCTCTCAAATACTTAATTTTTCACATTCAGTCTTTCATTTAGCCCTTAAAACAACCTTGTGAGGTATATATTTCTCATTCTCACTTTACTATTGAGGAACCAAGCAAGGCTCAGAGAGGTTAAATGATTTGCCAAAAAGACACAAAGCCAAGTCAAACTCCAATTTGATGCTTTTCCCCAGGCTCCCGCTTTTCAAATCAGGTGTCATGTCTTGCTCAATCTTCTATCTCTCTACAGTGCCTAGCACAGTTTTAGGCTTGAAAATTTCTTTGTTCATTCAGCTTATGTTTATTGAACTGACAAAGCGTTCATTAGGTCTTGTGCACTGGCATTCAAACATAGATTTTGTAGAAGGAAAGACAGTGATGTGGTGGTGGCATTTTATTTTACTTAGTAAAGTAGGTTGCATTGGGTTCACAAACTCAAATGTCCTCAGTAAAGACAGTGGCAATAATGTTAAGGAGGTTGGGTGTTATCCACTGAAGATTGGGGGCGCTCCTGCCAGTGGAAATAATCACGGCTTTTGGAATTATGAGATTTTCAGTTTTTTCAAGAAAATGTGGAAATCCAAACTTATTATGCCATTTTCTTCTAGTCCATGTTGGCAACTACTTTAGTTTTTTAAAAAGATGCAACAGCTAAAGAACATGGGGCTGGTTATTCCCACATGTCACCATTGAGAGCCTGAGTACCCAGCTGACCCTCAGCCCAGTGTCCATGCTTCCAAGGCATGCTCCTTCTCTCCTGCCTCCTCTTGCTGTAGCAGCTTCTTGCTCCCTGCCTGCGTGACTTGTCTCACTTTCCCTCCCTGCTGTGAGAGGTGGTGACTGTCCTGTCTCCTCCCTAAGCAGAGATCCCTGACACTAGACCTTACTCTCTAATTTAGCTTGTTGTCTTTATTGTGATGAATGAGGGTGAGCAGATGACATGCAGAGATCACTGGGCAGAAGATCAAACGCTCCCCCTGGGCTGCCCAGAGCATATTTATGACTTTGCTGCCTTGGGAAGCTCCATCCATGATAATGTGGTGCCTGCGGAGAGTGAACTTCCACCCCCTGGATACCTCTAAGCAGTCCCAGAGGGAACACAGAGATTCATAAAGGAGAAAGCAGAATCTGTGACAACCTATTTGGAATTTTCTCTTGAGCTTTGCTCTTTGGTGACTACAAATTAATAGCAATACTTGTTTGAAATCTTAATGGAGGTGATTGTGTTATGTGACTATTGTATTGGTGAATCATATGATTCTCCCATATTGGGACATACGGTTAACTTGAAATATGATTTGAAGACCCATCAGCAACTGGCTTGCTGGATGTTTGTTAACAATGTGAATTCCTGATCTTTACCTTTGATCTATGAGCCTGGGGTCTGGGAATGTGCATTTTAATAAGAATCTCAGGACATTCTGGAACATATGAAGATTAGGACCCTGTGATTGATGGTAGTAATGATAATGGTGAACGCAGAGGCCCAATGTGGTCTAGGTGCTGTGTACTTTTTCCTTACACTGCCTGTTTCTCAATGTATGGAATGGATATTACTGTTCTCCATTGAAATATTGGGTGACACATGAGCTTTTTTTTTTTTTTTTTCAAAATTTTCAAGTTTTGTATTTAATTTCCATATATAATTTGTGTTTAAGGAACCCACTAAATTCATGATTTTGTGGACTTTATTAAGTAATGAGTAACTTATTTAAATAAAAATAGTGAATCAATTTGGAGGAAAATATTAAGTAAATCATAGTTTTAATAACAAAAACTGTGACAGAGAATGTGAATAACTGAAGTTTGGGAATCCCCAAGATGAATGGATAAGCTCTGTATTTAACCAGAGGACTTGGACTTAAATCTGGAACTAAATCCTCACTAGCTTTGTGCCCTTGACCTGAGTCTTTCTGAGCCTGAGCTTCTTTCTCAACAAAATGGAAATAATAAAACCAGCTTCAAAGGGCTGTAGTGAAAAGCATATGAGAAAACAAAAGCATACATAATCAGTGGTCAAAATATTATTGAATATGAATATTACTTGGATCTTCTTAAATATTAATTGAGTATGCATCATTAATGTAGACCTTACCTGGATCTTTCCTACAATAGTGTTAGAAATGTACTCATATTTTCTCATGACTTTTTCACTACATATACTGAATGGTATAAGGGTGAGAATACCGAGAGTCCAAAATTTGGGTTCTAGCTTTAGTTCTGCCTCTGGATATCTGTGTGACCTCCGAATGTGTCAAATTCTGCCTCATTGTGTGTCAGTTTTATAATCTGTAAAGTGGGTTTGCACTAAAAGATCAACAAGGTTTCTCCCAGTACCAGCATTCTATTTGCATCCAAGTTATTCTTATATTATCTATAACAAATGGAGGACTGACAGAGCGCATGCTAAATATCATTTTAGCTCAGAAGGTGATTTGCCAGAACTGCTTTACAGTGGCCCAGTTTAACTGGTGTCATTTTCTCATGTTCCTTTGGAGATAATAATGGCTGGCAGAAAGAGAGGAGAAAGGAAGATATTGGAACAAGGAATCTGGAATCTCCTCAAGCTAGAAATGCCTCCCAAATGCACAAAAGTTGATTATATTTTTGCAGTACTATAGTTTGACAGTACTATGTATCTTGTAAGGGAATCATGCTAGCATTGGACTAGAGAGCATTATGCAATTGAATTGTGCCTATCTATTTCTTCCTGACTTAGAAATAGTAATGGACATAGATTCTTAAAGTGGGAAGCCTTCAGTCTTCAAAAAAAAAAAAAAAAAAAAGAATGAATAGCTAAGATGGCCTACTTATCTGCCAGGATAGCTCTCTGAAATGCACTGTTCTTTTGGGTCAGCTGTCTCCCAGTTAAGCAGTTATGCAGAAATTTTTCTTTCTCATGCCCGGAAGTATAAAACAGAAAAATCATGGGATAGTGAAATTGCTGAACACACACGAAGTGGTGCCACAGCGTCCCCACCCTGTGCCAAAGCAAATTTCTGAGCATTATGTAATTTCTCCCTGGCTGCGCGATCCCATGATCCTGTCTGGGTTGGTGCAGTGTAATCTGCTGCAGCCGCATTCGGTCAGGTTCTTCCTTGTTGGGTGACATCTTGTCAGTATTAGACACTTGTGAGTGGAATCCATGAGAGAGGCTCCCATCTTTCAGCCCAGGCCCAGGGTCCTGCCGTGTTCCAACATTCACAAGAGGGATTACTACAACAGACAGCGTTTCTTGGCCCAAGAGCAAATCACGACTTGTGAGGGTATATTCATTCATTTGGAAAGAATTTTTGATCATTCACTGGGCTAATAACACTGTGGGGAATTTGAAAAAAAGATGTACTTTATATGGCTCTGAAACCAAATATATGGTAGAGCTTTTGCCCTCAAGGAATTTGTAGTTCTTCAGAGAGGTAAGACATGCATTTATAAGTTAAAAACCCCATAGAAAAACCGGACACCCATGCCATGCAGTGGTGCTAGAATTCTCAGAAGGTAACATCCTGAAGTGTGAGTTCTGGTTGAGTGATCTTATCTAATCCTCTTCTGTTGCTGATGAAGAAACTGAAGGAGAGAGAGAGAGAGAGAGAGAGAGAGAGAGAGAGAGAGAGAGAGAGAGAGAGAGAGAGAAGAGAGAGAGAGACAGACAGACAGACAGACAGACAGACAGACAGACAGACTAGCCCAAGGAAACACAGCCAGGAAGAATTTAACTGAACTTTGAGTACATATCTAGTGCCCATTGCAAACTGTCTCTCTATGTGTTAAACATGAATTTAGTAATTTCAAAAACTGTTAATAAACAGAGGGAGAAAAGTGTCCTATTTTAAAAACCCAAATTCCAGTAGCACTGCAGGAAATGCATGGCACCAGTGAGACATAATTGGACTCAATGAATACAACCCACCTCTCTCTAGCTCAGTGCCCAACAATTGACTATTAGCTGGATATATACTCTTGTTAAACTGTGATACTGTAAAAGCATGAACTTTCTACCATTTGAGAGAAATTTCTAGTGTAAGGACACTGTAGATCCCTGGTTTCTCAGTGTCTTCTTTTTTCATCTTAATTTTGTCATCCATTTGGTTCACTGTTCATTAGCACCTTCAGAGGGGTATAAGAAAAGAAAATGAAAATAGTAAGTTGACTACCTTTCAGCAGTTCTGAAAAATTGTTCATCTTCACTGAATCTCCTATCAGTAAACTGAACAATAGTACTGACCTCATTGGATTATCCTAAAAACCAAATGTGTTCCTGGGGCTTAGAATAGCACCACACACAGAGCAAGGCCCAGCCTTCTTAAGCTCTTTTCTGCAGGACTTCATCATCTCAGTGTTAGTTAGCCTTGTGTCACTACAACAAAATACTGAGGCTACTATGTTAATACAGAAAAATGGTTTATTTAGCTCATGGTTTGGGAAGTTCAAGTCCAAACTCAGGTGAGTCCACTTGTTTGGACCTCTCTGAGGGCTCCAGATGGCAATGTCAGGAGTATATGTTGAAGCAAGCAGTCAGTCTCAGGCCAGAAAGTGGAGAAGGACCAAGAAACTGAGGTCCTATAATCTCTTTGAGGGCATGCCCGCAATGACCTAAGGTCCTCCCACTAGTCTCCATCTCTTAAAAGCCCATAGCACCTTCCATACTGCCACCCAGAGAACCACGTCTTTAGGAGCCACTTGACTATGCCCAAACCAAAGAAGTCTCTGTCATCATCATCCCTTAACTTAGGCCTGCTTCTGACACACTCCCCTGTGACTGCATAGTTGTGTTATGCATGTCTACGCCAAAATTTTTTCACTTTTTTGGTAGAAAGAAAATATTTATATCTTCTTTTCCGTATATTAGAGTTTTTTTGAAAAATTTTGTATTTTTTCTAGTTATACATGGCAGTAGAGTGCCTTTTGACACATCATACATAGATGGAGTATTACTTCTCTTCTGGTTGTACATGATATAGAGTTCACTGAGCACATAATCATATATGCACATAGGGTCATATCTTAGATTTTATTAAGAGTGTTTAAGTTCAACCTCCCAAGAAACCACCAATTTTGTTGTTGATTGCTCTGCATGTATTTGCATACCAATTAGCACTGGGAGTGCTAACTGCCATCATCATTTAGGGACATCATCTTACATGAGAACACTGAGGCCTGGAGATCCTGTATACAGGAGTGGCTAAAGGCACACAGTCCTGATATATCTATTTTCTAGGAAGAGCCAGATGACGATCTTTTGGCTCCACAGAGGTTCATGGGTCCCACAGGAAAGGTAGGTTTTCATTCATTCAGTTATGCATTCAATGACTTCGTGCCAGACTAAG
The DNA here is from genome assembly GCF_902686455.1 of Sciurus vulgaris. Lineage (NCBI taxonomy): Eukaryota > Metazoa > Chordata > Mammalia > Rodentia > Sciuridae > Sciurus > Sciurus vulgaris. Next base: position 52,477,672 of record NC_136461.1, read on the forward strand.
AATAGAAGTATCAGGTTATACCATTTTCCACTATAAAGAACCAGGAATCTTGAGAAAAAAGACAGATTCCATGACTTGAGCAGGGAAGGTACAAATTAAGCCTGGAACATTTTGTTGTGCCAGAAAGTATGCAAACATAATCAGTGATGTCTAGAAGATACTGGAGCCAGCTTGAAGGGGCAAATAAGAGACTATTTGAATGATACAGTAAATAAGGACAGTAATGGAATATAAGCTATTGAATAATATAGGAATACATGAGTCTCTTCTGTGATAGATGATAGGTTGATAGATGATAGATACACAGACAGACAGATAGAAGAAGGGATATTCCTTACATCATAATGCTAATTGATATGCATAGATGAAGTGCAAAGAGCTGTTCTCTTGAGAGGTGGTCTTAGACAATGATCATTTTGCAACCCTTGAATTATTTGGGCAAGAATCATCAATGGATATTAAATCTGGAGAGGGGGATAATAAGGAACAGGATGTTGTATGGGTTTGAAGTGTTTCCTCACATTTTTTATTGGTTGAGAGTGGGCAAATGGTAACTGTACAGTAGAGAAAATGGACCACATTTTGGCCAGGTAATCAGGTTATTATCACCAATGATAAGCAGACAGACGTCATGAGACATCCAGATGTCTAGATCCAGTGTGTGATACATTGAAATCACCTGCACAGCATCCCTACATCTAACAATAGAAATATCAGGCAAATTAAAATGAGGAATATTCTATGTAATTACTGACCTGTATTCTTTGCAGGCCAGTATCATGAAACTCCAAGATTGGGGAACGGTTTCAAGTTAAAAAAGACTCATGATACATGGCCACTATATGGAATAAGTGATTTTTAAAAAATAGTTTTTTAGTTTTAGATGGACACAATACCTTTATTTTTAATTATTTATTTTTATGTGGTGCTGAGGATCAATCCCAGTGCCTCAACATGTTGGAGGCAAGGACTCTACCACTGAGCCACAACCCCAGCCTAGTAGGAGTGATTCTGAACTGGGTCTTGTGCTGGACAGAAAAAAATGCAGTGAAGGACAGTATTGAAACAATTGGAACATGGCCATGGGCTAGATATGTATCAGTGTTCATTAAATCTATACTGGACAAAATGCTGTATGTGTATTAAAAATACTAACCCTTTGCCCCTCAATGCTTCAGTATATATGAGATTACAACTTACTCTTCAATGGAAAAAAAAAATAAATACATAGAACTATAAAGCAGCTACAGTGAAATTTTTTTTTGAGGGGGTGCCTGGGATTGAACTCAGGAGCACTCGACCACTGAGCCATATCCCCAGCCCTGTTTTGTATTTATTTAGAGACAGGTCTCACTGAGTTGCTTACCACTTGCCTTTGCTGAGGCTGGCTTTGAACTCGTGATCTTCGTGCCTCAGCCTCCTGAGCCGCTGGAATTGTAGGTGTGTGCCACCACGCCTGGCTGTGATGAAATACTGAAATTGACAAATCTGGGTTTAAAAATATATACAGGAGTTGTCTGGAATAGTCTTGAAATTGTCCCATAAATTTGAAGTAACTTCAAAATAAGAGTTTTTTTTTTTTTTTTTTAAAGTACTGGTGTATAATCAGTAAGAGCAGCCTGCAGTTTGCTACTGCTTACTTTGTCTTACTTTGGAAGCCATTGAGCATTTCTAATCCTCGCCTTCCTTGCCTTTCAAGTGGAGATTGCCTAACACCAGTTCTTTCTGCTTTACAGGGCTGTACAGATGACAGGCTTTCTAACTGCAAAGAGCTGTCGACATCTTCAGTGACATTTTAATCTAAACGCGTCCACACCTTCTAAACTTTGTATTGGTGTTAAAGCTTTGGCTCCTTCTAGGTGCAGTTACTTGTGTTTATAATCCATGAGATAATACTTTTGCTGCCACCACCTTTAATACTAATAATGATAGCTAACATTTACATTGTACTCTATTGTCTTCACAATGCTTTCTGTGTGTGCCAGGCATTGTGGCTAATACTCTGCAGGTATATTCTCATTTAATCTTTACTAAATCCTATTAGGTGGGTACAGCTGTCTTTCAGTCTTCAAGGAGATTGGTTTCACACCTCTGTGGATGCCAAAATTCATGGATGCTCAAGTTCCTTATATAAAATGGCACAGTATTTCCATATAACCTATGTACATCCTCCTGTATACCTGAAATCATCTCTAGGTTACTTATACTACCCAATACATTGTAAATACTGTGCAAATAGTTGTATTGTTTAGGGAATAATGACAAGAAATAACTCTGTATATATTCAGTACAGAAACAGCTTTTTTTTTTTTTTTTTTTTTTTTCAATTATTTTCCATCCATGAATGTGGAGCCCAAGGATATGGAGGACTGACTGTACTTATTGCCTGCATTTTACAGAGGAAGGAACTGAGGTAAGAGAGGCAGGTGAGGATTCAAACCCAGGCCGTCTACTCAGTTTGCACTTTGAACTAGTGATTCTGAAATCTGCATCCCCTGTGCCCAGCATTCTATCTGACATAGCCCAGCACAGACCTGATAAATGTTTGTCTAGCAAAGAGTGGGAAAAGAGTGTTTAGAAAGTGTCAGGCCTCTGGAATTGGATGAAACTGGCCAGAATCTTCACTCTGTGTTAGTAGCTACACTCAACTTTTCTGAGCCTCAGTTCTCATGTTGATAGGCACAGCAGGGATACCCAGTAAACAGTCACGAGTTTTCCTTCTTATTCCTCCTTTTGCACATGTCCTTAGTGTCAATTTTGCTTCTGTTTTGCTTCTATTGTGATTTTTACATGCCATTTTTATAGTGACTGTGATACCTTGTTGCATTTATTTGCTTTCTGCCTCCACTTAGATTGATTTCTTGAGGGAAAAACCAAACCATTTTTATGTTTTTGTATGCTTATTGCCTGGTACAATGCATGCCCTTTGGATAAGGAATGTTGCTAGCCCATATCTTAGTTTTGTGATCTTCAGAAAAAGACTTTCTCACTGGCCAGATAAAACTCTGCATGTGTGACTGTTGGTCAGCAGATACCTTTGATAAAGCAAAGACTCCTTTCCCTGGAGGTCACAGGCTTGTGTTAGGAGGCCCAATTTGGGCAGTGGATCTGTCTTCCACCTCCTGCTCTTCCTTGCCACTGTTCACTTTGTGTTGTCCACAAAGTTCATGATTATGTGCTGCTGTCATGCCTGTGAGCTACTCAGGAAATGTTTGTTGAAAAAGTGAACAGATAGGTGGGCAGGTGGCACATCCTTTCCTGGATTCCTGTCTCCTCCTAGCTCCCTGTGTGCTACCCTTAGCTAGGGAATATTCCCAAGGCTGCTCCTTGAACGATGGGAATGGTTGCTCCTCTGTAACAGTACTTGAGCAGAAGCTCCATGGAGGCCCAAATGCAGGGCACCTCCACCCAAACCCAGATTGCCCTCTCCAGTCCAGAGTAGAGGGTGCTGATTACAAATGTGGCTCTGGGCAAGCCCGCGGGCTTTGCAGCATTGTTGTTGAAGAAGCCCTTAGAGAAAACTGGTTCTCCAAACCTCTACACAGTGTAGTCTCCCACTCCTCCCCTGAAGCCACTCTCCCCAGGCCCAAGAAGGGAGATAAGTGCATTTGCTAATTGCTAGCATTAGCAGTACAGATACCAGGTGACAGCTCTGTCTCTGCAAGCTGGGTTGGGGCTTGTGTTTAACCAGCTCTCAAACTGGCTGAGAAAACCACATTTGGAGAGAAAACCTTGACCTTGTCATTCGATTCCAGGTAGAGTCGTTTCTTTTTTATTTGTGATTTATTAGTTGAAGTAATTTTAAGATTGCAAAGTGCTAATTTGCAGAAAAGCTGTAATACAAAGAAAGTAAAGAATACCAGTAATCCCACCCAGACATAATCACTATAAATACTGAAGTGTACTCTTCTGATCTCTCTCTCTCTCTCTCTTTCACACACACACACACACACACGTACATGCACACGTGCAACACACACACACACACACACACACACACACACAGCTTCACCTCCATTCCTTGCATATTGGGAACAGTTTGGAAATTTAGAGATTATCCAACTGTGGAAATGATCAAGTGATCTCCAAATGAAAAGTATTATTAATATGTTGGGGATGAAGGGGAGATTATACCTAAGTTCCATAGATAGATGCTTCTAGTCTATCATTCCTGAAATGAACTTGCTGGAATGTCTTTCTTTGATGCCAGTATACAATGCACAAAGATCCTACTTCTCAGGAGACTGGCTAAACCAGCACATTGTGTTCCATCTTTATGATGAAATACAGATTTCCCATTAAAAGGAAAATCTCTTCCTTTCAGATGGTTGAAAAAGATGATACTTACAAAAAAGGGAGGGGGGAAAAAAGAATCCCAGCTGGTTAAATTTAGGGCGCTGAAAGAGATCCAGTTGGCAGATAATCCCTGGCCATGGGCCCACAGCGTTTTCATTTGATTGTGCATTGGATACATTTTCATTCATTTTAAGCCATGGCCTTTCAGTATTTTATTCCTTGGAGACAGGCAAACTAGTATCAATAGCTCTCTTGGCCTCCATCAAATGGCTTGATTTACTTGAGTGGTCTATTTCATTATTCTTGTAAGAAGGGACTTGTATTTGTTGATGCATTTCTGAAAATTTTTGTGCAAAGACATGTTACGATTCTGTTTTTCCTCTGTGTTCTCATTGGTGGCCCTGTTTGTGAGGTGTTGGATGAAGCAGTGAGTGTTGTACACTGGGAAGAGGCCACTCCAGATTCACAGTCAGGAGACCTGGCTTCTCACCCAGCTCTGACACTGACATACGGATACAGCTGTGGCCAAACCTCCTAACTGCCTCCGACCTTAATTTCCTCCTCTGAAAAGTAGCCATAATCATCTCTCCTCTGCTTTTCTCACAGGGCTCTTATAAAGGTCAAATGACCTAGTCTAGTGACTTCCAACCTTGGTTGCACATTGGAATTACCTGGGGAGATTGTAAAAAAAATACCTTTTGCAAGGCCTCACTCTGACCAATGAGATCAGAATCTATGGGTATTGGTCCTGGGCTTTGGTATATTTTTATATCCCAGGAAATCCCATTGTGGAATCAGGGTTGAAAACCATTGAACTTCACAGAGGTAATGTATCAGAAGGCAAGAGAATGCAGGTCATCAGAGCAGATGAAAGATACCCCATTGGTATAGTTCTCTGCAGCTTCTAAATGGTGTCACATGGAGACCTGCCAAGGACTCATAGGGCAATGAACCTCAAACTTTTTAGATTGAAACTTAAATAAGCCCTCTCTTCCAGGCATACACGCTCCGCAGCACCTGAATGTACTCAGTCACCTTCAAATACAGGTTCCTGGAATGGTACTTTTCTATGTTCACTTCACTCTGACATTTTTCTTCTTTTCTGTTCTGTTGCATTTTAGACTAGCCGATGTGGTTCTTTTCTTTTCATGCTGTGGAGGGCCATGGGATTGATTTAACGATCTGCTAATGAGTGCTGACCTATAGTTTGAAAAACACTGACACCAAGATGGTGTGTTTCTGGGCACAGGCTGCCAGCCCTTTGATGCTGAGTCCCTGTGCTCCAGGTTGAGCCTACCATCGCCCAGATGGAGGTCTGTGCCCTCCCTGCCTCCTGGACCTTCACTTGCTGCAGCTATACCTTGGAGAGCTTTCTTGGTTCTGAACTCATTTGACCTTAATGGGTGACTTGGAGCCTTCTCTTCTATATTCTAACCCCGGTTAGGGTAGACCTTATATGTTGTATCTTTTTTCTCATATGGGGTTTATGATACAAACTCAATGCACACTAGTAATTGGTGTACAGTTTAATAAAGAGCTTTCTTAGCAAACATACGGGATGTTACAGTTAATAGGGAGCTCTTGCTATAAAATGGTGTTGATGATAATTCAGTCCCTCTTTGGGGAAGTAGGGACCCAGGCCAGATGTGGTGAAGGGACCATCTCCTTCTTACTTAGCAAAGATCCTCTTCTTCTGTGCTTTCTGGCTCTCCTGTCATATTGTGTTGTCATAAGTAGATTGCATCGGCAACAGGAAATTCTGAGCTCCTCTCTCTGCATTCACTCAAAGTTGGGGCCATACAGTTCAGGATCAGCCTCTATATATTTCTTTGGCACTGACTTGCAATTGCCTCTGCTGCTGTGTGGCTGTGGGCAGGTGCTGGGGCTCATGGTTCTCTCCCCGGATATGGACATACTCTGCAATAGTCAACCCAATCAGACACCCGTGGTTTCTCATCTCTGCATTATTGCCATGGTGAGGTGGTAGAGGTTGGGGAGATTTGGGCAGGAAAGAGAATATATTCCTGTATGGCTATTCTAAAAATTTTCTCTAAAGAAATATATTATAGCTAGTTCTAGAAATTTCTCTAATGCCTGTTTGATACTCCTTTCCATCACCCTCTTTCTGCCTGCTTCATTTGTGCTATATTGCCTTTAACTTTGTTTTGTCACTGGCACAAAATCAAATGTATTAAAATTTCTTCAAACAAATTATTTTTTTATTGACAAAAATGAAATATATATGTGCTCTACACATGCTATTCTGATAAATGTTTACTTGTGGAATGGTAGATCAAATTTTAATAGTAGTATTGGAGCAACCTTGACTTTGTTATTCTTGTTTAATTTCTAAAGCATCCTTCAAAGAGAGATACTATAATTCCCCTATTTGGAGGGTGTGACAGAGGCTCAGAGTGAACTTCTATTTAAGTGTCAGAAGTGGGACTTGAACCCAGGCCTTCAGATTCTAAGTCATAAACCCTTTATTCTAATGTGGGCCATGTTTATCTGTTATGGTAACAGTTGGTCCCTGCTTATTCCAGATCCAAGACAGTCTGGGTCAAAAGAGTGCCCTGTTGGGCTTGCCCAAGCTGCTTGGGGGTCCAAGCTACTTGGAGGCTAAGACAGGAAGATTGCTTGAGCCCAGGAGTTTGAGACCAGCCAGGGTAATCATTTCAAAAATCAAAAGAAGCACAAAGACCAACAAAGGGTGTCCTAATACCAGGCATGAGCTTGGTGAGGGTTGAGGTGGAGGTTCCCGACAGAAGGCGGGTAGACTGCACCAGACCCATTACCTTCTGAGGTTACCTGTGGGGTCAGGTTTGCCTGAGACTGCTATGACTGACCAACAAACCAAGTCCTCCCTGGAAGTTGGAGACTGAGTTAGGCTGGGAAAAGAATCTTGTGGAAAAATAGATCTACCTCTCCCGACTTATGCTCTCCAGGGGATTCAGAGAGTCCTCCTCTCTCAGACGGCTGTCTCGGTTCCACGGTGATAGGCGTCCTGAGTAAATACTCTGATAGACTAAACACACGTTGCCCATGTTGGCCTGGGGAGCAGCAGTCCGGGAGCGCGCCCAGGACGGTCCCCTGTGTGGCAACCCAACTTGTTAATCATCGCACTGGCAGGCTGGCCTGCACCGAGATATTTAGCTTGGGGCTTGTGCATTATTCTCTATGCTAATGTGAGCATTCTTAGAACTATAATTTCCGTTCTGACCTCCATGGACAGTCCTTATAGAGAACACAGACATAAAACAATTCTTGAAATGTCAGGAAGAAATTGCATCTAATGGGGGGTATCTCTGCCAAGGAAAACATACTTCAGTTTTAAAGCATTCCCATCCAAACAGGGAAATTTGGAAACTGCTCTTGGATCTGCATTGGAGCCTGAGCACTTTTCCATGCCCTTTAATCGCCTGTAATGCCCTGTACCAGCCAGTGCCACTTCAGGCCCCTCCATGGATCCTGGGGGTAACTGCCTTCCAAGGGAGGGGCAGCAGACGGGAGTGACAGCTGAGACCTGTGTGAATGGGTATCAGCTAGAAAATCGTTCTGGGGTTAAAGCAAGAAGATTTACAATGGTAGCAGATACCATATACCATAATGTCCTACTTGCATCTGTTACAGTGGAGAATCTAATCCCCATTTGGGTCTTGAACTCTTGGCCCTCCTGATAGCTGATACCAATGGCTAAGAAGCATGTCCTCTACCCTTCAGAACTTTGTATTAGGAGACACACAATCTGTCTTCTAAAATCCTGCTTGGGAACAGATACCACTTAGAAATAATAATACTTTATCGATAATAATTGCAGTCATTATGAGTGTTTATAATATGCTAGGAATAAGTACTTTACCTCAATTATCGCAATCTACCCCTTTCAATAATACTGCAAAATGGGTTCCGCTATATTTTTCAGAGAAAGCTGGAGGATGGGATGATTAGATTACTTGTTCAGTGTTATACAGATGATAAATATATGCCCTGGAATTTAAAAATAATGCTGTCAGACCAACAAATAAAAAGGAAGTATTAGAACTTCTATTTATTCCTCTAAAAGATTTCATCCTTTACAAATATTTCTATTTTCTGCATACTAAAAAAGTGATGTATACTGTAATAGCATAGAACTACCTATAGGTAAGTTCTGAATACATATATATTTACATATATATATGTATGTATATATGTTAGAGTTTTGTGGTCAAATATTTTCCCAATTGGTCAAATTTGGAGAGTACTGAACTTAGCCTCTAAGTTTAGTTGAAAGAAGAGAGTTTCTTATCCTGGTGAGTAGTTCATATTGATAATACCATGGGGAATCTGATACTTCCAGAGAGTATAAGGCAGATATTTTTGGTTGCTCACCAACATATTCCCAGAACAAGGCTTAATGCCTAGAAGGCATTCAATGTGTAAGGTGTTGATAACGTTTGGAAACATAAATGAACATAATGCAGTTCTATAGACTGAGTGTATGTGTGCCCTCCAAATTCATATTTTGAAATCCTGACACACAATGTGATGGTATTAGGAGGTGGAGACTTTGGCACCTGATTAGGTCAAGCCGGTAGAACCCTCTTGAATGGAATTTGTGACTTTATAAAAGAAGTCCTGGAGAGTCTCTTGCTCTGTCCCTCTTGTGAAGTTTATAGCAAGAAGACAACTATCCATGAACCAAAAGCATGTTCTCACCAGACAATCTGTCAGCACCTTGATCTTGGACTTCCTAGCCTCCAGAACTGTGAGAAATAACTGTCTATTACTTATAAGTCACAAAGTCTGTTATAGTAGCCTGAACCCAGATGCATAATAAGTAGGTTATTGCTATTTTCATTTGAATTTATGATACGTTCAGTGAATTGCACAGTGTGTTTAATGGTCTCCCCTGCCTGAGGAGGCACAGTAAACACACTGTGCAGATCTGCTCTGAATGCAGTGTGCCTTCCCTGATACCTGCACAAGCATCTGGACCATTCCAGAGAGATAAAAGAGTTGTGACAAGTCGAGGGCATGGAGAAGGGGAGGGAAGGGTTAAACACATGAAATCAAGTCAAAATTCATTTTCATGAAGTGATTCTTGCTGATAACCACTCACAAAAGGACTACTTTCCATTTTACCACTTCATCACCCCAGGGAAAGGAAAGTTTTTGCATGAGCTGGGTAACAGAGGAGGGTTCTATTGACCAGGTAAGATTTGAGTCTGGCTTTGGATAGGTGAGGAAAGAAAAGGCCACCATATTTGAATAATGTTTAGTGAACAAACCTGAACTTGTTTCATGCTTGAGGGTAGCCTGGTTTTATGCTCATTTTACAAACAAAGAGGCTGAGGCTTGGAGAGGTGGAGCAGCTTGCCTAGGCTCACACAGTGGGGTGTTGTGGTTTGGGTGCTGTTCTTGTTCCACCACACTCCTCCTGGGCTGGACAGCATCATTAGGATCAGTGCTAGAGTTCATCCAGGTGCGAAGAGCTTAGTGATTCGCTCCTTCCGTGGCCTGTCTTGTTCTCTCAAAACTGGAAAGATGGGCTGGGGAGATAGCTCAGCTGGTAGAGTGCTTGCCTCGCAAGTGCAAGGCCCTGAGTTTTTTCCCTAGTACCTCAAACAAACAAACAAACAAACAAACAAACAAACACTGGAAAGATTTTACACCATTTCCAGAAGTTCTTAAATTTCTCAGTCGAGGTAACTTGTGAACTTGAGGACCTCTGTAGTTTTTCTCCTTTTTGAATGCCCTAGTCTAGTCAGTGCCCAAACTTGTACAGATAAGGGAGATTGGGCTCGTAGGCTAGTGATGGGAGGAATATTTTTATTTTTCATTAGATGATATTTGTAAATTCACTTGTTTTCCCTGAGTTGGTTACCTCATTTTGACTTTGGCTTGTAAATGTCTTGAAGTTTCCTTCTTTAATATCTGAATTTCTTTGAATCACAGCCTTTTGTAAACTTGGCTGCACATCAGAACCATCCTTGGTGCTTGTTCAACACATGGAACTCCCTGCCAGCTCCTGGAGATTCCAGGTGAAGGAGACCTAGGATAAGACCCCCAGAATCTGTTTTTAACAAGCACCATAGATGAATGTGAAGGCAGCCAGATTTGGGAACCAATTGGATATCACACATTTTTTAAAAAAAGAAACAAATGAAACATGCCCTGCAGGAGTTAAACTATTTTGAAACCACAGTAAAGGAAACAAATTGGCATTGAAATTTCATCAGAGCTATGAACTTAAAAGGGCAAGATCCCCACTCATCATGGGAAAGGATGATGAAATATAACCAAAAGCCTTCATGAAATAAACAACAAACCTCACTAAATTTACTAGAAAGTTCTAGCATATCCAAAGATAACATGTCAAACAAAGCCCTAAACTTTGCATCCCAAGTCAGCAAGAAGCTCTAGGGATTCTGATGAAAGTTTTAGAGTTGAAAACCAAAAGAACCCAGTGAAGACCAGCAAGTGATTGATTGTCTTTGGTTATTAGCAATAGAATGATCAGGGTTCACCTTCCTGGAGGTGGTTAAGAAGCAAGTAAGAAAGACCAGTTAATTTACTGAGTTCCTTTGCCCTGATCCTATTTATTATCATTTGGGTTTTCATAGAATGTGGGAGGTGGCTGTCCAGCTCTTTTTATTTTGTAGCAAATCCTTTAGAGCATGACTGTGTGGCAAACATTGCTCCAGGCATCCTGCACTGTTGAACTAGACAGAGTCCTTAGGAGCCGACATTCTTGTGGTAAAGACAGACAATAAACAAGTAAATGAAATACTAATGAAGAACATGTCAGTTAATGATAAGTGAAATGAAGACAATAGAAGAGAGTAATAGAGGGGTTTTGGGGAGAAGTTGTCTCTGAGGCAAGGACAACTTGGACAGAGACCTGACTTGCAAGGCAGATGTTACCTGAAGATCAGAGGAGGTGGTGGTAGGTCTCAGAGGCGAAGGGAACAGGAAAGTGTGCAGGAGGACTTCCCAGGGAAGGAGCAGGTGATGGTTTTCACTTGACTTCATACAGTCTCTCCAAGGCCCTGAGAGGACCCTGTGCTATTTTGTGTTTGGAATTTTTTTTCCTTCCCTCCCTCCTTCCCTTCCTTCTTTCCTCCCTCCTTCCCTCCCACCTCTACTCTTTCTTTTCTTAATATTGAGGCTTGAACCCAGGATTTTACCACTCAGCTTCATCCTCAGCCCTTTTAATTTTTATTTTGAGACAGGATCTCACTAAGTTGCTTAGGGTCTCTTTAAGTTGCTGAGGGTAGTCTCAAAATTCAGATCCACCTGCTGGGATTATAGACACCTGCCACCTGCCAGGTTGGGATATTTTTCAAGAACCCGCCCCACCTATCTACACTCCTGGTTACAGAAGGTGCAGAATCCTTCAACCCTGGATCTGTCACTGAGAAGGTGAAGTACAAGGTCCCGGGGAAAGGAATGAGCGTGGTGTGTTCTAAGAACTTAAAATAAAGAGAATGGTGCAGAAAGAGCTAAGCTCAAGGTAGTGTACGGTGCTAAATGTATTCATTCCTTGGTTCATTTCTTTATTCCTTCCACATTGACATAGAACATTGCTATTGTCACAGGAGAATGGGGAGCTAAAGCTCCAGCTTCAGTTCCTGTGTCCTGATGAAAGAACATTCAATGTCAGATGTGATGCAAGCAAGAGAATTTTATTATGAGTGAAAGTGAAGTAAGACTCAAGCAAAAAAAACTCTCTCTCAGTACATTTCTGAGCAGAGAATGACGACGGAGACAATGCTGTTTCCAAACTTATTGCTGTCTGATGTTCACCAGGAGAACTGGCTTCCACCTTCTTCAGTTTTCTTCATTCAGCTGTTTAACCCCTTCTTCACATCAGGTGGGAGAGGTTTTGACCCTTATTGGCCCTTTATGGAACTGTCAGGGTGGACAACCTATTTAGGGGTCTTCACCTACAAGTTAATCCTATGTTAATGCGGATGCTGGGCTCAATGATATGGCGAACTTCATCTTCATGCGCCTGTGCTCTTAATGAATTTCCCTTCTGAAATACACTGAGAAACCTATGGCCATAAATCCTAACTTTACAATGGCCCCAGGAGACCCTGTCGGGAGCTGGCCCCACTGAAATTTCCTTTTTGACCTATTTCTTAATTGGCTCCCTTTGTTTCCACCTGTTTATTCTCAGGGTTAGTATACCTGTGGTTTTTCTACCATTGACTTGATTGTTCATTAAAAGCAATTCAAAGAAATTCTGTGACCCTGCTATGTTATTGGTTTACATTTCAGTGTTCATTATTAACTACTATTTAACACTGAAAAAAAACGAAGTCCCTGTCCTAATCAGTCTCCCCTTCTTTATACACGTGTAAAGCGCCAGGTGGCAATGTGAAAAGTGAAGTCGCTGAGTCGGGTGAGGGTGTGCTGTTTCATTAGGGTGGACTCGGAAGGCCTCCACCTTGAGAACTGAGATCCAGAGGAGGCGGAACCTTGCAGGTCTGGAGGAAGAGCACTCCCGGTAGTGGAAAGCAGGACTGGGTCATGGAGGACCTTGGTGAGGAATTTGGATTTTCTTCTGAAAGCAGTGGGCAGCCTTTGGAAATCCAGTGCCCTAGGGATCTGGGGAAAGAGAGCATGGGGGAGCAGGGGCCTCAGAACTGACTATAGTGGGGCCTGGAAGGATCCCATGGAGTAGGCAGAGCATATCACAGAAAGAAGGACACACAGGGGACACTGCAGGAGGCCAGGCCTGGAGCAATGAGGGAGACCCACCGAAGGGCCAGTTGACAGGAGAGGGCTGCCTAGAGCCAGAGACTAGGAGAGACTGGAAGAGGGCGGGAATGAGGCTGCAATGGCCAGTCTGCCTGAATCAAGGAGAGACTTGAAGCCAGGCCAGGGGAATTTGATATTTATAAATGTGAATTGCTGGGTACCACGCATAGAAGAGCGGTGACTTCAAAATTTTCTGCGAGTTTAAAATATCTAGGAGCATTTTGGAATAGTTCTGGTGGGAGGTAGGGGTAAGAGCAGAGGACATGGGACAAGCAGGCACAGTGGGTGAGGGTCACAGTGGAGAAGTTTGGCAGACAGAAGGACCTGAGAAGAGGGCAGAACCCCAGGGGCCAGCCAGTGTAAGTGAAACTAAGTTCACATGTCTGAAGGGGTTTACAGATATTAACTTTACTTTTTTTTTTTTTTAATTGGGAAGAAGCTTTTAAAGAAAAAAATCCTCTTAACTAAAAGGAACTAATCCTTTTGGGGAGTTTACTAATGTGGGCATAAATTTTTCCTTGGCCTTTTTTTTTTTTTTTAATTCCTTATTCCCTCAGATAATCTTATCTCAATTTTGAATCAGAAGTCTTATTTATAGCTTTTCTGAAGAGAATTATTTCAAAGGGGGCAGATTCTTTGCCCTTTGGACTTATTTTCTTTTTTAAAAACAGATAAGTCATCCCTCCTTTTTCTTGGGAGAGACAGTTAAAATATTAATTTAAAAACAATGATTGTGAGTTGAAAGGAAATATAAATCAAGGTAGGAGAAATAAATTAAGCTGCTTCCTGTTTTGTGTTTTTTTTTTTTTTTTTCTTTTCTTTTCTTTTTTTCCATTTTCCTCTTTTGAAGGGGAACAAAAGATGCCCAGCTTCTGTGTTTCCCTCAGGACTGGAAGGGAGAGCACAGTTTCCATCTCTAACAGACCTGGAGTGGAGGGAGAGTCGGGGTCTCTCCTCATCATTATTTACCCTCCTCTCCCTCCTTCCACAGGGCTGATTTTGGCGACTTGGCCTTCAAGGCTCTGTGACAAGCCTGACACATGCACTGTTAATAATTAGAGTGAGTGCTGCCTGCGGGCCCACTGTCTGCATGGCATCATGTTATGGGCTTCCCTGCTTCTTCACAGCAGCCTCAGTTTTCACTGTTAGCTTCAGTCCAACCATAAGGAGACAGGCTCAGGGGCCCTCCCAGCTAGAAGGCAGCTGAGCCTGGGTTCGGAGGCCATGTGGTGATGCAGCCTGTGAGTTTAGCCCGTAGCCATCTCTACCAAGATCAGCCTGCAGAGTTCTTGTATGGGAAGAGAAGGCACCAGGGCAGCCCCAGCACACTCTGCAGCCTCATCCTGCCCTACAGGCCTGACCTGTCACTGTGACTTCTGCTAATTCTGATGGTCCACTCCTGCCAACTATCCTTGAGCTCTTGTAGCCTGGAGCTGCTCGCACACTGGACCTTAGGAAAGGGCATGATTCCAGATGCTACCTGCCCACGGCAGGTCCTATGATGACTCCTTCTGTGTCACTCTGGTAGGGTGGCTAGTTCTCCTCTGCTCATCCAATCTGTCTAGAAAAGCATCACCCATGCTTGGGAGGCCAGGGAGCCACTGATCTGCAGAGCTCATCCCTTAGGAAGCTGGAGAGAAAAGTGGATATAGCCAGGGGCCCCAAGAGCAACAGCCCCAATTCCCATCTAGAACCCACAACTCTAATTCATACTGCTGTTGAGGAATTAGCACAGTTAAGTTCTTGACATAGTACCTCTCATACAGTCAACATCCAGTAGACGCTGGCTATCACCTATGTTCAGATGGCTCTAAGGTAGTGCCCAAATGCACCCCATTACCTCAGCTCCCACTCCTTCAGGAAATCTGAGTCATTCTGTGTCACTGTCATTTATTTATTTTGTGGCTTGCTCATGAAAATCCTGATGCCTTTTGAAAAATTCTTGTGGAACCAAGAAATACATTTTTAAAACTTACTTTCAAATATTTTCAACAAATAGATAGTTGTAGCAGAATTTGAACCTGATTAAAGAATACAAAGTAAGAAGCAAGTCTTCTTCCCTTTCTTCCTCTAGTCTCTTTCTTCTTAGTTTCATTTCTTAAAAGGCAAAATGGTTACTTGAATATCTTTCTAAATCTTAAAAAGAACAATTCATGCAAATGTAATGGAGCTGAAAGCACAATCTCTGGGATGTAGTAGGAAAATGTAACCTCTTTTTTATTAGTTCAGTAGTCTTTCTCAGCTCTACCTCCTGGTAATTGGGGTGGCCAGTGGAAGTGGGTGAGAGACCTGGACTCAGGCCCTGATCTCTGGACTTTTGACATTCTCTGCTCTGACTTGGCAGGGGTCACCATGGGCCCCTGTCTATTAAAGAAGTTGGTGGCTGGTTAACTAGTAGGCACTTCTCCAAAGGAAACCCTTGCCCAGATTATAGGCAATGACAAGTGTGGCTCACGTCTGCTGCCACCATTGGCTCCTTCTGCATCTTCCTGAGTCAAAACAGGTGTGGAGGGCCCTCCTGCAGCCTAAGTATTCTCAACTGCCAGTATTATTATGTTGTCATTTTATGTCACAGGAGGACCTTTGGGTAGGGAAGTCCCTCCTCCCCTAGGGGTTCCTAGTGAAGTTTGGCTCTGCTTGGCTTTTGCTTTCTCCTTTGCACATATAATTCTGACCCCGCTCACCTTTCTGGAAGTTGGGCCCATTATGAGGGATGCAGATCTACGATGCTGACAAGCATATCTTTTCTCCGCCTTATATTTCCCCAAAGGTGATGACATTCTGTAACACCTTCGCATCTTATTTTCCTCCTGCCCTTTTCCCTGCACCTTCCCCAAGAAATGGCTGCCAGGAGTTGTTATGGTTTAGATATGAGGTGTCCCCCAAAAGTTCATGTGTGAGACAATGCAAGGAAGTTTAGAGATGAAATGATTGGGTTATGAGAACTTTAACCCAATCAGTGCATGAATCCACTGATATGGATTAACTGGAGGGTCACTGAAGGCAGGTGGGGAGTGGCTGGAGGAGGTAGGTCACCAGGGGCGTGCTTTTGGGGCTTATATTTTGTCCCTGGTGAGTGGACCTCTCTCTGCTTCCTGTTGTCATGTCCTACCTGCTCTCCTCTATCAAGCCTCCTGCCATGATGTTCTGCCTCAGCTTGGGCCCAGAGCATTGGAGTTAGCTGTCTACAGACCGAGAACTCTGAAACTGTGAGCCCAAATTTTCCTCCTCTAATTGTTGGTGTCAGGTATTTTAGTCAGGGGAATGAAAAAGCTGCCTAAAACAGAAGGCAATGGAAAGCACATTGGTGCATATCTTTAAAACATCCATGTCTGTTGGTCTGGCCAGTCTTTTTTCTAGCTGTGCCTCTGCATAGTGTTTTGCAGCTTGCTTTTTCACTGATCTCCAACCCTTCCTCACCTTTCCGTTGCAATGCTTTCCAGAGCACCTCAACCCTTCCAACGCTGTATCGAATTCTGTTGTAGAGCTATATCAAATTTTATTTATTCACTTTCTTATTGATTGACATAGATTATTTATGGTTACGCAAGTATGACTGAAAAACACTTTCTGCTCCCTGCCCATATTTTCTTTCTTTTGCAAATTCCTTCGCTTGTCACCTAGCTTACAAGCAACAGTATGCCAGTTAAGAACTTCTTCCTTGTAAGTCTTCCAGCTGCTGTCCATTCCTCCCTTATGCTTGTAATCTTTTGCTTGACAATTTTGTCAGCAGAAGCACAAGGGTATGGTTTCAGGGGAGGGAGCAGCACCAATAGCAGGAGAATGTTCAAATCATATTTTTTTCTCTAAGTGCATATTCTGTGTCCTAAGGGAGAAAACACATTTAATGTGTGACCTTTATTCTTCTTTCCCAAGAGGCACTAGGATGAACCTGAATGTTGTATTATTTAAGATTTTATTCCTTGGATTTGTAGTGGTACCAGGTGGCAATCCATGGCTCCTGGGTAGATCTGTGAAATCACTGGAATCCTCCTGTCTTTCTTTTCCATCTACATTCACAGCACGTAGTTTTCATCCTCAGGATTATAAACATGGCTGCTGGAGCTTCCCATCACACCAGTGTTCCAGGCAGGGAAACGTAGAGGGTGAAAGGATGAATGGGACACATGTCAGCTCTCTGTTTGCCTTTTTCAGGAGCTCAAACAACATGCCACATAACACTTGCGTTTACAGCTCATTGTCCAGAAGTTGTCACATAGCTTGGCTGTCCCTAGGCCCAGTACTGCCTTGAATAAAACTGCGGTTTGGTTAGTAAGGAATAAAGGAAGTGTTGATACTGGGTAGGCAGTTAGCAGTCTGTCACAAGTGATTTGACCCCTAGTTTGAGTTTTACTACATGCTCACTATGGAATGTGCTTGCTGCTCACAGTAGACACGTGATGTGGCTTCAGGTTATCTGTTGACCTCCCCCATCATCTGGGTTTCTGCCTCAGGATCTTGTCCTAAACTGTTGCTTCCCAAACGAGCAGGGAACTTGGTGCAGCATTTGACCATGTAGAAACATGCCGGGTTCAAAATTACCTTTGCCCACCCTCGCCTTCAAAATTTACCTGTTCTGTGTACCGTCTTCTCTGGGCAGTTAGGCAGCCCGTCTCTGCTGAATCCATACTAGCAAAGGAGCTGGGAATCACTAACTTGCATTCTGGCCCTGCCTCCTCTTGTACTGCTTACTCCTTCGAGGTCTACACTCCTACTGTGCCGAATCCCCTTTTGTGGACTCACTGCGTCCTTTAATAAGTCTGGACACTTGCACAACAGCCCCATCTGCCTGGAGTGTCCCCCTCATTTCCTCACCTCCTTCACAGACCTATCCCCAGCATACTGTCCTCATTTTCAATGACCCTGCTCAAGCATCAGCTTGCATAGGAAACCTTTCCTAATGTCAAAGCATTACTATCTTCTCCTGAGCTCACAAAGGCACCCTAGTGCACTGCTTGACAGCATTTATCCCACTGGGTCATCAGTGTTAATGTATGAACCTATCTTCCCCCACTAGGTCCTGAGCTCTTGGAGAATAGGACAGTGAATTTACCATGCAACATTTTCCATCTAAAACAAACGATGTTACTGTTTGTTGAATGAATGAATGAATGACAACTTCAGTACTTGGATTCAGAGGGAGTAAGAAGGAATTTCCTTACTAGGGAGATCTTTTGGGGATGGGAGCCTTTTACCCAGTCATGGGGTGGGAGTATCTCCTTCCTCATCAAAGCATAAAGCATGCCAAGAATGGCTGCTAAATTAAGCCGCCCAATAGCAGCTCTGTGGTCAAGACTGTCAAGGGAGAAAGTCTTGGTTTATGCAGCTGAACGGACTCAGGAGACACCATCAGCCACTTGAATAAAATGCTGGGCTTTCTATAATGGTTTATTTTTGAGTAGGAAAAGGTCCTTGGCGCTAATCCTGTTTGAATCCTGGAGCTCTGTTGAGCAGAAAGATGAGCCGGAGACCTCAAGTTACATTTGTTGTTGAAGTTTGACCAGACACTTGGTGTATGTGTGTGTCATGCATGACTTTGCTTAAGTAATTAACATTCCTGTCCAGGCTCCTTAAAAGGGTCTTGTGTTATAGAGCCCCTCAGAAGGCTGGTTTAAACCTTTGAACTCCCAGCCTTTCCATTCATGGTCAATTGCTGATATGCTTAAGTTTCATTTTTCTAAAAAATACAAAAAGGATTAGATTTTGTCTAAGAAATGTTTATTATTCAGAGAACCAACCTTGGAAAGAAAGGTGATTTCAAAATGAACAGAGTTAGGGTAGAAGTGATGTTAGAGAATATTTTGGGGGAGGAATGTCTAAAAATATTTTTTAAGCTAAGAAAAGAGAGGAGTAAAACAAACATGCCAGCACCTTTCAGATTTTCAGGGTCCGTCATGAGGATGAGCAATCTGATGAACTGGAGGATTGAACCAGCCTTTTCTTTTCCTTTTAACCTTTCTACTTTCTTTTTGTCTTTCTTTTACCCTTCTCCTTTGACCCTTCCTTCCTCCTTTCTTTCCTTCCTTCTTCATTCCTTCTTTCCCTTTAATGTCTGTTCAGTACCTTTAAAATATACCTGGGTATGAGCAGAAGATAGATCTAACTTGTTAACAGAGGTCCTCTGGTATAAATGTATGAAGGAATGAACGTTATTGCAACATACCAAGAACTGAGAAGATAGAGATGAAAGACAGAATCCAGAAAAGTGACAGGCAGGTCACTGCATTGTGGAGACATGAGTACATGGATGGGGACGTGTTCACACGAGCTGCTAAGGAAGCTGGAGAGGATGGTTATCTACCCAGAACTGTGGAATGGGTGGGGTGTTCAGAAAAGCCTCTGTGGAGTTGGTGATTATTCAACTGCATCTCAAAAATGATCAAGGTCAACCAGAGGAGGGGTGGAAAGAATGCCTTGGACAGGACAAAGCTTGGGCAAAGGCCTGGAGGCAAGAGCATCATGATACAGGCCGTGAATCCAAACCCTGTTCTGCCTATGGAAAAGCCTGAGGCAGGAGTGATGGTAGGAGAGGTCAGTGGGGTCATAGTGTGCATAGTAAATTAGAGAAAGCAGGTTCTATCTGGATGGACAGGACACCTTCAGAAATTTTGAGGGGAGGGCAGCACTGGGGATTGAACCCAGGAGCGCTTAACCACTAGGCCACCTCTCCAGTCCTTTTTTTGTATTTTATTTAGAGACAGGGTCTCACTGAGTTGTTAGGGTCTCACTAAGTTGTTGAGGCTGACTTTGAACTTGGGATCCTTCTGCCTCAGCCTCCAGAGTTGCTGAGATTACAGGCATGCACCAGCATATCTGCCCACCTGGATACATTTTAAGCAGGTGGTGACTCTAGCTGTGTGAAGGAGGCCTTCCAGGGGAAATAGAAAACCTGGAAACTATTCAGGCAAAATGACTCATAAGACCCTATGAAGGCTAAGACTTGGATATTAACGGTAGAGATTGAGTTTAAGAAATATTAGGACTTGGTGCTTGTTCAATTTAGTCAACTAGATAGAAGGTGGTTCTTTGTGTACTAGACAGTGGGTTTGTCAAGAAGAGATGCCATGTGTTATTTTTACATCCTAAATGCTTAGATCAGTATCTGGTACCTTATAGTTTAATTTTAGTAATGTTTAATAAATATCTAGTATTTATAGTAGCTTACATATATTTGTCAGAGTGTTACTTGCCTCTTAATACCCATTTTTCTTTTAGAAAAATAACTTTGATTTGAAGCTAAGTACATTGCTTTCCAGCCAAATAAACTACATTTCCCAGGATTCTTTACAGAGCAGTGGTATGATCACATGACTGAGTCCTAGCTAATGAGATCCGAGTATGAGCGTTCATTGGAACTTCAAGAAAGTCTTTTAAATGAAAGGAGAGAGTACCTCCACCCCTCTGCTCTCCTTTTCCTCCTGTCTGCTGTCTGGAATGAAGGTGCAGTACTTTTAGTGCCAGTTTCCATTTTTCTGGGGATGGTAGAGAGGACAGTAGAAGAAATCTGTCTCTCCTGACTCTGAAGCCACCATTACTGGTCCTAGATTCATTTGAGCAAGAAACATACTCTATTTAAGCTACTTATTTAAATTTCCTGGCTATGTGTAGCTGAGTCTAGTCCTGACTGGAGCACTTACAAAGTGTTTTCATATACCTAATCTCTTTTGATCTTAACAGCAACCTGTAAGACCTCATGATCATCTTTATTTGACAGGTGAGGAAACTTGAGACTCAGAGGCAGCATTTGATTTCCTTAAGGTCAGATAGCCAACCAAGACTTGTGACAGAGCTCAGTACTCTTCTATAGTATCACACAAGTAAGTGCTCAGCAACTGCTTATTAAACTGAGTTGAACTGAACTGGACCATCTTTATATACCCATGCTGGGGTGGGCTTCAGAATAGGAGTGGAATGTCTTGTTGGCTTCCCTGGGAAAATGTAGTTAGTCCTGTGATGCTTATGTCTGTACTGGCTTTTTATTTCATGACATTATTCCCTAAACAGTATAGTACAACAACTATTTGCATAGCATTTACATTTGCATTAGGAAGTATAACTAGTTAGAGGTGATTTAACGTATAAGAGAATATGCATAGGTTATTTGCAAATGCTTTGTGGTTTTATATAAGGGACTTAAGTATCTACAGGTTTTAGTATCCACAAAGGGTCTTGGAACCTATCCCCATGGACACTGAAGAGCGATGTAAACACTGTCCTAGCAGTCTGAATTCAACAAATTCTTCCTACCCTTTCTTTATCAAATATTTATGAAAATCTTATTGTGTGTCTAGTGCTATGCCAGAAGTGGGAGAAATGAAAGTGAACCACATTATTTCCCCTTAAAGTTGATCTCTGAGGGTTCTGAAGGAAGGGTTCTTTCCCTTCCTATTTCTGAGATAATAGAATTGGTTGGACGAGTCAAAGAAAGCCCATGTCCTTGGCAGTGGGGCCCTTTGCTTGCATACCCAAATGGTGTAATTAGTAAATGTGGTCTGATTTAGGTTGTGATTCTTGGTTTCTGAATGTGGACTGACACATTTCATCTACTGTGTCTGAGCACCTGGCTACAGTAGCAATAGAGGCATGAAGCTTTGGCAACTTTTTGAAATTGAGGATGAGTTTCTAAGCTGAGCCTAAAGAGGCTCAGCAGTTAAAAATCTAGGAAAGGAGTTCATTAGGGGTTTACCTGGGTGTTAACTTTCTCCATGGCCTTATGACCTAACAGGTTCCCAGCCTGAGAGGCAGGGATTGAAGCAACGGGTACCACAGAGGCTTTGGCATCAGACCAGTCTGGATTCTAACTCCACCTCTCCTTCTAGCTGCATAACATTGGTCTGGTCACTACACCTCTCTAAGCAGGCTTTAAAGGGAGGGTATGAACCATTACTGATAGGAACCCCTCCTAGGATTGTTAGGAGGGTTAAAGCAGAGAATAGAAAGTTCTAGTATTAATTACTGATACTGTTCATTGGGCCCTTTTAAATAGCCATATACTTTACATACCTATTTCATCCTAACAGTTCCACAAAGTATTAGTATTTTACAGAAGAAGAAACTGAGTTTGAAGTTAAGAAACTTGCCCGAAGTTAACACAGCAGGTAAATGACAGGTCCTGGGCTCAAATCCAGCTTTGTATGATTCCAGAGCTCTCCACTAAACCTCCCTCCTTTGGTAATTTCAGATGCATCTACTTAGGCTCCATCCCACTGAGCTGGACAGCAGGCAGTCCACCTGGCTCTGTGGCACTCACTCGCTCATGCCAAGAGTGGCTGGTTGTCACGGATGGTGTTGTCACTGCAAGCTTCAGTAATAATGTTCCCGTGGCTAACTTTTCCCCAGACATTACATTTGTTTAGGAAAACACCCAACTTGTAAACCTATCACAGCAACCTGCCCACAATTTACAAGATTTTCTTTAAAGAAAGAAAAATCAAACCTAGAGTTTTTGAAAACCCATAAAGGCGATAGAAGGACTCTTTTCTGTGGGAGTTTCTGAGCATTAGTAGTGTTTGGAGAGATTATTTATTCTATTATGTAGCTATCCCCTGGTTCTGTGTCACCTTAGAGTTCTACTTCCTGGGTTTATGGGCAAGATTGGTGGCAAGTAAAGCAAAGGGTCCCTTTTAGGAAACTATTAGTTGATAAAATAATAAATTAAGCTTGAGGAGATCTTGAAGTAAACCTGAGAGGCAGGGATTGAAGCAATGGGTACCACAGAGGCTTTGGATTCTAGCTCCACCTCTCCTTCCAGCTGTGTGACATTGGGCCAGTCACTAAACCTCTCTAAGCTGTCTTTAAAGGTGGGGTATGAACCATTACTGATAGGAACCCCTCCTAGGATTGTTAGGAGAGTTAAATCCCAGGTTGCAGCTTGAGGGCCTGACACAGCAAACACTGAATACCTGTCACTCATGAGCCTTATCGTTCTGATCTTCATGCTCTATCATGTAATGGCTTGGATGTGGTTAAAACCAGTTAGCTGCTTTGGAAGTTGTCAAACAGGTAGACAGGCGTAAAATACTGAGGTGAAGGGAGATGCTGCTGTGTTGATTCAGTTAACCAGAACTGTCAGAGCAATGGCCGGAATCCCCTTCATTGACCGTCAGCTGTGCGTGTCAAGGGATGCCCCTGGTCTCCTGCGTGCAGCCCTCTGGCTGCAGGGCACACCCCAACTTGGCGTGTTGACATAGTCACCACCGTGACTTTTAATGAGAACAATCTGTTCTACTCTGAAGTGTTTGATTTTTGCACAGGG
This sequence comes from Sciurus vulgaris, assembly GCF_902686455.1. Classification (NCBI taxonomy): domain Eukaryota; kingdom Metazoa; phylum Chordata; class Mammalia; order Rodentia; family Sciuridae; genus Sciurus; species Sciurus vulgaris. Next base: position 52,500,971 of record NC_136461.1, read on the forward strand.
ATAAATAGATGCCAAGGTCTGTATAGTTTCCTGCTGGTAATCTAGTATGAAAGGTATGGTCTAGCTGAAGTCTTCAAAAAGTCTGAGACGAGTTTTTAGATCAGAAGAAAAGAAAGAAAGGTTGAAAGAGCTTCTTGTGGGGGTTGTGCCAGATCCTATACGCAATTCTCATTCATGCCACAAAGTGACAGTTCTGTTCCATCTCAAGCAAGCAGTCCTAATTTAGTGTCTGGGTTTTCTGTTGTCATTATTATTTGTCTTTTTTATAATGAGTTGTTTTTTCCTGTTTGCTTGGCTGCCTCTGGAAACCTCCCAGATGAGAAGTAAAATACTGTTTTAGGTTAGTCAACCTTGAGTTTCCATTTTGATGGAAGGAATTGGCATCGCATATGGTGGGACTTCTTAATTGGAAAATGACCAAGCATTGCACCCGTTGGTGGGTAAAGTTCTTACCTCAGATTAGCTTCTGTGCTGGAGGATGTCTCTCTCTGGGAGGTTTTGCTTGTTTTATGATGACCTTTGGTTTTCCTACTTTATGGGATCAACATTTTCTTTTGATTGACTGGATTCTCTAAAATTCTATGAAATGTAGTTATTTGGCTTCATCAGGTTTGGAGTTTTCTGAAATTAGATCCTGAGGGAACTTGTTGCAATTTAGGAGAAGTTTGACTTCAATGCAATCCTCTAAGGGCTTAGAATGATGTCTGGCACATGGTAAACACTCAATAAACTTAGCAATGGTAGCAGTGTTTGGTTCTTACTCCATCATTTTATGAAATCTGGTAGGTAGGTTATTTACATCCTCTATCCAGTTGGGGAATAAATATAAGAAGTTTCCATTCCTTCTTGCAAAATGACATCATAAGAATCCAGGTTGAGGAAAAACAAATTCCGGTGTAAGATTGAAGGTGATTATTAGAGACACTATCATACAAAGGACAATGGATATAGTGCTCTCCTATCTCCTCCATCACCTATCACCCTGGCCCACCTGTTATCTTCACCTGTATATTGCCAGCACTTGATACAGTACCTGGCATGCGGAAGGTGTTCAGTGAGCATTGAACTGACCTAAAGTGACCTGACCTCCTCCTTATTCTCCTATTGATCATTCATGATACTTTATCATCCAACTCAGGGATAAAATCAGTTTTTCCTTCTGTGCCTCAGTTTCCCCATTCATAATCTCGGAGGGCAGTTGGAGTATAGCATTTCCTGAATCCACCTTGCTCTGACGCTTCCAACCCCTGGTGGCCTTTCAGTGCTGTGGACTGGCAGCATGCTATACACAGTATGTGCAAACATTCACGTAAAGATGAAGTATAGTTTTCCACAAGTTTTTTGTCTTGGAAAATGAATTAGGCAGAAATTTGTTTAGGAGTTTCCTCTCAGAACTGCATGAATTCTTCATTATATTTGGTACTCTTTAAGACCTTTTGAAATCGGTAGGAGCGTACCTATCTGTCTCTGTGTATGAGTCTGTGCATACTTCTGCATCTGTTTATAATTTACAGGTAGATGGCAGGATTTTTTTTATGTTGGGTCCAAGAAGGTTAAGTAGTTATATCTAACATAGTAATTTACTTTTAAGAATCTGTTCTAGAGAAATAACCTAGAATGTAGATAACAACTTAAAAAGTTATTAGTAATGATCTTATTTACATTACTAAAAAACTGCATACAAAATAAATGCAATCTCAGCTCCTTAAAAAATTTATTATAAAAGTAGAAGACACATGGGCTGGGGATATAGCTCAGTTGGTAGAGTGCTTGTCTTGCAAGCACAAGGCCCTGGGTTCAATCCCCAGCACCGCAAAAAAAAAAAAAAAAAAAAAAAAAAAGGTAGAAGAAATAATGCCAAATGATGATTATATTTATTTCTGGATTATGGGATTATGAAATATTTTTACTTTCTTAATAACATTTCTGTAAGTATTTTGTAATCAGCATTGTTTTTCTTATGAGAAAACTATTTAAAATTTTAAACCTTACCTAAAATGCAGATATTCCGTTAGTGAACACTAAAACCATCAGGATCAATTTCTTTGCTGCATAGAAAATACCATGCCAAAAAAGAGAGAGACGAGTTGAAGTATTCTGCCCCTGAGTTTATTGTATACACCCACTAGTTTCATGCTTGGCAAGAGGACTTTCTCTGAAAGGTCCTGACTGTGGAATCTGTTGAACTGCCTGGCTAGGATCCATGAACAACGCACAGTGGTTTCAAGCAGACAGAGGTCACTCCGCGAACTGTCCTGCTGATGACCAAGCAATGCAGCTCACAGAATATGGAAGTCTGCAGGAATCCATTCAGCTCAGAGTTTACTGAAAGTGGTGGAGACCCAGGGAATTACAAAATGAATGAATTTAATCTCCCACTAAGTGTTCGTGATGGGATTATTAAACAGAGGCTTCCTTGAAATGCTACCATTGCAGGGTTAGCAGAGAATCTTCCACATCACTTCACTCCCAATCCTGGATTTTCACAACCCACAAGGGTGAGGGGCAGGGAGAAATCCTGTTTAGAACTATCTAGACTGTTATAGCTGTGCCACTTGCTGGTTTTACGGTCTTGGATAATTTACTCATTCACTCAGGAAATATTTACTGAGCTGCTGCTTCTTATATCTGTGCTAACCAATTGTGACACTAGTTTCCCTGAGCAGTTGCTTCTTGCCAGGCTCTGGACCAGGTGCTGGAAATAAAATAACGAACAAGATTCCCCCCTGAAGTTTAATGCCCTTGGGGGCAAGAAGATGCAGACAAGTTATTGTATTCCTTTGCAATCCTGGTCTCTTTGCCTTTCCCTTGAATTCTGTTGGTTCCTTGTGGTCCAGGCCCCTCTTATCACATCCCCAAATCTCACTTAAGAGTGTCAGCCTCCACCATCAGTCCAGGTACTACTTATGGAGCTCTGACTTATGACCTGGGAGCCCAGCCTGGGATGTCCTCCTGTGCTACAGACACATGCATCAGTTGTCAGGGAGATAGCTGCCCTTGGGAGTCCTAACAACCAGCTAAAACCTGGCATGTCATCACCAAAAACTGAGTTTGGTGTCATCAGTCCCCAACCAAAGCAGCCTTTTTTCTGTGTTGCCTGTTTCTGTGGACAATCCTATTGTCCACCTAATATCTGAGTCCCAAATCGCCACTCCTCTATTTCCTCTCCTGCCTGCCACATTAATGAACCATCCGAGTGTGTTATGGTTCACTTTGGTCTCTTCTCTTTATTCTAGTGCCTGCTTCTTTCCTTCAGGTTCCCTGGCCCCAGGCTTGCTCCCTTCTAGTCATTTCTTCACCCTTGGATGGAATGATCTTCCTGAAGTGGAACTGGATCACATCCTCTCTCTCCCTGGCACCTCTGCCTGGCTGCACCTGCTCTCTGAGAAACCTCCTGTCTGCAACCTGGCTCAGCCGACCCTTGGCTCGTTGCCTACCCCCTTTCCTTTAAATCATTAAAACTTCACCCATGCTAAATTACTTTTTTTTTCTTTTTATGTCACGCTCACTTTTTCTTATGACCTTTATATCTTGACACATGCTATTATCTTTGTCTAAATTGTTCTCCCTTACATCCTCCTTCCCCACCTGCCATTTATCTGGATCACTGTATTTCATTCTTTAACTATTGAGTCACATGTCACTTTCTCAGGAAATCTTCCTTGAATCCCTAGGTCTAGATTGGGGAGTCCTATTCCCTGCTCCCCTAGACCCCTATCTCTCCCCATCGCCACAGTTAGGACATTGCCTAGGCTGTTTCCCCTCACCAGAAGACCCACGGGCTCAGTTAGAATCTAGTCCAATAATAGATAAGTGCAGGTACCTAATGAGTATTGATTAAAAAATAATCTTTGTTTCTCTAGATCAGATTGATCTGGAATTAGAGATGAGTTTACAATCATAATTATACAACAGTTGTTTTGTTTTCTTGGTTCTTTATGGGTGAGACTCCTTTTAGGAAGTTCTTCAACCACTCTGGTACACTGACCGCGGGTGTCCACTCCACTCATCTCTAGGCCCTGCCTGGATGTGCCTGAACTTGTTATTTAACCACATCTAAAAAATTACATACCAGAGTAAAAATGAACATAAATGGGGCTGCTGTGCGAGGTTGAGATCCCAAAGGGGTCATGTTTGACTGGGGAGGCCGAGGCAGGAGGATGGCAAGTTTGAGGCGGACTTCAGCAACTTAGGCCCTAAGCAACTTAGTGACAACCTGTCTCAAAAAATAACAAGGGGAGGATGTGGCTCAGTGGTAAAGTGCCACTGGGTTCAATCCCCCGTACTCCCCCAATAAATAAATAAATAAATAAATAAACGGTTGACATTTAACATTTGCTGAGAGTTTCTTAACTGTTTCTAACTGTTTTGCATGAATTAATTTGATCCTCCCAGCAACTTTATGAGGTAAATTTTTTTGGTACTTGAAATTAAACCCAGGAGCTCTCTTCCACTGATTTATACCCTCAGGTCTTTGTATTTTTTATTTTTAGACAGGGTTTCACTAAGTTGCTGAGGTCGGCCCTGAATTTGCCATCCTCCTGGCAAAATTGCCATCCTCCTGTATCAACCTCCTGAGTCGCTGGGATTATAGGTGTGTGCCACCACCCCGGACTTCAGCTTGGGCAGTCTTCCAATTCTAGGGATAGACTTTGCTGCCTCCCTATGTGTGCTTCAAAGAACATTTAACTCTGACCCTCTGTGTTTCTCTGCTTCTGAAAAGCAGAAGTTGTGTCTGTGGCTAATAAGGCATCTGCTATGGTGAGTGTGGGCCTTTCTCCCCAGTTACCCTAGGACCCAACCAATCCAGATGGGGTCAGTCCTTGTCATGAGGCCCTGCCTTCTCTCTGGCATAGGTGGTTGCTTTCCTCATGAGAGGCAGTACAGCACAGTAGTTAAGAAGTAAACTCTGAATTCAGACTATCTGTGTTCAACCCACAACTCTGCCACTTACTAGGTATATTGCTTTGGACAAGTTATTTGACCTTCTGTCTCCCACCTTCCCCATCTATATAATAAGGACAATAATATGACATCGCCCACAGATTTTTATAAGAATTAAAGGAGTTAACATATACAATACAAAACAAAGCTTGACAGAGAATGAGCACTATGTTTGCACTAGTATTTCTATAATTTAAAGTAATCTCATTAATATTTACTCAAGCTAGTATTAGGATGCTTTCATTAGGATTTATACAGGGTGCCTGGACTACTGATCGAGATGTAGAAATCTATTAGTTTTTCTTTCATTTCATTATATGCTGTTTTTTTCTCTTTCTCTGCACACACACACACACACACACACACACACACACACACACACACACACACCCCTCCAGGAAGATAAAAATAAATCATCTGCAAAACCTTACTTGAAAGGCTTTCATAAATCTTGTAAAAGTTGGGCCAAGTTGAAAACTCACTGCTCAGATTAGTTGAAAGCCCTTCTCTGAGAACATTCTTACGGGAGCGCTTCTAAAGGGAGGGCCTGGGAGGTTGGGTCTGGCAGTGTGTGTGGTCACTTTAACCAGGATCTCTATCTACCTGAAGAGTCTGAGGAGGAGGAGAAGCTGGCTCAGCTCAAGGCAAGTTAGCAGTGGTGAAGGCCCTTGTCCTGGGTCCTGCTGGGGCCAGCAGTTGGGAAGCAGTGTTCTGGGTGCTAGTGGCTTCTCAGTCCAGGGACTCACTCCATGCCCCGATCAAACCCACCTGACTGATACATACACTGCCACTCTTACCTTTTCTTCTAGAATTTTCTCACTCTTACCAGTAGGACCTGATCCCATATGTCTCAGACCATGATCAAAGTTCATTCCTTCTCAAAGTTTTTTCTGAGCCTCTCGACTGACTGTATTTCCCTCTTTACACTATATCTATCTCTCATACTTATTTTCATTTTTGTCTTTGATGTACTGATACAGAATTTCCACTCTAGCCTAGGCTCTCAAATACTTATATTTTTCACATTCAGTCTTTCATTTAGCCCTTAAAACAACCTTGTGAGGTATATATTATTCTCATTCTCACTTTACTATTGAGGAACCAAGCAAGGCTCAGAGAGGTTAAATGATTTGCCAAAAGACACAAAGCCAAGTCAAACTCCAAATTTGATGCTTTTCCCCAGGCTCCCGCTTTCAAATCAGGTGTCATGTCTTGCTCAATCTTCTATCTCTCTACAGTGCCTAGCACAGTTTTAGGCTTGAAAATTTCTTTGTTCATTCAGCTTATGTTTATTGAACTGACAAAGCGTTCATTAGGTCTTGTGCACTGGCATTCAAACATAGATTTTGTAGAAGGAAAGACAGTGATGTGGTGGTGGCATTTTATTTTACTTAGTAAAGTAGGTTGCATTGGGTTCACAAACTCAAATGTCCTCAGTAAAGACAGTGGCAATAATGTTAAGGAGGTTGGGTGTTATCCACTGAAGATTGGGGGCGCTCCTGCCAGTGGAAATAATCACGGCTTTTGGAATTATGAGATTTTCAGTTTTTTCAAGAAAATGTGGAAATCCAAACTTATTATGCCATTTTCTTCTAGTCCATGTTGGCAACTACTTTAGTTTTTTAAAAAGATGCAACAGCTAAAGAACATGGGGCTGGTTATTCCCACATGTCACCTTGAGAGCCTGAGTACCCAGCTGACCCCTCAGCCCAGTGTCCATGCTTCCAAGGCATGCTCCTTCTCTCCTGCCTCCTCTTGCTGTAGCAGCTTCTTGCTCCCTGCCTGCGTGACTTGTCTCACTTTCCCTCCCTGCTGTGAGAGGTGGTGACTGTCCTGTCTCCTCCCTAAGCAGAGATCCCTGACACTAGACCTTACTCTCTAATTTAGCTTGTTGTCTTTATTGTGATGAATGAGGGTGAGCAGATGACATGCAGAGATCACTGGGCAGAAGATCAAACGCTCCCCCTGGGCTGCCCAGAGCATATTTATGACTTTGCTGCCTTGGGAAGCTCCATCCATGATAATGTGGTGCCTGCGGAGAGTGAACTTCCACCCCCTGGATACCTCTAAGCAGTCCCAGAGGGAACACAGAGATTCATAAAGGAGAAAGCAGAATCTGTGACAACCTATTTGGAATTTTCTCTTGAGCTTTGCTCTTTGGTGACTACAAATTAATAGCAATACTTGTTTGAAATCTTAATGGAGGTGATTGTGTTATGTGACTATTGTATTGGTGAATCATATGATTCTCCCATATTGGGACATACGGTTAACTTGAAATATGATTTGAAGACCCATCAGCAACTGGCTTGCTGGATGTTTGTTAACAATGTGAATTCCTGATCTTTACCTTTGATCTATGAGCCTGGGGTCTGGGAATGTGCATTTTAATAAGAATCTCAGGACATTCTGGAACATATGAAGATTAGGACCCTGTGATTGATGGTAGTAATGATAATGGTGAACGCAGAGGCCCAATGTGGTCTAGGTGCTGTGTACTTTTTCCTTACACTGCCTGTTTCTCAATGTATGGAATGGATATTACTGTTCTCCATTGAAATATTGGGTGACACATGAGCTTTTTTTTTTTTTTTTCAAAATTTTCAAGTTTTGTATTTAATTTCCATATATAATTTGTGTTTAAGGAACCCACTAAATTCATGATTTTGTGGACTTTATTAAGTAATGAGTAACTTATTTAAATAAAAATAGTGAATCAATTTGGAGGAAAATATTAAGTAAATCATAGTTTTAATAACAAAAACTGTGACAGAAGAATGTGAATAACTGAAGTTTGGGAATCCCCAAGATGAATGGATAAGCTCTGTATTTAACCAGAGGACTTGGACTTAAATCTGGAACTAAATCCTCACTAGCTTTGTGCCCTTGACCTGAGTCTTTCTGAGCCTGAGCTTCTTTCTCAACAAAATGGAAATAATAAAACCAGCTTCAAAGGGCTGTAGTGAAAAGCATATGAGAAAACAAAAGCATACATAATCAGTGGTCAGAAATATTATTGAATATGAATATTACTTGGATCTTCTTAAATATTAATTGAGTATGCATCATTAATGTAGACCTTACCTGGATCTTTCCTACAATAGTGTTAGAAATGTACTCATATTTTCTCATGACTTTTTCACTACATATACTGAATGGTATAAGGGTGAGAATACCGAGAGTCCAAAATTTGGGTTCTAGCTTTAGTTCTGCCTCTGGATATCTGTGTGACCTCCGAATGTGTCAAATTCTGCCTCATTGTGTGTCAGTTTTATAATCTGTAAAGTGGGTTTGCACTAAAAGATCAACAAGGTTTCTCCCAGTACCAGCATTCTATTTGCATCCAAGTTATTCTTATATTATCTATAACAAATGGAGGACTGACAGAGCGCATGCTAAATATCATTTTAGCTCAGAAGGTGATTTGCCAGAACTGCTTTACAGTGGCCCAGTTTAACTGGTGTCATTTTCTCATGTTCCTTTGGAGATAATAATGGCTGGCAGAAAGAGAGGAGAAAGGAAGATATTGGAACAAGGAATCTGGAATCTCCTCAAGCTAGAAATGCCTCCCAAATGCACAAAAGTTGATTATATTTTTGCAGTACTATAGTTTGACAGTACTATGTATCTTGTAAGGGAATCATGCTAGCATTGGACTAGAGAGCATTATGCAATTGAATTGTGCCTATCTATTTCTTCCTGACTTAGAAATAGTAATGGACATAGATTCTTAAAGTGGGAAGCCTTCAGTCTTCAAAAAAAAAAAAAAAAAAAAGAATGAATAGCTAAGATGGCCTACTTATCTGCCAGGATAGCTCTCTGAAATGCACTGTTCTTTTGGGTCAGCTGTCTCCCAGTTAAGCAGTTATGCAGAAATTTTTCTTTCTCATGCCCGGAAGTATAAAACAGAAAAATCATGGGATAGTGAAATTGCTGAACACACACGAAGTGGTGCCACAGCGTCCCCACCCTGTGCCAAAGCAAATTTCTGAGCATTATGTAATTTCTCCCTGGCTGCGCGATCCCATGATCCTGTCTGGGTTGGTGCAGTGTAATCTGCTGCAGCCGCATTCGGTCAGGTTCTTCCTTGTTGGGTGACATCTTGTCAGTATTAGACACTTGTGAGTGGAATCCATGAGAGAGGCTCCCATCTTTCAGCCCAGGCCCAGGGTCCTGCCGTGTTCCAACATTCACAAGAGGGATTACTACAACAGACAGCGTTTCTTGGCCCAAGAGCAAATCACGACTTGTGAGGGTATATTCATTCATTTGGAAAGAATTTTTGATCATTCACTGGGCTAATAACACTGTGGGGAATTTGAAAAAAAGAATGTACTTTATATGGCTCTGAAACCAAAATATATGGTAGAGCTTTTGCCCTCAAGGAATTTGTAGTTCTTCAGAGAGGTAAGACATGCATTTATAAGTTAAATAACAACCCATAGAAAAACCGGACACCCATGCCATGCAGTGGTGCTAGAATTCTCAGAAGGTAACATCCTGAAGTGTGAGTTCTGGTTGAGTGATCTTATCTAATCCTCTTCTGTTGCTGATGAAGAAACTGAAGGAGAGAGAGAGAGAGAGAGAGAGAGAGAGAGAGAGAGAGAGAGAGAGAGAGAGAGAGAGAAAGAGAGAGAGAGAGACAGACAGACAGACAGACAGACAGACAGACAGACAGACTAGCCCAAGGAAACACAGCCAGGAAGAATTTAACTGAACTTTGAGTACATATCTAGTGCCCATTGCAAACTGTCTCTCTATGTGTTTAAACATGAATTTAGTAATTTCAAAAACTGTTAATAAACAGAGGGAGAAAAGTGTCCTATTTTAAAAACCCAAATTCCAGTAGCACTGCAGGAAATGCATGGCACCAGTGAGACATAATTGGACTCAATGAATACAACCCACCTCTCTCTAGCTCAGTGCCCAACAATTGACTATTAGCTGGATATATACTCTTGTTAAACTGTGATACTGTAAAAGCATGAACTTTCTACCATTTGAGAGAAATTTCTAGTGTAAGGACACTGTAGATCCCTGGTTTCTCAGTGTCTTCTTTTTTCATCTTAATTTTGTCATCCATTTGGTTCACTGTTCATTAGCACCTTCAGAGGGGTATAAGAAAAAGAAAATGAAAATAGTAAGTTGACTACCTTTCAGCAGTTCTGAAAAATTGTTCATCTTCACTGAATCTCCTATCAGTAAACTGAACAATAGTACTGACCTCATTGGATTATCCTAAAAACCAAATGTGTTCCTGGGGCTTAGAATAGCACCACACACAGAGCAAGGCCCAGCCTTCTTAAGCTCTTTTCTGCAGGACTTCATCATCTCAGTGTTAGTTAGCCTTGTGTCACTACAACAAAATACCTGAGGCTACTATGTTAATACAGAAAAATGGTTTATTTAGCTCATGGTTTGGGAAGTTCAAGTCCAAACTCAGGTGAGTCCACTTGTTTGGACCTCTCTGAGGGCTCCAGATGGCAATGTCAGGAGTATATGTTGAAGCAAGCAGTCAGTCTCAGGCCAGAAAGTGGAGAAGGACCAAGAAACTGAGGTCCTATAATTCTCTTTGAGGGCATGCCCGCAATGACCTAAGGTCCTCCCACTAGTCTCCATCTCTTAAAAGCCCATAGCACCTTCCCATACTGCCACCCAGAGAACCACGTCTTTAGGAGCCACTTGACTATGCCCAAACCAAAGAAGTCTCTGTCATCATCATCCCTTAACTTAGGCCTGCTTCTGACACACTCCCCTGTGACTGCATAGTTGTGTTATGCATGTCTACGCCAAAATTTTTTCACTTTTTTGGTAGAAAGAAAATATTTATATCTTCTTTTCCGTATATTAGAGTTTTTTTGAAAAATTTTGTATTTTTTCTAGTTATACATGGCAGTAGAGTGCCTTTTGACACATCATACATAGATGGAGTATTACTTCTCTTCTGGTTGTACATGATATAGAGTTCACTGAGCACATAATCATATATGCACATAGGGTCATATCTTAGATTTTATTAAGAGTGTTTAAGTTCAACCTCCCAAGAAACCACCAATTTTGTTGTTGATTGCTCTGCATGTATTTGCATACCAATTAGCACTGGGAGTGCTAACTGCCAATCATCATTTAGGGACATCATCTTACATGAGAACACTGAGGCCTGGAGATCCTATTTATCCATTAATGGTAGATGCACACTATGGATTATTAGTAGCCCGGCTAAGATTAGAAACAAGGACTCTTGGTGGGGGGTACTGGGGATTGAACTCAGGGGTACTAGACCACTGAGCCACCTCCCCAGCCCTATTCTGTATTTTATTTAGAGACAGGATCTCACTGAGTTGCTTAGTGCCTTGCTTTTGCTGAGGCTGAATTTGAACTCATGATCCTCCTGTCTCAGCCTCCCAAGTTGCTGGGTAGAAAGCAGGAATCTTGACTTAATCTTTTATTTTTGCATCCAGGGAGGGAATGAGAAAACTTAAGTCAGTTTATGTCATCTATAGAACACTTGATTAGTTAGATGTTTATTGAATGAGTTTTTCAGGAAATTATTTGCAACCTTTGTCTTCCCGTCCAAGAATTTCCTGTAATAATAAAGTCATGTTGATTAAGATAATGGAATAATAAAGTCATATTAATAAGACCAGTAAGCTCTGTGTAGTAGATAATTTTGGATATAAGAATAATTACACTTTTATTGGGCAGTGACTGTGTGCCAGATCATTTATATACTTTCTGCTGAGTTTAATATGGGCAAAGATCACATTTATTTTCTAGATTATCCTGCCTGTAGTTTCCAAATGTAATAGCTGTCACATGGTAGACACTCCATAAATAATTGTAAAATGTTATAATTTTATTGAAGTATTATGCTTTAGAATACTGAAAGTTGGTATCATCCTATGACCCAAGAATTTCACTTTTGAGTATATCAACCAAAGAAATTCTCATATGGTCTCATAAGGGAGCTGTATATATGTTCCTTACAGCACTGTGGGAGGTAGCTGGGAATTGGAGACAATCTGAATGCCCGGGTGTGTTAGTCAGAGATCTCCAGAGAGACAAAATCAATAGTATATGTAAATGTAGAGAAAAAGATCTATTACAAGGAATTGGCTCACACAGTTATGGAGACTGGCAAGTCTAAAATCTGCAGGGTGGGCTGGCAGGCTGGAGACCAGAGAAGAAGCAATGATGCAGTTCAAGTTGGAAGGCCACCTACTGGCAGGCTTCCCTCTTGCTCTAGGAGGCCAGTCATTTGTTCTAATCAGGTCTTCAACTGATTGGATGAGGACCACCCATATTATAGACAACAGTCTTCTTACTCAAAATCCACCCATTTGAAATGTTAATGTCATCCAAAAACATCCTCACCAAAATATCTGGGCCCTGTGGCCCATCCAAATCGACACATAAAATGAAACATCACACCACTCCTGCAAGATTATCAGTAAAATTTAATAGATAAAGACTTTGGAATACTGTATCAAATGAATGTCCCAAGAGGAAGAAATGGTGTGGTCCGAAGAGTTCAACAGAAGAGAATTTAATGAAGGTACTACTTTTGATGATGGACAAGGTTAAGGAAACAGCAGGAATAGAAAGGGAGCAGTAACTAGACCTGAAGGATAGCGGGTGAGAATGATGTGATCGGAGCCCAGGAGGAGGAGAGATATAAAAAAGGCACATTTTAGTGGAAGCTGTGGCCATGAAGGAATGCACCTGCTGACATAGTCTCAGCAAGGCAGGGAGGGAGGGAAAGGTGGAAAGAGGGATGGTGGCAACATACAAGCTTGATGTCTTGGGCTGGGGAGATAGCTCAGCTGGTAGAGTGCTTGCTTTGCAAGCACAAGGCCCTGAGTTCGATCCCCAGTACTGCAAAAAAAAAAAAAAAAAAAAAAAAAAAAAAAAAAAAAAAAAGCTTGATGTCTCTTGCTTCCCACCCTCAATCTCTTGTTGGTGTTTCCCTTTGTTTAAACACAACCCGCAGCCAGTGGACATGCAGTCTGGGTATGTGTCTGTAGAGATCATCCTCATGGGCACAGAGCTGGACAAAGAATGACTGAAAGGGCAGAGAACAAAAGACCAGTATAAACAGCATGCCGAAGTTAGAAGGAATGAATAAATATACTCCCAACAAGTGCTGGGTAAGAAAAAGGTAAGGAACAGAAAAGATCTAAAGATTTTCCATTTATGAAAATAAACCAGATACACAGACTAGCAATACGCATTTGCAAGAGCATCTGGGAACAAAAACATGCACATCCAGCCCTGTGGAATGACTGCTTGTGTTGGGGGAGGGGAGGGGCATGTGGATTAAAGAGAAAAAATAGAAAAATAAAGCAGGGAGGATTTTCATGAGATGATAATGTGCCATAAAAAGAGGAGCATGATTAGCTCAACTCTCTGTAGCAAAGACCTAACTTAGAAAAAGAAAAGAGGTAGTATGAAGGAGACAGCTAAGGCCGGAGCGCTTTGAGGACGTAGCCACAGGTCATGAGGACGTGGGAGAGCATTGGAGGAAATGCGAGGCCAGGGGACATTCTTCTTTTTTTCATTCTTTTTTTAAAACTTTTTTAACGGTTTTTATGGTTTTATTTAAGCACACAAAAAATGTGCCCATGAACTGTCTATTCGTTTTCTTCGCTGCGCAGCCTAGAGTTGGGATTGGTGACTCTGATGGCTAGTTGGGCTGCTCCTTCCACAATGGCTTTGGGATTCTTGGAGGAAACCTTGTGAGCAATCTCAGCACAGTAAGATTTGCTGCACATGAGCAGCACTTCCAGCTCTTTGATGTTGTGGACCAGGAACTTCCAGAAGCCACTGGGCAGCATGTGCTTTGCCTTCTTGTTGCTTCTATAACCAATGTTGGGCATCAAGATCTGGCCCTTGAATCTTCTCCGCACCCTGTTGTCAATACCTCTGGGTTTCCGCCAGTTGCGCTTAATTTTGACATATCGGTCTGACTGGTGCCCGATGAACTTCTTGGTCCTCTTTTTGACGATTTTGGGCTTCATGAGAGGTCTGAGGGCAGCCATGATGCCGATTACAGATGGCGGCCACCTCCGTAGGCAGCGCCAAGGAAGAGAGAGGAAGCCGGGGGCATTCTTGATGCAGCCTTTCTCCTCAGTTATACTGCCAAGACTCTACCCCATTGACACGTTTGATCCACACTTTGCAGTGAATTTAGGCCTGTGTTTTCATGTTCTTTCCTGGTGAGTGGGGCAGAACTTCGGAAGCTCATGCCCTACTCTCTGAGTTTGAGGACCTTACCTGTGATCAGCCAAAGCTTCTGTAAATGCCATTGTTTGGGGGGCAAGGTAATTGGCAGGTTGGGCCTTGGCAGACGCAGACCTCAGCTCTCAGTCTATTTCCCTCCTGCCATCTGTCATCAGGTGTCTCACTTGCTTCCTGTTAAGCTTAGAAAATGGGGTTGGTTTAGCCAGAGGGGGCTGGAGATGACCTCAGCTGCCTGGCTTTGCCCACAGACACAACCCTCTCTATTACGTGGCTCCTGAGTTAGGTTTTCAGGTGACAGCCTGGATGAGAATCGCCTCACTAAATCAGCAGTGATCAGGGCAGTGGCTTGATTGCTCCAGGAGCACAGGGGAGGTGTGGACTCTGGGAATTAAAGAAAAAATACACATTTGTTTGGATTCCTCTTGCTGCCAGTTGAAAGAAACCTGAATGAATCAGTTTGTTGTAATTAAGAACACTAATAGTACAGGTTGAACATCTCTAACCCAAAAATCTCAGACCCAAAATGCTTCAAAATCCTAAACCTTCTGACCACTGACACAACACCACATGAGGAAGATTCCACACCTGATCTCATGTTGTGTGTCATAGACAAAACGCAGGCACATGGCTGGGGAGGGGATGTATACCTGTAATCCCAGGAACTGGGGAGGCTGAGGCAGGAGGATCTCATGATCCAGGCCAGGCTTGGCAATTTAGTGAGGCCCTGTAGCTCAGTGTTAAAGCACTTCTGGGTTCAATCCCTAGTAAAATAAAAATATTATATAAAACTACTTTTGGGCTGTGTAAGGTATATATGAAGCACCAGTGTGTTTCATGTTTAGAGTTGAGTCCCATTCCCAGGATAACATGGCATATTTAAAATCTGAAATCTGTAATACTTCCGGTCCCATGCCTTTTGGGTAAGGGCTCCTCAACCTGTAGCAGTAATAGTAAAATCTGCTCCCACCACTTTTCTATCTACTCTACATGAGCCTGAAGGTTGAAACACATGATCTCATTTCGTCCTCAAGACCATAGACTGGTAGGTTAAGCAATTCTCTCAGCCAAGACCCAGCAGGATGACGCAGGCCTAGGTCTCCCTGTAGCTGCTGTTCCTCACAGGGCTCTCTGCCCCACTGACAGCAGACTCTGTCCTGAGACAGAGTGGAGGTGTGATAGAAGCCCAGAGAAGGTTGAAGCTTTCCAGGATAAGCCACACTTTAGGAAAGTGCTTGTCTTTGAGGTGGGACTTTCTCGATAGGGTTGTTCTCTCTGCTTTCCTGGAGAGAGAGCCTGTGTGGTCTTCCTCAGTTACGAAAGGAGGGAGTTCACCTAATGATGTGCCCAGGGGATAGATCCTGCGGATCTGACTGACACAAGGCCCTTCACCATATCTTGAGCACCTGGTGTTCTAATCCTTGGACAGAACTGGAGGCTGGCCTGGTGCACTGGGATGGAGAGAGGTCTGCAAGTAAGGTGAAGGCTGGGCCTCGCCTAGAGGGTTAGGTTTCTCCCAGGGAGCAAAACTCTCATGTTGAAATAGGGGCTCCTGGGCTGTCAAGGAGAATCCACAAAAATGTCCCTGCTCTGGTACTTCTTGTCATCCATCTCTTTGGGATCACACATCCTCTTCCTTCCCTTGCAACCTGTGCCCCAAAGTGAAGGAAGCCACTTTGTGATGAGTGCCATGGCACACATGTAATCCCAGCTACTCAGGAGGGTGAGGCAGGACAATTCCTAGTTCAAGGTCAGCCTTGGCAACTTAGTGAGACCCTATTTCAAACAAATAAACAAAAAAACCCTCACAACAAACAAACAAAACACTTGTGCCCTTTGTTCTCATTACAGGGTAATCACTGCCTCTCTTGATTTTTCTCTTTGTTGGGATATTTTGTCTTACTAGCAAATAAAACTGAAAAAAAAAAAAAAAGGAGAAAAGAAAGAAAATACTAATAATTGGTGACATGCACCATTCTAGTTGTTTGTTAGAGATCATCTCAATTGATCCTCTGCATGACTTTCTAAATTACTCTCCCCCATTGACAGGTGAAAAAACGGCTTGGAAAGTCTGGGAAACTAGTTCAAGGGCACACAGATAGAACACTGAGGAACCGGGACCAGAACCCTATTCTGTTTTCCTTCAAAACTGGGGATTCTTTCTACTTGACCACATTGCCTATAAAATGGGGATGGTAATAACAGTTGCCCTGCTTGCTTTGCAAGCCTGCGGTGAGGATCAAATGAGACAGTAATTGGGAAAGCACTTTGAAAATTGCAAAGCACTATATAAATATATGGTATTATTCTAATGTATCACTGGCCTACAAAAACACTGCTCTAACATTTCATTTAAGAGAAGACACACCAGACCATTATTCAATAAGATAACACCACATGTGATCCTTTTATCATTCGAAGAATGTTTATGAAGTCCACAAAACCAAAGCCATTAGGAAGGTTTTGTTTTCTGGGTAGGCTCAGCAAACTTGGAGCAAACTCAAGAAGTCTTTAAACAGCCAGGAAGTTAAACTGAAGAGACTGCATTAAGTGTCAGGGAATTAAATGTCCTTTCACAGACTGGGGGAGTTGAAAACACACACTTTTGATAATTTAGACTCTTCCGAGGAGCTGCTGTCAAGGAGGTGCATGGGAATCCCTAGATACTAAAGAGGGGGATAATGGCAATACAAAATGGTAACAGTAATTACAACATGCGAGCAGCGTGATGCATGTTGACTGTCCAACGGGACTTCTGCCTTTATTTCATCTTTCTGTGCTTTAGTTTTCTTATTGGTCAAATTGGAATGATAATAGCACCTAGTTCGTGAGGCTGTTGTGATAGTGAGTGAGTCATTGGAACTGAGCCTGGTGCACAGTAACCACTCAGTAAAACTTGCCTCATGCTATTGTTATGCTTTATTAAGCACACGGATATTCATGCATAACAAAAGAGTAAGTGGCAATACTAAACTCGGCTGTAAGGGCTTCCTGTTTACCTTGTCTACTGTGTCCTGTGCCATATTCTTGTGCTTTACCTTTCTAATCATCTTAACAACCATCAGAAAGAGATTTTATCCACCCACCCCTGTTTCAAAGATCCAGAAGACCCTGTGATAATCTGAATTTCTCCTCGTGATCCCTTCATTTTCTACTATTTTCCCAAACTGACAAAGCCTGGCAGCTAGTAGCAAATCTTCCGTTCCTGATTGGTATTGGGAATGGGGAAGACTGCCTAGTGTCCTGAGCTGGCCCCACACAGCTGAGAGATGGGCAGCAATGGTGAGGGAGACGCCCTGGAAGGAATTGCTGAGAGTTGATGCTGGCCTTCCATTACCTTCTCAGAGTTCTTGTGCTACTCAATGATTACTTAACCCATTTAGGGTATTCTTGAAGCTGCTTTCAATTTTAAGAAATTTCTGGTAGATCTGGAGTGCAGAAATGGTATCCCGTGATCCTTCAAGAATGATCCATTTTCCAACTGGGTGGATTTAGGATGATATCACGGCAGTCTACAGCATTAAAGCTCCCTTTAGCTAGGCATTATCCAAAAGTATGTTCTAATTCTTGAATATCATGGTAAAGTAGAAGTTCGGCCTTCAAGATCTGGCAGACCTAGTTCTGAATCTTGGCTCTTTCTTCAACTGGCTGAATGATTTTGAGTTGAGGTTAATTTCTCAAAGCACTGTTTCCACGCATGCTGAAGAATGCTTCCTTGCTTGGTGACCATAATGATCAAATAAGAGGCGAAACCCCACACCCAGGGAAACTCATAGAAGGTTATTACTAAACATTAGTTCCTTTCACTTCTTTTAGCATGGCACTTCTCTTTCTGAACAGGGTTCAATCTATTTATTAGTATACTCAGTGTGTGTGTGTGTGTGTGTGTGTGTGTGTGTGTGTGTGTGTGCACGTGTATGTGTCCTATAGTTCATGAAGACCAAGTTGAAAAATGTCATCCTGATTTTGGCACAGAAAAGTGATCTTCTGGAAATTGCCTAGCATAATGCCTGGGACAAAATCAACTCTAAATAAGGAAAGAATGGGTGTGGTAGAATGGTGGGTGTTGGTAATGTTTTCTCTCAAAAGGGTCCCCAGACCTGCCTGGGAACCTCAGATTGGTGTTTGGTCAACTATAACATAGATCTGGGGTCTGTATACTGTTCTCCCCAAACTAAATATTTGTCCCCCCCACCTCCAAGCCAGATCACAACCAGTCACATTTAAAGCTTGCATTTTGTCCATCCTTGGAAGTGTGCCACATGCAGTGGCATTAAATTACATGCATAGTGATTGCTTTGGGGCTTAGATAAAGAATTGTCCCTGGCTAATTCCACATTGGGTTCTTGTCCTGTAAATGTTAGTAGGATGTACAAGCTAGCCGCTTCTATTGACTTCATGCTGACTTTCTTTGTAGCAAACATCAACTCCTGAAGGAATTCCTGTGAAGAAGGCCCTTGAAGGACTCATATAGCCTTCAAAAGTTGGTTTGGGGGTGACTGGGAATACGGTCTCTCCTGGTACTGCATTTGAGATCCTGACTTAAAGTGTATTTTCATCATGATGTTTCTTTTGGTTTTTTTCCAGGCGTTGAATAGCTAAGAAGTCTCTTTGCTTTCCATAGTAACATATTATTTATCTGGCATTGTCAGCTCATTAACCTAAGTGAATTTTCCAACTAATCAAAGTGTTTCTTATTAAATGTCAAATGGTTTGCTGCTCAATGGAGATCTTTCTTAATGTATTGCCCACACACCTCTGCCTCCTTACTGAGGGCTACCTTCTCACAGTCCTGCGTGGTCATCACTGTGCATTAGTGGACTGTGCTGCCATAGAGTGCACACCCAGGGTCTATCGGACCCCAGAATGATGGTCCAAGCTGTTAAGCTCTTTGAGTCATCAGATCTCCACTCTTTCTACTCTGAGTAGCATCTAGTTTATCTGCCTCTGTTGCCTTTCCTATTCTCAGTTTGTTGTGTCTGGTCATTTCTGATCTGGAAAATCTGATAACTGAGCTTGTAAAAAGTGTGTCTAGATGGCTTCTGAGTGAAGACCTTTGGAACTTGTTTAAGTCGGAGCTTTAGAGCATCAGTCTGACTTGGCTCATTTGAACAGAAGCCATCCTGCCTTGGACAATATTTTTGTCAGATTCTTGTTTACCTGGTTGGCCAAATTTAAGTCCTAGGAACCCATTCAAATGTTGATGGGAATCTCCAATTACCACTACCCATGAGCTTCCTTTAAGTGAGATTTTGTAAGACCCTCCAGCGGGTTCATTCAATTGTTTCTTGTTCCCTGCCAGACCCTGAGCTAAGCATCATCTACCTAGACTCACAGTCCCTGCCCCTTGGGATGCCGAAAGTCTAGATGGGAAAAATATATAGAAATAGATGAACTTGAAAAACAACCTAAAGGGGTGGATGACGGAGTTCTGTATAGCTCAGAGGATGGGAAGATGTCTACTTGGAAGGATAAAAGACAAGAGGAGACAATTTGCTCTCTCCTTTATTTCAAATATATCTTTCTATATTTCCCACCTTCCTACATTCAATAAGTAATTATGCAGCACCAACTGTATTCCTTGCACTGAGATTACAGTAGTGAATAAGACAGATATGTTTCCCATTCTGATTTGAATATCAAAGAATGAAAGGAAAAGAGGGGAAGAGAGATAGAAATGGGCATCCCTGTAAAGAGAATCACAAAATGAAAGGACAGAGTGCATTTGGAGTGGCGAGCTATAATTTGGCCTGTCTGGAATGTAGGGGACAAGGTTGTAAAGGACTTTGCATGTTCTATGAGGACTTTATCTTGTGTGCAATAGATGCCCACAGAGGATTTATCCAAGTTGTTCTTAGAAAAGTATAGGCATAGGATGGGTGAAGTGTGCCATGGAAAGGTGTCAGCAGCAGCTGAACCCCCAAACACAGCACTTAGAAATTATATGTAATTTTCAACTTCTTCTGTCCCTTATACTTGGAGTTTCTGCCTTAGTTGTCTAGACTCCTCCAAGGGCTTTTCTCTGGTTTCTGCCTTTACTTTTCTTTTCCCTTGAATGCTGTTCCAGTTCCAAACAGTCAGGACCTGTAGAAGGTTCTAGAGGCTTCTTGACACTGGAAATGGCTAATAGATGGCACAGCCATGGTTTTGCTGGAGAATGATTCCAGTGGAATTTATTAATGACTGAATCCCATGTCATACTGGTTCTTAACTCTGTGAGGACAGAATGTGATAATAAGTGTGGGTCAGGCCAAATGCTGATGCCTGCCTAACCCATAAGCATGAACTAAATAGCAGTTGTTCCTAATCAGACTCAGTCCACTTGGTCCTGCCACCTGCCAACCAAACACACTGCACCTTTTCTCCAAGGCTGTGCACTCCTGGCTTATCCCCTGAAGACTGCCAGCTCTTGGACCTGGGAGATGGGAATGTTAACCTTCATATCATATTGACTTTTAATTTAGATTATTTCAACATGTTCTGATGCAGAGACACACACACATGCTCTCAGAAAGCAGCAGAAATTCAGTTTTAATTTATCATTGCATTTAAGCTGGAAGAAAACCCGAGGGTAGTGTTTTCAGAGGCTTGTACGAGAACAGCATTCTCTTTGCGTTCTCAGTGTATCCTGGGTCCCACTTGGCTAGAGCCACTGCCTTTGGCTTCAGTTAGCTATTTACATTCTTCTATTTTTATATAAATTGTGCTATATTAGCATATATTTCACACTGTGACCTAGTGTTTCCCAGATCCTTTAAACCATGCTATTTGTACATTAGTCAACGTCAACGGAAGTAAAATCACAAATTGAGTACAGACTATAGCCCTGCTACATTGCCCACTCTGTCATGCTGAAATGGATCCCTTGTTCTAAGAAGATTTGCTGTGAAATACAGTCTATTTACATTAAGGAGACCTCTGTATATTTAAGGCATAATTGTTTCAGGGCCTTCATTAATTCTTGAACTGCAAGACCTGGATTTTCTTTTCTTGTATCTTTTCTATAACAATGGAAGTCAGAGGGTTCCAACAAAATAACAAATTGGTCCTCATTAAAATGGAGCTGGAAATGGTTTTCTGGTAATGTGCTTTACAAACAATGAGAGAATCTGATGGTAAATCAACTCCAGGATCCAGCTGTCTCTCGGTCCAGTCGGGGAAGCTCCAGGATAAAGGTAGTCTGTATTTTTATGGAAAAATAAAACAATTTTTTACTTTTGTAATTGATGAAATGTGTATCTTGTTATACACATTTGGAGTTGGAAGAAATCTCAGAATTAAATTAATCTAGCCCCTTTCCAGAATAATCTCTTCCTCAGTATTTCTGACATGGGCATCCAATCTCTGCTTGAGCACATCCAGCCATGGAAAGCTCACTCATTTAAAAAAATTGTTGATTAAATACATACATAACATACAATTACCATTTTAGCCTTTCTTAGGTGCACAGTTTAGTGGCATTAAATACATGTCACATTGTTGTGCAGCCATCATTACTCTCCATCTCTAGAACATTCTCATTCCCCAATCAAATCTCCAAATCCCTTAGGAACAAACTCCCTATCTCCCACTTCCCATAGCATCTGATAACCACCATTTTACTTTTTGACCCAATGAATCTGACTGCACTGGGTAGTACTTCAGGTGGGTGGAATTGTGTAGTATCGGTCCTTTTGTGACTTGCTTATGTCAGCAAGTGTAATGTCTTCAAGGTTCATTCAGGTTGGATCATGTGGTAGAATGTCTTTCTTTTTAAGGCCGAGTGATATTACATTGTATGAATGTAGCACATCTCATTTATTCATTTATCCATGAGTTTGGATTACTTCCACCCTGGGGCTGTTATTAATACTGCTATGAAAAAACCTGGTCTGTGCATTTGAGTCCCTGATTTCTTTCAGGTATTCATACTCCAAATCAATTATAGAAGTAGAATTGCTGGGTCAAATGGCAATTCTATGTTTAATTTTTTGTGAAATTGCCACACTGCTCTTTGCAGTATGTTTCAACCATTTTCATTCCTAATAGCATTGCCCAAGGGCTCTGATTTTTCCACAGCCATGCCAACACTTGTTATTTCTGTATTTTTTAACCTTGTTTTAATAGGGTGATATAGTTGCAAGACTATAGACTTTGACTTTGAGATCAGGCTCAGACACATATTAACTATGTGAATTTGGACAAATTAACTAATTTCTCTGAGCCTCAGGGACTTTTTTTTTTTTAAATAGTGTGAGTACTAAAGGAGGTAATGTTAATCTTACATAATTCGGCAGATGAAGTGAGAAAATTCATGTAAAAATACTTTTGCTCAGTATCGAAGGTAGTAGGCCTTCAGCAAATATTCATTCTTTTAACTTTCTGGTGGTCACTGATTATTCCTCTGTGTTTTGAGACTACTTTGATTGTTAGGTTGCCTTCTTCACGTTGAATTAAAACGCTCATTTTGGTATAACTTCTATGGCATGTGTGATAGTCTCCCTCAATCCACCAGTCTTGATTCTGCTGTCTGAAACACCATGAAGTAAATAATACTCCACTTCCACATTTTACCTGTCTGATATGGGAAGTCAGCCATTAGTCATTTCTTAGTCTTTTCTTGGCTTGGGGCAAACATCCTGGCTTTCTTCCACTGCACTTAAGTGAGGTGGTTTCTAGATTTCCATGATGTTTATCAACCAATTCTGGATCTCAGTTTGTCTGATAAAGTAGGGTAAATGGAAATTACAACATCCCTCCCTTGTTTTGGAATTCGTCCCTGACAGGGAGTGTACATGAAAGAGCAGATGTGTGAATGTTAGTAAGCCAGTTCAACAGACTGGCATCTGCCATGCTTCTGCCCCTCACTGCTTGGTGGCCTCTCTCCTTCCTCATTGCTCAGTGTGCTTGATCTCTAGAGCACTAGCTTTTATTCAGTTTAGGGTCAGAATTATATCATTTTTAATTTTCTCCGTTTCCCCCTTCTCTTGTTATCTCCTGAAGTGGGAGACTACCTGTTCCCATGCACATTCCTCATGGTGACAGCAAAGCCTAGTGGACACAAGGACTGTGCTTTTGAAATAAAATTCAGTAGTACTCTTAGACATGGAACTGTGTTTCTGACACAGTCTCGGCAACTGCTGCGGACCCTGGCTGGATCTGAGCCTTTTACATTGTCGAACACCTAAAGACTTGCCCAGGAAGGGAAGGCTGGGGTGGGAGGGTTTTTTGGCTGAAACTTGAAGGAGCACTTTGAACTTGGGTCTTCAGACATGAAAGTCTAGGGAGGGCTTCACCATACTCCACCCTGTCCTGTAATTCATTGTATCTCCAATGCCAAGCTAAATTGCCAGTTTCCAAATTTGCCCTTAGGATGGTGAATACAGTATTTTGAAAGTAGTGCTGTTTCTCCAAGTTCCCAAGTAGTTGAAAGAATTCTGCGTGTTTTTGATTTATACGCCTCACTCTTCTAAATATCTTTTTCTTTATGAGATCTTTGACATCCAAGAAGGCTTTTCAGTTATATTATGAACCTTTTTACCCTTAAAAACAAAACCCCCAAATCTCTTTTCCTGAGAAGGGAAGTTGTAATTTTGTCAAGGATAAAATATTCAGATGGTGCTTTCTCCCCCTCCTCAACTATGTGTTTTCAAACCTACTTCCTTGCATATTATCCTCCCAAGCACATGTCATGTGTTTACAGAAGAAAAGGTACAAGCCAAATTCTCTTCCTTTCTTTTAAAACAAAACAAAAAAGCGAAGGGTTGGGGGTGGAGGCAGATAACTCACTTTGTTGGCGTTTTAATAGAGTGCTCTGAATCCTCTAACCTAAGGCACTGTTAGAGTCAAAAGGCATGCTAACTGTAAAATGAAAGCCCTCTCTTTAGTGAATCCCTGGTGGATTCACTTAACATTGATATATATGAGCTTTATGCTGTGGACTTTATGACTTCTGCTTCAAGCACTCAGAACATTCAAGAATCATCCATGGTTCACAGCCACTTCTCAGATATCAAGGTTGCCAGAATGCTCACACACAGGTCTTATCTTGCAAAATCAAGGCAAAGTGATCACTTATCTGTTCACCTGTTTCTTAAGTATACATGTGTATGGAAAGATGGTTATAATGGTTTAGATATTAGGTGTCCCCCAAAAGTTCATGTGTGAGACAATGCAGGAAGGATCAGGGGAGAAATGATTAGATTATGAGTGCCTTAACCCAATTGGTGAATTAATCCCCTGATGGGGAATAACTGAGCAGTAACTGAAAGCAGGTAGAATGTGGCCAGAAGAGGTGGGTCACTGGGGGCATAGCAGAAATAACAAGTTTGATAAATTTTTGTGAAAATATTTAAATATGCTTTACAAACTAAAATAGATATATGAAATGTTATTAGTATGATTGTTCTAATTAGTATGGTATTTGCTGGAGGCCTTTACCTATCTTCCTCCTGCTTGTTATCATTATAACTTGTGCTAGTTAGCTTTTTGTCATTGTTACCAAATTACTGGACAAGAACAACTTAGAGGAGGAAAAGTTTCATTTTGGACTTATAGTTTCAGAGGTTCAGTCCACGGTTGGCTGACTCCATTGCTCTGGGTCTGAGTTGAGGCAGAACATCACAGCTGGGGAGTGTGGCAGGAAAAACTGATCAGCTCAATAGCCAGGAAACAGAGAGCAAGTGAGGTGCCAGGGACAAAATATAACACCAAAGGCATGCCCCCAGCAACCTGCTTGCTCCAGCCACACCTTACCTGCCTAAAGTTACCACCCAGTACAGTAGTCCTTTCAAATTATTAATCCATCAAATGGATCAATCCACTGATTAGGCTATAACTCTCATAATCTAATCATTTTGCCTCTGAATATTTCTGTATGGTCTTGCACATGAAATTTCAGGAGATACTTCACATCCAAATCGTGACATATCTATTCCTCACTAGGCTGTGAACATAAGTGTAAGTCCTGCACCTCCTGACCCACGTCCTTTTCTTCCTACCAGTCAGAGTCAGCAAATATTTAGAATATAATAATGAGTATTCAAAATAAGCAAAAATGAATATGTGTCAAATACAGTGAACTGTTTGCAGTTCCTCAGATTCACAGTCCCTGGGACAGAAAAGCCTTTTGTCTACGTCGGTAATATCCGTTTATCCTGTAAAACTCCAGAGTCAACATCCTTTAGCAACCTTTGCTGATCATTTCTGTTTTCTTCCTACATGCTCTGAGGAGGTGCTCTTCTACTGGGATCCCAGACCACCTTGAGCAAAAAAACACTTGAGAACACTTTTTAAATATATTCCCTCATTTTGCCCAGGGTGTTTTTTAAGTACAAAATGATATTCAGTAAAAAGTAAATATTCTTCCTCCCCACTTGCTACCAGTTTCTCTTCTCAGATGAAGACACAGTTCCTAATTTGGGGGTGTTCATTTATAGATATTTTGTCAGAATATATGTAAGAATATGTGTACATATACCTATTATATATGAACACACAAGCACAGAAACCAATCATTTGTTCTTACACAGATTACACAATTAGTACTTGACTCTTTTTTAACGTGATTTTTTTTAAATAATTTTTTAGTTGTTGGTGGACCTTTATTTTTATTTATTTATATGCAGTGCTGAGAATTGAACCCAGTGCCTTGTACATGCTAGGCAAGTGCTCTTCCACTGAGCCACAACCCAGCCCACCTAATGATATATTTTGATGACTGTTCCAAATCAATATACAGAGTTTTTTTTTAATCCTTTATAATAGTCACATCTTGCTTCATTGTGAATTTTGGAGGGCCATAATTTACTAAATCTGATCCCTGTTGTTGGATGAATAGGTTATTCCTAATCTTTTTCTATTGTAAATAGTACTGCCACTAAATATTATACTAACATTATTTCATACATGTTTGAGTACATCTGTAGGATTAAATTCCTAGAAGTGTAATTGCTGTTCATGCAGCATTTTCATTTTAAATTTCATAGATATTGCCAAGTTGAACCAATTCATACGCCTACCAAGATAAGGATTTCCATTTCTTCATATCCTTCTCAACAGAGTGAGTTATGAAAGTTTTTTCAAATTTCCATTACAAGTTTTCTGAGGATTCTCCACACTGCTTTCCAGAGTGACTGCACCAATTTGCAACTCCACCAGCAATGTACAAGTGTGCCTTTTTCCCCACATTCACACCAACATCTATTATTGTTTGTGTTCTTGATAATAGCCGTTCTAATTGGAGTAAGATGAAATCTTAGAGTTGTTTTAATTTGCATTTCTCTAATCACTAGAGATGTTGAACACTTTTTCATATATTTATTAATCACCTGTATGTCTTCTGTGAAGTCTCTGTTCAGTTCCTTGGCCCATTTATTGATTGGGTTCTTTGAATTTTTGGTGTTAAGTTTTGTAAGTTCTTTATAAATTTTGGAGATTAGTGCTCTATCTGATGTGCGTGTGGAAAAGACTTTCTCCCACTCTGTGGGCTCTCTTTTCACATTATTGATTGTATTCTTTGCTGAGAAAAAGTTTTTAGTTTGAGTTCATCCCATTTATTGATTCTTGCTTTGATTTCTTATGCTATGCCCTTCAATAGATGAATGGATAAAGAAACTGTGCTGGGAGATTGAACCTAGGGGTGTTCTACCACTGAGCCACATCCCCAGCCCTATACACAATGGAATATCATTCAGCCATAAAGAAGAATAATATTATGGCATTTGAAGATGAATGAATGAAATTGGAGAATATCATGCTAAGTGAAATAAGCCAATCCCAAAAAACCAAAGGCTGATTGTTTTCCCTGATAAGTTAATGATGATATATAATGGGGGGGGGGTGGTTGGGGGATAAGAGAAGAATGGAGGAACTTTAGATTATGTAGAGGGAAATGAGAGGGAGGGGGGTATGAAAAATGGTGGAATGAGACAGACATCATTACCCTATGTACATGTATGATTACATGAATGGTATGAATCTACATCATGCACAACCATAGAAACGAAATGATGTACCCCATTTGTGTACAATGAATCAAAATGCAGTCTGTAAAAGATTTTAAAAATAAATAAATAAAATTTCCAATCTGATTGGGGGAAAATACCATCTCATTGAAGTTTTAATTTACATTTATTCTCAGTGAGCTTAACATGTTCTCATGGTTTAGTTGCAGTGGCACATGCTATAATCTCAGTGGCTTGGGAGGCTGAGGCAGGAGGATCGTGAGTTCAAAGCCAGTCAGCAAAAGCGAGGTGCTAAGCAACTCAGTGAGACCCTGTCTCTAAATAAAAAATAGGGCTGTGGATATGGCTGAGTGGTAGAACGCCCCTAAGTTCAATCCCCCAGCCCCAATAAATAAATAAATAGCTTATTTGTGCCCTTTACTCACCTATCTATTGCATTTTTTCCTTGCTGAAGTATAGAAGCTGTGACTTTCCGTATTCTGTCAGCTAGCCCTTTACCTTTTGAGCTGCAAGAATTTTTTATTCTGACTTTGTCATATGACATTATTTTCACTTTTTCCTTTTTGAATCTTTTTACTCTAGTCCATTTTATCATCTTTCTTCATGATTTTGTATCAAACATTGTACTACAAGGTTGCTAAATAACCTCCCACTTGCTGGGGAAATGCTTGCTGGGGACCTTGAAACACAGGTCAGGAAAGCTGTGGGCAGTATACAGGGCATGTGAGGAGAGGTCTGCAGATGAGGAAGTCCTCCTACTGAACTATCTCACAGTGGGGCTGGAACTCAGGGAGAGACAGAAAAACAAAATCTATCTTGCTACTTGGCTTTCCCAGTCTGTTCCATCATCCCCCCAAAATCCCCCAAGCACCTTGGTCATCCCTGACTGAAAATGGATGGCCGCCTTCTGTATGGGGAGGGGGTACACCTTCTCTGAGCAGAGGAACTAAGAGTATTCTCTTACCAGCCGGAGATCAAGTTGCCCATCTTGGTAGGTGACACCCATGAGCAGACAGGCCCCCTCATCCATCGTGCGCAAGGCGGCCTTGGCATTCCCATTCGTTGCTGTTGACTGCACAGGTCTCTGGAATTAGTGCCCTCTGACAGCTGTGGGAGCAGGAAGAGCCTCCCTTTCATGTGTGACGGGCTCTGACAAATCTGAACCATGGCCTTGTATCTTTGCAAAAAGTTTCCATGTCTGCAGCCGCAAACACCTAGGTTGCTCAAAGGCTACAGATACGGCTGCCTTTCATTTCAGATGTAGATAGTGACGACTAGGAACCAATTCAAACTGTTTTCATCAGATTTGAAAATCAAAAGTCAGACTGTTGGCCAACTGATGGCCAATGGAAAGGAAGCATCACACAATTAATTACATGGAAAATTATTTTTCTTTCTAATAACAGAATGAGAAAAAGAATATTGGGTGAGGAAATGCCAAGTCACCAAGTTTGAATAGCAACTGTTATGGGTTGAGCCCTGGATATATGCATGAGGACACCATTCTTTCCCGATCTCTGATCAGAGAGATCCTGTACTCTTGCCTCGTAGGTTTGATCAGATGGTCCTGTCTGATGGGGTTGACTTACTCCTGTTGGCAGTTCCCCACAATGCTTCACAGCAACGAAAGGAGTGACTCTCCATTTGCCTTTAGTTTCTCAAACTAATTTCAGGATGCACAAGAACATTTGAAATCTGATCCGTTTATTTAGTGGAAAGACCGAGAGCTTTGGAATGAGAAAGACTCATTTAAATCCTATCACTCTATGGCTTTGGACTACTTCCTAACCTCTTCGAACCTTAGAGTTGTCATCTGTAAATGGGTGTGTATTACCCACAAATAATTTTATGTAACAATCCACTCCAAAATGTAGTGGTTTACAACAGCCATTTGTTTAGCTCATAAGTCAATGGTTGGAGGTTCTCTGATCTAGTGTTAGCCAGAGCAAGTCCAGAGGCCAGTGCAGATCCAGTGGCAGAGAAATAAACTCCATCTCTTCATGAAAGGAGATGCAAAAAGACCTGAGTATAGGGAGGGGTGAGTTGCAGCCGTTTTACAATATGCCTTGCTACCTTAGAGGAAAGATTGTGATGATAAAAGGAAAGTGTCGCTATTGTATCACATAGCCATTCAGAACCACTTGTTGAGGGTCTACCATGTGTCCACTGAACGGTGACACTGTGAATAATGTAGAGATAAACACAACCTCATCTCCCACCTCAAGTAGCTTTCAACCTTCATAAAGAAGATGAACACCCAAGCAATCGTATGTTACCTTAAAAAGTGCAAAGAACGGATAAAATAATATAGGATTTCAGGAGAAAGAGAGATCAAGGATCTGGGAAGGGATTCTGGTCTCAACATATGCTCTGCTTAATGTTTCCCTCTATTTAATTTTAATTATTGATCTCCCTAGGCTATCAATAATGACACAGTGCAGGAAACCCAGTCCAGACAGATGAAGCATTTTAAACTGGAGCAATTTGAGGTGAATTAAGTATTTGAAAATTGCCAGTCGTCTAGATTCTACACGCCCAGGCTAATATGGTTGGAGAAAAACCATCTTACTATCTTGCAGGATAATAGTAATCCTCCTAAATTTACCTTGCTGATTAAAATAATTTTCACTAATCTAGGAGACCCTCAATCCCATTAGCTTAAATACCTA
Source organism: Sciurus vulgaris (assembly GCF_902686455.1). Taxonomy (NCBI): domain Eukaryota; kingdom Metazoa; phylum Chordata; class Mammalia; order Rodentia; family Sciuridae; genus Sciurus; species Sciurus vulgaris. The sequence goes on from NC_136461.1 coordinate 52,530,765, forward strand.
ATTTCCAGGGACAGCCAGAAGGTACAAATTACACTTTTGATAGATTTTTTTTTTTTTTTTTCCTGAAAATAGTTCTTTTTTCCTCTCTCTCTTTCTTTTATTCCTCACCCTTTGGAACTTCGAAATGATTAAATTAATAGTGTGCTAGAGGGGTTAGGAAAAAATAACCCTAAACCTGGGGAAGGGGCCTCAGCAGAGATGTAGAGAGCCTGAGCTGAAGCAGGATTGGGTGAGGGGAGGTCATGGTATGTTCTTCTGGCGGCTGATGGCATGTCAGGGGACCTTAGGCAAGTTCTCTGCCCGAGTCTGGGTTTCTTCAAATCCAACCGGGGTATGATTATGTTGGGCCTTGATCCTTCACGTGTGGAGTCATGAGCTAATAAAGTCTGTTCTGTGTACCGACTTTCTTGAAAGGAAAAGTGCTACCTAAATACAAGGTACTTGTATTACTGGAAGGTGCTTGGGATCTTAATAGCTTTCTCAACTCCATTCAAAGTGGGCTTCTCTTTGTAACTGCTTTAAGTGGCTGAGAATCAAGGCTAAAAAAGAGGTTTCTTTCTTCCTCCTTCTGTGCCTTGAGTGGCATTTCTGCACATTTTTAGTGTGCCCAATTTGACCATTTAATGAAGGGCTCCACAATGAGAACCTGTGTAATGCAGATAATAATTAAGACAATACTGCACTGCTCTTTATGGGATCATAATTTTCCATCTAGAATTTATTTAGCTAAATTGATGGCCAACTAATTAAGGAAAGCTTCAAGTTGAATATAATTTCAACATTGGAGGGGTCCTTATTCTTATCTTGGTGAATAGTCATTGAACTTCCTCAGTATTGAGCTTCTGCCCACAGAGTGCCTACTCCCTTTCCCCTAGATTCGTAAACATCTCTGTATTAATTTCATTTTGCAATTATATCATTTTAAAACTTTTGCTACCCTGGTGGTTTGTGGAGGACCATGCTAGGCTATAGATGATGCAGGTTTCACCTAGGAGATTCAATAATTTACAGATAAGGGTCCAAGAATCTACATTTGTTTAACATGCTCCATAGCTGGACTTTGGAATCACTGCATCAAATACCCTTCAAGCTGTATCTGTGGTGAGAAAAATAGTCTTCACTCAATAATCATGGGCTACTTTGCTGAAGGCTTACCATTTGTGGGGCACTGAACTCATCTTCAGATATTACCCAGCTACACTTCATAATGCATCTGTAAGGTTATTCCTCTTATGCCCTTTTATGAATGAGGAACTGAGGATTGAAAGTGTGGAATAACTTGCCCAAGGCCCAATGCTAGTATGCAGTAGAGCCAGTATCTGAACATGTCCAGCTCCAGAGGTGACCCCTTGTCCTTCTGCTGTGATGCCTCCCATCTGTCCTATTCCAGGCTTCCAAAAGTCAAAGAGGGCACAACAGATGCATGAGACATGATCCTTGCTCTCAAGAAATTGACTATATAATCAGAATTAAAGGAAGAACACTTGCTGATGATCAAAAGGAACATAAAATTAAGTGGAAAGTTGTAGAGCAGAAAATGAGGATAATTCCAGGTTTTTTAGTGGTAAATAGGATATCACTGGATTAGCAAGTTTACCTTATTTTTGTTGAACTGAAGGTTATGAACAGAGTTATCCTTCTGTGTGAGATTCCAACTTGAGAAAGATTTTATTGGTGTCAGCATTGCCTTCTTTCAAGGAGATGGTATTTATGCATAAAATATTCTGTTTTGGGGGGTTGGGTATAGCTCAGTGGTAGAATGCTTACCCTAGCATGCATGTAGCCCCAAGTTCAATCCCCAGCACCACAAAAATAAATTCTATTTCATGTGTTATTTCATAGATTCTATTTCATCATTAATCTGTCAGTCTGGGGGAGAAATCATTTATCTTTCACATAGTACTATGTTGAATGGGCACTTTCTCTCTTTTGGAGGAGCCAACTGTAAATTAGAAAGGCAAAGGGACTGGAAGTTTAGAAACTTTTAGACAACTATGTTAGACTAATCCTGCATTCTCAGAAGATATTTACATTCCTAGAAAGATAAAAGCTCAAAATACTCAGTTTTGGTTGAAAAATCAATTTAAGAAGTATATGGGGCTAGATTCTAATCACTAACATTGGAACAGACAGCACCTATTTCCAATAGAAACCTCTTTGGAGCACAGATTCTGCAGACAAAGGCAGTCGTGTGATTAGAATGGTTGAAGATGTCTTTGATGACAGTAGTCTTTCCAAGAGGGTGATATCCCACCAGGTCTCAGTTCATTGTTCACTGATTGGAAAATCCTGTTTTGTTCAAAGGAGGGGATTAGATTACCAAGGCTCTTATGTCTGTTTAAACATCTGGCTTGCCAAACCACATGAAGTTCATCTTGACCAAAACCTTTGGTCAAGGCTGAATCCTCCAAGATTGTGCTAACCCCTTCCTCTCCCAGACCTCCTTCCCTACCCTATCCTTCTCTTCCCTTCCCTTCCCTGCTGCATTTTAATTCTGATTTGCTTCTTTGTATGCCTCCTGGACATGAGCTCCGTGACGTAAGAACTGTCTTGGTTTTGTTCACCATTATATCCCGCCACCTAGCTAGCAAAGCACTTAGCTAGTCTGGGGCAGAGAGGCACTCGGTAAATATTTGCTGAATGGATAGTAAGATGGATCAATGAACAAACAAATGAACTTAATAGCATTAAACTCCAGGTGAACACAAAGTGTTTTTTTTCTTTTTCTTTTTTAACTCTTTCTGACCATTTGTTTTCCAAATTGCTGCTAATGTACTTGACTTTAGGCCATACCCAGGGCGTCTTAACTTTATTCTCATTGTGTATAGTACTTAATCAAGACCTTGTTTCTTTTGCAAGCATCTAGAATGAATTCTCAAAATGAGAGATTACACTCTATTTATGTATGAGCTATCAAAATGTATAAATGCATTCTACTGTCATGTACAACTAATTAGAACAAATAAAATTTTAAAAATTAAAAAAATAAAGGAACTTTTGTACTTCATTGAGGGAAAAAATAAGAATGAATTCTCAGGCTGTGATGGAATGGAAGCAATGAAAGCATCTTTCTTGGGTCCCTTGTTTCTTTTGAATGACTCGTGGCTTTGAAATGGCTAGAGAAAATTACTAGTAATAGACTTTTATTACAAAATGGATTAAAGAAAGAATGTGAAATGAAAGCGTACGTAGGCCATATAAAGGGAACATGAAATGGCAAACCCCGTAAGACAAAGGCAGATGACACAGCAGGATGAGTAAGAAGGAAAAACTGCCCGGAGGCACATTGGACAGGAGTGTACGTGGAAGGACGGTCACATGAAAATAAAGGTGAAAGAGTGAAGTTTGTTGATGTCATTAGAAACCCAAGGTGCCCATCACAGCTGAAAGGAAATGAAATGGAGCCTCTGTAGGGAGATAAGACCGATTTCTAAGCTAAGCATTTTTCAACATGCTTTCTCTCGTTTTACTTTCTCTTGGCCAGAAATAAACTAATCCTTATACTTCACCAAGCATCTGTTGAGTGCCTTGTGGCAAGCCGGGTAAACGAGACAGTGCTGACTTTGGGCTCACTCCCTTGACTCCCTGAGGAAGATCAAGGTTGGAGCCATTTTGAAAGTTCTCTTAGGACTTTGCATTATCCTTAAGGAGATCCTGCCTTCTCAGAAACTCGCTTTTTGTCTTTAAGGAAAAAAATCAAAACGAAAACAACAAAGAACTACATGTCCCTGAATTGAAAAAAATTGTTGTTACTGTAGTTGAGTGAGGTCATTATTGAGTTATTTGCACTAATATGCCACAGCTTTTCTAATACACAGGCCTCGTCCATCTTTTGAAGGAGCACCCCTCTGTTCTTTAGCTCTTTCACCGGCAAATGGAGTGTGCATTCTCCCTCAGGATTGCCTTAGGACCTGCTGCCTATCTCTGCTGTGCCTCTCATCACATGCTTATTTTTAGCACGAAGGCCAATATAAAATCTTCAACATACTTCCCAGCTGATTCGCTTATTATTGCTTCTTGCCTATAACTCCTTCCTTCTGGAGTCCATTTCCTTCTTAACGAAATAATTTATCACAGAAGCCTGTGGGTGGATTTGTCACGGATTCATTTGTAATAGAAAATGGGAACCTCCAAATGTCAGAGGTGAATGAGTAAACAAAGTATGTCACACCATACTGTGGTGTACTAGTCAGCAATGAAAAGGAACACTATTGGCACATTCAACAAATTGGGTAGCTCTCCAGGGCATGCTGCCCAGTGGAAAAAGCTTGGTCTAAAAAGGTCAAGTACTGTATGAATCCACTTATGAACGTTTTGGAAGCAAAAAAGTTATAGAAATGGAGATCCCACCAACTGTTGCCAGGGGTTAGGCATAGTTAGGAGGAGCAAGAGTGGGACTTTTGGGGGAGTGGGAGGGAGACCTCTTTGTGGGGAGGTATGTTTATCTTGACTGCAGGGCTGGTTGCATGCATCTTTTATAAAATGACAGACTACATACATATATTGGAACAATATTAGATTCCCAGTTTTGATACTGTACTATCTATAATTACATCAGCTGTGACTATTGAGAGAAACTGGGCATAGGAAATAGGTCTCTCTGATCTTTACACACCCATTTTGATGTCTTGTGGAGGCTGCCAGGGTCCTAGCTGCTTCTCTGAACCTTAGGCAGAAGTGTTTCTGACCCTTCCAAAGATGGGGCGACTCTCCCAGGCTCTGCTACAGCGTCAGTCAGGGTTTCCCTCTGGCCTAGGGCTACATCTTTGATTTTTAAATGAGCATTAAAACTTATCCCCAAAGCAGAGGCTCTGCAAGTCACAGGCACCTTCCATCCTTCCATCCCACCACACTGTGTTCTTCCTCTTCCTTTTAGGCACCTGTGAAGTTCCCTTTCTTTTGATGTCAGCTTTGCACCATGTTTTTTCCTTTTGATTTTATTCAGAACTCTGAGTGTTTCCAGTCTGGCTGGGGAGGGTTGGCTGGCAAGGTGGATGGGAGGCCATGTCTGTCAGATCCTGCTGTTGCTTGGTCTCTCTGGGTCCCTGTATTCCTCCCCCATAAAGTGTTAGGAACCAGGTCAGGCTCTCTCATCCAAGTTCTCACACACAGAAAGTGACTGTACACACGTTTGTAGAATGAACGAGCAAGTGAATCTCTATAGTTCATGGAAGAGAACCCAAGTATGATCGTTTTCCAGTGAAGTAGCTTTCAAGGACACAGATTATTTTTTAATTCGCTTTAAATACAAGGTCTGCATGTGATCCCTAAGTTTAACGTAACAGGTTTAAAGAAGAAAGTAATAGCTCTAAAGCAAAAAACAAGGCATTTAAAAGTGCATCAAGAAGTATTTCCTCTTCCACTTTTATGTCCTCCACCATCTTTTTAGGATTCTAGAAATTAGTGAACCAAGTGCTGACCAAGGAGTTTAGTTTCTGCTCCTGGATTTCCATTCCTGTTCTGCAGAGCTGAGAGTAACACAGGGGATGTCTGTGGCTGCAGGGGCCTTGGCCAGAGGCCTGAGGGCCTGTCCTTGGGGTGCTCGGTCTCTGTCTCAGGCTGCTTGGATTTTTCATCACAGTGCCCCCCAATCCATAATCTGAGAGGGACGAGCCTTGTAATTTCTACCTCAGGTTCTACAATCATAAAAATGGAGATAATATTGGTCCTTCCCTTAGAGAATCCCTGAGAAGGTCACTGCACACAGTAGAATCTCCCAGGCATTGAGAAAACCTGGGTACCTTTTTTTCCTGTTCTAGGTTGTTTTTTTTTTTTCTTTCATTTTTTCTATTTATTCATTTTTAAATTTTTATTTAATTTTTTATTTGTTCTAATTTGTTATACATGACAGTAGAATGCATTTATACATTTTGATTTTTGTAGTTCTCACTATTATCTGTGCATCTCCTTCAAATTTTCAGATACTTTGAATTTTATTCAAGAAATTAATGCTTTTGTCACATGTTTGATCATTGTACTAATTATAAAATAATCACATCTTACCAGAACAAAAAGCAAGGAATGACTTTAGAGGTGGCGTGGTTGGGTAATTGAGCAGGGGATTTAGATTGAAGGATTGGACCATCCTCTTTGTGACTGCTTCAATCATTTCATTTAGAGATTATACCAGAAATTCAAATTAGAGGGTACTGAGGATGATGATGTCATTGTGGACATTGAACATGGTGTTTTCCATTCCTGCCTATCCCATGCAGGTAGGGAAGACTCTGATTCTCCTCTCTCCTCAGTAAGTCCATTGAGGTCCCAGAGTAGAGAGGACCCCTCCTTCAGGGCCCTACCTGTGGGGTACTTGTGAGGATAGGGCTGCTGTAAGGCCTGGGCTCCTTGACCCTCTTCACTGTGGAGAGTGGAGTCTTCTCCCCTCTGAGTTGGGCAGACTATTACTCAGATAGGCGCCAGGGTTAAGGTGATTTACCAGGCGTAGGCTTCCCACTGAGGCTGTAGGGAGAAGAAGGAACCAAATTTAGAGCCTTCACCCGGTGACATCTGAAATATCACTGTCCACCAAAGATCTCCAGGTCTTCACCATCACTGCCTCTTGTCCTCTCAAGGAGCCCAAGCAGAGCAGGAAAATGTGTCCCTTTTGTGTGTCTAATCCCTGCTGCTTGGAAATTCCTTTAGAGTATCAGAACTCAGCTCTGAGGACATCTGTCCTGCCTTAGGGTTGCAGGCAGGAATCCTTCTCCAGTGAGCTCAGTGAGAAGGTGGCTTGTCTTCATTTCCAAGCCCTTTGTAAGTACTGGCTCTGTCACAGAACTGTGATTTGGGCAAAGCCATGTGACTACCGTGGGCCTCACTCTCTTCACCTGTCAAATGAGGACCTCGCATAACTTGACTTGAATACATTTTTTAAAATATTTTTATTCTTATTAGTTATACATGATAGTAGAATGTATTTTGACATATACATATACGGAGTGTAACTTCTCATTCTTCTGGTTGTACAAGATGAGGAATTACATTGGTAGCTTTGAATAAGTATTATATATAAAAGTAGACTATTTTTTTCCTGACGAAAGAAGATCCAGAACTTTGTTTTTTTTCTCCTTTATACCCTCAAACCCTCTACTGTGCCCCTATAATGATGTCTCTACAAAAGTCTATGGATGCCAAAAGTGTAGTTTGCCAAGATAAGTTCCAGTCTCAGGATCCACACAGGTTTAAGATCCTAGGACTCATGGACTCCAGTCATGAATGGTGCTGGCGTAGTCATTTGTTTCTATTGCACCTGGCCTTTGTGACTACTGGGCTGACCGCTCATCTTGTGAGTACGTTGTGCCTCTGTAGCCTCAGGCATCTCCAGATCAGGGATACAGGATGTGTCATGGCTGGGTATATCTTGGAAGAGCTTCCATATCCTGTGGACATTGGGCCTCTACCTGCCAAATGCTGAGATGAACCAGTAATCCTTTTGGAGAGCACAGACTTTCATCATTGAGGGGAGGATTCAAGGCTTATATTTTTTTTTCCTTTCTTTCAAATAACACTCCCCCTGTTCAGGCTTAAATACCAAAACCTTATGGTTTGCAGAATCACTGCCAAAAAGTCAATCATCAGAGAAACTGCAAAGATAATAACTCCTATTGATCAAATCAGAAAAATAGCTTTTGAGGTTTGCTCTCCTATGGAGGTTGAGAAAGATAAGGGCTGAAGTTTTCTAAAACATACTTGATTTACTTAAATTGGATAAAACCACATATAAACACTTAAGTTCCTAGAGAACTGGTGACCAATTCAGGAAAACCTCACAAAATGAAAAGATTGGCTTGGATTAGTGAAGCATGTGAAATACAGTCTTTTAAGGAGCATGGCAAATGCATTATTTCAAACACAGTGACATAACAGTTAACCAAGTATGTCCATGTGGAGGATGGTTCCTGTCTGACTCACTAGACAGAAGTGCCTACTCAAGGCTGGGCACTATACAGGATCCTTTTGGTCCATTAGGGATTTCAATCTTGATTGCTGTCCTGTGAGGTGGCTTTGATTATCCCCATTTTATAAATGAGAAAGTAGAAGTCAAAGATGTCAAATAACTGGCTCACAATCACACAATTCGTAAGTGGAATAAATTGCTATTTAAATGTAGGTGTATTTCCAGTGAATATTCTATGCTCTCCTAAATGGCACATTAAAATAACTTACTATTATTTAGTGATTGCAAAAGGCTAGAGAGACTACTAGTCTGATAGTAAATATACTTTGAAATGGCTCATCTTTTTGCCAGAGTGAGAATGGTAGAGGAGCTCCATCCATCACTGGGCATCCTACAGAGTCAAGACCTATGTCCATGAAATTGACATAGTTCAAATTGAGGTATGCTCCGTTTTTTTCACCTGAACTTCAGCCTTTCAGGAAAAAACAAAAAACTAAACAAAAACAAAAAAACTTTAAACATTTTGTAAATGAGAATTACTGATGTTAAAATTTATGTTTTTACATAAAATAACCAGTCTTTCTTTTAAGAATGTGGTTTCAGGAAATAATACTTTCTGGTTATAATATTCATATTTTAAAATATTTTATGCTTTTGTTATCATTTTATCTGAGAAGCCGAACATATGGTTATCTAAAGCAATCAATCTTGAGGCTGAGAACAAAATTCCTCAGAATCAGCACAATTCATTAATGAGCTTGCAAATTGGGATTATCTTTGCTGTTGCCCAAGAACTGAGTGGTAATTAGTATCCAGGGACAGGTGGAGAACCATTTCACTGTTAGCATTTCCAAGAATCCATTCATTTGTCATCGATCCCAAATTACATTCAATCAGCAATTCAAACTCAGGTGGGAAAAACCAAGTGACATATAGCTAAATTTCTATGAAGTTAATACTGTAAAATGAAACCTACAGTTCTGGCATTTTAGCTGTGAACAGCAGTAAGACGAAGTTATGAAAATATTGAATGTAAATGCTGTGAGGGTCTGCCTGAATCCCACCACGTCCCCACCCCGTGCCTCCTTGCCTGAAATGTTCCCCCTTCTGCCATGCTTCTGTTCGCGATCTCCACTCCCTGAAGTCTGGGTATCTGAGTGTTCCCTGAGCCTTTTGGAAGACCAATCACAGTCATCCATGATGCTACAGTCAAGGACTGACAGGATTTAAGGAGCCATAGCTGGCAGCAGCAGGATGGGAGTCGGGGTGGAGTTGCAGTTGAGTCACACATGGGGGCCCCAAAAGGTAGATCTTTGGCTCTTCCTGGTAACATCCCTTGCCTGAAATCCCCATCCAAGGACAGGGGCTGACCTGAGCACTGCCTGCCACTGTGGTTTTGTGTTAAAACTTTTTATCTACTTGAGTCTGTTTTTCTTTTTGGTTTCATGCTTCGAAATTTTATGGGCTATAAGCTCCTGCCAGGCTGTTCATCTGCCTGGAGGTCCCCCTCAACCACTCTGCTGTTTCTGGCTCAGGATGAAGGAGCCACCGAGGGTAGGGAGGTTCTGTGTCATTTGTCCACTTTCTGTCCCACCTGTTTCTAGACAAGGAAATAGGAAGCTAAGGTGGTCTGCTCAAACCAAACAACCCTTTTGTCTCTGCTGCGTGTGGCAGATAACACACTGAAATTGGGCCTTTGCAAGGTCTCAGTGGGTAAACATTTTGTCCCTGGCAACGTTCAGTCAGTGACAAGGGTGTGTGCCTTCTATGACTTTTTTGGCAGAAGGTCACCATCAGTAAATAAGGAACTGTAGAGGGTGTACTTTTCTCTAAAAAATGAAGCCAAAGGTAAGGTCACAGAAAATGTCTGGTTTCATAGACTCAAGTACTAGCTAGCTGTGTGGGCAGTATAGTCAGACAGACCTGGATTTGAATTCCAGTTCTTCTACTTGCTAAATTTCAACTTGTGTTCCAACCCAGACCCATTTTTAGTGGCTACCTAACATGCACTGTGTTGAAAAGACTCTACAGCAGATGCTAGACTCAACAGGTAAAAAAAGCCGTAAGAGTTGGGCAGGGTGGCGCACGCCTGTAATCCCAGTAGCTTGGGAGGCTGAGGCAGGAGGATTGGAAGTTCAAAGCCAGACTCAGCAACTTAGTGAGGCCCTGAGCAACTTAACGAAACCCTGTCTCAAAATTTTAAAAAATGGGCTGGGATGTGTCTCAGTGGTTAAGTGCCCTTGGTTCAATTCCTGTTACTAAAAAAAGGCATAAAAAAAAAAAAAAAGGAGGTTCATAAGAGATTTACGATGTCTGCACTGGATTGATGGGGCAGCTTGAATGCAGGGGAGTATTGACACCATGTGTGCTGTACTTCTGATGTCCTTGGACCCTCTAAAACCCAATCCAGCACTAATGTTCTGTAATATGATGAGTGAGTGAGTGTGTGTTTGTGAGTGCGCAGACACAACCTTAGGGAGGATAGTGTAGTCCCTATTAAAATAGATGAGTACCACCCTGGTTTAAATTTTCAAAAGCAACAACAAAAGCATCATTTGTATATCTGCAATCTACTATTGAAAAGTCTCTAAATTGTCATAGTATATTATATCCTTTAGAGTGTTGATTTGCATGTTTGTTTTAATTGATGGTGGTTTTGAAAATCACCTTTTAAGTTTAGTTACCACAAATGATTCTCTCTGTTCAAATGCTCAGTTCTCCTTTGTCTTGACTTAAAGTGCCAAGGCAGGGAAATGAATTTCTCTATTCATAGAACAGCTACTAATTCCCAAATGTGACCAATGGAGTCAGTTTCAAGGACAATGTTGTTCATATTTTCCATGGGACAACTAGATTAGTCTAAAACTGGTCTTCTAGCAGCTAAAGGAAGAGTTCATGTTTGATACTGCATGGCCACTTCTGTCCGTTTGTTAACGTTATATTTTTAATTTAATTTTCAAACCAAAGTTTTAAAGCAGCAATCACTACATCTGGCCTATCGATTGTTCATTTGGATGGCCTCTGAGATGCAGCCTCGGGAGCAGCTACTCCAGTTGAGTCGGCAAGGGACTGCTCCCTCCAAAGGCAGGCCCTCTCTGTAAATGTGTAATGCTTCCAACATCCCATAAGTCACTGTATTTAATACTGTCCTTCTCTTTCTCCCCTCCCTTGTTTCTCTTTTCAGAAACAGAGTTGTCAGTCACTGCTGAGTTAGTGCCTACCTCACCATGGAACATTTCAAGTGAATTCGACAAAGGTACTGGGCTGGGGTGGGTCTGGGACCCAGAGAAGGCCAGGAGGGAGGTGTGAAACTCCAATTTTAATCCTGGCATGGATTTCTTTGCAATCTGCTGCTTTTCAGGTCACTAGTAGAAGGTAGTGGCCAAAATAAATTCCCAGATTACTTTGTGATCATTTAACATTTAATTACTTGGAATTCTATTATTTCTGGAGAGGTTTTTTTTTTTTTTTTCCTCTCTTTCCTTTCCCTTCTTCATCTAAAATGTTCCACATGGTAAAAATGCTTCAAGATGTGAAATAGGCTTGTTTCTGACCTTCCTGACACTACATCTAGTGGATCTTATTTAAGGGATTTGATTCAGCCTGAGCCAGGATTGATCAGAGCTATGTGCTGGGTGACCTTTTACAATGAGCATTTGATGTGTTTTCAGGGTTCAGGACAGAGTATTCGGAATGTTTGTAATTGCCTGTGCATTCGGATGGAAGCTTCCTATGTGCATGTGGGGAACAGGTTCCTTCTATGAAGTTCTTGCTTAGCATTAATTAAGCCTGGCCATATGCTAAGCATTGGCTACTCTATAAAGACCCCACGTCCTGCAGTGGTAAATCAGGATGCATTCAAAGCCCCCACAGTCTGGCTCAACCTGACTTTCCAGCCGTAATTCCTCTCAGACCCCCTTATGCCCCTTTGTGTATCTTTAGCCAAATTTCTATTTCTTCCTGTGTATACTACTCTTTCTTTCTGATTGCCTTTTCTTCTTTGCTAATACCCGTCCTGTAACTTTTGCAAGCCAACAAATTGATTTTCCTTTAAGACTGAGTGTAAATTCTCTATTATTCACAGACTTATCTAGTCCCTCAGCAGGAAGAAGCTTTTCCCTCTCTGGAATTCCTACAGTCCTTCTATCTGTTTTTCTCCTGGCATTTTCTGTGTTATATAATGGTAATTTAATTACCCATCTATCTGTCCCATAAGCCTAGAAGTTCCTTGTAGGTAGGATTTTTATCTTGCTTTTCTTTTGGCTTACTGTCTTGCTTTCTTCCTTTTCTTCATCTCAAAATCTCCCAGACTCTTATTCATAGGAAATCTTCAATAAAGGTGTGTGAAATGATGAGTCACACCTTCTCTAAAGAGGCACTACCTCCATATTTATGTGTACAAATACATTCAACAAGCTTACTGAGTTTCTGCTTTAATCAGGCACCCTTCTAAGTTCTGGGATTATAAAAGAAAAAGGAGCTCAAAAGTCCTTGTCAAAGTGACCTTTTGTGATCAGCTCTCTATGGTCTGCTAACATATGCACTTGGAATTCTGTTTCCTCTCTGATAAGTGATTACTTTATAAAACAATAGTAGGCGCAATTTATTGCCGACTGTGCTTTATTAGCCATTTTAGGATGGCAGGATGGATAGAAATGTCTTTTTACCTTAAACCAAAGAAAGAGTTTTCATGATTTTTAATTTGATCTGAATATTATTTTGCTAATGAAGGATTAAAACAGGGATTGTGTGGTGTTACTCTCCATCTTAGGCACCAAGTACAATGAATCTCCAGAGAGAGAAAATAAAGGGCATTAAACATTAGCTTAGTGCCTGTTCTGTGCCAGGCATCATGCTAGGTACTTTCAGTATGTGAACTTATTCTACAAGCTCCTGTAGAACCAACAGAAAAATTGTATCACTGTATGTTATTGATTATACTCCAGATGTATGGATACAGATGGGCATTGTTATGTGCTAAGAAAGGCAGCAAAGCCACAGGTCGAACTCTGCCAACCAGACCTGAAATTTCTATCAAACCAGCACTGTATTCCAGAACGTGTGGCCTTCAGAAAGGAAGCAGTGCAATAGTGATGGATCTGCTGTTCAGAGGGCAGGTGAAGGCAGGCCCCATACTCCTTTGCTCAACACAACTTTCCAGAGAGCTTGGGTAGCTTCCTGGGGATTCTTGGTATCATCTTATTCTAGAAGAGAATTGCAATATGGTCTTTAATTCTCACTTACAATCAGAGAGAAAGTTGCTTAATTTACCTATTGATTCATTGCTTAAATCCTTATTGATTCCTATTCCAGTCTGAGTCCTGTTTGAAGAATGAGAATCTGTAGATTAGAAAAAGGTTTCTGTCCTCCATGACCTCGAAAGTCATTGGAAGGACTGAGACTGAGATCTAAATGCATAATCCAATCTTCTGGTCACTTTGACAGATTGTGCTTTGAGCAGAGAGATGCTGCTAGAAATAAACAACATCCATTGTCAGACTGGTATACAAAAGAGAACTCACCAGCTTCTAGAAATGAAAAGCAAGCTCCATGTTAGAGCAGCTATCAGTGAGGAGGAATAAGCAAAAATTCATATGAAAGTACAGGCAGTATTTTCCTTTGTAAGGGCCGGAGTGTCTGCATCCCATGGGGATTAGAGTTGAGGCCCCAGGAAATAAACCTCTTTATTAGACTATAAGTGAGGAATAACTGACTTGAATTTGAAATAAGGTGAATTCTGGCAAAAATGTGATATAACATCCATCCCTCATCCTGGGCCACTGAAACCACCCACGAGAAATCAAAGCCCATCCTTCCCAACACATAGGTGTGGGGTTGGAATTCTTCTCATGCTACACCAGCCACAAACCAAGAAGATAACATAAAAACTTGGTCTACAGTTGGTTAAACTATGAGAACTTGACAGTCACAAACCTAAAACCAGCTCACAAAAATGTCTCAACATTCCAGTGTGTGGGGGTCTCCCATCAAAAACAAAATTAAAAAAATGAGAAACTCCTGCTGATGTTAAGTTTACTTTCAAAAATTATAGGGCATGTGAGAGATGAGGGGAAGTCACCATTAGCAACAGTCAGTAGACAAAACATGGAAATGTCCAAACATAGACACTAAAGACAATAGACCAATTTCAAAGAGTATATATTTTTAAATGTCTCGTTCGTGAAAGAGGAAATAGAAACATGGGGCAAATACAGGATAATAGGACAGAATAGTAGATTCAAAAGGACAAAAATTTGAGAATTGAAAAATAAGAGTCATGGAAATGAAAACGTCATGAGTTAGTGAGTGAACTTAGCTAAAGAGAAAAATAGTAAATTGGAAGATAGATTTGAGATACTATAAGAGTTTAGAGAACAGACGCAACCCAAGGCAGCTGACTAGGTTTGAATCCTGTCTCTAACATTTGCTTGCTATGTTACTTTTGGCAAATTGTTCAACTGTCTTTGCTTTGTTCTTCTCAACTGTAATATGGAGTAATAAAAGTAACTGCCTCACGGAGCTGTGAAAATTCATCTGGCTAGCAAATCCGATAAGCTAATTGGAGAATAAGAAGTGACAGCTACTTTCAGTAAATATGGTTTAACTTTGGGCATTATATAAAATCACGGGTTTTTAGGCAGTTTGGTAAAACAGGCATATGCTAGGACTGGGATAGAGACTTCAGGTCTCGTTCAATCATCCTGAGTTTGCAACTGGCCTTGCACACATGTGTGCTCACCCACACAAGTGACCCACTTCCTAGCTTGGCAAACAAGGTTCTCTTTAATCTCACTTCATCCTTCATCCACGTGAGTTATACTCTGTTTCAACAACCTGTGTCTAAATTCCCTGAACATACATTCTCGTTCCAGGCTCTGTGCCTTTGTTCCTGCAGCCTCCTCTGTCAGGACTGTCCATAAACCTGTTCTTCACTTCTGTGGCTCCTTCTTTACTTAAGGGTCACTGTAGATATTTCTTAGCACCTCCCCTTGGCCTCCACAGTCCCCCTTTCGGACATACTACCAACCAAAACCAGTAGCATACCTGCCTCTGTAGGCGTCCTTGAGTGAGAAACAGAAAATTAACAAATTCTTTCATCAATCCATTTTGCCTGAAAATATTACCCCACATCTTTCTTTTTTTTTTAATTAAAAATCATAAATTTACATAGGGCAATGTTGTTTGATTCATTCTGTTATTTTTTCCCATTCCCCCCCACCCCTCTTTTCCCTCTATACAGTCCTTCCTTCCTCCATTCTTACCACCCTCCTTATCCTTAACCCTAAACCTAACCCTAACCCCTCCTACCCCCCATTATATGTCCTCATCCGCTTATCAGCGAGATCATTCGTCCTTTAGATTTTTGAGATTGGCTTATCTCACTTAGCATGATATTCTCCAATTTCATCCATTTGCCTGCATATGCCATAATTTTATCATTCTTCAGGGCAGAGTAATATTCTATTATATATATAATATTATATAATATATAATATTATATAATATATAATATTGCCACTGGAAATTAGCGCTCTATCTGAAGTATGAGTGGCAAAGATATTCTCCCACTCTGTAGGCTCTCTCTTCACATTACTCATAGTTTCCTTTGCTGAGAGAAAGCTTTTTAGTTTGAATCTATCCCAGTTGTTGATTCTTGCTTTTATTTCTTGGGCTATGGGAGTCCTGTTAAGGAAGTCTGATCCTAAGCCAACAAGTTGAAGGTTTGGTCCTACTTTTTCTTCTATAAGATGCAGGGTCTCTGGTCTGATTCCAGGTCCTTGATCCATTTTGAGTTGAGTTTTGTGCAGGGTGAGATATAGGGGTTTAATTTCATTCTGTTGCATATGGTATTCCAGTTTTCCCAGCACCATTTATTGAAGAGGTTATCTTTTCTCCATTGCATATTTTTGGCACCTTTGTCTAGTATGAGAAAATTGTATTTATTTATGTTTGTGTCCATGTCCTCTATTCTGTACCATTGATTTACCTGTCTATTTTGGTACCAATACCATGCCGTTTTTGTTACTATTGCTTTGTAATAGAGTTGAAGATCTGGTATTGCAATACCCCCTGCTTCGCTCTTTCTACTGAGGATTGCTTTAGCTATTCTAGATTTCTTATTCTTCCAGATGAATTTCATAATTGCTTGCTCTATTTCTGTAAGGTACATCATTGGGATTTTAATTGGAATTGGATTGAATCTCTATAGCACTCTAGGTAGTATGGCCATTTTGACAATATTAACTCTTCCTATCCAAGAACATGGGAGATCTTTCCATCTTCTAAGGTTTTCTTTAATTTCTTTCTTTAGTGTTCTGTAGTTTTCATTGTAGAGGTCTTTCAACTCTTTTGTAAGATTGATTCCCAAGTATTTTATTTTTTTTGATGCTATTGTGAATGGGGTAGTTTTCCTAATTTCTCTTTCTGAAGATTCATCACTTATGTATAAAAATGCATTGGATTTATGAGCATTGATCTTGTAACCTGCTACTTTACTGAATTCACTTATGAGTTCTAAGAGTTTTCTCGTGGAATTTCCCAGTTCCTCCAAATAGATAATCATGTCATCAGCGAACAGGGATAGTTTGAGTTCTTCTTTTCCAATTCGTATCCCTTTAATTTCTTTGGTTTGTCTAATTGCTCTGGCTAGAGTCTCAAGAACAATGTTGAATAGAAGTGGTGAGAGAGGGCATCCCTGCCTTGTTCCACTTTTTAGGGGGAATGCTTTCAGTTTTTCACCATTTAGAATGATATTGGCCATGGGCTTAGCGTAGATGGCCTTTATAATGTTAAGGAATGTTCCCACTACCCCAATTTTTTCTAGAGTTTTGAGCATGAAGGGATGCTGTATTTTATCAAATGCTTTTTCTGCATCTATTGAAATAATCATGTGATTCTTAACTTTTAGTCTGTTGATATAGTGAATGACATTTATTGATTTCTGGATGTTGAACCAACCTTGCATCCCTGGGATAAAACCCACTTGATCATGGTGCACTATCTTTTTAATATATTTTGTATGCGATTTGCTAAAATTTTGTTGAGAATTTTTGCGTCGATGTTCATTAAGGATATTGGTCTGAAATTTTCTTTCCTCGATGTGTCTCTGTCTGGTTTAGGTGTCAGGGTGATATCGGCTTCATAGAATGAGTTTGGGAGGGTGCCCTCCTCTTCTATTTTATAGAATACTTTGAGAAGTATTGGAATGAGCTCTTCTTTAAAGGTTTTGTAGAACTCTGCTGAGAACCCATGTGGTCCCATCTTTTCTTTGTTGGTAGGCTTTTGATGACCTCTTCTATTTCATTGCTTGAAATTGATTTATTTAAGTTGTGTATGTCCTCCTCGTTCAGTTTAGGTAATTCATATGTCTCTAGAAACTTGTTGATGTCTTCGAGGTTTTCTGTTTTGTTGGAGTATAGATTTTCAAAATAGCTTCTAATTATGTTTTGTATTTCACTCGTGTCTGTCGTGATATTTCCTTGTTCATTCGGAATTTTAGTAATTTGAGTTTTCTCCCTCTTTCTCTTTGTTAGTGTGGCTAAGGGTTTATTGATTTTGTTTTTTTTTTTCAAAGAACCAACTATTTATTTTGTTAATTTTTCCGATTGTTTCTTTTGTTTCAATTTCGTTGATTTCGGCTCCGATTTTAACTATTTCCTGTCTTCTACTACTTTTGGTGTTGGTCTGCTCTTCTTTTTCTAGGGTTTTGAGCTGTAGTGTTAAGTCGTTTATTTGTTGATTTCTACTTCTTTTGTCGAATGCACCCCATGAAATAAATCTTCCTCTAAGTACTGCTTTCATAGTGTCCCAGAGATTTTGATATGATGTGTCTTTATTCTCGTTTACTTCCAAGAATTTTTTTTTATTTCCCTCCTGATGTCTTCTGTTATCCATTCATCATATAATAGTGTATTCTTTAATCTCCAGGTATTGGAGAAGTTTCTGTTTTTTATTCTGTCATTTATTTCTAATTTCAATCCATTATGATCTGATAGAGTACAAGGTAGCATCTCTATCTTCTTGTATTTGCTAACAGTAGCTTTGTGGCATAAAACATGGTCTATTTTAGAGAAGGATCCATGTGCTGCTGAGAAGAAACTGTATTCGTTCTTTGTTGGATGGTATATTCTATATAAGTCGGTTAGTCTAAATTGTTGATTGTTATTGAGATCTATGGTTTCTTTATTCAATTTTTGTTTGGATGATCTATCCAGTGGTGAGAGAGGTGTGTTAAAATCGCCTAGTATTATTGTGTTGTGTTCTATTTGATTTCTGGAATTGAGAAGGATTTGTTTGACGTACATGGATGAGCCAATGTTCGGGGCATAGATATTTATGATTGTTATGTCTTGCTGATTTATGCTTCCCTCAAGCAGTATGAAATGTCCTTCTTTATCCCTTCTGACTAACTTTGGCTTGAAGTCCACTTTTTCTGATATAAGGATGGAAACCCCTGCTTTTTTACTGAGTCCATGTGTGTGGCCCTTCTAGCTTTTAGGGTCTGGATTGAAAAATCTGCTGATATTCTTATTGGTTTTCCCCTGAATGTAATTTGATTCTTTTCTCTCGCAGCCTTTAAAATTCTGTCTTTATTTTGTATGTTAGGTATTTTCATAATAATGTGCCTTGGTGTGGGTCTGTTGTAATTTTGTATATTTGGAGTCCTATAAGCCTCTTGTACTTGGTTTTCCATTTCATTCTTCAGATTTGGGAAATTTTCTGATATTATTTCATTGAATAGATTGTTCATTCCTTTGGTATGTTTCTCTAAGCCTTTCTCTATCCCAATAATTCTTAAATTTGGCCTTTTCATGATATCCCACAATTCTTGTAGATTCTGTTCATGATTTCTTACCATCTTCTCTGTTTGGTCAACTTTGTTTTCAAGATTAAATATTTTGTCTTCAATATCTGAGGTTCTGTCTTCCAGGTGTTCTATCCTGTTGGTAATGCTTTCTATGGAGTTTTTAACTTGGTTTATTGTTTCCTTCATTTCAAGGATTTCTGTTTGTTTTTTTTTTTTTTTTCAGTATCTCTAACTCTATATTGAAATGATCTCTTGCTTCCCGTATTTGCTCTTTTAACTTGATTGGTGCAATCATTTAATGCCTGCATTTGCTCTTTCATCTCTTCCTTCAATGCCTGCATTTGCTCTTTCATCTCCTCGTTTGCTTCCCTGATTGTTTTAATTATGGACATTCTGAACTCCCTTTCTGACATTTCTTCTGCTGTGCTGTCATTGGGTTTTATTGACATAGTATCTAGGTTTGTTTGGGGCATTTTCTTCCCTTGTTTTCTCATATTGGTCAGATGTCAATGGGACTCTGTGATATTGCAGATTTCCTCTATTGGCTTATAGTGTCCCTGTAGATTTCCAGTGTATCACCTCCCAGCCTTTATTAGCCTGAAGTCTTGGAGTAACTTGATAATGCAGTGCTTCCGAAGAAAGCTGCCCCTAGCCCGCTACTGGTTCCAGTGCTTGGATCTGGCTCTGTGTGGAAAGGCTCTCACTGGGGGGCCTGCTCTGAGAAGCTGGCCGTGTGGGAGGAGCCCACCATTGGAGTGCCCAGGGCTGCCTGGAGAATACTCTAGCTGCCCTGCCCTACTCTAATAAGCCGCCTGAATCCGGGCCTGCCTCCCGGGCCAGGCCGAGCCTCACCGGCGGGGGGGAGACTCACCCTGTGGCTCTATTTTAGTCTGAGTCTCTCAATGCCTCCCCTTCTTGAATCCTGGGTTCTGGAGCCACTGGAGATGCAGTCACCCTCTAGTCCGCCATCTTGGATCACTCGTGGAAAAAGCCTGTGGCTGGAGGGGTCAGGTCTGCCTGGAGAGGTCTCTGGCTGCCCTGCCCTGGTCCCAGAGGCTGCTTGCGGGTCGGAGGTCTCCACTGGCTTGGGGACTTGTGGCTGGCTCTGTGTAGAAAGGCTCTCACTGGGCGGTCTGCTCCGAGAAGCTAGCCTAGAAATGCGCTTCCTGCCGGAGGGAGCCGGGCTGCTTGGGGAAGTCCCTGGCTGCCCTGTCCTGGTCTCTGAAGCAACCTGCAGGTGGGCCGGAGCTCGCTGCACGCTGGCCCAGGGACTTGGAGCTGGTTCTGTGCAGAAAGGCTCTCACTGGGGGGCCTGCTCCGAGAAGCTGGAGAATCTGACCCTGTGGGAGGAGCCCACCGCCGGAGTGCTCAGGGCTGCCTGGGGGAGACTCTAGCTGCCCTGCCCTAGTCTAATAAGCTGCCCAAATCTGGGCCTGCCGCCCGGGCCGAGCTTCACCAGGTGGGGGAGACTCACCCTGTGGTTCTATTTTAGTCCGAGTCTCTCAATGCCTCCCCTTCTTGAATCCTGGGTTCTGGAGCAACTGGAGTAGTCACCCTCTAGTCTGCCATCTTGGATTGCCCCCCACACATCTGTCTTGATCAGAATCCTTTCCACCCTGTATTGAAATTATCTACTTTATACTTGCCTGTTCAGAGTCTTATCTATTGCTGTGTTCTTTACACCTAACACAATGTCTGGCATGCAGTACCAATCATTTGGGTCCCAGTGCCAACTGATTCATAGCTGCCATGTGTCACTCCTGCTGGGTGCGAGGTACTTGCTAAGCATGTCCATGAATCACTTGAATCATACCACCCTGTGCAGTAGAACAGATAAACAACTAAGGCTTATAGGGGTAAGTGGACTTGGCTGAGGGCCATGGGTAGTGAGCACCTAGATTCTCATCATGACCTTCAGGCCAATCCAGGGATCTGTGTCTAACACAGCAGCTAAGTGCACTGTCTCCCTTGCATTCACATGGAGAAGTAGTCAAATAAAATCCATCGCGTGATATAGTTTAATGCCTTCCTCTTCATCCAGCTCCTGTTTCCACCCTGGCTCCCCAGCCTCTCTTGGGACCTAGGTTTCTGTTCAGTCAGTGACATTCAACAGTTACCTGTTTATCCTTTCCAACTGGAAATGAAATTCAAAAGAGACAAGGCTGCTTGAGGAAAGAGTCCTTGAAAGCTACTATCGATGGGTCATAGGGATAATTTCTAAATAAATGCTTCGGAAGCAAGTACCTCCTGAAATAAATCCATCTCCTGGGCTCACCTCAGTTTCACCATGGGGTGCTGCGGTGGGTGCCATAGGGGCCTCTTTTCCTTCCTCCATGTTCAGTCATGAGAAATCTCAGAGGTTCTCTGTAGAAAGCCAAATGTTTCTTTTGGAGAAAGGACTGGAAATTGCATCCCTCGGTAGCAGAAAGGGAGGGAGCCGATCGTTTTAAAAAAAAATACCAAGACCTGCTTCCAATTGCAAATAGCTCTCTGCTGACAGACTAGATTTGGGGTATTTTTGTGCTTTTTTTAAAAAACAGTGAATTGGCTTCCTTCATCAGTTCGAGCTTTATGTATAGTAGGGAAGTTTACAGCTGGGCTCTTTTGAGCAAGACCCTAGACTTGCCATGACTCCAAGCTTCCTTTTGCTTACCTGTGGAGCAGGGGTGGATTTCTATCTGTTAAGCATGTGTGGACCACTCGTCTGTGTGTGATGAGATAGTTAACTTGCACAGCCACCAAAGGCAGATGCATTCTTAACCCAGCCCCTTAGCTGTGTCTTCCCTTGGAGTGTCATGTTGAAGGCCATGACCAAGTTTTCTAGGTCAGGAGTAGTTGCTTCCTCTCATCCCCACCCTGTTACTTAACTTGTCCTTGACACACAAATGGTCTATTTCAATGGTATTGACTGACCTTCACGTTTACTCTGGAGCTTGACTCTCAGCTCATCCAAATGGGGTAACCGAGTCATCTCATTGTGCTCCCAATTGTATATATTTGGGACAATGCAGTAGGTGATGGTGGCAAGGGATGACTGTTATTTGCCAAGTTGACAATCTTCCTGGAGCTGTGGTCTCTGACAGCTTATCAAGCTTATGTTCTATCTTCAAAACTGGTAGCTGGATGGAAGGATTCCTTATGGAATTCCTGGGTACATGCAGCATTTAAGTCTCCCAAGTTCAGCAGGTTTCACCTCAAGCATTATCTTCCCAATATTGATAGCATCATTTTCTTTAAAGGATGTCACTTTGCAGTTGTCAGCACCCAAAGCACTTGGAGCCTTCGTAACCTCCTACAGAAAATGAGAGAGATGATACTGACTTTGTAGGAGCCCCATCACAGTAGCCAGAGGTGCATACTACTGGTTCTCTAGCCTCCACATTCCTTCGTGTTCTTATGAGGAAGGCTGTGTGATCTGGGGAAAGAGCACTTGACAAAGAACCTACATTGTAGATCCAGCTCAAGTCCACCATGGGTCAGCGACCTAGTAGGTAAGCCCCAAGCCTCAGTGTTTTCACCATATAAAGGACAGCATCAATCAGTCCTTGATCTGTTGCCTTCCTTGTTCTGAGGCTCCAATGTTACATGGTCCAGTGCAGTAGCCACCAGTCATCTGTGGCTGTTGAGTTCTCAAAACGTGACCACTTCAAAATGAGGTGTGGTAAGTGAATAACACACCCTGGATTTCAAACCTTTAATTAAAAAAAAAAGCTTTAAATATCTTATCAATAATTTTAATGTTAATATTATATTTTGAAATGATAATATTTTCACATTAATTTAAGGAAAATACATTATTAAAATTAACTTACCTGATTCTTTTTAATGCAGCTACAGGAGAATTTTAGATGACACGCATGTCTTGCCTTGTGGCTCTTATTGTATTTCTATTGGATAACACTTTGCTCATAGACAATAGCTAGGACCTTGGGTGAATCTCCTAACCTGTGTTTCCTCCCTACAACACAAGGTACTCATATTAATCCTAGCTTTAAAATTCCAGGGACAACTGTTTGTAAAAAGAAATTTTTCTATAAACTCCACCATGAGCAAAGGAAGCTCAGAGTCATGGCAAGTCGAGGGCCCATGCTCAAAAAGGCCTGGCTGTAAACTTTCCTGCTATATTTAAAACCCTAGCCAATGAAGGAAACCAATTCTTCATTAGAAAGAAAAAGGACAAAAATACCCCACTTCTAGCTTGTCAGCCCAGGGAACTATTTACAGGTGGAAACTGGCCTCTGTATCTATAATACTTTAAAATATTTATGTGTAAGGGATTATCATTATCTGATCAATAACCATCAGAGAAAGGCCATATCTGATGTTATCTCCCTTTTGTGGAGAAGAAAATTGTGGGTGAGAGCCAGAGGGATCATATTTTGATGCTGGTTTACATAAAGAACAGCAATGGAACTACAGAACCAGTTGGGAAATCCCAGCTTTGGGGTCCCAATGGGATGTGTGCACAGAGGACCCTAATGACCCAGTCATCCCTCTATATCTTGACCTTCACTTTGCACTATCTCCTTTGCACCAGTCCCCCATCTTCTTTTAGCTTCTTCCAGAAATCCACATTCGTTCCTGACCGAAGACAGTCGCGCACGCTCTTCCTTCTACCCAGAGTTCCTTCCCTTGCTTTTCACCTCCTGTAGGTCATATTGTCATCGTCATTTCCTCAGAGATGTTCCTCACCAAAGTTACTCTGCTGTTAGTTTCCTTTTCCTTTATAGACTTTTTAAAAAATGTGGTCTAGGTCTGGAACTGTATGAGAGGAGTCGTTTGGTAGGAAGGCAGGGACCAGTGTCAATGACTATATTCAGGGAGCTTCCTGCCAGCTCTGCTGTGTTTGCTTTATCTTTTATTGTCAATGAGCTCTTGGTCCCTTTGCCTGGAACCTAATGTGGAAGCATATGGCATATGGCATGGAAATCAGTCCCCCTTCAATCTGGCAGCTCTCTTGTTGATACTCTTACTGACAAGTCTAGGAGAAGGTAACTTCGAGATGAGCTATGGAATTCTGTCATAAAATAGCAGGAAAATGACACTTAGCTCCATCTTGACTCTTCAAAGCCCACTCACCAGGAAGGGCTGCCACTGGGCACCATCGCTACAGCAGACAGCCTACCTCCACATTCTCCAGCCCCTGACCCCTCCTTCATTCCTCACCTCCCCTATCTGCTGCTGTCAGTGGGGTGATCAGTTTAGAGGAATGAGGCCCGTAGGGTGCTTAGCAAATGACCACCATGGCTGAGTGAGCCTCACTCCTTCCTCTCAGCAGCGCCCACCCCACTCCAGACAGGAGTTATTGAACAAGTTTAGAAATATTTGTGCTCCTGTTTTTACTATTTAAAATTAAGATAGATATTTATCCACCACCCATCATGGGTCTCAGATTCCTTACTCCCTTGGTACCATTTTCAGTAATTGCTGGTTAACCCAGGACCCATTTTTTGACTTATAAGTAAAATGGAAACAGCAGAGATAGAGCTTCTTGACTTTTCCAGGTTGTCATTTTCCTTACCTGCAGATGTTTTTGTTTGGATTTAAAATTGCCTCCTCCTGAGGGAACCTCCTAGACCACCTACTCCAGAAGTGGCTTTGGAGGTTAACCTCAAAGTTTCCAGAAACCCGTGGACTGGGGTCTTGCTTACAGGAATCACAGAAGGCCTAGCAAGTCCTGGACCTATGGCTTTGGTCAAGCCTTGCCAAAAGACTTGGAGGGAAGTTCAGACCTCTAGGCTTCTTCAAGAGGGAGGGAGAGACATGGTACAAAGTGCACGACCCACTGGCTCTTGCCTCAGCTCCCACCGCTCCTGCACTTCCACCCTAGCCAGCTGTGCTCTAGAACCAAACAGCTCTGTATCCATCCTTTTTCAAGCCTGGGTACAGACTTTGTTGTTTACTATTGAGAACACCATTCCTGACTTCAGTTATCCTTAAAGACCCAGCTCACACTCACCACCACCAAAAATTTCCTGATCCTGCCTTCCGCTGTAAGTGTTCAACCTATTCCCCATCTTGCAACTATGTGGTACCTGTTTTCACTTGTGTTTTTCCTCTCCCTCTCTCTCTGCTTCTTCTTTCCTCATAAAAGACATGCTTATTGATCATCTTCATTTCAAGCAAAGCCTCCTGGATCACCCATTCTAGCACTGGAGCAAAGCTAGTGTGGAGAGGGCTTTTAGAGGGCTCACAACAGCTTGCCATGCACGTCCTAAGATCCTGAGTTATGTATTATTTGTGCCTTCCTGTTGCCTAGCACAGTTGTTTGAATAAATAAAGGAACTGAAAAGTATTGCTATAGTTGTCCTTAAACTTTGATAGGTATTAGGATCACCTGGTGAGACCTTCCCTGAAGCAGGTAAGACCCTAAGCCCCTCCATTTTGACTGCCTTTCCAGGTGATTAAGATAGCCCACCAAAGTTTGAGGAACACTGATAGAGCAGTAGTTCTTAACCTCAAATGTGACTGAAATCACCTGGAGAATTTTTTAAATTACTAATGCCTAGGTCTGTCCCTCCCCAGTTCTGATTTCATTGATCTGGTGTGAAGTCTGTGAGAATAAAAAGCCCCCTAGGTGATTAAATGTGCAAGGAAATTTGTGGACCACTGCTTCAAGTTCTTTTGTGTTTATCTGCCCTGTAGTTCAATTCTTGCCATAATATTCTCACAAGTGATTGATCCAGATATAGGTGTTTGGAGCTTTCTCCATCTTTCCTGAATTTTCTGAGGTAATATTGAAAAGATCTGCCCTTGGAATGAGAAGTCCTTGGTTTACATTTAAGCCCTGTGGCCAACTCCAGGTTCTTAGAAGCTGAGCTTTAGTTTTTATATCAATGAAATGGGGAGAATACCAGTCTGCCAGGGTTTTTGTGAGTACTAAATGTAATGAAATATGTGAGAGCGCTGAGCTCAGGCCTCATAATCATAGAGAAGTAAAGATTGATATTGATATTGATGCATTTTTAAAATGTCTGAAGCATTGGCATAACTCTGTCATCTTTTCCAAATGGGCATTGTGAGTGACATCCTGCCTCATGGAATAATTACCCCCAGCCTCAGGAAATAATAGTAGCTACAGTAGCTACCATATATTGAGAGCTTTTGATGTTCCATGGACCATGTTAAGAGATTTACGTGGATCGTCATGCTTGATCCTCATAATAATTCTGAGACTGTATTTCCAATTTTATAGATGAGAAAACAAACCAAAAACCAAAAATAAATGAACAAAAACCTGAGCCTTAGATAAATGTAGTACATTAAGTAGTGACCGCCCCCGCAAAAGATATGTGCATGTCCTCATCCCTGTAAACCTATTCATGTTAACTCATTTGATGAAAAGATCTTCACACAGGTACTTAAATTAAGGATCTTGAGATGACATCATCCAGGTAGGTAAACTGCTACAAGTGTCCTTATAAGGTAGAGGCAGAGAGAGATTCTTACAGATCCAAACAGGTGAGGGCATTGCAAAGGTGTAAGCAGAGACCAGAGGGACACAGCCACACACTTAGGAAAACCAGTGTAGTCCCCAGAAACTGGAAGATGCAAGGAATGAAGTCTACCCAGAATCCCCAGAGGGAGTGTGGCCCTACTGGATTTTGAACTTCTAGTTTCCAGAATATGAAGGAATAAATGTTTGTTGTTCTAAGTCACCAAGTTTATAATAATTGGTTACAAGCAGAATCAGGAAACTAATAAAAAAGATTCAAGCAACTTGTCCAAAGTCACAAGGAAGTGAACCCAGATTTCAAACCTATATCCTTAACAAGTTTATTATATTGCCTTGAAACCAAATTGAAGTTGTATAAAATACCTTAGATTTGTTTACTCAATACATGTTTCTTGAGGGTCTGTCACCAATAAGTCCTATGCCAGGAGCTGAAGAAGCAATAATGAACAAGACAGAAGTAGTCTTGCCTTTTGAAACTCTATAGTTTGGTGTAAGAGAGAAAATTTAAGCAATTACTTTCATAGGTATGTTCAAAATCGTCAAATTCTAGCAGTGATAGGTGCCACAAGGAGAAATATGAAAACATAAGATTTATCCTGGAAAAAAGGATTCTCACATTCTCACAGTTGGCCCCCACTAGCATTCACCTGAGGTAGATGTCAGATTCCCTCTGGCCTGTTTCCTGGGTGCTTGGGTGCCCCCACCTCCACCCCTGGAGAACTTGAGAAGTTGGTCCACAAAAGGCGAGTCCCTTCTATGAGAATACGGACCCATGAGTGTAAGGAGGCCGTACAACTTCAGCAGACATGAGCTCTGCAACCCATTACATAATCATCATGAGGCAAGGGAGTGTGGGGGAACTCCTTTTAGACAAGGTTGGAAAAAGTCTGCATTCTTGTGCCAGGCAAGATTTCCGGAGGGCCATGAGAAGCTCAGTAATCAGCTCTTGAGTTCTAAGCAATGTTACTTTGGGGCAGTTCCTGCCAAGGCCCCGTGCTTCATTATCGCTCTGCTTGAGTTTATTCCATCCAGTGCTTGCTTGCTTTGCAGAACGGCCCTAGCCTTAGCTGCTTCAGTAGCAGGATAGAACGTTCAACTCCCCACATGCCACAGAGGGCTTCTAGTTCCACCTCCAGTTGCAGTAACAAAGATTTAGCTTATTTTCTGATCATTTCCTGCAAATGGTTCCATTTTTTTTTAATGGGCCCTAAGTTAGATCTGTGGCCATTGGAATATGGTTGTATGGAATTCAAGTTGACCCACAAGAGTTTCCTGTCCATGGCCTTACCTGTCTTCTGAGCTGAGGCAGGTGGATTCATCCCAAAGACCTTTCCTGGAACTCTAATTTCAACATCGTTCCCCCAACTCTGACACTCACTCACTCACTCATTCACCAGGTGTTCATTGTGTGCCAACTGTGTGCCAAGCAATGTGTTGAGGATACAGTGGTTAGAATCACCCAATTCCTCACTTTCTGATGGAGTTAGCCAGTCCCTGTCTGGGAAGTACTGCCACAGCTCACACTTCCTGGACACCATTTACTGTGCCATAAAAAACTCTGGGAGGTAGGTAGTGTCAGGTCTATCATGTAGACAGGAAAACAAGTTCAACTGAAGTGACTCCAGTAAATGGCAGAGCCAGAATTCAAATCTGTGTTTTCCTAACTGCCAAATTAATATTCTCAGTGACTACCTAGTCCCAAACTAAGAATCCCTATTTATAGGGAGGAAAGAAAGAATGGGGTTATAAGTTTTCAGCTCCTAGCTTTCTGGAAGAAGAACTACTTAATTACTCTTAGGTGATTTTTCTTGTTTATGTTTTTCCCTCTAATTTCCACATTTTCTTCAATGAGTATCCTATACTCTTATAGTCAAATAAAAATAGGTAAAGTACTTAAGAACTAACAAAATTTGTATATACTTAAAACAATTGAACGTGGGTACTCAAAGATATCTGTGTCCATATTCTTAGCTGTACCATTCACGATAACCAGAAGATTAAAATGTCCATCAATGGTTGAGCAGCAAGCAAAGTATAGTGTAGTCATACAATGGGTTATTACTCAGCTATAAAAAGGAATAAAGTTCTGATATATTACACAACATGGATGATCCTTGAGAACATCGCGCTGAATGAAGGAAGCCAGACACAGCAGGTCTTATGTTGTATTATTCCATTCATGTGAAATATCTAGAAGAGGTAAATGCATAGAGGCAGAAATTGGGGTAGTGAACATCTTTTGGAACTAAATAGAAATGGTGGTTTACAGCATTGTGAATATACTAGTTACCACTGAATGGTTCACTGTAAAGTGGTTAATTTTATATTATGTGGATTTTCTTATCTCTGTATAAATAAATGAATTCTAAATAAATAAATTTTTAAATAAATAAATTGCTCACATGATCAGATTTTATCTTTGCTCTTCTCCTGTACTGCTTGTACTGTGAGGGCAAACTATTAATTCAGTGTCTCCACATTGTTTGTATGTGGTGCTACAGCCCAGAACCAAGTAAGAGCCCTGGCATGTCCACTAACTAATAAAGAAACCTAGGGCCTGTTACTTGTCTGCTCTGGACTTCGTGTTCTCAGCTGTCACACAGGAGTAATGATGTCCACTGAAGTTGGCCTCAGATCCTAGTATGATAATGTTGTGCTTTGTAAACTATAAAGTGACTTGAATATGTTTTGCATCCTTTGTTTTTATATTGAGAAACACTGTTAGATCAGAAAGCATCTCTAATTGCTTACCAGGCATGTGTGTAAAAAGAACTATGAGGGCTGGGAGCATGTGCCTGTTCAGGAGGTTGAGGTGGTAGAACCAGGGGAACCCATGGGTTCAAGACCAGACTGGGCAACACGGTGAGAGCCCATCTCAAAAACAAAAACAAAAACAAAACAAGCAAACAAAAAAACTGTGAGAGGAGAGAATGAAATCTTGATCCTATGTGTGTATTTGGAGACCATGCTATCATTGTTGACATTGCTGCTTTTTATTTATGAGTATTTGGGGGTGGGTACTGTTATTGAACTCTGGAACTGTCAAACACAGAGCCACATCCCCAGCCCTTTTTTGCATTTTATTTAGAGACAGGGTCTTACTGAGTTGCTTAGTGCCTCGTTCAGTTGCTGAGGCCACCTTTGAACTCATGATCCTCCTGCCTCAGCCTCTGAGCATCTGGGATTACAGGCATGTGCCACCGCACCCAGCATTTATGAGTATTTTATTGTTTGTTTGGATTTTTGAACATCATAATACACTTTATTCAGGTAAGAAGTAATGTTTGGGATGCAGGTGGGGGAGGGGTGGAAGTCGTGGAAAACTAATAATGCAACTGCGCAGTGAAGATGAGCTTAGAGAAAAAGCCTTTCCAGTGGTGACCAGCATCTGTCTGCAAACAGCTCCCAGTCGGAATCAAGTGCTGCTGCTGCTGAGTATAATTAGACTCGGGCCCAGAGCACAGGGAAATCCTGTGCAGACCTGGAGCTGCTGGCCCTGAAACCAGAGCCTCATAGCTGTTGAGTAAGAAAGATGCTCTGCCCTGCACTGAGTCCATGGAGCCCCGCAACCAACTCTCCAGTGAGACCCAGATCTGCCAGCCGCACCCTCTCCATTCTCAGCCACCCTCATGCTGCCAGGAGAGGAAGTAGGGAGGGCCGGGGAACCCCCAAAGGTTTAGAATCCAGCTAAAGGGTTTGGGGCATCATATACAGGGTCAGTTGAAGCAGCAGAGAGTGTTGGGGAGGGGGCTCTGTCCTTCTGAGGTGAGGTGGCTTCTCCTGTACCTTTTGTTGCTCTTTTCCTTACATCTTTTTCTTCCTTTTAAAAACAAACTAGGTTTAAAAACACTTGCAAAAGCTAAATGCATTTGTTGTAGAAAATCAACTAAGCCAGAATTATGTCACTGCTCACTTGTATTCTTTTCATCTGTTTTATGCTTCTTTTTTACACATATATCTACCAAAATGCATCCATACACATTTGCACATAGCATTTGTCTTTTAACAGCATCACAAGCCTCTTTCTGTGTCGTTAAATATTTTAACATCATTCTTATTAGCCATGTAAGTGTGCTCCATTGTAGAGGTGTTTACTAACTTATTGAACCTATGTCCTATTGTTGAAGAGTTTGGATTATTCTAGTTTTATGATGCTATAAAAATACTGTGATTAAAAATACCTTCCAAGGCCTAGGACAGCACCTGGCCTCATGAAGGTGCTTCCTACATAGCAAGCACTATTATAAATCTGTCTGCATATTTACATCACTACCAGCAGGACAGAACACCTTGTTCTACTGATTACCTTTGCCAGCACTGGGTATGGCCATTTTATTAGTCACTGCCATTTGGGAAGGGAAGGGAAGGGAAGGGAAGGGAAGGGAAGGGAAGGGAAGGGAAGGGAAGGGAAGGGAAGGGAAGGGAAGGGAAGGGAAGGGAAGGGAAGGGAAGGGAAGGGAAGGGAAGGGAAGGGAAGGGAAGGGAAGGGAAGGGAAGGGAAGGGAAGGGAAGGGAAGGGAAGGGAAGGGAAGGGAAGGGAAGGGAAGGGAAGGGAAGGGAAGGGAAGGGAAGGGAAGGGAAGGGAAGGGACCCTGTTTCCTGTTTTTGTGACTTCCATTTCTTTGCATAGCTGAGGTTGAATTTTTAAATGTTTAGGGACCATAGTTTTCTCTAATGAATATTCATTCTGTTTCTCATTCTACTACTAATATATTTATATTTTGTTACTAATTGGAAACCTGGTGGGGTTTTTTCTTTTTCTTTTTCTTTTTTTACATTTTTCAACATTTAATTTTGCTCCTGATGTTGTGTGTATACTAACATGGAAAAATACATTTCTATGAACCCAAACCTAGCAATCTTGTCCTGGAGGTTTTTTAAGTGGCACAACTCTTAGAAAGCCTTCCCTTCTCCAAGACTGAAGAAACAATCATTTCTACTTTTCTAAGGTATTGTCAGCAATGACTTTTTTTAAAATTTATTTTTATTGTAAACAAATAGGATACATGTTGTTTCTCTCTTTATACATGCAGTAGAGGAGTACCATTTGTGTAATCATACATTTACCTAGGGTAATAGTTTTTGACTCATTCTATTATTTTTTTTTCCTTCCCCCCACCCCTCCCACACCTCTTTTCCCTCCACATAGTCCTTTCTTCCTCCATTCCTGGCCCCCCTCATCCCCATTATCTGTCATCATCTGCTTATCAGTGAGATCATTCCTCCTTTGGTTTTTTGAAGATTGGCTTATCTCACTTAGCATGATATTCTCCAATTTCATCCATTTGCATGCAAATGCCATCATTTTATTATTCTTTATGGGGGAGTAATATTCCATTATATATCACAGTTTCTTTATCCATTCATCAATTGAAAGACATCTAGGTTGGTTCCACAGTCTGGCTATTGTGAATTGAGCAGTTATGAACATTGATGTGGCTGTATCTCTGTAGTATGCTGATTTTAAGTCCTTTGGATATAGGCCAAGGAGTGGGATAGCTGGGTCAAATGGTGGTTCCATTCCAAGCTTTCTGAGGAACCTCCATACTGCTTTCCAGAGTGGCTGCATTAATTTACAACCCCACCAGCAATGTATGAGTGTACCTCTTTCCCCACATCCTCTCCAACACCTATTGTTGCTTGTATTCTTGATGATCACCATTCTAATTGGGGTGAGATGAAATCTTAGGGTAGTTTTGATTTGCATTTCTCTTATTACTAGAGAAGTTGAACAGTTTTTCATATATCTGTTGATTGCTTGTACATCATCTTCTGTGAAGTGTCTGTTCATTTCCTTAGCCCATTTGTTGATTGGGTTATTTGTATTCTTGGTGTAGAGTTTTTTGAGTTCTTTATAGATTCTGGAAATTAGTGCTCTATCTGAAGTGTGATAAAGATTTTCTCCCACTCTATAGGCTCTCTCTTCACATTGCTGATAGTTTCCTTTGCTGAGAGAAAGCTTTTTAGTTTGAATCTATCCCAGTTATTGATTCTTGCTTTTATTTCTTGTGCTATGGGAGTCCTGTTAAGGAAGTCTGATCCTCAGCCAACAAGTTGAAGGCTTGGATCTACCTTTTCTTCTATAATCTGCAGGGTCTCTGGTCTGATTCCGAGGTCCTTGATCCATTTTGAGTTGATTTTTGTGCAGGGTGAGAGATATGGGTTTAGTTTCATTCTGCTGCATATGGATTTCCAATTCTCCCAGCACCATTTGTTGAAGAGGCTATCTTTTCTCCATTGCATATTTTTGGCACCTTTGTCTAGTATGAGAAAATTGTATGTAGTTGGGTTTGTGTCTGTGTCCTCTATTCTGTGCCATTGATTTACCTGTCTATTTTGGTGCCAATACCATGCCAATTTTGTTACTATTGCTTTGTAGTATAGTTGAAGTTCTGGTATTGCGATACCCCTTGCTTCACTCTTCCTGCTAAGGATTGCTTTAGCTATTCTGGGTTTCTTATTCTTCCAGATGAATTTCATGATTGCTTGCTCTATTTATGTGAAGTACATCATTGGGATTTTAATTGGAATTGCATTGAATCTCTATAGCACTTTAGGTAGTATGGCCATTTTGACAATATTAACTCTTCCTATCCAAGAACATGGGAGATCTTTCCATCTTCTAAGGCTTTCTTTAATTTCTTTCTTTATCCATTCATCAACTGAAGGACATCTAGGTTGGTTCCACAGTCTGGCTATTGTGAATTGAGCAGCTATAAACATTGATGTGGCTGTATCTCTGTAGTATGCTGATTTTAAGTCCTTTGAGTATAGGCCAAGGAGTGGGATAGCTGGGTCAAATGGTGGTTCCATTCCAAGTTTTCTAAGGAATCTCCACACTGCTTTCCAGAGTGGCTGCACTAATTTGCAGCCCCACCAGCAATGTATGAGTGTACCTTTCTCCCCACATCCTCGTCAACACCTGTTGTTGCTTGTATTCTTGATAATCACCATTCCTATTGGGGTGAGATGGAATCTTAGGGTAGTTTTGATTTGCATTTCTCTTATTACTAGAGATGTTGAACATTTTTCCATATGTTTGTTGATTGCTTGTAGATCTTCTTCTGTGAAGTGTCTGTTCATTTCCTTAGCCCATTTGTCGACTGGATTATTTGTATTCTTGGAGTAGAGTTTTTTGAGTTCTTTATAGATTCTGGAGATTAGTGCTCTATCTGAAGTATGATTGGCAAAGATATTCTCCCACTCTGTAGGCTCTTTCTTCACATTGCTGATAGTTTCCTTTGCTGAGAGAAAGCTTTTTAGTTTGAATCTATCCCAGTTATTGATTCTTGCTTTTATTTCTTGTGCTATGGGAGTCCTGTTAAGGAAGTCTGGTCCTAAGCCGACATGTTGAAGATCTGGACCTACTTTTTCCTTCTATAATCTGCAGGGTCTCTGGTCTGATTCCGAGGTCCTTAATCCATTTGGAGTTTAGTTTTGTGCATGGTGAGAGATATGGGTTTAGTTTCATTCTGTTGCATATGGATTTCCAATTCTCCCAGCACCATTTGTTGAAGAGGCTATCTTTTCTCCATTGCATATTTTTGGCCCCTTTGTCTAGTATGAGAAAATTGTATTTATTTGGGTTTGTGTCCGTGTCCTCTATTCTGTACCATAGATCTACCTTTCTATTTTGGTAGCAATACCATGCCGTTTTTGTTACTATTGCTTTGTAGTAGAGTTGGAGATCTGGTATTGCAATACCCCCTGTTTCACTCTTCCTGCTAAGGATTGCTTTAGCTATTCTGGGTTTCTTATTCCAGATGAATTTCATAATTGCTTGCTCTATTTCTGTAAGGTACATCATTGGGATTTTAATTGGAATTGCATTGAATTTGTATAGCACTTTAGGTAGTATGGCCATTTTGACAATATTAATTCTTCCTATCCAAGAGCATGGAAGATCTTTCCATCTTCTAAGGTGTTCTTTAATTTCTTTTTTTAGTGTTCTGTAGTTCTCATTGTAGAGATCTTTCACCTCTTTTGTAAGATTGATTCCCAAGTATTTTATTTTTTTCAAGGTTGTTGTGGATGGGGTAGTTTTCCTAACTTCTCTTCCTGAGGATTCATCACTATGTATAAAAATGCATTGGATTTATGAGCATTGATCTTATATCCCGCTACTTTACTGAATTCACTTATGAGTTCTAAAGGTTTTCTGGTGGAATTTCCCGGTTCCTCTAAATATATAATCATGTCATCAGTAAATGGGGATAGTTTGAGTTCTTCTTTTCCTATTCTTATCCCTTTAATTTCTTTGGTTTGTCTAATTGCTCTGGCTAGAGTCTCAAGGACAATGTTGAATAGAAGTGGTGAAAAAGGGCACCCCAGTTTTTAGGGGGAATGCTTTCAGTTTTTCACCATTTAGAATGATATTGGCCATGGGCTTAGCGTAGATGGCCTTTATAATGTTAAGGAATGTTCCCACTGCCCCAATTTTTTCTAGTGTTTTGCGCATGAAGGGATGCTGTAGTTTATCGAATGCTTTTTCTGCATCTATTGAAATAATCATGTGATTCTTAACTTTTAGTCTGTTGATATGGTGAATGACATTTATTGATTTCCGGATGTTGAACCAACCTTGCATCCTTGGGATAAAACCCACTTGATCATGGTGCACTATCTTTTTAATATATTTTTGTATGTGATTTGCTAAAATTTTGTTGAGAATTTTTGCGTCGATATTCATTAAGGATATTGGTCTGAAATTTTCTTTCCTCGATGTGTCTCTGTCTGGTTTAGGTGTCAGGGTGATATTGGCTTCATAGAATGAGTTTGGGAGGGTTCCCTCCTCTTCTATTTCATGGAATACTTTGAGAAGTATTGGAATGAGCTCTTCTTTAAAGGTTTTGTATAACTCTGCTGAGAACCCGTCTGGTCCCAGACTTTTCTTTGTTGGTAGGCTTTTGATGACTTCTATTTCGTTACTTGAAATCCATCTATTTAAATTATGTATGTCCTCCTGGTTCAGTGTAAGTAATTCATATGTCTCTAGAAACCTGTTGATGTCTTTGAGATTTTCTATTTTGTGGGAGTATAGATTTGCAAAATAGCTTCTAATTATGTTTTGTATTTCACTCGTGTCTGTCGTGATATTTCCTTGTTCATTCTGAATTTTAGTAATTTGAGTAACACTTCCAGCCCTTGAGAGGATGGCAAGTTAATTTAGCTCCAGAGCTGACTTTCTCCACAACCTGGACACAGTGGTGCAGTTGAATGACCTTAGAGATCATCTCATCCAAACTGCTGGCTGATACATGGCTCCCTTTCTCCAGGAGCCTCAGAAGCAATTGTCCTTTCTCTCTCAATGCCTTCTCCAGTGACAATACAGAAGGCTAACCTGTCCATCTTGAGAAGCCCCAAGGTTACAAAGGTCTTTGTTCACCTTGACCAGTGGGTTTTCATTCTCCCACCTCCATGTCTGCTTCATTCTCCTCTCAGAAAATGGCTAGAGCTACAGGAAGGAGGATGGTTTGGGCTGTGCCATCAGGTTGCCTATCTTTCTGCTGTATGTCCTTGGATAAATTACTCTAGCTATATGTCCTTGGATAAATTACTTCTCTGAGCCCAGTTTTGTCATCTGTAAAATGGGGATTCAAAAATTCCTATCAAGATACATTCTAACTTTTTAGGGGGGGAATGATCCCAGGGACCCTTAACTACGGAGCCATATCCGCAGTCCTTTTTGATATTTTATTTAGAGAAGGGTCTTGCTGAGTTTGTAGGTCCTTGATAACTTGCTGAGGCTGACTTTGAATTCACGATCCTCCTGCCTAAGCCTCCTGAGCCTCTGGGATCACAGGTGTGTGCCATTGTGCCCGGCCACATTCTAACTTTGAGACAAACAAAGGTAATAGTGGAGCCAATAGCTCAACTCTGCCTTATTCATTTGTCGTATGTCTTGATTGTGCTTCAAGTTTTCCTTCAGTTTTAAGTTTGCAAGGTGGGCACACTGTGTATGAAACATTGCCCTATAACCTTATTTTTAATTATCAAAGAAAGCCCAAATACATCTCTGTATAAATTTGTAAGCACTCTCAAAAGAAACAAGAAGAATAAAATTAGTATTATATTAACACCATCTATCTGTTATGAAACTCATTATTACATAGATGTGTCCTCATTAGTTCCAGTATTGCTTTGAACCTTGAATTAAAATGACAAATAGCCTCTGCTGTTAGGTAAAGCACCTGGTGTATGGACACCTAGGCCTCACAGATCATGCATGACTGGTGTGCATTATCATTATGATATTCTCGTCCACAGAATCTCCTCTTTCTCTAGCTCATCAGTTGCCCTTCCTCCATGGTGTTCTCCCAGCATTAGCTTTCTGCCTTTCAAAACTCTCTGGTTCTTCACTACCCAATTCAAATGTCATTTCCCATTAAGCCTTCACTAGTTTTCCAGTTGAATTTAGTTGCTCTTTCTCAACAATGATATTTTGGTGGTATTTGAATTTAACCCCTATTTTACTCAGACTGCATTTGACACTTAAGGTCCTTGAAAGCAGGGACCCTACCTTAGTATTTCGGTCGTGGAGGAGAAAAGATTGATTTTGGCTCATGGTTGCAGCGGTATATTCCAGGGTAGGCTAGCTCTTAGGTACAACATCATAGTGGAAGAGCATGGCAGAGGAAGCTGCTCAGCTCATGCCCACCAGGAATAAGAGAGACAGAGACGGGGAGACAGGAAGGATCCTCAAGGCCTGCCAGTGATCTACTGCCTCCAATCATGCTGATGGTTTTAGCACTGCCCAGTAAGTCCAAATTATTAACCCATCACATGGATTAATCAATCTGCCGATGAGGTGAGCGCCCTCTGATCTGGTCACTTCACCTCTGAACATGGCTGCATTCCCTAACGTGAACTTTTTTTTTTGGTAGGACTCTGTAGTAATTTATTATCTAAAGAATAAAATTCTTATTTTTATTTATTTATTTTTTAATTATTTTTTACAGACTGCATTTTGATTCATTACACTCAAATGGGGTATATCATTTCGTTTCTATGGTTGTACACGATGTAGATTCATACCATTTGTGTAATCATACGTGTACGTAGGGTAATGACGTCTGTCTCATTCCACCATTTTTCATACCCACCCCTCTCATTTCCTTCTATATAATCTAAAGTTCATGTGAACTTTTGAAGGATATTCTAGATCCATACCATAACACTTAGTATGCTCCTCATCTGTCTGTTCCTAGCTCTCTTGGCACTCCATAAAGTTATTTGCAGTTTTCAGGAATGATGGAGGCCGCTGGGTAGGCTTAGGCTGGATAATAGAAAGCTAGAGGCAACGTTGTCTGACTCCAGGCATTGGAAACGATGCCTGTAAGGAAAGGGAAAGTGATACCATATCTGATATCATAGTTCCTAATAGGTTTGAATGGTGAAGCAAATTTCAGCCCAATATATGGAAGACCTTCCTAATAAAAAAAAAAACAAATAAAAAGGCTGAGTGGGAAAGAAAACTAGTAGTTATTGATAAGAGTTGAATTCCTGCTATACATAAATTATTTCCACTCCCACATAGTCTTATAAAATAGCTCCCCTCTTTCATGGATAAGAAGATTAAAGTTTCAAAAGGACTAAAGAATGAGTATGAGTTCACATCACTCATCTACTTCTTCATGCATTCCTTCAAGAAGAAGCAACCTCCCTCTCCCTAGAGAAATTGCGTGACCATTTCTGGGGAATGCTGTATCAAGAATGCTTGGGGCAGGGTGTTTGTCAGCTTTTTGTCTCTGTTACAAAAGACCTGAGTAAACAACTCCAAAGGAGGAAAGATTTACTGTATGTCATGGTTTCAGAGGTTTCATTTCACTTCCAATTGACTCCATTGTTTTGGGCCTGTGGTGAGGCAGAGCAACATGGTCGGGAGTACTTGGTGGAGTAAAGCTGCTCTCCTCATGGAGGCCAGGAAGCAGAGAGAGTGAGGGAGGGCAGGCCCCCATGACCGAACTTCTTTACATTAGGCCCTAACTCTTAAAAGTGTCACCACCTCCAAAGAGCAGCGCAGTCTGGTGTCCAAGCCTGCCACGCAGGCCTTTGGGGTACATTTAAGACCCAAGCCATAACAGGGGTATTTCTATAACTTATATTGCAGTTTTCTTCCATCTCTAAAATCTTCTGTTTGGGGAATTGTCAGTCTCTGACATGAGTTTAATGGGACTAGACCCATAAAACCTTCCTTCTCTCATCTTTTGGTGGAAAAGATTTATTATAAAACTCTTACTAAAATTATCACAAAATATCACTTCATGTTGTTGGTCCTGTCAGTATTTATGAAGCTGTTTGGAGGATGTGGCCTTGGAAATTTCTATTCTAATAAAATTGACTTGGTTCTGGCCAATATGGACTTTATTTTTCCACCAAAGGCTGTCTGAGGAGAGAAAAAAAATGAAAATATGCATGAGTTGTCACCTGATTCTAGAAGTCAGATGGATGAGGTTCTTAGCCTTGCTATCCTGAGTGCATTCCATGCTGAAGGTGGGTCCCAGCAGACTGAGCCCCCCAGCGTCAGTTTCTGGGGCAGTCAGCCAACTTTCTGAAGCAGCTGCCATTTTTCTTGGGTGATTCATGTGTGAAAGTGTCTCCCCCATAAGAATCTGGGTCATCTTGTTCTTCCCAGAGCCAGGTCTTATCAGACCAGAAGTGTCTACTCATACAAATGCATCCCAGTTGGGAAGTTTATGAATGTGAAGAATAGTTCTTCCATCCAAATACATGACCCTTTTGGTCTGTAGCATCTCATATTTGGCTACGCAGCTTTTTTGTACTTAAGAGAATTGGGCCTTAAAATCTGGAGCTGAGGTACATTTTGGTGTAGTTTCAGAGATAACTTTAAAATGGTCATGAACCTCTATCTTCTCAGTTGGAATGGCTTAACTCGGCATTCCTACTTCCTGTTGTGAAAGGAGAGCCTTGAATTTGAGTACTACCTCTGTGTGTGTGTGTGTGTGTGTGTGTGTAAAATAACATTCCTGGTTAAAGCAGAGATGACAACAACAGATCAGCTGCCAAGAACATCCAAACCAACTATGATTTTTTAATCTCTTTTGTCCCTGGTTTCTTTTCCCAGGAAAAATATCACAATTATCTTCCTTTTCTTCCATTTTCATTACACAAATGTGTTTTTCCTGGAAGAGGGTTGGGGAAGAGAATGATGATTCCTTTTATTATTATTATTATTATTATTTTGCAAGATAGAAAAGCCATCAAAACACTTACATATGAACTTGGCACTACTTTGTGATCATTTAGCCCAGTCGGCCACAAGTTTGACAGACATGATCCAGAAAAGAGAGTATCACATGATATCAGGCAACACTTTTGTGGCAGAGGTGGGACAGACCACGTTGCCTGGTCCTTACTGCACAGCCTGGTGACATCACAGCTTCTCAGGACTGTTACAAACTGTAAGGGAGACCTGATAGAGAAATCAGCTCCACCAGGGCTCCCAGGAGGCCATTGGGCAGGGCATCCTTTTTTCTTCTTCCCAGTGTTATTGTGAAACTCAAGGACACGGAACCCACAAAATGGAATCCTCAATTAACTGCCATTGCTTTATGCACTCAACTTTTAAAGATAAGTCTGGAAAAGGTAAGAAAATAGAAAAGGGATGTATTTACCAAGCAGTGTCCTCTGTGATTCCACTTAAGTGAAATACCTATAGTGGCCAAATTCATAGAGACAGAAAGTTGCATGGTGGATGCCAAGATCTGGAGTGGCAGAAGAACAGGGAATTAGTGTTTAATGGGTCTGATGTTTTAGTTTGGGAATATGAAAAAAGTTCTGGAGATAGATGGTAGTGTTGGGTTATACAAAAACACGAAAGTATTTAATGCCACAGAACTCTACAATGAAAAAGAGTTAAAATGGTAAATTTTGTTATTTACATTTTACCACAATAAGAAAAAAAGCACAACATTCTTGGTATAATTTATAATCACCATATCACTCCACCCATGCTTCCCCCAAAACAAACTATGATATCCAGAAGAATTATAGAAATATTTTTATATTATCTTTTATTTACCTTGTATTTTGTTGTTTTCAAGATAATCTCATGCATGGTTATAGATCAGGGAGAAGAGCATGACAGGTCTCCTTCTCCCTGTTTTACAGATGAGTAAACTGAGGCCCAAAGCTTCCCAGCTGATAGGCAGTGGAGTTGATCCTGGAATCCAGAGCTTCTGGTTTGCATTCCTAGAACGAAATTTTAAATTGATAGTTAACAGTTTATACTTACGAACACTGGCAAGTAGACAACTACATTTGAGAAGGATTTTCAAGAATTTCAAACACTAAAGTGGTTTGGAAGCTTTAAACACAAAAATAAATGAAGTTTGTTGCCCCATTGTCTAAGCATTCTGATTAACCTGGACTTTACTCTGTGGTGATAATCATGACAAGTGCTTATCTAAGACTTTCCTGAATACCAGGTACTGTTTCCTAAGTGCCCTAGCTATACTAACTTGTTTGTCATAATGTATCAGTTTTTTTTAATTTAAACTTTATAATTCAATTTATAGAGACTAGTGTGTGCTAAGCCCTCCTATGAGCTTTGTGTACTTTATCTCAGTAAATCCATATGATAGTGCAAGGCAAGGGGTGTTACTAGAGCTTGGAGATCAGAAATAATTTACCTGAGGACATTTGATCAGAAGTGACACAGCCAGGATTTGAACCCAAGTCTGCCTCCCTCTTCACTTAGTGTAGTCCTTCTGATCACCATCATCTCACTAGTAATGATGTCATCTGGGTAGCTAAGGCAGTGTCTCAGCATGGATGCTGGTCAGCTCATGGTTAGCTTCTTGAGGGACTTCTAAGTTTCACCCTGAAATTCTGGCTGGAAATTTGATTCAGTTGCTGAAAGTGAAAGAAATACAGCTTTCATGTTCATGCGCAATTTGCTTTTTCATTTTCTTTTATTATCCTGAGACTTACTGTAAATCATACTCTCCCATCAGTCCTGGGGGTTCTGATTATGTTCATGGGGTCCAGCTAAGAGCAAGGGTAGTAAATTACTGCCACTTTGTTTGAAAATTTTTTTAGCCACAGTACATTAGCTGCTTTTGTTTGCTTTTCCATTGGTGGTGTGCACATTTTTATTTCAGAATTTGTGTTTCTTGACTGTCTCATTTGTGAATAATGTAGCTTGCAAAATGGAATGATTGGAGAGAAAAAATGAAAGAGGGTGTCCTGTTTGGCATCTGTAAGATTGTAAAGCATTTATAGAGAAAATGAGTTATGAAGTCTCTCTCTCTCTCTTTCTCTCTCTCTCTCTCTCTCTCTCCCTCCCTCCCTCCCTCTCTCCCCCTCCTCCTCTTGTTTTCTTCTAATATCTCTGTTTTACTTCACTTCCCCAAAGCAACTGCTATGAAATGACCAATATGGTGGCTAATATTGGGCACCAACCAAGAAATACCTTCTTCTAGACTTCTCTTAAGTATTTCTATTTGAAAGATTGATAGATCAGAGGGTCAGGGGACGTGTTTTATTGTAAGTTTCTGTTCCAAATTTCCTGACCTTTTTTTTTTTTTTTTTTTTTTTTTGTAAAACAAGTAAATAAATAAGCTTTTTAAAAAGCAAAAATGAGACTAATAAGAACCAGATCCAAAATAATTGTCAAAATGTCAAAAAATAATTGCTTTTCCTTGAATCGATAGCATTAATTTTGAGGTACCTCCCTTTCCATAGAATCTCCCTAATAGCTTGATCTGCTTCTCTTGCTGAGCCATCCACAGAGTGACTTATAAAGTGACACATGATTCCTCCGTGGCTTTCAGTAATTGGTGTGGGATTTCAGTG
The DNA here is from genome assembly GCF_902686455.1 of Sciurus vulgaris. Classification (NCBI taxonomy): domain Eukaryota; kingdom Metazoa; phylum Chordata; class Mammalia; order Rodentia; family Sciuridae; genus Sciurus; species Sciurus vulgaris. The sequence goes on from NC_136461.1 coordinate 52,572,741, forward strand.
GGGACATTTGGCTGTATATTTTGATACGGTGCTGAGAAAGGAGGCACTGGGATGTACTAGCAGCCCTAACCTTGAGTCTCAAGAGGCTGTTTTGTCACTGTTCAATGGCCATCCTAAAGGACTGGAAACCAGGAGTGCTGCCAGAACTGGTGGCACATGCCTATAATTCCAATTAGGGACTGGGACAGGAAGAATCTCAAGTTCAGGCCAGTCTGGAAAACTTAGCAAGACCTGTCTGAAAATAAAATAATTTTTTAAAGGGGTGGGTGAGTAGCTCAATGGTACAGTGCTGGCCTAGCCTATGTCAGCCCTGTGTTTACCATCAGTACAGAGAGAAGGGAAAGGAAAGGAAGGGAAGGGAAAAAATAGTGATGTTTGCACAGGACTCAGGCGGGTTCAAAAACAGCTGGTTTTCCTGAAATTTGTCAGTTTCTCAAGTGGCTTTGGAAAAGATTTCATTTTCATATGAAAAGGAAGCTTGAGTTAGAGTTTTCATCCTATCAATAATCCATACTAAAATTGCTAGTAAGGTTTATTAGACTTTATATTTGATATCTTCCAGGGAGGCTGCCTACCTATAAGAACCCCCTGCTGCTGGTAAGTCTCGCATGATGCATCACTCTGGATCTTCGGGAGCCATTTTTGTATTATGTAACCCTGACCCTCTGGTGAGAGTTGATTAGACCAGGGAGAGATACCTGATTCTGGGAGGGCCAGTCAGATTCTCTTTTCTGGAAATTTGGGTTTGACTCTCAGAGACAGCCAGTTAGTACTGGTGAGTTGCTTTTAGGACTGTGAGATCAACATGAGGCCATGTAATGATCATTTATTGTGCATACTGAGAAACCAAGGAAACTTTTTTGCAAAGAGAGATTTAAGCAGATTCATAGAATCAGAGATTGGAGGTGGAAGATTTCTGACCTGATTCCCACCAGCTTTTCAGTTTCTGGTTCCTGTTTCTCCTAAGGCCTGACCAGACTCTTTGCCAGTTCTGCAAGAAACCCTGGATCCTCTGTTAAATTCCCATGTACTTCATCTCTTGTCCTCTACTACCACCTTAAATTAGTTCCTGTTATATGCAACCAGAGGGTCTTAACAGAGACATGTTGTCCCATCTTGCCAGTGTCTATTTGCTTCATTATAAATAGATAAGTTCATATCATTCTTTGACACCCTCAAAGGTTTGAATTGGAAACAAACCTGAGATCTCTTAGTCCTGTTCCCTCATTAGACAGATGAGGAAACCAGACAATAAATACAAAGTAAATTATTTCCCCAAGGTCACACAGCCAGGACTTGATCCCTGGCCTGCTGGTCCTCAGGTCAGCCAGTGTTCTTTCTAGGCAGGCTTCGTGGTGCTTGCCTGCCATCCATCCATCCATCCATCCATCCATCCATCCATCCATCCATCCATCCATCCATCCATCCATTCAGTAAATATAAACTGAGCAAGCTCCTGCTATATGACGGTTACTTGATTACATACTCTTTGTCCTCAATAAACTGAGAATGCAATAGAATCAAAGCTCCTTATGCTTCTTCATACTTCATTCCATGGAGTTTACATCTGAAGAACACTTTGCTGGTGTTGCTGATGCGTCATCAGATCATGTTCATCCAGTAATCTCCCAGAGTACTGGAATACTGGAGTATTCCAGTGTAGTCTCCAAACCTCTCTTGTGGAACTCTTTTCATAATATCTGTGACAGTCTGTTTTCATAGTGTATTTTCCTTGGAAGCTCATTGAATGCAAGGACTGTGTGGAGTCCTTACTTTCTCTTCCTAGTGTGGAATCTTACGAGGTACATCTTCAAAATTTTCTAGTATTCTAGACAGGGCTGAGAGGACTCAAAGAGCTGGCAGCTGGAACAGGTGGGTCCCTCAAGGCATCTGATTCTCTCAGGACTCTATTCATGGTGGCCTCAGGGTAACTGGTAGTTGGAGGGTCCCAAAATGAATACCCCGAGCCTTTTCTAACCTGATCTCCCAAGTCACTTACCCAGTGTCACTTTGGCAACATTCTGTTCCTCAAGGCAATCACCAGGTGTGAAGAAAGGAGACATGGACCCCACTTTTTTGATGGAAGGAATGTCAAAAGTATTTGCAGACCTGTTTCTACATCTCCACTTTACACTTCTTCACATATAGGACTATGAAAAGAAATAAGCACTGTCTCTGTCCTCAAGGAGTTTTTATGTGAGTCAAAAGCCATGTTTTCCAGACAGTTGCTGGTTTGGGGCTTCACTGAAACATGATGTCCAAGTACTTTGCCACTTTTAGTCACAATTACTCACAGTGTTTAGTAACTTTAGATTTCAGTGGCCTAGGAGTTAGTATGGGCAAGCAGGTAGGGTCAGGGTCACATTTTATCATGCAACTCTGGGTGCTGGGAATTGCCTTGACATTTTGCAGGAAGAGACAGTGAGTATGCCTTGAACCTGTCAAGACAGAGCAAGAGACACTCCTAGAAGTATAACCCATGGTAAGAATGCAGAAGAGGAAGACGGTTTTAAGTCAGTGTACACTAGGGCGTTTTTCAACAGTAAAAAATTAAGAGGGAAACTAAATATTCAGCTAATGGGGAAATCTTTCCTTGTGACGTCCACCTTCAGATGGATGGAACTCCACCTTCAGAAATCTGTGCCTGCTTTTTTCTGGATTTCTGAGGTGAGACCTACTTGGTAAGGAAGAAACAGGGACACAAAATCAGGATCCCAGCAAATGCCTCTCCATCTAAAGTCCCTCACCAACTCTCCTCCCACTGTCCAGGTCAGCTCTTGCTTCCTGAAGTCCAGCTCTGAGCACAATTTCCCCTCTCAGCCTGGTGGGGCAGCTGCTCGTTGCCCTCCAGCTGAGGTGCAGTGCTCCTTGTTACTGATTAAGCTCTTGCCTCAGTCTTGCCCAATCTGCCTGTTCTGCCTTTGTGTCCATTACTACCATAACCTTCCCCAAAGCAAACAGGTACCCTTTATTCCCTTGCTTGTACCCACTCTAGACCCCTGCCCATAGCATGCCATCTCCTCCTCTACCTCTTGAGAGCAGAGCCAAACTATAGAGGTAAATGATGGAGTAGCCAGAAACTTCCATGGGTTTCAGGAGTCTCTTTATTAAAAATTTCGAGCTATGATGTTACCAAGATAATAGGCAATTCTGCGGAAACTTCCCTGCCTAAAATATCAGTAATATCTTGACAGAGCCATGGGCAGTGCATGTGGAAGTCCTTAGCAGATATGTGTGGGACTCGTTGGAGCATCACCAAAGCTGGCGTCTGTTTGTGTGCCCCGCTCTCCCCAACCCCACATAGCTCCTGCCCCCTGGCATCCCGCCTGGCTCAGCCCTGATCACCCCTGCCTTCCATCAAGGTCCAGCTCAGGCGCCCCTCCTCTCCCAAGCCTACCTTCATTTCTACAGCTGGACATGCTCACCCTCCCCTCCCCCAGCATTAAACAGTCTCTTTCTTGCCTCTTCCCTGTTCTTATTATTTTCATAGGTGTCTTTTCCATTGCTCTTTTGTGAGGTCTAGGGAGATGGGACAGGTACCCCCCAGTGCCTGCACAGTTGTTTAAGAAATATTTGCTTATTTTTCCTTTTTCCTCCTCTCTGCTGTATTCTTGCCCTTCCCTAAATGCCTGCACATTCCAGCAAGAGGACAGGAAGTCTGGGGTTTCTCTCCCTTTCCACTCCACTCAGGTCTTTCCCATTGTGCTTGATGAAAGGCAGGGTACTACCTAGCCCCTGTGCCACCGCCACACAGTGATCCCAGCAACCCATTTTGGCTTCCCCCTCTCTCCTTCCTAACTCCTTCCCTCAATGTCTTGACCTCATACGTGGCTTACTGTCACTCTAACTTGTATTTTCCAATCTGATCCTGGAGTGTCTCCTCCTTTCTTCAAGATCTCATCACCTCCTGTTTAAGAATCTCAGCCATTGCCAAGTGTTGGAGACCCTTCTGACAACTCCGGCCTGGAAAATGGGTTGTTTCCTCTTTGCCATTTCTGAGTATGCTCAGATCCCACTCCCTTATGCTGGTCTCTCCCGCTGGACTCCACTGCCAGGATGAGGGACCATTGAGCACAGAAACTTTGCTGCATGTATTCACCTATTTATGGATCATTTTCCACATCCATTCTTAGTAGTTCTGTGCTAGCTTTTAGGACCTGCAACAAGCAAGGTGTAATTGGATACCCGAGGTTCAGTCTTCTGGGTTGAACTGATTTTAGACTCTTGCTACAACAAAAATAGTACTTACTTCAGTTTTTTGATATTATTGTTTTGTTTGTGGTTCTGGGGATTAAATGCAGGGCACTACCATTGAGCCACATCCCCAGTCCTTTTTAGATTTAATTTGAAATGGGATCTCACTAAGTTGCTGAGACAGGCCTCAAATGGGTGATCCTCCTGTCTCAGCCTCCTAAGTTGTTGGGATCACAGCTGTGTGCCACTGCACCCGGCTCACTTTCCATTTCCAGATCCTTCAATGCTTTTTTTGTTTTCTTGCAAAAAGCAGTAGAGCAGATAACATCAGGAATTGGGTTCAGGAATTGGGTTCAAATCTGAGGGCAAAACCACCTCATTCATTAGAGAACATCCAGGTGACAAGCATTTCACAAGCATGCTGTGCTGCTCACAAGGGATCTGGGGGTGTGGACAAGTCAGCAGATGCTTTCAGATTTTGAAACACAAATCTTAATGGATGGAGAAGGAGGGAGGCAAGAATGGTTTGTGTGCCCTTTCGTGTTCCTGAAGTTTACATTCTGGGAAAACCTGAAACCGGAATGTCAGCCTCAGTGGAATGGAGACAGAGGGACTCAGGTCCTGTTCAATCTAGATGTGACTTTTAGAAAACCAAGATACTTAACTCTGTGGTCTCTCTAGGAATAAAAATTCATTGGCCAGAATGACAAACTTTTAAAGTCACCCAGACTCCGCTTAAAGCCATCCAATTCAAGAATTTATGATGACGGGCCAAGTGGCTGCCTTAGAGTCAGGCCAAGGTAGCAAGAATACACTTAGACTCTGTCTTTGAAGGCCCTGGATGCATCCTGGTTCCTCCTTGTTCCAGGCTCCATAAGGGGCTGAAGCACAACTGCGACATCTGCAGAAAGCAGCGACAGGCCTCCATGGTGAGCACTACGCGCCACGCTGACGCTGAGGCTCCCGTTCAAAGTTTGGAAGTCACAGAGGTGACTGATGATGTGTTCTGCTTGACTTGGCCCAAAGCCCAAAACAGAACTGTATTTCAGGCTTGGCCTTCCAGATACGATCTCCAGGCATTTAGGAATTCATTATGCAGACCCACTCCTCCTGTCCCGCTGTCACTGAGGGCTGCCAGGGTTTTTCATGGGTTTTCAGCTCAGCTCTCAAGGAGGAGAGTGCAGTTTTCCACTTGCGGTGTGGCATGCAGGGTCTGAGCCTAGGAGGCCAAAACTTTCCTTTTTGATTATTTTTAAGTTTGCACCTGGCTAGGTTAGAGTGACCCTAGAGCTAATGGGTTTGCTATTGTTATTTGGTTTGGTTTTGAAGGGAAAAGTAGCAAGTGACTTCTTAGAATGTAGATGTATCCAAATACCTAGAGATTTCTTATTCCCGAAAATTTCTATATTGTTCCATTAAGCATTCAGCTACAGAGGAAGATTTAGGTTCTAATTTGTTTAATTACCATTTTAAAGTTAGGGTGGATGAGATTGCAAAGATCAAAGGCAAGATGACAAACTAGTTCTCCAAGACTTGCAGACCAATGTCCAAGCCCAAAACCTTGTGTCCAGAATTTCAGTTGGGAGGGTTTGATTATTTATCCAAAGGAATCCAGCATCCTCATAGTTAAGTATGTTTCTGCTCATCACTCCCAAATACTCCCAGCATTTAAAAACGGAAATGAAACACGCACACATGGTAACCATGAAGTAACCAAATGACACCCCCCCCAACCCAAATAATGAGAATTTTAAGAAAAAGAAGTTGACGATGTCAACCACAAAGCTACCATAGATGGGGTGGCTTAACAACAGAAATTTATTTCTCACAATTCTGAAGCTGGAAGCCCATAATCAGGGTGCAGATATTACAGAGTTCTAGGAGGGCCCCTCCTGGTTCATCGACACCCCTCTTCATCTCTGACCTCTAGTGGCCGGAGACGCCAAGGGTTTCTTTCATGAAAACACTAGTGGTATGAATCTACATCATGCACCACCACAGAAACAAAATGATGTATCCCATTTGTGTACAATGAATCAAAATGCAGTCTGTGAAAAATGAAAAAATAAAAAGAAAAGAAAAATAAAGATAAAAAGATAAAATTTCAAAGGTCTTAATTGGAATTGATATTTTTAAAAGGATTTACTAAAATCCCTTCAGTATGAACTCTCATTGTTTGAATTTATTAAAAACTCATCACCTCCAAAGCCCACACCTCCTAAAACCATCACCTTAGGGGGTAAGATGTCAACATACAGATTTTAGGGGACCATAAATATTCAGTTCATAACATCTACAAAAGCTTATAACTAGAAAAAAAAAAAAATCAGTAGAATAACTGTGTTGGTGGTTGCCATGATCCCATCAGGTAACCTGCTCCTACAGAGAAAATAAGGATTTAAGGTAAAGATCCCCCCTTCTGGTGTGAGAAGGAGGTCCTCTGAATGGACTTGGGTTAGGTAACGTGGGAGTTCTTACTGGCAATAGGGTATAAAATAGCAGGTGAGGAGGAGACAGGTAGGAAGTGGGCAAGAGAATGGAATTGTGCTCCTATCCCAACAGTGACGAAGCCAACTAACTATATAAAAAATTCTGTAAGCTTTGCTATCTTCCTTGAAATGTGGCTAGAAAAACCTGCATAGATCACCATCACTGGTTCTGCATAAAGTACACAGGGTGAGGATAAAATGCAGTGATATGCAAAAATGCCTTCTCCTTGTGCCTTGATCAACTGTAACTGGGACACAAAGCAATCTAAGTGTGCAGTCCAACTATTCTTTCTCTGCATAGATCTTAAGGACTTAAGAGGAAAAAGAAGTTTCCCTGAGCTATTAAAAGTCCATTTACATACAATTGGTCTACTTGTAAAAATACCTATTTATTAAAACAAACCCCTGTGGTAGCAAAGTTTTCTTAAAATCCTGTGAGTTGCTCTGTGTCTTGAGTGGGCTTCCTAAAGAAAGACCCACAAAGGCTGCTCTATTTCCCCATTAGTCCAGATTTATAGGGTGTTTGAGTCTAAGTGTACATTTGCAGAACCTTTTCTGATGTGTGTGTGTGTTCCTTCCCCAGAAAGGAGCTGCTTCCTTCGCCATTTGTTGTCTGGTCCAATAGGCATTCAGTAAACCCCCTGCCATTACTCAGCGGTCATTAGCTCAAGCTCACCTTGATGCATTCATATTTATGTTCTCAAGAAAACTGAGTGGTGGGCCAGGACCCAGCCTGACACAGCACTTCTTTTCAATTTTAACCATCAAAAGCCCTGGTCGACAGCAGCTTTACTCAGCCAGAAAGGATCTATCTCCAGCGTGCTGCCTCTGTGCCTAGCTGAGGACAGTTGGATTCTGGAACGCTCAGGCTGACCTCTGGGTTGGAGAGGCGATTTCAATATCAGTCATGTGACCTTAGGCAACATGCTTAAAGCTTCTGCACTGGTCCTTCTTGTGGATGGAGAGGTTCGCAGTGAAGAATTCTCCTGGGTTTTTGAGGAATAAATTAGTTACAGGCCTTTGGACAAGAGTTGGTAGTCAGGAAATGGTAGCTTTATCACTGTGGCCGAATATTCTTCCACAGAAGAATGATTTGGGGAGCATGTTTTTAAATGCTTGCGCCTGGATTGCTTAAATTGTAATCTCTAAGGAGTGGAACCCACGTGTCAGTATTTTCTTTCTTTAAATTGGAACACTTTTAAGGTTCCAGAGACAGATTATCTCATTTAACTTCCATAGCATCTCTCATGGATAAGTACAATTATTAGCTCCGTTTTACAGTTGGGCCAACTGAAACTTAGATCAAGTGACAGCAAGTAAAAGATAGTGCTTGGATGTGAAGCCAAGCTGGCCAGCTCCAGAGCCCATGGTTTTTAGTTACCCTATTTTTATTTATTTCTGTGGTGCTGGGGACCCGAACTCAGGACATTGCATATGTTAGTTAGCGCTGAACCACTGAGCTACATCCCTGCCTAGTAGTCTCTTCTTACAAATAGCACCTCCAATGTGGTTGGCCCAGTGCAGCTGTCCTGGGCTCCCTCCCTGTGGCTTGTTTACCCTCTTTTTCTCTTACCTGCGGGCCCCAAGGGCTCCGACGCCCCTCAATGGATAATGAACTGTGGTTATTCAGAAGTCCCCTGCCACTTCAGCTGATTTTTATTAAACACAGCTTGTGGCTCTGACTCAAGAATGCACAAGCTGATTTAGATTATGCTTTGCATTGAGTTTATTAAGATAAAAAATATTTCCCGAGATAGTGAGTCAGAAGTATTTATGGTGAAGTGTACCGAAAGTGAACGCAGGTTGATAGCGTGAACAAAATGTTCTCCCCAAGTCAAATGCGATGACCTAACTGTGTTTGGCAGCCTTCCTTTATGTTTAGCTAAGCATTTTATTTCATGCTGGGAGCCTCCTCCCTCTCTGAGAGGGAGCGGTCATGTAGGAGGCTAGGATTTTGGCATGTGCCCCTCTTCATACCCATGCCCAGTCCCTAAGCCTAATTATACCCTGCCCCTTGCCTGACTGGCCGCGTTGTGGTGGCAACACACTGTTCAACGTTTCATATCTCCGTTTCCTTCACCTGTCAAAATGGGAATAGAACTCATGGCCGGCCTCCCTCCCAAGGGGAGATGGAAGGGCACTTTGAAAATTAAGTAATAAATGTTGGGAGGGATTTGTGGACCTGTGGATGTGACATCTTGTCAAGCAGGTCTGTAATAAATGGGGTGTCTACAAAGCTAATTTGCCTGAAATTCACTTGAGCCTTCCATTTACTTAATCAACCAGCGTTTATTAAATGCCTACGAAGTTTACAATAACACATGGAGCTCTGGAGGAATACAGAAAGGGAAAAAAGGAGGAAATAGCATCTCAATTCCCGAAGAACTCATAAACTAACTTCTTTTTTCTTGCAGTTCACTTTTTAGGTTGATTAAGTCTCAGGATACAGGATGCCTGGGCTATATTTAAAAAACTTATTCTGGTGACTTCCAGTTACCTCATAAGTAACTAGTGGTGATTTACTTGTTTCCAGTGCCGGTGGGTATTGTCACGTGCTGCGTGGACTCATAAAAAGGGCAAGAAAGTTTGGATTCCTGGCTACAGTGGAGGAAAGCACAGTGAAGGACTAAATCTGTGTTTATTGAGAAATGGGGCATCAGGTAATTGTATGGTTTCTGGTGTCCAGAGGCCTGAATTTGTGTCCTGGAACTGTTGCTTTCTTGATGTGTGACTTTGGGCAATTACTGAACCTCTCTGTGTCTCAGCATTTGTATCACTAAAATGAGGGTTAAAATCAGTGTTTATCTCACAGGTATGTTTTCAAAGTTTAAATAAGATAGGTATGTATGGGCTGGGGGTGTGGCTCAGCGGTGGATCCCTTGCCTCACCCATGTGCGGCACTGGGTTCAATCCTTAGCACCACATAAAAATAAATAAAATAAGGTATAGTGCCCAACTACAACTAAAAATGTTTTTTAAAATACTAAAAAAATAAGATAATGCATGTGAGATGTTCAGAACAGTGCTCAATCTTCCAAAAAAAAAAAAGAAGAAGAAGAAGGTTTGGCTTTCTAACTTTTTGTGGTCAATGGGGGGAAATGGTAGCACTAAAAGGATATTGACACTTCATTTTCCTACATTATAAAAAAATATCAATTTTTTTATTTGGAGTCTCAAACATTTGCCCAGATAGGACACAGTCATTTGGGACTGTCACAGAGCCCCAAAATGCTTGTTTAGAAATTGCCCCTCTCTTCTCTTACAGTGCTCAAGGCTTGAGCTAAACTGCTTTGTTCTTAGAATTTCAGACCAGATTAGAAGGTGGAAGGGTGAGGAAGGGCAGCTTAGATTTTGATGGGAAGAGCACTGGACTTGGAGTCCAGATCCTGGCTTTGCCTCTCTTTAGCTGTGAGCCCTGGAGTAGGTTTTTGCATCCTCTGAGCTGCAGTTTACACATCCTGAATGTGCAAAGCAACGGTGTGCAAAACAGCTCGAGCCATAGCGTGTATCAGGACAGTTTCACCGAATTGTGCCACACCAGCAGTCATCTTCTCCATTGCCACCCATCTGCAGTTAAAAATGGCAAAAAGCCAATTGCACTTTAGAATGTCTTCCGACAAAACGGCAAAAAATTATCAATTTTATTAAATCTGGACCTTTAGAACTTGCATATGGCGGAATGGGAAGTGCTGGCATAAAGATCTCTCACTAACTACTAAGAACTAGTACTATGATGATCTCAAAGCAAAGCACTTGAGTTCTGAGCTGAACTAGCCTCTTTTTACTTGAAGGAATGACTAACTATGTTTAGTTATTCTTGAGATTTAACCAAACAAGCCTTCTTGCCGAGAAACAGGAGATAGCCTTAGTTGCCAATAATAAAATTTGACCTTTCAATCAAAAATTAGAAGTTTGGAAAACTTTTAGCTATTGCCATGAACTACTCGATAGCTTCCCAGTCTTGTCTAATCTTGACAGAGATGATATTGATGTACGTGACTTTTCTGTATTATATAATTAAACATGTTCACATGTGGGATATAAATATATCACATATATATATCCTTTATCATATATATATATGTACATATATATATAAACTCAATGATCCTGTGTTTTTTAAAGGACAACACATTCTGTTACAAAACTATATATGGGTTGAATATCCACTCAAAGTACAATATAAATCAGTCTTTTTTAATGTAATGGAGTATGAAAATTTCATTGATATGGTTTAGATTTCACATGACAGCTTAAGAAACTATCCCTTGTCGAATTTTGGTGTAGTATCAAAGAGCAACATTCTAAATTATCTGAAAGGCTATTAAAATGCATCTCTCTTTTTCCAGTGTGGCAAATTAGATTTTCTTCAACAAATACAATTTATTTCCACAGAGTGAATGCTGAACCAGGAGAATACAGTGCTCTCTACTCTATAAGTAAATAATACATTTGCTACTATATGAAATAATGCCCTCTTCTCCCTATTGTTTGTGTATGGAATGTACAGTTGTTTTCATTAAAATATTTGTTTTAAGTAGTGAAGTTATTAAACATATTTAAGATTTTTCTCTTTGGGGCCTCTCAATATTTTACACAGTATATAGGGAACCTGAGACCAAAAGGATCTGGAATTTCTGTTCTGGAACATGAGCTCTGGAGCCAAAATAATTTGAACTCTCATGTCTTCTTAGTGTCTGTGTGATCTTGAACAACTTTCTTACCCTCTCTGCTTTAAATGTCTCATCTGTAAAATTTTCATAACAATACCTGCCTTGATAATAAGTAGTATTTAAGCATTAGCCATTATTATGTCCTTATCATCATTGTTATTATTGTCATCTTCATTACCACTGGTATTGCCACCAGGAGACAGATGCTATTCAGGGACACACAGCTAACATGGAGTCAATGGAACTGGGATTTTTTTCTCTCAAGCCAGATGATACCCCACCTCCTACCCACTAGTCTGCCATGTCAGTGTTCATAGTCTAGGGAAGAAGGGAAAAGGGATCAGAAAGGTACCACAGTCCAAGCACACAAAGTCAGAGGTATCAAATCACCAGAAAAGAGTACCAAGAGCCAGGTTCAAATGTAGAGGCCAAATGGCATTGTCTGGTATTCAAGTTCAGCAGGCACCTGTTGCCTGTCATCTGATGGTTCTGCCCATATGGAAACACAGATCGCCCCAGAAGGAGCAGATCCCAAAGGTCCCAGCAATAGATAATGAATGCAAAGCCCAAGGAAGTTACGTGGCTGCAGGACCCACATGGCTACCAGGGTCATAACTGGTAGTGTCCAGTGTGTGGGTTGAACCCAGGTGGTCTCGGAAAGGGACGGCTGGTTCAGAGTCTGCAATGGTCACACCAAACTTTGAATAAGACCCGAGTTGGGCCCCTAGCATGGCCCACGAGGCTGCCCCTGAGGTTCCAGCTGGTTGTGGGAAGAGAATGGATCCTGGCCAAGGGCTCGTTAACAACAAGAAAGAGCAGTGATGCGGACATGCGTTTTCACTTTACTTATTCCCAGCACAGAATGCCTTCCTGTCGTTTAGGCAAAATGCTGTTCTGATGCTTCTGGTCTTTGCCCAGCTGAAGAGCAGACCATTTGTTAGTCCTGCGTGCTAAGTGAGCAGCTACAGATGGCAAACAAATGCCAGTCTCCTCCTTTGTCTGAGAGAAGGCAAGACCAAATCTCCGTTTGTGGCAAGGCTCCGTTACTCAGAAACACAAAGGTCTGTTTGTTTCCTTTGTTCTCTCCAGAAACTCTGGTTTCCAGTTGCCCTCACCCCTCTTTCTGTTTTCAGATGGGTGTAATATGGACATTGTACAGAGCAGGTCAGGCAAGATTCCTGGCCGCCAAGGGACACTGAAACACCAGCTGGAACCATGGCCGAAGCTCAGAAACCCTGGTCAGACAGTCCTGCCTGGAGTTGGGGGAAGAGCCCAGGCCTGGAAGTGGGGCCCACCCTGAGTTAGGGAGCAATGCCAGCTCTGTGCCCAGCCCTCGGTTGGGTTCAAGTGCCAAAGCAGTTTGATGAAACGAAAAGAGCCAGATTGTGGAACCAGAAGGATGTGAATTGGATCTTAGTTTGTCCAAAAGGCCTTGGGCAAGTCACTTACCCTCTCTAATCCCAGGTTTCCTCCACGTAAAGCAGCCATAGCAAGTGTCCCTTGTAGAGTTACTAAATGGGTAAATACTAAAATAAACCCCCTATGTATGGCATCATTACAAGACGGTCTGTTATTGCTGCTGTTTTGGCTGCTACTGCCTCCCTTGGATTTGGTGTAGGTGCGAGGCTGAACTGAGAATTGAAGGCCATTCATGACAGAAGCTTTGGGCAGTTTGCTGTGTGACCACAGGGCGAGTCAGCTAATCTCTGAGTCAGAATTTTCTCATCTGCACCTGGGACTCCTGGTCAATTAATGTGCCTTTCCTACTGAACTAGGTGTTACAGGATAACAAGAGATGGAGGCTGTGGAAACATTATGTAATCTGCAAAGTATTATATAGAGGTTATTATTATAAAAATGATAGTAGCAACATTAATTAACATTTTTGTGTGCTTATGTTTCACCAAACACTGGTTTTAAGTACTTCATGGGCGTTACCTGATTTAATCTTTCACTAACGGTTTTGCCAGGTGGAACCCCATAATTCCTGTTTTTCAGTCGGCTAAACTGAGGTACTGAGAGGTTAAATAACCTGCCCAAGTTCACACAGATAGGCTGGGGGAAGACCAGGGATTCAAACCCAGCCAATTAAATTCCAGAATCCATCCAATGGAAATTAATAACTATGCTTATATTGTTATTAAGCGATTGCATGTCTAAGTTTCTCTCTTCAGAGGCTATGTAGTTATACATTATTGAAGCATGAAATGGAGTTTAAAGCTATAATAATAGCTCCCTACCCTCTGGGCATACCTCAAACATCTAAGGAACATGTATGATTATATTCATGAGCAAATACATTCAAGGATTGAAAAATATATGTATTGTAAATAAAAAATGATGTGTATATATCATATATATGTATTATACATATTCATATATGTGATATATGGAATCATGGTCTCTGTATAGAAAATGCTCTCAGCTAGAGAGTGGAATATAAATGTAAGAAAGCAAGGCATTAGCAAAATCATTTATGGAACCATGATTGTGTGATGAGAAATAATTATTCACTGGTTTCGGTGAGATGAAAACTGTTATTATGGTAACACAGTGAATGATGGTCATGCTTAGTCTCTCTTCCACTGCATGCACACGGTAAGTGCCATTCACACATGTGCATGCTCCAGATTTTAGCAACCCCCCTTCCCAATTCGTTGGTGGAAAATTAAAGCAAATAATGAATCATTTATTTTTAGCATTTATGAACTCATTTTATAGGCATTTGAGTAATTAAATAACCCAGTTAAGGAGCTTGAAAGTGTTGTTCTCCAATAAATTTCCATTAAATTCAACAAATCTACTGTGTTCCACCTGTGCTGTCCGATACAGTAGCCACTAGCCACGTGTGGTTGTTTATGTTTAAAAATCTGGTTCCTCCGTCCTCTAACCATATTTCATGAGCTCTGTAAGCCATGTGTGATTAGAGGCTGCCAATCACTGCAGCTCATAAAATATATCCATCCCTGCAGGGAATTGCTGGATGCTGCTGCTGGGCTCTGTGATGCCTGAAGGGTGCAGTGGGGGACTAGAACCTTCTCTGGCCTGCCTTGCAGCTGCTTGCTGTAATGTAGCAGTGAAGAACTGCTTAGCAAGCATCCTAGGTTTGGGACTAGGGATAGACAGAGAGCAATGGGAAAGTATGACATAGAATCCACCCAAGAATGCATGGTCAGGATGCATGCAAGAGCCAAACCAAGGAAACTGTCTATGTGAATAGTAGAGCAGTTTTTTAAAACAGTGAACTTAATATCAAATTTATTTTCTTCATCACTGGGTTCCACAACTAATATTTAGTATGATTTTTATAACAGTATTTATAGAGGAATAATCTTCAATAAAACTTATTCCATTATTAAAATTTTTGATACAATAAAATCGCAAAAGAAGCCAAATGCAATTATAGCATAATTCCATTTATATGAGATTTTGAAATAGGCAAAATTAATCTATGATGATAGAAATCAGAATAGTAGTTGCCTAGGGGAGACAAAGGAGGGAGTATTTGGGAGCAGGTATTGACTACAAAAGATTTCAGGGTACTTTGTCTGACATGGAAGTTCTGTCAAGACAGGAGCATTAACCAGGCATGGTGGTACACACCTGTAATCCCAGCAGCTCGGGAGGCTGAGGCGGGAGGATTGTGAGTTCAAAGCTAGCCTCAGCAACTTAGTGAGGCACTTAGCAATTCAGCAAGACCCTGTATCTAAATAAAAATATAAAAAAGGGGTCTGGGAATGTGGCTCAGAGGTTAAGCATCCCTGGGTTCAATCCCAGTACCCCCCCTCAAAAAAAAAAAAAAAAAAAACCAGGATCATTGGTTATGTGGGCATATGCATTTTTTAACACTTTTGGAACCGTTGATTTGTACATTACATGGAATATAATTGTATCTCCATTAAAATTGTATATTGAATTGAAGATAGATACAGATAGATACAGGGAAGAATTATATGCTGTAACATGTTAACAACTGACATAATACCTGACCTGACATAAACCTTATGTCATCAACAGGAAGGTTTCAAGCACACTTCTTAGTCTTATGTCATATAGATATAAATGTGTCACTCCTACTTTTTCTAGTTTTTGATGATTTCTTTCTTATCAAAAGTGGCCAAACTGGAAGGATGTTTGCTTGAGGTTAAGAAAAGTGTAAATTCAGGGTGGAAACATTTTAGGAAAACTTTGCTCCCCCCCCCCCCCAATCTTCTATTGTTGGAATTAACAACAAGGAGCATGTATTATTTTTATAATCTGAAGCACCAAAATTGATTTTGTCTTAGCTTAAAAAGTACACTTAACCATGGGTACCATGTAGTTATTTGAGGACTTGGAGTTTTTATTCTGATTAGTAACAAATTGCCCTTCAAGCGGTAGACCCTAGGGATGATGGTTAGCAGTCATGGTCTTGGTACATGCTGTTGAGTCAGTCCTCTCTTTCTCCACATTCCCCCTCTTCTGTCTCTGTGATTCTGTAACAATGGAGTCAATTTAGGTTGCTTAGAGGTTCTCTCCAACCCCTCTCATTTACTTCCTTCCCCTTGTGCCACAGATTCCTATCTGACCCTGGATGAACCAATGAATAACATCACCACATCCCTGGGGCAAACAGCAGAACTGCACTGCAAAGTCTCTGGAAATCCACCTCCCACCATCCGCTGGTTCAAAAATGATGCACCTGTGGTCCAGGAGCCCCGAAGAATCTCCTTCCGGGCAACCAACTATGGCTCTCGGCTGCGGATTAGAAACCTCGACACCACAGACACAGGCTACTTCCAATGTGTGGCAACAAATGGCAAGAAGGTGGTTTCTACCACCGGTGTCTTGTTCGTCAAGTTTGGTAAGTAACCTCCTACTGGGGATGGCCTTTGACCCCCAACCCAACATGCTGGGACAACCAGAGTTCACGAGGGCAAGGAAGGAGGAAATGAGCACCCTCTGAGAATGTACTAGGTGGTATAATCTTAAAGCTGGCACAGCTCTACCCATTTTACAAATAAATAATTCATGGCCCTGGAGTTCATTAAGATGTTTAGGATGGCCTGGCTTGTGAAGAGCAGAGCAGGAATGGGGTCCAGTTCTGTCTGATCCTTACCACCATGCCATGGAGCTCTTCCTAGTGAGGATGCTCCCTGTCCTGAGACACTGGGGGCGTAGACTGGAAGTCCCCTCTTGCTTTTGCAATTGACATCCTCATGCAGCCACTCAGCCTTCTATTAGAAGCTCCCGGCAGCTCTGCGGATGCACTCTGTTGGCTCATATTTTAGCATTTTTCAGCCCCGAATTGTGGGATATACACATGTTCTCACGGGTACGCTTTTATTCACAGAGGTTGTTGGAGAGGGGAGCTGGAGCAAACCAATAAATCCCAGAAAAATAAATATCACCTTGAGGTGCTTGAGAACTTTAATTTGTAATGGTTTGATTGCACCCATACTCACCCTCCAATTATCCCGACTGACTCTTTCTTTTGTGTTTCTTTCCATTTCTTTAGGACCCCCTCCCACTGCAAGTCCAGGATCCTCGTAAGTACTTTGAATCTCCTTTCTTGTCCTTTCTAAGCATTTTCCCCATTGGTTTCTAGGGCAAAGGCCACGTTGTTCTCTGCTTGGTCCAAAACACTTTGTGTTTGCAAATATCATTCCATTTTGCTTTTTCCTCTGACATGAAGATTCACAGGAAATCAGCACTGGCAGCAATCTCAAGCGTGGTAATGTTGAATCTGAAAGATCAAAGCAAAAGTCTTATTACATTTCTATTTTAAGATGAATCTAACGTTTAGTGGCAACAATGGATGTGGTAAAAATCAAACAAAAAATGATAGAGTAATGGTTTAGGAACCTTTACTCCCTGCTAAAAGGGTCTGCTGTACATTCTGTAAACCTTCTGATACTTTATTAAACAGGACAACAATTAGGTGATCACTTTATTTTTTTATTCCCTTCAAAGAACTAGAAGTTCTAGTTCACATAGGGATGAAAGACCCATGCTTGGATAAAGAATTTTATGGAATTTGGATTCATTCTGAGATTCTTTTAATGGAGTCAAAGATTTTGCTTCTTTAAGGGATACAATTGTTGATGCATTTGTTTATTCTGGTTTAAGGGATTCTCATCTTCCACTCTGAAAGTATCCTTTTGGGATATTTTTTTCTTTATGTTTATTTTTATTTGGGGAGAAAGACCTAATTATTCAAACCTTTGCTCTGCAAGAAAGTACCCTCCATATTTTGTATTCTTCTGAAGTAGGTTTCCCTGGTTCCACCATGAGAACACCAACATGTCTGGCCTCGACCGCACCCAGGGCAAATTTAAGAGCCGCTTAGCTTGCCCTAATCCCCTCTGTGCCACTTAATTACAGTGTGGGGTATTTTAATACATTGGTGTGTGCCTTGAGGCCCAGTGGCCCACAATCCCATTAATAAAATAGGTAATGGGTAAAAATAAACATTGGCCTTCAGCCACACTGTTCTGCTACTTCAACAGCAGTTAAAGGCAACTGTGAAAGAGTCTTTAAAATCAGCCGAGTGCTAATTACATTCTGCTTGCCCAGGTAGAAAGTGTTGCTTGATTTTAGAACAGGTCGGAACTTTGGTCACTCTGCCTTACCTTTTTGGAAGCCTTTTGTTTTGTTTTGTTTTGTTTTGTTTAATAATCTCACCATTGGTTATATGTGAAACCCTTTTGAAGTCTTATTTAAACAAAGATTAAAACCTCTGTTACTGGCTGTAAAAATACTTCCCACCCTGATACCTTAGTTGTTCCTATTAATCTATATTTCAAATGTGGCTGATAATCTGCATGCAGGCTGATTAATGTGGTCCTCTAATCTGCCTATCCTGGTGAGCCCTGGGCTGTTGACTTTCTGCCTGCGGAATCTGCATCAGTTATTTGTTGTAATCTAAGTAGCTTGTTAAACATTCACATTTCCTTATTTCTGGTAGTGTTTGTTCTTTCTTCGATGACATCTTTCTGATGAACTCAGTCTAAGTCTCTCACGGTTTTTAATTTATACCTAGTTTAATGGTTTTGTGAACCAATGCCCATAGAGTGGGTATGAAAGTCCCTTAAAGAGGCCTGGTGACAACCGAAAGTTTCTGCTGCCATCCGGCACCTCTGCTGCTGCTTGCTCACTATCCAGCAACAGCATGCAGTGTGTGGCACCATGTTTGCTCGGAGGGACTTAACACAAACATGCAGTCTATGTTGAAAATCCCACGGGGCCTTTTGCAGGCCAGTCTCCATCTTGATTGTATTCCTCGTTGTCATTTTGATGCTCTTTGTCTCTTTCCCTTAGGAACCCGTGATGTGTCTGCTTTTTTTGCCTGCCTCAACCACCACCCCTTACCCTGTGAATTTAGTTTGGCGGTTGTTCATAGCTTCAGACTTTATTTCTGCTGTCATTGCTACTTCCTGGCCCACCCCTAATCTCAAATAGAATGCTAGTTCCCATCGCTGTCCTCAGAGTCCCCAGTTAGAAGCCAAGCCTGACTAAAAGGGGATGGGCAGAAGTTAACAAAATGAGAGCCTTGGAAGATATCACAACATCCAGGATCCCTCCGAGGTCTTTTGTTAAATTGTACACTACTTTTTCCAAGATAAACGTGAAGTCCAATTATAAATCGCTGTTTATTTAAAAGCATCACAGAATCACTAGGAAAAATGAAATGCATGTCCACGCCACAATCTAGCATGAAGAAAATCAGGACAGTGACATGTATCAGGTGTAGGAAGCCTGGCAGGAGCGAAGGGTTCTTGGATTATGGGCCAAGAAGGCTCTTGTCACTCCCTCGAAGGGACTGCATCAGGTTTTCTCACGAAGCTCTCGGGATGCTGTTGGTTTAGAGTAGGAGCGAGTTTCAGATTTTAGTCTGGTGTCTGTTCATTGCTTCAGGCGTTATTTCTGCTGCCATTGGGAGATCCTGGCCCACCCCTAACATTCTAGGACCTGGGGCATGAATACTAGTGGAAACCCACATACCACATGTCTAAATATTTAAGAGGTTACATCAAGCTAGTAAAACTGTGAAATGAATATGTCCCATCCTCCCACATTGACAAATATACCTTCAAAACAACAAAATTAAAAGTATGTAGTATGACTGGAAGCCAGCAGCTATCAAAAGTGACTAATCATTACTTTACTTGTCTGGGTATTCTGTTCATGGGCCAAAATAGTATATATAATTTATTGATAAGTATGTATTCATTCCATAAAAATTTTTGCCTTCATTTCAGCAAAAGTATTACCTATGTTGTTTTATACAAGATGTTTAGTTAGTGTATCTTCTATTGACAATAATGCCAAATAAGACAAACTTTCTTGAGTCATTTTAATTCTTACTTTTAAAAACCTATCTTCATTGGGAGAAACCTCACTTCCCTCAGTCAGTAGCAATTGTACCAGAAAAATTCCTAAGGTGATACTTAAATTTGGAAATAAATTATGAACTTCATATGCCATGTTCAAACAGAAACGGGATCATATATGATGAATAATCATTATTACAGAATATAACAGAAGATTATAATTTTATCATATAAATCCATGTCATCTGAACATGTTACCATGCTGTGTGAGAATTTAAGAGGATAGTCATGTGTCATTTATCAGAGGGGATACATTCTGAGAAATGTGACGTTAGGCAATCTCATCGTTGGGCAAACTTGCAGAGCACGTATTTACATAAATCTCTGTGGTACAGGTTACTCACATGATGTGGCCTCTTTTTTAAAAAAGTTTTTTTTTTTTTTTTGTAGTTAGAGATGGAGAGAATGCCTTTATTTAATTTATTTATTTATATATGGTGCTGAGGATGGAACCCAATGCCTCACACATGCTAGGCGAGCGCTCTACCACTGAGCCACTGCCACAGCCCCAATGTGGCCTCTTGATACAGTCGGGACACACAAGTAAGACATCATGAGACTGCTGCCAAGGTAACAGCGTGCTTACAATAAACCTTTTTTATAAGAAGGAGGAGTACAGTCTAAAATGACAACGAATAATTTAATAAATACGTAAACCAGCAACACCGATGTTTATCCTCATGACATGCCACACACCACTTTATGTGCTATGCTTTTATACGGCAGTCAGCACAGTGGGTGTGTGCACACCAGCATCCCCACAAACACCTGAATAATAGGTTGTGCAGAGACACACTAGGCAATAGGAGGCTTTGAGCCCCATCGTGATCCAGAGGGACTACTGTCATGAACAAGACTGTCACGGACCAAAACATCATGATGGGGCACATCACTATAATTAGAACTGTTTAATCGCTGGTTTTCTAGGGCTACTGTAGCAAGGTGTCATAAAACGCGCGGCTAAACCAATGGAAACTGAGGTTAGAAATCCAAGATCACCATGCTGGCAGGGTGGGTTCTGCTGAGGGCACAGGGGAGGCTTGCTCCTCTATTCTTGGTTTGCCAGCACTTTTGGGCTTTTACTGGCTTGGGTGTCCTTCACTCTATTCTCAGCTTTGAGGTTCACATGTCATTCTCCCTTGTGTGTGTCTCAAAATATCCCCCTTTAAAAATAAAACACCTGTGGTAGGTGTTAGGATCCACCCTGTAGACCTCATATTAACCCGATTACCTCCACAAAGATCCCATTTCCAGGTAAAGTCATATTCTGAGGTACTGGGGGTTTGAACATCCACACACTAATTTAGGGTGACAGGATTCAACCTATGACTCTTATTGTGAAATGTTCTCACCCATGTGAAACTCTTGCTGAGTTTACTATGCTAATTCATAAGAACTTTCAGAAGCACAGTTTGAATGTACAAAACAAGAGGATAGATGCTGGGTAATATTGCAAATAAGTTCATCATGCAAAAATTGATTGCATTGGAACTGGGAGGAAGAATTTGACAGGTTGATTGATTTATCTCTGGTCCTATTGAAGCGTTTCTGCCACTATAGTCCTTCCTGTACTGGAAGCAGTGTCCAGGTCCCGCTCTGGCAGTGAAACAATACAAAAATCTTTGCACTATCCATCGCAAGCACCTTTTGTTCCCAGGACAGAAGGCACAAAGCATAGAAAAGTGTTCCCTGGGGCAGGAAGAGCTGAGTCCCACGATTGGCTGTTTGAGGTTCTGCCAGCTTGGAGTACAGAGTCTCAAGATGCATAGAGTCCCACATGTTCTCCTTGCTCTTATTAAATTTATGTTATGTGGTTCTTTTTTTTTAATATGGTCCCAGAACATATACCTTCCTTTTCTCTTCTTTTCTCTCTTTTCACTCTTCCTTTCTTTTAAAATACCTGTTTTACTAAGATACAGTTTCACCATAAAATATACCCTTTCGAAGTATACAGTCAGTGTTTTTAGAAGAGAGTTATGCAACCCTTGCTGCTATCTTATTTTAAAATATATTCACCATTTCAAAAAGAAACTGCTTCAGCCTGCGGTTAATTCTAACTTACATTCTATCTCTCTAAATTTGTCTATTCTAATTCTTTCATATAAATAGAATCATATTGCATTTGTTGTTGTGGCTGGCTTCTGTCACTTAGCATATGTTTTGGAGGTTCAACCACATTACAGAATGTATCATACTCCATCCTTTTCGTGGCTGAATAATATTCCATGGTATAGATTTACCACATTTGTTTATCTATTCATCTGTTGATGGACATTGGGTTCCTTCCCCTTTTTGCCCGTTCTGAAAAATGTTGCAACCATTACTCACATGCAAGTTTCTGTGGAGTGTATATTTTAAATCTGTTAGATATATACTTTGGAGTAGGGTTCTTGCAGCTTTTGATTTCTCTGTGTTTAACTTTTTGAGGAACTCTAAAGCTGTTTCTCAAAGGGACTGAGCCATTTTATATTCTCAGAAAGGAAGTATAGATGTCTAAATTTTTCCATATCTTCTCTCATATATTTTTTTCCTTTTTTAAAAGACATATTTATCTAAGTTGGGCATGGTGGCACAGGTCTCTGATCTCAGTTTCTTAAGTGAGATCAGAGGATTGAATGTTCCAGGATAGCCTGAATAACTTAATGAGACCCTTTTTAAAAATTTGCAAAGGCCTATGGATGCAGACTTCTTTCCTAGCACACATGTGACACTGGGTTCAGTCCCCAGTGCCACAAAATAAATAAATAAGTTTACTTACTATTTTATTCATTCATTATTTATTTATCTATGTACCTATTTTAGTCATCTTAGTGGATATGAAGTGGCCTCTTACGGTTTTGATTTTCATTTTCTTAATGACTAAGGATATTGAGTATCTTTTCATTTGTTTTCATTGGTCATTTGTATGTCTTTGGAAAAATAACTGCTCAATTTTTTTTTTTTTTAATTGTTTACTGGAGTTTTCTGTCTTGTTATTTTTGAGTTGTAAGAGCTCTTTATTTTTCTTGGCTATATACCCTCATCAGATATATAATTCACAAATATTTCCATATTTTCTATGGACTGCCTTTTTAAACTTTCTTCACAGTGTTCTCCAAAACAAAAGTTTTTAATTTTGATGAAAACTAACTTGTTATTTTTTTTTTTTCTTTTTTGATTTTGAGACATCATTACCTAATACAAGGTCATGAAGATCTATGGGCATATTTTCTTCTAAGTGTTTTAGTGTTTAAGCTTTAGCTCACACTTAGGGTTTTGGTTCATTTCAAGTTAATTCCTGCGTGTAGTGTGAGTTAGAGCTCAGATTCATTCATTTGCATGTGGATATCCACTTGTCCCCACACCATTTGTGTTGCTGAAAAGACTACTCTTTGGATTTTTTTGGATTGTCTTGGCACTCTGTTAAAACCAATTAACCATAAATATATGTGTTTATTTCTGGACTCTTGATTACACTATCCTTTTGCTAGTGTCACACATTCTTACTTACTATAGGTTTGTAGAAGTTTTGAACTCCGAAAACAAGTTCTCTATATCAATCAGTATTCCACTATGGTGATACACTCCTGTGATCCTAGTGTCTCAGGAGGCTGAGACAGGAAAATCACAAGTTGAAGGCCAGCCTTGGCAACGTAGCAAGGCCCTATAGTAAGAATGTCTCAAAATTAAAAATAAAAAGGACTGGGGATGTGAATCAGTGATAAAGCACCCCTGGGTTCAATTCCCAATAAAAATAAATAAATAAATATATATATATATCTTTCTATGAAGGGATTTATTGCAAAGAATTGGTTTATGTGCTTGTGTGGACTGGTGAGCCATGTTTGAGGTCCATAGTGCACAGTGTCAGATAAGCAGGCTAGAGAGTCTCAGGAAGTTGCTCATGCTGCAATCCACAGGTAGGAAACTTCAGGTCTGCTCTAAGACCCCTCAACTTTTGGCTCAGGCCTATTCAGATTATCAGGACAACTTCCTACATCCAGTTGATCATAGATGTTAATCACATCTATAAAGTAATTTTCTTAAAAATTTGTTCTAATTAGTTATACATGATAGTAGAATGCATTTTGACACATCATACATAAATGAAGTAGAACTTCTCATTCTTCTGGTTGTACATGATGTAGATTTACACCAGTCATGTAGTCGTGTATGCACATAGGGTAGTAATGTCCAATTCATTCTACTAACCTTTCTACTGCCATACCCCTCCTTTCACTTCCTTCTGTCTAATCCAAAGTACCACTCTCTTCCCTAGCCCCCATCCCATTGTGAATTAGCATCAGTATATCAGAGTAAACATTCAGCCTTTGGTTCTTTGGTATTGACTTATTTCACGTAGGCCGATGTTCTCCAGTTCCATCCATTCACCGGCAAATGCCATCATCATTCTTCTTTATGGCTGAGTAATATTCCATTGTGTGTATATATCACAATTTCTTTATCTGTTCCTCTATTGGAGGGCACTTAAGTTGGTTCCATAGCTTGGCTATTGTGAATTGAGCTGCTGTAAACATTGATGTGGTGTGTCACTGTAATATGCTGATTTTATGTCCTTTGGGTATAAAGCAAAGAGTGGAATAACTGGGTCAAATAGTGGTTCCCTTCCAAGTTTACTCACACATTGCTGGTGGGAACTATAAATTGGTGCGACCACTCTGGAAAGCAGTATGTAGTACTTTCACAGTAACACCCAGACTGGTATTTCCTGAATAACTAGGGACTATATCTTGCCAAGTTAATACATAAATCTGACCATCATATCCTTCAATGTTGCTCTTAGATTTCTTTCTTTTTTTTTTCTTTCTTTTCTCTGTCCCTTGCATTCCATATGAATTTTAGGATAGTTTATTAACCATGTTGACTAGAAGTAATGAAGTCGACATCCTGATCTTTTTTCTTACCTAAACAGGAGAGCTTTTGGTCTTTCACCATTGAGTATGATGTTAGCTGTGGGGTTTCATAGATGCCCTTTACCAGGTAAAGGAAAATTCCCTCCTATTCCTATTTTGTTTTGTGTTTCTTATTATGAAAGGGTGTTGGGTTTTTCTATGTGCACTGAGATGTTCATAGAGTTTTATCAGTCTTTTATTATATTAGTGTGGTATACATTGATTTTTGTATGTTAAACCAAGTTTACATCCTTGGAGTAATTCCCACTTGGCCATGGTGTATAATTCTTTTATATACTGCTTCATTTGGTTTGTTGAGGATTTTTGTTTCTGCGTTTATGAAAGATATTGGTTTGTATTTTTTTTGTGTGATCTTTGTCTAGTTCCCATATCAGGACAATACGGAACTCTTAGAATGAATTGGGAATTATTTCCTTGTCTTCTATTTTTTTTTTTTTTTTAAAGTTGGGAATGAATTCTGTTAATTCATGCAAACGTTGGGTGTAATTCACCAGTAAAGCCACTGTGGGAAATTTTTAAATGGTTAATTCAACTTCTTACCTTTTTATAGGTCTATTTAAACTTTCTACTTCTTCTTGAGTAAGTTCTAGTAGTTTGTCTTTAGAGTAATATACCCATTCCTTTAAATCATCTCAGTTGTTGGCATATAATTATTCACAGTATTCCCTTATTTTGTTAATTTCTGAAACATTCATAATGATATCCCTTCTTTCTCTCTGAACTTAAGTAAATTGTGTCTTCCCCTGACCCCCTTGGTTATCTAGTCCAGCTTTAGATTTACCAACTTTGTTGGTCTTTTCAGAGAACTAAATTTTGTTGAAAACTGTATACTTAATGTAAGATGGGCTGGAGTTGTGGCTTAGTGATAGAGCATTTGCCTCACATGTGTGAGTCACTGGGTTCCATCCTCAGCACCACATAAAAGCAAATAGATAAAATTTTTAAAATGTAATATAGCAGCTCTGGAAATCAAATTGTCTGATTGTCTTTTTTCTGATGTGCTGTGTATTGTCCTTGCCATTTGTTTAGTGTGTTACCTGGACTAAATCTGTATGGTCTACATTCTCTGTCATGTAAGATACTGAAGTCTTAGCTCAATTAGCTCTTACCAGTTAATGATTGGACAGAGATTTCCTTAAACCAGAAAGTCACCCATCCTTTATCAAAAGGTTCCATGAAAGCTTGAGCATGCCTTTAGCACCCCAGCAGTTTACAACTGTGCCTTTGCTTTCATGTCCTACTGGGTGCAGGACCTCAAAGATAGCCAGAGAGGGGGGATTAGGGCTTTCTTTCCTGGGTATGCACACAGCCTGACTTGTAAGAGTGCCCTTCAAAACCCAGGCATATGTCAGAGGTTTTTCAAAGCCTCAATGGACATCTCATTCCTCACCTCCTCCCTTTGAACTTTGAGCTTTTTGGCTAGGCTGCTGTTTCTCATAACTGGTATCACTGCCTCAGGCAAGTAGGCTTTTTTCAACAAATGTCCTGGGACCAGGGCTTTTCCCACTGAGACGCTCCAAGTGTAGTCAAATAAAGACAAGCCCTGTGAATGGGGCTTTTCCAGAAAGCTCCTAGACAGGTCACATCATGCCACTTCTGTGGAGATGAGCCTTCGGAGGATCTCCAAACTCACTCTCGTCTCCTTCAGTAACTGCAAGGCTGCTGATTTTCAAGGTCACAAAGAACTTGGGAGAGGAAGATGGGAATAAGCAAGTTAAAATGCCACAAAACGCTGTTCTTAATCACCTTCAACTTTTCCCCCTTTATCTTTTCTCTCACCTGCATTACCCAAGAAATCCTAGGGGGGAGCTTGTTATAGAATTCACATTGATTGAATTTAAGTTATATTTCCTTTTTTTTTTCCCCCCACCTTCTTTGGTTTCCTGCAGAATCAGTCTGTTAAAACTACATAAAAAAAAAAAAAAAAAAAAAAAAATCAGAAGGATGTTGAAATTAAGTGAGATCATGATGACCCGTCTTATGGATCATTGCTGTGTAGGTAGCAATGTGCCTGGCACATTCATAAGAGCTAAATAATGTTGGTTAACAACATCATCAGCAGCAGCAGCATAATCACTATTTGAAAACAAAGAGGCTGTGTCTTCTTTTCAGCCAGCGTCCTTCTGCTGGACAGTACTCCCTGCTCTGAACCCCAAACAGAGCCATTGAAACTTTTATTTTCTTTTCTCTCATTGGACTTTGGCTAAAGTCCCTTTCCACAGAAAAACTGACTAGCTTTTGATGAACTCTCTCCCTCTTTTATCTGCTTCCAAGTCTCAGCCACAGTGAAGAAGTGTAGCTGGGTGCTGGCCCAGTTCAGGAAGTGATAATAGAACTTTCGACTCAAGATAAACTCAGGATAACTTTCAGCACAACTACTCAGGCAGTTCAGGGATGCGGCATCTTGTAGTGAGGGGACCAGGAAGTCACACAGCAGCTGGGCGAGGCCACAGAGGGCCTTGGCCCCAGGGAAGCAGCTCATCAAACCGCCTTAGACTCAGCACTCTGCAGAGCAGGGGCAGATGGCAAGAGCATAGAGCGATTAGATAAGAAGGGTTTCCAAATCCCAGGGGAAGAGATCCAAGAGCACAGAAGGTTGAGAAGCCAAGTCCTTATGTCTCAATCCACCCCCATCAATCAACAATCCCCAGTGGATGAACAGGGTGTGGAAAGCTTCCTATTAAAACAACACTTGTGCAGCTTGGCAATGCATATCCCTGTGTGCAGAGCATATCCAGAGGAAGAAAGCGGAAGATAAGTCCTTCTCCTCTGGGAGCACACCTTCCAAAAGCTTGCCCACCCTGCCGTGAGCTTCTTGGTGTATGAGTTAGTTGCATATATATATCTCCACACTAGCCCAGCACCTCATATATAGTAGATGCTCAAAAAATGTGCTAAATTGAAAGGTGAAAGTCTCTGTCCTTAAAGCTTTTTTCCAAATTTGACGAAGTTTTACTCATTTGCTCAATACATTCTAATTGAGTTCTTTCTGTGTTCCAAGCTTTCAGCACAATTAAGCAGTTTTTAAGTTACAGATGTGGGCGTCAGATAGCAAAATCGATATCTGAGTACTCATTCAACACCTTATGCATGACCTTCCTGTATTTATGAGTTCTGACATTTGCTTCTTCTACCCAAGGTTGCAAGTAAAGTAATGCTCAAGGAATGAAGAAAATCTCTGCCCTGTCCCTGGCTGTGGGTGAACAGAAAGCCCCAGAGGAATCAGTATGGTTTAGAGCAGTACCTCTCAAATTGTAACGTGCATGTAAATTACCTGAGAATGTTGTTAAAATGCAGATCTGAAGGTCATCACGCTGGGTGGGCCCGAGACTCTGCATTTCTAACACATTCCCAGGGCTTGCTGGTGCTGCTGGATCCCACACTTTGAGAAGCACAGATTTAGGGAAGTTACCCACTGGGCTCTAGTCCTTACTGTGCCATTCACTATCTAGTGGCCCTGGGCCAATTGCTTACTTTCTCTGACCCCAAGATTTTTATTTGCAAATTGAGAAACTTGGGCCCAATATCTTTTAAGATTTCTTACAACTAAATTTGAGGACTAATTGAAACTCAATTTACTATTTCCTCTATTAGAGTAAAACCTCTTTATGATTTTAAATTTTATGCAATTTGCTCTTAGGATCTTTTTCTCTGCCCTGAGGGTGTTAATAGTCCCTTTCTTTTTTTCTCCTATGTGAGCTTCCATCCTGCCCATTCCAAACAAGACCTTGTCCAGGCAGATTGAGCCAGTGAGAAAAGTTTTATGGAGAACCTCCACTTGAGAACTGCCCCTCAGATTCTGAAGTGGCCATGATCTTCTGTCCCCTGGTTCAGGGGAGGTTGCTCACTGTTGAACAAGTTAGCAGCAGTCAATATGCCATTGTGGTACTCAGGTGGAAAATTCTGATCCCCTTCAACTTTGCCAATCTAATATTCAGGTTTCTTGTTCTCTTTTTGTCAAGTCTTAGGTTTTTTCATCACTGTCATTGTTGACAATTTCATTGTTTTTCTCTGTCTCTGTCTCTGACTCCTCTCCTCGCTCCCTCACACACACACACACACACACACACACACAGTAATCACACATGTTCCAAAAACTACAGGTGGGATCCTATTTCCTACATTCTGGTTTCTCTTCAAATCATATAAATCTTCTGCCTTTTATTATTATCTGGGGCATGGCTTCTCAACCCAATACATACATCAGAATCACCCGGGGAGCTTTATAAATACCCACACCCAGGCACCACCACAGACAAGTTAAGTTAGGAGCCCAGACACACTATGTTAGAAAGTTATGGCAAATGATTCCAGGTACAAAGAGCCAGACTTGAGAAATATCATCTCCCTGCCCACTCACCTGAAGGGATCTTACTGCCCAGTTCCACCTCACTTGTTGGGGAGGACAAAAAAAGCTTGCTCAAGGGGTCTCTTAGCCCCTGGATTGCATATCTAGCTCTCTGCCCCAACACCATATCGCAGATAGCAGAAGAGTGGAAGGAGCACACTCTGCCTGAATTGTCACATGCCTACTGCACCATCAAGGTCCAAAGGCAAGAAAACAGATCCAACTGATTATTTAACACAGGTTATTTAATGTAAGAATTGGTTGCATAAGGAATGGAATTTGCGAAAAGTCACATTAGGGATAGTCATCAACCTCAGCAACAGACAGAAGCCTGGGTGACATGCAGGCTGGACGAACAAAGAAAAGAGGTGATTTTACCCCAGCCCGGATTTGGGGTCATCCATGGAGGCTGGAATGATGACAGGACTGTTCCATGTGGAATCACCAGAAGAGGTTTCCACGGCTGGGTCATTGTTCAAGACAGAAAGAAGCAGAAGAAACTGGTTGGCTTCTCCCTTTTCCCCACATCCAAATGCCAGCCAGCATCTCCCCTGGGGGAACCTAGAAGAGACTGTTCCACACTACCTAGGAATTGCAGCCTGCAGAAGCCATCTGCCTTATGACATCTACACTGAGCAGAGCAGGGGCAGGGCAAAGGGGGAATCTGAGGGCACGAGGCCCAGCCCTGCACTGAGACCTCACATTAATTTACCTACCCCTGAAAAGCTGGGCATAGAGGCAGGCGGAGAGGAAATGGCATGGGGAAAAGATAAGACATTAAACTGCCTTCCTTGCCCCACCTTCTGGTAGAACCATTTGGAGAGCAGTTTGAGTTGTGGAACTCGCCCCAGAGCAAAGGTCAAAGCTGGAAGAGCAGCCATGTTGGTCCTGTTGGCTAAGTCAGTGGGCAAAGCTTTGATGAGGGTGAAATTCTCAAAAGAAACTATAAAAAAGAACTAGAATAAGACCTTTTACTCTATAATACTATTTGTAATTTTCCAAATATTTTTTGTCTCCTCTGATCTTACAGCTATCTAATAGCTTTGACAAGATTACTTCATGTCTTTATTTTCTGTCTTGCAAAATGGAGAAATTGGTAAGTGATCAGCCTTGCTCTTTCTTATCACAGCAAGCACATTTTAATTGTATAAAGGGGGATTCTGAGTCTGGACTTCAATACTTGTGAATTCTTGGAGGCTAAAAACAGATAGAAAATTTCTAGAAATTTGCTTCTTGGGATTCTAAAGACAAAATTTGCTGTGATAAACACTTGCCAAGTGCTGCTCTGTGCCAGGCATATTTATAAAACTTGCATAAGTGGGACCTCATCAAATCCATTGAGGTGGGCCTTGTCAGCTCCCCATTGTGTGGATAAAGGAATTCATTAGAGAAGATGCAATTGGCAAAGGATGAAGCTTTGAGTTGAGCCCAGGCAAGCGGACTTAAGAGTTCAGACACTCTTATACATGGCTTCCCCTCGCCATGGCAGGTGATCAGTGTATGAACTCTTAAAGGAATTACACATTTGGTCCCATCAGTGTTTGATGCTGAAAGGACTCACAGCACTCAGACAGTTTATCCTCATGGAGGAATTTTATGACAGGCAAGGGATGCAGCCTCAGAATGGTGGAAGCTACATAGGCAACCCAGGGGGTTCAGAGATCCCATGTGAAAGATTTTTGTCCTCCTCAATCTGGGTTGCACAGGATGCCCTTAGTCTGCAAGTCTCAAATCTTCCCTGGCATGCCTGTGAAGCACCTGGATTCCAGGAAGGCTTAACATCATTTCATCGTAGAGGACTACTAGGGAGAGCTGGTCACAAAGAACACATTTGACTCCATGGCACACCTCAATCATTGAAACTCCAAGACTGAAATCAGGGGCAAATCTTAAGTCCAATTCAATAATGTGACCAGCTGATACCTCCTACCTCAAACAACTTGCTTGCATAGAGCATCATCTATCTTCAGAAAATACATTCCGTAGTGAATGCCAGTGGTCAGTGGTTCTGAAGATTATCACTCTGGTTGGTTCAGGTCAGCTGAGATTAACCTATGCTATTCACCCATCTTGGCCTTGCGTGGCATGTAAATCAGGAATCGATGCCTAAAATACGAACAGTAGTGGCATAACCCAAATGCACATACTCGGCCCTGGGATGGGAAATGTTCTATAAATATTGGAATAGCCATCATGGGTCAGTCATTACAGTTATCTATTGCCTCAGCAGATGAACTAGTATTTATATAGCCAAGGTCTGATGTGGCTGCCCTCCACTCATCATTCCAAGACTGCCTGGGTGCTACCCTTTGTGCTCACATAAAGTCCTATCTTTCTCCCACGGCCATTGCAACATACCACGATGGATGTTGTGATGTTTCTGTGTGTCTCTAGAACAAGGCTGTCCATTAGAAACATAATGCAAGTCACATAAATAATTTTTAAAAAACCCACTGGTGACCACAGTTTTAAAAGTTCAAAGAAACTAGTAAAATTAACTTCAATATATATTTTATTTAACCCAATACACCCCAAATATTACTATTTCAACATGAAATCAATATAAAATGATTACCCAGCTTTTACTAAGGTACAATTGACAAGTAAAAATTGTATATAGTTGAGGCAGTGTGATTTTTTTTTATATACATCAAAGTGATTTCTGTAATAGGATAGCTTATATTCTTTTTTTCTAAGTCCTCAAAATCTAGTGTGTATTTTGTATTTAGAGCACATCTTAGTTTGGATACTAAATTTTCAGCAAAAATACTTGATCTTTACTATGTTGTGTAAAATTGACAATTAAAAGGGTAGTTTCACATTGTCATGTTGTTTCAAATGTATTCAGAGTTTTCTGCAACCAATTTGAATACCAAAAAATCATTGTTTTTAGAAAGGAAAAATGTGAATATTTTAATATTATATCAATATTATTACTATTAATGAGATTGCTTATTATTATAAGCAGTGTGGTAAACTTGCTAACTAGATTATCTCTTTTTTATTTTTTTATTTTTCAATTTGTTCTAATTAGTTATACATGACAATAGAATGCATTTTGACACATTGTACACAAATGGAGCACAACTTCTCATTCCTCTGGCTGTACATGGTGCAGAGTCACATCAGTAATGTTATTTTATGTGTATATAGTGTAATAATGTCTGTCTCATTCTACCATCCTTCCTATCCCCACCGCCCTACCCCTCCGCTCACTGCCCTCTGCACAATCCAAAGTTCCTTCATTCTTCCCTACCCTCCCACCCTCCTGCCCCACTATGAATCAGCATCTGCTTATCAGAGAAAATATTCAGAGAAATTTGGAATTGGCTTATTTCACATACCATGATATTCTCCAGCTTCATCCATTTACCTGCAAATGCCATAATTTTACTCTTCTTTAAGGCTGAGTAATATTCCATTGTGTATATGTACCACATTTTCTTTATTCACGCATCTGTTGACGGGCACCTAGGTTGGTTCCATAGTTTAGCTATTGTGAATTGAGCTGCTATAAATATGGATGTGGCTACGTTACTGTAGTATGCTGATTTTAAGTCCTTTGGGTATAAACCAAGGAGTGGGATAGCTGGGGCAAACGGTGGTTTCATTCCAAGTTTTCTGAGGACTCTCCATTCTGCTTTCCATAGTGGTGTACCAATTTGCAGTCTTATCAGCAATATATGAGTGTACCTTTTCCCCACATCCTTGTCGCATCCTTGTCAACACTTATTATTGCTTATATTCTTGATAATTGCCATTCTGACTGGAGTAAGATGAAATCTTAGAGTAGTTCTGATTTGCATTTCTCTAATTGCTGGAGATGATGAACATTTTTTCATATGTTTGTTGATTGATTGTATTTCTTCTGTGAAGTGTCTGGCCAGTTCCTTAACCCGTTTATTGATTGGGTTATCTGTTTTCCAAAAAGTCATTTTTTTCTTTAATATTCACTTCCATATGACAAAACTGGTTCCTCATTTTTAGAAGAATTGACTTGACTTTGAACCACAAGCATATTAGCTTGTAAACTATGTCTACCCAAGTTAAATAAATTCACTAAATCTTGTATCAACTTACTATTACTTATGTCAAATTCAAAGGAATAGTGCATAAATTGAAAAGCAGCACTAAATTTATCAATATCCACAAAGCATTCCTCAAATTTTTTCTTGTAGTTTTTGTAGCCAGCTTACAAAATGCTGTCAATCACAATAAAAATCTTCTGCCTAGTGATTCGTGTTAAGTGTATAAAAACCACGATTGTTGATTTGTATTGTGAAAAGCCTCAATTACAACATACATTCCATAACTGTCTAGCTAAGTTACAAGCTAAAAGTTGAGCTTGTTCTTATACAGTGCGGGATCGTTGAAAAATGTAAATCACATGGGCCATTTTTGTCTTTGATTATTGAGTATTTGGCAAGCATCCCTCTGTTTCAAGAAAGTCTTGAATTGGAGTTAACAGTACAGTAAATCTTTGTAAAACTCTCCCATGATTCAGTCAACAAGCACTGGCAATAAACACGAGATCACTGAGTACATCGCCTTTGATTTCTTTCAGCGTTTCTAAAAACTGGCAATGATTCCATTTCCACATATATGAAATGATTTTAATAACTATATCCGTGACACTTTTCATAAAGTCTGCTTCAGAAAGCTGAACCCAGATATTTTCAATATGTATCATACAGTAGAACAAAGCAGTAAGGCAGCCATGGGCGTTGTTTTAAAATTCCACTAAGTCTAGATTTTTGACCTAACGGCTGAAGTATATCTGTCATGATGGAAACCATTTTTTCCATACCTTGCTGAAATTCTTTGACAGATGTAAAAGATTAAAAAAAACACCTACTTCACAAATTCAACTTCATAGGTACAAATTAGCAGGTGTGTGTGTGTGAGAGAGAGAGAAAGAATTTGGAAGGCTTTTGAGGTGAAACATAACCCAAAATATTAATTTGATCATTTCTCTTATACCTCATGCCTCATCTAAAGCTAAAGTTGCCTGAAAGTTTTCAAATTTTGAATAAATTGTTCTTTGATTTTCTTAGAAAGGTTTATATTCTGTAGGTTGTCCAAAACTAAAATAATAATCTCTTAACATCTGTCCATCTAAAAATGGTTTTATAGCTGCTCAGTTACCAGCCCAGATTCTGTTAAAATTGTGTAAACTTTTTTTTGGTATGGCATTTAATTCTGATTTCAGGTGACCAATGTCATTCTTTTGTTGACTGTTGAAAGGAAATTTATTAAAAATAAAAACCACTATGTATTTGCTGAAAATGTCTCTCTAACACAGTCCACTTTATTACCTTTTTTTTTCTTACACAACACACAACTTTTTTGTGTGCCCTTGCCCAGTTGACATTCATCCTGAAATTTACAGCATACTTTATCCCAGTCTCTTTTATCCATTACTCTTCTGTTTCAGAAAGTCTTTCCTGGGCCAAAACACTACAGAACTCATAACTTCTCCAAAATAGTATGTGTTTGAATCAGTTTTCTGTTTAGGGCTAAAAATAGAAATTCAGAAAACACTGGCGTCTGACAGGATTTCAGAGCGGCATTCAGCAGGCTGCGTTTCCTCTCAGATTCAATGCATACATTTATGTGCATGCACGCCGTGCACCCTTGTGATTGTTTGGGTGATCACCCTGATTAAAGAGAAAGGGCAAATTGCAAAGAGAAACACAACAAAGTTGCAAAGTAAAGTGTTATTCTTTTAGATTAGGGTTAATTTTCAAACAGTCCACCAGTCTGGCAGGCAGATCCTGCTGAGGTTCATAACAGTGAGCAGGCAGCGCAGCTCAGATACCCTCAGCCTCCAAATAACAGCAGGTACCTGACTTTCCTTGTTTTGTCATTACTATTATAGTGAAAAAATACATATAACATAAAATTCACCCTTTTGACCGTTTTCAAGTGCACAGTTTAGTGGCAGGCAGCCATCAACACTATCTACTTGGAAAACATTTTTCACTCCAGAAAGAAACCCTGGACCCATTTTGGAGTCTCCCCATCCATTCCTGCTTTTAGCCCCCAGCAACCACTAACCTACTTTCTATCTGGACTTGCCTATCCTGGACATTTCATAGTCGCCTAGTATCCTGGGAGAGGAGGGGGAGCCAGTAAGGCAGGGGATTCTCTCCTCTCCTTGCTGCCAGTCCCAGCCCCAAGGGGATTTCCTTCGTCTGCCATATTGTGTGTCCCTATTTCCACACCATGTTGCTGTCTGTGGTTTAGTTCTGGGGGCATAGGTCTCCTCTTTGTGACCTCTTCCCCTGACACAAAGAGGGCACTTGATTAATAGCTGAACAGTGAGTGGGCATAGCAGTGGAGAACACCAGTACCCTCATCTTAGAGTGGAGAAGCTCTGGATGTTACAGAATAACCTGTGAGGCTTCTTTCTTCCATAAAAAGGAGATAACAATAGCATCAAGTCAAAGGATTGTGAGCATTAAGTGAGATACTATGTGCCATTCACGGTGCACAACCTGGCACTCAAGCTCTCCTGAAAAGTTTGCCGTTAGTCCTGTTATTTGTGGGAGTCTGCTTTCCGTGGCTTCTTTTAGAGTTGCTGTATGGACATGGCTGGCAGAGGCTCTCTGGGAGTCCTGGATTAAAGGAGAAGATGGCCAATCTCTGGGAAACAAGGGCTCTGGTGCAGAGGCCAGAATAAACCCTCCCACTTCTCGTCATCACTGGGGACTGGGAAATGGAGTTAACAAAGTGCCTTGGGTTGATCACAGTTCATTTACAGCCTGATTTCCCAAGTATTGTGCACCAGATGAGACATAAGGGATTGTGAATGCAAATGGAAAGTGGGATATTGTTAACTGGGGCCAATATAAATATGTTTGTGGGGAGGGCAGAACAAAGGCCTGATGTTGACAGAAACCATGCTAGTGTTTAAAGCATGACTTCATCCTAGTAAAAATCATAGTTCCCTCAGGCCGCCAGGGAGTGGGAGAGACAGGGTTATCTGTACCCACACAGGCCAGCATCCTCACGGGTGTGGGCAGCTTATGTGTGACCCTGCCTGGCTCTCCAAACCTGCCAGGCATGCCCAGGGAGGGGCTTGGTCCTCAGTGTCCATTATGGAGTCAGAAACAGACTAGGCTGGGTCCCAACCCTGCTAGGCATCATCTCCACTCAGCTGGGAGCCTCCATGTTCCCAAATGTAAATTCAGATAACTCCACCCTGCAGAGCAGTTGTGATGGGTAAACAAGATAAATAAGATTTAAAAGAAGTAGGAAATTAAAGAAAGCCTTTGATATATTTGCGCCAACCTCACCTGCTTGTGTGTGCTCTTCTCTCCCCAACACCAGAAGCACTTTGGTTCCAGGCCCCATCTCCAGCCTCCCCGCCCCCCTCGTTGCTTAGTCCACCTCCTCTAGTCAGTTAGTCCTTTTGCAAGGTGTATAAAAGTTTGGGGCCTACAAGAGTGGGAGGTCTGGGAAACCCCAAGAAAA
Organism: Sciurus vulgaris; assembly: GCF_902686455.1. Lineage (NCBI taxonomy): Eukaryota > Metazoa > Chordata > Mammalia > Rodentia > Sciuridae > Sciurus > Sciurus vulgaris. Next base: position 52,609,206 of record NC_136461.1, read on the forward strand.
TACTGTCCACTTGGGGTTCTTCTCTCACCCAACCAATCAGAAGATCCCAGTGACTCCCCTACCTGCCCCTTGCCTCCCTCTGCCCCTCCCCCACCATTTCTAAGCCCTCCTCCTTTTTAGACAATAAATTGAGATGAGAGGTTTTGAAGGCACCAGGGAAATATCCAAAAACCCCAGTGGAAAACCTGAGCCTGCAGGTTGAAACAGGGCTCCAGGTTATGAAGTCCAGGCCCCAAGAACGGGACCTGATGAAGCTCACGGCTCGCCACTCACCACCTCCAGTTTCCTCCCCTGAAACTTTCCACTGGAAATTCCCCAGCTTCAATTCGAGTGCATGGCTCTGTAATCTTGAAGACATTCAACATACACCCCACAATTAAGACGTTGCAACTCCACAAAGTGTTTCTTAAGAAAAAACTCGATGCAATTAGATCATTTGAAGATGGATTAGCCTGCCATCTGTACAATTTAAGAAAAATCACATTGGCAAATGACAGGGCCTCTTTGAAGAGCTCTGAAGGAAAATCACTAATGAGCTCTGCACTGGGCTTCCTGGTTCCTGAAGGGTTAACACAATGTGTGGGAATGAAAAACAATCCCCCGTGGATTAAAATGCTGTGTCAGAGGTTTGTGAGGCTCCTTTGTAGCTGGGCCCCCAGGCCGGGTTCACTTAAGCAGAGGTCCTGTTAATCAGAGTGGTTAATCAGAGTTCTGAGCCTGTTTGGCAGTTCCTGATGGGCTTCCAGCTGGGTGTCTGACCAGCGAGGAACTGTCCTGGAGGAACTTGATTGAGGAAGGTGAAGGACATCTGTTGTGCCTGCTTGACCAATAGCAAGTCCTTTTAGCAGAGCCATTTGCTCTTGCTTTAGGTTAAGCCACCTCAGCCCAATCAGTCTAGGTGAGCTGACTCTTGACCCAGTCAGAGTGACCACATGACCAGGCTGGCTCACTTGGGGTGTTTGTATATGCCCCTGAGCCCCTGGACTTGTCACTTACAGGAACCTATAAACACCTTTACTTTTATTGTTTCAGCTTCTGCCAGCTGGGAAGAGGTGCATTAACTATTTACAGGATTCAATGTCCTCGAGTATAATTAAATGAGATAGAAAGTAACTGCTGTCAAAAATTCAGAGGACGGGAAATGAATGTGGGCATGTGAGCTTCCTGACAGGCTGCACTTGAACTGGGTCCCAAGGATAGGAAGGATTAGGTGAACCCAAGAGAATGCAGTAGCCTTCACAAGGCCCTGGAGAACACAAAGGACGTCTCCCATGGACAAGAAATGGGGACTGGATTTTGACAGATAGAGGTAGAGGGGGAACAAATGCCAGAGGAGTTGGATCCCAGGATCAGAAGTTTGAATGTCCTTGGATTGTTCTGCAGTCTGGACTTATATAGAGATGGGAAAAATGCACTCCAGATTTGCTCTCAGTTTAGACACCATCCTTCACCTGTGTTGAGAAAGGCCAGTTCAAGCAAGGCAGAAGGGCCATTGGGAATGGCCACACCACTTGGTAACTGATAATAGGGAAGTTATTTTACCTCTGTGAATGGCTATTTCCCCCCACCCCGCCTGTAAAATGCAGATAATAAGAGCTTACCACTGTGTTTGTGAGGACAAAATGAGCTATCCTGTGTGGGACCACTTAGGATGGTACCTGGTTCATGATAATGACAAGCGATAAGATCTTAACAGATCTTATTAGTGTCCCCCAGGCACTGTGCTAAACTCCTGCTGTGCCTAATCTCTCTTAATCCTCCCTATAACCAGTTTTTAAGAAATGTTTGCTGAATCTGATTTGGGGTAATTTCATTCCTGGGCTTAATCAAACAAGAGGATTGTCCAATTAGATCTGCATATGTTATCTGCATATTCAAGTTCTAATTTGTGAAGACCCATCCTGAAATGTTTTAAATTTAATACAGTCACACCTCAGAACATTTAGAGAATAGATTAAGAGAAAAAATATACACATAATTCCCCTACCTGTAATGCAGCCATGTTTTGCTAATGTCGGGGATGGAGTAGAGTTCATGCTTCAAGGTCTATCAGTCAACCACAGAGTGATCTTGGGCAAGATCCTAAGTTCCTTTAACTTCCCTAACCCTTAGTTTTCCCAATTATCCTTATGGGAGTTTGCTAGACACTTCTTAACTGAGTTTTTAAAATAAGGATTAACTGAGATAATTCATGCTTTATAGAGCACCTGACACATAATCTACATTCAGTAAATATTGGATCTTATGAAAGTCTTTCAAGGGGTTGGCCCATATGTTTTCCATATGATTGGAACACCTCCTATGTACAATTGCTTCCTTCTTTTTAACATCTCACATTGTATCTTAGATATTTTCTCTAAGCAGTCCTCATTACTAATGGATAACTTTGTCAACCTGCCCTTGTTCTGTTTCTTTGTAAACATGTGTAGATAATGTCGCACTTCACACCTCCATGCTCCTGAGTTTCAGTGCACCTGTTTCTGGGAGTTCAGATTATTGTTCTGCCACAACTTTTCAGAAGAGCCCTGAGAATGAAAGGCACCCATGTTTACAAAGGCCTTTGACAAATTATGGATTACACCAGTTGCGGGTGGGAGGTTTGCCACAGAAAGGCATGACAGTCATTTTCCCATTGTGAATTCCCTCCATTGTGCTGTTCTGGGCCTCATCTTTCAGGTGACTTTGTTATGGGTCTTCCTCTCAACTTGTCCTTCCTCCCTGCCTTCCTTGCCAACAGAGCAAGGAGAATTATTTCCCTGGTCTTTCTGAATCACTTACCCCCAGCCCCCATGCTGGGGATCAGACACTTTCCTACCTGCTAGGCAAGTGCTCTACCATTCAGCGACAGCCCCAGCACCAAGATGACTCTTACCTTTCAGAGTAGCAAGGATTTTGCAAAACAATTTAAGGTTGTCTTTCAGTTGCAAATCAAAGCCTCAAACTCTTATTTAGGTCTTAGAGCAAGAGTTTCCTGAGTGCTTTGAAATTGGACCCTCCTAAACACACCTGGAGTCACCAATAAGCCAGGCCCACAGATTCCCTGGTTGATGGACACACAAAGCTAAGGGCAAAGGTGAGCTTTTCGTTTCTTCTTCAGGTCCTACAATTCCTTTGAAATCTTTATGATCTGCTCCTTCAGGGATCATGCAAACAGCTTGAGGAAATCCTAAAATTGTGTTTTCTCCAGATAAGCATCCAGGTCAAAAGAAAGACCTCTAAATGCCTTCCTGATAGAAAGAAACTTGCTGAAGTTTAGAGAAGGCCACCAAGACAAAAATGGCATGCAGCCAGCCATGTGTGGTGTACATTGAGAAATGGCTTTCGAGTAGCGATGCCCTTCTGGAAGTCTTGGACTTCATGGGCCCTTGGAGGGAGTAATAGAGTCTGTGAACTATTAATCATATTTCTAAACTCCTACTGGTAACTGTACATGCACTTTTTAAAATGAAACACAGGACAACTAGAGCAATATATTTTATTTTGTCCTCAAATTTTATCAATTAAATTTTCATTATTATGCTAATTAGAAGCTTTAGTTAGCAGATATATTTTGATTTAATTATCCATTTTAATAAATTTTGGTTAATTTGTATTTTACACAAATATTTGTTTTAATAACAACAGGGGAGCGGTTACTTTTTTGACTTAGCTATTTATTTGTTGAGAGCATTTAAAAAAACCACAATCCTTGAGCAAGCTGACTAAACCACTAATATGGTTATTTATAAGGCATGTGGTCTGGAGTTAGTTACTTAAACTACCTTAGCCTCAATTTCTTTGTTTATAAAATAGAAATAAGATATCCACCTCACAGAGTCGTTACAAGGAATAGGGACACAATATGCAAAGCACAATACCCAAGTACCTGGTACATAGTGAAGGTTCAATATATAAATTTTCTTTCTATTACAAACTGAAAATTTATGTCTTAGACAAATACACTTCAAGCAAGAATGCTTGGGGGCAGGGAGATGTAAAATGTAGAAAAGAGGCTTGCGATGAAAATGTTAGCACTCAGCTCTCTGGCTCTGACTGATGTTTCGTAGAACAATTATCAACTCTATCATCAGAATGAAATGTCCACTAAAATTTGTCTTTATTTCATAACCACCAAGCAACATTCTTTTGAACACCTCACACCTGGCCTAATGCTTCCTTTCTCCCTGTGGCTGATGTCACCCTGAGGACAGAGGTGGAGTTGAGCCTGTCTGGGAAGAGAGAAGCTGCCAGCAAGTCCTCTGATCCCTGCCCAGGGGCCTGTTTTGTGAGTGGTGGCATCAATGCTGCCTTTGTTCCGCTTCAGCGTCTGGCCCACAGCTGAACTCAGAGAGGCTGGCTGCTCAGGGCAGCCCTGGCCCACCAAGGGCAGGCAGCGCCAACCCAGCCAAGAGTTCACCCAAGACCCCAGATGTAGCACGGCAGTTCTCACCACTGGGGAAGCCGTCTCGGGGAATATCCCCTCTACCACTTTGACATTTGAAGCCATTTCCAATTATGTGAAGATAAATCAAAGGTTTGAAATATGATATCACTGCTTACAAGGCCAGAGGCATAGGCATAGAACCAGAATGTCCTTGGTAATTACAAGACACAAAAACTGTCTTATTGTTATGTAGCCATTTGCTCATTCACCAAATACTGAGTTCCTGCTAGGTACCAGGCATGATGCTCAATGTTAGGGACATATAAATAAAAAGATGATGCCCTGGCCCTCAGCTGGTATGGAAATTGTCACCTGGAACATAATATCCTAGAGCTATGATAAATGCCTAAAGAAAAGAATGCAGAATCTACCCAGGGGCTAATAGTCACAATAACTTCAATTTGTTGAGCATTTACTGCGTGCCCACTCACTGTGCTAAGCACTTAATATCTATGATCTTATTTAAATCTGAAAGAACACCTATGAAAAGGGCCAAATTCTCTCTCTGTTTTTCTCTTTCTTTCTTTCTTTCTTTCTTTCTTTCTTTCTTTCTTTCTTTCTTTCTCTCTCTCTCTCTCTAGTGAAAGTCATAGAAAGAAAATGGCATCTAAGGATATTTAAAACAGAATAGGAGTTTGCCTGCTGGAAAAGTGGGGAACACCATAACAGGCAGAGGATATAAAAAGATCTGTCTGGAGACCTGCAGATCTGTTGGGGTGTGTGGAGCTCAAGGAAAATGTAGGAACCTGGTGTGCGAACACTGACCGCAGTAATAAGAAAAGCATTCACATGAGTGACACCTTGAAGCAGAGCTAAGACATGGAGGAAGGAGACTCAGTACTGTAGCACTCTAGTTAGAAGGAGGGATGGTCATGTTTGTTGGTATTGGAGATGGAGCACCTACCTCTATGGGTCAGCCATAAGAAGGGGACAGTGAAGGAGAAACTCACAGGACAGAAAGAATGACTGGAGGAGACAGATCCTCACCCCCCTCTGATTGTAGGAAAGCCAAGAAAAGGCCCGAAGACCTAGGTAAGTTTGGAAGAATAGGTGTTGAGAGCAGGGACACAGGTGAGTGGAGGTAGAAGGAAGGATGTGATCTTGAGAGATGCACCTGTTCTGCTTCTGATGTCAAAGTTCCGCGGGAAGAGTGAGAGGTGAGGGAGCATCTTAAGGGCCTTGCTGAAGGGGTGAAGGTTCAGAACCATTGTTGAGGGCAATTGAAAGGTGCTAGTGATGCATGCCTCTTTTGATCCTGAGGAAGGAGCTTTCAACTGAGGACAAAGAGAAGTGGCATGTGAACAACTGTTGAGCATACATACTAGGAATGCTCAGTTAGAATGAGAAGCTATAATCAACAGGTGGCTTACCGGCTGACTTCAGGTTCTGCCTTAGGACAGACAGCTGAATGAGGGAGTGGATTTCCTCCATGTTGCCTCAGGGACAGAATCAGGCCCTGGTTCTGCTAGAAGGCAGATTCTGTCCCCCATAAGGCAACCTCTAAGTCGTGCTGTCCAACAGTGTTGTAGTTTGCCATCTGAAGGGTTTCCATCATCGGTCAAGAATGTTATTTGTGCATGAAATTTGGAAAGCTTAATGAAACAGCTTTGTCAGTCCCTTTAACACCAAGATTTTATGGATATGTAACTTGTGGAGTGTAACTAGAGGGGAGCCAGTTTCAGCTTTCTTGCTGGTTGTTCCACTTTCTAAGCTTGAGGATCTCAATCGTAATTTTCAGTACAATTTATGCAGTTCAAGAACTAAAAACAATCCTGAGATTTTTTTTTTTTTTTTTTAATTCCAGGAGGATTTTTTTTAATTGGCAGAAGCCGTGCTCTGGTTTGAGAACTATATACATGACCTAAGAGGCATGATGTATGTATATATATAAATAATATCTTTGCTCACTATGGAGAGGGTTTCTTTTTACACTCTTACCTGTTCCTTCTCAGATGCACTTGGAACTCACCCTTAGGCCAAAGAAGGAGAGTTGGTTCTGAGCCAACTTGGAGCCCTCTTCCATGTTCTCTGCTTTTCTTTTCATGTGCCCTATTTGTGGATTGACTTTTTTCTTTTTTTGTAACCCATTAGTCTATTTCAGTGGTTCTCAGCTGCAGGGTGGGGGGATTTTAACTCATAGAAGACACATGACAGTTTCCAGAAGCATTTTGATTGTCATGACTGGAAGGGGTGCTGCTGGCACCTGATGGGTAGAAGGTAGGGAAGTTGTTCAACGTCTACCATGCAGAGGAGAAACCTTCATGACACATAATTATTTGGTCCAAAATGTCAATAGTGCTGATCCTGGCCTCTTTGTAAGTCTTTCAAAATCAGTTGCCACGATTATGTTCCATAAAACCCCAGTTTCCTATTTTATTTCCTAATTTCAGAATTGTTGCCTGTTCTGACTGTGAATTGCATACCCACCCAGCCCCTTCTCCATGCTTTTATAATATGAAGGACATTTTTAACTCACCATTCCCTTCTTGGTCTAGGGACCAAATCCTTCCCTGGATAAAGGCAGGGAAGTTACAACTTGAAGACAAATGGCACAGGACATTTCCTCATGGCAGCAGCCCTGGGCCAAGGGAATGGGTGTGGGACAAGCTAAAAGGCAGCTGCATGGTGTCCTTCATTTGCGTTTGAGTAAGAGCTCATCCTGTCTTTAAGGGACTGGGCCTTAGAGCTGAGCCATGAAGGGCTCCTGCAGCCTTTCCAAGCCACAAAAAGGCCAGAACCATGGTTCTCACTTAAATTTGACTTTGGCACAAATACTACCTGATAGGTTACTTCTCATGTTAGGATTTTCTGAGGGGCCACACATGGCCCATGCTACCGGTACTTTCATTTCTGAGTCCCAGATTAGGCTGAATATTTTAGTGGATCAGATCATCAATTAGCCCTTTGGAGCTCCCAGATCCTGCACCCTTGAAGAATCCAAGTTCAGCATCCCTTACAGCAAATAATGGCCCCACTTCAGGAGCCTGATCCAGTAGAAATAACCCAGGACTGGGACTTTCCCTCTTAACCCTTACATTTTATATGCTGGGTGGTCTTTGGGAAATCATTCAAACTTTTAGAAACTAAGTTTTCTATTCTGAGAAAAATTTCCCAAATGCAGGCAAAACTATACAGTTATTTATTTATTGCTTCATATCAAACATCATTATATAATAGATTATAACATTCTAAGACTCATGAAAAATGTTTGTGAAATGTATTATTGAATAAGAAGATTGTTTATGCTCTAATTTAAAAAATAAGATACAAAAATACAATATCCCTCCACAACACATATATATACACTTACAATATGAGCACAACTCTGTCAAATATGTGTTTGGAAAAAAAGGCTGGGAGGAAACCACTATCAAGGGCTAATGCTTACTTAGCTTTATTTTAGTACATATGTAACTTTTGAAAAAATGTTTTAGGTGCAGATGGACACAATACCTTTATTTTATTTATTTTTATTTTTATGCAATGCTGAGGATGGAACCCAGGGCCTCACATGTACTAGGAAAGTACTCTCCCTCTAAGCCACACCCCCAACCCCATATGTAACTTTTTAACCAAATAACTTAATGCCGAGATATACAATAATTCTTTTCCCTTCAAAGGCAGGACATATAATTCTGGAGTTTGAGAAACATTTGTTTAGAGCTTTGCCCAGAACTGAGGCTATAGACAAAAATTTTGAAGTCCTACTCAATTCAACAGACTGATTAATGGTATGATCACCTAGGATAACACTGTGGTGTAGAAGAGATGGGGATCAGGGAATGGGTGAGGAAGAGGAGTCAGAGAAGGAAATAAGCTTGCAGCATCTGCATGTGGTAAAAGCCGAAAGGATCACCTTGGAGCCTTGGTAATGAGAGGGTGTGGCCAAGCTGAGAAGCCTTGTAAGGAAAATGAAGTTAAATACTGGATGTAAGAGATGAAGGAACAGAAAAACCAAAGGTTACTTGAAGTTCTCCAGCCGGAAGATGAAAGACTGTTGGTACCAAGGACAGAGATGAGATCCATGGAAGGGAAGATATATGGTGGGAGGGGAAGTTAGGCTTTGTTTTGCATGAGTTGCGTCTGTGGTCTCCCTTCAAGAATAAACCTTCTCTGAGAAGTGCAGTTATTTGGCAGCCTCCAGCTGTAGCCCATTTGGGTATCAAAACATGCCAGCTCAGGTCACATTCCACTGAGATAGCTCCCAGTCACTAACCGAGCTCAGAAGAGGTGTCCTGAGTGAGCCTTCTCACACAGGAAATCCTGGTTCCAGGACTCCCCACTGGGCTGGCTGAAATACCAGAGCTGCATCACGGTTTAGGCTCTTCCTACCAATCTTCATACCTCCCCCCCTCAATGTCAGACCTGTTTCAGGGTCCACAGCTTCTCCCTACCCACCCTGTCCTGTCTCTGCTTTTCTTTCACAAGCATTAGCCACAACTAATCTCTTGTACTTTTAACTCCATCTTGGCATCTGCTTCTCAGAGGATCAGAAACGGCACAGATGATGGTTGCACATCTAAGTACCAGTGTTTTGGAAGGAAAAAAGTACAGTCTGGAAGGCAATTGGGATTGAGGACAGTGGAACCCCAGGGGCCTCCCAGGGAGCCTGATCTGAGGGAGGAATGGAGGACCAAGGCTTGAACCTTTGGTAACACTCACAGTTGGGAAGGTGTGCAGTTATTCTCATCATTGGGAAGAGAACGCAGGACTAGAGGGGGACAGTATTGAAAAGGTGGAAGGAGAACTAAAAAAGTCTAGGATCAGAGAAGCCATGAAGGAGAGAATGGTTAGGAATGGTGATAAGTGTGTCAGGCATCTCAGAGAAAAACCTGAACAGGGAATAAGATCCTGCACTTGGAGACTGAAATTGTGGCTGACCATCAAGAGATCATTTCAGGGAAAGAATGGGAATACATGACAGATTTACAAGACTGAAGAAGAAATTTCATGGGAAATAATTGAAGGTAATTAACAGTAGACCCACGTTTAAAATGTTTGTGAATGGGAGGAGATAAATTTGCGTTAACCAGAAGTAGTAATATACAAGACTCTTTGGGTGTATGTGTGTGTATGTGTGTCTTCAGGAAGACCTGACATTTTCCGAAAGAGAGATCAGAAAGAAAAAACAACCAGTGTGAGATCAAATGGTCGTAGACACATTAACGTCTACACATATGTGAACAGAAAAGCCACTGAGACCAGGCAGAGGATGAGATTTCAAGAGGAAGGGGTAGCATCTTTTTTGGAAATTGGAGGGAAGATGGCTGGAATGACAGGTCTAATGGGTGAAAATGAAGAACCGCACACTATTTCTTTTGGGTATGAAAGTGATGAGACCAACCTCTGATATGAGGAGGGGCTGGGAAAAAGTTTACAGAGAGTACAGAAGATCAAGAATAACTGGGAGTAGGCTGTAGTTGTGGCTTAGTGGGAGAGCACTTGCCTAGAATGTGTGAGGCACTGGGTTTGATCCTCAGCACCACATAGAAATAAATAAAGGTTTATTAACAACTATATATATATATGTGTGTGTGTGTGTGTGTGTGTGTGTGTGTGTGTGTGTGTTTAAAAAAAGAGAGTAACTGGTGAACGTACTACATTATCCTAAAGAAACATGATGGGCAAAGGAAAATCCTGTCTTAAATGCATGAAGTTGAGTCCCCGGTCTAAGGGGACTTTAATTAGCAAAAAAGAACGGGTAATTATTGGCATTTCTCTTATATCTTGAATTTCCCGAGCAAATCTCATAAGTTAATTGTTCAGAAAAACAAACTGGCATCATGAGATTCACTTTTGTCATTATCGACAGTCACAGAAAAAGAGCTAGTATATAGCTACCCATTTGCTTTGTTTGAGTGGCACTGTCCTTTTTCATAACAGTGGGTGATAAAGATGATAAAAGTGCCTGAGAACTACTGTGCTCTGACTGCAGTAGAAATGTTGGTATTCTGGAGCAAAGGCTCTTATGCAAAGGGCTGGGTTTGCACAGCACTGTTTAGGATATCTAGCTGCATCCTGGTTCTTCAGTATTTACAGCTATAAAGACAGCCTCAGGGACAGGGGGTGTAGCTTAGTGGTTGAGTGCTTACCTAGCATGTGCAAAGTCCAGGGTTCAATCCCCAGCACCACAGAAAAGAAAAAAGATAACTTAGTCACTGATATTCCTACAGGGAAAAAAGTCACTATTACTGCAAGTGTGAAAGCCTGGCTCCCAAGTATTGAAATACTCATTTCAATAGTGTAATACATGATAACCGTTTCAATAATATAACATGATCATTTCAATAATATATGATAAAGTCATCTCGGTAATATAATACAATGTCATCATTAATTTCAATAATATAATATGTAACCTTACCACATCTTAATAATAGGACTGTCAAGTGAGAACACAGAACAGAGAGCCATACCTGAAAGTGCTTAAAATGACCAAACCCACCAGCTCTCCTGTTAGTATTAACCAGATCTGGCTCCTAGAGCCAGTTCATGGAGATGCCATGAACAGGAAGTTGGTGATGTAAAGAGAAAGCCTTGACTCTGGGGAGGGTGAGCCAGGTGTGTCAGTTTTCAGCAATGTTGCCAATCGGTACGTCTACAGGTTTGACTTAGGCTTGCTAATTACCTTCAATGTCCTTTGACAAGACGAAGCCCTTTATCCCGCTGACTTTAGGTATAATTTGGAGACACCTTGGAAAGGTCAGCATGACAGGCCAGCCTTGCCTTGCAATGGACTGTGCAGGTGCTGGCTGTTGGCTTCTAAGCTTGTTTTATTCTAGAGCTGGCAAAGTTTGCAGGAATGTCATGAGAAGAGATTTATATTACTTTCTGATTCCACCCGGCTCCAAATCACTATATGAATAATCTTTCTCATAGCATGCGAGTCATTCTACAAGCAGTCTTGGCCAAAATCAACGGAGTGAGCAAGCTTAAGGAAATAATTTTTTCCCCTTTTAAGAAATCATTTTGCTGGAGTTTTACAAGCCTCATAAAAATTAAGGGTTGGTTTGAATTTGGGAGAAAGACTCACTTTATCTGAACTCATTTGCCAAAAATATTTAAATGAGCATATGCTGGATGTAAAAAGCACCAAAGAAATAGCATCGAGTTTGCATTCTCAACTTCCAGATTCTCCAAAGCCATTAAAAGGCAGTGTTTTCCCACAGGTGTTAATGGGGATGTGCGAAGAGGAAGGTGAGTTTAGGTAGGGTTGTGATAGAGCTGCTCGTGGGTTGGGTGCCTTGGAATCCACTGAGGGGGCTCCTGACCATGGTCCCCTTTGAGCCAACAATGGCCTTCATTGTTATGAGCAAGTGTCAGTCATGAGAGGGCGGCCATTCCAGAGTGGAGCCCAGCTTTCCATATACCCAACATGGCCAGAGGTTTCTTTCTTTGAGAATGTGTTTATTCAGCCTAGTAAAAACATTAAAAAGGGGAATAAATCTCTGCCGACCCCAAAATGCTTTTCACCACAGCTGTAAACCATAAAACATGTAGAAAGGTGAGCAGGACTAGAGACAATAGCACTCCCCCGAGCAGCGTGGAGGGCAGGCCCGAAGGTGGCCCTCGCAAAGACAGCTGCAGCAAAGAGCTTCCCTGCAAAAGCATTAAGGAAGGAGGTTCTAGAAGGTGCTAAATTATTAGTAGTAGGGTTGTTTTTTAAGAGGGGGAAGGTAATAATAAAAACCATGTGCTCAGCAGTCTGCTTGGCCGTATAAAATAGAGAGGCCTGAGACTTTAAGTGTTGTAAAAGGGGTTAATTGTCGATTTCTGAATGTGGCAAGTTTATTGATCTTGTTAACAGCAATGGAGCATGTGCCATTGGTTATCATGGCAGGAAAGAAAAACAGCCATCTATCGGGTTAGTCTGTGGACACCGTTATTGGCCAAGGAGGCCAAGTGAAGGTACATATGGGTAAATGCAATATCGACATTGCTTCTTTCCACCTGTCTGAAATGGTACCCATCCTGAAGCCTTCAGTCTCTCCTTACAACTAGATTTTTACTGATATTTTTCAAGTGCCTGACAAAAATGTATTTATTTGTGTGACAACGAAATGCAGTGGAGGAGAATTATATAGCCATTTTACAGATACAGCAACTGAGGTTCAGGGATTCAGAGAATTATCCATTATTAATTGCTATTAAGCAGAGGTTCAAAGCCAGGTCTTCATATTCCAGGCCTGGTGCTTTTCCATTACTAGTTCAAGCAATTCATTTCCCTGTTCAGTCCATTGATATTTATTGACTGTTCCACTAAGAGCCAGGCACTAGTCCAGGTATTGGAGATGGAGCGATGGACTTACTCTTAACCTTCCCGCCATTGTGGATCCCGTGTTTTAGAGTGGATTCACCTAGCTTTTAATAACCACCTGCTTTCACACACATGGTCAGCATCTGTAGTTTTGATACTTTATTTTGCTCTTGAGTGGTGTGCATGTGTGCTGCATTTGGTTCCCCTGGCTAGGAAAATAAGCCCTGGGAAGGCAGGCCTGTCATCTAATGCCTCTCCTTTTCACATACTACCTGGAACAGCCCATTAAATAAGGAACATTTTGTCTGTTGCATAAAATCTTTTTTTTTTTTTTTTTAATAAAATCTTTATTACTCTGTTGTCAGCTTTCTTTTGCTGTGACAAAGCACCTGAGATAAACAATCTAAAAGAGGGAGGGGTTTATTTTAGTTTATGATTTTGGCGGTTTCAGTGCCTGGTTGCTTGGCCTTGTTGCTTTGGGCCTGTGGCAAGACAGCACATTATGGAGGAAGCACTTGGCAGAGTAGGCCTATTCACCTCATGGCAGTCAAGAAACAAAGACAAAGAGAGGAAGGGGCCAGGATCCCTACGTTCCCTTCAAGAGTGTACCCAAAATGACCTAACTTCCTCTCACTAGGCCCCATTTCTTAAAGTATCCATCACTACTCTGAGTGTCATAGGCTGGGAACCAAGCCTTTAAGAGCTGGGGCTTCAGAGGACATTTTAGATCCAAACCACAGCAGTCTTAATCTTACCGTGAGTCATGGTTTTATCTGGAGCTACTGCAGCTTCTGTTATTGAGCAATTTGCTAAACTACATTGTCTAATAGAGGCTAAAACAACCCAACTATAAGTCCCATTTTACAGTTGAGGAAGTTGTGGCTTAAGGAGACCAAGAAACTTGCTTAAGTTATTATGGTCACTAAGAAGTAGGGCAGGGATTCTGACACTGATCTGAATAAAAAACCAAATTTCTGTACACCATGTACTTGGGCCTTACAAGTAGGAAATCTTTTCCCACCTGAAACACACAGAGAATATCAAAGGACCCAATGACACGATAACCATATTAAGGAAGGTAAATTCAACAACCAGGTCACTTTCTACCAGCCATTGATTCATTCAGTCACTCAGACCTTCATGGCAGAGCTCATTTATGTCTTGGCTCCCTGTCTCTTGTTACATTCTGCGGTCTTCTTAAAAATGGCATTTTTTTCCCCCAATAGGACAATTTTCATATGAATATCTGTTTTTTTAGAAAGGTGATAAATCAGAGATTGATTAAAGTCAGGAGGAAGATGGGAGCTAGACACCTTGTGATAACTGACCTCTTCAAAATAAAATAATTGGTGCCATAGATTGAAATGTGGACTACCACAGTACAGCTGCAGTTGGCATTTCTGAGAAAAGATGGGGCCATGGCAGAGCATGGACCAATGGCCAAAAACCAGAATCCAGCTGGAGTGACCGGGGCCCTGAATACTAAGGAAAGACTGACCCCTTCTTTCCGTTTTGGTGGCATAGTTTCCACTTTAGGTAATGCAGGCTTAATCTTCATTTACATTCTTCAATCTCCACAGAAATGTATTTATTATTGTCTTGTGATAAGCGGTCATGTTGATAGAAAGCAGGACTCCCAGAAGCTGCAGGCAGTTTCTAGGATCTGGATGAAAAGACAAAAATGTGGAGAGGAGAGACCAGCAGCGTGACAGAGTTTATTAAAATGAAAAAAAAAAAAAAAAAATTAAAGAAAACAAATCCTAATCCTTTTGGAACTTTTATCAATCAGTCTGTCAACAAGTAACTGATAATTTCTGAATGTGAAGATTTGGGGAACAAATGAGTTACATGGGTAACTAGGTTCTGTTTGGTTTCTGTATGTGGGTTGTGACTCCGCTGGTGAGGACCATCTAAGAGCAGCAGGCCAGTAGGCTGTCTCCCGCGATCGCTGGTGTGTACGGAATGGAAGGCTACTGCTTTCCACAGGGATTGCTGGGAGATTGGTGCCCTGTGAAGCTGGGCTGCTGGCCATGTGGTTTTGAAAGATCACATGGCTTGAAATTTATAGCCAAAGTTAAAAACCTTTAGGCTTTTAAATTTATTTTTATTTAAAAAAAAATTTTTTTTTGTACTAGGGATTGAACCCAGGATGCTTAACTACTGAGCCACATCTCCAGCCCACTTTTGTATTTTTTGTTTTGAGACAGTCTCTTTAAGTTTCTTAGGTCCTTGCTAAAAGCTAAAGCTAGTTCTTAATTTGTGACCCTCCTGCCTCAGCCTCCCAAGTTGTTGAAATTACAGGTATGCACCACTGTTCCCAGCTTTTTTTTAAAATTGTATTTGTTTATTTTTAAAATTTTGGACACCTAAAGAAAGGTATCTATTTATTCATTTGTTCTAATTAGTTATGCATGACAGTAGAATACACTTTGACACATCATACATAAATGGAGTATAACTTCTCATTCTTCTGGTTGTACATGATGTAGAGTTACACTGGTCATATAGTCATATGTGCACATAGGGTAATAATGTCCGATTCATTCGACTATCCTTACTATCCCCTCCATCCCCACTTCCTTCTCTTCACTCTGCCTAGCCCAAAGTAGCTCTGTTCTTCCCTAACCACCCCCTACACCCCATTGTGAATTAGCATCCACATATCTGAGAAAACATTTGGCCTTTGGTTCTTTGGGATTGTTTCTTTTGCTTAGCATGATATTCTCCAGCTCCATCCATTTATCAGCAAATGCCATCATTTCATTCTTCTTTATCATTTCATTCTTTCCATTGTGTATATATACCACATTTTCTTTATCCATTCATCTGTTGAAGGACACACTGGTTGGTTCCATAGTTAAGCTATTGTGTGTTGAGCTACTGTAAACATTGATGTGGCTGCATCACTGTAGTGTGCTGATTTTAAGTCCTTTTGGGCATAAACTGAGAAGTGGGGTAACTGAGTCAAAGGGTGGTTCAGCAAAATAAGCCATTCTTACAGTAGTGAAATGAAATCTTAGAGTAGTTTTGATTTGCATTTCTCTAATTGCTAGAGATGTTGAACATTTTGCAGGCACATTTCAACTCAGTCTCTGCTCAAAAGAGCATGATGGCAGTTATCATTTCCCAGTACTATTGAGCATGAGACGATCTAATAAAAGATCCAGAAAGGAGGGTTCTAGAAATGTTACACCTTCCCCTAAAGGAATAGGCAAATATAGTTTTTAAAATTTTTTATTTGTTCTAATTATTTTAATTAGAACTTGTTTTTCTCACCTGTGTTTCTTAGATGTGTAATTGTAATATAAACCTGGAAATGCCTGTTCCCATAAAACCCGAAGGCCGAGATGAGAGAAAGATAGGATTCTCTGATTTCTTGGATGTAATTTTGTTCTGAGCCAGCTCCACACCCGCTTTTCCCATGCATTAGCTAGTGAGCCAACAAATATTCTTTTATCGTTTAAGCTAAATCAAGTTGGAATTCTGTCATTTGTAACCATAAGAATCCTGAGTGAAACAAATGATTAGATCGGGCCCAGAGAAATCTGACAACTAAGGAAAGCATTCAGACAAGCCATAAATAAAAAGTCATTTTTTTAAAAAAGCCCTATGCAAAACACAGTATACTTTAAGATCTTGAGGGCTAGTTTGGAATCTTTAAAAAGAAATACAGACCACAGAGTATAATTCTCATGGGAGAACCAATCTCCACAATGTTTTCTGCCAAACTGAAAGAATACCACCTACCTACTAGAGCAGGACTTTAAAATGACAAATCTAGTTTGTTCTGGACACCGTTTTTTAGAATATTCTTTACTGCAGTTTGAAATATATTTTCCTGGTAGTTAAATATCACTGTAACACTTTTATTACTATTTTTCAGGAGTATTACTCTGAAGATGAGAAGAAATTATTGTGCTCAAAATTGCAGCAATTTTCATCCTTGGTACACTGTCTTATTTCCTAAGTTAATGGTTATCATTTTAACTGGCCTTGATGGTAATAGCTAAACAATCAAACCAGAAGGTTAAAAACTGCTGATCTAGACAAGTTCTATTGAGGGACATTAACCAGAGAATAAACTGACAGCAACATACAGATTGAATTCATTTTTCAACTTCTTTGAAAAACATTAATAACAACTGGGGTGCATCTCTGCCTATATCTACACTTTTTATAAGGACACAGTAAATGAAAATCTGGCCAAAACTTGTAGCTTTTGAAGGCAGGAAAATATTCAACATTCTCAATGCAACCACGGAAATGTAACAGGTCTCCTGTACATTGAAGAGAAAAAGCCTATTGTGTTCTCTACCAAATCTGGGAGTGTCTCCTGGCTCATATAAGGAACATCCACAGTGGGTCATGTGACAGAACTTTTGGAGAGAAACATAATCATGCTCAAAAATACCTATCAAAGGAACAAGTATCTCAAAAGTCAGATTTGGATAAACGTTAATTGATTCACTGGAACATTATGTCAAGTACTCCATGAATTCTAAGCTGCCTTCTTAAAAACTCTTTGATGCCAGCTTAGTCAGTACATAAGCATCCCAATTGCTATCAAACATACATAGAGCAACAATTAAGGATGAACAAGGAAACAAGTTGGAGTATGCTGTCATTGGAGTGCAAGGAAATGACCCAAAAGCTGTGTTCTAGAATTAAGTGCTTTCCAAGAGGAAATCAGTTCCTACCCCATGTAGCCATTGTTACAGAGTAGAATCTGGAGTTTGTTTGCATTTGATTACACAGAGGAAAAAAAGAAAAGAAAAAAAAAAAAAAAAAAACATGTCCTGGTGAGAAGCAAATGGCTAGGATGGTTTTCCTCAGTGAAAAATCAATGTGAAATCTTATTCCCAGGCCTAAGGAAAAGATGCTGTTTAGTCCACCAATACAATTAAAATTTCCCTTTTTCCCTTCTCTGATTTCACAGTATGGGAGCTCAGTTTTATCTGGGGGCTTCTTCTGTCCATCAACTTAGTGCACTCGTATGGGCCTATGGAAACAGTGGCTATTTTATTATTATCATCCCCATTTGAGAACCAGAAAAGTTAAATACTGGATTCAGTGGTAGATTGCTTGCCTAATAGGTGTGAAACACTGGGTTCGATCCTCAGCACATAAAAATAAGAAAAAAAGAAAGAAAGAAAGGAAGGAAGGAAGGAAGGAAGGAAGGAAGGAAGGAAGGAAGGAAGGAAGGAAGGAAGGAAGGAAGGAAGGAAGGGAGGGAGGGAAAGAGAGAAAAGGGATGATTTAACAAAAAGAAAATAAAAAAGGAAAGTTAAATACTTCTCTGAAGATCTACAGATGGCTAGAGGCAGCTCGGATTCAAATACCAGTCTGTCTGGGTCAGAAGCCCACATCTTAACCACTAAACCCATTGCAACGCATAGTCCACTCCTGTGCATGCAAAGCTGCTGCTTCTGACACATGAATGCCTTAAAAAAAATTATTAGGGATGAGCTGGTGGTATTTTCTTTATACCCCAGCCAATCTCAGTTTGGAGAGTGGGATGAGTTTGGGAAAGGTCCGACTAGAGTATAAATACAGATGGTGCCAAGTCTTAAAACAAAACATGTTTCTTTCACATTTTGCATTAACAAAGCTAAACAACTGACCAGATACCATAATACCAGGGCTTTATAATGAGAGGGGCACAGTAAACTCTTCCTAATTTATTAAAGATTCAGTATATTTGTAATCACATTTTATGGACCAGGAGGAATTTGCTGATGTGAAGGAAAAGGAAATGATAATTCTTGATCCCTTTGTACCCCGTGATCCCAAAGCTCACCACCCACTTATCCTGATGGTCTCCAGTCTGATCTTTGATATTCCAGAGCACATGTTCCATTCTGGCCCACGGAAGTGCTCTTTTTCATGTACCACCTTCCCGTGTATAATGTCCACCTGGCGTGTGTGTCCTTCCTGCCCCAGACCCCCTCCCACTAACCACCATTATTTTCTCTCCTCCTCTTCCCCTTTCCCTTGCTTTCCTTCCTTATCATCTCTCTCTCTTCCTGTACTGTGATTCCAACATAAGATTTAGCATCACGATAGGTTCCTCTTCTCAAAACTGAGTTTCTCAAAGCCTGGGGCCATTAATCTCCTTATGCCCTCAGCAAGGGATGACTATGGGCAGCAGTCTACTAGTTGGAGGATGAATTGATGAGTGGATGGGACCTTTGGCCATATAGTTCCTTCAAGACGCATTTGAATTTAGTGAACATAATCATTCTGATAACATCTCTTTTCCCCTTCAAAATATTTATTACAATTTTAGGTGTGGTTTTGTGCAGCATGGGATAGTCGCCCATGCTTTCGAGGTTGACATTTTATTCTTCTGCCTCCCTCCCTTCCTTCCCTCCTCACCCTACCCGGGGCATGGAACCTATGACCTCACGTATGCCAAGCACACACTCGGCCACTGAGCCACCTCCCCAGCCACTTCCAGGTATTCTTTAGACAAGCAAAGAAAGAAATTTCCTTGAGATTGCAGGCCATTTGCATTGATTGTGTGACTCCTCAGAGGTAAACTGTGGGTGGTTTCAGATATCTTCTCAGGATGATTCTGTATTATATAATAGCAAGGACACCAGGCTAGGAGCCGGACACAGTGGCACACGCCTGTAATCCCAGCAGCTCAGGAGGCTGAGGCAGGAGGATTTTGAGTTGAAAGCCAGCCTCAGTGACTTAGCAAGGCCCTAAGCAACTAAGTGAGACCCTGTCTCTAAATAAAATATTTTTTAGAAAAGGGCTGGGGATGTGGCTCAGGGGTTAAGTGCCCCTATGTTCAAGCCCTGGTACAAAAAACAAAAACAACAACAACAACAAAAACTGGACTGGACAACAGGTGGGCCTGGCTTTAGTATTTTTCCTTCCTTTTCAATTTACCCTGAAATTCTGGGCAAATCACTTAGCCTCTTTTTTTCAATCACTCCTGCCTACTTTTGTCACCTGTAAATAGGGAAAGGTGGAGTATAATTGAATTTTAAACTGTCCTGAGAGCCTTGAAAGATTCATGGAGACCCCTCTGGGTCTGTCCTAAGAGCATGCTGCGGTAGAGAAGGGGAAGGTTGGTAGAATACGGAGGAATAATCCCCTTACCCGACTGCGACCAGAATAAATGTTCTGGTTAAACTGTTGTTAGTACTCTAAAAAACTTTGAAAAGGACTAGACTATCTCTAAGGTGCCTTCCAGCATATTTGATTTCAATATATAAATTATCTATTTATGATCTGTATTTACAAAAAGAATGAGGTCTTTCTTTTCCCTACGTGGTTGTTGCTCTAAGAATGAGTTTCTTATCAAGAGATAAAAGGGGTGGGGGGAGAGGAAAAAATAACAGAATGAATCAAACATCATTACCCTATGTAAATGTATGATTACGCAAATGGTATGCTGTTACTCCATGTACAAACAGAAACAATATGTATCCCATTTGTTTACAATAAAAATAAATTAAAATTAAAAAAAAAAACATGCCATAATTGTGGGCCTAGTGAGCATAAAGGCTGAACACGCTCTTGTCATTAGAGATTTGTAACTACTTAACTGGTGGTAGTCTTATTGATTTACCCTTTGGTAGAGGGATTAAGGAAATGATAACCATGACTAGCATTAATAAAAATTTCACATGCAATAGTTCAAAATTATAAACCCAGGAAGGTAATTTGTACTGCTCCACCTCAGGAAAAGGTAGTAAATACTCTCCATTAAACACTTCATACCTTACTTTAACATATTATTTCCAAAACAAACCATGCACATTTTCAGGAACCATCTTTTAAGCATGAATCTAGAAATGAGGCATTTAAAAAAAAAAGAGAGAGAGAATAATCTTTTTACCCTGTTTCCTACGTGGCTCAATACAGCACAAAATGCACAAGCTAAACCCATTTTCCCTGGTGAATGTCTTCTGATTAGACCCATCCATCACTGGAGGGGCTCATGAAAGACATGCATATTGTCAGTGTTTCCACACAGGGCCACCTGTCTTGGCAAGGGTGAGCACTTAAGACAGCTTTGGGTTCGTAAGCTGACCTCTGTTAAAGCTGGGGGATCATACACCGTAATCAAGGCCAAACACGGTTGTTCATTCACTCTGAATGGGACATCTTTAGGGTCCTGCTGACGCTTCCTGTGTTAGAGTAATAATGCCTTATGAGAGGGTGTATTTGGTTTGTTTTCTGGACAAGCTGGATGAGTCTTTCTCTGTTTTAGCCACGGCCGTCCGTAGGGTTTGTTTTTCCCTACCGTCCCAAGACGGATGACTTAATGGGTGGCTGAAAATGTCCAGGCCGCTCCTGGCGCTGGAGGTAGCTCCACTTCAACAATGGAAGGCATTTAGCAGGGCCTCGTGTTTTGGAGCAGGGAGCGCCTTGAGAGGGAGTTTCGTCTGGGACTTTTCAAGACGCTTTTTAATTTTTCAAGCAGCAGAACTTCCTTCCCTCAAACAAATCTGATGCCTCAATTTATAAAACAGATAAAAGAGGGAGAGAGAAATAGGAGGAATTCTACCAAATGGCACTTCTGCTCTTCGCCCTTCCGCAGGCCAGCGACACACAAGCACTTAGGGGCAGCCCTTGGCCCCCCTTACTTTTTCAGACCTGTCCGGAACCACTTTTGTTTCCTCCCCATCTCTCTCCCTAATTGACTACACCCCCTCACCTTACAACATTAGAAAAGAGCAATAATTACGTGCCAGTTAGGTTCCGATGCTTATACATTAATTTTCAGAGCATTTTTATGAGGTGGGCATCATTATTAGACTCATTTTACAGATGAAGAAAATGATCAGAGAGGTTAAGTAATTTGACCAATGAAACCGAGCCACAGTAGCAGAACTTACACTGAAAGCTAGGCCTGCCTGATTTCAAAAGCTGCTCTTCTCATCATACACAGGGGAAAGAATACAAAGACTCAAGAGGAATAAAACCTCTCTTCCCACGACGAACTTGGCTCATACAACTGACTCGTTTTCATGAGATACTGTGCAACTCTTCTTAAATTAGTACTGTGGGCTGCCCCTCCCCAGAGTTTTCTGTGTCAATTGTGAACACCTTTGGGCGTGCTCTTCCTAGAGCCTAAGCCAACAGCACCCCTTTCTTCAGGAGTTGTTCCCTGTAGCTCCTCCACCCCACTCCTTCTAGAAACTGGGACTCTAGAAGCCATGACTTTTATGTTCCATCCAAGAAAGGTTTTGAGGGAGCAAAGCTGGGAATGAGGACCAAGACAGAGTGGAGACGTAAAATCAAGAGACATGCTCGCCAGAGGGACTGAGCTGTGGAGAGAGGAGCAGAGAAAGGGAGAGTGGTCTGGTGACAGCTCATGACTTAGTGCCATTCTTGTTCAGTGAGACCCCCTACCTTACCATATGTCCGCTTCTCCTGCCTGAAGCTCTGGACTTTTGTTTGCAAACAGAATGGTCTACTGTCTTACAAATGCAGATCTCTGAGGATAGTGGGGTGACTTAGGCTGTTGCAGTCAGCCCTCTCTTACACAGGCACTGTACAATGCTAAGAATAGCAAGTTCAATGGAATGGAATAAGATGCTTTGTGTTTTGCAAGCATTAAAGAGCAAAATCTAAGTTTTTGCTTAGAGACTAAATTAGAGTAGCATCTCCAAGTGGAAATAACCCAAATTTCCATCAACAAGAATAAATTCTGGTATTATACATTCATATTGTGAAACACTGTGTGGCAATAAAGAGTAATGAATTACAACTATAGGCAACAAAGTGGATGAGTCTCACAGGCATGATGTAGAGAGAAGCCAAGGGCAAGGAGAGCAAATTGTATAATAATAAATGAGGAAGTTGTTATCAAGTTCAAAAACATGAAAAATTAGCATAAAGTGATTGAAGTCAGAATAGGGTTAGTTTTGGGGGGAACTACCAGGAGGGCCAAGGTGGAGGTTCCTGGAGGTTTTAATCTACATCTGTATTTGGGTAGCATTACATGGGTGTGTTCACTTTATGAAAGTTCATTGAGCTCTATCGTTGGCATTTTTCATTTGTGCACATTTATGTATGCATGACACATAAAAGCTTATTCCCAAAAAGTCTGAACTGTTAGAACTTAGGCACAAAACTTACTTCCTCTAGGTCATGGTTTCCCATTACATAAGATAAGAAATTAAACTCAACATTCTTAAGACTATAAGGGATCTAGGAAAAATTATCTCATTCTATCACGAAACTTGTTACGGAAAAGAGAAACCAGAGCCAAAGAGTGAAGTGATAAGCGATACATCATCATACTTATTATTGGATAAGGCAAGATTAGTGCCTTGATCTTTTAGCTATGTTAACAAAGTTATTCTAAATAAACCTCTTGATAATATGCTAAAATCAATTTACTCAGAAGTGTACTTTAGTACTTGGAACAACGGGTTTGTAAAATAAATAACTTGAACAATGGCATCAGTTTCTGCATGGAAACCATCTGCTAGCACTCTTACAGACAAAAATCCCCCTCTGAGACCTGCTCCATGGTGTAGTCATCTGGTTTGGTTTCTGAGGATTTGGGCAAAATTATATATTGCTGGAAATTTCCTTCCCAGGCTGTGTTTGAAAGAAAGCCTAGAGGATGATAATGATGATGTCAGGGATGATGACAATGTTCACAGTGAGGACAGCGATACTATCTTAGGGGTAGTACATGAGTTTCCCAATTTGCTAAATTAGCTTCCTAATTGTTAAATCATTGCAAACCTGGTAGTTTAAAACCAGTTTACTGTCTTACAGTTCAAGATGTGCCTCACTGGGTTGAAATCAAGGTTCCTTCCAGAGGCTGCAGGGGAAAACCCATTTCTTTGCCTTTCCCACTGCATTCCTGGGCTGGTGGTCCTCGCCCGTCTTCAAATTCAGCCAGTGCAATCTCTTCCATATTTAAAGGGTGCTGATGATTTCCTGGGACTCAATCTGAAAATCCAGGATAATCCCCTTGTTTTAAGGTCGGCTGATAACTGATCTTAATTCCATTTGCCTCCTTAAATTCTCCCTTATCATGATCCTTCCATATTCAAAAGTTCTAGGGATTAGGACACAGACATTTTTAGGGACCATTATTCTGTTTGTCATGGACAGAGTGGTATTTATGCATTTTTCAAAATGCTTTACATATATTTTCTTTCTTAAGCCTGAAGGCAAGGCTTTCTAGGTATGATTATTCCCATTTTACCAAGGCCACCAACAAGGGACGTGTCAAGCAAGCAGAGTGCCTACAATTCTGTAGCTGGTTAAGGGAGAGCCAAGCCCAGAAGCCAGATCTTTAGACCCACTGCCCATGTCCTCATTGAGTGAGAAAATGGTATTCTAGAACCTCCTGAGGCTAAACTGTGGTGGACAGCTTGAGAATTCAGGTGGTTATTGTTATAAAGGTTGAAGCATTTGTGATATAAAGAATTGGCAGGTGGTGGATAGTATTTGCTACTCCACTAGGAGAGTTTTTTCAAAGAACTTCAATTTTCAGTCAATTTACACACATCATCTCAGTCAATTTACACTCATCTTTGAGGCTTAGCATCTGCCTTGCTCTCCCCAGTGTTTAACCCTCAGCCTGGGTCATGAGCTTGTCACAAAGCAGGATTTCTCCTGCTGTAGGGGACTCCATCCATTTCAAATTTGTTCCAAGTAATTTGGGGAGGCCCCAGAGCAGTGAGGAAAGCCCCTGATTTACTGGATCTGGACATGTATGCTGTGGGTGAGAGCCCACAGGGCCTCAGCCGGGGTGAAAGACCCTCATCAGCAGCATCCCCGCCTTAAGATGCACTGTGCTCCTCCCCAGGACAGGCCCTCTGCCAGCTCTTCCCCAAGCCCCCTCTGACATGGGAGAAGGGGTCGGCGTGTGCAACACAAGCCACACAACTTCTTTTCTCTCTCTCGGGAAAGTGCAAAGGGACGTTCCTGGCCCTTAGCCTGAAGTCTGGTCATGGAGTTTCCCTGGTCTTTCTAAGAGACTCTCTGCTGGCCCTCCAACATCCAGAATTCTCAGGCAAACTGAGCCTAAGAGCACATCGTGACTCCAGGCTACATAAAAACAGTGTGACCCGGAAGTGAAAGCATTTTGCTTAATGCAGCCTGGCTTTATCTATGACTTTCTGGTAGTTTGTCCAAGTTTGTTCACAGTGGCCGCAACTCTGTGTTTGGGAGGATGATACATCTGATCCAGGGCATTGGGATTCCTCAGGATTAGTTCTTTTTTTTTTCCTTTTATTTTTTCTGTTTAGACACACAGGACAGTAGAGTGTATTTTGACTTGTTATGCATACATGGAGTACGACTTAGGATCCTATTCTTGTGGTTGTAAGTGGTGTGGAGTTTCACTGGTCATGTATTCACATATGAACACAGAAAAGTTATGTCTGATTCACTCTACTGTCTTTCCTATTTTCATCCCCTCTCCTTCCCTCCCTTCCCCTTTGTCTAATCCAATGAACTTCTATTCTTCCCTCTCGCCTCCCCTTACTGTGTGTTAGCATTCACACATCAGAAAGAACATTCAGCCTTTGGTTTTTTTGGGATTGGCTTATTTCACGTAAGTATGATAGTCAACAGTTCCATTCAGTGACCGGCAAATGCCATCATTTCATTCTTCTTTATGACTGAGTAATATTCTATTGTTATGTACCACATTTTCTTTATCTATTCATCTGTTTAAGGGCACCTAGGTTGGTTCCATAGGTAGGCTATTGTGAATTGAAATGCTGTAAACATTGATGTGGCTGTGTCACTGTAGTATGCTGATTTTAAGTCCTTTGGGTATAGGCCAAGGAGTGGGATAGCTGGGTCAAATGGTGGTTCCATTCCAAGTGTTCCAAGGAATCTCCATGCTACTTTCCAGAGTGGCTGCACCAATTTGCAGACCCATCATCAATGTATTAGTGTACTTTTTTCCCATATCCTCACCAACATTTATTGTTACTTGTGTACTTGATAATCGACATTCTGCCTGAAGTGAGATGGAATCTCAGTATAGTTTTAATTTGCATTTCTCTAATTTCTAGAGTTGTTGAACATTTTTTCATATATTTTTTGACCATTCATATTTCTTCTTTTGTGAAGTGCCTGTTCAATTCCTTTGCACATTTATTGATTGGGTTATTTGGTTTTTTGCTGTTAAGTTTTTTGAGTTCTTTGTAGATCCTGGAGATTAATGCTGTATCTAAGGTGCAGGAAACAAAGATTTTTCTCCCATTCTGTAGACTCTCTCTTCACATTCTCAGTTGTTTCCTTTACTATGAAGACGCTTTTTAGTTTGATACTATCCCATTTACTGATTCTTAATTTTTACTTCTTGTGCTTTAGGGGTCTTGTTAAGGAAGTCAGTTCTTAATCTAACACAATGGAGAGTTATGCCTATATTTTCTTCTAGTAGGTACAGGGTCTCTGATCCAAAGCCTAAGTCCTTGATCCAGTGTGAATTGAGATTTGTGCAGGGTAAGAGATAGGGGTTCAATTTCATTCTGCTACATATGGATTTCCAATTTTCCCAGCACCATGTGTTGAAGAGGCCATCTTTTCTCCAATGTATGTTTATGGCGCCTTTGTCTAGTATGAGATAACTGTATTTATGTGGGTTCGTCTCTGTATCTTTTGTTCTGTTTCATTGGTCTTCATGTCTGTTTTGGTGCCAAGACTGCCTTCTTTGTTACTATAGCTCTGTAGTATAATTCAGGCTCTGGTATTGTGATGCTTCCGACTTCACTTTTCTCGGATCAGTTCTTCATAGCCCTGCTACAGGGGATTGCTGTTCACCAATGTGTTGCTGTATGTGGGGCAAAAGAAACATTGCAATGTTGGTACAGAACTGAACCAGACCCTTTTTAACTTTAAGACTTACCAGCTTGAAATAGTTTTCTCTCTGTAGTAAATACTTTCCCTAACAATGGTGAGAAATAAATATTAGGACTATGCATGAAATAGGTTGCTGAAGAGAAATAAATGTGATCTATAATCCTAGTGGGATTTGGCCGTTTTACAATGCATAAACCACCTTCACATGCCATCCACTTAAATAAGTGGATAGCTACTCGGGAAGCTGAGGCAGGATGATGGTGAGGTCTAGGCCAGCCTGGGCAATTTAGCAAGACTCTGTGTCAAAATAGAATAAAAATAAAAAGGGTCGAGGATGTAGCTCAGTGGTAGAGCGCCGCCCTTCGGCTCAAACCCTGGTACTGAGAGAAAGGGAGAGAGAGGGTTGGAGGGAGGGCTCATTGGCAGGCCCTGGTGCTTCACTAAGAAGTGAAGCATAGTTTCCACTCTCACAGGGCTCGCCCTCCTCTGTGACTATGCCACTGAGCTGTATTATAGTCACAGTAGACGTGATCACAAACAAGTGCATGAAGCAGACAAGAGTACTACCTTCATGGCAAGGATCAGGAAACAGGTCTGCATTCTGTTCTGCAGATGGTGTTTTGTTGTAAAGCTCAGTACCTGGCCCATAGGAAACCTTTCGTAACATCCATAGCTGCTAAGTGCTAGGGGAACACCAGATGCTGTTATCACTGCTGTAGCCTGAGAAGGCTGGCGAAAGTCTTCTAAGCATCTGACCTCATCCAAGGCCACTGAAGGAACATTCTGCTCCAGAGCATTTACCTTTCTAACAGAAATTATACCAGCAAAAGTAAAGTGTTTGTATTTTCTGATTGGTTATAAATAGTAAAAGAATGATAAAAACAAATGAATTGTCTGGTCTAGTGTTTTAAAAGTTTGCATATTGAGTAATATTTTTCCTATGATAATTTTAGTTGTTTGTGAAAATAATTAAAATGTCAAGCAACACATGCTTATTTTGCTTAAATATGTTTGTGGGTTTGCTGTTGAAAACAAAGACCAAATAAATGAGGTTTCTTGTTTAGCCAACTAATTATTTTAAAAACTGAAAGTGGCTGAGGGGATAAGTCAGGGAAAGAACACTTGTCTAGCAGGTGTGAGGCCCTGGATTCAAGCCCTACCACCACTAAAAACATAAAAATAAAATTAAATCATTTATCACAATAGATACTTAGTAATTCATAATTGAGTTAAATTGAATTCAATTCAGTTGACACTTTGGATTTGGCAGTTTAAAAAGTAAGTCTCTCAAGAAAGAATATCTCCACATTTGGACTGGGGTTGTGGCTCAGTGGTAGAGCACTTGCCTAGCATGTGTGAGGCACTGGGTTTGATTCTCGGCACCACATATAAATAAATGAATAAAATAAAGGTCTATTAACAGCTTTAAAAATATTAAAAAAGAATATCTTCACATATTAATAATAAATACCTTGATTTAGATAATTATGATTGATATCCAGTGATTCCATATCAACCTCGCTTAATTTTGATAAACAGTACTCTC
This sequence comes from Sciurus vulgaris, assembly GCF_902686455.1. Taxonomy (NCBI): domain Eukaryota; kingdom Metazoa; phylum Chordata; class Mammalia; order Rodentia; family Sciuridae; genus Sciurus; species Sciurus vulgaris. The sequence goes on from NC_136461.1 coordinate 52,637,235, forward strand.
AACCTTCATTCTGTTTTTAAATAATAAAACTCCTCTAGAAAAACATCAAAACGCCTGCTAGTGCATGTCCTCCAATGATCAAGCCTGCACATACCTGAGTCATAACAAATCTGTTTTAAGGGACCAGCAAGCACTGGCAATCCAGTCTCCGCAAGAAACATCTAATCCTCTGGAGTCAAGAGTCAGTCGACATTCTCAGTGCAGACACTCTGGGGTCTGTAACTCAACCCACACAGGTGCCCTCTCAAGGCCTGGACTGTGGAATAGATCGCTCTGTAGATTGCACGTCTCAGGAGACAGTCTTTTCAGGAGCACTCGATGATTAGGCCAAGTTATTTGGGAAAACCAGTCACTGTATTTATTTTTACAAGCCAGATGCCGGTCCATAGTGCATTCTTTTACAAAAATAAAAGGGGTTTAGAAAAAAAGAAAGGTTCAGGGTCACTGATGAAACTATAAGGGTATTTTACACAGTTTTTTGGGTAGAAATTCTCCTTTATTTTTACCTTTGACAATGGTTCTAAGAAACATACTTCATCTGCTCTGTGTACAAAAAGTAAACTGGGGAAGAGTTTTATGTCCAGAGTACAGTAAAATCCTTACAGTAGGATTTAGAGGGACTCCTTGTCTGGAGATGTGGAGAGGGTGGCAGTGATGGGGTAGGGGACAGGGAATCTCTGCTCACCGTGTTCCAGTCTCATGCCTAAGGAGGCTTCAGGAGCCCATAGTGGGGCTGTTCAGATAAATACTAAATAATAGCCAGATGTGGATATGTGGAATTGTTGAGAGGGAGAGGAGGGACTAACTAATGTTCTTCATAACCCATCTCAGGCTGGTGGAACCAGGAGGGGAAAAGCAAGTTTGTGCCCAAGCAAGGCCAGGAGACTTTCATTCCATCCACAATTATTTGCTAAGCCCCTATCATGAGTCAGCTACGGTTCCAGGAGCTAAGGATTTAACAGCGAAAGAAACAGGCAAGACTTGCTCTATTGCTTATGGAGTTTCCATTCTAGAGGGAGACCCCAGCAAGGCCAGGAAGGGACATTTGCTGAAGTAGAAATAGTAGAATAAGAGGAAAGAGAGACTATAGTAGATGGCTACTAATTTACATAGGTAGGTTGGGGAAAGCCACTTTGATGAGGTAACAGTTGGGCAAGTCTTGCATGAAGTGACAGTAAGCCATGAGTCCATCCAAAAGAGGCCTGCATTCCAAGTCAAGGGGGCAGTCTGCATGAAGACGTCATGACAGGAGCATGCCTGGCACACTCGAGCAGTGACAAGGAGTCTTAGAAATGGATTGAGTGAGGCATTAAGATCAGCTGTCACCTCCTATCAACTTGTTGGAAACCCCTGTTCTTAGGTGTATGACACACAGCTCACGGTCACATGTGAAGACCTAGTGCCCCTGAGGAAAAGAAGGCCCTGCTCTCAGGAGGCTCTGGGCAGGGCTGGCGAGAGGTCTGGAGAGAATGGGAGACAGGCCCAAGCGCTAACCAGACTGTAAGTAGGTAGCAGAGCCCCGAATCCACATTTTTCCTTGTTTGTTTTAACAGCCCTACTTAGCGGCACCACAAGAAGGAGTGTGGAAAGTGTGGAATCAGATCCGTTTGTTCACTTTTTACATTTCAGGCAATTAAGTGAAATGTTCAATGAAACCAAACCTATATTCCTGTCAGTGTAAGGCAAAGAAGGAAAATAAACTCCAACTCCTGGTGTAGACAGCGAAAGAGACAAGCAACCCCAGCTCCTTCACACCCGCTCCCCTTCTCACAGAGAGAACCCTGAGTCCCTCAGAGCTTCTTTCAGATATGCCCAGACAAGGAGGGGAGGGAGCTCCAGAGCTCCGTCATTGGATCTCGCAGCTGTGCTTTTATCCACCTGTCTTTTATTACGCGTCTGACATGTGCCAGCATTGTGCGGGTTGTGCAAGTGCTGGGATGGGGACATGCACAAAGGACTGCGATGGCTAAGTACGGACATCTACCTCAAGATAAGAATGAATGCAATACGTATCCCAGAGCCAGGAAAGCAGGATTTGATTGACTTTTGCTAATAGTTTGTTCATTATTCTTCTCCTAACCTAATCTCAGAGCCATAGTCTAGAATGGAGTTTCTCAACCTCAATACTACTGACATTTGTGTCTGTATAATCTTTGCTGTAAGAGGCAGCCCTGTGCATTGTATGATGGTTAGTGACATCTCTGGCCTCTACCCCCTGGATGCCAGTAACCTCTCTGTTCCCAGTCTCAACAAACAGTAGTGTTTTCAAACATTGCCAGGTCCTATGGGGTACAAAATCACTCCCAGTTGAGACTTGTTGGTTCAGAAGAGGAAGTCCTAGCCAGGCCTGGTGTTACTTACAATCTCCAGGTATATAAGAATGAAGCTCTCCTTTTGAACAGCTGGTCTCACTTTCCACTGAAGCTTGAACAATGGAAAAATGTCTTAAAAAGCAACAGGAAGATGTTAGGTTAGCTATGGAAAAGAATTTCCTGCTTAAATGGTTAGACAGAACTTAGAAAACCTAAATGCAACAGTTAGAGAATATCCTCCACTTTAGATATGGGGGTGAAACAAAACTTCACCAACCTGCTTTTAAAGGAGAAAGTCAATCTGCATCTGAGGGGAGAAAAGTCAGAAATAGTTGTTCATTCCGCCTGGCATGGTGGCACACACCTAGAGTCCCAGCTGTTTGGGAGACTGAGACAGGAGTATTGCTTGAGCCCAGAAGTTCAAGGCCAGCCTGGGCAACCTAGTGGAACTGTCTCAGAAGAAGGAGAAGAAAAAAAGAAATAGTTGTCTGCATTTTGAAAAATATGATTACCATTTCAATACTTTTTTTATGATTGCATACTATGTTTTAATCAGAAAAAAATATATAAACTTATGAATTCAGATAATTAAAGTATCAGTGTGTTCAACTTAATATGGTGTACATTTCTGCACTGTGCTACCAATTTCAATACTTTTAAGTGCAATTAGCAATTCAAAATTACCTGAAATGGTTGATGGTAGATGTGGTGTGGCATTTTGAAGCTTTGCTAAATGCATTAAAATTGTTTATATTTAATGTATTAATAGAATATAAATGAGTTTCACAAGAATGTTTATAATGTAGTTCGTTTTCAGAGTGAACACAGTGTTCTGGATTATTATAAACAATTTTTTCATGTCACTGAAAATGTGGACTTCAGTTCTGCTACTGTCTGAGTTAACATGGATTCCAAATTAAGTAGGTCTCCCACTAATTAGTTTATCTCCCACCAAAATTGGTTTTATTTAAAAAAAGGGAAAGATTCAACATTTTTTGAGTGTCTCCAATGTGCCAAGCTTTGGATAAGTCAGTGGTTCTCCACCAGTGGTGGTGTTACCCTCTGGGGGATACTTTGCAAAACCTACAAGCATTTTTGTTTATCACAGTTGGAAGGATACTATGAGCATCTAGGGTCAAGGCCAGAGATGCTTATCATCCTTCAAGGCACAGGACAGCTCCCCACAACAAAGAACTGTCTACCTCAAACTGTGGATAACACTGAGGATGAGAAACCCAGGACTTGGTTATTTATCTGTCATCTATATAATTCTTATGACTCTCTTTAACAGATCCTTACTCTCATTAATCCCCTTAGAGAGGGGAAGTAACTTACCAGGATCCTCAAACTACTAAGTGGGACTGCTGGGATTCATATCCACATGCTAGACCCTGTGGTCAGCACCTCAACCACACTGAGCTGTCTTCTTGTGGATGTTTGTTCTTTTGTAATTGTTATTTTCTTTACTTAAAACCATGCATAATTGGTCTTTACAGGTAGATGCTGATGTGTCCAAAAGAAAAGTCACAGATCTTGTGCCCTGCCCTCTACTAAGCAATGTAGCACAAAGACGTCTATATTCCATCCCTTCTGGACAGTCAGTTTCTAGTGCACAGTGCAATCTTGGGTTCCACTTTGTTTTCTTCATTCTTTGCTAAAATGCCACTTAGTGTCTGGCCAGTCCAACACCCCAACCCCGAATGCCAGACCTCCCACTGAGGAGTGGCATGCAGTTGAACAAATCTTCCTACCTGATGAGCTTCAGTTTCCTCCACTGTAAAACAGGAGTGGTGATACTTTTCTCCTATGGCTGTTGAAAAGATCACAGGAGAATAAAGTAAGAGTGTGTTATGTACTAAGCATAATTTTTAAATTTTTAAATTTTATTTTTATATTTTGCAGTACTGAGAATTGAACCTGGGTGCTTTACTACTGAGCTACATCCCCAGCCCTCTTTATTTTATATTTTGAGACAAGATCTCACTGAGTTGCTGAGGCTGGACTTGAACTTGCAATCTTCCTTGCCTCAGCCTCCTGAGTCACTGGGATTACAGGTGTGTGCTACCATGCCCAGCATATTTAATTTTTAGAATAACCTTTATGAGTAGATAGTGGTCCCTATTTTACAGATAAGAAAAGTGAGGTGCAGAGAGGTACATAATTTGCTGTCATTCCTAGGGTCAGCAAGTAGCCGGCACTTAACATAGGATGTCTGGCTCTCCACCACAGAGCTGTCTATCAAGTGCTACACAAACCTGGGAGTCATTGCGAGTACCAGTAACTAGAGCAGGTGATTAGAAAGCCGTGGTGTGCTCCAGAGGATTTCTCAGGGCAGTGGGACTCCAGGTCCTGTCTTTTCTTATGATCTTCATGCAGTGCCTGCTGTATCTCACCTGTGGGGAGTTCCACCCCCGCTTTTCCAACTTTAACTAGGGGACCTAGGGGTTTTTTTATTTAAAAGTCTAGCTTTGATAATACATTTTCAGAACTTTTTTTAAAGTGGTGGTGAATTGAGTACTTTTCTTGATTAGTACAGACTGTATTTTTTTTTCATCAATTCACTTTTTAAATTTCTATTTTAAGCTGACTACTTAGAACTTATTACATTAGCCCATGCTTATAAACATAATTTTACTGGACCTAACCTCCTGAGGTATTTTCAAATTTGGTTTCACTCACTCTATTACTAATTAAATCATCATTTATCAAGTGGAGGGAGGATAGAATAGGAGCATATTTCTGTAGTCACCTCTGTTCTCAAGGAGCCAGCCATAAATATTCAGCATCAGTGGTCACAGTCAGGCCCCAGGTTAAAACATAATCATTTTAATGGCAAATCAATGACATGTGTAATTACATTATACACTTGTATAAATTTCATGTTTGATTTGGGTATCATATTTTTGCCATCTTTCTTATTCTTTTTAATCACTTGTAGGTAAAGTGCTATGTCACAAAACATGAAGTTGCTGTGGTCTAGACAGATCTCAGACAGCCAGAACATTCAAATAGCTGTGTTCTAGATGCTGGCTGTGGGATGACTGTGAGGCTGCTGCCAAGCCATGTTGAGTGACAATTTGCTCTACCCATCACACACACACACACACACACACACACACACACACACACACACACACACATTTTAAAACAAACAAACAAAAATGCATGGATATTGATCACCAGTGACATTCTTAAAGGGAAAAATCAGGGAGATGAGGTCTCAGAGAGACACTTTGCTTTGGTTACAGGGGTCATCCTTACAAGACCATAAGCATCCCTAGGGAAATTGTATGTAGGACCCCCATCCTAGTCCTACTGAATCCAAAGCTCAAGAAGAAGCTGGGAAAATGAATATTTAAAAGGACCCTGGGACCCACCCTACCTGCTACATCAGAATCTCTGATTCTCCTATTCCATGGGGCCATGGAAAAGGAAAGTGGATGAAGCTCCACAAATAACTGTGATACAAATTCCTGGTTTAGGGATCCTTCTGGGTCACTCTCTTCCTATTTCCTATGTTCGAGGAAGGTAAACCCATTCAACCCTCGCGCAGGGTTTCTCAGTCTGCTGGGGAGCCTACTAGCATCTGAATCACATGGGTAGCTTGCTAAAAATGCACATTCTTGGATTCCACCCTGAACCATTGAATCAGATCCCCGGGGAAGTTCCTAGCATCCACATCTTTGGCGCATCCTGTGGGTGCATCTTATGAACACCCCAGTTGGAGACATGTCACCAAGGGTTGTTCAGAGTTTCATCAGAATGATCGTCACAATCTCCTGTACTTTGAAAATCAGCTATGATGAACAACGTTGATGCCAAAACAGTTCATAGTCCAGTCTTCCTAGCACTGCTCATTTCCTGTTCCTTTTGGTCCTCTCGGTCCTATGAAGTTGCTGTAGCTGAAATATAAATGAAGAAAATGAGGTTCAGAGGCCTTGTATCTTGGAAGCAGAATATGGAGCAGTGCTAGAGGGGCCAAGAGCAGGTAAAGCTTAAGGAAATATGTTAGGAGAAGTTGGGTAAAGACCTTTAAATTGAAAATATTTAGAAACTATTTCCATACCATATGTTTGTGAGCCCAGATAATTTATCCAAATTCTTTCTTGCAAAATGGCTGCTAAGGTATGGGGGGAGCTGGTGGGTGGGGTGTGGGACTGGACAATGATGCCATTCAGAAGCTTGTTCCAAATCCTTGTCTCTTTCTTCTGTCAGAAATCCTCTGTTGTCAGTCCCCGGTGTTCCCTAGAGATTTCCTTACACGCAGTGTTCTTTGTGTTTTCACGAAAACTTTTCCTAGAAGAGAATGTTTTGCTTTTAAGAGCCAGGCTTAAGAAAGAGAATCAGTGTAAAAATACATTTGGTTGTAATTTTTGTCAGCACGGCCATCTGACAGGATTTGAGGATGCTTCCCTTTCTGCTGGGGTAATAGCTTTGTTATCTGCTGAAATCTGCAAGAGCTGGACAACACAGGAAGTCTGTCTCAGCCCTCTGCTCCAAATTTAGCTCATGCATTACTTCAAATTGGGTTTACACAAGGAAAAAGACTTTAGGGCTAATCCAGTTGACTTGTAAGTAAATTTAGCCTTCCAGGTTCCTATTCCCACCATCCAAACTATTTCAAAGGCAGCTCTAGTCATCTTCCCACACTTCTCACGAACACTGGAGCATGGTGCCCAATGAGCAGCTAGTCCATTGAGCGCCTTAGGTAGCTATTCACAGGCCTGGGACATTGCTGCCTTGGCACACTCTCTGGAGCCTCAGAATGACACACAGCAGTCCTAGGAGCGGGCTGTGAGAAAGTAGCCCAGGGCTAGTTATTTCACATTTCTGTGTCTCCATCTGTAAAACACTGGTAATAAATGAGGTGCCACATAGAGGGAAAAAGTGAAATTAAATTCTTTGAGCCCATTAACAGAAAACCCAAGGAACAAAAACCTGTGATTAAAAGTAATGAAATTTTCCTGTGTATTTTTTTTTCCTTTTGTTACCATGTGCTAAAGCTGTGTGCACTTTCCACAACTTATAAACCATTTGCCCAATGTGTTGGTTTTTAAGACTTGTTTACAGTGGTTTACCCAAAGCTCATCAATGAAAAGTCCTTAGATTTCCAAAAACTGGTCAGTTTTGCAGTAACAGTCCCAGAAGATTGTGTGACTCCCATGACGAGCTGCCCAAAAATGACAGCCCAGAGCCTTGGGTTCCATGACAGAGCAGTGGGTGTCCTGCATGAACAGGAGCCTGGCAGGGGATGGAGAAGCCTCAGTCCCTTGGTTCAGAGGCCAGGAGATTTTGGGAAAGGCCTTCGTAGCTGAACAGGCTGGTGTGCGGTAGCTAACTCTTACTGAATGCTTTGCTCTAAAAGCCAGGGGGCAAGTGCTATTGTGATAAATGTTATCAAATCCTCACAATAATTATATAAGCAATAAAGGTATTTGCCCACGCTGAGACCCAGAAGGCAAGGTTGAGCTGTCCAAGTCACACAGTTAACAAGTGGCAGAGCTCAAATTCCACCCTGGCACTTTGTGATGAGTATTAGTGGCCGGAATCAGATGATCATGGTACCTGGTCCTGGACTGGACGGAGCTGTGTACTGACTCAAGAAGCACTAAAAATCTCCTAAATGAGAAGTCCTTTGGTTTCTTCTCAATTGCCAGCACACTTTGTAAATGGACCACTGCTCATTACCCTTTCTTCATTCACATTTTGTATCTTTTCCCATTTCTTTGAGACTATCTTTTAAAAGATATGTCTTTTATTACATTGTCTTTTAGTACATTTTGCTGACTTTCCTTCCTATTTCAATTCCATATTTTTAGATTCCCTCCACCACTTACTCTCACCTATATACCTCAGTAAGCTCATCAGTTTCTATAGCTTCAACTGCCAGGTCTCTAAGGATGACTGAAATTGGCCAACCTACCCCAACTGTTCCTAAACTCAAGACCTGCATGTCTGACTTACTATTGAACATTTCCAATCCCACCTATCCAGGATGGCACAGTGGCCAACACATAATGTGTATGTGATAAATGGCCAATGGACAAAAAAAATCACAGAATTTAATGGAAACAGTTGGCATAGTCTATGGATTTCACCTTCCAAATTGCTCTTCACTGTCTTCCATTTTCCTGAATTCCCTTACTTCCTTTGCCCTTGGGTTCCATAGTGTCTCAGCTTTGTGTTTGCTCTGGTTCCTTTTTTCCCCTCTACATTTTGTAATAGTCATTCACATAAATATCCATTCTCTTCAAGAATGTATATACTTTAACGGCAGAAATTGTATTTCCTTCCTCTGTATCCACCAAATAGCCCAACATTATTCTTTTCACAAAGAACCTTTTCCTATCAGAAGAATGGATCTGTAAAAACAGAGCTAGCCATTTTCAAAGGACTTTCCTGTGGTATTTCTTTTGTCCCCAATGTGGCAAGGAGTTAGGGGTAGTCATTAACCCCATGTTACAGATGGAGCTACTAAAGGTTAGTTCGGTTGATAATGAGTCAGGATCTGTTCTGACATCACCAAGCCATTCTTAAGTTTCTGAACTGGAAGACAGATTAACCCCTGATCATGACTTTCTCCTCTGTGTAATCTGGAAAAATGAGGAAGAGAGAGAAGAGAACTTTTGAAAGAAAACTTGAATTTAGAACAATTACAAATATGTCTGATTTGATACTCTACCTTGAATGTTGTAAGCACTGACCCACTTTCCACATGCCTCAAGGTCTCTCCCTCCCCCCACTACTCCATACTTGAAGCTCCTAGTTCACCTACTTCAGGAGAGACCTAGGTACCAAGCTATTATGGGAAACTCCAAATTTTAGCCTCCAAAAAGAAAAGTGTAGTTTTAAAAGTTCAAAGATTTTTCTTGTGGAATCTAAAAGACTTGGATTAGAGGCCTAGCTTCAACCTTTAACAGCACCCTCCAGTCCCACCAGCTATAAAGTGACAACAGCACTCTTACTCACAGGAACATGTGCAGGTTAAAAGAGTAATTTTAAAGTGCTTGGCATGGCTCCTGGCACAGGAAACTCACTGCATTTTCTTTCTCTGCACCTGAATTATGCCTCTGCCAAATGTGGCCAGTGAACTTGGGGTCAAGACTCAACTACTAAGAGGAGAGAGAAGAAAAAAATCAACTGCTGACTGAAGGTGGAAATGTGAACTGCTTCTTGCACAGCTGCTGCATGTGCAGGCAGCCCCAGGCCACCTCTGACTTGCAACATGACTGAAATGCACTTGGGTCTTTCAAATCAGGCCATCAGAATTCTTCAATCTAATATGGCACTTGTTAGACAGTTCACACCCATTTGATACTATTCTGTGAAATGTTGAGAAGCAGAAGCTTAAAGGCTTAACGTTAGGGGAGAGAGAACCACTTCCAAAGGCGTGGCTGATGGGACAGGAGCTCAGTCTTTGAGGGTGCAAAGATGCCCATGGCAGGTGTGAACAGCATGACTGGCCTTCCTTAAATTGTCAGTCCTAAAAGAACACCTGCAGCACGTTTAAATAGAGGGTTGGGGAGACATGCTTAAATCGTCTTTTCTGCTGTAAGGCAGGGCCCAGGATTTTGACAGCACGAAGAGATCTACTGAGAAGTTGTTTGGGATGGCATTAACAAAACTGGCACCTTACCTTTTCTGATTGACACAACTCAAATGGGTATCAACTGCTTTTCAGTACCTCTGAGAAGCAGTGAATGAAAGGGATCATGGAATCATCCAAGTGAATTCCTGGCAGGGACCATAAATCTTCATCTTGTCCCACCTCCTCTTTTTACAGGTAAAAACGTCAAGGATTAGGATATCACTGGACATGTGATCAAAGTACTATTAACTGGAATATTCAGTTTGCTAGAATTGTTTGCCTGGTGTTGTGTTATGGTCCAGTTTTTGTTAAGTAGGGATAAATTAGGTCAAAATAAATTGGTTGAGATTTTTTTTTTTAAAAGAGAATTAAACATAAGTGCTACATACAGCTTCCTACCTTATATCTTGCTGTACCACTTAGTTAGGAGATCCCTAGATGAGCTTCATAAGTTCTTATTTAAGTCTCAGCTTGCGCGTCTGTATGAGGGATAAAGAGAACTTCTTAGGGTTGTAGAAATAAATTTTTATTATTAATATAATTACTATCATCTGCTTTTGTTCTATCTCTGCTTCTGCTTGATGCAGTGATGGTTGAGTAACTTTATTGAGAGTGGATGGCAGCATGGGCTGAGGCATTGTGTGGACCTGGTTGTGAACATGGACAAGTTACTTTCTTTTTCTAAACTTCAGTTTCTTCATCTGAATGGGAATAGTAATGTTTGCCTCTCATGAATACAGATATGTGCACTCTTGTATGGTGCAAATAATATATTTATAGAGTGCTTAATGTATAAACGTGCCAATAAATGTTCAACATTATTCTGTGTATATTAAGGACTCTGGAGGCACTGAGAAGTGTGGGATCATCGACGACAGTAGCTCTTCATTCATTCAACACTTACCTCTTGAGAACTTACTCTGTTCCAGACACAAGAGTTTGGCATTGAGTACACAGATTTACAATGTGTTGAAGCAAGAGAGTGTTTGTCATGAACTCTCAGTCACTAAGGAAACAAGACCATCCCGTTCCACTGTGCTTTCAAGCTAGTCCACACTCTTCTGCAGAGGCCTGACGTTCCAGCTGTGGGATGGCTGTGGTTCATATCTCCTCAGATCAAAAAGCATTTCTACGAACAGCGATATTGAACATTAAACTGACTACATCAAACTTGAAAGGAGGGCGCTGTGATTTCTGTGGCACAGTTCTTTAAATGTTACGCCTGGTGAATCTGCACATGGTAGACATAAAGGAGGTTTCCGAAGGGGCAGCTTTACTACTTGAGCTTTTAAATTGCCAAGTTGCATTTTTAGGAAATCCACATAAAAGAATGTCTCTCTTTAAAAAAAAAAAAAGGGTATTACCTCAGAAAGATTAGCCTTTTACAAAAGCAGCATGTCATCCTGAAGTAGCATTCTCAATGATTTCACTGATATTGTGATGGTCATTTCAACCTCTTAGATGACAAACATTCACAGACACAATTCCTCTCATCAGGAATTTTATCCAGCAACAAGAGGCACATGTGCATGTGTGTGTGTGTCTTTGCATGTGTGCACATGTGCTTAAAGGGGGAGTGTGTGTGTGTGTGTGTGTGTGTGTGTGTGTATCAAACTCAGGGCCTTGAGCATGCTAGACAGGCACTCTCCCACTGAACTACATCCCCACCATAAAGGCCATTTTGAATGTATAAACAACTCTTTCCTTTGGCACCAATCTGTAAACAAGAAGAACCCTTGGCTTGAACTCAGGATCTGACTTCTGGCCTCCATGCTGACATGATTCTGATAGGAAGCTCAAGGTCCATCTCATTCAGGAAGATCACTAAGCCTTCTTCCTGTGCTGGATTTTGATACTTTGATTCTGTGCTACATGACTTATGACACGGCCTCTTTAGTAAATTTCAACATTTTCTACCTTATCTCTCCAGAAAGATTTCATATATGCTCTTTGAGAGTAGAGGCCAAGTCTAACCTGTCTTTTGAACCATTCTCTGAGATACAGGACAGTGCTAGAAAGTATGTCCTCAGATTAAACCTTATCAACCAAGAAGACCAGTGATTGGCCAATGATCTAAATTATCTTCTGCTACATCTTTTTTTGGAGGGTAGGGAATAAAGGAGGGAGTGGTAAGCTAGAGGCTCGACTCAGAAGAAACCAGATGAAGAAGACATTAACAGATCTGGTACTGAGTGCCCCCCTTGCCAATTAATAGCTCATGAATTGGATAAAGCCTACTTTGATCTCTTCAACCTCATTGTCCTCATCTTTAAAATATCTGCCTTGTAGCATGATCTTGAGGATCAAATGAGATATGTGGAAAATGCTGTGCGTGCAGGAACTTTGTAATGTTATTCATTATTTCAATGTTCAGTTTGGTTTGGGTTAAGGAAAAAAAAAGGATTATTTTCTTTTCTCAAACCAACAAGGAAAGGAAGAAGTCCTTATAAAATCACATTTTCCAAAGCTGCTCGAGCTTATGTAAGAAGTTAGATCTCCCAGCGTTGGCCCTTTTCTCACACCAACCCACCTGCTGCATGCCACACACCTGATGGGTCTACTACATTCTGTAGGGTTTTGTAGCTCACAAAAGCATCGTCATCCAAAAATCCCACTATACAGGCAATGCGGAGGTGAGTATTCCCATTTCACTGATGAGCAGCTGAGGCCCCAGTGTCACCCTGGCAGGCATACAGTACCTACCTCCCCCTAGTCTCATTCTCTTCCCTCAGTGCCACCTCAGTATGTATAAATTAGGCACCCCCGCCCAAGGTTCACTCCACTGTAAATATGTCCACAGCCTTCATCCTAGTCAAGGAGATCAGTGCATTAGCAATCTTTCTCCATAAAAATAACTAAAACATTCAAGCAAAGATTTCATCCAGTTTTTAAGTCTTAAATATTTCTTAATAAATGTCAGCATCGTAATCCTGGCCTTTCTACATTTTCAGCCACACAGCAGACTGGTTAAGAATAGATGCATCTGATTCTAACCCTCCTCCTGATACTCACCAGGTGGGGAAAATCCAGAAGTCTTCAAGTGTTGGTGAATCAGGGTTAGCCATAGCTGGCTTCAAGGTTGAAGCCTAGGCATGACTGCTGGGTGGAGGCTATTGGTATTGGAACCATTCCTGGTGATGTAAATTGAAGTAAGATTTCTGTCTGGGTGACCTGGGAAGTCCAGCCGTGGGACCAGTAAATACTATCATGATTTGGCAGTATTACTAAAACACCTTGTACTCCCTCAGCCAGCCACCTTGATGGTCTATCTGGTCGGCCTAACGAAAGGACATTTCACTGAGGACATCAAGGAGTTGCCTTGTTTTTTTTCCTCCTCCTTAAAGAACCATTTCAGTCAGAATGTTTTCACGCCTATTCCTGACCCCTCTTAGCCTCCAGGTAGAACACAGTACATGCATGACAGGAATTTTGACATTTGTTATTTGTACTCTAAGGAAATGTGGTTTCCCTTTTACTGCCTTTTCCATCCCACTCCCTGTTGGCAAATTTTTTTTCTTTCAGGCAGAGGAAGCAAAGGTGATTCATACTCCTGTAGTAATTTTTTTTTAATCCTTCTTCCTGATTCTAAAGATCTATGTAAAAGTGGTGTCTGGGGACCCTGGGTCTGTAGTGCAAGAGCTGACCTCTAACCATGGCACACATGTTCAAGGTAGAACCATGGAAGGTCAGAACAGCCCCATGAGGTGTAGGTAATGAGATCCTGACTTTGGAAGTGGAGAAATGGATGACTTTAATGGCTAAGTATTTAAGCCACATCACTAAGAAAGGACAGAGCTAGGACTTGAGATCTGGCTTATCTGATCCCATAAGCCTTTGCTCTTAGACACTGTGTCTCAGAGTTTCTCAAACTCCACTTTCTTTTAATAAGAGCCTTCTTGAAACAAAAATTCCTAAGATAAAGGCAAACCTTTAATGGTGGAATTGTGGCAGGCCATTTGGGAAATGGAAAGTTTTGTTTTGTTTTTGTGGTCCTGGGGATTGAACCCAAGGCTCTGTGCGTGCTAGGCAAGCACTCTACCACCTGAGCTATTTCCCCAGCCCCTGGAGAGTTCTTTTGAGAGGCAAACCTTTCTTTGCTTCTCAACTCTTCTCCAAAGAGGCTACAGTGTACTACCTACATTGCTTTCTTGTCAGGAACCTTAAAGGAACCTATTGGAGATCTTTAGCAGTAGTAGGAAACCTTAATATCCAGAAAGCAGGCTTCTCCCCATGAATAGGACCATGGAGAGATGAGAACTGGCAGCAAGCTCCAGGAATACTCAGGTAGAGCACAGTAAGGAATTGTTAGTGGGACCCTAGAGCAACATTGTCCAATAGAAATAGCATGTATTCCAAATGGTAGCTGCATGTATAATTTTAAGTTTTCAAAGAACCACATTTTTTTAAAAAGTAAAAACAGGTGAACTTCCTTTTAACAATATTTTTATTTGACCCAATAGATCCAAAATATTATCATTCAACATGTAATCAATGTAAATTATTGAGAGATTTTAACTTTTAGGGGCAGAAAATACTGAGTCTTTGAAATCCAGTGTGCATTTTGTACTACCATCCATCTCAGTTTGGGCTAGTCACAATCCAGTGCTCATAGGCAAGCACACGGGGCTCATTAGTAGATAGCACACAGGATTCTGCAGCTCTAAAAGTGACAATGACGTTGCTGGCACCCCGCCCACCAACACACGCCCACACCTCTGCCTTATTTTTCTGCATACACTTAACACCTAACAAACTGTATATTTCCTTTGTATCATTAACTAGGATATTACCTAAGCAGGCGCAATAAATGGATAATATGGATGAATATAGGAATGGATGCATGGATGGATAGATGAATAGATATAGATACATTATAGATAGATAAATAGATGGATAGGCAGATAAAGAGATAGGTAGGCTTAAACAAGATAGAAATTGATTTCCCTCCAGTCCGGAGGGGCTTCACAGAGCAGGAAACTAGAAGGGTAGCTCTGTTCCCGCTGCTCACCCTGAGACCCAGGGCTGGTCTGTCTCGCTCACCTATCAGGCTCAACTATTGACCTCATTCTAGAAGACTTCTTCAGTATCACTCTTCATGGCTGTGTTCTAGACAGTGGGACACCCCTTTATTTTTCTTTTTAAGGTCACAGTCCATCCCTCATCTTCCTCCCCTCCTTCCTTTCTTTACCAAACCCTGACCCAGAGGCAGTGTGTTTCACTTGGGCTCACACCTCCTTGACCAGAATGTAGTATGGCCACGTCTAGTTATGGTCTCCAACTGCTTGAGCCAGTGGTCAACTAATATGGAAAGTTCTATCTGCTGCTAAAGTTGGAAGAAATGGCCCTGGATGGACATCTTACACCCTCTAGCACTGTCCTTCCTGGAATGTCAGGTCCACGAGAACAGGGATTGGAGGATGTTTTGTTCCCTGCTGAAGTCCCAGCAGTGGTGTGCCACGGGTGGGACAGGGAGAGCATCCACCCTGGGGCAAGGAATATTTTACAGCATCGAATTGCCAGCACATAATGGTGGTAAAATGGACTGATATATATCGGTCTCGTTCCTGTTTTTAAGTTCTCCACAGACTCTACACCCTGCGTTGCCTACACCAGAGCAGATATTTTCCTGTCCCAACCTTGGGACCCGGCTGAGCCCTGGATCCTAGAACAGTGGCTAGTCAGAGTGAACACTCAATATCCATAGAATGCACGAGCTGATCTACCACCTCATCCTTTCCGCCATTCCTCCTGACTCCTTTCTTCCTGGAGGCAGCCCTCACCAGAGAGTAGCCATTCCATCACTTATCACGGTTGCTGCTTCTCCTTCGTCAGCAGCAGAACCTGTACCAGCAGCCACGCCCTGGCCAAACCAGGTGCCAATTAATGCTGACTGAACGAAGGAATGAATACAGGCCCTTGAGGGCCACCTCCCTGGCTGCCCCTAGCTGAACTCAGCTGACTCCAGCAGGACTTTTCTATCAGTCTCCCAGTTTTGTCAGAACTGAAGACAAGCCTGGAGAGATGGCTAGGCTCTGATTTATAAGCTTCTTCAGGGTCAAGTTAAGGAACTTGCACTTCATCCTCAAAGCAGTAGGAGTCATCAATGCAGTTTAACCAGGTGGACCTTTAATTAGAGTCATGATTTAGTGATGTGAGAATGGGAAAGAAGAAGCTAATTGGCCTTTTCTCCTTAGCCCTTCTGACTTCAGTATTCCAGGCCCTGGCTCTTTGCAATTTTCTTCAGCCATTTCTGAAGACACCATGGATTTATTCCCTCCATTCCTCTTCTGTTTCTTTGTTTTTGTTTTTTTTTTTTCAATGCTGGCGATTGAACCCAGGGACTTGTGCTTGCGAGACAAGCGCTCTACCAACTGAGCTATTTCCCCAGCCCTCTGTTCCCCATTTTGATGTTCACCTTTGACTCATTCACTTACTTATGCATCCATCCATCCATCCTTCCACAGTTGTATGTTCTTTGTGGTAGGGACTCTGCCAGTCCCCTTCTGTGCCCCCGATTATGGGAATAGCATCTAGCACATGGTAGGCTACCAATAAATGTCTACTTCCTGACTGACCACCATGAGCCCAGATAATGAGACAAAGAGGTGAGGAACAAACTTAGAGAACACACTTGTCTAGTAGAGGACACAGTTGACCTTCAAGCCCTTAAAAACAGTGTTCTCGTGTTCCCAGCAGGAGTCATATGTCCACACTCACATCCTGAGCTCCTTGAACCATTCCTCTTGTGACATGATTTTAGTTCTCTTCACCCACCTTTGCTTTCAGTGAATGTCAATTTATATATAGCCCTGAAGACATTTGGCACCCAGAGTGGTACCTGAAGTTTACGTGAAGTTCATTAGTCCACCTAAGGCAAAGGGCTTCTCCTGTTCTGAAAGGACTCTCCGAGGCATGAATGTCCCTAATGTCAATCAGGGTTTTTGATATCTACACTCCCTTACATCCAGCACAATAGACCATTCACCACTATACCATCGCCATAGACCAGAGGAAGTCTTCCCTTCCTCAGCACCTCTTTTCACATTGCCTTTCCCCGCAGATTTAAGTCTGCCAACCTCCAGGAGAAACTAGAGATCATTCAAATGAAACACATCATAAAAGTGGTTATTACGCTACTGTTATGTCTCTGTAAATATTTTAAGCATAGTTCGGTGAAAATAATCAAAGACCAAAGCCATGATTGATGCTTCTCATGAAGGGCACCGTACGTAGTTGTACATTTATAGATTCTCTTGGTTTTTGTTTTGCATTCAATGGATTTGGTCTAAATGTGTTGGATTTAAGGACATTAGTTTCAGAATATAGAAAAGAACCCTGGGCCTGGCCTGACCTGAAGCAGACGTAGAAAATCCAAATTGTAATCTTATTTTGCCACTTAACCAGTTGTGTCCTCTTGGGTAAATGGAGTAATGTTTCAAAATGTCAGTTTCTTCATTGGATAAAGAATAGTCTCCAGCAATCAAAAAATAAATAAATAGGAAAAGAAAGGAAAGAAAGAAAAAGAATAAAGCCAATAATAGCATGAACAGAGAAAATGTATGAAAGTGGACATGATAATGAATACAAATGTTTTACAAATATGAATTTAGGAAAAAATGTCTAACATTACTAAGGATTAAAAAGTACGCTATCTTTAAAAGTGATAGCTTTTAGTAGTAAATAACTTAGCAATTATTTATTACCAGTGAGTACAGGGAAATAGATATTCTCCCATGTCAATGGTAAAAATATAAATTTATAACAATCTCCTAGAATATTATTTGGAACTATCTAAAAACTTAAAAATATTCATACTTTTGACGTAGGAAATAACTCTACTTATGTTTTTAGATTAGAAAAATAATACTTAGATATATGTAAAGAGTCACAGGGATGTTTATCCTAACATTTTATGAACAATCAAAAATTGGATAGAACCTAAATTTTAAATGCAGCCACTAAAGTTTATCTTTTAGAAGAATCTTTAGTGCTATAGAAAATATATACTAAAAAGAAAACATGTCTAGTATAATTTCTGTTTGGAAGACCAGTTAATATGTGTGTTAGTACACACTATAATGTATCTGTGCAATTATGTGTGGGTTCTGGATGTGACTTTAATTCTTCTCTTTCGACTTCTCTGTATTTTTCAAAATTTCACAACAATCATTGTTTTTTAAAGAGTGGAATGAAAATGCCCTTATATTTAAGAAAGTGGCACGAGGGCTGGGATGTAGCTCCGTGGTAGAGCACTTGTCTAGCACACATGAAGCCCTGGGTTCAATCCCAAACACTGTTAAAAAAAAAAAGGTGGGACTCTAAATTCCAAATATAATATCAATGTGGAAATACACCTGCTTATTATTATTATTACTACTATTATTATGAGCATCTCAGTTTTACCTTCCTTTAACACTTCCTCCTTTCTCTTCCTCCTTCCCTCTCTCTCTCCACCACCTCTTTCTTTCCTTCACTTTCCGCTCTGTCCTTTCCCTCTAGGCTCTGCCTTATTCCTGCCCCCTCCCTAATGGGCATTGCTCAGCTGCCACTGGGATTAAGAGTAAATAGTTTGCTGACCTTGATCTGAAACTCAGTTGATCCAAACTGAGCAAGAAGTGAACAAGTTTCTCGCATTTCCTTCCAGACCTCTAGTAGCCTTGACACACATCCTGGACTAATCAAGACTGTGTGAAATGTACGTCCATCAGTGCAGAGCTGAGCTCTTGTCACAGAGGACCGAATTACCAGCTTCTCGAAACCTGCTGGGGGTCGCAGGGGTTTCTTTTCTTCTGCATCCCAAGTGTTGGATGACTCTGCTTTCCAACA
Organism: Sciurus vulgaris; assembly: GCF_902686455.1. NCBI lineage: Eukaryota > Metazoa > Chordata > Mammalia > Rodentia > Sciuridae > Sciurus > Sciurus vulgaris. Next base: position 52,655,961 of record NC_136461.1, read on the forward strand.
CTACTCAAAAAAAGCTTTGTCAAACAAAGCATGAACACTAGGAGTTTCCTGACATTTTCATAACTATGAGCATATGATTTGCAGTTCATATTGAATAACGATGTAAGAGATCTGCCAAGAAAGCTCTAAATACTATTTCCAGCACTGGTTCATAACCAGTTACAGCTGCCTCCCCACGGAATGTGGACACAATAGACTACCATGTCCCATGGTTCTCTTGCTTGCAAAGTTTGTATTGAGTTACTGGGAGTCATTCTAACGGGGGAAGTCACTCTCCTGGAAAGCATTGCAGATGAATAAAGCTAAGGGTTTAATGTTCTAATGAAAAAATTTGTCAATATTTAAATCAAACGTGTGAACACTAAGCATTTTTACATCTGCTTGCTTACAAGGTTTCAGGCGGGGCTTTGGCTTTCCAGACATGGACAGAGTAGATAGACGCAGTTAACTTTCCAATGGTGACAAAGAAAAACATGGGGTAATTGCTTCACCTCAAAGCCTGCCAGGAGTTAATCGCCTAAGAGATTATTTTATGTACTGTGTCCAAAAGTTGCAGAATCTACAGGAGTGCTGTGTTTTCACGAGGGGAAAACACATGTCACCTCTCACCAAAGATGTTTATGTCTTCTCACAAACCTGCCTTTTTTCAGCCTAAAAACATTCCAAGTGGAAATGACTACAAAGCCAGGAGTCGATATGTTAGGGGTGTTTAGTAATGCTTGAAATAATACCTAAACTGAATCAGATAGGATTCTGTACTACAAGTCCCATACAATGGCATCCTGTAGCCCCAAGGACCAACGAGGCTTTTTTGTTCTGGTTAGAGAGATCAAAGGGAGGGGCAGGGAGCAAAAGAGACTGACTGCCTTTTAACCTGCCAACTCTGAAAAGAACAGATTGAGGTTGCTGGGGCTCATGGGGGGCTACTAAGTGCACTTAAGGAATGGGGGCTGAGCCTGCCTCCTTCCACCTGTGGGACTATATTCAAATGAGAGTTTGCTCAAGACTGATGGCATTGGAATCTGGCAGAGGTCTGTGCAGCCATCACTGAAAAGCATGGAGTAAAGTTCCATAAACACTTATTGGTGCTTTCTGTGAACCAGGTTATAGGTACTGGGCTCAGCTGGTAGTGAGATTGGGGATGGATTAAAACTACCAAAAAAAAAAAAAAAAAAGAAAAGAAAAGAAAAGAAATAAAGAAAGAAAATAGGAACTGCTGCTGCTTTCAGAAGCATTCCTACCTAGTGGGAGAACAGACCTCTCAACAAATAATCACGGCAGAATAAAGTAAGTGCGGGATGCTGGAGAGCACATATCTTCTCATGGACAATCCCAGGATTCCAGGAAAGTCTCATCTCTCTCTTAAAGGACATGAGATGAAGCTGAAACTGGAAGGATGAAAGAGAGTAATCCAGATACAAAAAGAGAGGATGGACTTGCTGGAAGGGGAACAGCAGAGAGGTACAAATGTCGGTGACAATACAGTGTGTTCAGCACTGCTCTTCTTTAATACCAGGACTGAAAGACCAAGAGGTCCTTTCTTGAGAAAGAGCTTAAGATACAGGGGGTGCTGGACATTGGGGGCCTATGATCAGTGTTGATGTACCAGACTGTCACCAGTGGACTTTATGCAGTTGGAGGAGTCACTGAACAGTTATAAGAAAAGAGATGATCTCATCTACCTATCAGATATACGCCCATTCTGCCTCTGTGTGAAAGGTCAATTTATAGGGCTCAGAATGAAGGTCAGAGTGAATCAGTGAGGGAGGCTACAGTAGCCATCCTTGGTGGGGACACAATGAATGCTTAACTAGAGTAACCAGAAAACGTTAGACTTGGGAGAGACCCTAGAATTGGAAAGAACAATATCGGTGTAGTTTAAATTCCATATTATACAAATGGGATGTAACCGAGGGACAAAGGATGCGTAAGTGACCTAACCAAGGTTGTATGGAAATACCTTCTTGGCAGCCAAAATGAGAGCAAGACCGTGGTCTTCTGATTCCAGCCCAGTGACTTTCATTCAGCCATGCCAAGTTTTGGTCCCAGCATCCTGCTTCAGTTAGGTAATGCCATAGAAAAACTTGAAACTTACTTGGTCAGCTTTTTCCTGTCAATATCTAGGGAAATGAGACCAGTCCTTGGTGGTCGGGGGATCCTGAATCAAGGCAGACTGCCTGGGAGGGATCTTACCTGTTCACCATCTTTCCCTCTGCCTTTAGCTATCTTCCCCACCTTCACCTCCCTCTTCTCCAAGAAAACTTCTCCAACTCACCCTTCTGCTGAGACTAAGCAGTGTACAACAAAACCTTGCTCAAGCTTCTTCTCTCAGCTTGTTAATCTAACTACTGCATCGTTGTTGACACTTAGGCAATTCTGCAGATGAGTGATTCAATAAATTCCCACTATTTCTATCTGAACCCTTTCTTATCTAGTGCCTATAACTATTTTACACGGCATTATTATCTGCCAAATACGGCTTTGTGCTGTTTGTTTCTCACTCAATCATATGTGCACACATTTTCATGTGTATTGTTAGCTTTGTAGTTATCCTTTACAGTGGAAATTGGGAGTAGATCTAAAGTTTAGGGCAAGAGACTTAATCCCACAACCCAAATTTCTTTAACTATAAAATGTGGATTATGACTGGGCATGGTGCCTCACACCTGTAATCCCAGCAGTTCAGGAGGCTGAGACAGGAAGATCATGAGTTCAAAGCCAGCCTCAGCAACAGTGAGGCGCTAAGCAACTCAAGTGAGACCCTGTCTCTAAATAAAATACAAAATAGGGCTGGGGATGTGGCTCAGTGGTTGAGTACCCTTGAGTTCAATTCCTGGTACAAAAAAAAAAAAAAAAAAACCTTACCTTGAGGGTTTTTGGCACAAGGAAGGTATAGAGTAAGCTCTTCCTCCCCTCCTCCTCCTCCTCCTCCTCCTCCTTCTTCTTCTCTCTCTCTCTCTCTCTCTCTCTCTCTCTCTCTCTCTCTCTCTTTCTGCATTTTCATAAACAATAGGTATGATTAAAATAATATGCAAAGCTAAAGTCAAGGTCATCATTTAAAAATCTACCTTAGGGCCTAGTATATTGTTAACCACAGAACAAAATCTTCATACTTGAGGTAGAAGAAATGAAGGAAAGGAATCATTTAAAAAATGAGATTAGCTAAGAAGCTAGTGGCATTCAGCTCTTATTAACTTATCCAAGTAACAAGTATCTATGTGCACCTGAGAATGGCAATGTGGTTTGCAGAAGGCATCAGCCTCAGGGAGGAGACAGACGTCCACTTTAGATGTCTCTTTAGCAACTTTTGGAGAGTGAATTGGGAAGAGTAGAAAGGTTGGAGACAGACTTCTCAGAACAGTATTGTGGTACATCAGCTGATGGATTGTGGGGACCTGAGCCAGGAGGGAAGAGTGTGGTCAAATCCAAGAAATGCACTGAAAGTTAATTTAGTTTTCATGGTAAATTTTGCTACTCTTAAATGTTGTCCCTTTGTGTCTTCCATTTAGCAGAACTAGGTACAGGAGGAGTTGTGTGACTAGGCGGAGAAGCAGAGAAATTGACTATAAATTTCAAGTTTCTAGATGAATTTAGGCTCCTTCCTGGCTACCACTAAACAAATTAAAGTTAAGAGTGGAAGAGATTTAGTTCACTTAATAAGTATTTGGGATTTTTTTGTCAATGACTTGATGCAAAGCATTAGAGATATAGCAATGATTGAAAAAGTTCCTGACTCCATGAAATTAGTTTATAAACAAATATATCTTTACAGAGTATGCTTGAGGATGCTAAGTGCAATGGGTAATAATCAAGTAAGGGTTTGGGGGGAAGTGATGGAAATGATGTCAGAGAGGCAGCGTGGGCAAGAGAAGACTATGAAAAGACATTGTGAGAACTCCAGTTTTTTCTTAGCACAAGAAGGGAAGATTTTGAGAAAAAGAGTGACACGTCCTAAAAGGATCCTTCTAGCTGCCATGTTGAGAATAAACCAAGATGAGAGGGAGAAGAGTGGAGTAGGAAGACCAGTTGTGAGGCAATTAGAAAGATTCATGTACCGAGAATGATGGTGTCAATCAGAGAAGAGTAGGAAAGGTGGGTTTGGATTAGACTTTGAAGGAGGAGGTGAAAGCATGGAGGGATGGTGTGGTGTGAGGGAAAATGTAGAGTTAAGGAGAACTCAGAAGTTTTTGTTTGAATAACTGGAAGGAAGAAGTTGTTATTTACTGAGATGGAAAAGAGCTCAATATGGTCTTGGAGGGAAACAAAGGTTCAATTTTAGATATGATGAGTTTGAAGTTCCTTCAGATACCCAAGTGGAGGCTGAGGTTCAAAAGGTGGTCTTGATGGGAGATATGAATTTGGAAGTCATCAGCACAGAAATTGTCATTTAAAGCTAAGAAATAGAGCAAATATAGAAAGAAATCTGAGCACTGAGCATTAAGTCTCTTGATTACTGAGATCTTGAACTTACAAAGGAGACTAAAGATAGTACAGCCAAAGAAGTAAGAGGAGAACAGTATTTTGGAAACCAACTGAAAGAGAACATCTCAAGAGGAAGGGATTAACTGTGTCAAATACTACTGCTAGGTCTATAAAATAAGAACTGAAAGTTCACTGTAAAATTTAGTAGCATAAAGACCATTGACCTTGACAAGAGCTTATTCAGTGGAATGGCAGATCCAGGAGCAAATGGGAGAACTGGAGAAACTAGCTATAGACATTTTTTGGGGGAGAAGCATTGCTATAAAAAGGAGAGGAAAAATACAAGAGGAAACTGAACAGAAACACAGGCTGAAGTAAATTTACTTAAAGATGGGAGATATTATAGCACATTGGTGTATTGATGGGAAGGGTCCAGTATAAATTGTAGGGGAAATGGTGGTACAAAGAGGAAAGGGATCATTGCCAGAGCAACGTCTATGAACAGGTAAGAATGTGTTCAAGACAATTATTGTAGCTCAGTATGAAGCTTAGAGGGCCCATCCACTCTAACAGGAGAACAAAATGGGGGCACAAGTGACAGTATATTCCAACTTCTCTTCTTAAATACTAATCTTTTAAGACTTGGCCTTCTGGTGGCTCTTTCCGACCTCATAAACAGACCCTCCTTTGTCCCTAACCTGTCCACAGAGACCACATTCAAGTATCACTTTAAGCATGACTAATTTTTGGTATGATAAAAGGAAAGTGTAGATAACAAATTATAAAGGAGTAGGAGAAAGAGCTTCCAGTAAAATATAAATTGTACAGGGATGAGGAATTTTGTCTGTTTCACTGTCTTGGGTACTCAATTGGTACCCTGTAGTATATACTACACAAATCAGTACATATTTCTAGAATAAATAAAGCAGAACTGGAACTTCTATTTCATAAGCATCTGCTATGAGCAAACACTTTATATACATTATCACATTTAAGTATCATGCCAGTTTGCAGATGAGAGGACAAGGCCCAAAGAGACTATATGAGTAACCCAAGGCTGCATAGAGCTAGAACGCAACTATCAGGACTAAACCCATTTCTGTGGGTCTATAAAACCCTGAACTTCCCAGTAGACTGCACTCTGCAACTATGTGGTGAACCTAATCAAGTCATGGAGCTACTCACTCTTCCTTCTTTCAGCTATAGAGAGGGTTAGACCTGAGTTCTACAAACTCCCTGTATTAATCAGTTTTTTGTTGCTATAATCAAAAGACTTGATAAAAACAACATAAAGGAAGAAAAGTTTATTTTTGTTAATGGTTTCAGAGGTTCAGTTCATGGTCAATTGAATTCATAGCTTTGGGCCCAAGGTGAGGCAGAACATTTGGTGGAAGGGCATGGCAGAGGAACACTGCTCAGTTCATGACAACCAAGAATGAGAGACAGAACTCTGCCCACCAGGGACAAACTATAAACCCCAAAGGCACACTCTGAGTGACCTACTTCCTCCACCACACTCTACCTGCCTACAGTTACCACCCAGTTATTCCAGTAAAGTGGATTAATCCACCAATTAAGTCACAGTTCTCATAATCTAATCATTTCACCTCTGAACATTCTTGCATTGTCTCACATACACTTTTGGGGAACACCACATATCCAAACCATAACAATCTGTCTTGGGTCCCAAAAGCTCATGCCTATTTCACAATGCAAAGTACATTTAGTCCATTTCTAAGAGTCCCCAGAGTCTTAGATTGCCAAAAGTCTAAATCCAAAAATCTCATCTGAGACTCAAGGCAAACTCTTTATGGTGAGCCCTGTAAAGATCAAAAGCTTCTTACATATATCCAATATACAATGACATGGAGTAAATATCTTCATTCCAAAATGGAGAAACTGAGGTTAGAAGAAAGAGATAGGACCAGAGCAAAACTAAAATCCAGCTGAACAAATAAGTCCTGTAGCTCCATGTCCAACATCTGGGGTTCATGTCATCCTAAAGTTCTCTCCAAAGGGTTTGTGTAGATTTGCCCGTATGGCTACTGGTTGTAGCCCACATGGCCTCTCTCTTGGCTTTTTCTGCTTGATTTCTGCAGCTTTCCTTGGCAGATGTTCCATATTACTGACATCTCTTAATCTCAGGGGTTTCCACTGCAGCTTCAAATTCCTTCTCACATCTTCAGGCATCACCATCTCAGACGTTGCTTGAAGAGAATCTGACCCTACTGCACTTTGCCTGGCCTCTCAGGCCTTCCTTCAACCTCTCTCTATAAGCCTCCATGACCACCTAACTATACCATTCTGCATTCCTGCAGAAACAGCACCATGATGGATGATGCCAAGGTCTGCTGCCATCTTGAGCACTAGCCAGGTCTCTCTGGACTATGGCTGCAGTGGCCTCTAAGTGCCTGGATAGCTGAGCATGGTAAAGCCACTTCCAAGGAGTCCCTGTGCAATCAGGGGCTCCCAGGAACTCTTCTCAAAAGAATTTTTACTTTTAAACCCTTGAACCTGGGATGGACATGGCCTTCCCAGTTCCTAAGATGCCCTCAAGTCATCTTTCCTATTATCTCTGTGTAAAGTACTTAGCGTCTCTTTAGCAACTACAATCTCTTCAATGACCATATTTTCTTAGCTCAAGTTTTACTCATACTTTTATGGTCAAATTGCAAGTTTTTCAAATCATTCCACTCTGCTTTCTGCTCCTGATTATTACAGTAAACTTGGCTGAAAGCTTCCAAAAATATCCGGCCAACACCTGAATGCTGTACTGTCTTGAAATTTTCTTCATCAGATTAATTAGTCCATCACTTCTAAATTCAGCCTTGTAAAAGTCTCTGTACATGAATCAAATACAGGCAACTTTTTTTCCCAGAATGTAATATGAATGTAGTCCAATTTCCACTAGAATTCACCTTCTCCTCTGAAACCTCTTGAGCCATGTCTTTACTGTCCACATTACTATCAGAATTCTGTTCTTCTGAGTTCCCACCAGAATCACCTATTAAGCTCTTCTTACTACGTTGTAAGGCTTCTCCATCCTGCATCTCCAAGCTTTTTCAAACTCCTCCCACAAACCAGTTCCAAATGCTCCCCAACCACATGGTCAGGTTAGTCACAGCAACAGCACACCCCAGTACCAATTTCTGTATTAGTTAGCTTTTTGTCATTTACCAAAAGACAAGAATAACTTAGAAGGGGAAAAGTATATTTTAGCTCATGATTTCATAGGTTTGGTTCATGGTTATTTGACTTCATAGCTTTGGGCCCAAGATGAGACAGAACATTATGGTAGAAATGCTCAGTTTGTGACATCTAGGAAACAGAGAGAGAGAAAACTCTGCTTACCAGGGACAAAAATATAAACCCTAGAATCATGCCCCTAGTGACCTACTTCCTTGATTGCACTCTACATTTACTACCCAGTTAACCCTTTTAAGGGGCTTAATGCACTCATTTGGTCACAGCTCTTTAATCTGATCATTTCATGTTTGAACATTCTTGAATTGTCTCACACATGAACTTTTGGAAGACACCACATACTCAAACCATAATGTCCCATTGCAACTACATGGCTGCCTGGGGGACAGCTTTGAGGCATGTGTCTCCCCTGAGCTCACAGTCCCCTTCCACAGACAGCAACTCTGCCAGTGGCTCCTTTATCACCTTCTGCCACCTGTGGCATATGCTTACTCTCCATGGAAACAGCGGGATGCACTGCCCTCTGCATACTGTGTCACTGTGGGCATACTACACTACTCTGTGGTGCCCCCTGTCTGTGGGATAGAATCCATCCCCCACTCCTTTTTGTTACTATGATTTTTGAGGTAGCAAATTTAAAACAAGACTATGTTAAAAAAAAAAATTTAGAGAAATATAAACTGAAGATTTGTGTCCACACCAAAAGAAACCAAAAGAAAGAAAGAAAGAAAGAAAGAAGAAAGAAAGAAAAAAAAGAAAGAGAAAGAAAGAAAAGAAAGAAAGAAAGAAAAGGAAAGGAAGGAAGGACGGAAGTAAAGAAAGAAAGAAAAGAAGACAGAAAGAAAGAAAGAAAGAAAGAAGACAGAAAGAAAAGAAAAGAAAGAAAGAAAAAAAAATTTTAAAAGTAATGGAAGCTACTCCCCCAGACAGCCCAAGTGAAGACCTGGTCCTTGGTCCTGTCCTGGACAAGCCCTTCCCTCTCACTATGACTCCTATTAACCTCACTCCTGCCTCTGACTCCACCTTCTTGGCCAGCATACTGTTTAAACCTGTGATCTGTGGAGTTATTCCTCTTTTAAGCAATCACCCCTCCAAAAGCCTTTTCGTCTTAAGAGTTGCCCCTTCTTTAATTCTCAGCACTGTGCTTCAAGGCAAGTGTGGGCTTAAGAGAGGAGGGAAGGAAAGGGGGCAGAGGATGAGATGCGAGAGAATGGCGGATAGAGATTAAATTTCTCCTCCACACTAGACTGAGACAGAGATTGCATTGTGGTATCTGGAGGCCAAGTATGAACCTTCCCCTCCCTCTGCCTGCACGTTCCCACTCCAGTTAAAGTCCTCCATAACCCACCCCTGTTCCTCATTTCTCCTAAGGAGCTCACTGGATTTTGCCACTTTCCCAGAGACCCCTTATTTCACCGATACTGCTTGTCTCCTTCATCTCATTTGGTGCATCACACATTTAATCCTTGTTTTAGCGTGAATTTCTACTTTTATACTTTTTAAAAATCAATCAGATTCTGTTTCACGTGGCACCTCTGCATTGCCCTTTGGGGCCTGGGGTGGAATTCTGCTCACCACCTTGCATGGAGGCCAGTCGCCTTCTTAGCTTCCATCAGCAGCAGGAGTAGGAGACGAAGCTGACTGAGATGAAACAGAAAAGCAAGGATTGGGGATTGGGTTTCACCTCACTTCTGAGTAGTGAGATGAAATTAAATCCTCCTACAACATCCCTAAATTCTACTTACCACTCTTTCCACAAACCTTTTTTTATTTTCCCCCCAATCCATGGCCAAAAGCACACAAGGAAAATAGGAAAGGAAAAAAAAAAAAAATCTTAGCAACATTTGTGGTAAAAAATCTGCCCAGACTGGTATGCTGGTATGTGTGACTTTCATATTATTCCAAAGTCCCATTATTCTCAATGGGCAAGTTGAGGGAACAGTTTGAGTGCCTGATATTTGGAGAACTGCCAAAGCACATCCGTAGGATTTCTAATGAGAACTCGGGGGCCCTGACTTTGAGGGCTCCAACAGTCACCTGTGCATTCCCAGCTTCGGCCCTAACCTCAGGGGCAGCACAGACCTTCACAGAAGGAAAACGTGAAAACATCCAAGGCATTCTGAGAAGGTGCAAGGCCACCCTACCATGAAAACTTCAGTAAACCGAAGAAGACAAAACTCATCCATTCTTTTTATGAGTGACCTCTTTTGTTCTTATAAGCACCCGCACAAGTGCAGTCCTATCATTTCAAATATATTGTTTTAATAAGAATAAATACATTACAAGCATCATTTTCCTTCAGATTTTACATGTGTGAGACTCAAGCCTGGTAATCCTTCTCTTTTTCCAAGAGCAGCGCAACCCTTGTGTCCAAACATTGCCATGAAGCAAAGCCAATATCTTCCCATTTCTGAGTTGGACACAAGTAACTATTATGTGCTGTCTGCGAAACTATGACAGAATGTTATTCATCTGTTTGTTTTAATGGTTCATGGCCAAGAGGGGGAGAAACCTTGAAATTTGATTTAATTTTTTAAAGCAAAAAAAAAAAAAAAAGTGGTGTGAGACAGAATGAGGGAATAAATGTTCACAGTTGTCAGTGCCCAGTTGTGGGAAGCACACGTGATATTGGACACAGTCACCTCAAAATTGCCTGTGCTTACAAATGCATTCCAACACAAGACAAAGGGATGCCAGGGCCAGCTGAGTTCCCTGCCTAATAGATTGGAGTCTTCTCCGCGAGTCATCCACCCTCTGGGTGACATACCTTGATTGGCTCCCTTTGAAAATTGACCTGGAAGGTCAAATATGTTAACACATTACCCTCTTTGATGCCCACTTTCAGACCGGTCTTTAGAAAACGGTTTGTGAGATAACTTTGGGATCACTTATCTTGACCACAGTCGGCCAGAGGCAAAGTCTGCTTTTGGTGCGGCCTGACAGCTCCCTTTCCAGTACGTTCCCCTTCCTCCTTCACTCAGACTAGCTCATTCTGTGTTTGCCTGTACCCATCCAGATGCCTCTCCACCAAAAGGGCCTCATTCCAAGATGTGTGCGGCTAAAGCCCATGCAATTTAAATTATGTCACCTCATCCTGGTTGGCAGTTCACTAAGGATACTTCCAGGCTCAAAGTCCTCTTGGGAAAAAGAAGGAGATATTTTTGGATAGGTGGTAACTTTTGAGACAATGTCTGATTGTAACCTGTTCTTAAAGTCTTCTTGTCTCTGATCTTCTATCTGCATTGGACTAATTCTGCATCGGGCTAATTCTGCATCCTTTACTTGGATCCTTAATTTTATTATAAATTTCCCTTTTAAAATTATTTTAATCGATTCATATCAATTGTACCTGTTTATTGATATATACAGTGTTATTTTGATACATGTATACAACATGTGATGATCAAATTGGGCTTGTTAACATATCTGTCATTTCTTTGTGTGGGGAACATTCACAATCCTTTCTCCTAGTTATTTTGAATTACACAATAAACTTTTTAACTACAGTCACCTTACTGTGCTATATAGAATCCTAGAACTGATTCCTCCTATCTCACAGTTTTTGTTTTTGTTTTTGTTTTTGTTTTTTACCAAATCTTTACCCTTTCTAGCCTCTGGTAACTGCCAGTCTACTCTCCACTTCCATTAGAATTCATTTAGCTTCGATTCAATTCATTTAGCTTCACATATGAGTGAGAACTTGTCATATACTTGACTTATTTTATGTAATATTATGTTCTTCACTTCCATCCATTGTTCCCACAAATGACAAAATATCGTTCTTTTATGACTGAATAATATTCCACTCTGTGTGTGTGTGTGTCACATTTTCTTTATCCATTCTCCCATCAGTGGACATCTGGCTTGATTCTGTATCTCGGCTATTCTGAATAGTGCTACAATAAACATGGGCTTGCTGGCAGCTCATTGGCATACTGATTTCCTTTCTTTTTGGGGTATATACCCAGTAGTGGATTTCTGGATTACATGGTATTTCTATCTTTAGTGTTCTGGGTAACTTCCATACTATTTCCATAAAGTATGGAATGTAGGTAGTATACTAATTTACATTCCCACCAACAGAGATTTCTCTTTCTCTATATCCTGTCAGCATTTGTTATTTTTGGTTGTTGGATAATTGCTATTCCAACTGGTATCTTCTTATAGTTTCTATTCACAAGTCCCTGATGATGAGTGAAACTGCGAATTTTTTCATACACTTGTTAGCCATTTGTATATCTTCTTTTACAAAATATCTATTCACATCATATGCCCATTTTAAAAATCAGATTATTTTGTTCTGTTTGTTTGTATGGTTTTGTTTTGTTTGTTTTTGCTGTTGAGTGTTTGAGTTTCACATATATATATATATGAAATATCTATATATCTATATACATATATAATCTATATATCTATATAGACACACACACACACACATATATATATATATATATATATATATATATATATCTGGCATTAACTCCTTGTTGGATGAATAGTTTACAAATATCTTTCTCCTATTCTGCAGGTTGTCTCTTTGTTGATTATTTCCCTTGCTATGTGGAAGGTTTTGTTTATGTTGTTTTTGGTTTTGTTTTTGTGTACTTTTTGCTTTTGTTATACCTAATTTTCACCTTTAAGTGATCTTGTGTCGCCCAAGGCTGTGGGGAGACTTCCCACCTAGCCTGGGGTATCTAAGCCAGATGTGGCTTTGTTTTTAACCTGATTTACACATTTTAATAAGGGATACTTTCCATTCATTTTTGGCCATGGTAGTCTTTTGGGAAGGCACTGGGAAGTTATTTTTGCTTGGGAAAAGAGAAAATGCTAACCACATGAGAAGAAATGACCCACTCTTTGCTGGACGGCTCACTGGAGCACACCTCGGGATGCCATTTCTCCCTGATGCATGCTGACATGCTGCTTGGTGGCTTGGGTTCTGGCTCTGTCGTCCTGATATGATTTCGTCCCCGCGGTTCATAGCAGGGCTTATACAAGGGTGGAGTGGGTAACTTCAGAGATGCTAGATGACTTAGTTCCCTGCAGCCCGTCCCACTGCCGTGCTGTGGGCTTATGGAGCCCACTTTCCCTGCCAATCTACTACGAGAGCCCTGAGAATCAGAACAAAGCTACACACTGCCATGCTCTGTGAATTGCCCACACTTAACATCAGATGAATCTGACAGCCACCCCACAAGGCTACCCCAAAGCCTCTCCTCATCTCAGAGAGTTGGAACAGTAGCCATGGCCTCTCCCAAGTAAGCTCCCTCCACCTGGCCCTCTTGTACAAATGAGATATTTTTAAATAAAACATAAAGTTAACCCTTTCAGAGTGACTAATTCCGTATCATTAGCTCACTCACAGTGTTGCACATCCACTGCCTCTCTCATTAGGCTGTTACTTCCCGTTCCTTCCTCCCCACCCTGGCAACCACCAACCTTTTTGTCTCTGTGAATTACCTATTCTGAATAGCCCATATAAAGGGAATCATGCAATATGTGGGTGGGTCCAGCTTATTTCACTAAGCGTGATTTTTTTTCCAGTACTAGGGATTGAACCAGGAACTTTCTATCACTGTGCTACATCCAAGCCTTTTTGTTTTTATTTTGAGACAGGGTCTCATGAAGGTGCCCAGCCTGGCTTTGAACTTACAATCCTTCTGCCTCAGTCTCTCAGGCCGCTACAATGATGGGCATGCACACCACACCCGGCAACATAATGTTTTTGAGGTTCTTCTACACTGTGGCGTGTTTCGGCACTGTATCCCTTTTTTATGACTGAATAGTAGTCCACCCTATGTGTCCACCATCTTTTGTTAATCCATTCATCTATCGAGGAAAATTTGAGTTGGTTTCACCTTTCAGCTATTGTGAATAGTGCCGCTGTGAATGTTTTTGTGTAGAAGCTAATTGAGTACCAATCTTCTGGTTTTAGTGAGGTATTATGGTTAGCAAAACACCTCTACATCCATTCTCTTCCCACAAAGAAGTATGCATTGTGCTTTCCCCAAAATGGAACTTTTTAGGGCCAAATTCATCAGCAAGAATTCATTCTGCCGATTACATCTATTAGATCTGCCTGTGCCCTTCGTTATTCTGATGAGAAAGAAAATGATTTCCAGTAAGGAGGATGTTTCCGGGATGGAGAATGGTCCACAGTGGGTTGCCTAGGACAGTCACCACAATCTGAATTAGGTTGTTCTGTGAGTGAGCACTAAACAGAGAGGTATAATATGACATTGGTACTCCATAGAATGGTGTGGCCACGGTGCTGAGAGTTAAGGGCAGTAAGTGCCTAATTTCCTAAGGGAATTAGGACCTGAATCCTAAAGATGCAGAGGGCATTCCAGGCCTCAGAAAGAGCATGTGTGCAACCACTGGAACATTAAAATGCATCCTCTATTTTGAGACTTGCAAGATCATTAGTGTGGTGTCATCAGCCTCTTTCCCTGGCAGGGAAGGAGGCTGGAAACAAAGGCAGGCACACGCATGAGATGAAGTCTCCACAAAACAAGGTTGCTTTTCTTTGCTCTCCAGAGTTTCCTCGATGGACACTCCCACTGCTACCCCAAAGTCCCATCATCCATTATAATCTTCCTGCCCTAGGGAAGGAGACCTGGGAAGTAGAGGGCAAAACGTTTTCCGTCTTTCCCAATTCTGTGACAGCAAACTGGAAGACTGCAGAGGCTGGTAGCATGGTAACTAAGTTCCCTTTATGAGAAAACCTGAGTTCCCTCAGAGCATGTGCTGCGCCTTGGCAGCCACTGTGATCAACAGCCAGATTCCATCTGCCTTTTTCACCTTGCAGAATGTGGCTTGGGACACGCTAGCTGCAAGTGCCCTTGCACTTTAGCTGCCTTGCCGCTTCATGTTTTTAATTTGCACAGCATGAAGTGAGGCAGGAAGATATCAGTGATGAAAGAAGTGTGAGCTGAAAAAAAGCATAAAGTTGATTAATGCTGGGGAGCATTTGTTCTCCCCCCCACCCCCCCACCCCAGCCAAAGCCAGCAGGGAAAATAGGAAGGAATGAAAGGTGATTGTGACCTGGGTTTAAAAGAAAACCTTTCTGCCGCTCTGTGTACACCAAAGCATCTCCACTGTAGAAAGCCCCTGTGAGAAGTGCAGAAATTTCCATCACCAAACCATGTGGGGGAAAAAAAAAAAAAAAAAAAAAACTGTTGAGTATGGTCACAAGCACTGCGTTAGGACAAATCTAGCACTTCTGCTTGCTGTGCAGCTTTGGACACTTTCTGGCCCTTAGTTTTCTCATCTGTAAAATAGGAATAATCACACTGCACCTTCTTTAGAAGATTCCAGTCAGTATGAAATGACTTACTATTTTATAAGTATGTGGAACTCAACAGAGCTTAAGAGAGAATAAAGGCTCATCAGAAAGTCTCATACTTACAATTAGGCTGATCTTGGAAAACTGAACATAGATCTAGCAACAGGGCCTGAGCTTGAATTTTTCCCTTTAAATCCTAGCTCTACCACTTACAGGCTTTGTGAATTTCAGGCTACTTCTCTGAACCACAGGGTTTCCTTCTGTGAAATAAAGATGAGATACTTCAACTAGGCTGCTGTGAAGAAAACACCTCACACCGCACGCAGCAGAGGAGCAGACACTTAATATGAGTTTGTTTTTTTAGTGCTGTGGTTCTTCACCACGTTTAAATCACCTGGGAGGTGTTTTTTTTTTTTTTTTTTTTTTTCTCTTTATTTTTTTTTTTTTTAGCACAAATTCCTAAGCCTTGCCCCCAGAGAGCATAATTTAATAGGTCCGAGGTGAGGCCTGAGCACTGGTATTTTCAAAAGCTGCCTGAAGAGATTCTTACAAGCAGCCAGAGCTGAAACTGCTTCCCAGCAGATGACGTTACATACTGGTTTGCTTTTTGGTTTTTGGTTTTTGAAAATATCTGTCCCCAGGAGGTTGGCCAGAGTAGCAGCAATTCTAGGCATAGTCCAAAATTCAGTACACCTGCAGCGGTAAGCCCTTGATAAGAAATGGGCAGCCAAGGAATTGCATTCCATTTTATTTTGAAAATATATATATGTATGTATATGTATATATAAATATACATATATTTATATTCAGAGTCTTTTTAAGAGGCTTGAACTGGAAAGGTGGTAAGAAGTTTAGCCTAAGCCTCACACATAAAATATGGGAACTCCCAGTAGGTTGGGGATTTATATCTGGGGGTAATTCCAGGGTTTTGTCCTCCCCAGAGATATAAATTGAGGCCTTGAGAGTTTAATGTAGGGGAGGACGAAGGGTTCTCATAATGACACTTTAAATATTCAGGGCTCGGTTAATGCCGAAGGATAGAAAAGCATCGTCTCTAATAGCAGGGGGTGGTGTGGGGGTGAGTTCTGGTCTCTGCTTACATTTCCAGCATCCAAAGCTAGGTCATCGAGAACCTTCTTTCTCCCCATAGGTTTATGGTATTAGTTACCCAATAAAAGTTGGGTTAATTTTACAACCCAAGTAAAATTTAAGCCAAAAAGGCTTCAACATTACTCTAGGATTTATGAAAGTAAACATATGGAGTGCTTGCAGGATTGCACAACATTAAAATTTCAATGTCTTTATGTCAGGTATATGATATATTCATTTATATGTGTACTTAAAGGTTAAGTTTTTAAGAGTTTTGCAATACAGGCTATTTTCGAGACTAAACTAAAGATGCTTACCCCATCCCCACCTCCAAAAGCACTGGTGTGGACTGAGGAGTAGAAAGCTGCAGAAAATAACTGTCTTATCAGAATTTTTTTTTCGGGTTGGCAGCTGTACTGTGGGCTTCGTAGACTCCTGTACCAAACCCCCCAAGTGGGGAAGTCCTGCACTAAAGCCCTGACGGTAGACCATGTTCCAAGCTAGGAGCTTAGTAAATGTCTGTCTTTTAAATAAAGGTCCTCATTGATCATTTTAAGTACTTTAATAATAATCAATACCATCTCTGCAATTTAAAAGACCTTTACCTATTTGATGGGATTGTTGTGACTTACACTTGGAAGTTAGAGGGATCAATTATCATCCCCATCTTATAGACAAGAAATTCATGACTCAGAGGGTACAGAGGACTTGCCTAAGGATGCCCACAGTTTAAACCCAGAAAAGGAATTTTGTTCTCCTGGCTTTTAACTTAGAAGAAACCCAGGAGGGAAATGATATTTTGTGGTGATGCATCAACAGCAGCCAGGTGAGCTGAGGAGAAGCATCAGGGTAGATATCAATCTACAAATGTGGCAGGCAGCTTTTGGCATAGCTATGATCTTCCTTTGAGAATCAGCTGGATGTCCTGCATTCTGTCTTGGGCCCATTTTAGGGAAGTTATAGCCTCTGCCCTTTCATATTGAAGCTTCCATTGAGGATTCTGATCTCCAGGCTCATTACTTACCACACTGCTAGTAATTTACTGGGGTCCCTCTGTCTTCAAGATAAAATCTACTTCCTTCTTTTATTATTTTGAGGCAGCAAAATTTTACTAAGACTATTTTTAAAATTTTAGGGTATCACAAAGACAAGATTTCCAATGGCATTTTCTCCTGATTCCTGTAGGTTTAGTGACTCATCTCAAATTTTCAGGTCCACGCCTGTCTTTCTGCGTGGTAGAGATGGTAGCTCTTAAGCAGTAAATCACCTATCCAGGCTGCACTCTGGTTCCTTCCAGCTGCACCCAACTTCTTACCCTATGGATCCTCCTAATTGACATGTCAGTTGGAGTGGATCTTGTGGCCAATACACCCACGCCATTGTAACAAATGAAGCAGAAATAATCTGTGCTTAAAAAACAAAAAACTGTAGAGCATGTGCCCAGATTTCCAACTCATTTCCTCTTTACTCTTATAACGACATCATCTTCCAGCCCACCACCAGCTGCGAAAATAAAAGCGTTTTCTCCCATGTTTAAGGATGATTTTGTGCTTCAGGATGATTTTCTGGGGGTGTAGGAAACTTGACCAACGTGACCAACAGATGTTTTAAGTGATGTTTTTAAGAACTGCGCAAAAGCCTGATTCTTTAGCAGTCTTTAGGATACTATGCTCAATGCGCCCCCTAGTGGCATTTTTGGGAATTGTGCAGTCAGAGCTGACTGTAAGGGGTACACCAGATAACAGCTATGCTTTGTTTTAGAGATGAGTATGAAGAAGATGGATTCTGTCAGCCATACAGAGGAATTGCATGTGCACGATTTATTGGCAACCGCACTGTCTATATGGAGTCTTTGCATATGCAAGGGGAAATAGAAAATCAGATTACAGGTAGGTAACACCAATAAAATTATATTTATCCCTTGAATAACTATTTTTCTCACTAACAATCTCATTGAGCTTCCTCTTGACAAAAGATTAGACTAGGCATGGGGGCTGGGAGCAGGGCCATAAAGAAGCATGAGACATGATCTCTGTGCTCTGGAATTTACATTAAAATAATTTATTAAAGATCACTCTTAGAGGAAAAGGAAGCTTTGAGAAATCTCACATTCACTCAAACACTCAATAAATATTACTGAGTGTTTTCAGCATGTCAGGAGCTGGCCTGGGCACTGGGGATGTGATGGTGTAAACAGGCCAGGTATTTCTGCCCTCACAGAGCTTACTGTTGGGAAGCAACATGATGTGGACTAAAAGAGAGTGAAATTAGAGTCTAGAACTCTGGACATGAATCCCAGAGCTATCATTCCAGTGACTTGGGGGTAATTGCTTCTTGTCCACAAAAATCACTTCTTCTGAAAAAAAGGAAAAGAAAGGTGGGAGGATCTCATGAGAATTGAAGGGAGATCAATAGAGTAGCAGAAAAGAACTGGGGGAGGGAGGAGTCAAGGGAAGGGGAAAACACGGGGGAACAGCACTGGCCACATTATATTGTTATGTCGTGTGCATGTACTAATTTGTAACAAGTCCCACCATTATGTACACCTGTAATGCACCAATTAAAAATATGGAAAGTGGGAAAAAAAGAAAATCACTTCTTCCTATGGGAAATGAGTGATGAGGCAGATAACCTTAGGTGTCTTCCTGCTGTACCTTTCAATATTTTACTCTTCACTTTTCTTTACTGAAATGTAATTGTCTTCATTTTCTTTTGACGGAAATCCAAGAGTGCAACCCTTTCCCACAAGTGTGGCTACCATTTCCACCCTAGTTCTGGTGGCTACCATGGCCGTGTGCCCTTTTCATGAGTGTTGTCATTGTGCTTCTGTGCCTTATGCCCTTTGCAATCCATTGAAATCGCCTTCATGAAATTCTAATAAGGCTGACATATTTAGCAAATACAAATATAGGTTCTCCAGTTATGTCTGAACTTCATATAACTTTTAACAAAATCATATCCCACATGTTTTTCTGAAATTCAAATCTAACTATTGTAGTTTTCTAGCAACTTGAGGATTTAAGAGTGGCAAGAACAGGGAAGGACAGAGAAGATAGAAGGAAGGTATACATGACCCATGCCCCATATATGCATGTAAGGAAATGTCACAGTGAAATTCATTAATTTGCACAATACATGTTAATTTGAAGAGTGCAAGAGAGCAAAAAAGAGGCAAGAATAAAACCAGGCATAGTGGGGCATGCCTATAATCCCAGCAACTGGGGAGGCTGAGGCAGGAGGATCCCAAGTTCGAGGCCAGCCTTTCGAACTCAGCAAGATCCTGTCTCAAAATTAAAAATGCAGAGTATGTTGCTCAGTGGTGTAGTGCCTACCCAGCTTGTGCTAGGTTGTGGGTTTGATCCTCAGTATCAAAAACAAAACAGAACATTCCTATGTAGGAACATAGAACTGCAAAAGGTCCAGAAAGTATGATCTCTGAGGAATTTCAAGGAACAGAGAGGAGGCTGAGGTGAGCTACTTAACCCAGAGAAGCAACTATGGAAAGTTGGACTTGCCATTTCTGGAAGCCCTCAAGTTTTCAAGAAGAAGAAGACTCTGACATTGCGAAGAGCAGATGTAGGATTGATAGGGAGGTGCTATAAAAGGTACGTTTTAACCTAATATAAGAACATTTAAGCACAATTATTTTTATCAAGAATTTACACAAATAAAGGGAGATTCTGATCTAAATATTTGGTGACCCATTTGTAGTAATCGTCTTGGAGTTGTTCAGAGGGCATCAGCTTACTGGGAAGTATTGTAGATTTTTTTCCCCCTCCATTTAACTTCGTTGAGCCCAGCATTTTCCAAACTTGTTTGACTGTGTAATCTTAGTTCCTCAAACACTGTTAATATGCTACAGGGTTAAAGTTCCAAGAAACACAGGTGGAGAAACAGCACCAACACCCGCGGGGCTGCCTTGCCAGGCTGCTGCTCTTTTTACCTAGATACCCGCAGGGACGAGGTTAAGCTAGAGGAGCACTAATAGCCTATGATACATACTGGAACAATTGGATTGTGCTCTTCCAGAACTTCCAAGTGAGTTGCCTCATTTTCAGAAAATGGAATAGAAAGCACTCAAGCCGCAAAGAAATGAAGCAAGTTACCCAAACTCGCCCAGCAACTCTTGCCATCTGGCAAGGCACAGAGCTCAGTGCTGTGCTCAGGCTCAGCCACTGCCTGAGGCAAGTTCTGCCCTGGAGCTGTCAAATGTCTTAGAAGCCTCGCAAAACTAATAAAAAGTCCCGGGTGAAACACGAAGTTCTATTGCTTTGTAGTAAAAAATGAAAAATGTATTGTACTTTAACCTAATTAATTATTTTTATTAGGAAACAGTACATATGTAATTTAATACTTTTTTTTTTTTTCCCCTAAACTTTGTAGTCAAAATGATTTTTTCAAGCCAGTGAGAGTAAGCTGCTTAGACATCTGAAATGAATCTCCTCCTCCTGGCCCCGGCAGCTTTAGCACAGCAGATTCCTCCCCGCGTGTGTGTATTTGCTATCTGTTCACTAGATAACCAGAGCAGATAAACCCTGGCCTCTGGAGTTAATAATCTTGTTTGTTTTTCAGCTGCCTTCACCATGATTGGCACCTCCAGTCACTTATCTGATAAATGCTCTCAGTTCGCCATTCCTTCCCTGTGCCACTACGCCTTCCCATACTGTGATGAAACCTCAGCTGTCCCAAAGCCCCGTGACTTGTGTCGCGATGAATGTGAAATCCTGGAAAACGTCCTGTGTCAAACAGAGTACATTTTTGCAAGATCGAATCCCATGATTCTGATGAGGCTAAAACTGCCAAACTGTGAAGATCTTCCTCAGCCGGAGAGCCCAGAAGCTGCAAACTGTATCCGGATTGGAATTCCCATGGCAGATCCTATAAATAAAAGTAAGTGAAATAAGTAAGTAAAAGTAAGGCCCTGACCTTCTGTGCTGCCCTGAGGGTCAGCAACCCAATGGCACAGTGAAAATGGACCTTGACCTATAGTAATTATTCACATC
This sequence comes from Sciurus vulgaris, assembly GCF_902686455.1. Classification (NCBI taxonomy): domain Eukaryota; kingdom Metazoa; phylum Chordata; class Mammalia; order Rodentia; family Sciuridae; genus Sciurus; species Sciurus vulgaris. The sequence goes on from NC_136461.1 coordinate 52,676,965, forward strand.
AGGACAGTAATTGTTCACATTGGTTGTAAGATTACCTTCCAATGGTCTGAGTACCATGAACGTTCAATGGTAGACGAGATATAGTTACCTTCAAGAAGCTGCATGAAGACAACAATTTAAAAGTATAAGAGCTGGTTTCTCCATAACCTAAACATAGAATTACCATTCCATTCCTGAGAATATAATCAGAACAATTGCAAACAGATGTTCAAACAAAAGCTCTCATATGAATGTTCATAATAGCCCTATTTACAATAACAAAAGGTATAAACAACCCAAATGTCCATCAGTGGAAGAGTGGTAAATAAATTGTGGTATATCCACACAATGAAATATTATTTATTCATACAAAGGAATGAAATGCACACATATGATGAAACCTGAATGGAACTTGACAACATAAAGTGAAAAGTAGCCCCGATGCTGCTTATGATTCCATTTATATGAAATATCTGCACTAGACAAATCTATAGAGGCACAAAGCAGATTCGTGCTTGCTAGAGGCAGGGGCTAGGAATAGTGGGAGTCACTACATAATGGAGAGAAGTGTTCTGGAACCTAGTAGTAGTGAAGTTGCACACCATTGTGAAGGTACCAGATGCACATGTGATAAATTTTATGGTATGTATATTGCACTGCAATTTAAAATATCATATATGAAGGCTGACCTCTATCCTCTACCCTTTCACCACCCCCAACAAAAGACTGTTCTTCTATACATGTCCCTTTCATCTAGAATTAAAATCACTGGTAATTTTTTTGTTTCCTTTTGGTAATTACTACTATTTTTTTAATAAAAAAATTTATAGATAGAAAATGCTCTAAACTGCTTATTAGTACATAGTAAGTGCTCAATATCAACATTGTTACTAGAGTCATTAACCTTCCAAACTCCAGTTTATTTCAACTCAAAAATTCTACAGTGTTTTCAAATTTCAGCCCTGTGGTCACCTGGGAGGGTTGCTTAAATGGCTCTGCTTCTCATGGGTGTCCACTCCATCAGCAAGACAGCCCTGACTCCTGCTAGCAACCCAGAATGCACTAATACACGTTTCCTGTGAATTACCAGCTAGATTCGTTATCACATGATTCATGTGGAAGGCCATCAGTTAGAATGTTAGGAAAAGCTTAGCTTGAACCTTCACTGAACCATTCACGAGGAAATTACTTCTGTAACTCTAGGTCCCACCCCAGTTCTGATTTCTTCTGTGCTCAATATTAAAAATACTTGCAGAAGACTGGTTTTATTCCTGAAGCATAAGCTTTAAATCCTCCCAGGAATGTAACTGCAAGGCAGCCCCGAGTCCAAGCCCAGCAAGCAGGAAGACTGCCCCGCATAGCCCCTGACCACGCGGTTAATCGGATGCCCTCCCCTCCAGAAATTGCTGGCTGGGGAGCACCAACCAGCTTTGCCTTGGTCTTTTTTGAGCAGCTTGGGCTTTTCTTTGTGTTTTTCAGATCACAAGTGCTATAACAACACAGGTGTAGACTACCGGGGGACGGTCAGCGTGACCAAATCAGGGCGCCAGTGCCAGCCCTGGAATTCCCAGTACCCCCACACGCACACCTTCACTGCCCTCAGATTCCCAGAGCTAAACGGAGGCCATTCCTACTGCCGCAACCCAGGGAATCAGAAGGAGGCGCCCTGGTGCTTCACCTTGGATGAAAACTTTAAGTCTGACCTGTGCGACATCCCAGCTTGTGGTAAATACAAGTCATTGCCCTTAATGTCTTTGGTCGCTTCTCCAAGATCCCCACCCCAGCCCCCTCTTTACTTAGGAGAATTCTGTTGGGCCGGGGGAGATTTGATTGAAATTGTTTGCTTGATCTCAGACAGTCTCTAGTGTAGACCAATCTTGATGTTTCTACATAGTGCACATCATAAGGTACCAGATCACACCGTAAGAAGTAACTGCTTTTATACCTGTAGCCATCGCAATAGAGGATGTAACAGGGACCCAGCTAGAGGCACAGGTGAGGCAGCTTATCACAATCACCTCTGTAGAAAAAGATGTTACCTATAATGGTCCAGGTGCAAGTGGATCTTTTTAGAACAAAGGTCATATCGGAAGCAGATAAGAACTGTTCTCTGTATGTCATGGAGCACACCCACGAGCCAGGACACTCTCCATCCATTGCCCACTCATCCAAGGCACTCTGTGGATAAGCTGTGGCCTCCGTCTGGCCCACGAATACTGCAGAAGACGTGTACAGTGTGTGTAGAAAGAAAATGGAATTGCTGAGTAAGTTTGTTCCATTATGGAGCGAATGTTTATCAGGTAAAAGAAAGAGAAGGGAAATGTTGATGAGACCTAGGGCTGGGAACTATTTGGAACCAATTCATCTTTCTGATACTAGTTCTTGTTGATATGGGGAGTGGGCTTCCCAGGCATGGGGGGAGAACCAGGATGCCCCTGCTGGGAAACTTAACAACAAAAACTACCAAACCAGAAGCAATAGTTATGGGACACACAGATAACATAAGCCAAGGGGCGCTGGGTCATTAGATAATTATCCAAGCCATTTGTGCCACAATATTTGTCAAGTACCTACTACATGCCAAGTAGTACTCATCTGAGCAGGGGGATAAGTGGGGACCCTAAAGTGAGAGTAGGCCTAGCACATCCAAGGGGCCACTGGGGCTGGAGCAGAGTGAGGGAGCAGAGTAGCAGATTAGATCTGAAAGGTAATAGGACCCGATCATGCAGGGCCCTGGAAGCCACTGCAGCACTGACGCTCTGAGCCTGAGAGAGTTGGGAAAGCATTAGAGCATTCTGGACAGAAGAAAGGTTCACACTTAGGTTTTCAAAGGATGGCTTTGGAAACTGAGTTGAGACTGGACTGTAGAAAAGGTGAGAGCAGAGGTGAGGAGACCAGGTGGAAACTACTGAGTTCATCTGGGGAAAGAGACGCAGGAAGACAAATGGAGGAGGCAGAAACAAGGGGGCAGAGTCCTGATACATTTTGAAATTGGAGATGACCGGAATCACTGGTGGATCAGATATGGTACAAAAAAGGAAGGGCTCAAGAATGACTCCAGAACTGTTGGCCTGGCCTGCCTTTTGCAGAGGGGGACAACTGCAGGAGAAGTTTGGTGAGAGCTGGACCAAATGAATTACTTTAAGAAGAAATGCATTGGTCATTCCATCCTGGGTGAACCCCATTGCCCATCTGATTCAAGGACTCAAGTTCTATTGCAAAAAAAAAAAAAATCAACACCATACATTATACCTAAAAAGTATTCATTTTCATCTTAATAGCCCTCCTGAAGCTATCAGACCAAACACATGCTCTGAGAATAGAAGAAAAAAATTCTTTAAAGTTCTTTCTGACTGTGTAGAGAGAAAGAAAGAGATCACTTACATCTATAGAACACCTACTACATGCCTACTCATTGCTTGGTAATGATAGAGTCTTCATTCAAAACTCATAACCATGCTGTGGGGTGGGTATTTTTATCATGTGCCACCAAGTCTCAGACGTTTTAAAGGACTGATCTAACTAAATCAGGTGTCCAACCACTGGTGGGATTGGACCCTAAACTTTCATCTGCTGACACACAGCTCTGAGCAAACTCAAAGCTCATGTTTTTCTACTAGAGACTCTGCTAATCGCATTTCAAGATATAAACACAAAAATAAATACATGGATAACAATAGGTTCAAACTCCCGATTCCACCATGCTGGTTCCCTTATATGTTATGACATCAAAAAATGTCCCCATGCTGCTGAAGAAGTCCATCATAAATTATTATTAGTAAATTATTACTGTATTATTCAGGACAGTGATATTGGAAACTCAGTTCTTTTTGAATATCAACCTGAAGATGACAATTAAATTTCTGGGGACTGATTACTTCTAGTCACATGAGTGATAAATTTAGATGAAAATTAAATCCAGAGATAACAAGGCAGTTTTCACCACTTAGAATTATTTTAAAAGAACCTTTCATGTTACTTTGAAAGAAAACAGTCCCTCTTGAGTTCTTCAAGTCAAGTCACAAATACACTGATTAAAGGAACAGGAACTCCTTACGTGAATGAGAAGCTGCTGGGAGTCCAGTGGCTCCCTAGTGTGAAAGTTCTAGAAGAGAGCAAGTCAGTATCAACTGTAGACTGAGACAAGATTTCTCATAATCAACCTTCAGCAGCCCACCTCTGACAAAATAATCATAATGGAATCCTACTTTTATAAATTCTGTAGAGCATTGATTTTTCTTATTTAATCCTCACAAAAACCATAAAAGATGAAGTAGGAATTTCTAGCACCATGAGAAAACCAAGGCCCAGAGCCCAGAGAGAGGCCCACTTAAGATCACCCATTACCTCACAGAAACTGGGTCTCCTCTCTCTAGATCACTGCTCTTTGTTCTGCACCAGAGGTTCTCAGCCTGGGCAATTGTGCCTTCTAGAGAACACTGGCAGTAGCAGTAGATATTTATCACTACAGAGGGGTCTGGGGGATGCTACTGGCTAAGGATGCTGCTAAGCACCCTACAAAACCCAGAATAGCACACACAAAGATTCTCCAGCCCAAAATGTCAATAATGCCAGGGCCAAGGAAACTTTTTCTATACTATCCAATCACAGACAATACAATAACCATAATAAACACTGATTATGATTTATTATGTAGTTATAGTCAAGCAAAAACTACACTAAGATTTTTTAATGCATTCTGTCATGAATAAGTAACTCCATACCCCAATGAGTAGGGTTTGTTTGTTTGTTTGTTTAATGCCCAAGAAAGAAAACTGAGATTTAGGTTAAGTAACTTGTCCAAGGTCACATGGCTAAAAAGAAAGAGACAAGGTCCTCCGATCTATAGCCAGACTTTTAAACTATGTGATTTAGATATGTCTATGACTCTGTGTGGGGACAGACAGACAGATAGATAGACCAACATTAACTATAACTGTTTTTCTCACAATGAGTTGTAAACTAGTATAACACGATTGAAATGAGTTATTTTCTGCCATCCCAAGTGGTTCCTTAGTTCTTTTTAGATTTCAAAGTTGAGATTTCAAAATCTTCATGGGTTTCTCATTTTCCTAATGACATCTTCTGTTTTAATGTCAACTAAATAAGGTTAAAAGAAGTATAGGCCTAATGAAATAGAAAAAGTGAACATTGGTTGTACTTTCTAGAATAAACAAACTGTCTGCTGCAGATGCTTTATCCATTAACTTTCACTCTGGAACAGAACATAAAATGAAGTACCACCCAAAGTGGCTACTGTGAATTTTGGAAATTGACTTGGCTAGGATTGTGTGCCAGTGCCCAGAAAGCATCTAGAGGACACGAAATGAAAACACCAAAGGAGACAGTTTGAGAAAGACTTGACCTCTCACCCTCCCTCTTTTCTTTCATGTCCCAGGCATCTGACAATTACAATGATAAAGTATGTATTCAATCAGTCACTGAAACCTATGTATATTGTGAAGTTTACTATGTTTCAGACTTTTCCAGCAAGCTAGATCAGACCATGCCCTCATGCAGCTTAAGTCCAGTGAAGAATCCATTGAAGAAAGGCTGGATCACATTAAGTCTTTCTTGTCTTCCAATTCCCAACGCTGTCTGCTCTACATTTTTAATGATGAAAGTGCTTGGTGAACATTATGCTTCGTTCTTTCCACCAGCATCTGCCCCAAGACTTAGCTGATGTTTAGTAAAATGTGTTGAACTAATTAATTCTCAGTAACCACAAGATCAAGGGGATCATCTCCATCTTCCTGATGCAGAAGTTGAGGCAGTATTGTTTTTATCGAGGCCAAGATGCAAACCAGATCCATACAACCCTATCCCAGATCCCATCCTCTGTCCACCATGCTATAACTGCTTCTAGAACAAATTCTAGACTATTTCAGAGGAATAAATATTCCTTTATCATTTTTCTTTTTCTTTGATCATTATGAATTCTCTGGGATAATGTCCATTGATTTTCTTATTCACATATCCAGAGATAAAGAAATGAAGGCTCAGCCACAAAGACATCTTCTCTGAAAGACCCAGGGTGTCTCACTTAGACACAGCCCTCATATGGTCTAGCTCCCCAAGCAACCCCACCCAGGTCTCAAGGAATTTGCCCTTTTTCTCATTAAGTCCCATCTCTCTTCGCTTCTACGTAGCCCCAGATCCCCAGTAGTCAAAGCTGGCCCTCATCTTAGAGATCTGGTCTGCAAGGCTTTGACCACCAAGTATTGTGGGTTGGGTGGAAGCTAAATTGAAAAAGAAATGTTTTGCTGATTTTTTTTCCAGCTGGCATCTACACAATCCTCTCAGGCTCGCCATTTCACGTGGCCCTTACCATTGCTTTTCTACCCATCTGCAGGCAGATCTGTGGAAACAGTGTCTTTGGAAGTTCCTTGTGCAATGATCTGGCTGTTTTGCATGACTTATGCTCTTTTTTCCTCCCCAAGTTATTGAGATCACTTTTGTTTCTTTTTTATTCGTATGGAGAGCCAGAATCCTGCTTGTTTTGGTGTTTCCGTGGTCAAGCCTTGACCCTTTATTACTTGATCAAGACTTGAGGTCATGGTTTTCCCCCTAGCCTTGCCAGCATTGTCTGCTTCTCCCCAACCGAACAACCCAAAGCCCCGAGCAGTAGTATTTTTTTTTTTTACTCCTAAACCAGTTTCATTGAAGAATTCCCATTGATAAGAAAAGTAGGAAACCATGGAGTTTTAAACCTGGTCTATTATTTTATATTTCCTTTTAAGACCTGGGCTTGCAACAATTTGCCAAAGGGCATATTGCCCTGTTCTGGGTCTGAATAGCCTTGACTTGTCCCATGACCTTACAAACACGCACCCTGGGTTCTGCTTTGTCACAACCATTTTCTACAATGTGGTGGTTTACAGTTAGGGGCAAGGCAGATGTTTTCCAGATTGCGAACACTGCAATTTTTAACATATTCTGTCAGCAGCCTTCTCCCATATTTCATAGAAGACCTGTTGTGCGGCAATTTGTCTCTCAGCCATTTCTTCAAACCAAAATTGAACATTACAGTGAACTGAATGGTGGGGAGGGGTAAAGAAGAAATGAAAAGAGCAGTGATTTCTATACTTTGAAGCTTTCTAGAACAGTTATTTTATGCTACAGGGATTTCTAAGATGCCCTTTAGTTTCCAGTCTTTACACATTTTCAACAAAGAACAGTTGTGACCCAAAACATATATATAGCTAAGTCATATTCCATAAACAGTTTAACCATAAAATAATTTTCTTTCAAAGTTTTCTTTTAGTTCTCCCCAATATAGATTCATTTACTCAGTGTTTAAGCTTCTCTTGAAATAAGCTTTTGAAAGCTCCTTACTCTTTGAGGCCACCAATATCAGTAGGAAGAGGTCATAGTCATCCTAACCCTTTGGCAGCAGAATTCTGATGTTAAGCCACAATGATTGTTGCTGTTGACTTTGTAGCAGTCAAGGTTCTGGCAAGAAATAAATGACCCAACAGACAGACTCAGGAAAATTTTCAAAGAAATTGTCTATACAGGTGTTATTAGGAGAAACCAATATGGAAAGATGCAGAATCTGGGACTAGGAGGAATGGAAAGTATTACCAGCCTGCTATGGATGACCAGAGGGCTGTCCAATGCATATGGTAGCTTTTAGTAGAGGAATGCCGACAACCATCAGCAACCCAATAAGAAGGAGGCAAGAGGAACAAATGTGTCAACCATACTTTCCTGCCTTCATGTCCTGCTAATGATTTCTATTGAACAAACCTAACTGGAAGCCAAGATCAAGGGTGCCCATTGATTCCATGCACAGAGGTCAGCCTCAGCATTGATTGGATCTGGTGGGCTGAGGGCACTGCAGGGAAATATCATCATTGATTTTAAATTGCTTCATATGAGAGTCAAAAGTTTATTAGGGGTTCTAATAAGTTATACCAATGCATTTTATAAAATCAGAACCTTGGGAGGAACCATAGAAATCATGAACATTGCTAGAAAGCTCCAGAGATGGAGAAATTGTTCCACTCCAAAGTTGGATGACTCTCACTGTTCAAACGTCTGCCTTTGTAAGATAAAAAACAAAACTTTTATGTGAAATCGGATTGTTTTTAATGCTGACCACTAACTAAAAAAAAAAAAAATTAACTCTAATAAGGAGCAAGTCTATGGACTAGACTGAGTTTTTTTTTTTTTTTTTTATAAAATTCCATCTTTTTAGTTATACATGAGAATAGAGTCAATTTTGATGCAGTTATACAAACATGGAGTTTATCTTTTTCTAATTAGGATCCCAGTCTTGTGGTTGTATATGATGAGGCAGATAGAGTTTTTATCTTCTGGTGTAATTCCTCGTACAGATTTGAAGACATCTATCATTTTCATTATTTGATTTTCTCTTTGTTCTGAAAAATACATAGCCCCTCTTACTTTTCCTTACCCATTCTCCTCTTATGGGTATTTCTTGCTCTCTCAAAGCCCTTCTTTATAACAGGAGACCCTTCTTCAGAACTGAAGACACCTTTCAGTGTTTTGTGATCAGAGCAGGGAGAAGAGGACCATGACATTCTTATCATTATTCAGGATTGCCAGTGAGGGCTATTCCATTGCCCTAACTGCCATAGGGGAAATTTTTAGAATAATTTCATCACACTGTTGCTGGGTACAACTGAGCCTTCAAATCTCCACTAAAACTTGTTAGCATTCCTCTTTGGGGGGCTATGAGGAGAGTGATTATATCAACATTTAGTAGATTTTTCTAATTATAGATTTTATAAAGCAAAGTCATTAGCCTAATTTGCAAAGTCATTAGCAAAGTCATTAACAAGTTAATATATCTATTTGTAAAATTTCAATTGCTGGTTTAGATTCATTATTTTAGCCTAATTTTTGAGCTTCTCACTTTTTCTTTCAATAGTTCAACAGTTGGGTAACTTTCCTAGATTCAGACATTTTTCAAGTTGGATAAACATCATTATCAATGACAATGTTGAATAAGCAGTTTCCCTAAAGCCAAACCCTCTAGAATTCTGTGGTTGATTTCTAATTAACACTTTTTTAGGTAAAGGCATATAGTGAATTACAATTCTATCTAATGATATTGATATTTATGCCTCCATTTTTTTAAAGAAAATCATGAGTCAATTACGACCTGATCAATGTTTCCTTGAAGTTTAAATGTGCTTAGTCTACCCCTCTATCAAAATTGAAAGAGATTAAATTTTATACAATTTATCAAACTTTGGCACCTAAAGATTTGCCCAATTAAAAAGTGAACTAAGGACTCCAAAAGACATTTCTCCAAAGGAGCCATACAAACGGCCAACAAACATGAAAAGTTGCTCAGTATTTCTAAGCATTAGAGAAATGCAAATCAAAACCCCAGTGAGATACCATCTCACTTTTATTAGGATGGCCATTATCCAAGAAAAAAGTGTTACTGAAAATGTGGAGAAGTTGGAATTGTTGTGCACTGCTGATAAATGTAAAATGGTGCAACTTACATTAAAAACAGTATGGAGGTCCCTCAAAAAACTCAAAATAGAATTACCATATAATCCAGGATCCCACTTCAGGATATTTGCCCAAAAGAGTTGAAAGCAAGGTCGTGAAGAGCTATTTGCACACCCGTGTTCATTGTAGCATTATTCACAAGGTCCACAAGGTGGAAGCAACCCAAATATCCATCAATGGATAAATGGTTAAAAAAAAAAAAAAAATAGTATGGACATAAAATGGAATATTAAGCAGTTTTTAAAAAGAAGGAAATCCTGTCCTGTGACATGCTATAACATGATGAAATAAGCTAGTATACTATATGATTCCACTTATATGAGAACCTAAAATAGTCTAATTCATAAAAACAGAAAGTAGAATGGTGGTTGTCAGGTCTGGGGAAGAGAGAAATGAAGAATTGTTCAATGGATCTGAGTTTCAGTTTCACAAGATGAAAACCTCGGGAGATGGGTTGCACATCAAGGTGAATAAACATAACAATATTGAACTACATGATTAAAAGTGGTTAAGATGGTAATTTTATGTTGTATGCTTTTTACAATTGAAAATCTCTTTAATTATTCAAAAACAAAGATGAGCTCAACTCTTTCCGGTTATAGAGGAGTAAAATTGAGGCCTCTACTGTGTATCAAATTTTAGCAAACTTGTAGAGATTACAGTTACTAAAAATTTCCAAGTGCTCACAAATGAATTTTTGCCCCTTACTTATTATAATTTAAACATTTTCTCCAGAGAAAAATTTTAATCAGGGGCTGGAGTTGGGGCTCAGTGGTAGAGTACTTGGCTAGGATGTGTGAGGCACCACATATAAATAAATGGATAAAAAATAAAGATCTATCAACAGCTAAAAACAAGATGTTAAAAAAATTTAATCACTGATATGGCCTATTCGGCATCTTTTTTTTAAAGAATTCACTTGAGAATACATTAGGCAATAGATCATCTACTTAATAGTTCCATCATCGAGTCAAAAGAATGAATGCCAGGGTCCAAAAAGCCAGTTGAAGGCCTAATTACCACCTTTTTCCTTTGACTTCCCAGGGTGTGTGTAAATATCATTATATGCCACAGACATGCTTGTTTTATAGTTTTTAAACAATACATGGTGGTGATTCTTCTTTGTTTCCTTTTAGTTTTTAAAAATTTTTAAAACAAGTTCATATTTAAACTTGTTTCATTTCCTTTGAATTCTAAGTTTCAGTAAGATTTCTTCCCACCTTTGCCATATTTAAAAATCAGAGCATTTCCTTGTTAAAACTCAAAGTAATATCCCAGATGATGTTTCACTTTACGAAAGTATCTTCTGAATAAGAAATCATGATTACCTTGCTGTAAACCCCAGGGTAAAAAAGAAATATTTTTCTCTATTATTTTTAATTACTAATCAAAGTATTGAATGTCATTGTAAAAATAAAATAGGAATGTCAGATATGAACTGAGATACAAAATAGTTGATTTTTAAGCGGAAATTAATTATGTGATCTGGACCAAATTATTGGTTTCAAAAATCCCAAGTATTTAACTTGATGTAGCTAATATGTGCATTTAACTTTTAAGCAGTTTTTCCAAAGTATTAAAAATCTTCACCATTCTACTTTGTGGCCAATTTTCTGTGGGTTGCATTTGAGGTTTCTATTACCCTTTCAAGTGAATACTAAGAATAATGTCCATTGTTCCAATGCAATGTCTTAACAGTATGATCCCCACTAGATACTAGATCTCACTGAAAGGGAATATTGGAATCTTAAGAATAATGGATAACAATTCCATATAATATTTTGGAGTAATTTTCATTAGTGATGTAGCTTAAGATTCATAGAAGTACTGAAGGTGGACAGGCTTGCTCACATTCCAACCCAGAAACTTCACCACTGTTCAGCTTTGGTTCATTGTGTATCCTTTCTTAGCCTCCATTTCTGTGTTTGTAAGATTGAGATTACACTCAAGTGCTGGGTTAAAATGAGGAATAAGAATGCTTGGGCATTTTAAAGGGGCTGGGCAGAAATTAGTATTCTAATTTTTCATGAGTAAGGCTAATTGTGCTATGGAAAATATTTTTTAAAGGTTTTTTTGAGCCAGAGATTGATCCCCCTTCTGACCAAATTCAGAGTCGTGTGGGGAAGGAACCGTGTTGTATATAGACTTACAATAGGCCTTCATTTGTTTTCTGTCACCTACAACACCACCAAGTATTGTTCTGCTTGATTATTTCACTTGGCAGGAAGACATTGCACCCCTTGTGCTCCTTTGCGTACCCTCTGCGTGAGCAAAAGGAGCCAACTTTGAGTGTATTTAAAGGATTTAGCTTCTTGAAGTTTGTTCTCCTGCAGAACTACAGGGGGATTTGTCCCAGACCGCCCATTTACAATAAAAGGCCTTCCTTGAATAAGTTGATAGGTTATGAATACAGAATAGACTCCTTTGTTTGCCAGACAGGTGAGACCTTACTTTCTCTTGTTGCTAAAAATCCAGGCTGGAAAAATGACTAGCGTTACATTAGTGCTGAATTAACCTCATTCCTTTTGTAATCGTTACGCTTATAATGATTTCACTAAAATTCCAAGAATAACAGAGATCTGCCCCCACCCCAGGGTACTGAGAAATTCTATAATGTTAATAACAGAGCATCCAACAACTGTATAGCAATTTTCAATTATTCAAGGTCTTTCGTGAATATTATCTCATTTGATTCTCACATGAACTAAGTAAGATTGGGTGATTCATTCCCTTTGAATAAAGAAGGAAATGGAAATCAGAGAGGTTGTTTCTTGCTTAGAGTTATTTAAAATTCCCAGCCCCAAACATTTTTCCCAGAATGCACTTTTACTCTGACAGTGAACTTTGAGAGATCAAGTCGCTACAGGTACTAGAATAGGCAATTACCGTGTTACTTTGTTTGTTATTTACAACAGTTCTATGAAATAGGTATTATTATTTTTAATTTGTGGATGAGTTTGCTCAGGGTGTCTGAAGCGCTGACTCAAGTTCGTCTAGATAATGACAAAGGAACTAATGAGAGGTCTTTGACCTTAAAATGTCCACTGCCCTTTATCTGCAGCAGCGTATCTAAGTGTATCCACTGTGTGTCTGTGTGTCTACTCGTGTGATTCCTCTCCATCCATCCACAGACATGTAGAAGCACCTGGCAGTGAAGAGTGTACCCCCCAACGATGCCAGGTATACATTCACCTGGTACCGTGGATAAACTGGGGAGTTCAAAGCCATCACATACTTCAAAGCTTCAGTGTTATTCTCCACCCGTCAGATCCCTCTCACCCTTCTGACCTTTATGAACCTACTATGGGAAGATGGGTCTTAAATAGCTCGCTTTCCCCAATTGCAGGGAGGCTAGGAGCAAGTCTGACGGGGAAAATCCCAGCTGCATATCCTTGGGCCAGTTACTTAACCACTCTGTCCCTCAGCTTCCTTGCCTATTAAAATGGGGATAAGGATGTCACTACTTCATGGAGTTAGCTGTGCGGATAAAATGAGTTTGTTCTCTGAAGTTCCTGTTCCATAGTAATAATGATCACAAACATGATTTTGTGCCAGTAGAAACATAAAAAGGGATTTAAATTATTATTTTTATATACTCAATGACCAGATTTAAGCCCTCCCCAAGCCCTTATTAGAGTTAACCCACAGAGCACATTCCCAACACCCAGTTTTTGGTATTCCTTTCTAACATCTCATGCTAAGTCTATTTAGGGGACAATAAGGAAAAATATGCTCACTAATACATCTCACCTGAAAAAAAGACTCCTAAAGAAGGTATACACAAACAAAACCCATTCTCTTTACATGTACCAGGGAGGTGCCCCCTCTTCTTTTTTCTTCCCCCACCCCAGGGGATAGAACCCAGGGCCTCATACATGCTAGGAAAATGTTCAACCACTGAGCTTTGGCCCCAGCCCTTTTTATTTTATTTTATTATTTTTGGTACTGGGGATTGAACTGAGGGGTACTTGACCACTGAGCTACATCCCCAGCCCTATTTTGTATTATATCTAGAGATAGAGTTGCTTAGCACCTCACTTTTTGCTGAGGCTGACTTTGAACTCGAGATACTCCTGTCTCAGCCTCCTGAGCCACTGGGATTACAGGTGCACGCCACTGTGCCCAACAGGAAGTTCCATATTTAAAAGAAGTTTTAGGTGTTTTCATCCTTCTAGCATACTTTTATATAATAATATATTGTAATTATTTTTTGTCTATTTCATTATAAGACCATGAGCTCCTCAAGAGCAAAGGATATGCCATATGTAATTTTACATTCCCACTACCAGTTCTAGGCATATAGTAGCTTTTGTTTATTGACTTACTGAATGAGTGGAAGGATCATTGAAGGGACGCATGTTAATTCTTTTGTAAAATAAATAATCATCTCTGAATTTGGTGTCAAGCCGAATTTGCAGTATTTGGATTTTCTTTAAAACAGATCGTTGATTTTGGTGGTCAAGACATGTCATTAAATAACCCCTCTAATTACCATTTCATGTTTGTTTTACCAGTTAAATAATTCATTGATGAAAATATATGCCTTAAGTTTTGGGTTTTAATGGCCAGACCCAAATCAATTTTTTAAAAAAGCATACCTCATAGCCTTCTATACATATATTCTTTGCCAAGCAATGGTAAAGTGGATGTATAAAGTTTCAAACACACACTTCAAAGTGTTAGCACTCACAATTATTGGGTTCATATGAAACCATTTAAGAAGAATTCTGGGGTTTCAAAAAGTGTCAAGTTATATAGTGCTTCTGTGCTGGAGGGAATTGTACACACCATCCAGAACATTCCACTTCACTTCGGCAGATCAGAAAAAAGTGAAACCCAGAGACGTAAATGATCTAATCAGGTCACACAGCTCATCAGAGACCCAATGGGCCCTGACTCCAGATTCCCATATTCTCAGACCAGTTGCTTTTGGGACCCTGAGGCCAGCATTCTTTAGCAATGTTGAAACCAGAAGATACAGGACTGTACCTGTAAGTCCCCACCAGCCAAGACAAGGGTATGATGTCTGGAACACCATGTGGTAGTGGTGGTTGATCTGGGCTGGCGTCCAAAGGAAGAAGACCCCTGTGGTCCACATTAAGGCTCTTGCGTGTATATAGTCCATTTACATTGTGTTTAACTTTTAAGGTGTTAGAGAAATGCAGGTCTGCTGCTAGAGAGAGGCACACACATACAAAATCTTTGTCATGTTCTCTATAATTTTTAAACGTTTGAACTTTAAACTTTTAAACTTCAATAAGTTATGTTGAAGGTTTGATGGAAACAAATTTTAATAAGCAATGGATTCTTTTTTCTCACAGTGGATTTGTGTGTATAGAAGAATAGAAGAAGGTCATTTTAAACTATGCAATGTAACGTTAGACGTGTTATTTTAACAAAATAGCTCACTCTTTCATTTCTACACCCAGATTCGAAAGATTCCAAGGAGAAGAATAAAATGGAAATCCTGTACATACTGGTACCGAGCGTGGCCATTCCCCTAGCCATCGCTTTCCTCTTCTTCTTTATCTGTGTCTGTCGCAACAACCAGAAGTCCCCGTCACCACCAGTGCAGCGGCAACCAAAGCATGTCAGAGGCCAAAACGTGGAGATGTCGATGCTGAATGCATATAAACCCAAGGTAAACCCAGCCCTGCAGAGCTGCCCTTATTCCACAAGCCTCAGGTTCAAGCAAACCATTATCCACATACCATGCTTAGAAATCAAATGACATGGGTCTGGGGTTGTGGCTCAGTGGTCGAGCGCTTGCTTGCCTAGCATGTGTGAGGCACTGGGTTCGATCCTCAGCACCACATAAAAATAAATAAATAAAGGTATTGTGTCTATCTACAACTAAATTAAAAAAAATTTTAAAAACCAAAAAAATCAAATGACGTGGAATCAGAGTTCAGGTGCTAGAATTCATCTTCAGCCAATGGGAAGACTAACTGTATATCTCTCCTTCTGCCTCAGGCAGCTCAAACATGCTTTGATCCACGTGTCCACTCCAGTGTCCACTCCAGCATCCACTCCAGCGATGGGCCAGCCAGAGTTCGGCCCTGCCCTGAAGCTGTTGGGTTAGACGGGATTTTTAAGAAATCATCTCTGCCAGGCTGTCAGGGCTCAGAATGTGAGCTGCTTTATAAAATTTCAAAGAAGGAGATCCCCTACCCTTCCAACTAGACAGAGAGATAGATTCAAATTGTTTTACAAACTTCACTGTCAAAAAATCCTTTTATTGCACAACAATGTGCATGTAAGGAAAATTATTATATTGTATAATTAAAGATGATTAAGATGGTCAATTTTATGTTATGCATTTTTACCACAATTTTTTAAAAAATCCTTTCTAGTCCTATCTTCAATCCCTTTCTCTTCGGTTTAAGCATGTTTTAAGAGAAAGGTTGTCCTTCCAACAATCTTTGAAAGCTGTTCTGTGATAGCCCACTTGAGCCTTCCCTTCTCTGTGCAAAATCAACCCACATCCCTTTTTGCTTTTCATTCACATCTGTCAGCATTTGGGTTGCTAGAGGTCCCGGCAAGGAACTCAGGGTCACTGCCCTCACTGTGAATGGCGCACCCGTGCTGCATCTTGAACTGAAACCTGACAGGGTCTTACTCTCAGGAAAGCGGGAACCTCCCTCCCGAGACTCTCAGCAAAAGAATTCACTTAAATAGTGTAGGATTCTTGCTTCCAAAGCCTGTCTTTTCTTCTTGTGCCAAATCCAGAGGACTAGTCATTCAACAAATATTTATGTTCTCCGTGGGTTAGTGGCCATATTATTCATTGGACACTCATAATAAATTTTAGGGAAAAAGTCTTCCCATTTAAATTAGCTAATCCTCTTTGTCTAATAAGTGGAATAACATAATTAACACTATTGGTCTTCATTTAATTTTATTTTGCTTTGCTGTTTAAACTTTAAAAAAAAAATTAGAGTCAATATTTTTACTATTATATGTCATATTTCTTGGTTAAGTCTTAGAGTTCTTTAAATGCCAAAATTTCATTTTCAGAATTTCCACCTCAAGCAAAACCAGTGTTCTCTTGCTCAGTGTGAATATTTACCATAACACACACACGCGTGCACACACACACCCTGAAGATCATGCAATGTTGGGGAATGGTGGAATGGGAGTTTAAACTCTATTGACATCCTAGCTTCCAGTTAGCCAATTTATAAACATTATAGTATTTTATGTAATGCAACATATAATCCTTACTATTTAATGCTACTCTAAAGGTAGGAGAAAATAGTAGAGGTTAATATTATTGCATATTCAGGAGGTAAGACCTGGTTGGCCCAGCAGGTACTCTTAGATATCCCATGAGTTCAATCTTCTAGTGCAGTGTCATTGTTCAATGAGAGTCTTGCCCTGTCATTTCTGTTATTGAATGTGGACAAGCCTGGGTGGCCCAGAGACCCAAATCTGTTTGGGTATAGCTGTTCCACTGGGCAGCAGCCACCATACTAGAGAGATAGGCTCCTCACTGCTGTGGCAGGAACCATAGAAGTGTTGTTTAAGCTCAGGAAAATTATCATTTTTGTATCTTAGCCTTAACCTGTACCTTAATTCTCTTTTTAGTGCAGGTTGGTTTATAACACGGATGTTCAACAGGCATGAAATTTTAAATTCACATAGTTTTTCTACTGAACATCTCAGAGAGCTTTGTGGCATAAATAGAGAAAGCTAATATATTGATTAATACAAATTGCCAAGAATTATACCAGGGACTTTTACATCCATTATCTCAGCCAATCCTCATAGCTAATATGCAAGTCATATGATATCATTACTGTTGTACAGCCAGAGTAACTGAGACTCAAACAGATTAAGTAACTTGTTCAAGGTCAAAGAGCTTGTAATTGGGGAGATAAAATGTAAATGTAGGATTTTTCAACTCAAAATAAAGCACTGGTTTTTGCTGACCCCTGGACAACTTTTTCACAGAAAAAATTATATAGAAAAGTGAGTGGGTCTGGAAAACAACTAAATATGATTCCAGCTGGTTGATCTGTGCCAAACAGTCACCCCGGCATCCCCCTGGCTGCTGACAAACCTTTCAGAGGCCCAAATAAGTCACAAGCCTGAGCAAGTAGCCCTAGCTTTTGCAGATACATGTAAAATTTGGCCAGAGTAATAATGGTACTCCATTCTCCATGGTCAAAGAGACACATGTAAAATATACTGACATGAGTTTTCTCAGAGACTTGGTGAAATAAACATTGTTTTCATCATTCCTTGGCTCATTTCTGAAGCCTGCCTTGAAAAATCTCCCAGTGTCAAGATTTCTCCAGTCCAATGCTTAGGATTTGACCTTAAACAGCTCACAGGCACTTTTGAACTTGCCTGAAGTAGGAATGGTTCAAATATTTGACTGGGTTGGGAGAGGGAAAAGGAAACAACAAAAACAAATGCTAATTTTTTTTTTTTTTTTTCTTACTCTCCTAAGAGATTTGGCTCCAATCAAATTTGAGTTATTCAGTTGTTTGTTTTGGTTCTTACTGAGTGCCTTTCCTGGAAAAAAGCACAAAAGACTTTGTAGACCTTAAAGAAAATTCCTAAATGTAAACAGTCAATCTCTAAAACGGCTTAAAAGGTCACTGCCACATAAATATTTCATGTACCTATAAAATGTAAAAGGAAGCGACACACACGAGGAAGAGAAAAAGCCTGGAAAACTCTCTACCAGAGCAAAGTTGAAAGGATGTTTGGAGGCAAGGGTGAAAAAGAAGTGAAGGAAAGAAACTGGCCTGCCCTCGCCTTATTCTTATTTTTCCCTTGACCTATTCAAAGTCAGAGACTCCAGGGTTCTTATTTATCCACATGAATGTTCCCATCAGGGTTTAAACGATCCGTTTCCATCTCTCTTCACTCGCTGAGCTGCTAACATTCCCCTGAGTGTTTGGATTAAGAAGAAGAGGCTCCTCTGGGAGATTAGAAACCGATACCCTTCCAGAAGGACAATAGGTGGCCACAGACAGACTGGCTGACGAGCCTGGCTTGGGTCCCCTGGGAGACAGAATGGTGTAGCTGCTAGTGAAGGTTTTTGATGAGGCACCAGTTTCCTTCTGATCTATGGGGAAAGGAAGCCACCGGACCAGAGCGGCGTCTTCATGCTGAGCGCAGGGACAGACAGGCGGTGGAGATGCTGTAACCACCCGGGGCCTGGGAGAAGTCATCCAGTCTTTTGCCGCTCAGTTTTCTCAGCTGTTCAGAGAAAGAAGATGGTCCAAGTTTCTTTCCTTTTATTTTATTCAGCAAAAGATTTCGAACCATTTAATCCTCCAATGAGTACTCTAGTGGTGCCTGAGCTAAGCAAGATTTTTCTATATTGAGTTACAAATTTTATAATTTAAGTGGGTTTAAAAAAAATTACTGTGGAAAGTGAACCCTCTCAGTGGAGCCTGGAAACTCCCTTTTCTCTAATTCTCTCCCTTTGCCTCTCCTTCCCCTGCCTGCATCTCCCAGACTGCCATGCTTCTGAAAAAACTGTCCCCGTTAGGTGTGCTATGGAGTGAGCTTCTCAGGGAGACGGAGCGGGCAGAGTCTCCCCTTCAAGCACAGAGTGAGACCCATGCAGTCTCCTGACTCCTCGCCTACCTGGGGGAGGCACACAAAGAGGTTCAGGGGTGAAAGAGTTTGAGAACAGGGACAAGGAAACCCAGAGGAGGCCCCAGATAGGGGTGTGGCCAAAGTCTAACCAGCCCTGGTGGGTCAACCTCCTGCAGCTCCTGGCTGCTGCAAGAAACCTTTGAGGACTGTTGGGGGAAAGCACGATTTGCCTGGCTTCCTGAAGCTGGTGACTGTATTTTATTTCCCAACTTACCCTCATCTTTTGCCAGCTTCTCTGTTTCTTCACTTCTAGGCAACTCATCTCTTCTTTTTCCTTTCCAGCCAAAGGAGTTGCTGGATATACTGAAACTTGGTTATAGTCTCCGGACCTGTCCCTTTTGCCAGCACAGGCTTCTAGGAAGCCCCGCTGTGGTCTGGCTTCCCGTTTGAACACCTGTCCTTACCAGATGTCACTACACTTCATGGTTAACTCTCCTCAATAACTTTTCCACTCGCTCCTTAAAGCCACTGCCTCCCAGAGTTTCTGAGCTCACCATTCTATTCACATGGGCCTCCTGGGAATCACCAATGATGTAATTTAACCCAGCGACCTTTTCCAAGTCTTCATCCTCTTTAATTTCTCTGGAGCATTTGATATCCTTAACCACCATCTTGAACTGCTTTTTCTGTTGGCTCGCCTCCTATCTCCTCACATTTCCTTCACTAGTTCTTCTTTTAAGGCCCTAAATGGGACTGTCCCCTCCTGTTCGTCAGTCCTCTCTTCCTCTTTCTCATCCTGACTTCATCCTCTGGCATCCCTTTAGCTCCCCCTTGAGTACAATAATTTCCCAACCTAGAAGGACCAATCTCAAGTTATAAAATTCATCCAGGCAGCCAGGGGTCCCTACCGTCTGGGCCTAACTTATTTTTCTCTGAGTATATTTCTAGGAGATAGTTTGATAGTCTTCAAAAGAGCTTGGGTTTAGAGACAGAAAGATCGGATTACAAATCTTGGCTATATTGTTCACTGGCTGTGAGATCGTAAGCAAATAATTAACCACTTTCTCTGAACCTTATTTTGTCACCTATAAAAAGAAGACAAAAATATTACTTTAAGATAGTGTGTCTGGCACTCACAGGTACTCAGTAGGTAGAAATTATGATCATTGCTGTTACAATGATGACTACAGGTCTTTTAATGAAGCCGATGCCACCCATAGAACATTGCAAGAGAGAAACCGGAGGATCCAGCAGCTCACAGCATTGCCCAGGGTGGGGACGGACATAAAAGAATCACAACCAGGACTGTAGAGGAGGTTTAAGTCCTTCTCTGCTATGCCTTGTGTCTATCCTATTAGTATGGATTTCCCTGCCCCACATCCTGCTCACATTCTGGATAAAACCCATTAGGGTGGAGAGGATACAGTAATGATGGCTGGGAGTGTGGCCAATATATAACCTCAGCTCAGACCTGTGTCTATAGAAACAGACCTGTGTCTATAGAAACTTCTAGGGAAAACAAGTGTTATAAAAGCGTTCGTTCCATGAATGGCCTGAAGTTCTTCATCATTGAGGTAATGCAGCGTTATCTCTATAGATTCTTTTTAATAACCCTACCAAGTAAGTACTCATTTGATCCTGATTTGGGGGATCAAAAAAAAAAAAACTGAGCTTGAGATTAAGATTTGCCCAAAGTCACAGCTAGTAAGAGACAGAGCTAGAAGTTGAACCCAGGTCTGCCCAGGGACTGCCCGTTTCATTCTACTACCTTAATTTTCAAGCTAGCTGAAACACGTGAGCTCAAGTTAGGAGCACATGGTGGTCAGGCTGACATTAAAATTACTGGCATCTGTTCTGTCTATTTCCAAGCAGAATGGATCCTCTCCCATTGACATTGTAAAGTAACTCCACCACAGAATCAACCCTGGTCACCACCAAACATTCAAACTAACTATCAGAAAGTTGCATTGTACAGAAAAGAAACGCCTCTGAAGTTAAATCACTTCCAGAGAAGTGCGGCTGAACTCTGAGCAAATGTGGCCAACTATGAGTTGAAACTCCCTCTAGAATTTGATTGCATAAGCCAGAAGGCACTTAGTTCATCTGTAGTCTTTGAAAAATGTCCATAACCTCCCAAAATAAAATGACTGTGGCCTCTAAGCTTTTAAAATGCAGTCATTTCCGTTTATGAGTGGAGTCAATTTTTTCACAAATCTAACAAACACTGTTTACCTAAGAACCAAGATAATGTACATGAAAGGAAAATTGACTTTGGAGACAAGCGGATTCATAGCAACAGCCAAGTCCACATACGAAGAAATCTCACGTTCAGATATTCTCCAGGGCTCTTGTGCCTGATTCTGGCAAAGGTTACTATTGACAGGTTTCGTTCTCTTACCCTCTGCAGCACAGCATCAACCCTAACAGTCTAGCTCAGAAAGCTCTTACACCTTGAGCATCCCACTTTCAACCAGTGGCCCTCATGCTTTTAAAATGGGGAGCCCTTTCAAGATCAAACTGAAAACACTGCTACCAATTTCCAGAAAAGCGCTCCAACTTTGAGGTCAGACACATTTAGACTTGCATCTTGGCGTCACCACTTAATAGTTGTGCTTTCTTAAGCAAGTTACCTAACCATGGAATTCCTGAATGTCTTGATCCCTAAGGTGGGGAAATCTCAGAGCACTGTAATGAGGATAAAATGAACTAATGCACAAAACTCAGGGAGCAGATAAGGAAGCATCATGGAGTAGCTGGCAAACAGGCTCTGGGAGTCTGTGTTGAGCCCTTATCAGATCAGTTGACAACTCTGTCCCTTGATTTCTCCATCTGTAAACTGGAGATTAGGCATGGTTACCAATCTCATGGGATTATTGTAAGGAGTTAATGTATGCAAAGTATTTATAGCCTAATACATTAGCATTAAAAATATATATCACATAGCTATTATTATGATCTCAGTGTTTAGCATATGGCAAGTATTCAATACATGGTAGCCGTTAGTAAGTTCAAATTACAAACATCAGTGCAGGAACTGTGTCTGCTCTTCATGGGTGGGTCTTGCCTGGTCCCTCCTTTATTAGTCTGTATGTACCCCCTTTGGTATACAGTAGATACATCAGTTGACTAACTGATGCAACCAACTATTATCCTAAACACAGTAAATTGGTAATAGTGTTCATGCTATAGAAATATTTACATTTCAGAACTTTGAATCTCTTGTAGCTATGCAGAACACAAACCCAGTACCTGCTGGTAGGTAATCTTGCATTTTTATTCTCCCTGCCTTTCCAAAACACCTTTTCATAGAGTATTATTTTCTCCACTGTATGTATTTTAGAATAGCTCCACTGGCTTCTTCACAGTGCTGTGGTCATTCTTCATGCAGGGACCCAGACTGCTGAGTGATTAATCCAGAAAGCCATCTCCATTTATTCCAGTGACTTTCAAAGTGAGGCCAAGAGTATCAGCCTCACTTGGGGGCTGTCATACAGGGAGCATCTCAGACCTACAGAATCAGAAACTCTGGAGGTAGGGCCTGGCAATTTTTGTTTTAACAGGTGCTCCAAGCAGGTCTGATGCCTATTTGATGTAGAATATGGTACATCAGATTCAGATAGAAAGCCAGCCTCCAAGGAATGCAGAGCTTCCTTGCCGAAGCAGAATACTGCTTCCGGAGAGAAAAATAACCTCGTGATGTGCTCCTCCCACCAAAAATATCCCTTGAATGTCAACAGGGCCAGAATCTGTCTCGTCATTCATCTGATAGGGCAAGGACAAATGCCATGACATCAAACTTACTCTTTTGCAGATACTTGTGTCTAGCTCAATCTACTTCCAAAGAATAGCACAGGTGATTTGTAAAAGGGGCCATAGTTAGCCTGGTCATCAGAACATGGGAGATAAACTGAGCTTGAATGACAGGGGCAGAGATTACAGGGGATGGTTTGGGGCTGACTGTGAATATGAACTTCCATCCTTCTTCGGCATCTGCTGTTAGAGACCCTTTCCTGTGCCAGAGAACCACCCGGGCCTAGTTCCCTCCAACCTAAAGCAGTTCTGCTATTTTCTCCCTTTTTTAAAATTAGTGAACTTCAATTATACATAATAGTGGCTTTGCTTTTTATCTGTATATCCACTTCAAGTTGGACTCAAAAGTAGAGCAGCCCTTGGCAATATCAGGTCAGAGGTGAACAGTCACAGAGCAGGTTTTGTGGCACACACAAATGTTGGTGGCCATCACAAAACCTCCGCCTCATTTCCTACGGTAATCACTTATGTAAAATGAGCCAGAAATAGCAATTAGGAATCAGCTGCTTCACCAGGAGTCATTTCTGATCTGTCATCCCCTGAGGTGGAAAGATAAAGTCACCAAGCAGATGGCCCTTCTTATCCATCAGTAGCCACCACCAGAGTTACAGTTTTAAAAAACTCTACCCACAGTTTGCCCTTTTATATCTAATGTTAAGAAACAAAAAGGGGTGCCCAACCCCACTTAGCACACATCACTCGGGTGAAATGACCCACCTACATGAGTCTGTCTCTGTCTGCAGCTGAGTTTAGCCAGTGCTCGCATCGACTCACGCCTAAATGATTCACGTCTGAAATGTTCTTCCTTCATTCTCCTGCTCATTTAAACCCTAACACTGTTGCTCTCTGACAGTTTCTAAAGGAAGAAGCACAATCTGATCTTCAACTGATGTATCAGCTTCTACATCAACTTTTATCTGTCCCCCATCAAAAATCATATAATTTTAAAAACCCACAGTGAGGTAGATGTGTGTTTACTTTGAGAAGTAAAAATGTTAACATTTAAACTGAAAGCCTGTTTCAGTTTTAAGGTACTTAATTGCCTTACAGCATATAATAAACCAACCCCATCTTGTCATTCAACTAATGGAGGGAGTGATAAAGAGATAGGAGCCCAGGACCCTATTCATTCCAGCGTTCCTTTGTACTTGGTTTACTTTGGCACCATGCCTCATGTGTATTTTACACTTCTTTACATTTTGTACATCCCTGTATGACAAATACT
Organism: Sciurus vulgaris; assembly: GCF_902686455.1. Classification (NCBI taxonomy): domain Eukaryota; kingdom Metazoa; phylum Chordata; class Mammalia; order Rodentia; family Sciuridae; genus Sciurus; species Sciurus vulgaris. Next base: position 52,701,029 of record NC_136461.1, read on the forward strand.
TGTCAAACAAAAACTAAACAGATTTATAACCCCTTAACTTGAAATGAGCCAAAATTGAACTGCCAAAACTTTATGACTTCATTTTCTTTCATAGTTTTCCACTACATTGGTTCAAACAGACAAACCCCACTTGAGGTCAAGCAGAGGTCATTTCACTTTCATTACTAAAATATAATTTACAATATGCCAGACCTAAACAAGTTTAGCCTAAAGGGTTTGTATAATGTAAACCATCTGTTCCTCAACAATACAGCTAATTTCCTGCCATCACCGTACAGTCTACCAACTGCTTCTTGAAGAGTTTTTATGACTTTTTAACTAGTTCAGGATTTATGTAAAATTTGAAAATGAGTCTATAGTTAAGACTCATTTGTACTAAGTAACTTGAGCATTTAAAAAAGGCAAATTACTGTGTAAAGGATTCCCCTGAAACCAAGTTCCAAGCAGTTTGTTCTGGGCATTACTGTGCCAGCGGCTGCACAGGTGTTCAAAGTAAAAGTTTTGTGAAACCTGCCATTGTATATGCTTTCCACACTTCTTTCTAAAGCAACCCCCAAATTTGTTTTTTTGTTTGTTTGGTTTTGGTTTTGGTTTTGGTTTTTTCATACAAGGGACTGAACCCAGGGGTACATAACCACTCTGTCACAACCCCAGCCCTTTCTATGTTTTATTTTAAGACAGGGTCTCCCAAAGTTGCTTAGGGACTCAGCCTCCTGAGCTGCTGCTATTACAGGCCTGCAGCACCACGCCTGGCTCCCAAATTTGGTTTTGAGTGACTCTAGCAGATTATTCCCTCCTACCATTAGGTTGGAAAAAACTTGGACTCCATGCTGCCTGGCCCATGGGCCCATGGGAATTGGTGAGATATGACCAGACCCACTTTAGACCAAAATGTACTCTTTCATGTATCTGGACAGGGATAAAGAACAATTATAATTCTGCAAAGTGATGACACCTTGGAGCTCATAACCCTGAGAGGTGTCAGGCCCAAGCTGAGTCTCCAGAGATGTCCTGCCTTTGCATCCCAGTGGGATTGCTGACCACAGCCTTCTTTAGTTTCACACAGGATGGGCTTTGCAGATGCAAGTGCAGCTCTTTGGGGTCTTCTGAAAAATCTTGATACTTTCCTTAAGCCTCTTTCTCCTTATGTAGAATGGCAAAGTAAGAGAGCTTCTTCCAAGGGTGAACTCAGAGCACTCATTTGCTCTCCTGAGTGGAGGGGCAGGCAGCCAGTTCCTAGTAACCTGGGGGCATGTGACAGGCTTTCACCAACTCCCATCATTTCTTCTTCTTTTCCTATTCCAGGAAGTTTGGCCTGCTTGCTTCCTTTCCCATTTGCCAGCATCGGCTCTTCAACATGGTTTCTTGCTGCCTCTACTTCTATCCATTCTTACCAGAACTCTCCGAGGATTCTTCAGGTCACAACTTTACACCCACCCTGAGGCTCCCAAACAAGTTTTGTTATTTTTTATGATTTTGTTTTAACTAACAACAGGAGAACAGAGAAAAGTTGTCAGGAAGACACTTAAGCAAATATTTTAAAACATGGAATCAGACAAGACTCTAGAGCTACTTAAGACTGTAAATGGATCTAAATCATTTGCATTTACTCCACTTCTTGGATGACTTCCCTAATGAGGATAATAAGAATGATTTAAAGGACACTTATTAGGTAGAAGTTACTTTTATACATTGTAGTATTTAATTCCTACTGCAACTGGGCAAATTAGTTTTATTATTTCATAGATATGGAAACAGGTACAGAGAAGTTAAGAAATTCACTCAAGGTCAGCAGCTAATATATACCCTCCTCCTCAGGGTTGTTGTTAATATTTATGAAGTGCTTAGAATAGGTTCTGGCACATAGTGCTATATAGGTATTAACTATTGTTAATAGAAAACAGCAGATCCAAGATGCAAACTCAAACTTATATGAGTCCAAAGCGCACTGGGTTGGAATGACACCATACTGCCTATGGGTCAGTTTCAAGCAGTGGGGGAGAAGAGGGTGTTGGGTTTCTAATTCCTCATTATATCAGTCTAATATCCTGTGGGTTGTTTCCTAATTCTCATTTTCTCAAAAGAAGTTCTAGTACTAAGTCCCTTAGCCCTCTCTATCATCAAAAGCCTGAGGAAGGTGGTTCAAGTCAAATAGTAATACCTACCGTGCTGTTCAGGGGACCATCACATCAGTTGGATTCATTTACCTCATTAGTGAATGTTATTAAAGAAACCCCCAATCTTAACATCATGCCGGAAAAATTCATCTTGGGTTACTCTTAATAGCACAAGTAAAATCATCCAAGTGCTGCAAGAGAAAAAAAATCAGTTCAACTGGACCTTTCTTATCATCCACACCTTGCTCTCCTAGAGGAACCCCATTAGCTGCCACAAGAGTCCAGACCTCAGGTGCTAGGGCTATAGCTCAGTGGTAGAGAACGTGCTTAGCATACATGAGGCCATGGAGCATACATGTGCTCCATCCCCAGCACATAAAAGTAATAGTACTACTAGTAGTAGTAATAATAATAACAGAAGAATCCAGATGGCAAAGGAAAAATAGTGGATAGACCTATAATTGCAGAAGAAATTTCCTAATTAGTCAGGTGGAAAGGCTGACCATATAGTTTTAAGTTTAATTATTCCATTTTTTTTGAATTGATAGTCCATTTACCTGGTTCAAAAATTTAAAAGTATAAAAAGGCACGAAAGCAGGTTGGGGATGTAGCTAAGTGGTAAAGCACTTGCCTATGAGTACAAGGCACTGGGTTCGATCCCCAGTACCGCCACCAAAAAAAAAAAAAAAAAAATGACGGGAAAAATTTACTTCTGCATCCCCCTTCTAATTCCTACTGCCATACCTTCCAGATAACTACTGCTGTATCTTGAGTCTCCTTTTGTAGTTTCTTCATGCATATGCAAAGAATTATGAGTATATTCATTTTTCTCCTATTTTACACAAAGATAACAAACAGCATTAACTCTTTCTTTGCTTTTTATGTTTTTAATTGAGCTACAGAATTTTGTAGACTTTTCCTTATCGGTACAGAGAAAACTTTCTCATTCTTTTTCGCAACTATAAGATATTCTATTTACTAGTTCTCCAATGAGTTATTTCATAAATAAGTCTTCTCTAAGGGGACATTTGGGTTATTTCTAATCTTCTGCTATTACAAACTCTACCATAATGCATAGGGCTGAATCAAAAAATTTACTGAAAATTTAAAGAAATTTATTACCATTCATTTCAGCACATGTTGGTTTGGAACCTCTTCCTGTATGCCCCACACCTCCTTTCAGATGCCAAAATGTCTTGCCTTAAGAAATGTTTTAACCCACACTCTTCCATTCTTTCTTACAGAGCAAGGCTAAAGAGCTGCCTCTTTCTGCCGTACGTTTTATGGAAGAACTGGGTGAATGTGCCTTTGGAAAAATCTATAAGGGCCATCTCTATCTCCCAGGTATGGACCATGCTCAGCTGGTTGCCATCAAGACGCTGAAAGACTATAATAACCCTCAGCAATGGACAGAATTTCAACAGGAAGCTTCCCTGATGGCTGAACTGCACCACCCCAATATTGTCTGCCTCCTGGGTGCTGTCACTCAGGAGCAACCCGTGTGCATGCTTTTTGAATATATGAATCAGGGGGATCTCCACGAGTTCCTCATCATGCGGTCCCCACATTCCGATGTTGGCTGTAGCAGTGATGAAGATGGCACTGTCAAATCCAGCTTGGATCACGGAGATTTCCTGCACATTGCAATTCAGATTGCAGCCGGCATGGAATACCTGTCTAGTCACTTCTTTGTCCACAAAGACCTTGCAGCTCGCAATATTTTAATCGGAGAGCAACTTCATGTAAAGATTTCAGACCTTGGGCTTTCCAGAGAAATTTACTCTGCTGATTACTACAGGGTTCAAAGTAAATCTTTGCTGCCCATCCGTTGGATGCCCCCTGAAGCCATCATGTATGGCAAATTCTCTTCTGATTCAGATATCTGGTCCTTTGGGGTGGTCTTATGGGAGATTTTCAGTTTTGGACTTCAGCCATATTATGGATTTAGCAACCAGGAAGTGATCGAGATGGTGAGGAAACGACAGCTGTTACCATGTTCTGAAGACTGCCCGCCCAGGATGTACAGTCTCATGACAGAGTGCTGGAATGAGATTCCTTCCAGGAGACCAAGGTTTAAAGATATTCACGTCCGGCTTCGGTCCTGGGAAGGTCTCTCAAGTCACACCAGCTCTACTACTCCTTCGGGGGGAAATGCCACCACGCAGACAACCTCCCTCAGTGCCAGCCCAGTGAGTAATCTCAGTAACCCCAGATATCCCAATTACATGTTCCCAACCCAGGGTATCACACCACAGGGCCAGATTGCCGGTTTCATTGGCCCAGCAATACCTCAGAACCAGCGCTTCATCCCCATCAATGGATACCCAATACCTCCTGGCTATGCAGCCTTTCCGGCTGCCCACTACCAACCAACAGGTCCTCCCAGGGTGATTCAGCACTGCCCACCTCCCAAGAGTCGGTCCCCAAGCAGCGCCAGTGGGTCGACCAGCACTGGTCATGTGACCAGCTTGCCCTCATCAGGATCCAATCAGGAAGCAAATATCCCATTACTACCACACATGTCCATACCAAATCATCCCGCTGGAATGGGAATCACCGTTTTTGGCAACAAATCTCAAAAACCTTACAAAATAGACTCAAAGCAACCATCTTTGCTAGGAGACTCCAATATTCATGGGCACACCGAATCTATGATTTCTGCAGAACTGTAAAATGTGCAACTTTTGTAAATGTGGTACAGGACAAACTAGAAAGCCGTAGAAAAGATTTATATTCAAATATTTTTATTAAAGTAAGGTTCTCATTTAGCAGACATTGCAACAAGTATCTTCTGTGAAGTTTAATTGTGTCTTACCAAGCAGGACAGACACTAGCCAGGAAAAAAACACTGTGGGATTTACAGTCCATCCGGGTGCATGGCATGGCATTGGGATTGGAACATGTGGTTTCAAGTACTTAAAACTGGAAACCATTGAAGAGGAAAAGAACCTGGTGATTAAACATCAAACCAAAAAGGAAAGTCAAATGGTGCTTTATGTATTTGCCTTTGGTCACCATGACTGGTCTCTCCCTGAGATGTATATACCATAGCATTTGTCTACCTGCTGTCTTTTCTTCAGGACAAATGTTCAGGAATTGTATTGATTCAATTTAGACTCTATGCATGTTTGTATGGAAGTGGTGTTCAGAGTCAATGAGGAAACTTTAGGCCAAATTTGAGATCTCGGATGGAAATGAGCCATAACACAGTATCATATACCCTGAAGTCTTCTCCACAGTGGGGCTTCTTTGGGAAGGTGCAGAGATGCCTCTTTGTGAACCTCCTTTTCTGATCATGAAGGCCTTTTCCACATTTTCCTTTTTCACAATGTGTTTACACAAGTCCTTGAAATAACACAGGGCACAGCACCCTAAGAAGGCTGAATGTGGATGCTGGAATTTATTGTTGATTGATAGTTCACCTGGCTGCATTAGGAACGAGACACTGAAGGAGGCATAACCAGGGAATAGTCCCTCAGCCTAGATAAGAATCCATGGGAGAGAAACAAGGGTTCCCATGGAGACAACCTCCACAGGAGATTCCCTGGACCAATAACGCTGAAGAATAGAGGTGTGGCTGCAGACAAGAACACCACATCTTGTAGCCACAACCCCATTTACAAGTTGTTTGAGGTGTCAGGGTGCTTACCATCAATGGACTCTAGGCAAGTAGTAAACCCTGTGATGATACCAATAGCTTGGAAATTTAAAGTCTCTCTCTCTTTTTTTCCCGTGCTGGAAGTGTTCACAGATTTTATTTCAGCCCCAAGAATTATAACAATGTATTCATAGAGTTAGCTGAAATCCAAAGACAATACATTCTGTTTTGCAAGACATCACAGTATTTCCAAAAACAAGTAATGAGTTCTCATTTCAAAGGTTACCAACAACTGATTTCTTTAAACTGCTAAATAAGCAATACAATCCTTTTTTGCCTTCTTTATAGAGGGGTATCAAATGTGCCTCTCCTGGCATTTACTTGGCAAGCATCTTTTGCCAAGTTTAGAATTCTTATGGGTTTCAAGTCCTATATAGGAAGGAGCTTTATATTTGATTTTACTCTTGTTAAAAAATAACTCCTTTATGCTAAGAACAATGTCTCCAGGTCTTGTTTTCATTTAAAGCTATGTGAGACTTACAGGATGTAAAGTAATTCCTGGAAATGATATTTCATGAGGAGAATGTAAAAGAATTAGAAACACCTTGATGATTCCATTTTAAAAAATACAATTAGCATGAGAAAGCAAGGAAATCTGTTTTAAAAAATGTATTATAATTTTTCCAAACTTGAATTTTCAAAGAGCAAACATGAACTTATAGTTACTGTGAACTCAAAGAATTGGCCATATTCAGATTTTCTGGGAAATAAATTAAGACATGTTTTTGTGGCGTGAATAAGCTGATTCAAGACATTACATTTCTTAACATTAGGTAGAGGAGAATATTTGTATCCTTTTGTTGCTATGCAACTGTTTAATGATGAAGCTTCAAACCACAATTTTGTATATCATATGACAATCAATTGTTTTTCCAAGACTATTTATTATTTTAAGTAAAGACAATTTCAGTGAATCTGAGTTTCTAGGAATCCCTTAAAGGGAAATTAGCATTCCATGAGCCAGTAAAATACCTTCTCTGGAAAAACATTATTATGGTTAAAAAGTAAATTCAAGTTAGTTTTTTATAAAGAACTATAACATTTATTTTAGACATTTTGTAATAACTGAAATCATTAAGGTGAGCAAACTAAATTTCAAAACCACTTGTAATAATGTATTTTATAACAGCACTGTGATACTACATAACACAGTCCCTTTTGTATTAAATAGTATTTTTTTCATAAACTGAAAAATATCTTTTGCTTTGTTGACAATGTTTTGTAAGATGACTTTATTTTCAGATTCTTTTTTTTGCACAAAACTATGTTTATGGTTTGTATCACAGAAGTGAAAATATATCTCTGCATTTTTATATCTGGTCTGTTTCCTTGTTTCCTTTGTTTGTTCTTAACTCAATATAGATTTTCTTCAAATATATAATGGCAATAATGAGATATCTCACCTTACCATATCTTTCCTTATTTTCACTGCATGCATTTAATCACTGTATTACTTAATGTTTGATTTGTTATTATGGGCATTTCAAATAGACAAGCATGAAATTGTAATGATAAAAGGCTATTTTATATCGAGGATATATGCATTTGTATCACACACCAGAGATGATATTAAACACTGATTATTTTATGCTGCTGTTTATTAAAAATGTTTACTATAAAATATTATTTCCTGAATATTGCTCTCATAGAAGTATTTGGGAATTTTAATATTATTTCTACTAATGATTGACATTTCATAGAAAGAAGAATCACAAGTCATATTTGCTCATACTTCACTGAAGTGAGTTTTTGAAGTAGGCTTTTAAAATAGACTGGAGGGGCTGAGGAAGTAGCTCAGTGGTAAAACACTTGTCTGGCATGCATGGGGCCTTGGGTTTGATCCCCACCATTACAAAAGTAAAATAAAATAAAACAGACTTGGGCATTCTCACTAGAGACTGCAGGTAGAAGGGAGAATCTCAATGTTTTCATAACCAAATATTATCCACCTATACATGGCCAAGCTTTGAATTCTTAAAATCAAAATGACACATTAAACAATTAGAATGAATGGAATGTAAAAAAAAAAAAAAATGGACATGGGAATTTCCATGTGAACTTAGATACCAAAACTCATGTTTTAGGACACTAAAGAAGAAAAGGTTGCCTACATCCTATCATGTCCAACTTAGATTCCAACCATATTGATAAAATAAAAGAAATGTGGCCATTTAATTGTCACAACTTATCTTTATGACCTTATTTGCCCAAAAGAAAGAGTTTCCCATCTGGCGATTAATACATACTGTCAAAGAAAATGAGTATCATTATGAAAGTTCAAAGAACTTGTCCATTTCTGCTATTTAATACAGAAGGGAATACAATAAAACCTCCAGGGCCTTATCCATCTGTTTTAGGTACAGCTCTTGTCACCACCTCAACGATCAAACTCAATAAGGCAATCGCTTCACATGGCAGTGAGATCCCACGTCAGGTTAAGTTTCTCCCTCACACTTGAATTTCTCAGTCTGTCCTTCACTCCCATTCCTTCTTATGCCTCTCCAGACTCTTGCCTCTACCGCCTTCCCCAATCCCTTCAACTCTGAGTCCCTCCATTGCCTTAATTCCTTAATCACCAACATCTGCAAGTTCCCAGCTTCACTCTCCCATTCCACCCGCTATGAGGCACCAAGTACTGAATAGAGGAGATTCTATTAAACCCATTATTCTGTGTTAATAATATGCACCAACTGAAAAAGAAGAGTTCTATTATCTATGTAGCTTTGAAGATGATTACCTATCTTGGTATTTCTCAAAGTGGGGTTCCCAGAGCCAAGAGCACCAACCAAGAGCACCCAGGAACTTGTTAGGAATGCAAATTAATGAGCTCTAACTCAAAGGACTAAATCAGAAATTCTTTCGGTAGGACCCAGCAGTTTGTGTTTTAACAAGCCCTCCAAATGATTCTGACACGCTCTCAAGAACATTTTAGCCACTTTTTTGTCTTTACAGAAAATCAAGTTCTTACTTAATCAAAAACTGAGCACTAAAACCTCTTTGTGTTAGCTGTTCGACAATCAGCTAGCTATATTTTTCTGCAGTTGTTTATTTGGATAAAAAAGAATGGTACAGGTTGTGATATAACTAATGGTAGAGAGCTTGCATAACATGCACAAATAAATACACATGTGCGTGCACACACACACACACACACACACACACTTATGCCTGTCATGCTGCTTCTAGTTCACCAAAGTCCCGCATTCTTGGAGAGTGGATGAAAGATTTTCCCTTCTTATGGATAAGCTCAAAACAGCTGGTTTCTTGGTGATACCTCGTGACTCTCGGACTGATGATCAACAAAATGAAAGGAACTCCTCAGTGTTAACAGAAGCATCCCGAAGGTGAGGCCGGTCTTCTGCAGAGGGTGAGGCGGGCAAGCCCCTAGAAAACATTAAACTGGAAGGTGCCAGAGATTACCCTCTTGCTCCAATCCCTGCGCTTCTTGTGTCTCCACCCCAGTTGTGGGAACGCTGTCACCCTGTGACTTTTTCCTCCAGCCAGCTTCAGTCCAACAGCTCTTGGTTGGTTGGCTGTGAGCACTCTGCTTTCTAGGCCTTGTCTCTGCTCTTCTCCTTTTCTGGTCTCTACAGGACTGGAAGCTCCAGGGAGGACAACAATAGGGACCCAAATAGGTGCTAGGGTGAAGCTCCTACTCATAATGTATACTGCGGGGTTTTGTTTTTGTTTGTTTTTTAGCCAATAGCTCAAATACTGAAGAGGAAGTGCTAGATTAGAGAAATAGAAGGAGCAAGGAAGCACACATGTAAGAAAGCGGTTCTTTTGCAGTCAAAATAAGACTGCACCTGAAGTTTGTTACCATAAATGCCAAGAGTATTAGGACACTGTTAACTCAGAAGAGGGGGAGCCTTACAAACCATCAAAGCACTCCAGGTCAATGTAATCCTCTGGGAAATTAGGCTGGGGAGGTTTAAAAACATAGAGACATACAGGGAGAAGGTCTGCTGACATATTTATGACTAGCTGAATCCTAAGCACCTATGAATTGCTTATTCACAAATGAGTACCATAACATTTGCCGACCAGATCTGGCAAGATGCATATCCCATGCTGTAGTGACTGTGAGTAAATATTCTAATCCAAGAATGGTTAAGTTAGGAGAAAGGCCCTGCTTTAAAATTAGATAAGACATTACTTATATTTTTTAAAGGGCAATATCAGGACATGCTGAAATAAAAATAATTCAGAAAATATTCACTTTGAAGGAAAGTATTCTGCCAGTCTTCATGGACTTGTGGTCTTGACTGTAAATTCAAATGTACATAAGCAAAACAATGGAACTAACTACATAGCAATAGGTTAAAAGCCATAGGTTAGAGCTTGAGCCCTCTCTAGCCTTAGATGCATATGTGCATCAGAAATAGGTCTCACTCACGTCCTGGTAGAGATGGGTCTGTGGTGGCAGCCCAGCTCCCAGGTTTCTGAAGGACAAGTTGCTGTCAAGACCAAGAGGCAGAACCAAAACCCAGTCATTCAGAAAACCGCTCATACGTGTGCTATGTTGTATCCTCTTGGTCAACGCAAATTCTGAAGCCAAACTTAACTCTAAAGACATGAGTGTATCTCTTTTGGGAGCCACTGCAAGTCACATGGTCATGGGTAGGGATGTTGGCAAATATCATTAATCGGTGTTCTTCCATGCTGAGTTCAGATTTAGCCTTAAAATTTTTTAGCATACTTGCCTAGACAGCCTACCACTTAGTCAGAAACAGCACCAAAAATTAATTTAAGAGACATCCTTGTGCTAGGCAATCATTGTCAAATTGGGTTATCATCACGATTGTCTAGAAATTATAATGTCTCAGTCACACCCCAGAACGTACCAGAAAAGATGCCTTAAAATCTACAAATTCCTCAGAAATAACATAGGACACTGTATCTCTAGGTCACCCTCCTTCTTAACCTAGAGGGGAAGACAGGGAGCAACAGCACTTTTCAACCGCACCAGTAAATGAGCTGGTTGATCTTCAGTAGCTAAGGTAATCTCTGTTTCTTTATCTACCAAATGGTGTAAATATAAGTAGTTAAAAGTAAGGGTACTGGACGGGGAACGCAGCTCAGTGGCAAAGTATATACTTAGCATACTTGAGTCCATGGGTTCCCCAGCACCCAAAAAAAAAAAATTAATTTCAGATTGTTGAAGCTTAAATCTCTCCTTTAGTCGCAGAACTTGGTTAATTCACTGGTTGTTTTTTCACCTCAAAAGTATCTGTTTCATAGAATTTTTTTGTGAGAGTTGAGTGAGGAAAACACCCAACACAAAGTTATCAGAAAATAGAGTGTTTACAATTTAATAATTTTTCTAACACCAATCTTTTAAATTTGGTATGAACATTTAATGAGACTATCCATAAAAATATAAGAAGTATCTGGCAGAGAGTAGTTGATCAAAAAGTGGTAGCATTGTCATTCATTGTGTTTTAAACAATTTTTATAAAGGGTGGCATTATTTTCTAATGTGGTAAATAGAGCATAAAATATTCTATTTAATTATTCATGCATATGCCATCATGTAGAACACCCAGGACTGGTGCCAAAGAGGTGGGGGTAGGCTTAGCTCCTCAATAATTTCCATCATCTCCTTCAAACCACCCCTAATAAACATACTCTAAGTAAAAACAGCTTCAAAACACCCCCGAGCCATATGTCATCCCCATGCCCTTCCTGAGCCGATTGCCACCTCAGAGCCTCTCCCACGTCGAATTTCTAGAACTACCCGGAAGGCAACTGAGAACATTGTGAAAAGGCATATTAAATTGATATATGTGAAGGACACCTAGGATAATGGCATCTTTTAAACACCCCCCCCACACACTTAGTGGTCGCAACTGTACTTGGATATGACAAATGCTGCATCTCTTGGTAGAAAGTATTTTCATGCGGGAAAATGAAATGAAAAAAGACCTGATTCTTCCAAAACACATCGGCACAGTGAAGTACCCAAGAAAACATTGCATTCCTTCCTCACAGACACTTCGAGAAATTTCCCCTAACTTAATTCTAAACATAACTTGTTATAACTTTGGTATAGCAGTCCCCACCTGCTATAGAAAACAAATCAGATGCCTTTAAACACCAAGCTCCAAAAACAAGTGGACGGCTTTGACCAAGTTGTTTCACAATTCTCACTCTGAAAAGGTCCTTGATACCCAAGCTAGAGTGAGAAACTGTGCCAGTTTGCCAGGGACTGTCCCAGTTTTAGCACTGAAACATTCTTTGTCCACACACACCAGGGCTGTTTGTCACCCAAGCTAATGCAGAGATGGTGAAATAAAAGCAGACTGAGCTCTCTGTTAAATCCAGAAGTAGATATAAATAGTGATTAAGTGGCCCCTGATCTCAGGTACCTTACAACAAGAAAGTCAATTATTTTATAATTAATATAATTCTGAAATTGGAGGCTGGGGAATGTATGGCTTCAACATTAAAAAGAGGAACCAAGCATTTCTTGAGCTGAGTCTTTTATAAGTGAAAATAAATTTTTTAAATGAGAAATTTCAGGAATTCTAGTCACTGAACTATGCTGCCCACCTCTTTCTTCCTGTTTGATCTTTGAAGATTAGCATTCAGTATTTTTCATGACATTTATATTGAGGAAGGAATATAAGATTATTAAAAGCAGAGAAACTCAATATTGGGAACGCACATCAAAAGGTCCTCAAGACAAAGAGGAGATCATATGATTTGAAACCAGAGTTACTAGAAGCATGTGTGCTGCACTTCATTTTCTAGTTAACAGCGTAACATACGTCAAAATATGATTTAAAACACTTCTCACAGCTGAGTTGACATTTGGCGGTCCTCCCCACCCGCTTGCTCTTGAGGATGGGGGTTCAAATCCAAACGAGGTTAACACTTTGTACTGGTACATATTCCTAGTGGATGGGGAAAACAGTCTTTAAGTAAAATGAAAACATCTGTTCAAGTCCTGAGGGAAAGAATTATTTTTTAAAAAGAGGGGGAGGGGATGCCTGGTTTTAAAACTGGAAGCAACCTCAGTAACATCGCAAATGTTAAATAATTGCACAATCCATTGCCTTACTCATCTAGGATGAGGAAAATCAGTGTGTGAGCCTCAGTTTGGTCTTTATTTTTAAAGATTGCATGCCCACACTTATCTCATTAACCTGTCTAAAATCATGTGTTAGAAATTATTCTATTTTATTATCAACTGATTTCAATTTCTTTTCACACTGGATCAGGGTAAAACTAAATCAGAAAGTCAATTGCCTTTTTGCCACATAACTTAATCTTGGGCAATGGTGATGCGTTCTAGATAAGAAGTTGTATTATTTACCTGTTGTTGTGTAACAAAATACAGGTTAAGCATCCCTAATTCCAAAAATCCAAAATATGAAGTGCTCCAAAGTCCAAGACTTTTAAAATGCTAACTTGAAGCTCAGTTTCAAATTTTGGAGCATTTTGGAGTTCAGAGTTTTGGATTAGGGATGCTCAATCAGTAAAGGTTAGGCAAAGATTCCAAAATCAGGAAACAAAAAAATTCAAACTCTGAAACATCTCTGATCTCAAGCATTTCAAAAGAGGGATACTCAACCTGTACCACAAACTTGGTATCTTGAAACAATATTCTTCCATTCGTCCACTGTTCTATCAGTCTGATTGATGCAAGGCCTGACTAGCTTCTCTGCTCAGAGAATTCAGGAGCTCTTCCAAGCTCATGTGGTTTTAGCAGAACTCATTCCCTTGCAGTTGTGGAATGAGGCCCTGGTTCTCTTGTTACTGTCATCCAGTGGCTATGATCAGCTCCTAAAGGCTGCCCACATTCTCTGCCACATGGCCCCTTCCGTTTTCAAAGCTAACGACAGAGAATCTCCCTCAACTGGGATCCATCACAAGTTTTGAGTAGCTAACTCCAGGAAAAGTTCAATTCCATGTAAGGATTCACCTAATTAGTTTCCTGAAAAAAAATTTGTTCTCAAAGGCAAATGTGCCGTATGACTTAATAACAGGAATAAAATCCATCTTATGCACAGTCTGGGGGTTATTTTAGAATTCTGCCTTCCATAAAAATGCAGTGCAACAGTTCTCTTCAAACCTCTAGGCCGTAGGGGGAAAGACCATGAACAACCCCTCCCCCAAGCAATAAGACTTAATTAAATCTACTCTCAACTTGAAGGAGTAAAGCAATAAAAGTCAATTTAAAAATACGTACTAGTTGGTGTTTTTGAACAACATGTAAGAGTACTATAAATGTATTCATAATTTGCAGAAGTCAGAGACAGTTCTTACTGAACATGTAATCTAAAACAGAAGAAAGAGTATACATTCAGCTCACAGATATGTGGATGGGCACTATTTTATTCAGTGGTGGTCTGGCTTTTTTGGATTTATATTTTGATGGAAGAGAGACTTAGTAATAGGAGAAAATAGAGTCAATGAAAACAAGAACAAAAAACACAGGTGCACAGATATTTCTACCAACTATTGAAAATAACAATTACCTATTCAAGAAGTCCAGAGTGCTCAATTGGGAGGATAGAAGACATTTGCAAGCCAGGGCTGCCTGATGGTTAAAAGCATGGACTCTGGAGCTGAATATTTGGGGTTTGCATCCTGGCTCTGCTTCTTTCCAACTGTGTAACCTAGGCAAATTATCTAGTGTCTCTGTGTCTCAGTTTCCCTTATCTGTAAGTTAGAATCATAAGAGTAACTACTTCACAGAATTGCTTCCGAGGGTACAATTAATTCCTGCAAAGCACTTAGAACAGTGTCCATATCTGGGAAGTGTTGGCTGTCACTTTCCCTTTACCAGGTAGTAACTGAGCCCCTGACAGGTGTTATTTCTTTTAATCCTCGCAATGATCTTGTAAGTATTATCACTGGCTCATTTAACAGGTGAAAAAATGTAGGTATAGAAAACGACGTAACTTTTTCAAGGCTATCAATACAGGCTAATAAAACACAGGTATGCTGGGATCTAACGCAGTCTGTCTTGAGAGCACCTGCTATTTACCATCAGATATTGAGATAATGGAAGGCCTACAGGTAGAGATAAACTTTCCTGATTGAGTTGATTTTTCCAAAAAACAAACAACCACAACAACAAATCTGATGATCAAGGCAAAGAAGGGCAGGTTTGGGAGTGAGACATGGCAAGATCATGAGATCAATTATATCATGTATATAAAAAGTTTATTAAAACTTGCTATAGTTAATGGGAGGTGATTCCATGCTGACAAAGGTATCCTCGGATAGGTCTCTGCTTAAATTTCCTGTTGCAAGTGACTCATGTGTGAACAGCTGATGCTATTAATCATTGGAGGTAAACGTACCCAGTTGCTACATGTATGCCAGATGCCAGATAAAAATCCATGTGTGCTCACACACACATACTTCCTCTTGCTCCCTCTTCTCACCAAAGCACTAGCCCCATGCCTCAGCTCAGGAGTCTGTAAGACCAAAGCACATCTCTCATTGACTTAGGAGCTACAGTACTTAAAAATGCAGGATGCTGGCCATCTAGTGAGTACAATTGTGAATATGTTTAGCAACCCCAGAACATAACAGTGCCAAGCCCCCGTGGGCCACCAGCAGGAAGCTCTGTTTTTTCCAACAATTCCACTCTCAA
Source organism: Sciurus vulgaris (assembly GCF_902686455.1). Classification (NCBI taxonomy): domain Eukaryota; kingdom Metazoa; phylum Chordata; class Mammalia; order Rodentia; family Sciuridae; genus Sciurus; species Sciurus vulgaris. The sequence goes on from NC_136461.1 coordinate 52,716,414, forward strand.
AATAGTCCTAGAATTCCTAACCTGTTTGTCTCCTCAGCCCTACCAGTTGCAGAATCTTTTTAATTTCCTTTACCGTCCTTTTTTGTGTTCTGGGGATTTTGCTTATAATCTATGCCCTGGCTGCACCTCTGCAACCCCTCTGCTGTGGTGGCTCTTGACCTCAGCAACCCTTCTTTCATCCTTCAGTTCCATAGATGGCTTGCCCTGTCTGTTGATTTCCTACAGACTTTAATACCCTATGTGCCACGGAGCTAGCCAAGCTCCCCTAGATCACCCACCCTGACACATCTCATCAAACCCCTTCCTCTGCTTGCTCCTAGCCTAGTTCTTTCATGGAAGGTGACTCTCCCTGACCCCAAAAGTTTTTATCTTGCTAAGTTCAATTCAGTCAGCATATTTGGTACTTCCTCTTAGCCAGGTGCTTGGGTGCTTGGGACTGAGAATGTAGTGACAAACAAGTCATCATGCCCTAAGGAACTTGCTTTCTAATGGGGGGGAAATTCCTTAAACAGACAACTGCCCCCTCCCTCCCTCAATACATTTTTCCAAAGAACAGCCATTTTGTAAGTGTTTTGCATAACATTCTTCTGATCAAAAATGTTCAAAAGATAAGAAAAATGTGATGTATATGTATATATATATATATATATATGATGGAATATTACTCAGCTTTAAAGAAGAATGAAATTATGGCAATCGCTGGTAAATGGATGGAGTTAGAGGATATCATGCTAAGTGAAATAAGCCAAACCCAAAAAGCCAAAGGTTGAATGTTTTCTCTGCTTCCCAGAAGCTAATTCACGATAAAGGGGCGGGGGGGGGGGGGGGAGATAGTGAAGACTAGAGTTACTTTATATTAGGTAGAGGGGAATAAAGGGAGGGGAAGGGGTATGGGGGAAGGAATGATAGTAGAGTGAAACAGACATTATTACCTCATGTGCATGTATGACTGCATGACCAATGTGATCCTGCAGTATGTATAATCAGAAACATGAGAGATTACACTCTATTTATGTATGATCTATCAAAATGTATAAATGCATTCTGTTATGTACAACTAATTAGAAAAAAAAGTCCAATGGATTCACATTGCCATTAACATAAAACCCAAAGTTCTTGCCATGAACTGCCCCACCCTGTCACTTCTCTCCCACAGCCCTCCCTGGTTTACTTTTCAAGATAAACTCTTTCCTGACACAGAACTATTGCATTTTCCTCAGTTCCTCCCAGAACTCTCTGCCCTTAGTATTTCATATAACAGGCTCCTTCTCATCTTTTGTGTATGAGGTCCAAGTTCCACTTCCTATAGACCTTCCTTGACCATCATTTCTAACCTTTAACTCTACCCCATTTCCTAACGCATTACTGTTTTGTTGTCTGCACAGCACTTATTATGATCTAAAATTATAATTTTCCTTTTATATATTTGTTGTGTTTTTATATATCATACGTCAGTATTATAGGTGGATCCTTTACGGATGCTCCCCCACTACAAAAATTCATGTTTTGGGGGTTGTTTTGTTCTCTTTTGTTTTTAAAATTCATGTTTGCTCCAGTCTTTATAAAAAAAAAAAAATTAGTGCAGTATTTGCAGATAACCCACATGTCCTCCTGTATACTTTAAATCATCTCTAGATTACTTGTAATATCTAATGCAATGTAAATTATATGTAAATAGTTGTTATACTGTATTGCATAGGAAATAATGGAAAATGTCTGTTCATATTTAGTACAGATGAAACAGTATTTTTTTCCAATTATTTTCTACCAGCAGTTGGTTGAATCCCAAAATACTGATCCCATAAGGACACAGAACCTGCAGATACAGGGCTGACTATACTTGTTTATTGTACATTGAAGCAATAATGAGTGACTTCATAAGAATTGTTCCACAGCCTGTTAAATAGGTGCTTGGTAAATATATATGAAATGAATTGATTGAACTGATATCCCATTTCTATAAAATTAGTAAGTAAAAGAAGAAAGTCCTCTGAACAAAGACGCCATGTTCTGTAGTTGGCACTGGGAATGAGGAGTTCCAGTTGGTGAAGACAAAAGGCAATTGTTGAAACAATGTGATAATGCCAACAAAGAGGCAAATATAGGGTCTCGTGGGGAAAACAAGAGGCGCCTAATTTCGTCTTAGGGATGACTTTACAAAGTCGTTAAATCTGAAGGATGAGTGAAGAGGAAACGGAGCGAGGACCATGGAAAGAATGTGGTTAAGGGCCAGGTAGAAGGAACGGCAAGAGCGAATCTGCGGGAAGAGATGGGAAACCGAGGAATTTTATGCCGTTCCCTATCCCTGGAGCTCTCTCCCAGGACTCCAGAACTCAATAATGTATGCATCCGACCGTGAGTGACACCTCGTCCTATCAGCCAAGATGTTACGAATAAACGCAAACCTGTACCTACTGGTCACTTATTGCCGGATAGTCCCTAATAATGAATCAGGAAGGATGATTTCGGAGATCACCTTGTGGGAAGGCCGCTGCCACTTACACGCGGGGTCCTGGAAGCTCACCTTAGCTCTCTACCCGGGCGGTGTGGAGTCCCAGTGGGCGGACTGAAAGGGGGTGGTGTTGCCTTGACCACGGATTTCATTGGCCTTTCAAAGTGAAACTGTGCGTCGATTGGCTGCGGAGGTATCCAGACGCCTACACCCCGTCCCTGATTGGATGAAAGGAGGCCAACCTTCCACCTCCTTTAGACTTTCGCTGAGTCCTGTTGCTGGGCAACCGATTTGCTTCCTCCGGCCCGCCGGACACCTGTTCACACCTGTGAAATAGTAACTCGCTAGGACTGCTTTACGCCTACACTCCTCAGTGCCACTTCACGCGCCAACAACCCAGGGTAGTCCCAGTTGCTCATCCAAATTTGTCTTGGGAGGGTGGCTTGGCAGTGCAGTAACACGCCGCAGATGAGCGAGACCCCAATTTCCCGCCTGGAAGTCCTCCTTTAGTGGAATCAGAATAGGAAAAAAAAAAAAAAAGAAGAAGTAATTGTTATATAGCAAACAAAAAAACCGTTTTTCTTGGGAGTCGTTCTGGGATTCTAGAAAGCATGTGACCTCTGAGACCTAACTAAGTGTAGATGGATGATCCATAACCTCATACAGGTGGCTCAGAGTAAACCTGAGGAGTGGGGTTCTCAGTCTACCTGTGAACAGTGGCAGATCCTCTGCTGCCTTATCATGTACCGCAGAGCTTACGTCTTGCTGGAAAGAGACCTAAAAGAGTTGAACCAGAGCAATTATGTGGTAAGTACTGGGGACGTGGAGGGATTTGTTTTTCACTGGGTAATGATTTTTAAGAAGCAGTTTCATCCGTGTTTATTTTATAAATCATAATTTAATTAAACCTAATTTGCCACAATATTGTTATTTACCAAAACTATTTCATAATAATACTATTACTTCAAAATAATTATGGCTAACAGTATATTAAGCATATTGTGCTGAGTAATTTGTTGTGAATTTAAGTCCTGAGTACTAGAATCTATCAAGTAGTAAGTAACTAGTAGATGCAGGGTTATGCTCATTAATTACGATATTATAGAATAAGCAATATTTAATTTTACCTACCAGAAACCTAAGGCTCCAAAAGATTCAGTAGTGATTTGGCCCAATTTGACTGCAAACTCCTTACCCTTCTACTAATTACTAATTACTAATGACTGTCTAATGCATTTACCAGCACAGCACATCAATAATTTTCTCTTATAATTTTAACTCAGAGGAAGGCAATACCTTTGCCCCACTTGCCACCAATGAAATGTTGGAATGAGTGTTGGCCTAATTTATGAAAAAGTAAAATGGATGAGAAAGGGAAAGAGGAGTGCTTAAGAAAAAGTCTAAAAAGAAAGCCCTTCTTAGAAAGAGGGTGCATTATGATACCAACAGTTGAACTATCATTTCCAGTTCAGTGTGATGGTCTGTTTTCACCATGCTATAAAAGTAAAAAGCTCTCACTACAGATATTAGGAACAGTCCATCAACAAGCATCCCAGAGGCATAGACCTTAGATTTCATATTGTTTCTGCTCATTGTGAATTTTGTAGTTCTCTAGTGAAAAAGAATTCAATGAAGGAATATTATCTCTTCCACACAGATATTGTAGGTAAGAGAGATGCTGGGTTGGGGTTGTGGCTCAGTGGTAGAGCGCACATATGAGGCATTGGTTTCCATACTTAGCACCACATAAAAAATAAACAAATAAAATAAAGGTTAAAAAAAACAAATGCAAAGCAGAAATCAGAGAGAGACAGAGAGAGAGGTGTTGTGTTGTTCATCCAGGCAAGCATCTAACATACTTAATAACTGTGTGTTTGTTCAGATATATTTATTGAATTATTAAGTGTACTCCTCAACATAATTGGTAGGTTTTTTTTAATGGTTTTAGTTGTTGAAGGACCTTTATTTTTATTTATTTAAATATGGTGCTGAGAATTGAACCCAGTGCCTCACACATGCTAGGCAAGCGCTCTACCACTCAGCCACAACCCCAGTCCAACTGATAGGTTTTCTATTAAACACATTCTCTCTCCATTGGAGCAATACTTCAAGTATAGGAAAAATTGTTTTTATATACAAGTGTAATTTTGAATTTTTTCTTAAAACATTCCTACTTCATGCCTTTCATATAGCATCCACATATCATTAAAAAGCTTTGAAGAAACATGGGCTTTCCAACTAGTTCCTTCTTTGGTAATTTGAATCTTTGAATTGGCTATTGACACAGACACTGTGTAAGCCATGAACACCAATCTTGATCTTCTGGTTCCCCTTGTGATTTTTAATTTTATTATTGCATGTGTTCCCTGGAATCTACGTTAACTTTGAATACAATAAGGTATTCAGATCAAACAATAAATAAACTTATTAAGAAAAGCTTCTAGAGTTTTTGGAGTTCAATGTAACCTGGTATCCGATTTTCAAAACTGCAATTAATAATCTTTTGTCTGCTTTTATCTTGTTTTTTAAAAGGGTATTACTGCTTTTCCTGTAAGTGATGATATGCTAAAATGGCAAGCTGAAATTGAAGGTCTACAGAATTCAAGTTGGCATGGTTTGTGTTTTCAAAATCAATCTGCTTTAAAAAAAATTATACCATTAATAGCCTGCATCCTTTATATATATATATATAGTTATGTTGCATTATAATTTTCTGAAATTCTTTATATGTTTCAATCACATCAATTCTCTAGAATTCTAAAGTGTTCACATGTTATTTTGCAATATGTAGATGTTTGTACTATTTTTCAACACAGATTGAAATTCTAGATTTTTTTTTCCTTTAGGCCAGATCTTTTTTTCTTTTTTTTTCTTTTTTTCTTTTGGTGCTGAGCATTGAGCCCAGAGCCTTATGCATGCTAGGCAAGTATTCATACCCTCATCCCAATGTTATCACATTTTAAAGAAGCAAACACAATAAAGCATATTGATTAAGAATATCTTCCAATGGTCTTTCTGGAAATCAGAAAATATCTATTAAAATCCAATTGACTTTCAAAATCCCAGTTACTTCTCGTTTTCCCCTCTGTGATTTCCCCCCAAATTTCCATAAATCAAATTCTTAAGAAGACTGGGTCACTGTAAACTTCAATGACCATGTGTTCTTTCAGTCATGGGTTAGCAAGACATATTCCTTGGGTGAGGCAGGGGAGATATGCTGATAATTGCAGCAAAATATAATTTGTTCTACTAAGAATTTTGAACAGAATGCCTAAGAGTGAGTGATTAATGAATTATGCCTGGGAGAATCAGGAATGTCTTTCCAAGAAAGTGACATTTGAGTTGGATCCTGAAGAACATTTAAGAGTTTGTCAGGTTCAGAAGAGGGAAAGAAAAATCCAGGCAAACAGCACAGCAAATCTGCAACTGAAGGCAAGAAAGAGTGCAGCAGGTTCTGGTGACTTCAGTGTTACTGGATGCAAAAGTGATGGGAAAGAGGCTTTGAACTCGCAGGAAAATGTAGTGAAGAATCTGTTATAATATCCAGGGAGGTCTATGCACTGCGAAGCTATTGACTTAAGCAAACCATTGGGCAGACTCCAGTGTTAAGCCGGTTAGAGTTCATTGGTACCACATGGCACTTTAATAAAACTGTTTATTTCTACATCATAGGATTAGTTTTCCAACTGACAATAGACTTTACATTGGAGTATAACCTTGCCCCTCCAGTTGTGAAATTTACAACAATTCCTTTTCATCCAAATGGTAAGGACTAAAATGATTTTTTTTTTTTTATCATCAGGGGCTCTACCTCTATAATCCTTATTCTTTATTAGTGTTTAAGAATCATGTTTCTTTTTAACAACTTGAATATGTTTATGTAACTAATAGGGTTGTTGAGGAAACTGTGAAACTGCAGGAAAAAATTATGATCACCTTGAATCCTAATGCAAAAGATATTACTTTAACATATTGTCAAATTTATTTTCTTTATTTATGTACATATATTGTTTCTACATGATTATCATATGTAGATTTGAATCGATGGATGTTAAATCTATGGATGCAGAGGACCTACTGTAACTTAAATGCCCCTTAATACAAGAATTCTTAAGTGAAATATCCCATGTGATATATTTTACCTCTAAACACAACAAAAAAGATCTATAAAAGCTAGACTTTGGTTCCTTGTTATATCCCTAGAATCTTCATTGTTTGGCACATAGGTGCTCAAATATTTTTTGATAAATATTTCTGTCTGGAAATATATTAACAATTCACTGTTAAATGGAAAACATGTTGAACAACAAAAGGTAAAATATAATTACATTTAATAAATATATACCTGTGTGCATATATGTATATGTGTTTGTATGTTTGTATGGACCAACTAGTAATAACTGAAGAGTGGAATTGGTAGACAGGGGAACATTTGTATTTTACTTTATATTCTCTTTTGTACTCTTCCCCCCAAGTACATTATTATTTTTGTAATTAAAACCCATTTTTTAAATTCGTAATATAAAATCGTGCCTTTTTTTTTGTTTAATGCTTAGGACATTGATGGGTTAAATTTAATGGGGATGTATTCTCATCCCCTTGTCCCCACCCCTTCCATTTCCATAGAGCAGAGGGAATTTCTCTTTCTAGGAGGGAAAAATATGGGAATGCCTGTGTTTGCTTTTTTTCTCCCCTACTCCTCCCCAGAGAAGTCACTTACCTGTCTGGAGAGGTAAGGGAAGGAATTGATCACTTGTGGCCTGATACTTTCTCAGCACTCTTTCTTTCCAACCATCCTGACCTTAGAGTGGGTGTAGTCTATTTCTCCAAGCAGGAAACAAACTGTCCTCTAGTTTTGGGGGTAAGTTCAAATCAGGGAGCCTTTTGTGGAGCCTGATTAAGCCATTGATCAAGTGCATCCTCCATTTCAGTCTTATATGTAGCAAAGCTGATATTTACTTCCATCTTTTAACACCTTAGTCTATTTCATAATTTTACATGAACTTAAGAAGAGAGGAAGGTTATTTATTAGACCCCCAGTTCAATACTATGTATGGTTTTAAATTTATATATATATATTTATATATAATATATATATATAAATAAATGCAAGTTGCTTTTTTCAATGGTATTAGTACTCCCACCAGGAAGGGTATATAAAGTTCTGTTTAGCACCTCCAATTCTGGGTGTGGAAACTTTGGAAAAATTTTTTGCCTAATTGATAAGAGTCTTGCTGTTATTTTTTAAACTATTATGATTTTCTTTGCAGGCTGGGGATCAAGCCCAATGTTTCACACATGCTAGAATTGCTATTATTCTAATAAACACTTTTTTGAATACTTGTGAAGTAAACATTTTTTTTACTTTGGTGATTATATTTCTAATTTTATGACTTATCTGACATAATTTACAAAGTTATAATTATATCCTAGATGTTGCTACTATCCCTTATTTGTTGCTAATTTTAATCTTGCTTATGCTGTTTTCTTTCTACATCTGGGATTAAAATTTTTATGTAGTCAGATCTATTAGTTTTATTCTTTAAGCTTAATGAGCTTTTCCCAAAACAAAATCAAGTAATTATTTAAATTTTCTTCTAGTTATTCTATAGTTTTATTTTTCATATTTAGCTCTATTCTTTTTTTTTTTCCTTCAAACACTGAATTGGTTAATTAGCTGTATTAGGACATAAGCCAACTTTTGGCAACTTTCCAATCTAATATAACAGACTGGAGGGAAGTTCCATCCCACCCGCAACATGTGGATTCCATTTCTGGTCTACACATTTAGTCTGTTACCATTTCCAGCCAATAGGAAGTGGGAAAGAAAAGAAATGAGAGTAAAACATCTTCACTGAAAAAAAAAAAAGATCCAGAAATTGTACACTTATATCCCATGATTAAAACTTAGTTGATCACATCTTGGTAGAAGGAAGACTGGGAAAAACATCATGGGCACCTATATAATCAGCTAAAAACAACATGGGAAGGGGCGGGGACCGGGAATGGGCATAGTGTTTTGCATTAAAGAGAAAAGAAATAGAAAGGAAAAGTAGATGCAAATAATTTCCTGGTCTATCATTCTGATACTTATAAGTTTTAAAGGATAATATTATTATAGATCAATATTAATATATTATTTTAATACAGTAGACCCATATACTGCTCAGCCCTGTATAGATTTTCTGAATGACCCCAAGAAGTGGAATACAAGCTACACATTGAGCAGTATCTTACTTGCCCTACAGGTAAGAATAGATTTACTATAATGCCTTCTTTAATAACCCATTTATTCAAAACACAAGGATCAAAATGTACAATGCATATTTAAATGGTTAAAGGATTTGAGCAAGCTTATGTAAATCAACATTCTATATCTGGACACAAAGTGGACTTTAAGTTATAAAGATTATTATTTTAATTTGAAATTGTAGTTAAGGCCCTTTACAACCAGAGAATACACATTTTATAATGGAAGAAAATAATGGTTTGAATGGTTTCAATTGTGGAAATATAGTCTTAGGTTTTCTTTTGGCTCCTAATTTTATTTCCTAATATGAAACAGACCTTTCAGATCTTTCCTTATTCATGAACCTTGCCTTCCTCAGAGAGGTAAATCACATGACTATAACTTAAAATGTTTGATTTTATCCTGTGTTTCTGACAGTTCTGGCTACTTTCTCTTATAAATGTTCATATCAAACTCAGTAAATGATTAAACCAGGGATTATCTCCTCTCCTCATATAGGAGCCTGTTTCCCAAATGCCACCCTTAACCCCTAGGACCTGTGGTCCCTAGAAGCATTACCTCTGTTTAATGTTACTCCTGACCCTTAAAAGCCCTCCTTTCTCTTCTGTTGCTAAAATCATTCCCATGACATTTGTTTTGACTACTTGGATCATGCTTAGCAATATTCTATCTAGGGACCTACTTATCATTAATAATATCTGGAGATAAACTTAACTTTTGAATATCTGGAATATTTGGAGAACAAAGTATTTTGACTTAATTGAATTTTCTGAGCAGAATTATAATACAAATCCCATTTCTTCTAATTATTTTTGAAAATAAATAAAATAATAGTTAATTTTCCTATCTAGTCATCTTAGTATACTGAGTAAATTGTATTCTTTTAAAAAGATTGAATGTCCAATTCAATCATTCTTTTATTCTACAAATATGTATTGAACCTCTACTTATCTGAGGCTGTATTCTGGGAAAGAGACATTTGAACAAAAATTTTAAGGACGTGAGTGAATGTAATATACAGGTGTCTGGGGTTGATCTTTTGGGTTCCTTCAAACTGAGACATATTCCTCTATCTTCCATCTGAACTATAGTCTATCTTAAGAATGGTAAAGTTGAATGTTCCCAAAATGTAGTGAGTGATGGCAAACTTTATGAAATGGTGAAAAATTTGAATTGCAGAATAATTTAATAAAAGGAAAATTGGGGTGGGGGTTCTACAATTGCTTGCCTTCAAATCCTGTTTCTTCCACTTGATATCCTTGTACTGTTGGATAAATTTCTTTATCTTTCCATACCTCAATTTCTTTAGCAAAGAGGAAGGCAGTTATTAATAGCTGTATCATGTGAATTTGAGGTAAAATTAAAGAGTATCTGTAAAGGTACTTAGAACTGTGCCTGCTTTATGAAAAGAACACAGCAGATAATAGAAAATATTATGATATTTTTACTATTAAACAGCCATGCAAAGTTACCACGAATTCTTACTGGTCCCATTTGGTCTAGTGCACAGATACTGCAGATAAGCAGAAAAGCCAGTAGGCAATACAGTTACCTTTTTAAAAATTTTTTTTAGTTGTCAGTGGACCTTTATTTTATTTATTTATAAGCAGTACTGAGAATTGAACCCTATCCTCATACATGCTAGGCAAGCGCTCTAAGTGGGGGCTCTAGCCACAACCCCAGCCCCCACTTACTCGTCCTTTTGTTTTTCGATATATTAATAGAACAAATATGTCACATCACAGAAGATTTCTAAGATAATGTAAAGGGAAAGAAAAATCACTGATAATCATAAAGAAAAATCCTAGCTCATATTGTTATTAGTATATCTCCCCTGGAGAGCTTTATTTTTTAAAATTTCAAATTACATAGCTAATTTAAAAAGTGGATCTTTTTTACAATTTTAGCAGGGTGTCTGATTTATACATTTTAAAATACACTTACATACTAGTTCTTAAAAATCATTAAATAACATGTAATAGCTTGTGTATACATAAGGTGAATAGGTCTTAGGCCTAATGGTTAATAAGCAGACTACTGAATAAACTTTTCCAGCTGTGCTTCTCTCAGTAAGATTATCTCTCCAGCCAAAGACCAAAAGTTTGCTCTTAAAGATAAGTTTCATCTGCTTCCCACCCACTTTGAAAGGTATAGTCCAATCCACACTGAAGCCTTATTTCAGTAATTATAATATTCTTGGAAGTATGGCCCAAATGTGTTTTTCAAACAGGAAAACTCAAGTAACAGCAGACAATTCTAGTTGCTTTGGAAACACCAGATGTCAAATGACTGCTTTCATTAGTGAAAGATTGCCATAATTTCCATGACTTTTAAGCCACCATTATCCACTTTGTCCTGCATCTACATGTAGGTATTATATTAGCAATATATACAGTAGTAGTAGTTTTAATTATATTTTATTATATAGTTTGCATGTCACATAATGTTCAAAATACTGAATTATTGAATAAATGTTTGCAGTTATGGGTAAGATAATTCGGAGGTGCCAAATAAACAAATTATGATCTAGCAGAAGTATTCATTTTTAATTCTTACTGGTCCCATTTGGTCTAGTGCACAGATACTGCAGATAAGCAGAATTTTAAAGAGTTCCCTTTAGATGGCCATCCTCCAGTTATTCAAACACTAGAATAGGTACTACTGTAAAAGCACTTGCAGATGGAGTTATGGTTACTAATCAGCTGACCTGAAAATAGGAAGGTTTTCCTGGATTATGCAAATGAACCAAAGTAATCATGAGCCCTCAGCAATAGAAGAAGAAGGCAGAAGAATCAAAGAAAGGCAGTGGAGGGAGAAGGGATATGGGTGAAGGGAATGTCAAGATTCCAAGCAGAAGAAGATCTGTCATTTGACTGAAAATGAAAAAAAAAAAAAAAAAAAAAAAAAAAAAAAGTCTGTCATATCATTGTGGTCTCAGATCCTCAGAGTCCAGTGCAAGGATTGAAGATAGGTCTCTAGGAGCTCAGGGTGACCCACATGTAACAGCCAATAAACCAAAACAAACAAGCAAACAAACAAAACCAGAAAGGAACTGAATTTAGCTCACACTCTGAGTGAGCTTGGATGCAGATTCTTCCCAGAATCATCAGATAAAGCCCAGGTGTCACTCTGATTTCAGTCTTAAATCTGAAGAGAAACAGTCCAACCAACCTAGTTTTTCCACCTACAGAACTGTGAGATAATAAATTTCTGTTGTTTTAAAAACTACTATACTAAAATGCAGTCTGTAAAATATAAATTAATAAATAAATAAATAATAAAAGACCACTAAATTTGTAGTAATTATTACAGCAGCAACAGAGAACTAATACAGATACTATATTAACCATGACCTGAAGGGATACTGACGTGTGAGCAAGCACAAATGTGCTTGTGATCTAATGTGGTCTTGTGTTAAAATGTGAAGTTATATTTCTTAACCTTACATAACAGAAATGTTTCAATATTCCCTAATGTTTAGTTCCATCTACTCATAAATCCAATTTAAATTTATATGACAGGAAGAAATGTTACAGGAAAGAACTTTCAACTCTCTTTGATCGTACTTTAAACCAAGATAGATCAAGAGTTTCTTTAGCATACAGACTATGTTGTGCTATCTTTATATTGATCTCCAGGTCTCTACAAATCTGCTTGTTGAGAGTTGTATGTATTCGTTTGTCTTTTTGCTCTGAGAAAAAGTTTACTTAAAAAACCTTCCTTACATTATGCGTTTTCTTTTAGGTTATGCTTTCTTATCCAGTGTTAGAAAATCCAGTGAACTTGCAAGCAGCCCAGATGCTGATTAAAGATGAATCTATGTACAGAAAAATAGTTCGAAGGCTTTTCCTGGGGCCATTACAATGTAAGAGAGCTGACTTGTTATTTGGCAACTATCGTTTATACAATAAGCATTTAAAGCAAATAAATGCTCTAACAAATAATTGTTATAGAGGGAATATTTGAATGTTATGGAGGGGAATGTTTACTCCATTTTCAGTGATGAAATGGTACTAAGATCTCTTCTATAATTTTTTGTCTAATCAGTGATCCATTTTTAAAGATCAGCAAAGATCAGAAGCTCAGTGGCTTTACATGTTGTGGTCATAAGGATGGGGATGGTGCCTGCCCATCATAATATGATATCTTTAACTCTAATATCTGTAACAGATAGTTCCCAGACTACCTGCAGTACCCTAGATGTTTTTCATGTGGACGTACTTTCCTCTCAATTAACAAAACACTCAGCATTATCTTCTGGAGTGTTCCCTCCCAGGTATTCCTTCTAATAGGCCCCACCTGAAGCTCTCCAAATTCTGCTTAAATGTCCAGTGTTTTTTTGATACCCTGATATTTCCTTGTGATTCTTGACTTTCGCTCCATTGTGCCTGTGCTTTCCCTCCAGTTAGCAGAGCCCAGAGGGCTTTCCCCACAGGTGAGAGCTGTTCTTTCCTTCCCTGACCCTCCGTCTAGTGGCACACAGCTACCTTGCATAGCAGCTGGTGTCATTACCTCCCCAATCAGTGGACCTTGACCTTTACTGGTGTCTTTTCTCTCATATTTCTGTTGTCTCTTTTTCTAGTCCCCTTCTAGGACTCCTGCATCCCTTCCTCCTAGTCCATTAGCTAGGTCTGTACAATTGAGGCCAAGTTCAATTCCTTCTCTTTCACAGGACTTTTGGGTTGGATGCAAATCAAGCAATATCGATCAGGCATCTTGCCCAGTGTCTCCAAATATGTTTTGGTTTTTCTCAAAGTTTCTCAAACATTTCCAGACATTTTTGAGGTTGATCTGTACACAGAGAGCAGTACTACTTTGCTTGGACCACATTTATGATTCTACCAGTATTCTCTAACATTCACTGCTGTATCCTCTGGAGAATAGTACTGGCTCTCAGTAAATATTTGTGGGATGAATAAAGGAATGACACATACCACATAACCTTTCACTGAGACCTACAGTACTAGCATTACAAAGAAACATTCTATATAACAAAGTATGTCTGTATTTCTGGTGAATGACAATTTTAAAAACTGGTTCTAAAGAATTTTCTGCAATAAGTGATTCTGCACAATAGACTTTGGTTTTGCCCTGCAGAAAGAAAAGGTGGGAAGAAACCTGAAGGGAAGTCAGTCCTTTCTTTTGTCTTCCACAGGTAGACATCAGCCTTTACTTCTTTCAGTTCTCCGACTTTGCTAGAACACCTTTCAGAAAAGCAGCCCACATTACCACACTGTCCAGGAAATGAGTGACAAGTCAAATAATACTTTGAAAGTTTTCACTATATTCACCTTGTATGTTGGTGAAATACCTGGAAATATAATAGAGTATGTAAGTATCAACTTGTCTGCCATCTTGGCTGGACCAGGAATGGTAGTGTGGGGTGCCAGGTCCAGAACAATTTTCCACAGCTTCCTAGAGAGAGTGTCCTAATGTAGTAGAGACAGCAGCTATGCCTCAGGAATGAGGAAGTGGCAGACACTTGTTCACTCTAAATTAGATGGCAATACTTCTGTGTGGAAAGCTGCATCCCATGAGAATTAAATACTCATAACCTCTTGGGAAATGGTTTACTAGAATTTTAGAAGAATCCTCTCTCGTATTATACATTTAAAATATCAGTACAGAGATCTAGGGAAAGCATAGGAAGAACAATTGTCACAGTTGTAAATGACACAAAACTGGAACATATAGTTAATTATATAAATTGTAATTGGAATTGTAAAACAGGATGCAGCTAATTGTATCATCTTGATAGTCATTGATTTTAGAGTAGAACCCTATCCTCAGAGCCTGGTGTAGTGTTTGACAGGAAGTATCACATAAACTTTTGTAGAGTGAGTGAATGAGAAAAAAATGCATGAACTTAGATCCAGATTTTACTTCATAGTTTACTTAGTACTTTCAAACACATGTAATCATCTGATCCTCACAGTCTCTTCCTCTGTGAGGAATCCAAGGATGACTTGATTAACCCAAGGCCACATGGAACAAGCTGCAGTCAGAGCTTCCTTCTAGGCCTTTCCACTTTCCTGGTGCTTCCAAGTTTAATGGAACAAATGTAAAGGCACTCATTTAGGGTCAAAGAATTAAAATCTGCTAGTACAGAATGGAAGTCTGACTTGATAGCAGAAATGAATTCTATGAAAAAGTTTTTGGGCAGTATTTGCTTAATGTAAACCAGTAATAGAAAAGTACCCTCTTACTAAGTATAGGTTACTTAATCATTTCACCTGCTTTGTTTGGAGGGTCCTCATCTAGATTACCCATGTGTTCAGTTTATAACATCATGTTTCCTTCTGGCTAAAAAACTGTATATGTTTAACTAATGGAAGAAAAACATCAAAGGCAATGATAAAAGCTGTTTTCAAATATTTGAAGAGAAATACAGAAAAAGAGATTTCTTCTGTGTGGCTCCAAAAAACCGAAGTAGGACTACATTGAAGCTAGAAGTCTGTCATATTTCCTAGCCCTTCAAGATTGTAGCCACTGAAGTCCAGAATTTACTGGGTTGGCCCTGCCCTATGTCAAAACATATCTGGAATACACTGGGGGATTTTTTCCTGTGATCAGTTGTTTGGAATTAACTATGTTATCCTGAGTCTAAGTCTGGTATTTGATATGCAGATGCAAATGCCTCTCATTCCCCAAACTCTTTCCTAACATCTGCATAGCTAGCTCAGTCTTTGCCTTGGTGTATTGACAAGAAGATACCAAGCTCTGAGCTCAGACCCAATTGATGATGGCCCAATGAGCTTCCCATATCCTAATAGCCTCCTTTCCTTGTAGCCTTGTCCCTGTCTCCCTTAGAGTGTTCACATACCCCTAACTTCCTGGCACAGTCCTGGTGCAATGGTTTCTAGTACCCCTTTTCCCTTGCAGTGTGTACTTTGCACAATAAGTTAAATAAGCCAATTGGGTGCCCAACTGATCTTTCCTAGAAGTAAATGCCATTATAATTGCTGCATCTTTAATGGTAAAGTCCATCAGCTCCTAGCTGGCTGGACGTGAAGAGGAATTCTCTAACAATTCAAGTTAAAATAGTGGACAAGGTCAGATTGGCAGGTAGTTAATCCCCTATCACTAATGGTATTCTTTTATAACTAGTGTTTATTTAGTAGTTATATGACTATTTCTCAGGGGTGTCATCAAAGAACTTATTTTTTTCAAAAATTTTATGATTCATTGTACACAAATGGGGTACAACTTTTCATTTCTGTGGTTGTACAGGATGTAGAGTCACACCATTTATACACGTACATAGGATAATGATGTTTGTCTCATTCCATTATCTTTCCTTCCCCTCACCCCCTCCCCACTCCACCCCTCATTTTCCTCTACACAACCCAATGTTCCTCCATTCTTCCCTTTCTCCCTTCCTCCCCCGACCCTGTTATATATTATGATCCTCTTCTCAGAGAAAACATTTGGCCTTTGGATTTTTGAGATTAGCTTATTTCACTTAGCATGATATTCTCCAACTCCATTCATTTACTTACCTACAAATGCCATGATTTTATTTTTCTTTATGGCTGAGTAATATTGTGTATATATACCACAGTATCCATTCATCTACTGAAGGTCATGTAGGTTGGTTCCACAATCTAGCTGTTGTGAATTGAGCTGCTATAAACATTGATGTGGCTGCATTACTATAGTATGCTGATTTTAAGTTCTTTGGGTATAGGCCAAGGAGTGGGATAGCTGGGTCAAATGGTGGTTCCATTCCACGTTTTCTAAGGAATCACCATACTTCTTTCCAGAGTGACTACACCAATATGCAATTCCACCAGCAATGTATGAGTGTACCTTCTTCCCCACATCCACACCAACACCTATCGTTGCTTGTATTCTTGATAATAGCCATTCTAATTGGGGTGAGATGAAATCTTAGGATAGTTTTAATTTGCATTTCTCTTATTACTGAAGATGTTGAACATTTTTTCATATATCTGTTGATCACTTGTATATCTTCTTCTGTAAAGTGTCTGGGGATATAGCTCAGTTGGTAGAGTGCTTGCCTCATATTTACAAGGCCCTGGGTTTAATCCCCAGCCCCACAAGAAAAAAAATCATCAAAGAACTTCTTGCCTGTTCTTAGGAGTTGAACATGGAGATCTCTCAATTGACTTCTAATTTATACTTCCGTCAGATTATGAAAACTTTGAAAAAAAATATCTGGAAGAAGACATTGGATGGCAACTTTGCTTTCTAGATTCTGAGTATTGTTTCTTTCTAATATGTTACAAAAGAATTTCATTTGACCTCTATGGATTTTTAAAAATTTGTCAAAATTATGGCATTTGCAGGCAAATGGATGAAATTGGAGAATATCATGCTAAGTGAGATAAGCCAATCTCAAAAAGCCAAAGGACAAATGATATCGCTAATAAGTGGATGATGACTCATAATGGGGGGGAGGGAAGGGTTAGTGTTAGGGTTAGAGTTAGGGTTAGGGAGGGGGGCAAGTAAGGAGGAAGAAAGCACTGTATAGAGGGAAAAGAGGGGTGGGAGGGGTGGGGGGAAGGGAAAAAATAACAGAATGAATCAAACAACATTGCTCTATATAAATTTATGATTACACAAATGGTATGCCTTTACGCCATGTACAAACAGAAACAACATGTATCCCATTTGTTTACAATAAAATTTAAAAAAATAAATTAATACTGAAAAAAAAATTTGTCCTTGTGAATGGTGATTTTTGTGTGCTTATATGATCAAATGTTATTTATCTTCTGTTTGCCATGGTTGTTTTGATATTTTAAAACATAGGTTTAAAGAAAAAAATCTTTGGTTGAAGGAAAATACGAGAGTAAACTAAACCTGAGTTTATTTTTCCTAGCCAATTATATTCCTATAGCTTTTGACAAATAAAGGAAAATCATCTTAGTAAGTTTCAGATATTTCTCTAAATAACCTATAATGCAGTAGTTAACAGATGATCAATACTAGAAAAAAGGGAATTATAGAAACATTATGGAGATTATAATGCTAATTTGCATTAAACCTTTAAGAACTTAATAATTATGCAAATAAATTCTGTTCTGCTTATAGTTAGGAAAATGTTGTGATAAACATTTGATTCTTTTCCAGCTCAAGCTCCAAATTAGTTCACTATTTTTTAAAAATCTTCTTAACACTAGAGCAATTTTTTAAAAAATTGTCTCTACAAATGAGGCAAGTGATATAGGATTACAGCTCTTCATTTTGTTTTGTTTTGTTCTGTTTTTTAGAATAAGTACATATAATTTTTTTTGGTTAGATGTAGGAATGCCCATCCACCTGGAAAATATATTTTCTGCATGTCAGGGGAAAAGAAACAGTCCAGTAGCACTGCTCACTTGTTAAAGAATGTGAGTTTTAGCACTGTCATTCAGAACCAATGTTTACAGAATTGTTACGGATGCCCTGTTACGTACTGTTATCATGAGATACAAAAAATCTGTTTTTTAACAGGGTGGTAGCATGTACACACTTTTGCACACTTCTTTTTCCTTGTTTGTATGTTAGTACACCAGATAGCCCAGGAACATTTTAGCAAAGTCTCTAAGTTGCTAAAAATGTTAAATATCTATTTTCTTTTTTTTTTTTTTATTTATTTATTTTGATTCATTGTAAACAAATGGGGTAAAACTTATTTCTCTGGTTGTACATAAATATCTATTTTCTATCAAAGAAATATATTTTTATAGCTTCGAAGAACATATAATAGAAATTTATTCTTCTGGAATAGAGCGAGCGAACCTCAGAAGCCCGCATCTTTTATCCATGAGTGCTGCCCCGGAAAGGCAGCAACAGCTCAGCACAATTTAGCTGTTTCTTCCAGCATTTACCACTACATTTCTAGGCTCACTCTGTGCTAATATTTCTAAGGTTTTCAATTGTAGATATTATTTAGAGGCATGATCTTATGAAATAGAAAGATTCGCCTATTATGCTTCTATTCTCTCCCACATTTCCTCTCTCTCGTCCTCCTAAAATAGTTTGGTTACATTAATATGACTAAATATTCATCACAAATAAGCAATGAATGATGATCTTTCTTTTCTTTTACAAATGGCCTGATTTTCCATTCCTGTTTTTCCTCCCCGCTATTCTTCCCCTGAACTTTCTGACCAGGCTGTGAAACCACTCCCAGGTAGTCAACCAGTGTTTAATCTGTTCCACTTTCCCCACTTCCTTCCTGGTCCTTCCATCCTCCTTTAATTCCCAACTGGCAGTTCTCCAGCAAGAATGCTGGGTTTTTCCTTTTGTCTGCCTCCTGGGTTGGAGATCTTGCTCCATGCCTCATTTTCCTTGTGGTTGGTGTGTTCCTTCATTTTGTTGGAGGGCACTTTCCAGGAGTGCCCTAAATATAATTTTGCATTATTTTTTGTGATTATTCTGCTATTATATGCTCATGGTTTGGCTACAGTTTTAGTTTGGGAATAACTCTCTTTCAGAAATGTAGAAACACTGTTCTCTTTCAGTTTCTAGGGCTGCTCTTGTGAAGTCTGATGTTATTCAGTTGTCCAATTCGTCACACACAATTCTTTCTTTCCGAAAGTTTTAAAAATCTTTATTCCCAGTGATTGAAAATTTCCCATCAATGTTTCTTAGTTGTATTTTTTGTTGTTTTTTTTCTCCCTCACTCACTGTGCAGGACATTTGATTAACTATTGAAATCTCAAAATATTATCTTTCAGTTCTGGAAAGTTCTCTTATAATTTTGTAATTTCTTTCCGCTCCATTTTCTCTGTTGTTTCTTCTCTATCTCCTGTGATTTGGACATTAGATCTATTGATCTGATCCTTTAGTTCTTAAAATCAATTTTCTCCTATCATTCATCTCTGTTGTCTCTTGTACGCTCTGAAAGGTTTTTAGAAAAATGTGTATTTATTTCCTACTTTTCTCCTTATTGTATGGATTGTTGGCTTCCTTCATATTGATTTTGCCCAATGTCTTGTGACCTTTGTCCATTCATATGATGAACATATAAATAAGGTCTGTTTAAAAGATTGGAAACTCTGAATATAAAACAGGATTGTTGATGGTTTTGTTTCATCATTGAGTGAGAATCTGGCCCTTTATTAGGCTCAATTATTTTTCCTGGGAGAAATCTTCGGCCTGTGGAAATGGAGAGAGGCACTTATACTCTGAGAGCAGATCTTGCTGTTCAGTATGAATTATTTGACTTTCCCTGGTTTTCTGTCCCTTACAATACTCCTGTTCTGTGCTTAGTACCCTCCAATCCTGAGTTTCCCTCAAGAGGTATCTTTTCCAGAGACTCTGGAAATTTCTTCTGCAGATATTAAGAATCTTCCTTCCTGCCTGTGGGGGGGTCGTCTGTTCCCATAGAATGAGGGCTTATGTCCTGCAGACTGTGCTCTGACTCTCACTCCTCTGTTCAGAGTTAACAGGTAGCTTCAGTTCCTGAGTTACTTCTCAAATTCCGAAGCCCAAATTCACTTGCTTTTCATTGGCATCCCCTCATCATGCAGATACTCATCAAATTTTTAAGACCGTTATTTACCACTTCACATCTGCTTTCCATCTTGAAATTTTTTCTTGTCATCTTTCTTTTGCACTCCTTGAGGTGTATACCTCATTTTTTTATCCCTTTATTAGCACTTTATTGAGACTTGGAAAGAGTGCACATAAAGCCATATATTCAGTCTTCAAATAAACCAGAATGCCTTCATATTTTTTTCTTCACAGTGGAAGATGACAGTCTGCAGTTACCTCAAGACCAAGATAAATTGGTCAGGTAAGCTTTTCATTATACACTTCTCTGTCAATTTATTTACCAGAATGAAAATTGATTTAAATTACTTATATTTTCTATAATCATTTAATTTTAATTTTTTTAACTTGGAAAAGGGAGTAGATATTTGTTGCTTTTATAATACGTTCTTAAAATGTGTTCAGGAAGAATGTGGAAATTATTGAATTCTTTCTATAGAATTTAAATTGAATGTAATTATATGAACCAGCCTATTATTTTACTTTTAATTTGAAAAGGAAAAGAATATGTTGTCAACAGAATGAGCACGAATCATTGTAAATCACAAAACTTCAAGCAATTTAGGAGAAGATTAGGTTCTATAGGAAAATGGT
This sequence comes from Sciurus vulgaris, assembly GCF_902686455.1. Taxonomy (NCBI): domain Eukaryota; kingdom Metazoa; phylum Chordata; class Mammalia; order Rodentia; family Sciuridae; genus Sciurus; species Sciurus vulgaris. Next base: position 52,737,215 of record NC_136461.1, read on the forward strand.
GGTAGGATCAAGGCCATTGTACCTTTTAGGAGATAACCTGGCATTGTGGCACCAATTCAGCCTTGGCCACCTACCTATAGGCAGAATCTCAGGTACAGTTCTGCAGCATTTGCTTTCCTGGGCATTTCTACCCACTTTATTTTGTTACTCAGTCAGAAGTAGAAAACAGCCACTTAGCTAGTGTTGAAACAGTGCTTGATTTAGCTCCTTGAGTGGCCCTAAATAAGAGTGAAATTGGGCAACTTAAGTGCTTTCTGTTTAGGCAACAGTGTTGGAAACTTGCAGGATGATAATGTATAGTCTAGCAAATAATGCACTAGGTTGGAATTCAGTTGAGGCATTGCTGACCCTTAAATGTGTCAATGTGGTGCAAAGCACTCAACTATCCAGCACAGAATAGACCTGGGACAAATAGTTGTCCAATGCATAAATGCTGTTTTATCATCTGTAAAATACTCATGTCCCCTAGAACATAAAAAAAGTTATTTCTATATGTAGTTTAGTTATTTACAGTGTCTAAAGATGCAGTGTCAGCATTAACAATAAGGCAATGAGAACAGACCAGAAGACCTTCTGTGGTCAAGCTTCAGCAGCTCCTCTGAACTAAACCAAGGACAGATGACACCAGAATCAGGTCTTGTGCCATCCTGAACTCTTTAGAGAAGTCTTTAGGTGAAACTTGGAGCAATAGTCTAGATTTCAGATATTCTACTCTCCTTGTATCTATTAGGATGCAATTTGTTATGTATTCATGAATTCCAAAGTTTGTGGTACTTATTTTTTTGTACTGGAGATTTAACCTAAGGCAATTTACCACTGAGTCACATTCCCAGCCCTTTTTATTTATTTATTTTTAAGACAGGGTCTTGCTAAGTTGCCGAGGTGGTTCTTGAACTTGCAACCCTCCTGTCTCAGCCTCCCAAGTTTGTGGGACTACAGACATGTGCCACCAAGCTCGGCAGTACATCTGTTCTTAAATTGAACTAATCTATACCTAGTTTTTAGTTTTAAAATAGTGTATTCACAATGAGATCTGGCAGAGATTATTTGGAGATGCTGCTTTTAGCATTGTAGTGGTCTAATGCCATAGGCTTAGAACTTCTCATTACTTCATGAGCTGGAAGAACTGATCTGACTGTAGAAATGTATCCCAGAGTCATAGCCAGACAATTAAAACAGTTTGCAAAAGACATAACAAAGCTCAGGTGAAGTCTGGTTAACTGGGTAGAATATAATCAGGGGAAATCAGTTAATATTCAGTAATTGAAAGCGACTTGAACTTGTGCTAGTCATCTGGAATGTTACCACCCACAGTTAATGGAGCAGGTTTTCGTCCATGAGAGACCAGCTATTTATGTATGTATTTCAAATGCATTCACTAAGGTCATATTCTATGCCAGGCATTGTGCCCCAGTGTTGGGGATATGCCCCCAAGTAATATGTGATCCTAACTTCATGAGATTTATACTCAAGGATGAAGACCTCTTCCGAAGGGAAGAAAATGCAGGAAGCTAGACTGACTTTCAGTCCCACAGAAACAATGTAGGAAGCATCTTCCACCAGAGCATGTAGTTGGAAGGTCACAAGGAAAATATCAGGATCATGGTTAGGGAGGAATTTGAGGAATGCTAAGGTCAGATTCAACTATGTTTAAAATAATGAGCTGAAACTTCTTTCCCTGTGGCTTTCATTTTTTTCCAAGCTTTCTCTAGAAGCCTTCACTTTTCTTTTTTTTTAGCAAGTTGTCTATCTCTCAAACCATCTCTTTAAAATATTGCAATCCAAAGTTTTATTGGTCCATGCCTGTTTATTCTTCAGTTGCACAAATACAACATGATAGGAACTACAACAGAAGTAGGATCAAGATGCTGGAGGAGTGCAGAGGAAGAAATAGGTTCTTAAGTCTTGGAAGGGGTTGGGAGAAAAGCATGTAAAGGACAGCTTTCAGGAGGAGGTGATGCCAGGGGTGATTTCTAAATGTGAAATAGAAACTCATCTGCAGATTTTGAAAACAAGACTTGCTAGGTAGAGGGAGCAGTGCATGCAAAAGCATGGGGATATGAGAAAGCACATTTCCCACAGCCTGGCCCACAGGAAGGCTTTTTGACATCCTGAATAAAAAGTAAAAATGAATCATGAATGCCAGGGGCAACCAAAGTGTGAGTGTGAGGAGTTGACATACAAAGTCAGAGGAGGGAAAAGGAGAGGAGGATTGGTTGCTAGATAACTGAGAGGAAAATGAGATAGATGCTTAATATAATAGTCCCTGTTTATCCCAAACTATTTTTTCTACTTTTCATATATATCCATATGATAAAGTTTAATTTATAAAATTAAGCACAGTAGGAGATTAGCAATAGTAACTTGTAATAAAATAGAACCATTATGATAATATACTACAAATTATGTATGTGCTCTATCTTTCAAAATCTCTTATTGTACTATACCTATCCTTCTTCTTATGAGATGATACAATGCCTATATGTTAAGATGAAGTGAGGGGAATGCTACAGTCATTGTGACATAGCATTAAGCTATTATCTAAAGGTTAGTTAAACACAGTTACTATGATACTGTGACAATCTGACAATCAAAATGGCTACTGGATGACTAATGGGCAGGTAGTGTATACAGCATGGATACACTGGACAGAGAGACAATTCATCTCCAAAGTGGATGAAGCCAAATGGCACAAGATTTTATCATGCTACTCAAATTATGTGCAACTTAAAACTTATAAATTGTTTATTTCTGAAATTTTCCATTTAATATTTTTGTACCACAGTTGACTGTGGGTAACTAAAACTACAAAAGTAAAACTGTGGATAAGAGGAGACTGCTGCAAATCATTTTTTTTCACAGATAACATAGTAAAAAATCCAAATGAACATACAAAACTTGAAAATTCATAAGTGAATTTAGCAAGGTCCCTGGATCCAAGATGAATATTTAAAAATCAGGGGCTGGGAATGTAGATCAGTGGTAGTATATTTGCCTACCATTCGCAAGACTCCAAGTTCAATCCTCAGTACTGCAAGAGAAAAAAATATGAACTATTTCTACATATTCAGACAAATAGAAAATGAAAAATTTTAAATGTAATTTATAACAGTATCAAAATGTAACAAAAGATGCACAAGATATCTATACTGAAAATCATAAAATATTTCAGAGAGAAATAGTAAAAGACCTAAAGGGATAGAATGAAATAGTCACCATTAACATCTTAGGACAGACTAAATATTATTATGTCAATTCTTCCTAAATTAATTTATAAATTCAATTCAATCTAATGAAAAAAACTCAGCAGTTTTTTTTTTTTCCTGGAAATTTGTAAGCTGGCTCCAAAATATATCTACAAGTGCAAAGGATCTAAAATAGCAAGGCAGTCTTGAAGAACAAGGATTGACACATCCCCAATATCGAGATGTATTATGCTAGAAAACTAAAATAAACCTTGCTCTAATTCAATCTTTTTAAGTCAAGTTCCTGTCCCTGAAATAGGAATCATGACCAGACAGTTCCTGAACTCATCAGCCTCTCCCATAGAGCAAGCGGTGTGCAGTCTCCTCAGAATGCATAGTGTCTGCATAAGGTGGGAAGAATGAATTAGCTATTGAGGAGGCAACCAGGGTCTACTATATGACAACCTTCATTTACAAAATATGTTAATTAGACTCACACCTTGTGGAGTAAAAATTTAACAGGCAGCTACAGGGAAAGAGTTTCTAGATAGAAAAGTTTGCACAAAAATAGAAGTGTGATATTAGGTATCCTTAGGATCTGCAGGAAATTCCACAGGATGGAGCCTCTGGATATAGGGATAAGACTAGCAGAAGAAAAGGTTGCTAATGCTCAGCTTCCAACCTGTAAGTGTTCAGAATTTATCCTATAGAATTAGATAACCAAATGTGGTTTTGCAGTGAGGCATAACAACCTGGAATAGGGAAAGATATTAAGGAATCTGTCTAGAGTTAGCCGGAGAAAAACGTTGGTGCCCTGATCAAAGGCAATTGAGACCAGCCGGCACCAAGTGCTGAAGAGCTGCTAAACTTGGCTCTTCTCATGCATGATTTCATTGAATGTTGGCAACACCCACTTAAGAAAGTTCTATCTCTTACTTTTATAGATGAGGAAACAGGCACGGAGAGGCGAGGTAACTTGCTCAGATACACACTACTAATAAGTAGTGGTGCCAGCTGACTACAGACCCTGCTCTTAGCCATGATACCAAGGACTGAAGGTCAGCCATTAGGCTGTGGTTGGAGCTGGGGCCATCACTTCCACGAAATAGCATTGCCATTGTTTTCTTCCTCCCTTAATGAACCTCTCTGGTTCCTTCGCTGGCTCCTTTTAACTATGAACTGGTTTCTGTTCTTTCTTTTCCAAACACTTACTTAGTCTCTCAGAGGTTGTTTTCCCTAATGGCTTCATCCATCAACCTTCATGTTGATTTGACCCAAATCCCTGTTCCATTCCCAATTTCTCATTCACCGTCCTAACGGTCATTTTGACTTACTCGTCTATCCACTCATCACCTAAAGCCCATGTCTAAAATTAAACTCATATTTTACTTCATTTTCTCTTGATGTAAAACTAGTTTTCTGGATTTTAGCATATTTGACCCTAACATTCCTTCACCTTTTACGCTGTTAGGTAACCAGTGAGCAGATTCCTCATCATTATTATCTTAGATTCTTCTCCTCCCCCTCCTAGCCTTTACTCCCACTCTATCAGTTAGCTCATGCCTGAATTTGTTTCCTAAATAGATATATTCTCCTGTTTTCTATTCTGCTCTACCTTTAGTCCCCCTTATATTAATCCACCTGGTATGCTACTCCCAGAGGAAACTGTTGCTCAGAAACTGATTTCATCATTTACTTACCTATATGAGAACTACCGGTGGCTCTTTGTTACCTAATGAATGAAGATTACTGAATCAGGTCGGGTGCAGTGGTGCACTCCTATAATCCCAGTGACTAGGTAGGCTGAGGAAGGAGGATTGCAAGTTCGAGGCTAACCTGGGTAAGTGAGCCAGTGCCTATGGGTTTGACCCCCAGTACAAAACAAACAAAAATCCCAAAGACCCGAATCTGCTCTAAACCATTCTCTGCATGAATTTGAGGATGCTGCATTGCCCATTTCACTTATTTTTATCAAACTCCAGCTGTTTCAAATTTGAATGCTCCATGCTAGCCAATTGTCTTAGCACTCTCAATCCTCCCCCAACATCCTCTGTACATGTCTGAACTATGGCAAATGCTGTTCCTCTTTCCAAGGACGCCCTCTTCCTTTTTTCTAGACCCATACCCCAAGTGACTGCTGACCTGATGGATTCACAACAAAAGTGAAAACTCCCTCTCTAACATCTTTGCTATTGCCACTGCTGAAGTGTTCATGCATTGTATTCTCCAAATATCTGGGTCAAACCTTGTAACACTTTATTATGCTAATATAGAAAATTTCCTTTCACTAGTCCAAATATAAACCTTATTTTCCCAGCAGGATAGCAAATTCTAATGGTCAGTTCAAAATTATGGCTTCTACTTTTTAAAAGTAGATAATATGATAATAGTCAATAAATTCCTGTTATTGGTTGAAACTATAAACACACATGTATTTTGTACTGTGTATATCCTTGTAAGTTTAGGAGTTTATCTGAATAATAGTAAAATATAGTTACTATTTCCTATTTTAGTGGGCTATTTCCTCTATAATCGAAAATGCAAACATTTTCAAATGTGTGGAATATTCTTTTTGTATGTTCAGACTAACTACTGTTATACCTTTTAGGGAAATATTTTTAATTATTCTAGAAGAAAGGAAAAAAAGCCCCTGAAGGCTAACAGTTGAAATTGAACAGTACACCCTTGGGAAGGGAGAGGGTCATGGGTCGTCTTCAAACAGATCAAAAACAACGGAGACGATTGTGCCTGAAGATGGTGTATTTTTTTTTCACGAGACAGTGTGTTGACAGTTTCCTTCCTCTTGGGTCATTGTTGTCTGCTAAATGATCTGTGACAGAAAATTGATCACAAGCTTTTCCATGCAGGAGATATAATGCAGCCTTTCATTTTGTTACCTCGGTTGCCAAATGCCGAAACATTTCGTTGGCAAATTAATGTTAGTTTAGTATATCATTTAGTGGGGTAAAGCACAGCATGCAGCTCTGGAAGTAATAATAGTAATGATTAATTTATCTCTTCCAAGTTTCAGATTTCTACTTAAGTGTGAATGGGAAAGTAATAACACATTTGAAAAACATTAGTCTTAAAACTAGTCTGTAACTGTTATTTAAACAAATGAATACATTAATACATTTAGATATTTCCCCATTATTTTCACAATGGAGTCAAATATTTACTTTAAGGTGCCTATGATCCACCTATAAAGACTAATGCTCACATAATTCAATCTAACTGAAAAATTGCTTCTTTTTCCAAAGAGCTAGGAACTTAAACCATAAAACAAGCATAAGGCATTTTACATTTGATATTTAAACATCTATGTAAGTCATTCAGTTGGTGATTTCACACATATGAAAATTATCTCTAAGTAATATTTTGTTTATAGATTGTTAAGAATTTCTGTGTTCAAAGGTTTGTAGTAAAAATACTTGGAAATGCAATTATTTAAGAGACTGTTTTGTAGTTCCCATTTAATATTTTATAATAATCTCTGCTCTCCTGTTAGAACATAGTTAATATTAACAAAGGGGAGGAAAAATATAGGCAGGAGTATTAGAAAAGACTTGGGTGTGTTTTCTTTTTTGAAAATGACTAGACTCTGTAAAAATAAGACTAAAATCCTGTTGCTTTTTATTCTTTCCTCATAAGAAGAAGGAAGTAAAGATGATTTTACTGATATTTGACAATTCAAGAAATTTGTTTACTGCAGAGTGAGAAAATGTATAAGAATAATACTTTGTTTAAATTTATTTTTATTGTCAGTCATGAAAGGCAGATGTCTTAAATCTATATTTTTCTTTTTATAGATGGATGCACACCTACATTTATTATTGAAAAATGATTGAGACAGATTTTCTTTTCTGCTATTTGTATTCATCCAAGGGTGAAATTCTTGTGTCGGATTTACATATTAAAATTGTGTGTTAGAATTTGCAAATCAGTCTAATGTCTTATGACAAGATATTATTTGAATGATTCACTCTGATAAACTTTTAAAAAGCAAATTTACAAACTATTCATTGTCTGATTTTTATTTATATTTTCAGATCAGTTAAATCAATCTCATTTAATGATTACTACAAGACATGGTCTACAATAGCCACATCAAAAGCGACAGAATACTACAGAATTCCACGTAAGGTGATCTTGCCTTATCCTATGTCCTTTTGGTATATATTCATCTGTTCATTATTCTCAACTTGTCTTGATTTTGCAACATATCTGCTATGTAAGAGCAATAAGTTTGTCTGCTGGATCTATATACTATTCATTCAACAACTATTCATTTAGTTCCTCTTTTGTGTAAAGCCCTGGACTAAAGTCTGATTAAGAGCCAGAAGGAAGCTGGGCACTGTGGCGCACACCTGTAATCCCAGCGGCTTTGGAGGCTGAGACAGGAGAATCATGAGTCCAAAGCTAGCCTCAGCAAAAGCGAGGTGCTAAGCAACTCAGTGATACCTAGCTCTAAAAATAAAATACAAAATAGGGCTGAGGATGTGGCTTAGTGGTCGAGTTCCCCTGAGTTCAATCACTGGTACCCCTTCCCACCAAAAAAGGCAGGAGGAAATATAAGCAATTGGAAGAATAAAGATGAAGTCCTTAATTTTATAAGGTCTACCTAACTCCCTTCACCCCAGAAAGAAGGCTTTGCAGCAGGAGGAGACTTTAAAATTCTAAACACCATTATCCTCTAAGTCAGAGGAAGTATTAAGTAGAAATTCAGCAAGAAAACTTAAGAACCTAGGGCTGTTTGATTATACCAGTCTAAGAGGAAAATTCACATACAGAACAAAAAGTGCAAAAACTAGCCACCTTTCTCATTGATTCTTAGATAACTGTTTCATTATTTGAATCTAAGTAGGTTAAGACTTTGCCTCAGCCATCCTGTTGACATGTGTGTTCTGAAGCTAACAGTGACTTCCTAAGATTCAGGAGTGACTGAGTTCATCTCTCAAACTCTCATCAGCTATGTTCTTCTGGATTCATATGACACCATACAGCCTTGATTTTCTTCTCTCTAAGCTCTCCTCTGCCTTTATCCTTAAAAATAACTTCTTCTAGTGCTTGCCTCGCAAGCACAAGGCCCTGGGTTCAATCCCCAGCACCGCAAATAAATAAATAAATAACTTCTTCTTTCAATGGTTTCTACCCATTTTCTCTGCCATGTTTTGCATTAGCCTAAAGCCATATCTTAAGCCAGACCCCTCCTCTGAATCTACATGCATATTTACAACTGTGCTTTGGACATCTACATACATTATAAGCAGGTCATATTTAAGATGTCCCAAAGTGAATTCATTCTCTTGCCCCAAAACCTATCTTGTCTTCTTAATTCCCTCTCTTGTTCAGTGTGAGATCACTGTTTTTGTATTTTCTTGCTGAAACCAGAATGTTTTTATTCCTCTCAGTCTCTCTCATTAAACCTTGTGAGCACTGCCTTAATTTGGAGTCTCTTTAATCATCATTGTGACAGTTTCCTAACTGTTGCAAAAAATTATTACTTAGTTTTAGAATTAGGGCAAAAAAAATAGTATTAAGGTTAGCAAATACCCCCCCAAAAGTAAGATAAATAACTTTTAAGAAATCACATATTCTTTCAGAAGGTTGGTTACTAATTATTTTGTGATCATACATTGCTGATTATGATCCTCACTTACTCATAGATCAGTGGTGGAAAATAATGTAAGGTGCTTTCAAGTTTCTTTTCTTTTCTTTTTTTTTAATTCCAGTGTTAGGATTGAGCCCTGGGTCTTGCCCAGGCTAGATGAGCACTCTACCACTGGACTACAGCCCCATTCCAAAATTAGCATCTTTTTTTGTTGTTATGCTGGGGATGGACCCTAGAACCCTGAGCATGCTGAGCAAACGCTGTGCCACTTCAGCTATGGCTCTTTAAGGTACACAGATTTTTCAGGGCTGGGGAGATAGCTCAGTTGGTAGAGTGCTTGCCTTGTAAGCACAAGGCCCTGGGTTCCATCCCCAGCACCAAAAAAAAAAAAAAAAAAAAAATACACAGACTTTTAGCAAGTCTCTCTGTATAAAGAGTTTCATTATTAGCCAGGCACAATGGCACACCCCTGTAATCCTTTTCTCTAAATAAAATACAAAATAGGGCTGGGAATGTGACTCAGTGGTAAAGTGCCCCTGAGTTCAATCCCCATTACCAAAAGGAAAAAAAAAAAAAAAAAAAAAGAGTTTCATTAGTTCTGATGATAGAGTGCATGAATATTTAATTTCAAAGATTTGTGGTCAGATGCTGCTTAGTCACTTCAGCAAACATTTGAGTACCTACTACATATGAGGCACTGAGGAGATTAGATGCATTTCAGGGGCAAAAACCGTTTACTTGAACAAACATGGTGGTAAGAGACATTAGCTGACACACTCTTCAACCAAAAAACAAATTGTTATAGGATGGTGTTTACAGAATGATATGTAAATATAAGGGGCACTTGGAAACTCCAAACTGCTAGAGAAAAAAATGATAGAAGCTCATGCCACACCTTAAAGAGATGTGGGAATGATTGTCTTGCAATAAAGAATAATTGAAAAGTGGAAGGAGATAAAATGCCCTCCTGACTGTGGTTTCTTCCTTAAAGGAAGACCCCAGATTTTTAATTTTGTTGTTTCTACATCTGTCACTAACTGACTGCATAATCCAACTCTTGTTGTAAAGGCAAGAGTTGGTAATGGTTGTCGCTAGGCCGGAAGAATTTCTGAGACTTTGAATCTAGCAGTTGGTGCAAGATTTCAGCCCCCCTGCCTCTGCTTACCCCATGGAATTGTTAATAAAACTGTTTCAAGAGCTTGCCTTCAATAATAACCAGCACTTAATTTAAAAAATTAAATGTAAACTTTACATGTGCTGCTAGCCATTTTGTCTTTTGATAGTTCAGCTGGATGAGATCCAACACTATCTTTTTTAATGGCCTAATTTCCTGGCAATAATAATGATGAAGCTGGTAGATTATAGAATGCTCCTTCAATGACTCAGAAATGAAAGGGAGACTTCTAATAACTTCATTTTCTTCAGTTATATTCTTATCACTGGTAAGATTATTAAACTCTTGTGCATACTTTTAAGAGCTGTATGTTTTACGAATGATGAGTAGTTATATTTTTATTTGGGGGTCTAACATTTTTCCATACCTTTGTGCCACAAATATGCCATTGATGCCATAATAAGAAGTTTGTCCTGGCATAACACCGTTTATAGGATGTGCCCACCTATATTGTGTTTCGAATCACCCCAATCTATTATTCTTTTATTCATTTATCCAAGCAATATTCATCAAACACACATATGGCATGCATAGGGGTATATCAACCCTATGAATTAGACATTATTATTATTATTATTATCCTGTTTTACAGAAAACCAAGACCAGGAGAAGCTAAGTAATTTAACTAAGATCATACCTCGGAGGGAGAATAACATAGGTTGATAAGGAAGGTAAATTCTGGAGCCAGATTACTAGGGTTTAATCCTGGCTCTGCAATTTACTAGCTGTGTGACATTGGGTGAGTTTCCCACTCTCTTTGTGTCCCAGTTCCCTCATCTACAAAATGAGAATAATCACAGAGCATACCTCATAGGATTGAAGCATTTACAACATGCCTAGCACATGGTGCTCAATAAATGTGCCTATTCTTAATTAAGAAGGCTGTGATCCAGACATTGGAGCCATATCCTCTGACTCCACATGTGTTACTCTATCACACTACACTGTCTTTATGACAGCAAGTTATCTCTGCAGAGTATGAGATTTAAATTCAATCTCTGAAGTATAGGTAAAACTTTTATTAATCATTATAATTTTTAGTTCATGATCATAGGCACTTGTATAGGAAAGTGAACCAATGACCCACTGTTCTCTGTCCATCACTATAGAATGGCTAATGAAAGGTTTGGCAGAGAACAAACCAATACATATGGTTGTGGGCAATAGCTCCTTAATGACAGAATATGATCCCCATAAGGAAATGTTTATGTTAGAGGAAAAGAATTCCCTCAGACAAGTGTGCTCTATAATATCGAGTGTAGGCATCCCAAAGTTTGCTGTCATCCAGACAAACCAAACGGCCTGAAGCATCAGGGAGATGCTTGCCTTCCTCCTAGGAGACTTTGGTTAACTTTGAATCTTTGAGCCTGCAATGAGGGCAAGCATCTCGCAAACGCATTCAAGTGCAAGAGGTAGTATGTCTGCTTCCAGTGCAGTGATTCTTAGTCCTGACTGCTCATTAGAACCACCTGAGGAGCTTGTAAAAATTCCGACATAAAGGGCACACCCCATACCAATTCCATTAAGATCTCTGGGAGAAGGACCAGGCAGTCGTCATTTTTTAAAGCTCCCAAGGTGACTGCAATGCAGACTGGGAAGGTTCTGGTGGGAAGCGTATGATGTCAGACGTTAGCAACTCAGGCCTATCCTAGTTAGCCACAAAACAGGTAAGCGGATTCAGGTTCATCTCTCAACTCCTTGTTCCTCGTCTTCCAGGTCTACTGATGGACAAAAACATTCCACCCTGCTTTAATTTGCTCTATGATTAGCATAAGATAATATGTGTGAAAATAAAACATGCTGAAGCAAGTCGAGCTGTTATTTTCCTTGAATGTGACACTCTACCAACAGGCAGAGAATCTCAGGTCAACTTCCACAGATGTTGGACAGAAAGGGTACCATGGAAACACCCGTGGGTAGCGAGGATACCCAGCACCACGAAAACACACAAACACACGCCAGAGTGGAAACAATGCCCAGTAATCCTTAGAAGGAACCACAGAAAATGAACCCATTGTGCAAGTAATTGAGAGGATGCTTTTCAACCACAGATTGTAAAGACTGCCAGAGGGCAGGATGTGGTAGGAAGGAATTTCAACTTCTAGAACGTCTGCTAAAATTTCACTGATCCTTTCTCCTTTGTTTCTCTGCCATTCCCCGGTCCTCGTTCCTTCACCATTTCCTCCAGTCAGCATCCTTCATTGAACATCTGTATCTAGACAGCTGACTATGTGTTGGGGATATGAAGATACAGACTGCGATAAGCCTTCTGAGGAGTTCATAGGCAAACAGTAGGAGATGAGTGAAAGATTACAGGGATAAGATATGAGAGTCACTAAAATAAAAGTGTGTACAAAGTACTGTGTGTGAGAGAAAGCAATGAAGAGAATGAGTCGATGATATAAGACTGATGGGACTCTTCAAGAAAGATGACCTTGTCATTTGGGATTTTATAATACCTAAGGAAGAGACTGCCGGCTATACATGTTCAAATATGAAAAGTAGGCAAAAATTTTCAAAAAAGAAAAGATATGTATTATTCTTGAATAGAAACCTCAAAAGGAAATAGCATTCACAAGAGATTAAATTTTAAATTTTGACCAAACATAATGAAGAGTCCCAACGAAAGAACATTACTTAACATTTAGCAATGTCTGTTTGTTCACCTGTAAGTGGGTATTAAAATGGCAATCATTACATACCTATCTACCCGTGCCCAGCACAGAGTAAAAATTCTAGTAATGATAGTTATTATCATTATCTAAAGAAAATTATAATCCCTCACTAAGAACTCTGAGAGACTCAGATTTACTTTTTTTAATGGAAAGGAGGAGAATATATCCAAATATTAATATAAAAAGTATTAAAAGCCTATAAGATTATGTATGTATGTATTTTTGAGGCAAGAAAAGAAATTTAAAAATAGGAGCATTGCTGGTGAAAATCATGCAATTTATTAGAAGAAAAGAACTGTTCAATTTAAATCTTTCTTTCCTATCAATGGCAAATGTCATCGAGCTAACAGAAAATATATTAATCATTGTTAAAGAAGGGAGTCTCAAGCCAGGTGGTGAGGTGCATACCTGTTATCCCAGTGACTTGGAAGGCTGAGACAAGAGGATTGTAAAATTGAGGCCAGCCTCAGCAACTTAGCAAGACCTTTCAGCTACCACTGTAGCTCAGTGGTAAAGTGACCCTAGGTTTAATCCCAGTACCAAAAAAAAAAAAAAAAAAAAAAAAAGGAAGCCCCCAGATAAAGGCAAAAATGCTGAAGAGCATCTAGCTGGTTCAGTAGTTCAACTCAGAACAATGATAAGGAAGTGATAGCTAGCTAGCTAGCTAGCTAGATAGATGATAGATAAGAGAGTCTGTGTGAATATGTGATATGGATTAATAGTATTTCTTTTCTTTGAATGACAATTCTTTCTTTAATAGAACATATTAATCTAAGCTATGTTAAAAAAACATGATTGCAATCATTTTCCAATTTTAAATCTACAGCATGTCAAAAATTTCTGCATATAAGACTATTTATTATAGGATGCAACTTTTACATTCTTTTTGTTCATATATTCTTTGAAAACATCAAGGTAGAATTACAATGTTTAGATATCTTTCAGAAAGCCCACAATGAAGAAATGTTGCTGTTATTTGATTCTCTTAAGAGTATGGTTATTAAAGATCTTCTTTCTTCTAAAATAGGAACTCATTTCTGAATAAGAAATAATTGGAATTTTCTTTTTTCCCCATTGGTATTATGTTCTATTTTCAGAAAATTTTATTCAGGTCCTTCATTATTTTTTAAATTCTACCATTGAATTTCCCATATATTTTGGTTTTAGATATACATGACAATAGAGTGTATTTTGACATATTATACATACATGTAGTATAACTTATTCTAATTAGGATCCCATTCTTGTGGTTTTACATGATGTGGAATTACACTGGTTATGTATTTATATATGAGCATAGGAAATTTATATCCCATTCATTCGACTGTCTTTCCTGTTCTTATCACCCTCTCTTCCTTCCCTTCCTTCCTCTTTGTCTAATCCAATGAACTTCTATACTTCCCCTTTCTACCCTCCCTTGTTATGGGTTATCGTACACATCAGAGAGAACATTTGGCCTTTGGTTTTTGGGGACTGGTTTATTTCACTTAGCATGATATTCTCCAGTTCCATCCATTTACCAGTAAATGCTATAATTTTATTCGTCTTTAAGGCTAATATTATATAAGACATTTTCTCTATCCATTCATCTATTGAAGGGCACCTAGATTGGTTCCCTAACTTGGCTATTTTGAATTGAGCTGCTATAAACATTAATGTGGTCTTGTCACTGTAGTATGCTAATTTTAAGTCCTTTGGGTATCAGCCCAGGAGTGGGATAAATGGGTCAAATGGTGGTTTTATTCCAGGTTTTCTAAGGAATCTCCATACTGCTTTTTAGAGTGGTTGCCCCAATTTGCAGTCCCACCAGCAACTTATGAATGTACCTTTTTCCCCACATCCTGGCCAACACCTATTGTTGCTCGTATTCTCAATAATTACCATTCTAACTGGAGTGAGATGAAATCTCAGTGTAGTTTTATTTTGCATTTCTATAATTGCTAGAACAGTTTTTCATATACTTTTTGATTATTTGTACTTCTTCTTCTGTGAAGTGTCTGTTCAGTTCCTTCGCCCACTTATTGATTTGGTTATGTGGTTTTTTGGTGTTCAGTGTCTGTATATCCTGGAGATTAATGTTGTATCTGAGGCGCATGTGGTAAAGATTGTCTCCCATTTCTGTAGGCTCTCTCTTCATGTTCTTGATTGTTCCCTTTGCTGTGAAGAAACTTTTTAGTTTGATGCCATCCCATTTATTGATTCTTGATTTTACTTCTTGTGCTTTGGAGTCTTATTGAGGAAGTCTGTTCCTGAGCTGATATGATGGATAATGGTGCCTACTGTTTCTTCTTCTTCTTTTTTTTTTGCGGGTACTGGGGATTAAACCCAGGGCTTTGTGCTTACAAGGCAAGCACTCTACCAACCGAGCCATCTCCACAGCCCCCTGTTTCTTCTTGTAGGCTCAGAGTCTCTGGTCTAATGCCAAGGTCCTTGATCCGCTTTGAGTTGAGTTTTGTGCAGGGTGAGATATTTCATGTACAAATTACCAATTTTTTTAATCACACTAGGTTTTCAATAAATTTGATGTGAATTTGATCGAAGATATAGGTTTATAATTAACCACAAACATAATACTTATAACCACAAACTTACAGTGATTGTAATGTGAGTTCAAAAAAACAACTAATACTAATTAAGCTGACTTTACTTAAGTGTAGTGCACAAATCAGGGGAGGTAGTAATTCCACTTATATATTTGCTATTCAAGTTAAATCAAGATTCTGATCCCGTTCTGGACATTTTTTTTTCTTTTTGGTGCTGGAAATTGAACCCAAGGCCTCATTGCATGCTAGGCATGTGTTTTAACCCTGGGCTGCTCCCGGAGCCCTGCACGTGAATTTTAACAGAAACATTGACAAAGTTCACCATCAGAATGGTGAAGACGGTGGTCTCTAGGGAATCGTGTCCTGAGAAATAATTGAAGGAGCTGAGACTTCCTTGAGAGCTATCTTCAAATATTGGAAGGCTCTGTCCCATTGCGAGAGGACCCGTGGTAATTTGCAGCACTCAGATGAAAGGAGGAAATTGTAGCCTTTATTATGTATCTGCCAGAAGAATGGGCAGCTTCCCAACCACACAGTGGAGTGTTTTCTGTCACTGGCAAAAGTCAGAGCCTGGACGAATATGTTTGATAGTCTTACTTTGTGAAGGATCAAGATCTGTAATGTCCCTTCCAACTCCAATATTTTATTTTTCAACTTCAGTACTAAATTACAAACTTGTTAAACTATGATGTATGTGATTTTTATGAGACATCTTTTATTTGATATGCAGGCCTCACAGTGTTGCCTAGGCTGGCCTCTAATTTGGAATCCTCCTGCCTCAGCCTCCTGGGTACCTGGGATTAGAGAGATACATGCCACTGTGCCTGACTATATGAGTTCTCTTAATACGGTCTTTATTACTATTGCCAAAAATAAAATTTCGACAAATTTAATGACCTGATTGACTTTAGTTAGCGATTCATGAGACAGATAGCATCTCTTCTAAAGAATAAATAAGTGTTCCACTGGACATGGCCAAGCAGGTTGATTTTACAAGGCAGCTAGAACAGGAACAGGGAACAATAATGCCAAATGAAGATTGGGCTGAGCATGCCGGTGCATGCCTGTAATCCCAGCTACTCAGGAGACTAAGGCAGGAGGATCACAAGTTTGAGGCCAGCTGGGGTAACTTAGCAAGATCCTATCTCAAAAAATAAAATGGACTGGGGCTGTAGCTCAGTGATAGAGTACTTGCCTAGTGTATATGAAGTCCTGGGTTCAATACCTTAGTACTACAGAGAGTGGAAAAGAAGATAAGAAAAAAGGTCACCTTCACACTGCAGGTTCGGGTTGACTGGGTCCCTTCTGAATGGTTCTGTGGATCTCTGGTTTTGGTTGAGGGGTGGAACTAGTCAGTTTGGGGATTTTCCTGCTTCCTCAAAGTTTCAGTTTGATTGCATAGTACGAAGCAGGAGCAACTGTATTTTGGCTTGGTCTGTTGGGGCCCAGTTCAGGAGCTCAACCCAAAACAATGGTCTCCCATAAATTTTATTTAACAACATAAATGATATATAAACAAATGTTATTATAATGAAAACAACTTCCAGTTCACAACCTGCTTATTTCAAACAATGTCGAATATTACAAAGTTCCAATAAAAGGAAGAAATTGCAAAGTTTCTGAACATTGTAACATGATTTGATCTACATGGTATATGTTATTGCCCCATATCAACTTAATGAGAAGTGAACTATTTTCAACTTTTAACTCTGATTAAAGAATCTATGCATACACAGCTGCTTATTTTAATACTCTAATTTCAGTGCTTCAAGATCCACATTTCATTGGACAGTATTATAAATGGAAGAAAACTGATCTACAACATCCTAAAGAATGGAAGTTAAAGTAAGAAATTTCTCAAATGCCTTGAACGGCATTATTCTATGAACTTGAAATTTGCATGATTCCACTTTCTATTATCTAACTGAACCATCAGAAGAAACTCTTGGAAATAACAACTTAGATCTTAATGCCTAAAAGCAATAATAAAGTAGCATTTCTTCCTTTCATATGAACCCAGGTAGGGAACATCTTTTCTCCCTATTGGCTGCTGAAGATGGAGAAAGGATTTCAGCCACAGTGAAGAAATCTCACAATACCCTCCCATCATTTCTCTTATTTCCACCCCTCATATTCACATCCTTATCAACATACGACTTTATAACTTAGAATAGTAAAAGAAAAAAACTATTTATCATTAATTAGCCTTTCTCCCTTCTCCTATCTCCAAGCATCTTTTCTTCTTCCACAGATTTCTCACTTAGGAACCACATTTATTAAATCTAATGAGGAAGTATGTAGTAAAATGCAAAAATAAATTCATATGATATCTTTGGAATCATTGATCTTAGACCACACTAAGGAAGGGAATTTAATCTCATCTTTGGTCTTCGGCTCCTGAAGGTAGCCAATCTGCCTCATCATGCCCCGGAGCACAGATCCCCCTCCATGCGCTGAGTGAGTTGTAGTCATTACTTACTCTGGTGTGTCTTTTTTCAAGGTATTCAACGAACATGCTACATAAAACCAGGTGAAAGATCTGATTTTTTAAAAAAATTACTTCATTTATCTTTTTATTTCATTTATCATTTTATCATTTAACTCTTCAACTTAGTGTTAGCAAAGTGCTTTCTTTTCCAGATGGACATACAGGAACCATAGATGTAATGGACTATATTTTGAATTTGTGTCAAAGTTGCAATTCTTTTTTAAAAATATATTTTTTAAAATTGTAGATGGACACAATACACTCATTTAATTTCTTTATCTTTTTATGTCATGCTGAGGATGGAACCCACGGCCTCACACGTGCTGGGCAAGTGCTTTACCACTGATCCACAACCCCAGCCCAAAGTTGCAGTTCTTACACTTTCCAACCATTTAACATCCTCGTTCAGATTGGGTGTTTTAGTTGGAGTTTTTCTTTTTAGGTGACCTCTGCAACAACTTATTTTCAAGCCAAAGCAGGCAAAGCAGGGGAAAACTTTTGCATTAGATACTTTTCTGCTTTCAGATAAATTATAGGCAGAAGAAAAGCTCTTATTAGGCACAATTTGAATGAGTACAAGTGTTGTTTTTTTTCCCCTTGAAGACAAGTTTCAAATTTCTTTTAGCGTTGACGAAACGTACTTAGAATATGAGGTTAATTTTGCCTTGACATGACTTCCTTTTTTATTTCCTTTAACAGAACTGCTCTGTTTTATTTGTTTGATCACTGATTCATTATGTAATGCCAGCATCCCACAGAACCCAAAGATTTAGAAAAAGCAGGACCATGTCATTTTCAACTTACTCACCCACTTCTACATATGGCAAAAATAATTGTGAGCTGTTTGAGTACTAGAACATTCTTCCAAGTACATTATTTTGAAGTTATAGGTCAAGTTATCATGTGCACAGTGACCCTGTCAGAATAAAACTCTCACACCTTATGCCATCTGGTGGTTGATAAGAATATATTTAGATCAAGTGATGCTTCTTATGAATTTTTTTCTTTTTTTAATTATGTTTTTATTTTTACAAACTGCATTTTGATTTGTTGTACACAAATGGGTACATCTTTTCATTTCTATGGTTGTGCACCATGTAGATTCATACCATTTGTGTAATCATACATGTACATAGGGTAATGTTTTTTGGAGTTGATTAGTCAAAAAAAAAAAAAAAAAACTTCCAATAAAATTTTTAGAAGATACTTACATTTCAGCTTGTCAATGTGTAGAAGTCAGTAAAAATCTAAAGGATGATAAAGTTAGATTTCAGATAACAAGTCTTGTGTTTATCGAAATACACAAGGTATGACAAAGTAGTCAATTTATAGAGACTTAAATAACAAATATGTGGGGAATCTATGCAAGTGAGTTGTTGGTCTGTTTGTACTCGCCATTGTGCATCTCTGCTTTAATATGTATTTGAAAATGCTTTCCTTGCACTGACATTTCCTGCTTAAGAAAAACATTAAAATGCAAATTGGGAATATTTTATTTGCATAGTGTAAAGAAAAAAGACTTTTTCTCTCTCCTGCCACTGTCCTGTCCTCCCGCTATTATCCTACCCTACCCTCATCAATCATTTCATGATTCCTAAGCAACAGGAAATTTTTCTTACTTTTATTTAGGGACGTAAGATCTCTTCCCCATTTATGCCTTCTACCTGAGATAAGTTTCTCAGCAGGGTCTTTACTGGTGACCTAGAATTAGGATTTGGCCTGAATTAAAAAATAGGGCGTAGAGTGCATTAAGTTCAGGGCACTGGAGTCAACTGCCTGGATCTGAGTCCTGGTCCTGCCAATTACCAGCTCTGGGACCTTGAGAGAGTTATCTGACTTCTTTGGCCCTCAGCTGATTCTGTTAGACAGTAGTTAATAAGTGTACCTCTCCTACAAAGAGACTGTGAGGAATATATAAATTAATACATGTAAATGCTTCAAACGGTGTCTGACACATGGTAGGTATTCATAAGATGTGCCTTTTCTGATGTGGCCCTAGTTCAATTCACAGATGGAAAAATCTTTCTTTGGAAGTAGCGTGGGGAAGACCAGGGGCTTTGGAGTCAGACAGATCTGGAAGGAATTCCTACCCTCTCTGAACTTGTTTCCTCATCTGTTACATGGAGATAACATGACCCACCTGGTCAAGTGGTTTTGCACTGAATCTCTCGAATGAGTACATTTAAAACCATACAGTATTGGTATAGGAACATTAGCTCTTGAGGACAAAGGAAGATGAAAGCTCATGCTTCCAACATTTTAGAGAACAAAAATAATCTGTCAGAAATAAATAAAGATTGTAAAATTTTCTCAGATTAGACAGCAATCCCTACCATGATTGCATATATGGTAGGACCCATGATGCCTGTGGCTCCTTTTCCTTCTCTCTGCCTCCACTCTTCCTGCTCCTGACAAAGTGTTTCACAAACATGGCATGAAGATCCACTCAGACATCTCTTTGTGAAACCATACCTCACATGCTGAGGCGTCTCCAGTTCCCCATCCTCTTTCCTGAAGGGCTCTTTCCTTGTCTCTTTCAGCACCTGTGGTGTGGAAATTCTTCTGTTCATAGTGAGTGACCAGGACAGGGCCATCGGTATAGCTTTGCATTCTCCATTCTTAGCATGGTGCCTGGCAAATAGTAGGCACTCAACTAATGTTTGTTGAAAGCTGCGTACTGTTATGGTTTAGATGTGAGGTGTCCCAAAAAGTTCACATGTGAGACAATGCAGGAAGGTTCAGAGGAGAAATTGTTGGGTTGTAAAAGTCTTAACCCAATCGGTGAATTAATCCCTGATGGGATTAATTGAAGTGGTGGGGTGTGGCTGGAGGAGGTGGGAATTGGGGCGTGGCTATGGGGTATATGTTTTGTACCTACTTCCTGATGGCAATGTGAGCTGTTTCCCTCTGCCACACTCTTCCACCGTGGTGTTCAGCCTCACCTTAAACCCTGAGGAATGGAGCCAGCCTTCTATGGACTAAGACCTCTGAAACTTTGAGCCTTCAAATAAACTTTTTCTCCTCTCTAATTGTGCTGGTCAGATCATTTAGTCATAGCAGAGAAAAAGCTGACCAAAACACACACTTATTCTGTTTCTCCTTAGGACTAAATGTGAAAGCAGATAATTTTAAGAAAAATAAAATGTAGCTGTAGACTTCTATTAAAGTCCTTTCTAATGTAGAGATTATGGTTCTATTTTAGGAGTGCTAGGGTGTAGTCATAAACGGAACGAAAACTAAAAATATAAATGACTATCATGAATATTTTAGGCAGTTATTGAACTTTACACATGTTTTAGTTACTATTAACAGACACTGATCGTCATAATAATCAGCTCATAAACTTTCATTAACCAGTCATCTGATTTGGTGTTCATTTATACAGCTTTTTTCTTTTCTGGTGCCTTGACTGTCTCTTAGATCTTCATGCAAATGCTTTTTTCCTGTCAAGACGTAGGAAAGAATGTAATCCAGAATCTAATCCACAGATTGTATTTTTTTCTAGAAAAATTGTGAAAGATATAAAATCACAAAGTAATGAAAGCTGTTCTTTAGTGTTTTCTTGCTTCAGCACACATAAAACTGTGTATTGTACTTGATAGCTAATGATTGCTTACGTAAAAAACAGAAAAATCTATAACAGTTGTCTAAGCTTTGGCCGCAATCAAGTTTTCTAAAGAAAAGTGACTCATTCTGACGGGGTTTTACATTCAGTGTAGTTTTAGAAAAAGACATTGCTCTTGCCCATTCCAGGAAGTAGCAGTGTGGGAAAGTATCATCCATGTGCCAGGCACTCTTAATTCCTGAGGTGCTGTGGCCACCCCATGGAGCTGAGAGTCAAGCCTCTCTCTGAATATAGCCCACAGCGAGAGCCTCAGCTTCTTCCTTCAGAGCCACAACTAATCAACCTCTACTCCAAGTCACACCGCTTGGCTTGCCCTGGTGACAGCTTCAAGCAAGGCTCCTTCAAGCAACTCCTTTTCAACTGAGTTGCCATTCCTGGGACTTCCCTCTCAGAAATTCTGTGAAGGTGAAAATACGTGTTATCTAGGAAGTAAATGTTACCAGGGAAGGAACCGAGGCACAAAGAGATGATCAAACTTTCCTGAGATTATTGATAAATGCAAAATGTGTTTAAAACTTAGAACAAGTACTTCCTACTTGTCTACTAATATGTACTTAAACGCTTAAAATTTTCAGATAAGTGTAACATCATTGCCCACTCAACTTGTATGCATGCACAAATAGAAGTCTGCCTTTTGTAGAATTTTTTTTTTTTACTTTTGTCAACATCGCAGTCTATTATCTGACTTTCCTTTTCATTCATATAAAAATTTTAACATCTGCTATATGAAATAGTAATATAAAGCTTTCTTATGTTTATGAAATATACTCTGGTTGTACTTGTCTTGTCTTTACAAATTAAGGAGCTAATACATATTATTTCTAAGTTGTTTTAGTGTCTGATTTTGTATGTGTTTTACTTCTAAAAACCTGTCATCTTTTAGTATACTTTGTTTGATTTCCTTTTCTTCAGTTGCATGGAAAACATTCATGCTGAGTACTTTCATTTAATGTATGTTTGTGTTATCCTTTTAGGGGTATTGAATTTAAACATTGTTTTTATAGGTTTACATAATTATATTTAATGCATTTTTTAGGAATTTTTTTATTCCCCAAAGACTAAACCTTGAGTGCCATCTTGTGGCTAAAACAGGAATTAGCATTGTTTTAAAATACAGGTATTGGGGGGAATGTAGACATAAAGACAAAGGGGGAAAATCCCTTTAAAAAATAATTTCTTCAGTCAATTACTTTGACTCTGCTTGGGTGTTTTTAGATACAAAGAGCTCAGTAACAAGCTCAAACAGCTCTACTGTTTCTTCTAGCTTACATCTGACACCTTATGGTATCAACCATTCCAAAATCTCATTTATCTGCAAAACTGTCCAGAAAATGAGAAAATATGTCCATTTTATAAAGAAGATATCATAAAAAGTTAAAAAATAAAATTCCATCCCCCGCACCTCAGGGGGAAAAATAAAATAAAATAAAATAAAATTTCATTAAGTTACACACTTACTAACAGACCTGAAATTTAACCCTGCCGGCCCAGGGCCACACTCCTTGCTTTTTCCATTAGATGGAGATGCCCCAAGTGTGCCAGGCACCATGTCAGATGCTGAGGACCTGGGATGGCTTTGGGGATGGACAGAAGACATGATTGAAAGGATGTTCTTGTGCAAAAAATGAAAGTATGCCACTTATTCTTCGAAACAACATGAATAAGGTTATTTCTGGTTTGTGTAAGTGCCCTTAGAAAATAGCTTAGAAAATAGCTATCATATTTTTTCTTAGAAAGTAGCTATCATATTTTTCTCCCATTAAATTTTCTCTTTTTCAGAATAAACAAATCCAATTATTTCAACTTTTTAATTTATTTTTTATTTATTTTATTTTATTTTTCATTTTTACAGACTGCATTTTGATTCATTGTACACAAATGGGGTACAGTTTTTCATTTCCATGGCTGTACACAATGTAGATTCACACCATTCATGTAATCATACATACATGTAGGGTAATAATGTCTGTCTCGGTCCGCTATTTTTCTGTTTATAGCACAGAACTTGTTGGACCTCTTGTATTATAAATACCATAGATTAACTTTGCTTCTTCCCTTCTCTGCTCCTGAAAGAGAGTTTTGATATAAGTTAAAAATGCATATAAAACTTTTCTCCCTAAGAAATTGCTTCTTTGTTTCTCTCTCACATTCTGAGGGGACTCCCCCTTTCTTTTTTTCCCTTCTTCCTTTCTTCCCTCCATTTCTCCTTCCCTCTTTTCTTTCTTTCCTCCTTGCCTCTCTCCCTCTTCTTCCTCCTTCTCCCTAACCTTTCTTCTGCTCTCTCAGCCCCACTTTCCTGTGGCCAGAGAAACTTGATACCTGCACTGGCTTCTCTTACTGACATCTCTCCTTGAGGTGAGAGGAAGGAGGGACCTACTCCCCAGAGACTTATTGTATTGTGTTTTACCAGAAGGGTGGAATGAGGATGTCGAGAAGTTTCCTTAGAACATGTTAACAAAAGTTGGGTTATTAACGGAAGAATACAATTCATTTTAGGACTCTTGCTTTTCAAGAACATGTTGCAATTTACAGTGCTGCCAAAGTTAGGGAAGAACTTAAAAATGAACCAGCATTAGTATTTTCATTTTACTTCACAAGCATTAATTTGCTTTTCTTTAGTGACACTAAGTATTTTTGCATATAAAATTTGTACTTCCAGCTATATAAAGGCAAATGAGTGAAAAAAGGAGATATATTTATATCATTCTGAAGACGAAGGTTTATTGGTATAGGAGAAAAGATACAAATCATGATATGCTGTTTCCTAAAGTATTTGCCCTGAGGAAAACAAAACAAAACAAAATCCTAATGATTTTTTTTTAAAAAAAGCTAAAGGCTCACAAAATCTGGGAATTATTTGTGTTCCTGCTAGCTAGAGACCTCATAATTTAAGGGACATGGGATAGATTTCAGAAGGGTCATGATATAAGTCAAAGATGGTCATGGGGCCAACCAAATTAGCCCTCTGATAAAGCCTTTCCTTGGACCACGAAAAGTTTAAAAGTAAACTGTGAAGATTTTAAACTGATTCAGACCCTGGGGGCCTAAGGCAGGAGGAAAGTTCAAAGCCAGCCTCAGCAATTTAGCAAGGCCCTGAGCAACTTAAGGAGACACTGTCTCAAAAAATAAAAAGGGCTGGGGATATTGCTGAGTGGTTAGGTACCCCTGGGTTTAATCCCGGGTACCAAAAACAAACAAACAAAACCACAACGGATTCATAAGCTATGAATTGCATTCTCGAACAGAGCACAAACATATTTAAAGAAGTCTAACAGATTCAGCACTGAACAACATAAAATTTGTAGTTTCCAGTCCTGCATAAAAAATCATGTCATGCAAGTAAGCAGGAAAATGTGACTCATGACCAGAAAGAAAGACTCAATCGACATAGATTCATAAATTATAAAGATGATGGAATTAGTCGATATGGGCCCTAAGGCAGCTATTATGCATCTTACAAAATATACTCGAGTAGCTAAAAAAAAAAAAAATCACGAAGATGACAAAAAGAAAAAATGGAAGGTATGTGAAAAACCAGGGAACATCTACAAGTAAATTTTAAAATGTCTAAATGCTTCCTTTAAGTGAAAGCTGAAAGTTCTTTTTAATTCTTTTCCTTGCTCTGTGTATGTGCATGCGCACTTTATTGGGTATAGGGATTGAACCCAAGAGCACTCTACCATTGAACTACGTCCCCAGCCCCCACCCTCAATTTTAATTTTTTTTTAAATTTTAAGGCAAAGTCTCATTGAGTTTCCCAGGCTGGCCCTTGAGGTGAGAGGAAGGAGGGACCTACTCCCCAGAGATTTATTGTATTGTGTTTTACCAGAAGGGTAGAATGAGGATGTCGAGAAGTTTCCTTAGAACATGTTAACAAAAGTTGGGTTATTAATGGAAGAATACAATTCATTTTATGGCTCTTGCTTTTCAAGAACATGTTGCAACATGTTGTGATCCTTCTATCTTACCCTTCCCATGAAATTATAGGCATGGACCATTGTGTCCAGCTGATGTTCTTGACTTAATAAGGAAGACAAAAAAATCAATTGTTGAGGTTAAGATCCATAGTAAAACCAAATCTTCTATTTGTGAAATTGTGAAGAAGGAAAAAGAAATCTGTCCCAGGTTTGCTTTTGTACCTCAAACTGCAGATGTTATAACCCAAAGTAGGTGATAACTAGTTAAGATAGAAAAAATGGAGGAATGAGACACACATCATTACCCTATGTACATGTATGATTACATGAGTGGTGTGAATTTACATCCTGTACAACCAGAGAAATGAAAAGTTGTACTCCCTTTGTGTACAATGAATCAAAATGCATTCTGCTATCATGTATAACTAAATAGAACACACTAAAAAAAAAGATAGAAAAGACATAAAATTTAAACATGTATGTATAGGAAAAACATAGTATCTATAGGGTTTGGTACTACCTGTGGTTTCAGGCACCCACTGACCCACTGAGGGTCTTAGAATATCTCCACATATATAAAAGGGGATAATGATATTTTGAGTCACCAAGTTTGTGTTAGTTTATTGTGATGGACCTAGGAAACTAATATTCTTTGCTGTACCACATGATGTTTTCATTATTTTTATGATATTAATTTTATATCATGTTTGTTTATTTTCCTAACTACTGTGCTTTTGGAAACCATATATTGAAATAATTTCACTTTATTATTTGTGAGCACTCAGAATGGTTCCATGTTTGAAGTCTGTTGTTCTGCTCTCTTATTTGTTAGGTTTGTTTTCCTTGGATGTTATGTACACTTCCCAAAATTCATTTGCTGAATTCAGATTCTTTCTTTTTCTCTTTGTAGGTATGCTGCTACCAAGTCTCAGCTTGCTAGAGAAAATAGAATGCTTCATCAAGTCAGTGATCCAATTGAAAAGAAGCGCCTCTGGCCAACTCCAGGTAAATTGGATTCAGTCTATTTGGTTTTTGTTCTTACAATTACAATATTATAATAATAAATTTTAAATTTTTTTTCAGCTCAAATACGTTTGAATATACAAGGTCCAATTCTTGTGTTCTCCTTTAAGGTTGCTTTAACTCTTTCTAACAAAATAAATTCAGCAAAGCAATTACATAAGAATTGAAGCTTTTAGAAATTGAATTGCATATGTGTTCAAGCTTATTACCCTTTATACTAGGCTACTACACAGTTTGAAACTATAAGGCAAGTTTCAAATTGTGAAAAAACAGCCAGAACAAAGCAGTCACAAACTGACCCCTAAAACTCCTTGTAGATTCAGACCCACAGGCAATATGGCTGAAAAGAAAGGAACCTCGTGAGTTGAGTTGCCCGACTTGTAGGGATGGGTTGAGGGCAAGTCCTGCACAGGAAGAGAGCTGGTGGCCTAGAGTGGAAGTCAGCTGGTATGGAGGGGAAGCCCTGATGCTTGGGATCAGAGAACTTGGGTTCAGACCCCAGCTCTGTGTAATTATATTAGGGTCACCTGACTCCTGAGTCACATCCCCAAGAGTTCTCGTTATGTATATACAACTGTTAAAAAAAAATCTGAAATGTGAAAACCTTTTGGTCAGATAAGGCATATCCAACCTGTATTACCATCTCTATGAAATCTTCCCTGTAGGTTATCACAGCATTTCTATCAAGTACACATCACACTGGATTAACTTCCAGTTGATGTGTAAATTAACACGCACCTAACTGCTTAAAACAAAATACACTATTTCATAGTTTCTGTGTGCCTGGAATTCTGTGTGCCTGATTCTCAGCTTAGGATCTCATAAGGTGGCAAAGTGTCACCAGGGCCACATTCTCTTCTGGTGGCTCAAAAGGGGAAGAATCTGCCTTCAACTCCTGTACAGTTCTTTGCCATGTGGACTTTCCCAACGTGGCCTGCTACTTTGTCATGTCAGGAAGGAGATCTTTAAGGCAAGTCAGATAGTGA
This sequence comes from Sciurus vulgaris, assembly GCF_902686455.1. Lineage (NCBI taxonomy): Eukaryota > Metazoa > Chordata > Mammalia > Rodentia > Sciuridae > Sciurus > Sciurus vulgaris. The sequence continues at coordinate 52,764,442 of NC_136461.1, forward strand.
GACAGCATCTTATGAAAGGCAACCCAATCATGAGAATGAGATCTAAGCACCTTTGCCACCGTTTATTGGTTAGAAGCAAGTCATAGGGCTCACCCCACCTAAAGGGAGGAGATTACATAGAGGTGTGTACCCCAGGATGGAGGATCCTGAGGGGCCACCTTCGAGTCTGTCTGCCACACAAGCTGTTGTCATTGTCTCTTTACTGCTGGTCTCTGATGAGCAGTGGGCTCCTTGAGGAAAGGGTCTGCTTACCTCCCAGTCTGCATGGTGCAGCACCTACCATCTAGTACTAGCTATTCAGTGACCAAAGCAAATGAACAGATTGTGACAGAAAGAAGTAGAGCTGTCATACTTTAGTAGTCCTGTGATTTTGGAAAAAAGCAGAATGAACCCATGACATGTGGGCAAAAGAAAACCAAGTTGGGGCTGGGGTTGTAGCTCAGTAGTAGAGCGCTTGCCTAGCATGTGTGAGGTGCTGGGTTCGATCCTTAGCTCCACATAAAAATAAACAAAATAAAGATATTGTGTCCATCTACAAACTAATTTGTTTTTTTTAAAGAAGGCTGGAAGGAAGAACAATTTAAGGAATGATTAGATCTTCAGTACTGAGCCTTGTCCTTTTTGCAAATGGCAGACCGTTATTTGCATCTACACTGGATAAGACTTTTCCTAAGAGCTTGAGTTAAACAGGATTATCATCCAGAAATATTCATTCCTGCTCCACCTCCCAGAGCTTGTTTTGATCAGTGGAATATTAGTGAGTGTGGTGTGCCAGGGTTTGCAGATAGTGTGCAGGACTTGGCTTGCTTTTTTGTTTCTGCCATCATCACAGTAGAATGTGTGGACTAGCTCTCTGATCACAGAGAAAGATGTGAGGTGAGGAACTGGGTTTTCCCCACCGAGTCTGGCAGACTTTCTCCAGCCAAGTAAGCCAACCCCAACTGACCTAAAAATGTGTGACTTAAAGGAAGATTTATTATTGTATGTCACTAAAATTTTGTGATTGTTTATTAGATAGCAATAGTGAACTTGTATACAATATCAAAGGAAAATATGACTCAGAAAAGGCGTGAATTTTGTGTTCTTTTATAGGGAGGTTTAGCGTGTCACAGTCTGTCATTGAGAAAACTCTTCTGAGATTCAGGAGATGGGAGGGAAGAAGAGGACATTATGCTTGGGAAGTTGTGCATGTCAGGCATGGTGGCTTCCTCAGACACAGCTATTTCATTTATCTTTTCCTACAGTCCCACTTCACAGACGTAGTGCCTCCACAGATGTCTCCAGGAATTCCTCATTTTGCCCTATCTTGGTAGCTGTGTGCACCTAGCTCCTTGTACTCTCCCACTCAGGCCTGTGAGTCAGGCTAAAGTAGCTGCTTACGGTTCTCAGATTTTCCAGCTGTAGTTTTCCAGACCACTCCTTCCCTGGTCCTCTCACACCTGAATAATGACAAATTCTTGTACTAAACCCTAACTCGCATGGCGGCTCTGTTTTCCCAACTGAACCTAAACTGGTAACAGGACTGAACAGAAATAAACCACTTGGCAATAACCAGAGCCTACCAATCAGCACAAATTTTAATATCTTTACCAAATAGTTTCAAGATTAATAATAATAATAAGATGTAGTCTTTCCAGAATCTATTCTTAGAAAAACATGCAAAATATAAGGCAATTAGAACGAGTATTTTCATGGCCTATTTTGTGAACATAAAATCAAGTTCCCACCTATACCATGGTGCTTCTGAAGCATGTTTTCCTTTATACATCAACTGGGACTCAGTAAATAAAAGCCCTATAAGTGAACTAGCAAAGAACAATGGTTGAGCAAAAAGGAAAGAATGATTTATGACAAAGTCTGTTTTAAAATGTCAAATTTACAAAGGTTAAGAGAGTTGCTTGCATTCACTCAGATGACCTTCAGCATTACATGACAAATCCAGGAACACTTTACATTGCTTTCCCTGATATGTGCATGAAATTTCTGCTTTTCATCTTTCCCACCATAGATAAAGTTTCTTCTGCTTCAAAAACTGAAGAAGATTTTAAAATAGACCTAGAGTCCTGGGAAGAGGAAGTGGATGACCTGGTTGCCTGGACCAACACTCTCAATATAGAAAATTTAGAAGATGAGAACTAACACTCCAGGGTTTCAAAAACAACCTCTACCTTAGCTCAGTTGCGTGGAGCAACTTTGGGAGACTGTCAGAACTTGTTTCCGTTTGTTCGTTTTTCAAGTCGATCAAGTAAAAATTAGAAAAATACAAATATAAATCCATAGATATGTTGTTTGGATCATTGAACTCTGCTCTGTTTGGAACTAAGCCCAATTAATAATATTGATACCGGTGTTGAGAATCAGGTCTGAGTCCCATTCCCCCTGGTGTTGAAGATCGAACACCCGAAAAACACTGAGGCAAGTGCAAAAAGTTTTATTTAAAGGATAGAACAGAGGGGGAGGGGCAGGCTCCTCTGCTGAGGAGGGGGTCCAAGTTGGTACCTAAGGGAGTGGGGTGTCCTGCTCCTTTTAGCCTTTCTTCTCATGCCCCCTTCTCCTGTCATCTTGCCTACATGGCCAAAAGGTGGGAAAAGAGCCTCCCAGGGGTGCCTCTCCATATCTGCCCAGAAGGGCAGGAAGGGAGCTGCCCAGGAGGTACTTCATTAACAAGTACTTGCAGGAAGGAACAATTCCCTGAAGGCAGGTAACCTTGGCAACAGGTTGGAGGAGAGGGAAGTGTTCTGAAGGTATTAGCATTTTATTTCCCCTTCAATCAGCCCCCATCTTCCTGGCCCAATCATACATTACCTACACTGATTGCCCTTTTGCTCCAGGCCTCAATCTGCCTTCTGGAAAGGGAGTCCTTACTGCAGTAAAGAGAAACGGAAAATGATTGCTCTGGCCGCTTTGGGCTGAGCGGGGGTGATGTGAGGCAAGCAGTGTGGGTTTCCCTTTTAGGAATGTTCTAGGTCAGTCAAGGGTTCTGTGGTCAAAGTCTGGTTCAGAAAGAACAGGCTATGAAGTGATCTGGGAGATGGGTGCTTCTATGAGAGAAATAAGAAGACATGATGAGTGGAATGAGATTAATACACAATGAATGTCATAGCACATGGAACATGTCAATGAATATCACCACGATGATAGAAACCATTAATTTTTCACCAGGAGGTTCAAGAGCTAAGTTGTTTCCATGACAAGGCCAGTGAGAGCATGGCCTCTACGTGGAAATATAAATCTTTAAGTATATTAGTTACATTGCCAGAGTTATCAGGAATGTACTCACAACATTTAGTGTTTATAATGTCATAGATGCCCCCATAAGATGTAGTTAAGATATCTAATGTCATCTGATTTTTGTAAAATGCCTCCTTATTGGTATAACCTCTGTGTTTAGTAGAGACCCCTTTTTTTCTGTCACTTAAGACTAGATAATCATACTAGCAAACAGAGCAAGTCTGCCTATGTAGGCAGTCAGGAAGATTTATAGGTCTTAAATTGACGACAAAAATCTTCTAACACTGATAGTCTCTTTTGATAGTTATTAGGCACACCTGTCTAAGAATCTTTCTTTCATAGCCTCCAGTCTTTCTTACTCTTGGTGGGGCTGACACAAGTGTACATCTTAAGTTACACCAAAGAACAATTGTCTTTCCTTTTAAATACCCAGGAATGGCAGTGTTTTAGTTATAACTCTCTTGTCAGGTGTTTAAGACCAAGCTGGCCAAAGTGACCTCGTTCCTATCTACTGTTCAGAGTCAGCTGAGTTTCCTTAGGGTGTGTTATGATTTGGATGTGAGGTGTTCCTCCAAAGCTCATGTGTGAGACAATGTAAGGAAGTTTGGAGGAGAAGTGATTGGTTTATGAGAGCCTTAAACCAATCAGTGGATTAATTCCCTAATAGGGATTAACTTAGTGGTAACTGGAGGCAGGTGATATATGGCTGGAGGAGGTGGAGCACTGGGGGACCATGACTTTGGGGTATTTATTTATATCTGGCAAGTGGAGATATCTATCTCTCCCTCAGCTTCCTGATCAGAATGTGAACTGCTTCCCTCTGCCATACTCTTCCACCAAGGTGTCCTGCCTCACCTAGAACCCCAAGGAATGGAGACATCTATCGATGCATAGAGACCTCCGAAACTGTGAACCCTCAAATAAACTTTTTCTCAACTAAAATTGTTATGGGCATATGAAAAAAGCAATGAAAAAGCTGATTACAACAGGGGGTCACTCATGGGAACTTGGGAGAAGCCTCTAAGATCCTCTGGTGCCATCTACAAGGATAGGTCAGGGCCTTTTTGAGCAGGTGGCTTCCCCTGGAAGATTTAGGGACTTTTCTTCTCCAATGACCCTCCTCTTTGCAGCATGTGCACTGGTTGGCTATCTGTTCTCTAGGGTTTCATTGTTCCCCCTGATAGGGAGGTCATGTGGCCCAGAGTTGCAAAGCTCTTAGAGAAGTTCCCTCATTCCCTGGGTTTGAGCTGACCTCAGAGCCAAATATTGGCTATTTTATTCTTGGCCCTTTTACTTCCTTAACTTCATTCTCTAAGTTTGGGTTTTAAACATCCAGCAAGCCAGTTTGACCAATCCTAAAGTAGGAGCACTGGGTTTAACTTTAATGTCTATAATTTTTTAGTTATTTACCTCTTACATTTAATTGGGGTCAGTATTAGTACTGAAGGTCAACCTCATATCCTGTTTTTCCTATGGGTGATGGCCTGTTATCTCAAATTAATTCTGGTTGTTATATTAGAAGTTGTACTTCAAAAAAAAAAAAAAAGAAGTTGTACTTTTGTTAGGCACTAACAGACAATAGTTATAAAGTTTATAAGAAAAATATAAAATGAAATTAATAAGAGTAAAAACATATTGAGCTTGTATAATAGCTATGAACCAAGAAACTTAATTTTTATAATTCCAAATCTTCACTTCAAACTTTAGTTTGAAGTACACCAGCTTGGTACCTTATATTTTAAAGACGTGTACACTTGGAAGATAGAAACACAACTAGTGTACAAAGAAGCCAGTAACAGCACCACCATCACACTGATGTTCATATATTAACCAAGTTGCTTTTAAAAAAAAATTTAGAATCTGTAGTACAGGATAATACTCTAAAAGAATAGTTGTTGTTAAACCAGGGTTGTATAAACCCTAATTCCTAATTCCTTTAAGACTAGTTTCCATAAAGAATAAAATCTAACAGACACAAGAAATTACCTTGTTGGATAAGAGCAGATAAATGTTTTAAGAAATTTGTGTTCCTTTAACATATAGAGGGTTAAACTTTGGTTTATATCAGTGTATTAATATTTGACCTTAGGAAAATAATTGAATAGCTTTAATTGATTTTACCAATTATAGCCAACTTAGTCACAAACAAACTTTTTGAGATTTACCTTCTGCAACTTGTTTAGACATTCTACAACCTTTTTTTCACACATGAAAGACTTTCTGATCTAGGAACATTTCATTTTCCTTCATGCTAAAATACATTTCCATACCTAGAACCTTCTTATACCTCTTTCCTAACTTCACCCCTTTATAAATTCACATTTTGAAACAATCCTTAGGAAATTTCTGAATTAGACAAATTATTGCACTTTAACAAGGTGAAATTCTTTGTTTTTATAGTATTTTTATTGAAACCCAACTGAAACCTTTTGTGCTTTGTATGCAGAATTACACCTGATAGAATCTTAACTCTTAGTAACCTTGTTGTTAGTGGAGACACAGAAACAAAACATTCTCAAATCTTTTTCCATTTACCAGTTTATGGAACACATAAATCTACTACTCATAAATCTTCCACTTTGCTGAATTCATTTATTGGTTCATGAAGTTTTCTGGTGGAATTTTTTGACTCCTCTAAATATAGAATCATGTTGTCAGCAAATAGCAATAGTTTTGAGTTCTTCTTTTCCTATTCATGTTCCTTTCATTTCTTCCTTCTGTCTAATTGCTCTGGCTATTTCAAAGACTATGTTGAATAGAAGTGGTGAAAGAGGGCATCCCTGTCTTGGTCCAGTTTTTAGAGGGAATGCTTTCAGTTTTTCTCCATTTAGAATGATGTAGGCCTTGGGCTTAGCATAGATAACCTTCAGAATGTTGAGGTATGTTCCTACTATCCCTATTTTTTCTAGTGTTTTGAGCATGAAGGGGTGCTGTATTTTATCAAATGCTTTTTCTGCATCTATTGATATGATCACATAATTCTTAACTTTAAGTCTATCAATGTGATGAATTACATTTATTGATTTCCAGATGTTGAACCAACCTTGTATCCCTGGGATGAACCCCACTTGATCATGGTGCAGTATCTTTATAATATGTATTTGTATGTGATTTGCCAGAATTTTGTTGAGACTTTTTGCATCTATGTTCATCAGTGATATTGGTCTGAATTTTTCTTTCCTTGATGTGTCTTTGTCTGGTTTTGGTATCAGGGTGATACTAGTTTCATAGAATGAGTTTGGAAGGGTCCCCCCCTTTTCTATTTCATGGAATGCTTTGAGGAGTATTAGTATTAGTTCTTCTATGAAGGTCTTGTAGAACTCAGCTGAGAATTCATCTGGTCCCTGGCTTTTCTTGGTTGGTAGGTTTTGATGGCATCTTCTATTTCATTGCTTGAAATTGATCTGTTTAAATTGTGTATGTCCTCCTGATTCAGTTTGGATGGATTGTATATCTCTAGAAATGTATCCATGTCTTTGAGAGTATCTTGGAATATAGATTTTCAGAATATCTGAAAATTTTCAGAATAGCTTCTAATTTTCTTTTGTATTTCCATAGTGTCCATCGTGATATTTCCTTATTCATCATTAATTTTAGTAATTTGAGTTTTTTCTCTCATTCTCTTTGTTAGTGTGGCTAAGGGTTTATCAATTTTGTTTATTTTTTTCAATGAACCAACTTTTTTGTCAATTTTTTCAATTGTTTCTTTTATTTCAATTCGTTGATTTCAGCACTGATATTAATTATTTTCTGTCTTCTATTACTTTTGGTATTGATCTGTTCTTCTTTTCCTAGGGCTTTGAGATGTAATGTTAGGTCATTTATTTGTTGACTTTTTATTCTTTTAATTAATTGGCTCAATGTAATGAACTTTCTTCTTAGTACTGCTTTCACAGTATCCCAGAGATTTTGATATGTTGTATCAATGTTCTCATTTACCTCTAAGAATTTTTTTTTATTTCCTCCCTGATGTCTTCGGCTATCCATGCATCATTCAGTAGCATACTACTCAGTCTCCAGGTGTTGGAGTAGTTTCTATTTTTTATTTTATCATTGATTTCTAATTTCATTCCATTATGATCTGATTGAATGCAGGGTAATATCTCTATTTTTTTTTTTTTTTTGGTATTTCTAAGTGTTGCTTTGTAGCATAACATATACTCTATTTTAGAGAAGGATCCATGTGCTGCTGAGAAAAAAATGTATTCACTCATTGATGGATAGAATATTCTGTATATGTCTGTTAGTCTAAATTACTGGTTGTATTTTTGAGTTCTCCATAGAGAACTTGTTTCCTTGTTCAGTTTTTGTTTAGAAGATCTATCCAGTGGTGAGAGAGGTGTGTTAAAGTCACCCAGTATTATTGTTTTGTGGTCTATTTGATTTCTGAATTTGAGAAGGGTTTGTTTGCTGTACATAGATGTTCCATTGTTTGAGCATAAATATTTATGATTGTTATGTCTTGTTGATATATGATTCCCTTACACAATATAAAGTGTCCTTCTTTACTCCTTCTGACTAACTTTGGCTTGAAGTCCACTTTATCTGATAGGAGAATGGAAACCCCTATTTGTTTACGGAGTCCATGTGTGTGATATGTTTTTTCCATCCTTTCACCTTCAGTCTGTGGATGCATCTGTCATGGAAAACTGTTCTGTATTGGGCAAATCAGGACCAGGTTTTGAGAGCTGTGGGCCAGCCACGTAGCTGCAAGCACTGGGCCAGGTTGGTGAGTAGTGGGTGTTTGGGAAACTGGGGATTGACAACCCGAAGAGCCCTGTTGATTGCCAAACTGGTGGGACCAGGTGATCAGTGAGTGTCATAGTGGGAGGAAGTCATGGACCAGGCTAATGTTGAGTCCCAGCAAGTGCTGCCCAAGTTGTCTCAGATCCCTGTGGATGCCAGGCTGGTTGGCTGGATGAGCCAGGATCAAGATGCCTTCACAGGTTTTCTCACCTACTGACCCCTTGCTAGGCTGTCTTCTGCCTCTTCAGCAAGATGGTGGCTATTAGCACACCTAGCAGGGATAATTCAGATGTAACCAAGCCTGCAGGGCCCCTGGTGATGTTCTTTGAGGTCCTGGCTCTTATCCCTAGATGGAAGTGGCCATGTTCCTAGTTGGCGGCAGCAGTAGCAGCCAACCTATAGCTACCTTGACAATTGGCTTCTAGTCTCTGGCGAGCATCCCAAGATGGAGGCTGTCACACTTTGGTAGATGGGGAGCTGCAATGTACGGCATCTCCATGCAGGGCATGGGGCTGCATTTTTTCTATTAATAAGGTGAATTATATAGATTTATGTGGGGGTCCTCTCTGCCACATCCGGTGTGGAGGAGAAAAGGGTTAACTGTCAGAGGATGCTGTTGGCAGTATATCACTCAATTGCCCCCAAAACTTTATCTATTCAATAAACACGCAAGTCAATACTCTTTCTAAATGAGAGGGGTATGACGGGTCTGGTCATACCAGCTCTGGCCACTTACAACAACAACTTGCCCAACTCTCTTTTATTTATAATATACAGGTAAAGGGGACCAGGACCTGGAGGAGCTTCTTCTGTGATGGACAGGATAAGGTGGAGTTAGAGGAGGCATTCTCTTAGGGGTAATATTCCAGAAGGTGACAGGGAGCCACACCCACGCAGCGCCATATGCTTCCTAGAAGCCAGGCATCTGTGTCCCATGGCTCAACCTAGTCTGATTCTGCTAAATAAGGATGGCTTCCCATAGATTTATTTTTATAGACTGTTAATTTGTCTTATTAATATTTTGTTTAGAATGTTTACATCTGTATTCATGAGGGAAATTGGCTAGAGTTTTCTCTTCTTGAAATGTCTTTACCAGGCTTAAAGTCAGAGTAATTCTAGACTCATATAATGAATTGGGAAAAATTCCCACTTCCTGAATTTCTGGAAGAGTTTTTGTAAAATTGGTTTTATTTCTTCCTCACATTTTTAGTAGAATTCACCAATGTGGCCATGTCGGCCTGGAGCTTTCTTTCAGGATGGCATTTAGTCACAACTTCTTTTTTAAAATGGTTTTATGGCTCTTTAAATGATCTATTTCTTCTTGAATGACTTTTGGTATTTTCGTCTTTCAAGTAATTTGTCCTTTTCATGTTAGTGATCAAAGTTTTGGCATGAAGTTGTTTATAATATTCACTCATTATTCTTTGTAGTGAATAATAATAAGAGTCTGCAAAATCTGAGGTTGATGTCATTTATGTCTTCTCTCTTTTTCTCATCAGTCTGACCTGAGGTTTATCAATTGTACTTTTTTATTTGCTCTAATAAGTTATATATTACAGTAGGATAAATTTGATACATCATTCATAATTGGAGTATAACTTCTCATTCTCCTGGTTGTACATGGTGTAGGGTTACACAGGTCAGTAGTCATATATTCACATAAGGTAATAATGTCCAATTCATTCTACCATCCTTCCTACACCCATGTCCCCTCCCCTCCCTTCACCCCTTCTTCCTAGTCCCAAGTACCTCTCTTGTTCCCTAACCCACCCCCATTGTGAATTAGCATCCTCAAATCAGAGAAAATATTCAGCCTTTGTTTTGTGGGGTATCAATTGTATTAATATTCTCATGGAATTAGTTGTGATTTTATTTTTACTTTATCTTTTGGCTTCTATTTTCTATTTTATTGATTTCCACTCTAATCTTTATTATTTCCTTTCTTCTGCTTACTTAGGTCTAATTTACCCTTCCCCCATTTCTTAAGTTGGAAACAGATATCATTGATTAAGAGCTTTCTCATTTTCTAATATAGGGATTTAATACTATAGGCTGTGAGCATCTTTAATCCGAAAATCAGAAATCCAAACATTTTTGAGTGTCAACATGATATACAAAAAGTTTTGGATTTCAGAGCAATCTGGATTTTGGATTTTTGTTTGTTTACCTGGGATTGAACTCAGGAGCTTTACCACCAAGCCACATCCCTAGCCCTTTTTAATTCTTTAGTTAGAGGTAGGGTCTCACTGAGTTGCTTGGAGCCTCACTAAATTGCTGAGGGTGGTTTGAACTTGCAATCTTGTCTCAGCCTCTGTAGTGACTGGGATTACAGGCATGCACCACACTTGGATTTTGGATTTTCTGATTAGGGATGCTCAACTAGTAAAGTCTATGCAAATATTCCAGAATCAGAAAAACTCCAAAATCTGAAACGCTTCTATTCCAAAGCATTTTGGATGAGGGATGCTCAACCTGTCTAAATTTCAGGTACTGCTTTGGCAGTTTCCTGACAAATTTTTATTTGTCATTCAATTCAAAATACTTGTGATTTCCTTTTTATTCTTCTCTGATCCATATATTATTAAGAAGTATTTCTCAAAAAACAAAACAAAACAAAAAAGTATTTCTCCAAATATCTAGAGATTTTCCAGAGATCTACTTTTGATTTCTAAGGTAATTGCATGTGGAAAGAGAACACTTCCTAAGATATCATAGATTTTTTTTTATTACCAGGCTATACTTATATTTCCTATTTTTAGGTGCAAACAGAAAAAACATACTAAAAATACATGAAGACTAAAATAGCAATGTTTAAAAAAATTCCAACTGAGATTGTTCCTTGTTATTTCACCTAGAGGCAGCAGCTCTGGGTGTGGTTAGAGGTGCAGAGTCTGGAGCCACATGCTTGCTAGCTGTGGTTTAGAGCTGTTCCTCATTGTTCCTTCACATGAATTCCATGTCAAGCCAAGGATAGATAACTATGGCAAGGATAGATAACTATGTTATTAAGAAGACTTAATAAATGCATCAGTACATGAATATTTTTAAAGTGCTAAGACCCATGATAAGCACTATTTAGTGTTAGATAAATTTAAATTTTTTAAAAATTTATTTTAATTAGTTATACTTGAGAGTAGAATCCCCTTTGGTACATCATATATAATGGAGAATACCTTCTCATTCTTCTGGTTATACATGATGTAGAATCCCACTGGGGGTACAGTTATGTATGTACGTGGGGTAATAATGTCTGATTTACTCTACTACTATCCTTCCTACCCCCATCCCCCATCCCTCTCCCTTTACTCCTCTTTACCTAATCTAAAGTAACTCTATTCTTTCCTAGTCCCACCCCATTGTGAATTAGCATCTGCATAACAAAGAAAACATTTGACTTTTGTTTTTGGGAGAATCAGTTATTTCACTAAATTAAAAAAAAAAAGTTCTAGATTCCACTTACAAGAGAAGACGCGTATGGAAAAAAAAAAAAAAAGGAAACTGTATGCAGGTTTTCCTACACACCCTTTCTTTCTCAGTAACTTTTTGTTTTACAAGTCAAAAAATTTGATTCCAAAGCTAGCTTTTTCCTGATGTAGACTTTGAGAAACTCATTTGGAAGTTAAAAAAAAAAAAAAAAAAAATCAAGCACAAACTATTTCTTTTCTGTGTTCCTACTAAAACAATGCTAGTTTTCTTTGAAGCAATGAGGATGTTATTAACTCACAAGGAAAAGTTTGCAAAAAGTATGAATAAAACAAAAGTACAGTAATTAATATTCCATGGTATTCCCTGCTAGAAATAAAATAAATGGAGAATGACAAGTGGCCTGAGTAATTGGCATCCTTGTTTGACTCCAAAGCCTACTCTATGAAGATTATTCTAGAATGGCATTTTTTATTCTGTGCCCAATTTTAAAAAGCTATGCTTTGTAGGTTTATTATATACAGAGCAATCTTAAGTTACATTCATGGCTTTAAATTTAGAAATATTCAAAATAAAACTTAAATACTATTGGAAAACAAATTTTATTTCCTCCTTCACTTATTGGTTATTGATCTAATACAGTGTGAAAAAAATCAGGCTTAGGAAGCCTGGATGAATGTCCACCAATCTGAAGTATTTTACCCCGGCTGATTCTGAATATTATTAGTGGATGACAATTTGAGACACCAGGCAATTCTAAGATTTACTTCAAATATAATATGTGATGTGACAAGAGGTGCTAATGGATAATGGGAGAGTCACAAGTGTCTGGAAACTTGGTGCTGACTGCATTGCTTCCTTTGGACACGATGTCAGATGGAAAACTGAGGCCTGTTTGGACCTGAGTCCCCGGTCACCTTGTGTATGCCCAGATGGTTTCAGAGAAAGAAGGAGGAAAAACAGGCAGGAATTTCATTTTGAATTATTTCCTAAAATGTTTGGATTGATTGCATTATGTTAGCCTTACCAATGTTTTTTAAAATTCACTTTATTGTTTAGATTCCTCTTTTCCTCCAGATGGCGCCAATAAGCTATTTTATGTGCGCAAGTCGTGGAGCACTATAGTCCCTAGAAGTCAGGACCAAATCTCCTGATGCCTTTAAAGGCTTGTAAGGTAACTGAGCACTTATAATAGTGAGGCTACTTTGCTTTCTTTCCTCAAGAAGATTTTTATTCGGTGCAAAGAAAGGTTTCCTAAGAGGAAAATAATCCAGAGCTTACAAATTATGAACGTTGATAGAATGATAGACCCACCTGGAGAAGTCAGCCAGCCAGCTCTTCCCACTGCCTGCAGGCAGGACCACACAGGAACGCCCTTTTGTAGAGGAGAAAGAACTCGGTATTCACCTAATGACTTCCAGACACCAGCCTTTTCACTGAGGGCTGCTTCTCCTCCTCCTTGAGGGAGGGAGGGAGGAAGTTCCCCAGGGCCTGTCCTCACCTAGGGCACCTTGCTTCCCTCTCATTTACAGGCCACTGATATCCCTAAAGAGCAAAGGTCCGGCAGTGTTGAGTGGGATGGGGTGTCACGGGAGTCTCTGCATCTTTGATTATTTGGCCGTTGACTAAGGATATAAGGAGACCAGAATTTACTTTTTTCTTTTGCTCTTTTTATTCTTTTAATTTCTTTTCCTTTTCACTTCCTGCTTCCTTCCTTTTTCTTTCTGTCTTCTTTTATGACCCAGAGTTAAACTTAAGCCATTCTCTCCAGGGAATGAGATTTCAAGTCTTATCTAAATATCCAATTCCAGTATTTAACCACCCTTCCAGGAGGGAGTCCTTTCTGGCCAATCTGATTCCCAAATGCAAAAGCATAAGCTGACTTGATTTGGGGTTTTTAATCATAAAAGATGGAGAACAGCTGGCACTCATTTGCTGCACAATGTCCCTAACTGGATCTGAAAGTTAATTTTAAGAGTTGCCTACCCTTCTACTATCTGTACCAACCAAAGCCAACTCTTTTTGTTTTTTGTTGTGCCCTCAATGTCCAAACCCTCTACTTGACTCTTCATCTCAATTTTTAAATTCTGGAGACCAGACTAGAATTCACCCTAACGACCAAGGATAATTAAATTTGCAAGTTGAATTCTGTTTTCACAAATACAATTACAACATCCAATCTATCTCCTGAGGTTTTCTGCATGTCTCAACAACTAGCTCATGTTAGCAATGCTTTACTGATAGAGAAAAAGGTTTTTTGCAAAGGAGAAACATATGCGTCCTAGATGTGCTCACAAGTTGATCCATTTTGAAGTGAAGCTATGTAACTGAGATAATTGTTCTGGTTAAGTATATGTATGATAATTAAATTAGAACATGTTTAAAATTAACCTCAGTGTCTCTAGTGAAGACTATTAATAAGATAGTCTTATTTTAATGTTCACAAATGTTTAAATAACTTTGAGTCTTCATATTGTGTGACTGCACATTCAGATGCAAGTAGCAGAAGACCTAGCAGAGGATTAAAGAAGTAGGGATTCCTCTTCCTTAAAAATAGGTAGCTCCAAGGTGGCCAGTTGCTGCCATTGGTCCAGCTAGTTGCACAATGAAGGCATCAAAGACCAAGCCTTTTGCTCTTTTCATTCTACCATTTTTGTGTAGATGTTTGTCTCCCTTCCTTTTGCTTTATGATTATGAGGTGGGCACAAAAACTCCAGACTTTGTTTCTGTGTTCAAGATAGAAAGAAAGGGAGCAGAGGGAAGTGTTCTGCCTTGTTCTGAGGCTTCCAGTTTCTCGTACTGAGCAGCTACTGGCTCTCCTGGCTCTGCAGCCTACAGATAGACATTGTGGGACTATCCAACCTCTGATTGTGTGAACCAATCTAATAAATTCCATCTTATAATTATATGTACATTCTATTGGTTCTCTGATCCTCTACAGAATCTGGACTCATACACCGAGGTTCTCTATTTGGGGGTGCAGTTGAATTCCCATTATATCTATCCTAATGCCTTACAAAAGTAAGGTAGTGGATTTGTTGATCACAAAAGTGTATCAGTTGCCTTTTGCCGTGTGAAAAACTACCCTTAAGCTTCGTGGCTTAAACAGCAATCATTTATTCAGCTCATAATTTTTCATTGTCAGCACTCTGGGGCAGCTCAGCTTCTCAGTTCTGGTTAGAGTGGGGTCACCCATGCATCTCAGTCAGCATCCAGCTCAGTCGTAGACCGTCTGGTCTAGGCATCCTCAACTAGGGGGCTTGTCTTAGTTCTTTTTGGTCTTTCATCTTTCAACAGACTAGTGCAGGACTTGGTCATAAGGCAACTTGGACAGATTTCCAGAGAGAGAAAAAACAATTAGGGTGAGGTAGGATGTTGGAGCTCTGTTGAGGACTGAGTTCAGAACAGACACTTCATTACTTCTGCTAAATTCTATTAGCCAAAATGGTCACAAGTCCAGAACGGATTGAGGGGAGGGCAAAGTGACTCCATCTCTTAATGGAAGGGACTGCAGAATCATATTACAAAGGGCATATATGCAGGGAGGAGTGAAGAATTGTGGCCATTTTTTGTGATCTACTACCAAAAAGGTAAACAAATCCTTATAACTTTTTTCTACTACTAGAAAAATAAGTCTTCATTCATGTGCCAGACATTGTCCTACGCAATAGGGATACTTCCGTGATAGATGATTGCAGTATTCTATGTGAAGTATGAAGGGGTATGCCTGTCCTAGAGAAGTGGAAGCAACTCATGTCAAGTTGTTTTTTTTTTTTTTTTTTTTGCGGTGCTGGGGATCGAACCCAGAGCCCTGTGCTTGCAAGGCAAGCACTTTACCAACTGAGCTATCTCCCCAGCCCCTCATGTCAAGTTTTTATGCCAGGAGTAGGTTCTTTGTTTATTTGGTGAAAAGCAAAACACTTCCACACCATATTGTGAATAGACTGATCTTTTAAAAATCAATCCGAATAACCAGATTATGAAATTTGCCTTCATTTCTCCTACCTCTAGAATTTATGTTCCAGTAGAAATGGGATTTGGGGCTGGGGTTGTGGCTCAGTGGTAGAGCACTTGCCTAGCATGTGTGAGGCACTTTGTTCAATTCTCAGCATTGCATAAAAATGAATAAAATAAAGGTCAATCAACATCTAAAAAATATATATTAAAAAAGTGAGATTTTTGTCTGTTTTCCTCACTGTGCCCTGAATAACATCTGACATATACTAGTTGCCCAATATGTATTTGTTGGTTCCAAGTCCTTCTGTAATGCAGCCATGTGGACAGCAGACAGAGAAAGCACATGACGATGTGTTTGTGCTAGAGACAAAGTCATTCTGGTCTCCTCAGCATGTGCATAGGTATCTCTGTTCTTCCTTGTTGCTTATTTAATCTTTTCTGGTGTTATTATTTAATAAAGTGCACCAGAGTGGATATTGCCTGCCTAATGCAATGAGCACCATTCCCAGTGCAGTGGAGTGAGACTGAGATACGGGTAGGAATTGGCCTCATGTTTTTTGGTGTTTGAATAATGTATATACACATGACAAGACAGGGCAATCGTAGCAGAGGACAGAGAGTAAAGCATTCTCTCCAATTTTTTTCTTCAAGAAGTAAATGTCAGCTGAGTGCCATGGCACATGCCTGTAATCCCAGAGCTCAGGAGGCTGAGGCAGGAGAATCACTAGTTCAGTCAGCCTCAGCAATTTAGCAAGGCCCTCAGCAACTTAGTGAGATCTTGTCTCAAAATAAAGAATAATAAGGGCTGGAATATTGCTCAGTGGTTAAGCACCCCTGGGTTCAATCCCCAATAACAAAAAGAAAGAAAGAAAGAGAAAGAAAAAGAAAGAGAGAGAGAGAGAGAGAGAGAGAGAGAGAGAAAGGAAGGAAGGAAGGAAGGAAGGAAGGAAGGAAGGAAGGAAGGAAGGAAGAAAGAAAGAGAGAGAGAGAGAGAGAAAGAGAAAAAGTATCTAGGTCTTTTCCCCCTTGCTGACCAACTTTAGAGTAGGAGAAAGATGATGTTGCATTCAGTTAGCTGGGAGCCAGCGGAGAACGTGAGACCATTGGCTAATTCTCCTGTTTATTTACATATATATTCAACAAAAATTAGTTAACAACTAAGTTAAAAGATAATGATTAACTCTTATTGAGTGTGTAATTTCAAAGGAGTATAGAGGAATAAATAGAAGTGGTGTGATAGATGAAGTTCAAGCTGGTTTAGGTGTCATGAGGTTGGGGAGCACCCTATTCCAAACTTGAGGGCTCAGGAAAAATAACAGCCAAGCTGAACCCTGAAGATAAAGTGGAGTTAGCCCAGCAGAAAGGAGAACTGGAGAATAGAATATGGGCCAAGAGAACAGCTTGCCTAGTGACCTGATGAGACAGGTGACAGGACACAACACCTGGGAAAGCCTGAAAGCAGCTCAAAACTACTGGATTGCAGAGTTGATGGGTAAGAGATGAGAAAAATGAGAAAAGAAAGAGTCAGGGGCCAGGTCAGGCAGGAGACGAGAGCTTAGTTAAGAAGTGATGGGGAACCTGCCAAGAGTGGGCAGAGAAGACATAAAGTAAATGGATTCTGGGGTTGTGCAGGACACTAAATTGACAAGACATGGGGATGAACCAGTCTTGAGGAGAGAGAAGTCCCAGTTTCTGGTTGGTATGAGGGATAGTGGGGCCATGTACTAAAACAGGGAATTAAAGAAATTTTGGATGGAGAATCACATGGGCTGAGAATCACATGGGCTGTCTTTTTTTTTCTTTCCTTTCAGGGTCAAATTTAATTCCATTTTAACCTGATTTCAAATGGATAAATCTGGTTTCTTGATTAAATCAAATACAGGCCAAACCCGTGCTCTACCATGTATAGGCTGAGATTGACATTGAGCAAATTGATTAATCTTTCTAAGTCTCACCTCCCTCATCCTAAGTGCAGAAAATAATAGTATGTCTTTCATGGAGTTGTGGTTGGAGTCAAGTAATAAAATGCATATAACATGCTTCACACAGTTTCATGTTCAATAAATGCTGTCTAACATTATCGCATCTGAAGGTGGTATAAAGAGCAAGCAAGAGAATTAAACCCAAAGACTGTTTAGAAAAGTCAGGAGGGACTGGGGTTATGGAGTGCTTGCCTGGCACGTGTGAGGCCCTGGGTTCAATCCTCAGCACCACATAAAAATAAATAAATAAAATAAAGCCATTGTGTCCATCTCCAACTAAACATTTTTTTTTTTTTAAATTTAAATTTTTTTAATTTAAGTTCAAGAGGAGTGGAGCCAGGCAGGAAGCTTGAAAAGAAGAAAAACTGGGGTTCCGAGGAATGTCATGGGCTTTGGCCCCCGGACTTCTGCCTACTTTTCTGACAAGGCTCTTTACCCCAATGAGAAGCAGATCTTAAGATGTGCTTGTCTGCCCCAGAAGAGCAATCTGAGTTGCTTCTCCCTGTCCCGCATAGCTCCTGGTATCTGTCTTTTATCTGTCTCTCAAAGTCCCAGCACTGTGTTAGATATTAACATTCTGAAAAGTACATTGTAAAAACTTCCTTCCTTCAGGTTGTAAAGTGCTGCACTGCAGCACAACCCTGCAGCCAAACTGCCTGGACCCACATCTGAGCTCCACCTAACTCTGATTCCTCTGTGCCCTCATTTCCAATCCCAGGTGAAGATAAGAGCACTAACAACCTCAGGGCTTTTTCGAGGATTAACTTAATTACCATCTCTAAGTACCTAGAGCAATCACCTTCCAAGTAGACACTGTGTTAAGCATTGGCTATCGTCAAGGGTCAGAGGAAACAAGGGCCTCCTTCAGCCCTTGTGCCCAGAACTGAAGCAGTGGCTAAAGGTGACCAGGGGCTCTGGGGGTCCCAAGCTGGGTGAGAGGAGATAAAAATGGCAATACTCATCAACGATCTCTTGTTACTTCATCCCAGTTCACAATTCGCGGATTAGATGTTATTCCCATGGTAGAGGTAAGGTAACAGAAGCTCAGATGAATTATGAATCTCTGCTGAGATTAGAACCCAAGACTCTATAAAGGTATTTACATTTTATTTTGCTGGGGGAAAAAAATCTGATAGAGGATTAGAAATAAACTTAAGTATATTTTGGGAACTAATAATAACCAGAACTCACAAATGGCACTCCCCCCGAAAACCTAGGCATGGCAGGGAGTAGGCAGCCAGGAAGCCAGTGTTCCTGGGGGAGTCACACGGAGGTTGCTTTCCTTGTATGACAGCTGCCCCTCCAAGGACCCTAGGCTGCACCCCCACTACTGCCTGGCTTGAGAAGTTGCTGGGAGATGGCATCTGCCCTCTCCTCCTCTGCCAGCCTGGCGACCTGGCAGGCTGCCAGCCTAACAGCCAGGCATTGGAGAGGCCTGATTTTAATAAATTTCTATTTCCTGTAGAAAACCGGTTTTTTCAGTTGCTTTGTAACTCAACCATTTTCGATCACATTAGAACTAAACCTGGCAGCCAGCTTGGCAAATTGCATACAATGGTAGACTGTTTAGCTTTCAATGCCATTCAGAGCAACTTAAGGAAAATGGGAAGAAAAGAAAAAGAAAAAAAGTGAAAGAAAAGAAGTAAATCCAAGACTCATATTATATAATTACATAGTAAGTGAACTCTCAATTCTCTTTAATGAATCAATTAACCTCTCTGTGTCTCCAACTGTCTATCTCAATGTCTCTCTTACACACACATACACACACACACACCACACACCCCTGAGTGTACACTTACACGCATGCACGTGCTCACACACTCAAATCAAAAAAATGATAGAATAGGCAGATAATGAATTCCAACTGGAAGGCTTTTTTCCTTGTCTTTTCCTCCTTTACCAGCAAATCTCACATTCAAGGAGAGTTGGAGGAATGAAAATCAAGAAACTCCTGAGGGAAAATAGTAGGTTTAAAGGATCCTAGAGACAGGAAGAGAAATAAAAGGGCGTCTGAGAGGGTGAATGAGAGGTTGAAAAACCAAATGAGGAACATTAAGAATGAATGTATTAAAGTTATTGTTTAAAAGAGGATGCAAAGTGGAAGCTGTATGAATTGAATGATCAGGCAGTGTCTGATTTCATCCTGTATTCTCAAAAAAAGTGTTACATGAAGAGATATGTTTTAGGCATCCCTTTCCCAGCTTTATCAAATATCTCTGTCCTTTTCTACACCCCCTTTGGATTATGAATACATGTATCTAGAGTGCCTTAATAGGGTCCCTGCCTACGTGCTAGACAGGCCTTGGCATCTCTTCTCCCATTGATCAAAATTCTCTAGACCCATGTTCTACTCTTATGAGCTAACTAGCATGTGTTTACAGATGTCGATATGCCTCAGTTGTTTGCATCGTTCTGGAGGGAAGAAAATGTACAACCATCATATTGAGAATTCTAGGCACTTGTGTAGATTTGTTGGGAGATGTTTTCTGCAAGAGCAGTCCTCATGTACACAGTCAGCCATATCAAAGTGAGATCCATAACCCATTTGTAATAGAACTTATCTTGTTGGGTGTATATCATTACCAAGAATAAGTGCAGAGGTTTATTGACACTCAGGGCATGTGTTAGTGTTCTAAATAAGTAAGAGGATACAGATGAAGATGCTATAGGACTCCAGTCAGTGTGGATTTTGAAGTCACTGACTTGGATTCCAATGTGGAAAGATAGCTAAGCAGGCAAAAAGCAAAAAACCCAAAATATTATACCAAAAGTGTAGACTTGGATATGTAAAAAGACCAAAAACTAGGTCAATGGGAAATGAACATGGATAAGAATTTTTAATGCAACTGAATGGTTTCACACTGAACATCATTATGTCCCTGGCATCGTGCTGAATTCAAAATTATAAAACATATTAACCATATTTTAGTCTCTTTTGAAGGTAAGAGTGGAAGTTTGGGGAGTCACAGTATATATACATGAAGCAATTAGAAATGGATGTTTAACCGGGCACGGTGGAGCATACCTGGAATCCCAGTGGCTCAGGAGGCTGAAAGAGGAGGATCCGAGAGTTTAAAGCCAGCCTCAGCAATGACTAAGCAACTCAGTGAGACCCTGTCTCTAAATAAAATACAAAATGGGGCTGGGGATGTGGCTCAGTGTTTGAGTGGCCCTGAGTTCAATCCCTAGAACCGACTCCCACCCACCCAAAAAATAGATGGATGTTTACCCTGCAGCAGGGGTGGGAAAAGCAACTATGAGAACCATTTAAGACTCTTTTAAAAAGCATACCTTAGAATTCATGAATCAGAATTTCTGAGGGAGATGGAGATTAAAATGGGCTTGCCTGATGTGAAAAGCTTGCCAGATTCAGATGCGCTCCCATGAGTATCTGCTATTGAATCAGGCCAGTACCTCCCAGCCTTATCTGATCATAAGGATCACCTGAGAGGCTGTTTACACCATAGATCTCCAGTTCCACCCATTCAGAGTTCCTGATTCAACATGTCTGGCATAGGGTGCAAAATTCATATTTTCATTTATTTTTTAATAGACAAAAATCATCTGTATATTTATATTGTACAAGATAGTGTTTAGATGGACTTACACTTTGTGGAATATCTAAATCAAGCTATTTAACACAGGCATTACCTCACATACCACTTTTTTCAGTGAGAACACTTAAAATCTTCTCACACAGAAAAATTCAAATATAAAATGTACTATTTTGGGGGTGGGTACTGGGATTGAACTCGGGCAGGAGCACTCAACCACTGAGCCACATCCCCAGCCCTGTTTTGTATTTTATTTAGAGGGTCTAAAGACAGGGTCTCACTGAGTTACTAATGCCTCACAATTGCCGAGGCTGGCTTTGAACTTGCAATCCTCCTGCTGAGGTCAAGCCACTGGGATTACAGGCATGCGCCCCCATCACGCTTGGCTAAAATGTACCATTTTTAATTACAATCATGATGATATGAAATATGTCTCTTGAACTTATTACTCCTAATTGAAATTTTGTATCTTCTGGCCAACATCTCCTAACCCCCAAACCCAGCCTCTGATGACCGCTCTTCTACTCTCTGCTCCTATAAGTTCAACTTTTTTTTAGAGTCCACGTATAAGTGAGATAATGTGGTATTTGTCTTTCTGGGCCTGGCTTATTTCACTTAGCTTGATATTCTGCAGGTTCATTCAGTCGTCCCAAATGGCAGGATTTCTTTCTTTTTAAAGGCGAAATAGTATTCCATTGTATATGTACACATCTATACTGCACTGCCTTTATCTATACATTAGCTGATGAAGACTTAGGTTGATTCCACGTCTTGGATGTTGTAAATAATGCTGCAATGAACATCAGAGTACAGATGTATCTTTGACATATGATTTCCTTGGATACACACCCAGAAGTGGGGTTGTGGATAATACGGTTGTTCTATTTTTTTCCCCTAAGAAACCTCCATTCTCTTTTCTATAATGGCTGTACTAATTTATGTTCCCTACAAGAGTGCACAAGTGTTCTTTTTTCTCTACATCCTTGCTAACACTTACATTTCCTGTTACCAATAATAATTATACTAACAGGTGTAAGGTATCTCACTGTTGTTTTAATTTATAAGATATTTAACAATCAGCCCAAGCAATTTTTTTTTAATTTATTTTTAATTGTAAACAAATGGGATAGATGTTGTTTCTGTTTGCACATGCAGTAACAGCATACCATTTGCATAATCATACATTTACATAGGGTAGTGATGTTTGATTCATTCTGTTATTTTTTCCTTCCCCCCACCCCTCCCACCCCTCTTTTCCCTCTACACAGTCCCTCCTTCCTCCATTCTTGCCCCCTCCCACCCCCCATTATGTGTCATTATCCAGTTATCAGCGAGATCATTCATCCTTTGCTTTTTTGAGATTGGTTTACCTCACTAAGCATGATATTCTCCAATTTCATCCATTTGCCTGCAAATGCCATAATTTTGTTATTCTTTATATCTGAGTAATATTCCACTGTATATATATATATACCAGTTTCTTTATCCATTCATCAATTGAAGGACATCTAGGTTGGTTCCACAGTCTAGCTATTGTGAATTGAGCATCTATGAACATTGATGTGGCTGTATCTCTGTAGTATGCTGATTTTAAGTTCTTTGGGTATAGACGGAGGAGTGGGATAGCTGGGTCAAATGGTGGGTCCATTCCAAGTTTTCTAAGGAATCTCCACACTGCTTTCCAGAGTGGCTGCACTAATTTGCAGCCCCACTAGCAATGTATGAGTGTACCTTTTTCCCCACATCCTCTCCAACACCTATTGTTGCTTGTATTCTTGATGATCACCATTCTAATTGGGGTGAGATGGAATCTTAGTGTAGTTTTGATTTGCATTTCTCTTATTACTAGAGATGTTGAACATTTTTTCATGTTTGTTGATTGCTTGTAGATCTTCTTCTGTGAAGCGTCTGTTCATATCCTTAGCCCATTTGTTGATTTGTTTTTTATTTGTATTCTTGGTGTTGAGTTTTTTGAGTTCTTTATATATTCTGGAAATTAGTGCTCTACCTGAAGTATGAGTGGCAAAGATATTCTCCCACTCTGTAGGCTCTCTCTTCCCATTGCTGATAGTTTCCTTTGCTCAGAGAAAGCTATTTAGTTTGAATCTATCCCACTTATTGATTTTTGCTTTTATTTCTTGTGCTATGGGAGTCCTGTTAAGGAAGTCTGATCCTAAGCCAACAAGGTGAAGATGTGGACCTACTTTTTCTTCTATAAGATGCAGGGTCTCTGGTCTGATTTCAAGGTCCTTGATCCATTGTGAGTTGAGTTTTGTGCAGGGTAAGAGATGGGGGTTTAGTTTCATTCTCTTGCATATAAATTTCCATTTTTCCCAGCACCATTTCTTAAAGAGGCTATCTTTTCTCCATTGCATATTTTTGGCACCTTTGTCTACTATGAGAAAATTGTATTTATTTGGGTTTATGTCTGTGTCCTCTATTCTGTACCATTGATCTATCTGTCTATTTTGGTGCCAATACCATGCCGTTTTTGTTACTATTGCTTTGTAGTATAGTTGAAGATCTGGTATTGTGATACCCCTGTTTCATTCTTCCTGCTAAAGATTGCTTTAGCTATTCTGGGTTTCTTATTCTTCCAGATGAATTTCATGATTGCTTGCTCTATTTCTTTAAGGTACATCATTGGGATTATAATTGGAATTGCATTGAATCTGTATAGCACTTTTGGTAGTATGGCCATTTTGACAATATTAATTCTGCCTATCCAAGAACATGGGAGAATCTTCCATCTTCTAAGGTTTTCCTCAATTTCTTTCTTCAATGTTTTGTAGTTTTCATCGTAGAGATCTTTTACCTCTTTAGTTTGATTGATTCCCAAGTATTTTATTTTTTTTTTGAGGCTATTGCAAATGGAATTGTTTTCCTCATTTCCCTTTCAGCTGTTTCATCACCTGCGTATAAAAATGCTTTAGATTTATGCGTGTTGATTTTATAGCCTGCTATTTTGCTGAATTCATTGATGAGGTCTAGAAGTTTTCTGGAGGAGGTTTTTGGATCCTCTAAATATAGAATCATGTCATCTGCAAATAGTGACAGCTTAAGTTCCTCTTTTCCTATTCATATCCCTTTAATTTCCTTGGTCTGTCTATTTGCTCTGGCTAGAGTTTCAAGGACAATGTTGAATAGAAGTGATGAAAGAGGACATCCCTGTCTTGTTCCCGTTTTTAAAGGAAATGGTTTCAGTTTTTCTCCATTAAGAATGATGTTGGCCATGGGCTTAGCATAAATAGCCTTTACAATGTTCAGGTATGTTCCTACTATCCCTATATTTTCTAGTGTTTTGAGCATGAAGAGGTGTTGTATTTTATTGAACGCTTTTTCTGTGTCAATTGAAATAACCATATGATTCTTATCGTTAAGGTCTATTGATATGATGGATTATGTTTATTGATTTACAGATGTTAAACCATCCTTACATTCCAGGGATGAACCCCACTTGATCATGGTCACTATTTTCTTAATATGTTTTTGGATATGGTTTGCCAATATTTTGTTAAGGATCTTTGCATCAATACTCATCAAGGATATTGGTTTAAAAATTTCTTTCCTTGATGTGTCTTTTCCTGGTTTGGGTATAAGGGTGATATTAGCTTCATAGAATGAGTTTGGTAGGGTACCCTCTTTTTCTATTTCCTGGAATACTTTGAGAAGTATTGGAATAAGTTCTTCTTTGAGGTTTGTAGAACTCGGCTGAGAATCCGTCTGGTCCTGGGCTTTTCTTGGATGGTAGGTTTTTAATGGCTTCTTCTATTTCATTGCTTGATATTGATCTGTTTAAATTGTGTATGTCCTCCTGCTTCAGTTTTGGAGGAGCATATGTCTCTAGAACTTTGTCCATGTCTTTGGTAGTTTCTATTTTGATGGAATACAGATTTTCAAAGTAGCTTCTCATTATGTTCTGTATCTCAGTGGTGTCTGTCATGATATTTCCTTTTTCATCACGAATTTTAATAATTTGAGTTTTCGCTCTCCTTCTCTTTGTTAGTGTGGCAAAGGGTTTGTCTATTTTGTTTACTTTCTCAAAGAACCAACTTTTTGTTTTGTCAATTGAATTGTTTCTTTTGTTTCAATTTCATTAATTTCAGCTCTGATTTTAATTATTTCCTGTCTTCTACTACTTTTACTGTTGTTCTGTTCTTCTTTTTCTAGGGCTTTGAGCTGTAATGTTAGGTCATTTAGTTGTTGACTTTTCACTCTTTTCTGGAATGCGCTCCATGCAATGAATTTTCCTCTTAGTACCACTTTCATAGTGTCCCAGAAATTTTGATATGTTGTATCGTCGTTCTCATTGACCTCTAAGAATTTTTTTATCTCCTCCCTGATATTTTCTGTTATCCATGTTTCATTCAATAGCATATTATTTAGTCTCCAGGTGTTGGAGTATTTTCTGTTTTTTATTTTGTCATTGATTTCTACTCTCAGTCCATTATGATCTGATAGAACACAAGGCAGTATCTCTATTTTTTTGCATTTCCTAAGGGTTGCTTTGTGGCATAACATATGGTCTATTTTTGAGAAGGTTCCATGTGCTGCTGAGAAGAAAGTGAATCCGCTCATTGATGGATGGAATATTCTATATATGTCTATTACCTCTAGGTTATTGATTGTGTTATTGAGTTCTATGATTTCTTTGGTTGGTTTTTCTTTGGAAGATCTATCTAGTGGTGACAGCAGTGCATGAAAGTCACCCGGAATTATTGTGTTGTGGTCTATGTGATTCCTGAAATTGAGAACGATTTGTGTAATGTACAGGGATGCACAATTGTTTGGGGCATAAATATTTACTATCGTTATGTCTTCCTGATTTATGGTTCCTTTAAGCAGTATGAAATGTCCTTCTTTATCCCTTCTGACTAACTTTGGCTTGAAGTCCACTTTATCTGATAGAAGGATGGAGACCCCCGCTTTTTTACTGAGTCCATGTGTGTGGTAGATTTTTTCCCATCCTTTCACCTTTAGTCTGTGGATGTCTTTTTCTATGAGATGAGTCTCTTGCAGGCAGCATATTGTTGGGTCTTTCTTTTTAATCCATTCTGCCAGTCTATGTCTTTTGATTGATGAGTTTAGGCCATTAATGTTCAGGGTTATTACTGAGATATGATTTGTATTCCCAGTCATTTGTCTTATTTTTGTTTTTCAAGTTGGCTTGGTTTCTCCTTTGAGTGCTTTTTCTCTAAGGTAGTTCCTCCCTTTGCTGACCTCCATTGTTGTTTTTCATTTCCTCCTCATGGAATATTTTGTTGAGAACATTCTGTAGCGCAGGCTTTCTATTGGTAAATTCTTTTTCTTTTGTTTATCATGGAAGGATTTTATTTCATCTTCAAATCTGAAGGTTAGTTTTGCTGGGTATAGGATTCTTGGTTGGCAACCATGTTCTTTCAGAGCTTGAAATACGTTGTTCTAGGCCCTTCTAGCTTTTAGAGTCTGGGTTGAGAAGTCTGCTGCTATCCGTATTGGTCTCCCCCTATATGTAATCTGATGCTTTTCTCTTGCAGCCTTCAAAATCCTATCTTTATTTTGAATGTTAGGCATTTTCATTATAATGTGCCTTGATGTGGATCTGTTGTGATTCTGTGCATTTGGTGTTCTGTAAGCCTCTTGTATTTGATTTTCCATTTCATTCTTCAGGTTTGGGAAATTTTCTGCTATTATTTCATTGAATAGGTTGTTCATTCCTTTGGTTTGTATCTCTGTGCCTTCCTCAATCCCAATAATTCTTAAATTTGGTCTTTTCATGATGCCCCATAGTTCTTGGAGATCTTCTCTGTTTGGACAACTTTATTTTCAAGATTCAATATTTTGTCTTCATTATCTGAGGTTCTGTCTTCCAAGTGGTCTAGTCTTTTGGTAATGCTTTCCAATGAGTTTTTTATTTGTTTTATTGTTTCCTTCATTTCAAGGATTTCCATTTGGGTTTTTTTTTTTTTTTTTTTTTTTTTTTTTTTTTTTTTTTTTTTAGAATCTCTATCTCTTTGTTGAAATGATCTTTTGCTTCCTGCAATTGCTCTTTCAGCTTATTGGTATTATCATTCATTGCCTGCATTTGCTCTCTTATCTCATCCCTTGCTTTGCGAATCATCTTAATCATGTATAATCGGACGTCCTTTTTTGACATTTCTTCTAACATACTGTCATTGGATTCTATTAATACAGAATCTAGATTTGTTTGGATCATTTTCATCCCTTGCTTTTTCATGTTGTTCATGTATCTTCCCCTCTAGCAGTGCAGATCTGGGGTATTGCCGATTTCCCCCTATAGGCTTATAGTGGTCCTATAGGTTTCCAAAACCCTTTCTTTAAGGGGAGATCAATATTAGCAGTGCCCAATTAAGATACTATGCAATCCTAGACCAAATAGCCCCTATGAGGACAATAACAAAATTGTCATAATAAACAGAATGAGTTCAAATATTATCTTCAATAAAACAAACAGATTTGCAATGAGGTCTGCAGTTTCTAATGGAGGACAAAGAGAATGCAAAGGGATGTAGAATGTGGCTGTTAATGTGATAAGAAAAGAATATACAGAAGTTCTAGATAATAGAAAGGGTGAGAGTGTAATCAAAAGAAATTGGATGATAGCATGCAAAAAAGGGAGAAAGAGGCTCTGAGGGAACAAGTAAACAAAAGGAAAAGAGAGCAAGAAAAGTAAAGAAATAAAAACTTAAATTTTTTTCAAAAAGGAGAAAAATGAAATCTACAGTATAACAGTCATATAGTAATGAAACCTCCCAGAGTTCAGTAGCCTGATGCATGAGAGGTACCTGACATTGAGCTTCAAGCCTCCAGCAGGCATCTCAGGATGGGATTTGCCCCACCTAAATATTGTGGCAATGGCTTCCAGGATTATTCAAGATGGCCGTTCTGTCTTCAAAATGTATTGGCAAATGGGGAGCTGCAGCTCAGGGTGTGGCTGTGGTCAGCTGGAGGTCCTGGAGGTGGGATGCGGTTGGTCAGGAAGGGGTCCTGGAGGTCGGGTGTGTTCAGTGCGGTTTTGGGATCCTGGAGGCCGGGTGCAAGCAGTCGGTCTTGGGTCCTGGTGATAGGGCACAGTCAGCCAATATGAGGGCCCCAGAGGCAAGGAGTGATCGGTTGGGCTGAGGAATCCTGGAGACAGGGCTCAGTCAGTACGGCCAGGGGTCCTACAGGGCCTGGCTGTTGTCTCAAAATGGCAGCAGCCACGTGTAATCAAACCTGCAGGTACTGTCACAGTGAACTTCCAGGCAACAGCAGGCATCTGGTGCTCCACTGGCGGTTGGCGATTAGTTTGCTGACTGTTATCGGACGATCGATCGGGAGGTGAAACTCCTGCGTTGGGTGATGGATAGGTGTAAGGCAGGCGATGGACAGGCAAGAGGAAGGCAAATGGTCGATGATAGGCTCCTGACAGTGAGCAATCTGCATTCAAAAAAGGCGTCGATATGCTGGCAGACTGCAGGTGATCACAGCAGACAAATGGGGTAAACAGCAGGGGATTGATAAGCAGCAAAAATCACCTCACCAAGAAACAGATATCCTCTGCTTGAAATTGGAGTTTTGGAGCGACAAGGAACGCAGCCTCCCTCTAGTCCGCCATCTTGGATCTCCAAGCAATTTTTTTTAAATAAGTAAATTGGAAGAATACTAGATTGGGTAGTACTCATTCATCCAGGAAATCTCACTGAGCTCCATGCTGGACGCTGGAGAAAGAGAGGAATCAGACTCACCTGGCCTGTAGTCCACAGGAAATTTGACACACGGTAGGCACACTCAAGGGTGAGGTAAGAGCTCCTGACGAGAGACAAAAGTTGGTTTTTGTAGTGACTGTGGTCAAGTGACAATTTTGGAGAGGGGTGGGAGCTGAACTAATCTGTGAAGAACTTGACTCTGTGGAAAAGAAGGAAGAAGAGGTCAAGTTTTGAAATACTGAAATCAGAGAATGGGTATGGAAGCAGGAACTCCTGCCTTTTGGTTAGGTTTCTGGCCGTAATCATGCCCAACTTTTGTGCTACAAGTTGGTCCGACACAGGCTCTGGGCCTTCATTGGGTTCTCAGTTCTGCCACTATTTGGCTCTATACATAAGATGCACTAGTTAGTCCAGGTGTATCTCAGTTATCTTATTGTAAAATGGAAAAAGTAGTAGCCCCCTGGGTTGCTATAGGTTTGCATCCACACAAGTCTCAATAAATGTTAGTTTTACTATTGTATTTTACGGTGCCTACTACTTAGAATGCTTTCACAGCACTGATTCATTTGATCCTCACAATAACTTTGAGAGACAGGCATTATTACTAATCCCATTTTACAAAGGAGAAAATTGAAACTAAAAGAGGTTAAGAAATCCAAACAAGCTGATCATGGTTTAAACTGGAACCCAGGTCTCTTAATACCATGTAATCTGCTCTTTCTCTTATGGCGAAATGAGAAAATCAGATTATAAGAAGCAGCTTTGAGTACCAAATTAACAGAGTTAGACCTAATTCTGCCTCTGTGAGGAAACATTTAGCAGAAATGGACATGTTGAAACCAGTGCTGTGGGAAGTTGAATCTCCTGGATTAGATGGAAATTGGACCCCAGTGAAGGCCTTGAGAGGAAGAGTTCAGTTAAGTAAAAGAGGCAGGTAAGTAAAAGAGGGTGTTAGCACAGTAAGGTTGGTGAATAAGGGGAAAACAGGGAGAAAAGGAGAGGTAGCCTAATAACAAATGACAACTGATACACAAAATGCCCCAAAGGGTACAAAATTATAGTTGCTGTTTTCACTTCTAGTTGCTGGGATCAAAAGCTGGAAGCATCACACTTCTTGGCTGCCTCCACTCTGCATGCATGGACCTTCTCTCCACAGCTTTGCATTGAGTTTCATATTTGCCAAATGCTGCAGTTGTGATTATTTATTGTCTCTCACATCAAGGGTCCAAGGTCCCAGCACTTAACTCTAGAAAGTGGGATCAGAATGCTCTAGGGACCTGACTGTGGGAAAAGCTTTTCAGCATCCTAAACATAAATATCTCTCAAGTAAAAGTATTGATTGGGAAGCCAGGATGGATGAAATAAACCACTGTGATCTTAAAGAGGTCTGGCTTACATCCTGGATGTAAAGGGGAAAAGGCTTTATGGAGTCTATTAGCATCAATATTAAGTGACCTGAAACAGCATTATGCAAGCCTCCTCTCCAGGATCCCATCTATTTGGTTATCTGCTGCTTTTTATTGTGGTTTAGTGTCCAAGACAGTTCCCCACTATTCAGCCAGGTGGGCATCTGATACTGCCTACCTCCTTGTCAAGCAATGGATTTGATCTTTAGAGAGTAAATTACTAATGGTCACACAGCTAGCAAGTGGTAAAAGCCAATATTCAAACCAAGTCCTCATATCTATTAGTTTTTAGGCTTACTGAAAAAATATGGCTTTTAAAGATAAAACTTAAATAGTTTATAGTATAAAAACTCAAACAGCCCAGAAGTGCTTAAATCAATAAGTGCAGTCCCCTTCCCACACCCCATCAGAAATAATCACCACTACAGTCCAATGATGTCCAACCAGGTACCCCCGAAAGTGTACAAGCATGTGTACATGTAATTCTTTCTTTATAATGTTTTCTTTGAAAAAGCAAGAAGGACCCTTCCAGTTCGACAATTCTGTAACCTGGTTTTCTTTTTTCTTCATCAACATATCCCAGGCAGCAATGACTTAGCCATTTGTTTCATTTGCTTTTAAGGCTCTATTCCAAGGCACCAAAATCTATTTAACTAATTCCCTAATGATGGGCATTAAAGTTGTTTTGATTTATCTTATTTTTTTTAAAAAAATGCTTCTCTAACTATAATTGGCCATATGTCTTTGTGAACCAGTAGTGTTACAGAGAAACTAGAAATTGAGTTGCTGTTAATTTTGTACTTTGATGATGTTTCCAAGTGTCAAAGAGCCCTCTTAATAAAAAAGTATCCTCCAAAGGAGTATGATGCTATTTCTC
This sequence comes from Sciurus vulgaris, assembly GCF_902686455.1. Classification (NCBI taxonomy): domain Eukaryota; kingdom Metazoa; phylum Chordata; class Mammalia; order Rodentia; family Sciuridae; genus Sciurus; species Sciurus vulgaris. Next base: position 52,795,309 of record NC_136461.1, read on the forward strand.
CATATCTTGACCATCACTAAGTACTAATATTTTCATTTTCCTGTGGGTTAAGTACAGTGCTCATTCATGCATTCACTCCACACGTCCTCACTGAGTTCCTACCATGTGCCAGGTGCCACTCTAGATCCTGGAGATACTTCAGTGTAAAGCATAAAGTCTTTGTTTATACAAACAGTCATTTTGTTTTAGAGGTAATAGAGATAATTACAAATACATATTGTGTATGTAACATATTGCAATATATCATGTCAGGTATTGTAAATAAAAAATACTGCTGGTGTAATGGTTAATTTGAATGGTCAACTTGATTGGATTAAGATATGTCAATGATTAAGAGGCTTCTGGGTATGTCCATGAGGGCGTGTCTAGGAATGATTGGAATGTGGGATAGTGAACAGAGGTGGAGACCCTCCCTAAGTGTGGGCAGCACCGCCCAATAGTATGGTGGCTTGGATAAAATAAAAGTTGGAAGAACAAGGAAGCAGATGCAGATGCAAGCTCAACTCTTCTTGAACGGGTTCTTGATTGCTGCTTCAATCAGCTGAGGATATTGGACTCTTGCTTCTTCACTCTTCCAAAGCAGACTCTGCCAGTGATTCTCCAGGTAGTTTCTGGAAGCCTTGATCTCAGACTAGGGTAGATTCTTCTTGTACTGGAGCTTTGCCTCTTAGGGTGCTCAGCTGCTGGTTCTTCCAGCTGTCCAGCCTGCAGACGGCCATTGTGGACTATCCAGCTTCTGGTCGTGTAAGTCAATCTAAAAAATCGCCTTTTTATAATCATACTACTTGTTGATTCTGTTCCTCTAGAGATCCCTGACTAATACAACTGGGTAAACATGTGCTATGAAGTTTTTCAATTTTTGGTGCTAGGGTTTGAGCCCAGTGCCTGCTGTACGCTAAGCACACACTCTACCATTGACCTGCATCCCCAACCCTGTTATGTATCTTTGAAATGATTCTAAACACGTACAAAGCTTGCTCTGTGTATAACATGTGATGAGAATTTCAAGTATTCTCCCTCTTTCTGTAAAATATTACCTCACACCTTACCAGACCCACTTAGGAGTTACTAACCTCCACCCCAGGACTTCAAAATACTGTACATGTAATCCTAAGAACTTGACAGATAGAGGGAACTTAGGCAGTGGCAGCTACACTCTGTCAACTTTTCTGAGATGTGGTTCAACTGCAGCGGGGCCACACCCTGTAATCCCCTCCTCCCCGCCCCCCCCCCAGTGTCGAAGCCTCGACCACCAACACCAGCATGTCAAGTGATCTTAAGTGCCACTGTAACTCTCTGGTGTTATTCAAGTCACCTCTCGAGGGAACCTGTCATATAAAAATATACCTCAAACTTCAGCAAGACTTTCCTTTTCCACAGAGACCCCTTCTTTCATCCTGAGCAACCACACCGCAATAATCAGATTCTAACAAAATCAGAACTCACTCACTCATCTATCAAGTGCTTCCCCTACGAGATTTGTTCTTGTTATTCTCCCCCTCTTTAAGCATTGAGAACAAAAGGAAAAAAAAAAAAACTCTTTCTTTGGCAATAGACCATGTGACTTTTGATTATCGGCTAATTTTAGCTATACAACAGCATGGTAGGGAATGCAGGGAGAGAGCTGGGATTCAGTCAAATGCACAGGGAAGTCTCTTACCAGAGACACTTGGGCAGAAACCTAAATGAAGGGAGGGAATGGGCCAAGCCAGGGAAGGGAAGAGCCTTCTTTGCTCAGAGAAGAGCATGTGCTACCAAGTCCCAGGGTGGGAACCTACCTGATGTTTCCAGAACAAAAAGAAGGGCTGAATGGGGGAATGCAGGGCCAGGGAGGCAGCACCAGGGCATGAAAAACCTCTGTAAAGTCTTTGGTTTTAACTAAATTTCAAGTGACTTAAAAACCTCTTGATGTTTTGAGCAGAGGCAGGACGTGATCTGACAGGATTTAAAGGATCCCCCCTGCTGCCAGGTGGTGGGTAGACTGCAAAGTGGAAGCTGTGAGATAGATAAGTCAGGAGACTCTAGTGAAAACTCTCAGGGAATCGGGGTATGGTGTAGCCCAGGGAAGTAGCAGGGCAGGTGAGGAGAGTGGTCAGATTATTTAATGTGCGGGTTACAGATTTGACTGAAGGTTTGGATGTCCATTGTGGGAAAAGTAGGGAAGTCAAGGATGGCCCCAAAACTTTTGACCTGAACAACTCAAAAAATAGAGTTGTTGTTACAAAGATAGGCGTGACTGTGGGAGAAACAGGTTTAGGGTTGGAAGGAATTGAGTTTAGTTTTGGTCATGGTAAGTTTGGGAAGGCAAAGAAGAGAGTCTCCCCATTTCCCCCAGAGGTTCTTTGTGAATTACCTGGTGATGACCCAGGTGGGACAATTGACTCCCTATCCCCTAATGGGATCAGGGTTCCAAGTAATGATTGCACATACCTTATCCTCAATGAAGCAGAAAAAGGTAGATTGGGGCCTCTCTGGAAGAATGCTGAAGTAGAGGTGTGTAGAGAGAGGATTTCATCTTACCCTTTTTTGCATTTTCCCATTTGTAGTGAAATTCAGTTTTGTGGGTGTGTATGATGATCATGCCCCCGGACTGACCTGGACCATCTCTGAGCTCCATCTACCTTAATTTATCTGCTTCCAGGAATAAAGCAGCTGTGAGCTGAACTTTTTTATAATATTATTATTCTCTTGTAATATGAGTAAAATTTACCATTTCAACCTTTCAGACTGTGTCTACTTAGTTGCCTACTCCTTACGAGTAAGATTTTACTATATCCTGTAGTCTCAACTGAGGAGCACAGTGAACAGGCTGATGCAGACCAGAGATTGGCTTCTCTACTCACCCTCCTATTGAAACCCTAAAATACAAGGAAAGGAGCCTACAATGATCTACTGTGTATTGTCCTGGGCCTCACTTCAGGGGCCAATTATATTTCTAATGAATTCAGTCACTGGTACAGCACTCAGCACCTTCTATGTGACAGTTACCAGAGGAAAAATATGACCTAGTTCCTGTCTTCATTGGACTCACAATTCAATAAAGGAGAGACTCAAAATCGTAATGATAATAAAAATGAGGAAAATGCAATTAAAATAGTATGGGAACATGGAAGATGAAAATCTAACGGATTTTCAGAGTTTGGAAAGCTCCCAGTGGGAAATAGAAAAACTGGGTCTTAAGGATAATAGGAGGTTATTAGGTTAAAAAGGGAAGAAAGTATATTCCAGGCAGAGAAGACGACTTGGTAAAAAATGAAAAACTATGGTTAGCACATGGGGAACTTCAGGGGCCACTGTATTGGGGTTCAAGATCAGAAATGGTTGCAAGCTACAGCAAGCACCACCATGATAGAGGACCTCTGGTCTCTTCTTTTATAAGGGCACTAATCCTGTCACAGGGCTCCATCTTCATGACCTCATCTAGCTTTACTCATTTCTTAAAAGGTCCCACTTACAAATGCCATCACATTTAAAATTAAGGATTCAACATGCTATGAATGACTTGGGTAGTGACACAAACATTCAGTCTTTAACAATATTGTTCAAAGAGAACTCACTAATGCCCTGTCCTTTTGTATAATATATCAAAAGCCAAATAATACTGCTAATCAGGCAAAGGACTTGGAACGTGATTCCTCTTATTTGTCATTCAGGCTTGGGTTAGTCAACAACTCTGAACCATAGTGTCTCACCTGTAAAGTTAGGATAATACACTTTATACACTTATTGGAATTTTTGAGGGATCCAAATGAAGAATAATGTACATAAAATTCCTTTGCAAACTATGAAAATATAATTCAAATTAAAGTTATTATATTTCCTGAATACATAATATCTGTATAAGAACAGCTGTCATAGGGCACAATATATCAATACCATTTGTATACACCTTTGTCTTCTGTATTACAGTATAATATCTTAGAAACATTTATTCATGATTATATCCTCATAATGTGATGCATTGTTTTGAAATGACTGTATAGGTCCCTGAATGTTTATTGAATTGAACTGATGCTGGTGGTCATTTATCCTTCCTGCTGCTAAATTTTATAATGTGTATGTTGAAAATATACCTAACTCACAGGAGGATAAGTCTAAATGGTAGTGTATGGAATAGCACCCACATATTTTCAGGAAAAGCAAGTCATGCATTAGTTTGTTTGGCTTCCTGCTTAGAATTCTCTTCTTCCTTTCAAAAAACATATGGACATCTTGCATGATTAAACAAGATGTTAAAGGATAATTAACATCAAAACAAAATTAGTTGCATTAAAATGAACAAAGGAAACCAAAGAGCACAGGAATAGCATTAAGCACCTGGAATGTGTTAGTTACTGCATTTAAAGCAATTAGTACTGAAAGCATCAATATTTTTCTTTATTTCTTCCTTCATGAATAGTAGTTTTCGGGGAAGGGAAATCATTGTTTCCTCTCTCATGTCAGCATGTCAGACTTGTATTTGTTCTAAGTGTTCATCAATTTAATCTCCATATTCTATGTAGACAGTGTTTGGGGAACTTGCCACCCCTGGTCCTGAAAGTGTCATCTCCTTTTGGATCAAGCAGCACACATTCTTGAGGCAATTGTGCCTTAAAAGCATGGTACATTAATTGTTACAGCACTACAGAATTCCCTTGGAAAAGCATATTACAGCCTCATTAAAACCGCATTTCTTTATCATGATTTACAGTGAGAGGAATAGGAAATGAATTATTGAATAACTTCTTATTAACACAAAAGAAGCCTGTCAAGCTAAATTATATACTGTAGTTTAAGGCATCAATTACAGGCTTCAGAAGCAGAGTCTACAAAGATGTTCTTCAATTCTGCTACCTAAAAATGGCCATAATCTCTCTGAATGTCAGTGTCTGCAGAAAGATGTGCTTTCTAAGTAGACTCTTCACAAATTATTTACACAGAAAGGAGACTTAGCTACACAGAGTTGTTATCAGAGATAAACAATGTGTGTGGGGCCTGGTACATTTCTATGGTAGGGAACCAGTGAAGTTCCATTCTGCTTAACATTTCCAAAAAACAAGTGCCTTTTGACACAAGTGGAAACCCATGGAAAGAAAAAGAAGCCAACATCTGTGGAGCACCTATCCACAGCATTTACATCTAAATTATCCTTCGAAATGACCTGTTCCACAAGCTACTTTTAGACATGAAGAAACGGAAGCTCAGAGGAGTTAAAGAATTTGTTCAAGTTAGCTGGGGACAGAGTTGAGATTCAATCCATTCTCCCTCTGACTCCAACTTTACTCCAACTCTCTCTGACTGTTCCTACTTCTTTATACAGCTGTTGTATGCAGTGCTTTCTTAATTCATCAAACCTGTAAGAAGAGGTATAAGAGAGAAAATTTTCCCTTGGGTATAAAGTTTTAAAAATGGATTTATTTCTAAAGTATGTTGCTTTTCTACCTTAGTAAATAAGATATGACAAACATAGTGTAGCCCTTATATGGTGGAGTAGAAGACATCATGTTATAGATGTGGGTCAACTATGACTCACATGACCCCTTCTCAGTGGCTACGAAGCAGACCTCGTGATAGGCCTGGACAGGAAGACAAGAACAACATTCTATGGAAGGTCAAGTGACAAAATAGAAAGATCCAAGTCCTAAAGACTTCACACAGCAGAGCACTATAACTGTTTGTGATCATCCAAAAGAAATAGCTACCCCCTGGGCTGGCAAAACAGATAGTGAATACCTTGGAGTTTGCAGGACATATGATCTCTCTCATGAGTGCCAACTCTGCTGTTGTAACACAAAAACATATATAGACAATCTATAATATAATAGGTGTGGCTACGTTTCAATCAAATAATTCATAAAAACAGGTGGTTGGTTGAATTCAGTCCTAAGGTGATAGTTTGCTGATGCCTAATCTATATAATTATAAGCACATTATTTTAAGTTTGTCAAACTTATATTCTAAGTTACTTAAATACTAATCTGAAACTTGTTAAACCTGATTTTCTTACCATTTCTTGCCATTTCTTTCCTTTATCAAAAAATTAGACAGAAAAAAATTTGGTTGCATGATTTCCTGAGCAGAGTCATGTGACCACCTTTCTATATAATTATTCATTGAAAGATCAAAGTAGGTCATTCTTCTACTCAAAGAAATTATGATCTTCCTGGTGTTTATCAGTTCCTTTTTTTTTTTTTTTGGCAGAACTCAAGCATTATATTTTTTTCACTATCAGAATCCCCTTTACAACATTTTTTAAAAATCTATTTTATCAATATTTTCAAGCACACAGGCTTGAGGCATTGAGCTAATTTTTATTTCTCTTTTATTGCTCTGTAAAGTGAGAATCTTAATTTTCACAGTTAAACTTGTAGCCTTTATGGATTTTTAAAAAGATTTGCCCTAAAACCATTACAACCATTTTGGAACTATGGCATCAAGACTTTCCATTTTAGTTCCATTTATGGGGCCTAGTTATTTGAACCTCTTTGGTTATATTCATTCTGGTAACCTGATATTCTGGATATCCAGAGCTTCACCCCCCCATCTATTGTAAAACAGAACTAATATATAACTTTATGAGGGAATATATGAGCTCTATTTGTAGGAACTTTCTATATTTAAAAGTGAAATAACTGTGACTATGATGGAGTAAATTGCAGAAGCACAACAAGATACCTCAAAAAGCTATATTAAAAAAAATTGCATGAAGCCATAAACGATTCAGAGACAGCCAGAATGTGAAGGATCAAGACCCTAGAGGGAAGGAACTGATTGGAATCTGACAACTGGATCTGCACTTTTTCCCTAGAACATTTGCTGAATATTAAAGAGTGAGATGAGAGGTTGAGATGATGAGTGGAAGACAACTGATAAGAGAAAAATACAACAGTGCGTTCAGCAATCTCCTGAGAGGTAAACATTGGTTCTGACTTCTGTGGCTGCCATGACTTAAGAAACCCAAATCCAAAGAGAAAGGAGATACAAAGAACAGACACCAATACTCTGCTCCAGTTTTGCCTCAGTGAACTTCTTGTTACTTAAGCTAGATCCAATGAGAGACTAAGAATGTGAAGAGAATATATCTGGAAGTCCAAGAATAACTTTGGACAATTTTGTGATGCTGAAGAGAAGGAATTGATTTTTATGATCTTCCATGGGGGATGTGCCTGGGCAAATACCTTGGCATCTCAGTTTAGACCCTTCTATGGACCCCTGGATGAACCAAAGGTACATACAAATTCTGCAACAGAGTCTTATAAAGGAGGTTTCCCAAACTCAAGACAGCTCAATTCATAATTGGATTGAGACAGTCTGTCTCAAGTTTAACTGCTTGCCAGAGAAAAGGGTGAATCTTCTCCACAGAAAAATAACATCATCTACAGCATCACAGTTTTTCTTAGAAAGTTAAGCATTCAATGTCGAAATCAATAGGCATACCAAGAAATAGAACAGAGAGGGGGAAACAGACAATAGAAACAGCCATTGGCAAATACAGATGCTAGAGGTATCAGGCACGGGTGTTAAGACACTAATAAGTATGTTCCAATAAATTGTTCACAGAATAGACAATTTCATTTAAGAAATGAGTTCCAGGGACTGAAGGCCTGGAACTGTGCATTTGGCATGTACAAAGCCTCAGGTTCAATCTCCAGCATGAAAAAAAAAAAAAAAAAAAAAAAAGAAAGGAAGAAGAAAGAAACTTCTAAAAGAGAAAGGAATGAAAGAAGTGGATTCCATTTTTAAAAAGTCAAATGGTTTTTCTAATTCAGAAAAATACAATAAACAAAAATTAAAACTAATAACGGGTTTATCAATAGATTAGACAGAAGGAAAGAAGGTTACATATAGGTCAATAGAATATTCAGACTGAAGTATGGAGAACAAGGGGGTAGAAGAAACAAAAAGATCTTTGGAGAAATGACAAATGGTAAAAATTTTACCATACATGAAATTAGAATCCTCAGAGAAGAAATTAAGAACACTTAAACAGATAACAACTGAGAATTCTCTAAAATTAACAAGATTTAAAGTCACAAATTCAAGAAACTCTACAAAATCTAGGAAGAATAAATTTTTAACAAAGAATAAATTCAAATAAAACCACACCTAGGCACTAAGGAAACCTAAAGAGGAGTAAATGAGAAAAAAACACATTCTCAAAGAGCAATATTAAACCCAACAGCTTATATCTCAACAGAGACAATACAGATTAGGTTGGTGTCCTAGGAGGAAGAGGAGTAGCTACCAACCCAGAATTTTATACCCAGTGAAAAATACCTACAAAAGTAAAAATGGGATCTATATTTTTATCTGACTGATGGGTACAGAAGCCTGAGAGTAAATTTCATTAAGTTGTATAATTTGAAGTTATATAATTTACTTTATGTATATTATATCTCAACAAAAGGTAAAAATGGTGGCAAAATTTTTTTTTTCATAAAACAACAAAAAAAAAAAAAACAGATAATTCATTACCAGGAGACACACTTTATCAAAAATTAATGGTTTATAGTGACTCAATTCACAATAGCTAGATTGTGGAACCAACCTAGATGCCCTTCAACAGATGAATGGATAAAGAAACTGTGGTATATATACACAATGGAATATTATTCAGTCATAAAGAAGAATAATATTATGGCATTTGCAAATAAATAGATGGAATTGGAGAATATCATGCTAAGTGAAATAAGCCAATCCCAAAAAAACAATCCCTGATAAGTGGATGATATATAATGGGGGTGGCAGGATGGGGAGTGAGAGACTGGAGGAAATTTAGATTATACAGAAGGAAATGAGAGGGAGGGGAGTATGAAAAATGGTAGAATGAGACAGACATCATTACCATATGTATATGTATGATTTACATGAATGGTTTGAATCTACATCGTGCACAACCATAGAAATGAAATGATGTACCCCATTTGTATACAATGAATCAAAATGCAATCTATAAAAAGATTAAAAAATAAATAATTCTTAAAAATTGGCCATGTATTAAATAAAGCTTTGTTTAACAACAACAAAAAAATTCATCAGACCGAAGAAAATAATCCTCTATGTAAACATGGAAATGAAAAGAGAAATAAAAATAACTTAAAAGGTAAATATGTACATAAGAACAAATGTTGCCTGTTTTAAAACAATAGTTGCTTTATGAAGCTTTAAGTATAATTATATTTGAAACACATGACCAAATTGCAAAACAAAACAAAATTCAAACAAACAAACAAAAAAACCCTGAAGTGAACTAAATAAAACTCTACTAACATTCTAGTGTTGTTTGGGAAGTGGTAAAAGTACTCATCTATGTTGGAATAAGATGGTAATATAAACACAAATATGTCAGTATTAATATTAAATAGACAAATACTACTTTAATTTAACTTCAATACTGTCCATGGGAAAACCCAACCATCTGCCGCTTTCAAAAGACATACCTTAATTCAAGATACGAAAAGGAAAAAAAAAAAAAAAAGATAAAAAAAGGGGAAATAAAATGGAAATGAGGATAAATACAAAGGAAAGGAAGAAAGAAGAAAGGAGGAAAGAAAGAAAAGATAAGACAGAAAAATGTAGCATCGCCAATGAAATCAGACATTCTCACTTCTGTGATTTCAAAACCATAATCTGGGGCAATATCTACTATATAAAGGGAATAGACTTTGTATGAATTCAAAGTTGAAATTTTATTGTGATTTGAATAGGTGCTCTGATCTATTTTCACAAAATTACTACTACTATGTATTTGTTAGGGCACAACTATATGGGTGAGGCGTACTGTACTTTAGAGCAGTTGTCCAAGAACATTACTGGTAATAAGAGTTTTATTTGTTTTTTGTTGTTGTTGTTACTAGACATTGAACATGGAGGTGCTTCACCACTGAGCCACATCCCCAAACCATATATTTGTTTTTCATTTTGAGACAGGGTCTTGAAAAAGAGATGTACCCCAAGATGCTGACTGGCATGAGAAAAGGGTAGATTAGGTGCTATTAAGAGCATGTTTAATAGTACAATGTGTAGGGTGGCAACTCTATCATTCAGCTTTGCAATAATATAATGAAATACCTGAAAAAGTGCACTTATGAAGAAAAGAAGTTTATTCAGCCCATAGTTTCAAAGGTTCAAGCACAAGATGGGGCAGTTCCATTTCTTTGGGGCCTCTGGTGAAGACAACAGATGGTAATGGCGGAAGCATATGTCAGAGCAAGTACTCAACATCCCAGTCGAGGAAGCCAAGAGAGAGGACAGACCAGGGTCCCGCAATCCCTTTCAGGACTCTGTCCCCACTGATCTAAGAACCTCTCAACAGGCCCTACCTGTAAAAGATCCACAGCACCTCCCAATACCACCATCCTGGGACCAAGCCTTTGACGTGTGGGCCTTTGAGGGACTTTCAACATTGAAACCATAGCACAAACTATACTAAGAAATAAAATGAAATAAAATAAAATAAAAAGCAAGGGGAAAAAAAGCCATGTAGATACAAAGCGATATAAATCTGCTTTAACCATCCTAATATCAGAAAAAAAAGTAACCTTACCATAGAAAAGGACATTTCATAAGTAAGAATAAAGTTAGTCTTTCAAGAAGATATAAGGATTCTAAATTTCCAGGCACTATTAGCATAGTTTCTAAACTTATAAAGCAAAAATTGACAGATCTAAAAGGACAAATATGCAAATCTGTAATCATAGAATGGGAAGATGTGGCTATAAAATACCACTCTCAAAACTGATTAGAGCAGGCAGATAAAAACAAAAATTAATAAGGACATAATAGGGCATGGTGGCACACATCTGTAATCCCAGTCAAGGCTGAAGCAGGAGGATCACAAGTCCAAGGCCAACCTGCTCAATTTAGTGTGAACCTATCTCAAAATAAAAAATTTAAAAGGCTGGAAACGTAGCTCAGAGGTAGGCACTACTGGGATCAATCCCCAGTACCACAAGAAAAAAAAAATTAATAAGGACCTAGAATACCTGAACAACCCAGTAAACCAACTTTACCAACCGACATATAAAAAACACTGTGACAAGGATAATATGCACATTATTTTGAAATACACATGAAGTAGTTACCAAAATTGGCAGTATGCAGGTACATAAAACAAATGTCAATGAATGTCAAAGAATTTGGATTAATTACTTAATGTAATGAATTTGAATTAACATTACTTAATGTAATGTCTTCAGATCACAGCATAATTAAATTAGAAAACATTTTAAACAGAAATTATCAACATGTTGAGAAATTAAGAAAATATCTCTAAATAATCCCTGAGTTAATATTTCAATTATATCAGAAAATATTTTGAATTATGAAAATGTGATACATCAAAATTTGTTGACAATAGCTATAATGGAGAGATTACTATAGTCTTAAATGTTCTAATGTCAATTTTGTGAAAAAGAATAACAAAATAAACCTAAAGAAAGTAGATGACAATAATCAAAAGAGTAAGCAAATAAAAAATGCAAAGCAGAAAAATAAAAAAAAAATGTTCTCTGAAACTTTTAGCAATATAATCAAGAAATGAAAAGAATAAATTAGCAAATCTGAAATGAAAAGGGGATCATTATATGTCCACCAGACACCACAAGAGATAATAATAGGATTATTACAAGTGAACTGATGCCAATGAATTTGAAGTTTTAAATAAAATGATTAGTCTTTGAAAATCTCAACCTAGTAAACTGAAAATAGAGGAAATTAAAAATATGAATGATCTTTTTCCTAAAAATATTTTAATTGGAAAACTTCCACAAGGAAATCTTCAGGCTCAGGTGGCTTTGCTGGTGATTTTCTCAATCATCTAAAGAAGAAATTACACCATTTTGCAGAAACTCACCTATATAACAAAAAAAAAAAAGAAAAAAGGAAATTCTTTTCAACTTGTTTTTTAATGCCAAGATTGCTTTGAGATGAAAAATTACAAGGATATTATATAAAAATAGGAAAATAAGATAGACCTATCTTTCTCATGAACATAATATTAAAAAATCTTAAATTACTAGCAAATCAAATCCAACAGTAACAGCTAGGGGTAGAGCACTTACTTGGCATGCATAAGACCCTGGGGTCAATCCTCAGCACAGTCAAAGGAAAAAAAAAATCCAGCAATATATTCAAAGGGTAATATATTATTACCAAATCAAATTTATTCCAGGATTGCAAAGGTGGTTTAATATGGAAAACCAATCAGTGTAATTTATTACATCAGCAGAATAAAGGAGAAAAATCATACTATGTCCATAAATACAGAATGAGTATTTGACAAAATTCAATGTCCATCAAGATTAAATATATATTAACAGATAGAAGGGAATCTCCTTAATCTGATATGGCATTTATCAAAGAAAAACAACTTCTATGCTATTTAGAGCTTTTACCTGAGGTTAGGAAGGAAACAAGGATATTCTGTTATTCTTATTTCCCGTCAACATTACCTTCTCTGAAGCTAAGGAGTAGGGGAAAGAATAGGTAGCAAACTCTCTAGAAGCAGGAGAGATTTGGTCATTTCCATTTCTACATTATGCCTCCAACATTACTTCATCCATATTTCTAGCACAGCAGTTCCAACACTTCATTGTACTTGTGTTTCTTTGCAAGTTGACATATAAAGAATGGTCTATAAGCTCCTTGTGAACTGGGATCTCTTCTTACTCTCTGATGTAATCCCCAGAATCATGTACAGTGCTTAAGACACTATCTAGAAGACACTATATTAATTATTTTCTTAAATTGTCATTTTCCTCAAAGCTCCTCGTTTCTGTTACTATTACTGTGGAACAAACTATCTGAAAACTCAAAGGATTAAACAAGGATTCTATGGGCAAAGAATTTCAGAAGGGGTTGGCCAGTGATTTTTCTGTTGAGTGTGGTTCTCGGCTGCAGGTGGACTTGTCTGGAGAATCTAAGGCTGTCCCTAAACATGTCTGGTGCCTTCATGGGGATGGCTGGAAGACTAGGCTCATCGGTGACAGTCACACGCATCCTCTCCAGCAGTGAGGTCCCCAGGGGGCCAGACTCTTGGCCAGGCAGCTAGCTTCCTCCAGGAGAGATCCAAGAAAGGCTGATGGAAGGTCTAGAATATTTTCTGACTCAGCCTCAGAAATCACATAGAGTTATTTCTGCTGTATTCTGATAGTTACGAGTGTCTCATTTGGTCACCTCAGATTCAAAGTGAGAGGCTCTACCTCTTGGTAGGGGCACCTGACAAGGTTACATTGTAAAACAGCATGGGGATGGGAGACGTAGTTGTGGCCATCTGGAAAATTTAACTGGCCACTTCCATCTTATCTCAGATTGCTCCCCTATAAAACAGGTTTATATTACTTCCTTATAACAAATGTTTAAATAAAATGCCATAATAAATTCAGGAAAAAAAATAGCATTATAGGGCTGGGGAGATAGCTCAATTGGTAGGGTGCTTGCATTGCGAGCACAAGTCCCTGGGCTCGATCCCCAGCACGGCAAAAAAAAAAAAAAAGAAAATAGTATTATAGGATATGCTTGGAATTTTCTAGGCCAAATCCTTAAAAAATAGTAGGTAAGATTCCCCTCTAAGAATTAGACTGTAAAATCAACCTACCTTCAGTGTCCCTTCTGTCTTAGGGACCAGCACAACGGAGACTTGATTCCTTTCTTTGCTGACTTTTAGATCAAAGCATCATGTTGTTGTATCTGATATCAGTGTGTGGAAAGACAAATTGTAAGTTTACAAATTGCATTTTGGTCTTGATTACATTAAGTGAAAATATAGACCCTAAAGCATGCAGTATTTAATAGGAAGGGTTGAGAGGAAGTGATCTTGTTGACCCAAGTACTTTGAAATCAGAGTGCTGGGCTAGCCGTTACCCTCCTCAGTGAGATGAGGAAAACATTCACCTTGCTGGGTCCTCAGAAGCACAAGAACCCAAGAGTCCAGACAAGTGGGCAAAAGGATATATTTAACTGTAAGATAACCTCTTTTCTCATGTATTCATAAAACACCTTTGAAAAAAAAAATGGATGAGAACCTAACAAGGTGGTTTTTCCTCAGAGGGAGAAGTGGATGACTTCGTGGAAAGGAGACCTTGCTTTTGTTCCATTCACACTTTTTTTTTTTTTTTTTTTTTTCAGTGCTAGGGATTGAACCCAGGGCCTTGTGCTTGTGAGGCAGGCACTCTACCAACTGAGCTATATCCCCAGCCCACACTTTTTAATTTTAATCGTGCACCAATGCTGCCCACGTAGTAAATGACAGAAAGATAAAAGATGATTCCCCATAGCTAAAAGATGCCCTTCAACAGATAAATGGATAAAGAAAATGTGGTGTATATACACAATGGAATATTACTCAGCTTTAAAGAAGAATGAAATTATGGCATTTGCTGGTAAATGGACGGAGTTAGAGAATATCATACTAATGGAAATAAGTCAAACCCCAAAAACCAAAGGCAGAATGTTTTCTTTGATATGAGGATGCTAATTCACAATAAGAGGAGTGGGATGGTAAAGAACAGTTACTTTATATTAAATAGAGGTGAGGGGAAGGGGTGTGAGGGTAGGAAGGATAGTTGAGTGAAACAGACCTTATTACCTCATGTACATGTATGACTGCATGACTGTTGTGATCCTACAATATGTATAATCAGAAAAATGAGAAATTACACTCCATTTATGTATGATCTATCAAAATGTATAAATGTATTCTACTATCATGTACAACAGATTAGAACAAATTTAAAAACTTTAAAAAAAATGATACACTGAAAGAAGTACAGAATTTTAAAACCATATGTTATTGAGAAGTATCAAACAGCAGCTTTTTATGACATTCAAGGTTCTAAAAAAATTCTCCTGTAGTTCTTCAATTCACCCTTCCTGTTTAATCTTACAGAAAAGTAACCTCTAACTGTAAAGCATAGATTGGTCACAAAAGCTTATAAACATTTTATCATTCAGTTTTCCTCTAGCATGATTGCTGTAGGAAAACGAATTTGTTCTTTTAAATTATAAATCAACCATCTAGTCTTGTGCTAAAACAAAAAATCACTATACAAATCAGAAGGTACCTTCTGTGAATTAGAAAAAGCCCTAGACCCTGTGGTCTAGTCTTCCAGAAATTAAATATTTTTATTATGGAAAATGTCAAACACACAGGGAAGGGAAATAATTTTATAGTAAACACCCACCTAGATGCTATCATTAACATTTTGCTACATTTGCTTATCACTTCTCTATTCATCTCTTGATTTATTCACAATTAAATCTTGATTCTGGAAGTTCGGGGGTTCTGCAGAGGAGAGGACTGTCTTCAGAGATGAAAAGTCTCTGGTTGGGACATCATCTTGCAATGCAATCTAATCTGACTCTTTGTTTATTCTGGAGTCTTATACCCTTCCCAGCTCTCCAACTCCAGTTACTCTCAGCAGCTCTTCATTCTTGCTTTGCTCTCAGCACTAGATTTTAGCATCTTCATTCATAAGATGTTGGATTCATAAAATCATAATCAGTGAAAGATCAATAAGGTCCAGCTCCTGTAAAGTAAATAAGCCTCTCCCTTGGGTTTACACAGCCTCATCAGAGCATAGCTATGTCATATTAACAGCTTTCATTTGTATAATGACTTGGGATTACAAAGGGCTGTCATGCATAACTTGGCATGTAGAGAAAATGCTAATTTCTATGTTATACAATGGGTAGCCTGAGATGAGTCCCAGGGGCTTGGGTTCCCCAGGCTCTGCCCACTATACCTGTGTTTGAGGGAATTGGTATCTCAGTCTACTAGTAACCCATTCCAGGTATGGCCAGGAAGTTCTCTTACTCAAGGAATTAGCAGCAGTGGTCACTTACTAATTAAGAAAGTCATCCAATGTCCCCAAGTCTCAATCTTGTCTTGCAAAAAAAATGGGGATATTGATACTAGCAACCTCAAAGGATTATTGTGGTTATGGTTTGGATATGAGGTGTCCCCCAAAAGCTCCTGTTAATGCAGGAATACTCAGAGGTAAAATTATTAGACTGGTATGAGGCTGTAACCTAACCAATCCATCCTAGTTTGAGTGACTGACTGGATGGTAACCGTAGGTAGATGGGGCATGGATGAAGGAGGTGGGTCACTGGAGGCATGCCCTGGAAGAATATATCTTCCCTGTGGCTCCTTTTCCTTCTGATCTTCTGTTTCCTGAACCCTGCATGAGATGAGCAGTTTTTCCTCTGCAGGACCCTTCACCTATGATGTGCTGTGTCACCCTAGCTTCAGATCAATGGACTATGGCTATGGACTGAGACCTCTGAAACTATGAGCCCCAAATAAACTTTTCCTTCTTTACAATGTTCTTGTTCAGTATTTTGACCACAGCAACGTGACAGCTGACTAAAACAGAAATTGGCACCAAAAAGTGGGGTCATTGCTCTAACTGAATCATGTGTTTCAGAAGCCTTTGCAGTTGGTGGGAAAGAGGAATTTTTAAAAATCTAGAGATGCAAGCTGGAAAAGCTTTAGAAGCTTGAAATCAGAGCGTAATAGGTATTTCTGGTGGGAGCTTAGAAGACCAGAATGCTGATAGGAATGTGAACTGTACTCATGAGGTTTTAGAGGGAATTGAGGATTTTCTTAGGAATTGGACTAGAGATTACTCATATTATATTCCTGCAAGGAACTTGGCTATATATTGCCCACGTTCTGAGACTTTGAGTGAGGCTGAATTTAAAGGTGATGGACTAATTAATCTGATGGAGGACATTTAAAGGCAGCACAGAATTCAGTCAGTGGCATGGATATTGCTGGCAACTTTTAGCAAGATTTGTTGTGAGAATGGGGAAGAGAAAGTAGAGCTAAAGGACTTTAAAAACTTGGAGTTTTTTCAGAAAATATGTAAAGCTGGGGCCAAGGAAGTTGTGTTTGTTGAAGAGATTATATCTCCTAAAGAGATGCTAAGTACTTTACACAGAGACAATAGGAAAGATGCCTCCAGGGCATTGCAGGAATTTGCAAGACCACACCTATTGTAGGCTCCAGGGTACAGAAGAGACAATTACTTTGGAAGGAGATCCTACTTGCACAGGGTGAATAGGAAGTTGGTTCACCATGCTGAGGGACCCAGGTATTACAGGAGCTAGCAGCAGAACTTGGCATCATCCAGGTGGTACCAGTTCTGCAGGAATGCAGAATGCTGAAGTCTTGGAGGCTTCCACCAAAATATTAAAGGAAGGTCTGGGAGACCAAGCAAAGTGTAGCAGGATTGAAGTCCTTGTGGATCATCCTTAAGAGGGTGATGCATGAAGCTTTGATGGTGAAACTGAAGCTAGAATGGAGGCCCCAGGAATTAAGAGATGCCAGTAATATAGACTATCTGCTGAGAAAACCTGCTGACTACAGAGAGTCAGGCTAAAAGAGAGCCCATAAGAACTGACAAGGACAAATGGGCAAGGCTGTCCAAGCCCTTTGGAAATGATGTCTTGCAGCCACTATACACAGAATTAGGAAATCTGTTCACCCATTTGGGTGTCAGTCTCATTTTGGTCCCATCCCTTCTTTCATTACCCCTGTTCTTCCCTATTGGAGTGGGAATGTTTACTCCGTGCTACTGTATGTTAGATATCTGTACATTGCTTTTGAATTTTACAGGGGCTCACAACCTAGTGTTTGCCTTGAGTCTCAGAAAAGACTTTGAACTCAAACATTTGGACAATGCTGGAACTGTTAAGACTGGGACTCTTGGAAATGAATTATGTATTTTGCATTGTGAGATGGAAATAAGCTTTTGGAAACCAGCAATGGAGTGGGGGCAGATAGAAGCAAGTAGTGGAAACATAAGATTAAGGGAATAATTCTGTAAATGGGCCCACTGTGCTGTTCATCACATGCATTCTTTCCAAGAAGCAATTTACCTGCAACCCTACCTGGCTTAAGTGGACAGGATATGTCACATTCTTCAGCAAACTACCTGTTATCTACAGGAGAAATGCAGGCCCAAAATAATATGAATAAGAGGAACCCAGTTACCCTGAAAGGGGAGAACTCTGTGACTCTTTTCACAGACTAGTTCCTGGAACTCAGGGAGATAAGAATAATTATTTCTAACCATAAAACCTGTAAGGATGTATGGTTAAGAATCCAATTAGAACTGGTCAGCATGGGCAAAGGAGGCCTTGAGTCATCATGGCAGTAAGGACTTGAAGGTCTGTTGTCATTCTGCTATCAGTCAAAAGTCAAGAGGTGGCTGGGCATGGTGGTGCATGCCAGTAATCCCAACAGCTTTGGAGGCCAAGACAGGAGGATCACAAGTTCAAAGCCAGCCTCAGCAAAAACAAGGTGCTAAGCAACTCAGCAAGACCCTGTCTCTAAATAAAATACAAAACATAGGGCTAGGGATGTGGCTCAGTGATTGAATGCCCCTGAGTTCAATCCCTGGTACCCCTGGCAAAAAAAAAAAAAAGTCAAGAGGTGGACCTAGGTGAGACTCTCTGTAAACTTGTGTAGGATTCCCAATAAAACTGGAGTACAGGAGAGGCACATTGTCCTCTCCTCTCTTAGAGAACCCACCCTCTCCCTTGAGATTTTTTTCTCCCTCTTCCCTTCTCCTGTCCCTTCAATGAACTCATGCCTATTACTCTAAGTAATGTGTCTGAAGTCTTTCTGACTTGATTGCAAGAATTGGGGTTCAAAGGGGTAGTGGGGTCCTCACACTGCCTCAGTGTCCTGGAAGGCACCAGCCCTGTAATACCATCATGTCCCTTCCCACCTCACAGGAGTTCCGTCTCTTCTCTCTTAAATAAATCCTACTCTGTTCACTCTTCCCTTTCATTATTTGTCATGGATTTTATTCTTCAAATCTGTGTGACAGGAACCCAGAAGGAAATTGGTGAGGACTTCAGCTTGTACAAATCCCCTCTGCCAGCAGAAGCAGGGCATCTCATTTCATCTCAAAACTCTGGTTTCCCTGGGGCAGAATATTACCGTTTGGATATAAATTGTCCCCCAAAATCTCCTTGTAATTTAGGAATATTCATAGGTGACATGATTGGATCTTGAGAACTATAACCTAATTAGTCCATCCTAGTTTGAATGAATTTAATTACAGTGTGGTAACTGTAGGTAGGCGGGTGTGACTGGAGGTGGTGGGTCACTGAGGGTGGGCTCTAGAAGGGTTACTCTTCCTTGAAGCCCCTTCCTGCCTTCTCCTCTATCTCTCTCTCTGCTACCTGACCCTGCCAAGAGCCAAGCAGTTTCTTCTATTGGGCCCTTCACCCATGATTTGTTGCCTCATCTTGGGCCCAAAGCAATGGAGGTGGCTGTCTATGGATTGAGATCTCTGAAATGGTGAGCCCTGAATTATTTTCCTCCTCTAAGCTGTTCTTGTCATATTTTGGTCACAACAACTCAAAGACTGACTAAAACAACTGTGAAAACAAAATTGGATAATTCACTGAACTTTTGTTAACCAATGTACTTCCTTCATGATATCTAATCTTCTCACCAAATCCTTATAAATTCCATGATTGTCTGCATTGTAAAGATGAGAAAATTGAAGACTAAAAATGTTCAGATAGCATTCCGAAAGTCACAGAGCTAAGTGAGGGTCAGTGCTGGACCTTAAGTTCAGGTTGGTTTGGCTGTAACCTTAGTACTAGCAGCTGTCAATCAGGGGGCAATGCTTCTCCCCAGGGACAATTGGCAATGTCTGGAGATATTTTGGGCCACCACAACTGAGGGGACCACTCTCAGCACCTCGTGGGTAGAGATGAGGGAGATTTCTAAATACTGTACAATGTGCTTGACAGGCCCTCCATAACAAAAATTATCCAGTTCAAATATTATTTTTGCTGAGGTTGAGAAACCTTGTTCTATATTTATTCCCTCCAACTAGAGGAAAAAAACAGAAATCAAAAGGTGGGTCCATTCCAAGTTTTCTGAGGATTCTACACACTGCTTTCCAGAGTGGCTGCACCAATTTGCAACTCCACCAGCAATGGAAGTGTGTGCCTTTTTCCCCACATCCACGCCAACATCTATTAGTGTTCGTGTTCTTGATAATTGCCATTCTAATTGGAGTAAGATGAAATCTTAGAGTTGTTTTGATTTGCATTTCTCTAATCACTAGACATGTTGAATACTTTTTCATCTATTTATTAATCGCCTGTATATCTTCTTCTATAAAGTGTCTGTCCAGTTCCTTGGCCCATTTATTGATTGGGTTTTTCTTATTTTTGGTGTAAAGTTTTGTAAGTTCTTTATACATTTTGGAGATTTTAGTGCTGTATCTGAAGTGCATGTGGAAAAGATTTTCACCCACTCTCTAGGCTCTCTCTTCACATTATTGATTATATCTATGGTTGTGCATGATGTAGATTCTTACCATTCGTGTAATCATACGTGTACAAAGGGTAATGATGTCTGTCTCATTCCACCCTTTTTCATACTCTCCCCATTTCCCTCCACGTAATCTAAAGTTCCTCCATTCTTCTCTCACCTCCCAGCCCTCCCCCAACCCCATTATATATCATCACCCACTTATCAGGGAAAACATTCGGCCTTTGTTTTTGGGGATTGACTTATTTCACTTAGCATGATATTCTCCAGTTTCAACCATTTATCTGCAAATGCCATAATGTTCTTCTTTATGGTTGAATAAATGAGACAAATGTCATGTATAATTACATGAATCTACATTGTGCACAACCATAGAAACGAAAAGATGTACCCCATTTGTGTACAATGAATCAAAATGCTGTCTGTAAAAATAAAAAAAATAAATAAATAAAAAACCAGAAATCAGAGGAGAAGCATATTTTTGAAATGCTGATTTTTGTTCTAGGACAAACCACTGGGGAGGAGTGTGGCCCCCAGCAGAATGAACTTTCCAGTGGGAATGCTGAGACAGCCACACTCAGGTACCCTTCCTCCTGCCAGAGAAGTCACAGGTCTCCTTCCACAGGGGTCCATGGGTCCGAAGCCACATTCATTCCTTTCTATAATGTCTTTCATGCCAATGATCCCAAACTTCCCCTGACAAATTATTTGAAGCATGGCTTGGCTCTGAAGCTGTGGTTGCTACATAATTAGAGAAAAAACAAGAATTCTGTAAAGAAAGACTGAGACAAACTGGCCATGGGGCCAAAAGAAATTTCTGTTGTCATATCTTTTTCAACGTGATCTCCCAGCAGGAAGGTCATGGCAGGGAAGAGCTGAGCAACTTCTCCAGCGGGTGGCCACCACAGTGCCCAGCCTGGAGCTGTGGCTCTTTTGTTTCATTACTGATGTCTCTAGGAAGGGAGCCGGCTGGGCGAGGGTGGCTGCAGCAATCCAAATGAGGCATAAAAACATGGGAAAACAAGAAGAGGGGCCTTGCAAGATCTGTCTGCGTTTATCGACATGAAAACATGTCCAGGAGGGATGATTGAGTGAAAAAGTAGGTTACATTCAGCTAAGATGAGATCATGAAATGCTGGCATGTGTGTGAAAGGGAGTTGGCACTTTTTCCTTGTCCACTGAGTAATAGCTATTTCTGTATGGTAGTATTTTGAGTTTTTCCTATTTCTTTAAGCTTTTCTGAGTTTCTTTGCTAATAAATAATTATTTCTTTTAGAACTAGAAGCATAAGATCTATGTGTGGGGATGGGGAGAAAGGGAGAAGATGTGGCCAGGGTGTGTGGAATAATGGAAGGCAACCACCAGGCTTTCAGACACAGGGAGCTTAACTGCGGTTCTCCTGGGGTGTCCTGTGCTGTGTCTGAAGCCTTCGCCAGAAAGAAGCTCATTTTAGGTCCAAGGTGCTGACAGGCCCATCATGGTAGGTATGAGGAAGGAGCATTGTTTTCTTCTAGACAAGAAATGTGTGGCTCCTGCCTAGGAAGGCTTCCTGTGCAGGTTCTAGGAAGCCAGTCTTCATTCAGAAGCCCTCAGGAGCTCTGTATGGAGATATCCTCCTCTGGCCCCAGCTGACTGAACTGGATACATTCTGGATCCTAATATTTCAGGAGTTTGGAATTAGGACTCAGACATTCTAGATTATAGCAACTGGTACAGCTGTGCACCTTCAACCTGGAATGCCTTCCTTCCCAGAAACAAAGAGCCACGCACACTGTCTGAGGCCCTAGTCCAGGGTCACAGAATCACAAAATCACAGGGTGGAAGCCAACCTAGAAGTCATGACCTAGTCCACTGCTGCTCCACCTAAAGCTTGCATTTCTGTCCTATGCTTGATAATTCTGGGTTTGTGCCACCCAAGTGCCAGGGGATCCCCAAAATTTGGGTTTCAAATTGTTTTGTGTTTAGACAATACAGATTTAGAAAGTTCTTCACTCTTCGGAACCCAAATCTGCCTCCCTGCTACCTCCACACTACAATCCAGACAAAACAATTCTACCCCTTTCTCTTCCCTGTTTTAAAATAAAGTTAAAACTCTTTTCCTGGGTGTATAGAATCCCCAGGCCTTTCGAGCTGTAAATACTGCACACCAGTGGACTCTAACAGAGGTAGGAAACGTGGGAAGATCAGAAAGAGGCCTGGAGTCTCACCAGCAGTCTTCTTGGCTCTCTGTACTTCTATATCCTTTCCTGGCCTCTCAAGGCCACGCAGTAGCAGGACTTGATCACCTGGAGCTCTTCAGAGTACTTTTTTTTTTTTTTTTTTAGTGACAACAGTTCAATCCAGACCTATCTGGAATCTCTCCCACTCAATTACAAACTCCTGAAAGATTAGTATTTGCCCAGGTTGGAACCAGTTCATCCAACTGGGGCCAGGGCAGAAGGATAAAATGTGCACATAGCTCCTGAGGGCCTCTGAAAGAAGCACTTGAAAGAGTTCTGTGAACTTTGCAGGCACCCCCAAAAAGCTCACTTCAGCTCACAAGATTCATTATGACCTGGGCACTGTAGACCTCTCTGATGTCATGCATTTCTGCCTTTCCTCTTGT
This sequence comes from Sciurus vulgaris, assembly GCF_902686455.1. Classification (NCBI taxonomy): domain Eukaryota; kingdom Metazoa; phylum Chordata; class Mammalia; order Rodentia; family Sciuridae; genus Sciurus; species Sciurus vulgaris. The sequence continues at coordinate 52,818,198 of NC_136461.1, forward strand.
TGTTCCTTCCCTCCCTCTTGCTCCTTCCCCCACTGCTTCCTTTTCTTCTTAGAAAGTAAAGTGTAGTAGGTAGATCACAAGTGCTACAATCAGACCACCTGAGTGAGTACAAATCTAGTCCTACCATCAGTGGCTGCGTGTCTTACTATTCACCTTCTCTGTATCTCCAATTCATCTTCTGTAAATGAGTAAAATAAAAATACCTACTTCTTAGGACTTTATAATAATTGAGTTAATAGAAGTAAAGCACTTAGGACAGTGCCAGGGGTATAATAATTATTTAATAATTGTTAGGCCTTATGATGATCCCCTTTACATATCCCACTACTTAAGCAATACTGGACAAGTGCGCGCGCGCGCGCGCACACACACACACACACACACACACACACACACACACAATTTACTTGATCTTATTTCTCTGGAGAACCCTGACTACATATATGCCTATATACAGATGTTCCTAACTTATAATGATTCAACTTACAATTTTTTGGCTTCATGATGGTGTAAAAGCAATGCACAGTAAAAATCACTTTCAAAATTTTAAAACTTTTCCTGGGCTAGCAATAACATGAGAGTAAATAATTAGTACTCCTCAGTGTATTGCATTACTAAGCTATGAGATTCAGTACTTTAGGTGTATTAAATACATTTTTGACACAATAGTTTCAACTTACCATGTGTTTATTTGGATATGACTCCGCTGTAAGTTGAAGACTAACATATGTATATGTCATTATATATATGAAAAGATTTATTACAAGAAATTAGCTCATATGATTATGGAGGCTGAAGAGTCTCAATATCTGCAGTTGGCAGTTGAAGACTCAGGGGAGTTGCTGGTGTAGCTCCAGTTTGTCCAACGACCTGAGAACCAAGAGAGCCAATCTTGTAAGTTCCAGTCCAAATCTGAACTCCTCAGAACCAGAAAAACTGGATTGGGAGGTTTCAGTCCCAATCCAGGGCAACAGAAAACCAGAGTTCTAGCTCAAACACAGGCAGGCGAAGTTCCCTCAAAGTTATTTTGTTCTAGTCAGAACTTCAATTAATTGAATAAGACTCACTCACACTAACAGTGACAAAATGGTTTACTCTGTCTGCTGACTCAAATGTTACTTTCAAGCAGACATATGTTCACAGACACATCCAGAAAAATGTTTGACAAAATATTTGGGCACACCATGTCCCAGTCAAGATGACCCATAAAATCAGCCACCACACAGGGAAAAAAATATGAAAAATCATGATGGCATAGGGAATCAAGATGTCTATTTAAACTATAAAAATACTTGGCTTATTTTATATATTTTTCTGAATGGCCACATATTTTGCAACTTCCACCATTAAGTCTATGTCTCTACTGCTTGAATCTACATTTGGTCATATGACTAGCTTTGGCCATTTGGGAATTTACAGATGAGATTCAAACAGATTATGGAAAAGTGCTCACTCACTGTTGCTGATTTTGGATCCCAGTCTCTGTGAAGCAGCCTGGGCCAGCATGCCAGATGCTAGGGATGCATGGCCCAGGTACCCAGATGTTCCAGCTTTTTACCAGATGTGTAATTGGGCTATCTGTGATCATTCAGCAATCTAGATCAGAAAAACACCAAGCCATCAGAGAACATTAAGAAAAATTTTAAATGTGTTATTTTTAAGCCAGTAAGGTTTTTGGATAAATTAGCATGCAACAACAAATAACTAATGCATAAATTGGTATCAGAAGTGGGGAATGGTAATAATAGAAACTTAAAACAATGTGGACAATGTAGACATTGGCCTTGGAACTGGCTAGCAACAAGACACTGGAAATGTTGTCAGGAAATGTTAGCAAAGACTGGAAAAATGATGAGATTGGAAATCCATGAGATAACTACAACAGCAGGCTGGGAAAATGGTGACCTATATTACGTAGCAGCAAAAATAATTGAAAAGAATTGCTTCCAGTAACTTGAAAAATAAGAAATAGCTAATAAACTGTGGATCTAGCTAAGAATATCTCTAGACATATGTTGAAAGTGTAAGTTGGGTGCTTCCAGCTGCAACAGAGATAATAAGCTGAAGAACAAACCATTTTATCTACACATAGAATTTAAAGAGAACTTAAAGGAGCTTGGACTTACTGGTTGGAAAATAAAACTATTTCACATTTTTTGTCTCTTCAGAAGGCCAGAGTGTCAAAGTAAGAGCAAATCGAGGACAAGGCTATAAGATCTATAGGTTAAAACCTCTGAAATAGTTAATTTAAGGTGATACTTAATAGACCTTCCCAGCTAGACAAAAGGATTCTTAAGAATCTTAAGGGTGCACTCCTAACAGAAACCTAATTGCAAAATACCTGAGAGTCTGTCTTGCAAAAAATATTGAATGTAGTTTTCATCTAACGGACTCTAAGGAGTGAAGGAAAATCCAATACAAAGGTTTTAAGAGAATTATTTCAGCCTGAGCTTAGAATAAGAGAGTTCAAAGTGAAAATAAGTCTCTTTGTTCCTGAGTCCTAGGTGTGGGAAGGAGTCTGAGAAAGCTACTCAGTGTAGACATGGCCATTTCTCACAGGAAAGAAAGAACATTTGAGGATTCTCTCCCTCTGAAGCACAGTCTGGGGTGTTCTTCAACTGGAAGCCCTGGCTTCTTGCTCTCCTCACCCTGGTCCCAGCCCTGGTCTCTAACATCTCCTCCGCCAGTAATTGCTGCATATTGTCAGGCAGGTGACTGTCCTCCTGGTTCTCTGTTTTGTCATCAGTAAAATGAGGCACTTGTCTTAAAATTCTCTAAGAAACTTCTAAAATATTGGCATCCTCTCTACCACCCTTTGACTCAAGAGTTCTGATTGTGGAAAGTCAGATAAACCAGGAGGGAGAAAGCACTTGACCAAAACCCAGGCGTCTAAATGACCATATGTTCTCTTCAAAGCACGTGTTGACTAGAGAGCTGAACTTGTAGTTACCAACTAGGCTTTGGCTAATAACAGAGCTTGGATCTTGGCAGTCAACAGGCCCCAAATCACAATATACAAGTAAGGGAGGTGGTGGACCAAGCATTCAAACATTATGATGTGAAGCAAGGCCTGGTTCAGGCAGGACCCTTTCATTTACATAAATTCCAGCAGAAGAGAGTATACTGTGTATGAACTAAGAAATTCCAGTGACTTAGCAAAATAGAAGTTTCTCCCCAGTTCTAGCAAAGGGCATGGGTGCTCAGCTTCACACAGTCTTTCAGGTTAAGAGAGGCTCTGTCATCTTCAATGTGGCTTCCAAGGTCAACCCAAGGGCTGGTATTCAACCAGCAGACTGACGAAAGAGAAAGTGAAGGGTCAGGCCCAGATGGGGCACACACCACTTCTCCCTGCCTTGCATTGGCCAGAGCTCACATGCCACTCTTAACTGCCAGGAAGACTGGGCCAGGTCTCTCCATCTAGCTAGATGCCAATAAGGAAAGGGAAATGGGTGGGAGGACAGGTATTGGAGGAAGTCCTAAATGACCACAGAGTAGAGTATGTTTCAGAGTTATTATGAGTATTGTAGTTTTAGCTTTGAAACTAACAAAACAAAACAAAACAAAAAAAAAAAAACACCCAAGTTTATTTAGAATGCCAATCTATGAAGCATATAAAAATGGTGCTCTCTCTGAAGCAGGATTTGGAATAAGGCAAAATTAAGTTCCTATCTACCTTTTGCTCCTCGGTGTCCACCTCAAGTTCAGGAGACTTGGAATCCAATGTGTGCACTTTGGGGCCCAACACACCCAAGTTAACTGGTTAAGTGATAGTTCCACTATTTATCAGCTGTGGGGTCTTGCTTTATTTTTCTGGGTCTCAGTGACCCTAAAAATGGGGATCATATTACCTATATTAGAGTGTTTAAAATAAATTAAATGAATATTATTATATAAATTGTTTACCACATGGCTGACCCATTGCAGAGTAATCAATAAATGATAGTATGTTTATTATTGTTCTTAAAAGGAAGAATCTCTAAAAGACTAATTTCCCGATTCCCTGGGGGTAAAAACCAATAACCTAGGTTAAATTTACACAAACACTACCAAGTTGACCACAGATATGGCCCATGCCAGTAAAAGAAATAAGAAGCATTCCTGACATTTCAACAACAGAGGGTTGTTCCTGCAGGTGCTGGGGCTGCCCTTAACCAGGATTATGCTGGAAACCTCTTTCGGATTCTCAGACCATCCCATATGGCCTCGGGAGCAAGTCTGAAGCTCCTCATTAAAGACGTAGCCAGATGGCACTTAACGAGCCTTTCTCTTTTTATTATAGAATTCCTAGTTCCTCTCTGCTCTCCTTGTTTTCCAATGAAATATATTTTCAACAGATACAAAGAGACCCAATGTGGTGAGCTTCAAAAATGCACATCTTATTGGCCATATAATAATACAAAACTAAAATTGGGGAAAAGAAGGAAATAAACAGCTAAAAACATTGGGATGTGGGTTTTGTTTTGTTTTGTTTATTAAACTTGATGATATCAATATCCCTGCATTGGTGAATATTAGGACTAGAGGACACTTAGTAATCATTAGTTGGATGCTGGAATTTCAAGTCATGATACAGTAATTCCCCTTTATCCATGAGGACTAACTTCAAAGACTGCCAGTGGTGTGCTTAAACTGCAGACAATATCAAACCCTACATATACTATGTGTTTCCTTATATATACGTGCCTTAATATTAGGCACTGTAAGAATGAGCAACAATAAAAATAAAACCGTTTTAATAGTATACTGCAATAAAAGTTATATGAATGAGCACTTTCTCTCTTTCTTGTATCCTACTCGCTTTTCTTCTTGTAATGATGTGAGATGATACTTAAGGGAAGCACTTTTGGATTATCTTTGGCATATCTGAATTGCCAGCAGCAAAATTCTTATGTTTGGGGGTCATTATAAATAAAATAAGTGTTACTTGAACACAAGCACTACGACACCATGGCGGTCAACCTGCTAACCAAGAGGGATACTAAGGGACAAGTGGGAAGGTCCTGCATACAGCGTGGATATGCTGGACAGAGTGATGATCCACATCCTGGGTGGGATAGGCCAGGTTGGTGAGAGATTTTATCAACTACTCAGAATGGCACATAATTTAAAACTTATGAATTGTTATTTTCTGGAATTTTCCATTTAATATTTTCAGGCCACAGTTGACCACAGGTAACTGAAACTATGGAAAGAGAAAATGTGAATACAGGCAAAAATGCTATATTTATATTTAAGTCCTAATTTCACCACTTAATAGCAATTATGACTTGGGGCTAATGTTATTTTCCTGAACTATAAAATATGGGTAATAATAATACCTGCTGCTCACAGTTGTGTGAGGGTTAAATGAATCATGTGTAAAAATGACAATGTAAGTGGTAAAGCTCTGTGGGGATATTTACTCTGCATTCTCTCAGTTCCACACATGATGTCACCCTCAGAGACTCTCTCTGGGGCTCTGGGAAGGCAGGCATGAATGAGGAAGTCAGAGTCTGGTGTGGGATTGATGTGAATAAAATTGATAGAATGTCAAGGAAATTATGAATATGGAGTGATTTTTTTCCACCCTGTCCTGACTGTACCCTGCCAAAGGACGGGGACTGGCCTCCGCCACAAGATCACTACAGATGATTGACCAAGGAGCCTTCCCTGACCATAGCTCGGTCAATCCCAATCCCATTTCCCTCTCAAGAGCTGGAACTGGGCACAGGTTGGGTTACTGAGCTGTAGGAACTGCATTTGCGAGTCATACCAGGCATTTGGTGGGAGCTCCCCACTTTGAAGTTTTATATGTTGAAAAGCAAACAGATCTTATTGGTAAAGAGAAAGAAGAGAGGGGAGCAGACACATAGCAAGAAAAAGACGAGAGAGAGAGAGAGAGAGAGAGAGAGAGAGAGGAGTTCTCCTTGGTTTTTTCCAATTTTGAGGCTACAATGCCTTCCTACTCTTGGGCAAAAGTGAGGTGTTCCTAGAGTCCTGTAATATATCCCTTCGTCACCTCTCTAACCTGATTTTAATTAGGTTTCTCTTACTTAATATTACCAAACCCAAAACAGAAAAGATGATGATACAAAACAGGGTGTGACTGTGAGAACAGAGTGCTGCATTCTCCCAGGGCAAGCTGAAGCTGAGAGGAGCCCCACAGAGTCTAACCCCTTTGCTTTATTGAAATGGATACCAAGATGATACTGAGGGGGAGGGATGCCCCAAGTTCACACAGCTGGTTAGTACAAGCCAGGACTTTAACCTCAGTTGGCACTCATAGCTAGAGAGAAGGATCTGGCTCTGGGCATCCATCAACCAAGAGAATAGATGCAAAGAAGAAATCCCCTCTGCCAGGCATGGTGGCAAATGCCTGTAATCCCACGGCCTTGGGAGGCTGAGGAAGGAAGATCACAAGTTCGAAGCCAACCTCAGCAAGCTAGTAAGGCTCTAAGCAACTTAGTGAGACCCTGTCTTTAAATAAAAAGGACTAGGGATGTGGCTCAGTGGTTAAGTGCTCCTGGGTTCAATTTCTGGTATCAAAAAACAAACAAACAAAAAAGATCCTTCTCCCTCTCACGTACTCATTAAATATCCACTTAAGACTAATTTAAGCCTCTTCTTATCTATGAGTACTTCCTTTTCTCTTATTCTTTTATTTCATCATTCCTTTAATTGCTCCTTTCTGCTTCCTTTATCTGTCCAACTCACCTGATAGAGAATAGTCAAGTTTTGTATCTTTCACTCTGCTGGGAGTCAGAACTCTCCAGGGGAGGGGACAGTCTTCATGGGATTCTTCTTCAGTTTTACATGGGATTGAACCTTTGTCCTTTCTCTTCTCTTCTTTTCTCCCTCCCTCCCTCCCTCCCTCCCTCCCTCCCTCCCTCCCTCCCTTCCTTCCTTCCTTCCTTCCTTCCTTCCTTCCTTCCTTCCTCCCTCCCTTCCTTCCTCCCTTCTTTCCTTCCTTCTCTCTCTTTCTTTCTTTCTTTCTTTCTTTCTTTCTTTCTTTCTTTCTTTCTTTCTTTCTTTCTTTCTTTCTTTCTTTCTTTCTTTCTTTCTTCCGCTCTTTCTAATCTGTAGCTAACTTATTTACCTCATAGGAAATATGAAACTACATCAAACAAAAGTTCTCATTCACCCACTGTCAAGCAATAACACATTAACCCAATTTATCTATTTCCACATAAGGATCTTTTTCTCCAGTTTTATATTACACATACAGATATGCATATATAATTTGCATTTTCCAGCTTTACTGAGGTGTAATTGACAAAAATTATGTTTAAGAAATGCAATGCAGTGTTTTGATATATGTATATATTATGAAGTGATCGCCTCAATAAAGCTAATGAACATGTCCTTCACCTCACATAGTTAACCGTTTGTGTGTGTGCATGTGTGTGTGTGTGTGTGTGTGTGTGTGTGTGTGGTGAGAATTCTTAAGATCTACTCCTTAGTAAACTTCAAGTGTACAGTACATTATCATTAACTGTCGTCACCATGCTGTATATTAGATCTCCAGAATTTATTCATCTGATAATTGCAAGTTTGTACCCTTTAATCAATATTCCCCCATTTCCCCTGCCTGACCCCTAATAATAACCTTTCTACTCTCTGCTTCTGAATCCAACATTTTAGATGATACCTCATATAAGTGAGATCATGCAGTATTGGTCTTTCAATATCTGGTTTATTTCATTTAGCATAATACCCTTCATGTTGTCATTTTCCTCCTCACCCCCACCCCGTGTGTGTATATGTGTGTGTGTGTGTGTGCGTGTGTGTGTGTGTGTGTGTGTGTGTGAGAGAGAGAGAGAGAGAGAGAGAGAGATCATGTTTTCTTTATCCATGCATCTGTAAATGGATACTTAGGCTGTTTCTATATCTTGGCTACTACGAATAATGCAGCAATGTATATAGGGAAGCAGATGTCTCTTCGGGAGAGTGATTTTTATTTTTCTTGGATATATACACGGTAGTGGGATTGCTGGATCATATGTGACTTGATATTTAATTTTTTGAGGAACCTCTGCACTGTTCTCTGTAATGGTTATCACAGTACACATTCCCACCAACAGGGTGTAAGTGTCCCTTTCTCTATATTTCTGCCAACACGCTGCTGTTTGACTCTTTGGTGATAGCATCCTGACACATGTGAAATGGTCTCTCACTGTGGTTTTGATTTGCATTTCCCCGGGGATTGGTGATGTTGAATACCTTTTTATATACCTGTTGTCCATTTGTAACCTTTTTAGAAAAATATTTCTATTAAGGTTCTTTGTCCATTTTTCTTATCGGGTTTGTTTTTCTAATTGAGTTGTTTGGGTTCCTTATATATTTTGGGTACTAACCCTTTTAGAAGATATATGGTCTGCAAATGTTTCCTCTTGTCCTATAGGTTGCCTTTTTGTATATTTTTCTTGTTGTTGTTTTTTTGTTGTTGTTGTTGTTGTTGTGCAGAAACTCTTTGGTTTGATGTGTAGAGTCAAATCCTGTTTCTGCCTTTAACTAACTGTGTGATGTTGAGACTAATGCTGGTTAGATATGAGGCTAATTATTACTAAGAACTGCTGTTTACCAGATACTGTGTCTTTTGCTTCGTATGTTATCTATTTATTTTTTTGAAATTGTAGATGGACACGAGACCTTTATTTTATTTATTTCTATGTATGTGGCGCTGAGGATGGAACCCAGTGCCTCACATGTGCTAGGCAAGTGCTCTACCACTGAGCTGCAACCCCAGCCCTGTATGTTATCTATTTAATACTTACAAAAACTCCAGGAAATAGGGGTAGTTATTCCATGTTTACAAAAGAATAAACTGACGTTTACAGAAGTAATTTAGATACACAGTTAACAAGAGGCAGAGCTGCGATGAACAGTACCAACAGGACATTTCTATTTGGGATTAGGGGCTGCAGTATGGTAGTGAAGGAGTACTCAGGAAATTAATTTAAATCCAAGTTTGCATAACAGCCCATGACTTTAAGTTAGGATATGTTTCATAGTAATAAAAGTAGCAAAAAATGAATTTATAAATGCTTTGTTTTATTTTTAAAAATTTTTTAAAATTTGCTCTAATTAGTTATACATGACAGTAGAATGCTTTTATGCATTTTGATAAATCATACATAAAGGGGGTATATTTCTCATTTTTCTGATTATACTTGTAGAATTACATGGGCCATGCAGTCATATATGTATACAAGATAATAATGTCTGTTTTATTCTACTACCCTTCCTATCCCCCCTCCCCACTCTCTTTTAAAGAAAGTTGAGAAAATGTCAAGCGCCCATATCAAAAGTTGAGAACACCCTAACAGGGCAGCTCTGAGGCTGATGGCGAGCAAGATGTAGCCTTCTCACAAGTACAGCCCTGAATTCCTGCTCCCCCTGGGCGGCACACTGGCTCTGCCTGACTGCAGAGCTGTGCGTGACCGAGCTGCTATTTCCAGAGAAAAGGGCAGGAACAGAAACGTAGCTGAAGATCCGAGTGTGCTTCCTGCAGAATCAGAAAAGGGAAAAATCATAAAGTCGGTTGAAATACTTCATCTGTGATTAATCACCGAGAAAAAAATATTTCCCAAAATAATTAGACCAAGTTAATGGGCCCGGCAAAGCCACAGTCTCTGTTCTTCATCTGTTAGTTATAAATGGAGCCACAGGAGCCTCCGGGGCTGGAGCTGAGGCTGAGGGAAACCCTCAGTGTTTACATTTTCTGTTTTAATATTTGGCGAAAAAAGTATCTAAATCCAGGGTCATCATCAGATGTGAGCCATCAGAGCCTTTATAGACTCTTAGCACTTGTTTGTATTTCCTGTCCCCCAATTTAAACAGAGCCATCAAAAGGGAGACTCCAAGCCCAGTGTGGGCCCTGGAGCCCGCCAGCCCGCCAGCCCTTTAGCCTGCCAGCCCACCCGGCCACTCCAGCCCTCCACCCTGGCTACCTGACTCCGGGCCTTTCCCATCCACCTTCAAGGCCCTTTCCTGAAGTCTTCTCTCCCAGTCTTGCTTCCCTCTCTTTCTCATTGTGTTTCTCTTCCCAGCTGAGCTCGTCCTGTGCAGTCATGTATGTTGAGATGTTCAGTAATCAGTAATGTACCATATATAGCTACAAAGAGCCCCCGATTTTTTTTTATTTCCTGGGTTCCCTGTGCTATTTTGTGTCCTTTACTTAGTTTTATCCTCACAACAGGTAGATAGAGGAGTTCTCCTATCTCCATCCTACCGAAGAGAAATGAGAAGTAGGGAGGTTTAATAGCTTCCCTGAAGTCAGAGACCAGATACTCACATCTAGATTTTTAAAATTCTGAAACCCATAAACCATAATGGTTGATTCTGCTGTTATATCTTTATAAATAATCATTGCTAATAGTTAATGTTATTGGAGAAAAGATAAATGGTTCTTCTTAAGACCTCAACTATCACTGGAGTTATTTGCCTTCCAAAGAGTATTGCGTCATAATCAACAAATCCAAGTTCCCCTGAAGGTTGGCCAAGATGATTTGGAAGCAGTGACTACCTACACCAGATAGCATCCTTTGATGACTAGAATACTCTCCCCTGTTCTAAACTCCCATTTGTACACAGAAGCTGAAACCTAGAAATTACGTTTCCCAGAAGCTCTTGCCAGCAGGGATTTGGTTATCTATCAGAGAGTAATATTTGTGTGCAATTTGGATGATGAACAAGAAGAGGACAGTGTCTTGGATGCATGTGCTAGGTTCCTAGGTGCCCTCCTGGGACTCATCGGTACTGCTACTTGGTACTGCTGGCAGCTGAGAGCCTGCTAACAGACTACTGGGATTCCTAGATGAACACATTCCTTGATAGTGAGTAGCAGTCATCTCTATTATTGATCTTGACCCTTCAACTGGTTTGTAACCCACTATCTCCTTATATTAAATTTACTTCCAGCCTGAAGTACTTATAATGGCCCTGTTTTCCTGACTGACACATACCCAAGATAATGCTCCATCAATAGTAGACTTAAAGTGATCAAAAAACTGAATCAGGGACAGGAGCTGGAGTTCAGTGGTAGAATGCTTGTCTAGCATGTGCAAGGCCCTGGGTTTGATCTCCAACAGCAAAACAAAACAAACAAAAATCCAAATATGGCATAGCAACAAAAGTAAGAATGAATCCTTTCTCTTGAGGAATTCATGCTATTATGATTCTAAAATATTCATTGGATATTCTTTTCTCAATGAGAGAGAAATTTAGAGACACTGGTACAGATAAAACAATAGGTTAAGTTTGGACTAGAGAGCAAGATTCACATCCTGGTTCTGCAATTCAATTACTACCTAACCAAGGACTGTCACTGCAGAAGCTTGTAACATGTTTTCCTAACTTTAGTTTCATCCTGTGGAAACAAAATCAGTTTTGGATTTGGGTGGACGGAGATCAACCAATTCCTAATGGTTGTTGATGTAGGACAACAATTTCCTTCTGTAAAATGGATTTTTAATGTACCAGAATTAGCACATAAAAGCAAGCCCCAAATTATTCAATTTATGAGCAGCAGAACATTTAATGACCATGGCCTAGGGTGGATTTTTCCAAAAATCTTTTTCATGTCTTCCCCAAACATCTAAGAATGTCTTTAGTAGTTGACCTCCAAAATAGTCTCCAGTGATTCTCACTTCCTGGTAGTAATACCCTTGTAAAGGTCTCTCTCACAGAGTGTATGCCTTGCAGTTGTTCACCTTGCTGTATTTTGGATTACTCACCTAGAGGGAACCAGTTACCATGTCATAAGTATACCATGTGCCAAGGTCTACTGCCCACGGTGGGCCACCAGGGAAGTGGCTCTTCTGGATCTAGTCAAGTCTTCAGGTAACTCAGCCTGGCCAACATCTTGATAGCCACCTTATAATGGACCTTGAGCCAGAACTTCCTAGCTAAACTAGCACCAAATCCTGACGCACCCAAATTATGTGAAGTAAAGTTTTGCTATTGTTTTAGACCAATCAGTTCTGGAGTAATCAATTACCTATCAGTAGACGATGAAAACAGGGTCCAAGAATTCAATTCACAGAAATGCATTAAATCTCTTGCCCTCCCTTCCCCTCTAGCATTTCGTTCCTGGGAATTTCTTACCTTCCTATCTTAACAGACATTTTTTGCCAACTTCCCCCATTCCATCAGGTTGTACCACAGTCATCCCCATTTGGTGTGTGCCTGACGTGTTGTGTCTTCTCACAGAGAACAACCATTCAGGGATTATACATCTTCTGTTTTCATTGCTTTTCTCCTGAAATTTTGTCTTTGCATTTTTATCTTTCCTTTCCTTCCCCCTCCCCGCCTTGGTACCATGTATTGAACCCAGAGCCACATCTCCAGCCCTTTTTATTTTTTATTTTGAGACATAGTATTGCTAAGTTGCTTAGGGTCTTGCTAAATTGATGAGGCTGGCTTTGAACTTGCAATCCTCCTGCCTCAGCCTCCCAAGCCACTGGGATTACAGGTGTGCACCATTGCACCCAGCTTATTTTTATCTTTTCTGTCCTCAAAAATGATGGGGGTGAAAAAATGTGTTACATGGGAAAAAAAGAAGGGGTGGCTATCATTAAGTTCATCTCATCACATGACATATCGGGTTATGATAAGAATTAAATAAGGTTATGCATATATAATGTCCAACACCATTGCTGACAAAAGCATATCTTAGTTCCCTCCTTTCTCTTCCAGCCCTCACATTGCCTGTCTTCCAGTCATACAAAACAACTTGGACTTCACTTCATCTCAATCCTTCCCATCTACTTACATCAGCATTTTCTGTTTTCTCTAATAGGAATGCCACAATGACTGTTGAGTGACCTCTTAATCTACAAAATCAGCTCCAGTTTTAACAATTCTGGAAAGCCTTCTTTGTCCTCTCCAGGCCAAGAACACTGTCCATTTCTTCCTCTGTGTTCCCATCTATGATTGGCATTCATCCATTGCTATAATTAGTCTCTAATAGGTCACTCCCCGGCCAGCTTAGGAAGACCTCAAGGGCAAGGAATGTGTTCTCATATTTGTAGCTTCTGCTCCTAGCACAGAACTTACCATGGAAGAGAGAGGGAAAGAAGTGATAAAGAAATAGGGGAAGAGAAAGAAAGGAAGGAGGAAGAGAACATTGATTGCTGCTCCCCAGCATTCATTTCCCCTCCTCTCATCCTGACTTCCCTTGCTCAACCCTGGTGACTGGGCATGATGGATGCCACCCAGTGAGAGGTTTAATTGCACACACACAAAAAAAATCACAATATTCCAGCTTCCTTACTACAGATTGGCTCAGAGATGAGTGTGTAACCCAACTGGAAACTTTTTCTTAGTCTGCAGGGAAAGACCAGCCTCCTTTTATGAGAGCTTCCTGTGGTAGTTTTCTCTTCCTTCTGGATATGAATAAGGAAGAGGGAACTGACCAGGCTAGGGAGGGACAGCCAGGCTGTCAGCCCCCAGCCATGCTGATAAACAGGCAAGTGGAGATAGAGAAGAGTCAGTCTGCACTGGCTCCTCCCACCCTTCCCTGAAGTTCTGTCCATCTGGCACCTGCTGCCAGGGTGCTCTCTCTCTCTGCAGAGCTCTGCCTGCATCCTGTGGCCCCCCTACAGGACAAACATCACCTGGCATTGATGCTTGACTCATCAATGACTTATTTTTTTTCCATGTAGATAATGACTTTTTTCCATGTAGAACTTGGATAATCATATTTTTCACTTATTGATTCTTTTTAGTTATACATGAGAGCAGAATCCATTTTGATATAATTATCCAAGCACAGAATATACCTTATGCTAGTTAGAATCCCAATCTTTTTTTTTTTTTTTACTTTTTAAAATTTGTTCTACTGAGTTCTACATGACAGTAGAATGCATTTTGACATATCATACATAAATGGAGTATAACTTCTCATTCTTCTAGAGTCCCATTCTTATGAACGTACATGGTGGTGGATTTCACTGTGTTATTTCTATATGTGTACATGGGAAAACTATGTCAGATTGGATAATCATATTATTATATTTTGTTTAAATTCTTACTTCTGTAACTGTCCCAAGGACAGGTACTGTACTGTAGTCATTTCTGTTGTTCCAGTCCCTAACTCAGCTCTTGGTAAAAGATTGTCCAGGCAGTATGGTTGAATAGTCAAGTGGTTAAGTGAGGGGCCCAGGTATGAAGCCTGGTTCCTGCACTTCCTCACTGTGGAACTTGGGTAAGTTATCTGACTTCTCTGTACTTAGAATTCCTCATCCCCACATCAGAGATCTTAGTTGCATGTGCCTCTGGTTGTTACAAGGTCATGTGAAATTGCACACGCAAGGAGAGTGAGGAGGATCCAACCCAAAGGACTTAAGTAAAAGCTAGGTATCATCACTAATTGGATTTGGGAAATTAAAGGTAAAATTGTGACAACTTTTAAAATTCCAGCCCAACTTTAAGAGTTAGATTCTCCAAAATCAGTCCTCAGAACAGCTAATGGGAGCTGGGGAGATAGCTCAGTTGGTAGAGCACTTGCCTTGCAAGCACAGGGCCCTGGGTTCAATCCCCAGCACCATAAAAAAAAAAAAAAAAAAACAGCTGATGGTAGGCATTTCTGAATCAAGTGCTCTATGTTGAAACCTTTTTAGCATCCCCAGCCCAGCACCATGAGTAAGAAGCAGTCTTTTAATAAATGTTTGTACAGCAGGATTTAGGAAGCTGTCAGCCTCTGACGCCAGGTGAATACAGGTGAATACCAGGTATTGTTTTTCTAGGGTAACAGTAACAAATCAAATTGGGTGACTTAAAACAACTGAAATTATTTTCTCACAGTTTTGGAGGCCAGAATTCAAAAATCAAGCTGTCCACAGGGCTGGTCCCTCTGGGACTGGATTCATTCCTTGCCTCTTCCAGCTGCTCATGGCTCCAGATGTTTCTTGACTTGTGGCAACATCATTTGTTTTCACGCCTCCTTCTCTTCTGTGTGTCCATGCCTCCTCCTCTTCTGCCTCTTATAAGAACACTTGTCTTTGGCTTCCTGGGTCATCCAAGATAATTTTATTTCAAAATCTTCTATTTGAGCCAGGTTCTGTAGTGCAGGTCTATAACCCCAGTGACGTGGGAGGCTGAAGCAGGAGAACTGCAAGTTTGAGCCCAACCTCAGCAAGTGAGGCTCAGTGTCAATCAATCAATCAGATCTTTTGATGATTTGTTACATCAACAAAGACCCTTTTTCCAAATAAATTCACATTCAAAGATTTCAGGAGGACTTATCTTTTGGGGGAGTCATCATTTCACCCACTACACCATGTAGGTCACCTTGAATAAACCACCCCTGCTTAAGCAAGTGCCACGGGGAGATCCAAGATGGCGGTCTAGAGGGAGCCTGCGTTCCTTGTCGCTCCGTAATGCCGGATTCAAGCAGAGGATATCTGTTTCTCGGTGAAGCAGTTTTTGCTGCTTATCAATCCCCTGCTCTTTACCCCATTTGTCTGCTGTGATCTCCTGCAATCTGCCAACATTTCGACGCCTTTTTTGAGAGCAGATTGCTCACTGTCAGGCGTTTGTCATCTGCCATTTGCCAGCCTCTCGCCTGTCCATTGCCTGCCTTGCCCCTATCCATCACCCAATGCTCGAGGTTCACCTCCCGATTGTCTGACAGCTGCCAGCAGATTGACCGCAGACTGCCAGTGGAGAACCAGCTGCCTGCTGCTGCCTGGAAGTTCACTGTTACAGTACCTGCAGGTTTGATTACACGTGGCTGCCGCCATTTTGAGACAACAGCCAGGCCCCATAGGACCCCTGGCCAGACTGACTGAGTCCCGTCTCCAGGATCTCTCAGCCCAACTGATCACTCCCTGCCTCTGGGGCCCTCACATCAACTGACTGTTCCCTGCCGCCAGGACCTTCAGACCAACTGACTGTGCCCTATCACCGGGAACCCAGACCAACTGATTGCACCCAGCCTCCTGGATCCCACAACCACACCAAACACACCCAACCTCCAGGACCACTGCCGGACAACTGCATCCTGTCTCCAGGACCTCCAGCTGACCACGTCCACCCCTGAGCTGCAGCTCCCCATTTGCCAACACATTTGGAAGCCAGAGCAGCCATCTTGGATAATCCTGGAAGCCGTAGCTCCGATGTTCGGGTGGGGCAAATCCCATCTTGGGACGCCTGCTGGAGGCTTGAAGCCCATTGTCAGGTACCTCTCATACATCAGGAGATTTCATTAGTATATGACTGTTATACAGTAGATTTTCTTTTTTCTCCTTTTTAAAAAAAAATTTAAGTTTTTATTTCTTTACGTTTCTTGCTTTCTTTTCCTTCTGTTTACCTGTTCCCTCAGAGTCACTTTCTCCCTTATTTACATGATGTTATTGTCCCCATAGGGGCTATTTGGTCTAGGATTGCATAGTGTCTGATTTGGGTACTGCTAATATTGATCTCCCCTTAAAGAAAGGGTTTTGGACACCTATAGGGCCACTATGAGCCTATAGGGGGAAATCTGCAATACCCCAGATCTGCACAGCTAGAGGGGAAGATACATGAACAACATGAAAAAACAAGGGAAGAAAATGATCCAAACAAATCTAAATTCTTTAGTAATAGAATCCAATGACAGTATGTTAGAAGAAATGTCAGAAAAGGACTTCAGATTATACATGATTAAGATGATTCACAAAGCAAAGGATGAGATAAGAGAGCAAATGCAGGCAATGAATGATAATACCAATAAGCTGAAAGAGCACCTGCAGGAAGCAAAAGATCATTTCAAAAAAGAGACAGAGATTCTCAAAAAAAAAAACCAAACGGAAATCCTTGAAATGAAGGAGACAATAAACCAAATAAAAAACTCAATGGAAAGCATCCAACAGACTAGACCACTTGGAAGACAGAACCTCAGACAGTGAAGACTAAATATTTAATCTTGAAAATAAAGTCGCCCAAACAGAGAAGATGGTAAGAAATCATGAACAGAATCTCCAAGAACTATGGGACATCATGAAAAGACCAAATTTAAGAATTATTGGGATTGAGGAAGTCACAGAGATACAAACCAAAGGAATGAACAACCTATTCAATGAAATAATATCTGAAAATTTCCCAAACCTGAAGAATGAAATGGAAAATCAAATACAAGAGGCTTACAGAACACCAAATGCACAGAATCACAACAGATCCACACCAAGGCACATTATAATGAAAATGCCTAACATTCAAAATAAAGATAGGATTTTGAAGGCCGCAAGAGAAAAGCAAGTGCCACGGAATAAACTGAAGTAAAGGGAGTAGACACTCCTTGCCAGGAGGAATGTGTGGGAAGGTCACCTTTTCCTGGCAGATTTTGACTGATGAGTTTGGGAAGAGAAAGTATCTCTGAACCCAAACCCATGTCCCTGAGATTCAAAGCTAGGGCATGGGTGATGGTGTTCAGGATCCCAACCAAGGATGGCAGATGGAAAAACATAGCAGGGCTCTCCCCAGGAAGGTGGGGCATGTCTGGTTTCCACACCAGAGCTTTGGTTTTCTTGGGGCTGGACTGGGCCCTGCACAGCCTGGGTTGAGGCTGGAATACCGTGTTCCCAACTTCCCAGCATGGGGTTCTGAGCAAAAATCTCTGTGATGTAAACTGAGACAGTGTGGCTTTGGAGGCAAGTGAAGGGTCTTGTGGGGTGTCAGTGAGGGTCCTAGAGGCAAGAGCATCACCAGTGTGGATGAGCATCTGAGTGACAGTGTGACAGGCACCACCAGGACAGCATGAGGAACAAGAGCAACTAACGTTCCCTCATTAGCTCTCTCTGCCAAGCAGTAGGAAGCAGAGGCCTGAAGAAGTTCTGAGATCATCAGTCATCAAGTGGAGAGCATGGGGTAGGCAGATAACAGACTTGTAAATGAGGGCATGTGTGAATTTAAGTTGGAAAACTTTCCCCCTAAGCTTCTAGTCCTCAGAACTATTTACTGAGGAGCTCTTGCCACAGAGTAGGCCCTGTCCTAAACATATGAATTAATTCTTAAAGTCTTCAGTAGTAATCCTCCAAGGTAAATAATATTCCCATCTGACAGATGAGGAAAGTGAAGTAAGAGAGAGTAACTTGTCCAAGGTCATGTGGCTAGTGATAAGCATTAGATCTGAATTTGAACCCAGGCACTGGCTTCAGAGTCTGGGCTTTTCTTCAATGCACACTCATTCTCATTCATGCTGGTTCTGTTGGAGAGAATAAGAAAATCTCATTTGATCCTGAGAACGTTCCTGTAAAATAGGTAAAGCCAGGGCTTATTATCTTCTTTGCAAGTTAAACAGTTGACCGATCCTGAGAATGTTCCTGTAAAATAGATAAAGCCAGGGCTTATTATCCCCGTTGCAAGTTAAAAAGTTGATAGAGAAAATAAGTTAACATCAACCAACTAGACTGTAGCAGAGCCATTCTCTGGGCCTGAATATTGGGCTCAAGCCAGAGCCATTTCTACTTTTCCATGCTGCCTTCGCTTGAGACATCTGCCCTCCTTATTCCATGCAGATGTGCTGTTGATGGTGCTCCGCTGGTGGTGGTGCTGGGGATTGAACCCCAGCCCTCATTTCATGCTAGTCAAGCACTCTACCAACTGAGCTATTCCCCCAGCTGCTGTGCTTTTTGCATTCTGAGCTCATATACTCAGCAGCTGCCTTCCCTCAGAGGCCATGCCCAAGAAAAACAAAGAAGGAAGCCTGGGCTCAAGGCCCTGCTGTACTGAGTGCTGAAACTTCGGCACCTTCTGAGGGACACGCAGAGTTACTGATTCAATGCAACAAGCATTTGTTCAGCTCCTGCTCTGCACCAGGAATGTGAAGGGATTAGGAGCTCCATTTTTAGGGATGTCCTACTTACCAGACATCCCACGATGGAACCAGAACCTTTTCCAAGGTCTGCCAATGCTCTGTGCCAGCCAAGGCTCTGCCACCAATTGAGAATGACAGCCTAGAAGAATGAGAAAGCCCAGGGACTCAAGATCAGTCTCCAGACCTGACCTGATAAGTCATATCATCTTTCTGGTCTTCAGTTTTCTCCTCTGTAAAATGAAAAAATTAAGTTGGGTAACCTCTGAGATATCATTCTGGGGTCCATGATTCCCTAAATTAGGGTCTGTAGCGTGGCCTGTGAGAGAAATTGATCTGCGATGAGAAGAACACTCATGTGATTACAGTGGATTACCATATTACCACTTGTATTCTCCCAATCACTCTAGAGATAAATATAATCTCCCCATTTTCCAAGGAAGGGAACTGAGGCTTAGAGGACTAACATCTAGCCCTGTAACCACACAGAGCCAAGGTTTGAACTCAGATCTCCCAGGTGCCATAACCCAGCACTCTGGCTTAGAACAATTCCATTCTGTCCACCCATCCTGACGTGGCCCTGTCTGGGCTGGTGTTCACATGCAGCAGACTGACCCCAAGCAGACATTGCTAGTTTCATTAGGCTCAGTCTGGCTTCTCACTGGGCTAGGAAAACAAGACAGGTGTATGGTCACCTATCCAGGCTAGGGCACCGAGGGTTGCTGAGAAAGAGCTCACTGTGTTATGGAGGTGAGAGCTTCCCATTGCTGATTTCTGCTGATATAAATCCCCAGATGGCCTCCTTGCTGCCAGGTCCTTGGCAGATGCCAATCCTAGTGGGGGAGCCACTTACAGTATTTCTGAGGTTTGCTCAGTTTTCAAGTCTGGCCACATTTGAGCAGTTGCTAGGTCTTGGGCCAGCCCCAGGAAATGCCTCTGGCATCTGTGGCTGCATCCAAATAAAAACAACTTCTTGATGACCAGCAGGGGCCTGCTCTACATGGCTGGGATCCCTAGAAACCTGGCCACCCCAAGGTCCAGATCATCAGTGAGGTATGTCACCAGATGGGCTCACACTGGGGCTGTCGATTTAAGGGAACAGACCCAGCTAGAACCACACAGGAGCACAGAACTAGAGCCCCATAATACCCCGAGGCCCCTTTCCTTACCAGTTGTCACCTAAGCCAAGAATCCAGCCAGTTGACTCATCTTTTATCACCAACCCTACAATCTGCTGAGTGTGAATATAGAGAAGGGACCAGCAGTGTGGAGACATTTGCTTCCCTGTCACCTCAAGTTGACTGCAGGCAAGCTAGCGTTCACTCTGCACATTTATTTCTGTCCTGCCACTTTCTAGTTGTGTGACCCTTTGGAACTTATTTGACCTTTGCCTTTGTTTTGTTATCTATAAAATGGAAATAATAGTTGTACCTCACAGGGTTGTGGGAGGATTCAACAAGAGAAGGTGTATGTGAAGTGGTTAACACAAGGCCTGGCCACAGTATGGAGTGTGTGGCGTTAGCTCCCAGTGCAGATTAGAATTCAATCATTCAATAACTAATTATATACATCCTACATATGAATGGAATGCTATGGATATATATGGAATGTAAATATTTAGTTGTTGAATGATTGAATTATTGTCTGTATGGCAAACCAACTGTATGGCAGACTGTGCTAGGTGGCGGTTGTACAGCTATGAATGTCACTTCTGTAACATTTGCCAGTTTCCATGGTGCAAATACTCCCACCCTGGCTGATGCCAAGCTACCAACATCATGTCACTGAAGGCAGAATTGTACACGATCAGCTGTGGCGAGGCAGCGCAAGCTGGTATAGCTACTTCTGGTGGATATCCAAGCTGGGCATCCTGAGTCTGGATCTGAGAAATGAGAAGTCGGGAACCAAGTCTTCTGCCTTTCAGAAGCTGCTTTCCCACTCTCACATCTATTTTTCTCTGCATCCTTTCTCTAGAGAAATCTCCTCTGCTTATTTATGCCATACTGGACCCGATCTGGGGGCTTCATATCTCAAGATGACCCCAGGTTACATAGCTTACTGACTCAGCCTTCAATGACCAATTTCAGAAATTTAATCACCCATCTTTTCTTTCAGATTCTGGCTACACGAGTCCCTCTTCTCTCACTCTACTTTACATTCTGTGTGAAACAACAATGATTTATTTTTGACCTGTTTTCCCATTTGAATGTAAAGTCCATGAGGGCAGGAATACTGTTTGCCTAGTGCCTAGAACAGGATCGGTCACTCAATAAATATTAGTGGAATTAATGGATAGATGAATGATTGAATGCACAGAACACTGACCAGGTGGCAGTTGCCCAGGCTTGGGTGAGCTTACCATTCCTGGCCTATTTGGCTATAGTAAGAGAAGATCATGTGGCTCACAGGGTAGAGTGTTATGAATATATCTAGTTCAGTCATCACTCAGATTAGGTATTGCTCTCTGTGGAAATAACAGGCATCCCTGAAACCTTGCACCCCAGGAATTGAGATATGTGATAGGGTTTAGATTTTAGTTGTCCCCCTCCAAGCTCATGTGTGAGACACTGCAAGAAAGTTTAAAGGTGAAATGATTAGGTTGTACATTTTAACCTAATCAGTACATTGATCCACTTATAGTGATTGAATGATGACTATAGGCAGGCAGAGTGTGGCTGGAGAAGGTGGGTCCCTGGGGGCATGCTTTTAGGGGTATGTATTTTGTCCTTGTCGAGAAGAGCTCTCTCTCACTGCTTCTTGGTGGCAGTGTCCCCAGTTGCTCTCCTCTGTCACACTCTTCCGCCATGATTTTCTGGCACACCTGCAGCTCCAAGGAATGAAGTTGTCCTTCTATGGACTGAGACTTCTGAAACTGTGAGACCCCAAACAAACTTTTCCTCCTCTAATTATTCTTGTCAGATCTTTCAGTTGTAGCAGTGAAAAAGCTGATTAAAGCAATGTGCCCATAAAATGACACAAGAATATTCAAATAGGAAATCTGAACCATAAAGAGTCCCTGATTTTATTCCATCATTACCCTATGTACATGTATGATTATGCGAATGGTATGAATCTTCATTGAGCACAACCATAGAAACAAAATGATGTACCCCATTCATGTACAATGAATCAAAATGCAGTCTGTAAAAATTTTTTAAAAATAAAGAAATAATTTTTAAAAAAGAGTCCCTGATTTGAGCAAATCTTGCTTGAGTGATCAGTCTAGCATGCTGTAGGTAAAGTTAACACTTTCTATTGCATTATCTGCCTAGCACTCTTGTTTTGAGTTTGAAATAGATTTATTAATTTGATAGATGGGATTTCTTTTTTAATAGCAATTTTTTAATTTGTTCTAATTGGTTATACAGAACAGTAGAATGCATTTCGACATGTTGTATACAAAGGGAGCATAACTTCTCATTCCTCTGGCTGTACATGGTGCTGAGTCACACAAGTTGTGTGATCATACATGTATATAGGGTAATAATGTCTGTCTCATTCTACATTCTTCCCATCCCCCACGGCCCCATCCCTCCCCTCACACCCCTCTGCACAATCCAAAGTTCCTTCATTCTTTCCTACTCCCTCCACCACTATGAATCAGCACCCGCTTATCAGAGAAAATATTCAGCCTTTGAATTTTGGGGATTGACTTATTTCACTTAGCATGATATTCTTTAGTTCTGTCCATTTACCTGCAAATGCCATAATTTCATTCTTCTTTAAGGTTGTAGCACTCCTTTTTTTCTAGAAACAGAATTCCCTTTATTCTGGTAAATCCTCCTACCCCAAATCCATCCATCCATTTAGAGTGGCTATCACCATGTTCTTGCAAAACCCTTTTCAGGTCACAATTGACTGGATAAGGAGGCAAATCACTCAAGCTGAATACCTCCTCCCATTTTTTGTCCCTTGACACCAATGAAAAAAGGTGGTTCCGTCTTTCTCTGGTGGTAAAAAAATTGCAGCTGTGAAATTTGGAAATTATTGGTAGCTGGAATCTCTACCAAGCAAAGAAAGCTGATCTGTAGGGAAAGTTAATGAACACAATATGCAGAAAAATAGGGAGAGACTATGGAGGGCAAAAGTCCCCACAGCATGTGGCTGCGACTCAGATAAATCTGTTCTTGCTCTCATGTGTTCAATTCTTCCTCCACCCATTTTGATTTGTCTCCCCCAACCCCACCCCCTTCACAATTCCTTTATTGGTCCAAAGGAGTTCGCAGGCTGATTTTCCACCACTCTTACTGGATTTCTGCTGACTCAAATTTCCATCACATTCCCTTCCCGTGAATCAGGTTGAACACTCCTGAGGGCAACCAGACAGGTGCCTCTCAGGCTGCTTTCTGGAAATGGAAACCCTGAAATTATAGAGCTGGAAGCAGGCTTCTAGTCAATATTTGAGTTGGGGATGTTGAAGGAGGTGTGTCCCCAGGAACAGAATATGAGAGAGAAAGGAAACTGTAGGGTGTTTATTTCATGTCATACATGTTCATGTGTTATGTTATGTAATCTTCATGACAACTATACGAGGAAGCATTATTATCCTCATTTTATAGAAGATAAAATTGAGATTTGGATAGATTAAGTAACCTGCCCAGTTGATTCAATAATGGAGGTGGGGCTGGGGTTCAACCGATATCTAGCTGGCTCCAAATCCCTTATTCTCTCCACTCTGCCCACCCCCAGGAGTTAAACCAACAAGAGTAGCCAAGAGTTCTGAGCCCAGAGACCCTCTCCCTGCCTCTCTCAAGGCCAGCATTTCCCTCTACTGGCTGGTCCTGACTGACAAAGGAAGAGAGGCAATGCCCGCACTTCTCTTTGCTCTTACCTTTCTGTCCCACGAGACTTCCTGCCCCCCACTCCTGATGTTTTTCAAGGGGTGCTGGCTAGGTTCTCTGCCACAAAATTACCAATGGTGGGGGGTGGCAAGAGTGAGCAATTTCCACTTCAGGCCTGCTTCACCTTTAAGCACTTGAAGCATTTAAGTGTCCAGCCTATTTAATGAAAGGTTGTTAGAGGAAGGGATTATGTAATCAGCTTTGGTAAGGGAATTCAGTTCTCTGGAGCCTTTAGAAATGAGTTAACTCTCACTTCTATCTCTAAACACTCTTTCTGCACTAAAAGTCAGAATGTGAAGATCATACCTACTAGCGCCAGAGACATGAGTACAAGTGCCCAGCTTACTTCTCTGTGTGTGACTTCAGGCAGTTTAACTTTCTGTAACTTGGACTCATTTAAAAATGAAAAGAATAAAGCCCAGCTATGAAAATTCTAGTGAAGACTATATGACATATTGTGTGGAAGCATCTGGCTACAAGCAGCCACTTCGAATGTAGTCATGAAGGTTGTTATTTTTGTTCTTGGCTTTTGTGGAAATAGAGAACACTTATCATAGGGGACCAGAGGAGTGTGTTTCTTCAAAAAAGAAAAACACTACATTAAAAAATGCCAGCTGTCACTCTGATAACATACACTTCACTTTTTGTCATCACAGTCTGGTGCAGACATGGGAGGGGAGTTAAAATATATGAAATCTTCTGATGTCTTTTCAATAGCCAAGAAACCAAGATCACTTTTGAGCCCAAGTGGAGAGCCACCCTGCATTAGCTGTTCATGCATGGGATAAATGTGTTCTTTTAAGAATGTTCTAAAGCAGTAACTTTCATATTTACATGTTTAGTGGTGGAATTCCTTTTTGTCGGATTTGGTTTTTTGAGGTGCTGGAGATCAAACCCAGGGCTTTGTGTGTGGTGCACATAAAGCAAGCACTCTACCACTAAACTACATGTATCCCAGCACAGGAATTCTTTATTCAAACGAAACTGTAGGAAGAACTGCAATACCTAAAGCATTAATCTCTTTATTGAATGCCCATTTTGTTTGACTGTCTTCTTGGTACTAACTAAAACGGAAGAAAACAATACTTCTTGGGATCAAGGTACTGAGTCTGAAGCCTGCCCAAATTGTCTTCTCACCTTTATCCCCATCTGTTGTTGACCTGGGGCTCTATGGCTCACAGTTTTAAAACTATTGACCCTTGAGCAGTGCTTCTTAGAGTGTTAGGAGAGAGGAAGGAAAATGGGACCTCCAAGATGGGTAATGGAAGAAGAATGTCCAAGAGGAAGAGGAGGCTGGTCACTACAGGCTAATCGCCTTCCCTTTGAGATTCTTCTACTAAACACCGTTACTTTACCGCACTGACAACTTGAGGTGCTACAACCCAAACATGAATCCAGGCAGGAGTCGTCCCATGAGTTTCACCAGTACCAGATTGGCACATTCAAGCACCATTTCCCTTAAGACTGATAATAATAAAAGAAGATTCAAAACAGAATTGCATATAACCATGTAACCTGGCTTACAACATACAGCACACTCAGACAGTTGAGAACCCATACAGTACACATCTGCCTGGCTCATAGCCTCCCTGGAACAGAAACCATCCCTCTCTCACCATTTTTAAATTCTTTGACAACCAGATACTGGAGAACAAGAATGAAAGAGAATCAGTTATTCTCTTCCTCATCTTCCCGACTGTCCAAAACTCCAACTCCTAAGTTCTGATTTCCAGTCTCATGCTTTCTCTCTACCCAAAATTACACAGGGCATGGACACTCATGGGAGGGAATGATCTTGTCCTAGGTTCTCAGCAAAGAAGCTATATCTAAATAAAATGCAAAAATATCAGCATTAGACAAAAGCTGTACTATACATACATAATATTGAGCTTGGATTAGGGTGGGAGTTGAGATGGTCATTTCACCACAGAATGGAATTAACATTTTTTAGGAGCCTTCTATGAATCAGGTATTGAGCTGTGTGTTCTCACATAGTTTAAAATGTTTAAAATAACCCGTGAGCAATCCAGTGTAGCAGATACTATTATTAATTCCCTTTTTACTGTGGAGGAAAACAAGGCTTAGAAAAGGTAAGAAACTTTCACCAACTTCCTTGCTAATAAGTGCCAAATTGAAATATTATACTTAGGTCACTCTAATTCCGGAACCAAGGCTCCAAATATTATTACTGCCCAGAAGTTCCTGTCATTGGTCTCCAAATTCTGTCTTAGTTTTTTGAGTAGTCACCATGATTGAACCTCCAAAGGCCATTCTATCCCAGTCTAAGTGTGTAAAACTAATCTCCCTTGCCAATGACGAGTTCAGGGATGTGGCAGACCTGAACAATTTTGAGCCAATGAGACAAAGGAGAAATTTACTAGGAGTTTGGGGGGAAACGTTTGGCCTTAGGGGAAAATGAAAAGAAACCAGCCTCTCTCTTTCCTACTTGGTGAGAACAAGGAAGCATGTACTCTTTAATGCTAATGACAGACACCTACAAGGATGAAGGAAACCAACTTCAGAATGAAGTCAATGCTGTGCACCTCACAGTACAAACACAAAAAGGCCCTGGTCCTTGCTGAAGTCACTGAACCTCTTGATCTCTCCACTCAAAGGCCCCCTTCCTCAGAGCTCCTCCTTGATAAGCTCATACTGCCTAAACAACACTGCGTTGGATTTTCCGTGGCCTAAAGACAGAACTTCTTCCTTGATGCAGAAAATTGATACCAGCATTGCTATGCATTGTCATTTGCCCCGAGTCCTACCTAGCAGAAGGACAGCCATGCTTTCTGGTTGATGCCCTCAGTTTCAATGTAATACAGTAATTGAAATCTCTAGCTCTGGAGTCTAAATTTAAATCCCATCTCTTCCACTAAAAAGTTGGAAAAATTTGCTTGAGCAATTTGCTCAACTTTATTTCCATTTTCTCATCTGTAAAATAGATATAATAGAAATGTTACACTTGAAGGATTATTGTGAGGATTAAAAGAGATAAAGCACATGAAGCATTTAATGCAGGACCCGATACAGTTAATATTAGAAACTGCAGTGATATATTAAGGTTGGCTCTCTCTCTTCGTCTCCCAGTATGCTTTGCAACACAAGTCAAATGGATAACAGCTTGGGTGACCATGTAATTTATCATCTAAATCAGAACTCGTTTGTCTGGAATAAATGCTAAATTGGAATACAGAGACAATCTGCCACAAGGAAACCTGGGAGTATGATAACTTTAGTAATATCAAGAACTGATCCTGGAAAGCATCATTTTCCAGAGAGGCTCATCAACCTAAGATCCGCTGATTGTGCTCAGTCATAAGTTACCTGGGGATCCAGAAGTACCCCATTGCAGTCCATGATGAATGGGAGTTCTTTACAAGGAGACCATTTTAGAAGAGCTAGACAGCGACATAAGCCTAATTTCTAACATATTTCCCTTCTGCATTTGTAACAACGGAAACTTTTTACGAGTTTTTTGCAGAGAGGACTCAGCTTTCCCTAATCCCATATCTATGATGCATTTCAAAGAGATGGTGGGAAGAGAGCATTTGAAGAACCATCTTAATGTAATTATATGAGACGGATTATTATCCCAAGTTGAAAAGATGACTCTCTTTTTCTTCATTCTGTGCCAAAGGAAATTTCAGAAATTGAGTTCAGGCTGCAATCTCCCCTGCTGCTACCTCAGCATCAGTGTGACAGCTTCCCAGGACCAAAGAGCACATGCCATGGGCCAAAAGACCATGCTAGAGGTGGTCACTTGTGAGGACCATAAGAAATTCTTTAGGCCTCAAATGAGACCCTTCGTTTTTAACCCTGTAAGCTTTCAGGAGCAAAGAGACTTTTGTTTGAGAAGAACAAGTCCGTTTTATGAACCTGTGAGATTGTCCTTGGAAGCCCACCCAGGGGGCCTGTATTTGCTCTTTCCTAATGGGCACCTCCAGTTTGACCAGTGATTTCAAAAGCTGACCTTGGGAATTCCTCCTTGGTGTTAATAGACTGGAAGGAACCTACATCTGTGAAGCTTTGAATTAGTCCCCTCCTGTGCTGGACAGGTGGTTACCTTTACAACATCCATTCCACATGCTACACACACACACACACACACTCACCAATGGTGGCACAGACGTGCTCTTCAGATGGACTTGACCTCATTCAGTTCCAGAGGTCCAAGTCATCAGGATTAACACGTGGCCCTCACTACTGTGGTTCAGGAGTAGACAGGTGATCCAACTTAGTCCAAACAGAGAGAGGCTTGGGACTTTTCTCTGTGCATTTGTCAGAGTATTTCACTCCCCTGATTGTGAACAAGGACACATGCTGCCCCAAGAAATGTTGGCAACATGTCCACACCTTGAGGGTAGCCAGCTGAGGATGGAACCCCTTCACAGAGGGGACCGGAGTTGACAGAATAGCAAAGAAATGAAACCAAACCCCTGAGCAAATCATACCTAGATCGTCCCTGCTTCAGGACGTTCATTCATGTTTCTACAAATACCACTTGAAGTTAAATTGGTCACATTAGATTTCCTCTTCTATGACAAAAGGCCTCCCAGGTGGGGTATTTATTCACAGGCACTTATGTAGCTGGGAAGCTCCTCTGGCTCCCAATTATGGCCATTAAGGAAAGGCACAGTTGCACTCCTAATGGCTCCTTCTTTGCAGGAACATAATTGTCATAGAGGTTTAGAGAAATTTTTAACTTGAATCGTATGACATTGCCAATATTTGGCCATTTTTGTCCTATAAAATGGCAATTTCATGTGGTTCAACCAATTAGCAAGAAGTGGTTGCTTTTAAAAACCATGGCTAAAGAACTTTGCTCTACTTACAGAATATCTTTCCTATCATTCTCTCCTTCACTATTACCATCACTCTCATCCAAATCAATGCCACCTCTTGCCTGGGAGGGAGAGGGAGCTGCTGTAAAAGCCTAAGTATCCATCTGTCATCACCCCTGCCCCCTCCAGTTCACTCTCCATATTGTAGCTAAAGTGACCCCTTCAACTGGGTATCTCATCCTCCCCTGCTTGAAATCCTTTAATGGCATCCTCTTTTTCTTAGAAAATAATGTTTCAAAATCCATAATAAAGCTCCCAAGGCTCTCTGTAATTTGAACTCCTGGCTCATCCTGGGACTTTCTTAGTTGTCTTTCACTTTCTCCCTCATACCTTGCCCTTTCTTCCTTCCTCATCTTGGCTTACACTATTTTGTTTGCCTAGAACATTCTCTTTGTCATTTGCTGAGTTGAGTTGTCTGTCATCCACTCTGCACAGCCATGCCGGTCTAAGAATAGGAGTTCATGTCTGTGTCCTGGGACTCCCTTTCCCATTGGCAAGAAAGGAATTCTTGGCAGATCTGGAAAGTGGAAATGAGGGGTACTTTATTCATCCAATGCTGTGGCAGCCAACCTGGGTGTATGTTTGACAATGACCAGTTGGAGAACTTGATAAGATCTGAAAGCTCTTCCAAGCCTTTGCATGTTTCCTAGGGTATTGGATTTTTAAAAATTCATCCACCTTCTTTTTATTTTATATGCACATGTTGAATACTTACTAGGTATAAATACCAGAGAAACAAAATTTAATAGATACCACCCCAGCAAGGACCTCTCAGTCTAGACTGGGGATGACAGACAGGTAAATAGTTATGGTACAGCTTACAAACATATGTTGCATTAGTTATGGTAAAACTTTAAGCATCTCAAACAAAGAGAGCCCAAAACAGTGATTTAAGGAACAAAGTATATTTCTTTCCCACGCTGTCATTCAGGGACCCAGTTACTCTATTAAACCCTTATCAACTATCCTCACCTGCTGGGTGAGCAACATGTCTATGCTCCTACAGCAGGAAGGGAAGAGATGGTCAAAGAGCATGCGTGAAACATTTTAAGACCCCAGAGGGAAAGTGAGCATATCATTGATGTGATATTTAAATGAACTTAGCCACATGAACATACCTAAATGGTGCAATTAGTCTGGGCAACGGGCAATGCCACTTGTGGTTGTACATCAGGTGACACATGAGTTACCACTGTATTGCTATAGGAGGAGAAAAGAGGTGATATGGGCAACCAACCCTCTCTACCAGCTAAGTGAGGATATAATTGGAACACAGATGAAAGGTACCTTCCTCAGTGTATGGGAGACAAGGAAGCTGTCATGGAAGAAATGTCTCTTGAGTTGTGTGTCTTGAAGAATAAGTAGGGCTCAGTCACTTTTAAAAAGGTGGCAGAGTGTTCCCAAGTGGTAGGGACAGCCAGTCAGTGGGGCCTTTATTCAAGTAATAGATGAAATTGAAGTCATATCTCATAATTTTCCCAATCTTTTGTTTTCTTTCTTTCTTTCTTTTTTCTTTCCCCCCTGTTTAGGGGATTGAACCTCCAGGGCTGCTTTGCCACTGAGCCATATCCCCAACGCTTTTTATTTTTTATTTTGAGACTGGGTCCTGCTAAGTTGCTTAGGGTTGAACTAAGTTGCTGAGGATGGCCTCAAACTTGTGATCCTCCTGCCTCAGCCTCCTGAGATGCTGGGATTATAGACATATGTGGCCACTTGGGTTTTCTGAATCTTTTTGAGATAACACAAAGTCCAGCCCATTCTCATCTAGTGTAGAATCAAAACTCCAAACTTGTCCACTGTGAATCTTCCTCCCTGCCCTAGATCTAAACAAATAGGATAGAAGAAGGCACCATGGCTACCTCTTCCTTCTTTCCTTGCTGCTCTACTTCCTACTCTTCTAGTTGGTTGCTGCCTCACAGATTAAAAAGAAGGAAAAAATGAGAAGTAAGGTATAGGAATGAGTCTATCACAAGTGATTGATCTGGTTGTACTCTGGCTTTGGGCTTTCCTATTGTGGTAAATGCATAACTGCTGGCTCTTTCTTTGTGAGATACTTTGATGGGTCCCTTGGAGAGCCCTTGCTGAAGACATCTTTTCTAGTTTCCCTGAGATGAGCATTGTGTTCTCCAACTGACCATAGGGTGGTCCGCCCCCTCTGTTAAGTCACATTATCTCTTTAGACAGTCCCCTTTGGAATGGATTCCTTTTGCTAGGACCCCAGCCTGGCCCTTCCATGGACCATTTATCTAGTCTACAAGAAGTATATTCCTTGGCCTTCCATAGCTACAAGTACAGCTGCCAATGCAGCCCTATCTGAATTTTGTTCTCCCACATTCAGAACAATATTTTTCCCTTGAGAGTTGCTGGGTCCTCTGAATTCCAGGAAACACATATCAAGCTCTCTGAATGATTCTCTGAAGACCTGATTTCACCTGGCTAAAGGCGAGGAGATAGGAAAAGTAAGTCTACACACCTATACCTCTCTCCAAAACAGTCCTTCCTGGTGACTTCTTCCACTTGCTCTTCCAAATCTGGGTGGTGTGGGAAGGTGCTCTAGAGCCAGAAGCACCTCTTAGCAGGTCAGACACAGGGGTGCTAGCACCTCTTTAGGATGTGACAGTATTCGTAACCTCTGGTCCCATAATAAAACTCCAAGAAAGCAGGAAGAGTGTCTTTTAACATCCTCTCAACGTTGGAAATGAAGTTTTGTGAAAATAAGTGGATTTTCAGTTTTTCAACATCACTTTTATGGCACACTTGCTCATTTATTAGCTCATCAGAATAGTGGGCTGTTGTTTAAAGGAAAGACACTGTTAAACAGTTACAATGAGAATGAGGGTGTTCACATGCTGATCCACCATCATGAGGGACGCTTGCTGTTCCTTAGCCGGTGTTTACACCCTCCTCCACACTTGGTGAGTCGGCCCTTTTCCCAAGGTTGGCTCTCCAGCCACCTGCCCCCTTCAGTCTCAGGGATGGTCATGCCTCTAACAATATTCTCCATGCACCTACACTGCCTTGGGCCCTGTCCTAGGTGCTAAGTATCATTTGCATATAGAATAGATAAAATCTCTGTACAAAGGAGCTTGCATTATAGTTGAGGAAAGATTTTTTAAAAAGTGAAATGATAGAGCGCTTGCGTGTGATAGTGCTCTAGCAAACCCCTTCCCAGGTGTCCTTCCAGATGTGCAGAGGTTCATAATGAAAGGCACAGTGGTCCTAGGGCTGGCATTCTACTGAAGGAGAAAGGTCTGTAAACACAATTATAATACAATGCTGCCTAAGTGAGTCAGCAGGGTGTGTGCAGAATGCTAAGTGACTAAACCTGCTGGAGGGCATCAGGGAAGATTCCCGGGCTTTTTGTTGGGAGAACACAGTATTGTATTATAGAAAAGTGGAAGATAGCTATCTTCAGTGTAAGCTCCTGGCAGCTTTCCCCCAGAGCTGCAGGCAGCTTGCTTCAGCTTGTGCTTCCTTTCTCAGGTTCAGCACTGAGGCCAGAAGCAGGGCTGGGTGGAGAGTACCTTCTCCCAAGAAGGTAGCATTCTGACCACAGGGGTGGGAGCGGGCAGACCTTATAGGAAGCAGGCAGAAGTACTTAATTGAAATAAAATGAGTGCTACAAGGACCAAGATTCTGCCCCTGGGAGACATCACTGCTTATGGAGATGATTTTGGATTTCAACTAGGATTCAATTCTTATCTCTTCTGTATGATATTGGATGAATTACTTCACTTCTCTGAGTCTCTTCTCTGTATTTATAGATAAGATTTGTTGATAAGATAAATTCATTGTGAAGATTAAAGCAGATAATAAGATAATGCTTAGCACCCATCCAGACACAAAACCCTTGCTCAATACAGGGCCACTCTCACAATTTTCAAGGATGAAAACTATATTGAGGGTGATCTGAGCTCAGTAAAGGGAAAAAACACTATTCAATCATGATAGCTCACTACAGTCTAAATGTTTCTCCTGGGAGGCAGTAAGCTCCCCAGCCCCATCACTGGAGGGATTCAAGAAGTGAGAAATCTTGCACTTGGATGAAAGATGGGACCAGATAGGCTTTGCATGCCTTGCAAAGGTAAAGAGTTGGGTCTGGGGGACGGATTAACAATAGAGCAGTGCTTTGGAGGCAGACAGGCTAGGTTCAAATTCCAGCTCTGCCACTTTACTAGCTGTGTGCTACTGGCGAAGTTATTAACTTCTTTGTACCTTAGATTCCTTATTTATAAAATAGCAACACTAACAGAATCTGACATGCGGAATTATCGTACAGATTACATTAATAAACTCTTAGTAAATCTTCAAGAAGCACTAGTCATTATTTTGTGGACAGAGGCTTGTCTCATCTTGTACTCTCGGGCAGATAGTGCCTTGCAACATCTGCACAGTGACCTGCTTAAGATCTCAGCTAGTCTCCCTTCCCCCAGACAATCCACACGTAGATTAGATTGGATTATTAAAGAGAACGTTAACACAATGGCACCAGTGTTTCTGGGCTAGTAACTAGAGTTAACACTGAGAGTTTTAAACCCTGGAGAATGCTGGATGATAGGGGTCTAATGCCTTCAAGTCTCCTGGTGGGCAGAATAGTAACCTGTTCCACCTCCACCCACCCTACACATATCTCCTGAACTTGTCAAATGTGTTTGCAGAGCAATCTCAGAATTTTAAAGCCCCAAGGGGAAGAGCTCCTTTTACATAATCCCACCAGTTACACAGACACATGCATGCATACATAGGCATATCCACTAGTACACACTCATACACTACCTTGAGAAAATCATGCTAAATGAGTCATAGCATAGAAGTTGAGACGAAGACACCGCTGACCACCTCATCTGTTGAAGGAAAATATGACCATCTTCAGCAATCATTCAGATCTCTAGCATGTCCTGCTCTTGTGGCTTCCTCTTCCTCCCCGATCCCAGGAAACCCACACTTACACTTCAGGATCCCTCTATTGTTTTGTTCTCTTCTTTCTCTTCTTCCAGAATAACAGAGAAAGATTTTTTTTTATTTAATAGTACATTGCAAATTGGCCAAAGACAACTTTGCCTGAAACTCTAGCCCACTAACATGTTCTCTCAACCAGATGCTGAGCACCAGGTACAAAGTCTTAGTGTTTCTGTGGACCCTTCGTCCAATTCCTCTTCTCTGGGAAGATCATTCCTATTTTCCTTTTCAACCCAGGCCACGTGGATCACGTACGCCTAACTCTCCTCCAGAGCTCAGAGGCATCCAGACATGACCAGTAGGATATCACATGCCGATAGTCATAGTGATAAGCCAAGAAGCTGGCACAAGACTCAAGCTGGCCAATGAGACCTTTGTAAAGCCTTAGGACTTTTGCTGGTAGGATGTCATTCTAAGTTGCCAGGAACAATGAGAGAAATTATCATCTGGTTCGAGCTCACTGGAAAATGAAGCTAGCACCAAGGAAACAAATCTGAGGTATATACCAACACTGAGCTACAATGGCACTATTTGTGCTCTTGTTTCCAACTACACCTAAAGATGATCTCCTTGAAGGTTTTTTTAATCCCGGGGTGGGGTGGAGAGAGAGAAGAAAGAGAAAAAAAGAAAAGAAAATGTTCTTGTGTAAGCCAATAGATTTCCTTTTTGTAACCAAAAGACTCCTGACTAACATACATAAGAGAAAAATTAACTTTTGAATGGAGGTTTATTCTATTTTTTTGTTTTGTTTTGTTTTTTAAAGAATTTTAGAAGGACAGCAGAGTTTTTTGTTGTTGTTTTTGTTTTTTAATGAAGATACACACACTAAGGTGGGTAACAAGATATCTTTCTTTTGTCTCACACTGGCTGAAAGAACTTTGTCTCTAGAAGATAATACTTGATTAAGACCCCTGGATGGTAAATGGATGTATGAAATGCATGGCCCACATGGAATGTTGGGGCCCAATAAAGGCCATTAGAGAAACAGAGAAAGCAAAAAGGGAACAGATAGGAAAAATTCATTAAAGGCTCAGAATGTAGGCTTAACTTGGATCTCAAGGTAACTGAAGACATGGGGTTAGAACCCCATAGAATTCCTCCCTCCACTCATCTCTTGGTGTGCATGTCTGCTTCATTTTCAACTGTAGTAGCCTGATTTATTCAAACAGTGGGAGAGAGTTTGGAAGTGACCCTCAATAGCAGGAGCTATTATCCTCCTGGAGGAGCTAGGGAGTTGGAATATTTACATACCAATCCCAGAATGGAGCAGAGAAGAACTAAAATTCACTATACCTCTTCCCATAGTTCCAAACTCCCAGGGAAGGTATGCGATTGGCTCACCTTGGATGAAGTGTGGAAAACTGAGCAAGGGACCAAGCTTGGCAATCCATGACAGACATTGTCAGCACCTGCCCAGATCGTGCGAGCCCTTCACTTTCACCTGTCAGCATCTTCGTCCCTGGGCAGAGGGACTGTATTTCAAGAGCCATGGAAGGCAGCTCTGTCCCAGTTGAATGGCAAGCCAGAAGTACTGGGTATTCTTAGCCCTCAACCAATATTATCTAGGATTGGCAGGTAAGTATCCAAACTCCCCTGAGCCTAGGGCAGGATAATTCTGAGGCCTGTGGTTTATAGTGTTTCCTGAAGCATCCACAGAAAGGATTCCAAGGACCCTTGGGACTAACTGGCTTTCAAAGGCACGCTGTGTGACCTGCCTTCTGTCCCTGGATGAATCTCCTGACCAGGTCCCCTGAACCCCCCAAATTATCTACTGGCTCAGGTTTTGCTTCTGGGGAAAGTCAAACCTAAACACCAGCCAAGGAAGGACCAGATTCCAGATCAAAGGCCAAATACAAAGGCAGGAGAAAGGTGGATTCAGTAAGTCAACAGAAAACTGACCCTGGACAGAATGCCTGAGACAGGGGCCACTCCCCTGCCCTGCTCTCCAGCTGTCCACACCAAGTCTTGGGCAGATATCTAGGTAGTTAATATGGATGATACTAGAGGCAACACAGAAAATACATTGCATTTTGTTCCACCAGATTCTGGAACTGGAATTTCCCACTAGTCCTGCATGCTGGGGTGTGCGTGGGCATATACATGGTATGGTGTGCAGGTGTGTAGGCCAGGGTGGGCTGTGGCAAGTGTGTGGTCCCCTTCACTTCCTCTCTGCACGCATAGCAGTGAGTGACTTTCTGTGGGACTCAGCCATTTCATCTGGAGAAAATGAGGCTCTGGGGAGGGAATAGGAACTTTGAAGACTGGTGCTCCATCTACCTGTCAGGAAAACCTTTAATAAATAAAAAAGGAACGGGGGTTGTGTGGGTGACAGCGACAGGGAAAGAAAGATGAAATGTGAAGTTTTCTGCCCCTGGCTCTGAACCAAAGCATTTTTGCTTCTAAGATGAAAGAGAGTGAAAATGGTCCGTGGCCAGGCCTCCTTTCTGCTCTGCAGCTGCCCGCAGGCCATGGGTGAGCAAAGCACTCATCTTCCTGCTCACAGGTGACCTACTTCCCAGAGAAGGTCTCATCTGAGGCTTGTCATGGAAAATTCTCCACGGAAGGGAACCTGTAGGAAACAAAGGACACCCCTCTAGCCACACAGGGTGTGTGTGTGTGTGTATGTGTGTGTGTGTGTGTGCGCGCGCGCGCGCACATACCCATGCCTGGGTGGTATACGTATGCAAGCTTTCAAGTCTGTGTGGTATGTGTAAGCATGTGTGGTATGCACATGCATGCATGTATAAGTGGCGTGGGGGTGTGTTTTATGTGTGTGTATGTGTGTATATGGTATGTGTATGAATTTGTGTGCATGCTTGTATATGTGTGGTACACTGCATGTGTAGTGTGTAGGCACAGTGGTACTGTGTGTGTCAATGTGTGTCAGGATAAGTGCTAGGTAGAACTGCTTTCAGCTTCTTCTCCAAAGTAGGTCTCTGTACAGGATTTCCAGAGCCCAGAATAGTTACTGACCATGAAAAAAACAAAACAAAACAAAACAAAACAAAAAATAGATTAACACATCTTCCTATCATTGGAATTCACAGAGAACATTCTGGAGAAATAGTTGATTGTCCCACCTTTCTTCAGAGATAAAGCAGAATTCCAAACTGAGTGGACAATGTGGTTTTAAAAAACAGGATACCCACAGCCTTTCCTTTAAAATGGCTTTTCTAGAATCATAATTATACCAGGCAGAAAAAAACCTCGCTTCTTAAATTCAGCATTGTTTGCACCTGTCAGATGATTTTGGACTTTCTGCTCTCTGGGCCTCAGTTTTTTCAATTGTCAGATAAAGAGGTTGGCTAAGAAAGTAATTTCCAGTTTGTCATTTTGACCTAAAACTCAAAATTTTCCAACATGACCACATACAGGATTTAGGTAAATAAAGCATTGGTTATCATGGGGGTGACCATCTCATGTCTCACTTTTCCCAAAATAATCCCAGAGATATCTCTGTAGAATTCCAAAATTCTGGAAAACCACCCGACTCAGGTCCTTCCAGTTCTGGGCCTAAGAGCTCACAGAAACTGTTATATTTGACTAACCAGAGAAAGGGATATTTCTCTGTGATAGGGTGACAATTTTCATCACTGGTTACGTTGCAGGGACTGGCTCTCCTGAGGCAGAGCTCTGCTGTCTGTGTGCCCACGGCCCTTTAGCCTATCAAGGAGAGCTTGGTCAGCACATGCAGCCCAGCACTAGGAGATCAGCCCCAGGATCCCTGCTCAGAACTACAAGGTGACCTAAAGAGCACAGGACTCAAGGGCCACTGTGGGCCTGTTTTCTGCTGTAAATTACCCCAAAGCAGGAAGGGTACACATCACTCTTAACCCTCCAGGGAAATGCAGGAACCTTTTGGCCTTTAAGAAAAAGGGAGGCAGGGAAAGGAAGTGATCTTTCTTCAGCTCACAACTCCTCCTTAGTGGTTCTCTACATCCTCCTCCTCTCCCCAGGTGAGGTGGAACCTCTCTGAAGCACCCAAGGGCATTAGGGGCTGGTCCCTGCCTCCTCTGTCATCTTCTCTCACCACAGAATTCCCTACCTCCTACACTCAGCCACAGCTGGCCACTGACCCTTCTTGTCTATAGCCTTTCCCTGACTCCATCTACCCAGAAGACTTTCCTCATCCAGACCCATCCACCCCAGCAAAGCCGCCTGACTTCTGTAGCTTCACACCTCTTGCAAAACTTTGACTCAGACTTCCCTTCCCTGGACCACTGTCCCTCACCCCGAATTCACACCTAAGAACTGCCTTGGATCTTGGTCCCTCCTCTGCCTTCCCCAGTACCCTGTTAGGTCTCCTGGGAGAGAGATGGTATCTAGTCCCCTTTAGAGTCCCAGCACATAACAAAAACATTTGCCATGTGTGAGACCTCATCCTAAGCACTTCGGAAGCATTTAGTCCTTGTAATGATTCCATGTGTGGCATATTTTATTCTTACTGTTTTGCAGATGAAGAAATCCAAAGCACAGACAAATTAACTGGTTCAAAGCCACTATCAGGAGAAGAGGCAGGACTGCTGTCAGGTAATCTGATGAAACTCCTGCTCTTAGCTTCTACACCCAGGCCTGACACCAAACAGCCTGAAGATTTCATTGATTAAGACAGATTTTCCAACTTCACTTCTCTCACTCTGTGTCCTATGAAAAGAGCCAGCCCTAAGGAGCTCAGAAGTGGTTGGCAGTGGCTGAGGACCTAGGGGTCACAAGGTCAGCCTGCTCTTCACATCCCCTCTACCAGGGAGGCTCAGCTATGATCTGCTCTATGTATGGGCCTGCGTGTTCAATTTTGTTGAAGAACAACCTCTACTGCTAAGGGAAGAAAAAATAAGAAGAATTATAAATGTATTCCATCCAAACCAAAATAGCTAACATTCATTGAGTAGTAAGATGTACATTGGCTTCATATTCATTAATTTTTAACCTGCTCAAGAATCCTCTGACAGATACTGTTATCTCCCATATCTGTTTTTAGATGAGGAAACTGAGTCATAAGCAAGTGTTTTAGTCAACTTTTTCACTGCTGTGACCAAAAGACCTGACAAGAACAATTTTAGGGGGGAAAAGTTTATTTAGTACTCATGTGTCAGGTCTCAGTCCATAGACAGCTGATTCCATTGCTCTGTGCCTGAGGTAAGGCAGAACATCAGGGCAGGTGAGTGTGACTGGGGAAACCTGCTCAGGACAGGACAACCAGAAAGCAGAGAGAGAGCTCCGCTTATAGACAAAAATAGAAACCCCAAAGGCATACCCACAATGACCCACTTCCTTCAACCACACCCTACCTGCCTGTAGGTACCACCCAGTACCTGTCAGAGAATCAATGCACTGATTAGGTTAAGGCTCTCATATCCCAATCATTTCGCCTCAAAACTTTCTTGCATTGTATCACACATGAACTTTTGGGAGACACCTCATATCTAAACCATAATAGCAAGTGACCTGTCCCTGGCTAAGTAGCTCATAAGAATAAAATCAGAATTTGACTCAAATCATCTGTCTTCAGAAACTTAAGCACTGTGGTTAGTGGCTCTCAAAGATCTAAAAAGCCCTAATTCCTAGAACCTATAAATGTTGTCTTATATGGTAAAAGGGATTTGGCGGTGTAATTAAATCAATGCTCTTGAGATTGGAAGATTGTTCAATATTATACAGGTGGGCCTAAATGCGGGTGAAGCAAAGAGAGATTTGACTACAGAAGAGGAGAAGGCAAGGGAAAAAAGGATTAAATTGATGTAGCCACGAGCCAAGGAATGCTGGCAGCCACAAGAAACCGGAAGCCACAAAAAGATATTTTCCACTGGAGCCTTCAGATGAATCTCTGGCCAGCTGACACTTTACTTTTGGCCCTGTGAAATCAACTGCTGCCATCTGACCTCCTAAACTATTAGAGAACAAACCCACGATTCAAGTCAGCAAGTCTGTGGTAATCGGTGACAGCAGCCTTAGGAAACTAATTCAACCACCAAATGATGCTGCTTTCCAGAGGGAGGCAAGAGCTCTGGAAGGGTCAGAAATTGGTGAATGAGACAGGACCTGAGGGACACAGGGCAGGGGCTTTGGCACAACTCAAGTCACATCTCACGATGTCTCTTTCACCTGTTTCTGCCACCTGCGAACTCTGTAACTTGAACAATGGGAACATCATTTGGCAGTTCCTATTTCAGTTTTTCAGATTTCTTTTTTCTTCTTCCTCTTCTTCTCCTCCTCCTCCTCCTCCTCCTCCTCCTCCTCCTTTTTACATTTTTTAACATTTTGCCAGAGCTGAGGGATTAATGAGAGACTCCTCAGGTCGTGAGTACCCCCTGCCACCTTAAACTCCATGCCTGCCCTTTACCCTGGAGTTCAGAAGGAACTGCAGGCCTCCCAGCTGTTTGCCTCTGGCGCTCTCCCTTTCCCCACTATGCAGACAGGAGCCCAGGGGCATCCATCTGCACTTGAATCTATTTAGTGGACTGC
Source organism: Sciurus vulgaris (assembly GCF_902686455.1). NCBI lineage: Eukaryota > Metazoa > Chordata > Mammalia > Rodentia > Sciuridae > Sciurus > Sciurus vulgaris. The sequence continues at coordinate 52,858,073 of NC_136461.1, forward strand.
AGGACATTGAAACTGGTCATTTTCCTTGCTGCACATTTGATTTTCTTGGTGAAATGTGGGTTATGACACCTAAGAGGCCTGGTGACCTCTGAAGACTGCTCTGAGAGTAACCATAAGATACCACGTGGAGAGGCACTTTTTCAACTGAAAAGCTACCCAGCACTTCAGTTGTTTCTTGTTTAGGGAGGGAATCAAGCGCTTCAGAATTTATAAAAATTTCTCATTACTCCTCATGAGAGGAACAAGAGCTGCTGACTACTTATTGACCACCTAATTTCACACTCTGTGTGAGTGTATGGTGGATTAAAGAACAAATTAGGAGCAGCCCCTGCTGTCATACAGACTACACTTTTATAAGGAAGGCAAACAATTAATAAATGAGAGGAAAAAATACCAATCTACTGGTAAGTAATGATCATTTTATGAAGACAAAGAACAGGACACAGGATATGGTAGGGGAAATATTGAAAATAGATGAGCTCTATATAAATTGGAAAAATCAGGGGCTTGTTTTACTTCTCTTTGAACCTTGGGCCCATACAGGCTAGGCAAGCACTCTACCACTGAGCTACAGCCCCAGCCCTTTGTTCAACTTTTTAACATTTATTTATCTCAAGTGCAATGGGAAGATGTTAGAAGATTGGAAGCATAAACATAATGACCTAATTTAAATTTTAGAGAACAGTGAACAAAAGAAAGACTGCTCAGGAGGCAATTACAATAAATATATACAATACCCCTTAGGTGTTGTTATTCCTCTTCCCATGGGAAACAGGTTCAGCTGCTTTCCTTCCTCCTCCCCTCCCCTCGTCCCTTCTTTCTTTCTGCCGTTTTTCGTTCTCTGCTTTTTAACTTTGTTCTCCTGCTTCTCTTTTTAGCAGGAGATGTCTGCACCCGGGGAAGCTGACAGGAAAGCTGAGAGCACAACTTTTCAAAGCAAACCCTTACCTTAGAGCCAGGGATGGTGGAACAAGCTCCCAGCCAGGTGTGGGAAGATCTGAGGGCTCAGGACACGCTTTCCCTGGCCGTTTCTCAAGGTCTGTTAGTGGCCAACAGTCTGCAAAGCTGAACTGTTCCTTTCGCCTTTCTTCCTGGGATTATTTCTGAAAGAGTAAAGACACACTGACTTGGTTTGCCCATAGGAAGACACAGAGCTAAGCTTCTCCTGCCATGTCACCTCCAAACATACAGAATTGTGAACTAGGCCCTGCTGGCCATCTTGTAGTCTGCTCACATTCGTCAGCATCAGCTTCTTATTCTAAGATTTATGAGAGGAACTCTATTTTGACTATTGGGTTGTAACAGATGCTTGTGTCCCCAGCTAACTGAGAGCTTCTCCAGGATAAAGATTTGGCTTTTTTTCATCTCTATACTAGTATCTGGTATAGGGAGGGACTCAAAAAAGCCTGTTGAAAAACATTAATTTATTTAATGCTTATCATCTGCAAGGCCCTACTATATAATGATGAAGGAAAAAAGCATTCCAAACTCAAGAAACTTAGAACCTTCCAGGGGAGACACATGTACATACACAAGTAGTTGTCATTTGGTAACAGTAGACACCATGTTATGGAATTCATTATGCTGTATTAATCAATCCAGCCATCAGCACTTACTCCTTAAAATAGAGTCAGGCCTATAATAAAACCAAGTTTTATCAATAGGGACAGAAAAGGTGTCATGTGAGTTGATCACTTTGCAGTTTTCATTATACTGATGAGACCAAACTAAACTGACACCTTTGCTAGGTGAGCAGGCAATGCAGTATTTAATAGCATTTTTTTAGTATTATTTACAATGTAAGTAACAATGTTGCCGAAGAATGAAGTAAGTCAAGCTTAAATCTACCATGCTCAAGAACCCTTTTGAATCTGTATTTAATGATTTTTCTCCCTCTCCTCCTCCCACTCCATCACCTTCATCAAGAAAATAAATCAGAAATTCAAGTCCTGTCAGAAGCCTGCTAGGAAACTGTCTGTCTGCTTCTTACTACTCTATTCCTTTGAGGTTTCAATGTAATCTTTAGCTGCTGTCAGCTCTAAAATTAAAAAAAAAAAAAAAAAAAAATTCAGCATGGTATTATGTTAAAACCCATAAGGGACATTTTTCACTTGCCTCCTTGGAGATTGGGCCTACAGGTTGGAAATGGACCGTGACACAGTTACACACTCTGATTTTCAGCTGGGGACTCATAACTCACATTGTGATCCGTGATATGTGCCAGGAGAACTTGTTCTCCACAGGGGCATGCTAAATACAAGCCATGAAAAGGTAATAACAGTGGATTCCCCACTTGCAAAACGAATCAGGCATTCCTAAAAGACTTGGCATCTTAATACAAAATAACTGGAAAAAAATATACTTAGCCACTAGGGTGTCCAGACAGAAAAAGTTGTGCGATCTCATTCTTCTCCAGCAGGGATCAAGTCTGCCTTCCTGAATAGGCCCCATGCAACAGTCTTGGACACCGAGTGTAATGAACATTAAATAAAAACTTACAGTCAGAGCCACCCTAAACCTGGCCAAGATCAGGAATCTACCTTGCTCTTCATCACCAAATATTAATATCTTATGACAGCTGCTCTCATGTTTCGTATCAAGAATATTCTAGTCTCAAGCCAGTGACTTTTCTGGAAACAAGCAGTTCACATTTGATACAAGAACTGTCCCCACTATGGTGCCTGCAGTATTTCTCCTTCATTTCCCCTGGTTTGCACCCTGGTAGCCGTCTTTTCTGTTCTAAATCTGGGACTGCTTCCAGAGAACCTGGGCTTCAAAGGTCTTTTCAGAGGACTTTCACCTTCTCTGAGCATTCAGCTTCCTCATTACTAGGTGAGCAGATAACAATTTGCTCCTAGCAGCGTCATGGTGAAAATTCTTAGGTTTGCATGCCTCATGGCAGGGACTCAATAAAGGATAACACTTTCACAGCTAATCGGGTGTAAACAGAAAAAAAAAAAAAAAAAAAAAAAAGAATTATTTCTGCTCTGTAGGTATGTCCTCAGTTGAAAGAAAAGAAAAAAGATGTCCATTGCCTTTCTCATTTGCACATAAAAATCTAAACTGTTCAAATCAATAAACAAATTTAACAAAGGTGCATGATACAAATTTAACACAAATTCGACTGTTTCTATACACAAAAAATGGCGGGCTGGGGTCATGGTTCAGTGGTAGAGTGCTTGCCGAGCTCACGTGAGGCCCTGGGTTCTTTACTCAGCATCACATTAAAAAAAGAAAGAAAGGTATGGGGAAAAAAAAAAAAATAGCAACCTGAAAAAGAAATTAAGGAAACAATTCCATTTGCAATAACATCAAAAAGAATAAAATAGTTAGAAATAAACTTAAAGAAAAAGAGACTTTACACCTTGAAAACTACAAAATGTTGTTTAAAGAAATTCTAGAAGACACTAATGAAAGGAAAAACAAATTGGGCACAGTGGTGCCTGCCTGTAATCACAGCTCCTCTGGAGGCTGAGGAAGAAGGATCACAACTTTGAGGCCAGCCTGGGCGACTTGACTCAACCTGACTCAGAATGAAAAATGAAAAGGGCTGGGGTAGTAGCTCAGTGATGGAGGACCTCAGGGTTCATTTCCCAGTACTGGAAAAAAGAGAGAGAGAGAGAGAAAAGAAAAAGCCTATGTTCATGGATTGGAAGACTTATTATTGTTATGATGTCACTACTACCCAAAGCAATATACAGATTCAATATAATTCCCATCAAAATTCCAATGATATCCAAATTGACAAAACAATCATGAGAAAGAATAAGCTGAAGGTTATTTTTTTATTTAAAAACTAATTACAAAGCTATAGGAATTAAAACTGTATGATGCCAGCATAGAAACAGACACAAAGACCAATGAAATAGAGAACCCTCCATATATGATCAAATGGATCTTTGATAAGAGTGCCAAGGTAAAGGGTAAGTGCAATGTCCTCAACAAACGGTGCTGGGTAAATTAGATACCCACATTCAAAAGAATGAGGTTATAACACATTCAAAATTAGCTCAAAATTAGGTTGAAGACCTAACCATGAAGCCCAGAACTATAAAATTCCTAGAAGAAAACATACAGGAAAAGCTAAATGACATTGAACTTAGCCACGGTTTCTTGGATATGACATCAAAGGCATAGGTAACAAAAGAAAAAATAAAGGAAACTACAGCAAACTTAAAAAGTTTTATGCCTCAAAGAGCATAAAGAACATGAGTAAAAAGGCAATTTACAGGATGAAAGTATTTTCCAATCATATCTGATAAGGGGTTAATATACAGACTGTATAAAGAGATCCTGTTACTCAACAATAAAAATACCAAGTAAACGACTTAAAAGTGGGCAAAGGTCTTTAACAGACATCTGGGTATCACAGATGATACACAAATGGCCAATGGAAAGATGATCAATACCACTAATCATTAGGGAATACAAATTAAACCACAAGGAGACAGTGACTTCACATCCATCACAATGGTTATTGTCAAGAAAATAAGCATGTCTGAGGATATGGAGAAAATGGAACCCTTGTGCCTTGCTGCTGGGAAGGTGTACAGCAGTCCGGGAAAAGAGCATGGCAGTTCCTCAGAAAACTAAATGTAGGATTAGCACATGATCCAGCAATTCCTCTTCTGGTATATTCCCAAATGGTTGAAAGCAGAGATTTGAACAAGTATTTATATGCCCATGCTCAGCAGTACTATACGCAATATAGTGTGGAAACAATCCAAATGCCCATCCGTGGATGAGTAGATAAATAAAATGTGGTATATACATGCTTTATTAACTATCAATCATTTAAATTGAACAGTCACCCTTTTTCACAGCATTTTTGGTAGATGTGTGTTAGTTTATGTGCATTAATGTATTCAGTCTTCTCAAACATTCTTCTCAAACACACGTCATTGAAGTTTTCATGTTCCTCTTTCTATGATTTCTTTCCAGCTTTATTAACTCATCTGTCACCTCTCCCCAGTTACCTTTTTGTGCTTGCGTGTGGCTATAGCACTTAAAATCCACTCTCTTAGCAAAGTTCAAGTATACAAAACAGATTTGTTTTATAGTCTTGTGCTAAATCTCCAGAGTTACTATATTTTTTTATCCTTTCAAAAAGGTACAGGTGTATATTTTATTAGTTGTTTTTGTTTTAGTTTCCCCACTGTCTTCAATTTCAGAATGAGAGTCTTTAAATTGTCTTTTAATTTTTACCAAATGACATTTGAAAGTCATTCTTTAAGTCAGAATTCTGTCCATAATAGCCCAGTGGCATAAAAAGAAGATAAGCATTTATTTTTCTCCATTTTAGGACAAGAAAAACAAGGTCTCTGCTTTCACAAAAGAATTCATCTTCTCCAGTTTCTGCAGCTAATTAAAATGCTTTGGTTCAAAGAGAAGCAGTGGACCAGAGTTCTGGGTCTTCATTACCCGAAGGGCAGTATCAATCTGGAAGATCAACCATTTCTGTTCCTTCTCTTCGTTTCTATTGGCACAAAAGCAAGTACTTAAAATAGTGAGATTAAATTGAGGTAGCTCTCAATAGCAGTTGTATAAGATTATAGAACCAAAGAAATATAGAACTAGGGATAATTAGTAAAACAATTCTCTTAGGAATGACAAATAAGCAATGGTTTATATAGCTCCTCACCCTCAACCATGGAAGACATCACTAATCAATTCTTGAGTCTAAATGTGTCCCAAGAGACCTTTTCTACACAAAATCCCTAGAAACCACTACCAAGTAATTGGAGTTGCCAATGAGAACCTAATCTAATCATTTTGCTTTATGGGAACATTGAGACCCATGAAGATGAAGTTACTTGCCCAAGGTCACTAGTGACTAGAAGAGTTGGGACTAGAATTCCTGTCCTGTTTAGTGTAAAAATTCTTCTCTCATGAGCTTCAAGTTATTATTTACAATAGCCCAGAATTCAGATAGGGCACACAAGAAACATTTGTACAAGGAAAGAAATTTCTCCAAGGATGGGTTATTTCTTTTTTTTTTTTTTTTTTTTGTGGTGCTGGGGATTGAACCCAGGGCCTTGTGCTTGCAAGACAGGCATTCTACCAACTGAGCTATCTCCCCAGCCCAGGATGGGTTATTTCTATAAGGAAAGACAGGTTTCTGGGGCATGAAGAAACCCACAGGAAAAGCTACAGACAGACAGCAGAACATATTGATCCTCCTATTTTACCAGGAAGAGGGCAGAGGATAGAAGAAAAAATGAAGATCCTCCCATAGCTTTATGACTGTGGGATTTTTAAAAAACTGTCTCTCCAAGTATTAGGGGAGAAAGGAAGATGTCCCCATCTATAAGAGGGATCATCCGACTCCCTGGCTACTTGTTCAGGTTCCCAGTCAGGGCCTGGAAGTTCTTCAGAAACAATTCACTCTCTATGAAAATTTTCACTCTCTGTACTGGGGCTGAGGGAACAAAATGATGGGCTGTGGGTGAGATTTCAGACCTGGGAATAAGAAGTCACTCAGAAGAAGGTTCCATCTGGTTGCTATTAGGGAGAAAAAAAAAAAATCCCATAGTTATTACTGCACCAGCTGGGAGTCCCAAGTAGGATGTTTGACCGGAGGGGAGGGTATAAAGAGGGTTTGACAGCAAAGGAGACAAAGCCGATGGAGTTTCTCCTGTCTTGCCCTTTGACCTCAGAATGGGGTTTATGGTCTCAGTAATTCAGAATTAGAATTGGTGGGCAACTGAGTTCTCCCAGAGTGCCCCCAAGGACTTGAAATCAAGGTTGTGGGTGCTTTTGAAGACTAAGGGGAGGGGCAATAATTGGGCAAAGGTAGATTTTGAACATAATTCATTTTCAGTCAGGTTTACTTGCCCCCTATAAAATGCCCCTAAACTTTTCTCCTAAACAGAAAGGGACTTTAAGATGCAAACAACATCAGCAGTCCAAGGCACTGAGAGAACTGGGAGCAACCAGGGAGAAAAGTGTGGAAGACCCCAGACAATAAGAGCAAGTTTTCCTTCCCCAAAGAGGGTGGGTGTGCTTCGGGGCCAGTCTAAGTATAGTTAGCCTTTTCAAAAGTTCTACCCTCACCTTCACTTGGAATTCAATGATTGGCAGAGGTAATGGTTGTGGGTTGGAATAAAAGGAAGGGAGTGTCCTTAAACTGATTTGGCAAAGGGCAGCTGTTTGCAGGCCTGCGGGCATCCATGCCGTTGGTACACAGCCTATTGGTTTGCCAACATATGAATATCTGAATCTCAGAAAGGAACAATGATTCCATAGACTTTGTCAGTCCTCTGTGGTTCTTTGGGGAATGTCTTTCCACCCAGGTGGGAAGGACCAGAAAGTACTTTAATATGCAACAGTGGCAAGAGCATTGTTGCTTTCATTGTTATTTCTATGAAGTATTACCACCGTGTGTGAACACATAAACACTTTACATATACTTTCTCACATCTCTTCCTGCAACACCATCTTGCCATGGATATACATAATACTCTTGTTTTCCAGTAGACAGCTGAGGCTCAGAGAAGTTAGAACCCCAGCCCAAGATCCCACAAGGGGCAAGAATGAAAGCAGAGATTTAAAAGCAGGGCTGCCAGATGCCACACCCAGCTGTGATTGGGGTTGTTCACCCAGTGGTTGTGACCATTCAGCAATCCCAACAGGAGATGAGTTTAGTGAGACACACCAGCATTTTTTGTTTCCAGTACTGAGCATCAAACTCAGAGCCTTCTGAATTCTAGGCAAGCACTCTTCCACTGAACTGTATCCCCAGTTCTTCCTGTTTTACTTTGAGTCAGAGTCCCACTAAGTTGCTCAGGCTGACCTTGGATTTACCATCCTTCTACCTCAGTCTCCAGAGTAGGTGGGATTACAGGCATGAACACCAGCATTTTTCAATAGCATGAAATAGAAAACAACAGAGGAGACACTGAATAATGGGTGATAGTTTGTGGCACATTTGTTTCAAATATATAAACATATTATTCTGTCCTTGGTAGGGATATACAGTTAATTTCTTTTTCTTTTTTTTTTTTTTTTTGGGGGGGGGGTGTGGTCCTGTTCAGTTATACTGACAGCAGAATGCATTTCAATTCACTGTACACAAATGGAGTACAACTTTTCATTTTTCTGATTGTATCCTATATACAGTTGATTTCTTACTATGGGTAATGATCAAAACAATCTAAAGGCCACTGCTGTAAACCACTTAGCTATTTTGCTTCCATAGGAAAAAGGAGTTATCAAACACATATGCTGTGCTTTTAAAGGTATGTGGTGCAAAAGCAAAGCATGGACTTCTTAAAAACACAAAGGGTAGAGATATGAAGAACTCTGAAGTTTTTCCCTCTTGAGTGGGGGTCAACGAGCTTTTTCTTAAAGGGCCAAGTAGTAAAACTTTAGGCTTGCTAGCCAGATGGTCTCTGTAGCTACCACTCAATTTTGCAAAGCTGAGCCACAGACTGTGTAAATGAATGGGTGTGTCTGTGCGCCTTTGAAACCTTATTTACAAAACACACAGCTGGCCTGTGGGCTGTAGTTTGCTTTCCCCTACTCAATAGCCTTGGTTAGAGAAAATGCTTGAATTGTCATAGTGTCAACCTCTAACAATTGAAGGCCCTCAAATTATGAGGACAGCCCCAATTTTCAAAGACCTAAAACAAAATATTCAAATATCTGCTGCTATATTATTAGGTCTATTAAGTCATGCACTGCTGTGTAAAATGTTTACCCTAAAACTTTGTAGCTTAAAAAATAGCAAATATTGGCACTGAGGGTAGTGCACATGTTTAGCATGTATGATGCCCTGAGTTCAATCCCCAGCACCACACACACACATACACAAAAGAAGCAGCAAATATTTAATACGCCATAGTTTTTGTGGGTCAGGAATCGGGTATAACTTAGCCCCTGCTCTGTCTCAACATTTCACAGAGCTGAATCAAGGTACTAGATACAGCTTTTGTCTCATCTGAATGCCTAACTCACAAGTTGTTGGAAGGAGTAATTCCTTTGAAGTCTTCCCACAGTTACTTGCCATGTGAGTCTCTGCATGGGGCAGCTTGCAACATGGCAGCTAGATTCCATCAAAATGAACAAGTGAGAGAGCAAGCAAGATGGAAGCCAGAGTCCTTTGTGAAACCCTGATCTTAGAAGTAACATCCATTTATATATCATAAGCACTTGAATAAGTCACTTAGTCCAACCCCTGCTCCAGGGGAGGAGATTACACAAGAGTGCAAATACCAGGAATCAGGAATCATTGGGAGCCATTTTAGAGAGTATTTATAGCCTAAGGACTGGGAATTTCATTCATTTCTTTCACAAATATTTATTAAACACCTATTAATGTTCCAGGCGCTACAATAGGCAGTGAACAAAACAGAAAAAACAAACTCCTATCATGGGAAAAGACAGACAATAAAAAAGGAATTAATACTGAATGTAATGTGGTGTTATGATAGAATGTGATTCTCCCCCAAATCCCCCCTATGAAGTCCTAACCCCCAGTGTGGCTATATTTAGACATGGAGCCATTAAGAAAGTAATTCAGATTAAACGAGGTCATAAGAGTGTGGCCCTGATCCAATAGGATTAGTGTCTTTGTAAGGTACCAATATCAGAGTTCAATCACTCTTGCTTATCATGTACAGAAAGGCCCCATCTGAGGACATAGTGAGAAGGCAGCCGTCTTCAATCCAGGAAGAGGGCCCTCACCACAGATGGCATTTGTTGACCTCTTACTCATGAACTTCCAGTCTCCAGAACTGTGGGAAAATGAATGTCTATTGTTTAAACCACTCAGTCTGTAGTATTTTGTTGTGGCAGTCCAAATACACTAATAGAGATGGTGGAGTGCACCATGGATAAAAACAAAGCAGGTGGTGCTGTGGAGGGCCTGCCATTTTAAATCGAGAAGTTAGTGCATTCCCAGAGAAGCGCCATCAGAGCAAAATGTATAGCAGGTGAGGCAGCGAGTCATGCAAACAAGGGAGAGAGGTCCAGCGGGAAAGGTTGTTCAAGGACTGGCACGAACACCATCATGTTTGGAACAAAGTGTACATGGGGACAGGAAGGAGAACAGGTGAGGTACTCTCGGTCATTGGAAGCTGTTTTAATCAGCTTTTCTGCCACTGTAACCAAAAGACCTGAGAAGAACAATTTTAGAGAAGGAAAACTTTATTTGGTACTCATGGTTTCAGAGGTCTCAGTTCACAGATGGCCAACTCCATTACCCTGTGCCTGAAGGGAAGCGGCACACCATGACAGAAATGTGTGGCAGAAAAAAACAGTTCAGAACATGACAATCAGAAAGCAGAGAGACTGCTGCCCTCAACAGAAACAAAATATAAATCCCAAAGGCATGTGTCAAGTGACCACCTCCCCCAGCCACGGCCTACCTGCCTACAGTTACCACCCAGTTAATCCATTCAAGTGGATTAATTCACTGATTAAGTTAACACTCTCATAACCCAAGCATTTCACCTCTGAACTTTTTTGCATTGTTTCACACATGAGCTTTTGGGGGACACTTCATTTCTAAACCATAACAAGAATTTTTGTTTCTACTTTCAATGAAATAGGGAATCATGGCAGAGTTTTGAACTAAGCAATGCCCTGATGTCACTGATATTTTCACGTGATCCTCTGACTACTGTACAGAGGAAAGATGAGGTGAAGAAGGCTGGATGCAGGAAAGCCAGTGAGGAGATATTGGTGGCTTCATTGAAGGTGGTGGTGGTTATGGGTAGAGTATTAAGAAGTCAATCTCTGACTTTCACTCTCAGAAGCAAAATGCTTGCCACAGGCTCTTTGTTAGCAGAGTTTAATCAATAAACTTTCTGTGCATAGTAGGTAGCATGGAAAGAGCTCTAGACCAGAGGCCAGGAGACCAGATGTTGGTCTGGACTTCTTCAGGTGAGCTGAGGGATAAAAGGCAAATCCACCAACTTCTGAATCACTGTGTTTCCCTCAGGAAAATAAAGTGTTTGGACAAGGTCCTATCTAATTCTAAAATGAGTGTAAGGTAGATTTAGAAGAAGTAAACAGTTGGATTACTGTTCACTTTAAGTTTGATCATAGGTTGTGAAAGAAGGAAAAAGATCAGAAATTGCAAAACTGTGTCCTCACAAAAATTCAAAAAACAGCTACAGGCACATTGATATCCTTAGGGAAAACCCCATTTTACTCTTCAGGTAGCTTGGGTCCTAAAATGACTGAGGGATGAGCATCACTGAATTTCTCCACTGCGGATAAACACAACAAAATTTAAACCCAAATCAGACAAGAGTCTAGTCCTTAGGGAAGAAAGTGATATTAGGGTTTTATAGACAATTGATCATGGTTACTTCTCTTCATGATCCCACTTGTGGACTCCAATTCAGTTTGACTTGGTGTTGCTCCTTAAGTAAAAGGATTTAGGATTATTGTTCCCTGTCTATATCACCCCTTGGAAATCTACCTGAGAAAATTGAACCCCAAAAAGGCATCTGTTTTAGTCAACTTTTTCACTGCTGTGACTAAATGACCCAACCAGCACAACTGTAGAGGAGGAAACGTTTATTTGAGGGCTCACGGTTTCAGAGGTCTCAGTCCATAGAAGGCCAGCTCCATTCCTCGGGCTCAAAGTGAGGCAGAACATCATGGCGGAAAAGTATGGCAGAGGGAAGCAGCTGTCATCATCAGGAAGCAGAAAGAGACTCCACTCACCAGATACAAATATATACCCCACAGCCACACGCCCAATGAATCACTTCCTTCAGACACACCCCCATCTGTCTCCATTTACCTCTTAGTTAGTCCCATCAGGGATTAATTCACTGATTAGGTTAAGATTCTCAAAATCCAATCGTTTCTCCTCTGAACCTTCTTGCATTGTCTTACACATGAGCTTTTGGGGGACATCTCATATTCAAACCATAACAGCATCCTTCAACATTCATGGAGAACAGGTTGACACTTGGTGACAACTGCTTCCAGAGCCCCAGGGGGCAGAGAAAAACACAAAAGTACAAATGTCTTTTTAGTAACAAAATTATAATTTTTAGGTATCGTGGGGCACTGTGAGAGCCAGCAATTAGCATTTTTGGACTGCCCATTGCCCAGATAAGTACATATGACAACCCACTTATTCCTCACAAAGATTTTGCAAGGCAGATAGTATGGATATTATGATCCCTTTTTCTCAGAGGTAGGCCCTAGGCTTGACTTGCCTAAGGACATGGAGATATTAATTCAGAGCTGGGATTGCTTACAATTCCCAAGTTCTTCCATTCCATGATGGCCATGCTAATGTGTTTTGTCTCAGGGGTTGGTTCTGATCTCTGCATTCTTCTTATTCACTGAGCCCTGAATTGAACATTAATCACAAATTATACATGTCGTAGTTGTCTTCATTTGAAAATTAATGTTATCCATGTCTTGGAGAATTTAAGAGCACCAGATAATTTCAGAAACCATGCCAGGCTGTAGAGCTACAAAATAGGTTGAGTCCACAGAGAATACCCAGAGGGCAGTCGTGGCCTGGGCAGTCCAACTAGTCAATATTCAAACTTCAGCTCTGCCATTTATCAGCTGTGAAACCTTGGGCGAGGTACTTCGCTTCTCTGAGTCTGAGCTTCCTCATTTGTAAAGCACGAACAATAATTGTATCTACCTCAGTTGGTTCAGTGTATAATACAAAAAATTACGTAAGTCTGTTAGAACATTGCCTGGCACATGATCACTACTCATACAGGTTATAGTGTTTTCTTATTTATCTTGAAAATAACCTTTGAGATTGCTGAGTTTGTTTCTTTGTCCCTGTTAACCTTTCAGGCTGGGTTTTTTCTTTTTCTTTTTTTGGACATTTGTTTGTTTTTGAACAACACATTTCAGAGACGAACTGATCTAATTATTTGGCCCAAAGTTATAACTAGTTTTAGTTTTCATGGTCCCTTTCCCATTGGCTTCGTGTTCTATTGCTTTTCAATTCAAGTCTTAGCATAGAAAAATAAGGTTATGGGGCGGGGGTTGTAGCTCAGTGGTAGGACACTTACTTTGCACATGTGAGGCACTGGGTTCAATCCTCAACACCACAAAAAAATAAACAAAAATAAAAATAAAGGTGTTGTGTCCAACTACAACAAAAAATATTTTTTAAAGAAAGAAAAATAAGATTATGTTTGTTCCATGTCCACCCCACCAGAATTCTGGTGTCAAATCCACCCTGACTGGAATCACAAGCAAACCTCTTTGTAAATATTCTCCACAGTGTTGACATCTTCCAGAAATGTGCACTCCTCCTCCAAAAGATTTGCTGGTCTCATTCATCAGCAGAGTGGTCAGGGTGGGAACATCACTAACTGGAAAATGCATAAATTGTCCAAAAGATTTATCACTACAAGACTTCAGATCAATTTTTATGCTGAAAGACACAATTTTCCAAGAAAAGCCGGAAATACAAATTTTGAAATTTTTGTGCATCATAAAAATCTTTTGCTTTCCCAATGTTGGTAACTAATTTAAGTGAGAGATACAGGCAGATAATCAAATATTGATGACTAATTAAATATTGACAGCTAATCAAATAGGGATTCACAGACCCATAATTTTTCTTATCTCTGGTCCAGTATTGCTCAAAGGTTCCATTTGGCTTAAAAATCTAAGGTTATTGATAAAATAATAAAAATTGAAAGAACAGAAATGGTCTCAGCAAAATAACAAATGAATATTTAGGAAAGTTTCATGACTTTTGGATTAATATACCATTAAACTAGGCAGATAGGTTTGGTCCAAAAAACTGCCGACTGGAAAGACTATCCTCAATAATTCACCAGTGTACCCACTTGGAACCAATGGTGGAGGGTGATCTTGAGTTTGTGGAAAATAATGGAAGCATCCACACTTTTCAATTTAAGGCTGAAAGTAGAATAGATCTCTGGTAATCAATGATGTTGAGCATCTTTTTGTGGGGTAATTGGTCATTTGTATATCATCTTTGGAGAAATGTCTATTAGACCTTTGCCCATTTTTAAATCCAGTTATATTTATTGCAGTTGTTGATTTGTAGAATCTCTTTACATATTTTGGAAATTAAACCCTCATCAGATCTTTAATTAGCAAATAAGTTGCCTTTTCACTTGACTTCTTTCTTTGATACACAAATGATTTTAAGTCTGTTGGAGTCTCATTTGTCTATTTTTTTTTTCTTTTCTCTCCTATACGTTAGGGGTCATATTTAAGAGATCATTGGAGTTGGCAAATTCATTTCCATTAAGCTTTTTCTCTGTTTTCTTACAGGAGTTACATAATTTGGGGTCTCACTATTAGGTCTTTGATCTAATTTTGAGTTAATTTTGCTTAGGGTGTAACTTTGTCCTTTAGAACATGGATATATAGTTTTCTCAGCACTGGTTTTTGAAGAGGTTGCCCTTACTCCATTGAGTGGCCTTGGCACCTTATCATTTAACCATACATGGGAGTATTTCCAGGTTCTGTTTTATTTCATTGATTTATTTGTCTTTAATGCAGTACCATACTGTGGTAGGAGGGGTGGGAAGCAGACAACTAAATTCACTCTCATACAGGTATGTAGAGAGAAAGGACATCCCATAGTAACTTGTTGGGTTGGGTGGGAAGAGCGGTCGGGTAATGATGTGGCACTGAGAAAGCTAGCCCAGGGCTTTGTTCATTTAATCCCTCTCATCACATATCCATAAAAGTACAAGTTCCCGACCTACATTTCCCAATTTGGATCTGTCATCTTCCAGCTTCTCTCTCTTTTGTTCTACAATTCTGACCCTGAAGGTCCACACAGGACTTTCCCAGGGTTCCTTGGCACCTGATTGTTTATTTCTTTCAGTGTAGGTCACTGGCAGAAAATGGAAAATAAAAAGATAAACTAAAGCCATTCTTCTTTCCTTTCTGCTTCTAGCACCTTCCCTGCCGAGGCTATATGCTGACATCTCCACCTTTCCCATAATAGCGGTATCAGTCACAAGGCCTCTCACTGATAGTTCCCGCATAGCCTCCTCTGCATATCTGCTGTCTGGCAGCTCTGCCTTCATCCTTTGTGTCTCAGCCTTATCAGCAGAGTTGCTTCATGCAGATACTAACCTACGGGTTACTAACCACTCCCTTTTTATTCTTAATACCTCCACCACCCCATTTTCGTTACCCATATAACCAATTCCCTGTATTATATTCCTTCTGACTGAAATATCTAAAGGCAGTTCTGTTTCTTGGTTTAGATCCTGATTAATGCAGACTCCAACCTACCTTTCCAGTCTTATCTCCTGCTTATCACTAAAATCAAACACGCCACCTCACAACCTCACTCACAGGTCTGGTGTTCCAGTCCTGCAGCTTTCTTCCCAATTCATCTAAGTTGCATGCCACTTTTCCAAAAAGTCCATCAGAAAAAAATTTGTTTAGTGAAACAGTTTTCTAGACATATTGTGGTAAGAAGAAATACCACCTGGATAGAGTCTTCATAACAATTCAGAGAAGACCTCAGGGGGGGGAGCAACCCTGGCTTTTAGGACTTGTGATTTTGAGAATGCTCTGGAAAGGCAGGGGATTTTGGAGGGTGAGCAGAATTAATAACATAATAGCTTAGATTGGTGACCATAGTGAGGTAAGGGTCTCAAAGTCACTATGTTACTTGGTTCACAGTGTTGTGCTCCAAATGCAAGTATTTCCTAGAGAAAGTAGCTAAGTATTTGCTTGGTCTTATTATTTTTTAACATTGGAACAGGAAAGTAGGTAGGGTTCATGTTTTAAGACACAGAGAGAAAAATTATGTTGATTTCAGTCCCAACTAAACCATTTTTCTGCCTCTATAACTTTGTTTACAATGTTCCTTGACCTTAGAATACCTTTTATCTTGGGCAGGAGATGTAGCTCAGTGGTTGAGTGCTTGCCTAGCATGTGCAAACCCCAGCACTACACACACACACACACACACACACACACACACACTCCCACACACATACACACACAAAAAGTATATTTTATCTTTCACTACATGTTTATTCACTCATCCAATATCTATTTATTGAGCACTTACTGTATGTCGGGCACTATTTAGGGACTAGGAACACAAGATCAAACAAGACAAAGTTCTTGCCTTCGTGGAACTTATGCTCCATTAGTTGAAATTATATAATGTCAAAGACATTTTATGAAGAAAAATAAGTCTGAATAAGAGGGGAGAGGGAAGGGGTACTTCCTGATTGGGAAGGGGTACTGGCAGTATTTCAGATGTGTGAAAAATCCTTATAATACCCAACTCAATTTGCACCTCTTCAGTAAGTCATTTGCCAATTACTACATATATTGAGATGATGTTTTGAAATATTGACCCTTTTTTCTTAGCAATTCATTTTTATCTTCAAGAATTTCAGCTATTAAAATTCTACCTTTAACCTAAGCTTATTGTCCTAGTGCAAAGAGTAAAAGTTGAAATCTTAGCTTTGAATTCCAAAGATCAAAAGTAAAACACGGAGGATTCACATGATGTAGTTCATACCATAAACCAACAGATGGGAGGATTTCATGGAGACATAAGATTACAGTTAGTGCATAAGAATACTCTCTGGCCTTCAGATGTGGGGAAGGACCGGGGACAGAAAACAATGGGAGAGAAAGTGAGCTTGGAAGGTGAGAGTAGGGTTCTGGTCTCCTATTCTCTTTGGTTTCAGACCTGGAAGGACCATGTCACCAACCACAGGTAAGTTTCAGATGGTGTCTCAGAGCAACAGGCTTATGCCCCACCTCCCAAAAGACTTCAAGCCTCTTAGAGAAGTCTCTAAACAGCAAATGCACCATAGCAGTAGAGCAACAAAAGCTAAAGAATAGGTGGGTGTGATGGCCTGTAATTTCAGCAACTCAGGAGGCTGAGACAAGAGGATTGCAAGTTGGAGGCCAGCCTCAAAAACTTAGGGAGGCCATAAGCAACTTAGTGAGACCCTTTCTCAAAATAAAAAATAAAAAGGACTAGGAATGGAGCTTAGTTGTTGAGAAACCTGGGTTCAATCCCCAGTACCCCCCTCCCCCCAAAAAAAAAGCCAAGAAATGGACTTGGGCATTCTTAGAGATTCATGGATATCCTGAATGATACAGGCTAGAAGCCAAATGTTCCATACTCTAAGAGGCAGAGAGGATTAGAGGATGAAGAATCTTCATCACATAGAATTAAATCAATAGATCACATGTATATCATGCAATTTCAAGAAACACACTGGGACATCATCAATCATCAGCAACAGAAGCATTAAAAAGGACAACAGACTGGAGGACCAGACTAGAAATCTAGATTTCAGGGGAATTCTGAGATGTCACATGACCGGACATCCATCTTTATGCCATGTATATTAAGTGGCTAGAGCTGCTGTTACAAAGGCCCCCAAACTGAGTGCCTTAAAAGAGACATGTATTGGGTCTGGGGTCGTGGCTCAGTGACAGAGTGCTTGCCTCACCAGGGAGGCACTGGGTTCGATCCTCAGAACCACATAAAATAAATAAAATGAAGGTACCATCTACAACTTAGGAAAATATACTAAAAAAAAAAAAAAGAGAGAGAGAGACATGTATTGCCTTGTGATTCTAGAGGATAAAAATCTGAGATTGCTGCATCTGTGGAGTTGGATCCTTCTGAGAACCATTTGGGGAGCTCCATGCCACTCCCCAAGCTTCTAGTGGTTTGCTGCAATCATATTATAGAAGCATCATTTCTGATTTCTGCTTTCATCAAAAACATGGTGTTCTTCCCGTGTGCATATCTGTCTCCAAATTTCCCCTTTTTTAAGAACACCAGTTGTTCCTCCCAATGACTTAATTTAAACCCGATCATCTATAAACAATCTATCTCCCTAAAAGGTTACATTCTACTGGATGCTAGGACTTCAACATACGATTTGGAGAAAGACACAATTCAATCCATAACATCATGTATGTAAAACACTAGGAAGAATGGAAGGAAAAGAAATCTGAATTTGACTGAAGAGTTAACCAAGAGACTTGACTGAGTTAAAACTACCTTGCATGCTGAACAGACTCCACATGTCCCGTGATCCCCACTACCTGATATTCATGCCTTGGTATAATCTTCTCATTTGGGGTTAGGGTGAGACCTGTGGCTTGCTTCTAACCAAAGAACATGGCAAAGGTGATAGGTTGTGTTACTTATATAGGACTCCATCTTCCACAGACTCAGTCTTTCTCCCTGGCTTTGAGGAAGTTTAGACACCATGTTGTAAGACAGCTGATGGGAAAGACCACATGGCAAGGAACTTCAGGCGACCTCCAGTAGCTGAGGGTGATAGCCAGCAAAAAACTAGCTCTCTCAGTTTCACAACCACATGAAGACGAATTCTACCAATAACCTGAGTAAGCTCGAAAGTGGATCCATTGTCAACTGAGCCTCCAGAAAAGAACCCAGCCCTCGACAACACCTTGATCAGGCTTGCTGAGAACCCAGCTAAGCCAAGCCCACATTCTTTACCACAGAGGCTGAGGCCCAAATGTGTGGTGATCCAAGCTATTACCTTTGTGGTAACTTGAAACATTTATAGAAATGTTATTGTTGTAAGAACACTTATGAGATCTATCCTCTTAACAGATCTCAACACAATACACCATTGTTAATTACAGACGTGATATTGTACTGAAGATCTCTAGAACCTATGCATCCTGTATAAGTCAGAGTACAAATCTGTTGATCCACAAATTTCAGTTTCCCCCTCTTCTGAGCTCCTAGCAACCACCATTGTACTCTCTACCTCTGAGTTTGGCTATTTTATACACTTCATGTAAGAGGAATCATGCAGAATCTGTCCTATGACTGGCTTATTTCACTTAGCATTATGTCCTCAAGGCTCATCCTTGTTGTCATATATTGCAGGACTTCCTTCTTCTTAAAGGTTAAAAAACATTCCATTCTATGCATATCCCACTTTTTTTTTTTTTTTTTTTTTTTTCTTTTCTTTTTTTCTTTTTTGGCACCAGGCATCGAACCCAGAGGCAGTTAACCATTGAGCTACTCCCCCAGGCCCTTTTATTTTTTTGTTTGAGACAGGGTCTCACTAAGTGGCTTAGGGTCTCGCTAAATTGCTGAGGCTGGTTTTGAACTTCCAATCCTCCTGCCTCAGCCTCCCAAGTCACAGTAATTATAGGCATATGTCACCAAACCTGGCTATACTACATTTTCTTTATCCATTTAGCCATCAATGGACATTTAACTTGTCTCCACCTCTTGGCTACTGTGAATAGTGCAGCAATTAACATGAACATCTCTTCAAGAGCCTGACTAAGTCTTTTGGAATAATACCCCAAAGTGAGATTGGTGGATCATACAGTATTTCTATTTTCAATTTCTTCCTTTCTTTCTCTCCCCCTCCATCCACTGCCCCTCTCTCTCTCTCAATCTCTCTCTCTCTCTCTCTCTCTCTCTCTTTCATTCTTTCTTTTGGAACTGAACCTGGGGTCTCACACATGCTAGGCAAGTGCTCCATCTCTGAGTTGCATCTTTATTACATCTCCAGTCCTTTTATTTTTATTTTTGTTTTCAAAACAGGGTCTCTCTAAGTTGACCAGCCTGGCCTTGAACTTGCAACCCTTCCACAAGAATTACCCACAGTGGTAATTTTTCACATATTAATAAGAAATGGGATTTTATTTGGTAATATTGAGAGTTTTAGCATAAGATTGAAGAATCTGGGGGATAGGGACTGGGAGCACAAGATATTGTTACTTTTGGTCATGGACAAATAAAGAAAACTACATTTTTTTTTTTTAACCTGTGAGGACTTAAAAAAAAAAAATCATACTTGCTCCAGCCCACATCAAATTTATCTCTTCTTTCTCTTGTTTTTCCAGTTCTCTCCCCTACAATTTTATTTATATATTTTCTTATTTAGATTTTTTGAGAGATCTGTTTGTTTACTTGTTTGTTTTACAGTACTGGGGACTGAACCCAGAGATATTCTACCAATGAACAACATCTCCAGCCCTTATTTATTTATTTATTTGTTTGTTTGTTTAGACAAGGTCTTGTTAAGTTGCTGAGGCTGGCCTCAAACTTGGAATCCTCCTACCTCAGCCTCCTGAGTTCCTGGGATTGCCCCATGTCACCTAGCCTACATCCCAACTGTAGCACAGACTGGCATTTGGTAGTTTATCATTCCTTCATTTAGTTATTCAAGAAAAAGACCTGAATTCTATGACCTGGTGGTTGGTACTTTTGCATCAATGTGAATTTTGAGGATAAGCTCTTTGCAGATGATATAGAACCAAAATAACTTATTAGTAAGCCTAACAGTGTGGTGGCTCCCAAATTTTTCTGTTGGAGAGGTCTATGGGCTAGAGTCTGGTTTGCAGGGCTTACCTGGGCAACATTACAACTTTGATCAAGAAAAATAGCAACAATTTTGAAGGATTCATTTATTTACTCTTTATATAAGTCTCAAAGAATGTCAATTGTCCATACCAAAAAATCCTTTATTGTCATTGTTATTAACTGGGTGTCTTGGAAGGGACTTTTAGAAGGGGGCCTCAGCTCCTTGCTGCTATTGCTGCTAGCAGACCACCCAGAATCCAGAGCACACTGTGGCCATTTTGTTCTCTTCTCATTATCAGGTATGGAGTAACTCCAGTGAGATGACAAAATGTTCTGTGCGAGAAGAAAGTCAACTGATAGTGCTGGCGATGGCAATAAAAAGCAAGCAGCGAAGTCAAAGAAGTGAAAGTATTCGCATTTTGAGAATTAGCAGCTGTTTCAGATATGTCCTCTATAAATGTCAGGGATCTACTAAAAAATGTACTGATGGGTGAACATTTGGAAAAGAAATATTCTAAAGGAGAGCAGCACACCCATAGTCCCCAAATAAGGAGGTTAACATTTTGAAATATGTATTTCCTGTCCTTTTCTATATATTTCAAATATGGAGGCGATAGCACCCAACTTTTTTCAATCTGACTTATCAGAGGCAATTTCTCGTTATCATGGAAAACACTTCCAACAGATAAGATTTAACAAGTTCTATTTCATAACAGTAAACCAACATGACTTACTTAATAATTCTCCTAGTTTACTGCTATTTTTCTATCACCATTATAAATCACACTGTAGCGACTTTTATAAATAAATTTTAACAGAAATTCACATTCTTAGGAATATGTGTGTCTCTCTGTGTATGTACACACATACATGTGTATATCTTGTATATCTTATACATCGACTCATGTGTGTGTGTAAACAGATCTGCTGACCCAAAAAATTATGTTAATTCATATTACCAAATACTTTCTAGCCAGGCAAAGTGGTGCACACCTGTAATCCCAGATGCTCTGGAGGCTGAGTTCAAAGCCAGCTTCAGCAACCTAATAAGACCTAAGCAATTTAGCAAGAACCTGACTCAAAATAAAATATAAAAAGGGCTGAAGATGTAGCTCAATGGTTAAGCACCCCTGGGTCCAATTTCTGCTACAAAGAAAAAAAAAAGAAAGAAAGAAAGAAAAATTTCCAGAAAGGTTCATCTTTGTACTTCCAAGAGCTGCATAAAAGAATACACATGGGCTGGGAATATAGCTCAGTGGGTAGAATGCCTGCCTTGTATGCACAAGGCCCTGGGTTCAATCCCCAGCACCACCAAAAAAAAAAAATACTCATCTCACTATAACCCTGCTATCATTTGTCTATTACCACTTTAATAATTTGATCTGAGGGGCTGGGGATGTAGCTCAGTGATAAAGCCTGTTCTTAGCTTATCTGAAGCCCTGGGTCTAATCCCCACTACCACATGAAAAACAAACAAATAATTTGACCCTAGTGACCAACTAGAGAAGGATCTAATTCATTTTGATCCAAATCTGCTTTGAAATGTTTTAAGAACTCTTTATTGAATAAACTGTCCCTTCACCACTAATTCATCTCCTCATTGTTTAATGATTATATACTATAGGGTCTTTTTCTGGATTCTGGCCTTCTCCATCCATCTGACTTTTGCATCTGCATCACACATAATAATTTGCTATAATTTCAAAATGTTTTAATATTTGGTGGTTTTCTTCTATGTCATTAGTCTTTTTTTGTATAATTCTAAACTAATTTCACCTTTTAGAACACTTGATTTTTACCTCTGCTACAGCACCAATCATGTTTTCCCTTAAGTTGTAACTATTTAACTTACCTTTCTGAAGAGACAGAAAGCTTCTTGAAAGTGGAGACCTTTGAATTTTTCTTAACATCTACCTCTCTGCACCACCTTATTTACTCACAAAATATAGTGTAGGTCTTCTAACTGCAGGCAATCAGTTTCTACTGGAACCAACTGTGAAAGGGGTCATCGTATCCTTGTTGCTGAATGTCCTGGAATTGTGAAGACACTCCTGTGTCTCCTCTGCTTAACTCTTTCCTGAGCCACAGTCCAGTCAGATCCAATGATTACCCAAGCAGAGAACATAAAGAATTGTCACTCACTGTCAAGTGGGATCTGCTTGGCACACTAGCCCCTGCCTCCTCCCCGCCAAAGCATGGCTGGAAGACCAGCTTAGATCATCACCATCAGACAGGATGAATGGAGGCATGTCTAAACACTAATGAATTTTATTCAGTCACTGACCACATAAGAGACAAAATTATCGCTTTTTAAAAAATAATGTAGTTGCTAATTAGACTCATTACTCCTTTTAGGGACAAAGGTTCCAGTGGGCAGGATTATTACACACTGCTTCAGACCAAAATGAGCTCCACCTATCATCTGTGACTTTAGCATCTCTAAAAATAGTACAGAAGTTCACTGGGGATATATTTAAACCAAGTAAGAACCTTCACTTGTTTAAGGAATTCACTCAAAGTGGCAGTTCATAAATCGGGATATACTTTGAAAATACCTGAGGATGAAAGATGCAAATTCCTTGATACCACATAGAATTTGACTCTGTAAGGCTGGGGAAGAAACCAAATCTACCTCCCCTTCTTTCTTTCTTTCTTTCTTTCTTTCTTTCTTTCTTTCTTTCTTTCTTTCTTTCTTTCTTTCTTTCTTTCTTTCTTTTCTTTTTTTTTTTTTTTTTTTTTTTTTAACTCCCTAGGTGATTCTGTTATAGCAATTTGGAAACTACTGTGTTAAAACATGTTGCTAATGAAGCTGAGATCATCGCAATGCATTCACTCATTTTTAAGACATAAGTATTCTGGAGGATTCTATTCAAAACCATTAGGTGTTACAGGGGACCCAAAGGAGTTGATTCATGAGTAACTTGATACTCTTATGGAAATGATGAGAAACATACACAAGGGGCATCTCTGTTGGGATCATTTCCTTTTCCAATCTTCATAGATGATGCTTTAACTTCTGGATCAGAAAGGCTTCCCCGGGGCTGGTCTTCACATGTGCGGGGGAGGGAATATAGCAGATGGAGGTATGAACTGCAGGACCATCAAGGGGCCAGACCTTCTTATCGGCTCCCACCCAGCCAGCTTTTTGGCAAACTACCTCCTGTCCTGCCTGAATAACTGCCAGAAATCTTCTACACAAGAGCCAATTCCTTTGATTCACTCCTTAGTCATTCTATTCATTCTAAATGATAACTGGGCATCAATAATCCCCAGACAGCAGGATGCAAGAGGGAGGTGAGCACCTCAGTTCTGTACTTGGGGAGTTCACGTCCAGGGCTGGATGCAGGCTCGTTCATCTGGAATACAGCGATGCTATGCGCTGTGAGGGGAAAGGCTTGGGAGGCCGGAAGAGAAGGTTAAATGGAGACATGAAAATCAGCCAGCCCTGCTATTAAAATCTTCAAAATTCTGGCCACGCTCTTAGGAAGTCAACCAGGTTATCCCCTCACACAAAAACAGCACAAGGTGCTCTCTGCCGTTGTCATCGTTACTGCCTTTCCAGGACCCAGGGGTAGTAAGCAGGTCAGTGTCAGCTGTTGGCTCTGCTTTTTCCTTTCCGTTTTCCAATGCTGCCTGGCGACAACCCCCAGGTCAAAGCTCTCTGACCAGGCAAATGGCCAGAGGCTGCTGGGATAGGCCAATTCTGCTTTTATGAGGGCACCCAGCTGCATGAATTTAAGGGCTGGACTTGGAGAAGCAGCAGTAGGAGCAAGAGCGGCTGCAACAGGAAGAAGCCCATGGGGAGCCTTGGAAGGGGTGTCAATACAAACAGTATCAAATTACCACAGGTCACCAGGCGGGTGGTGTGACAGGAAGAGTGAGATCACCAAGTCTTCAGGGACACCACTGAACATTAAGAAGGAAGGGATGGATGTGGGTCTGGTGACAGCCTGTTCAGAATTGTCCTGGACCTTCTCTGTCAGCCATTTTCTAGATTTTTGGCCCCCATAAATCATACCCAAACTGGGCCCTAACAGATTTCATTGTCTCCTGCGGGAAGGCAACCGGTCCATCACTCTGCTGTAATATAATGCTAGAGAAGCTGGCTCAGACCAGGCTGTTTTTCTTGGGCATCCTTATCTGCATAAACATTCTGAGCTACATTTTTATCTGACCCAGATGGTCTATAATAATTTCCTACGATTAGTCCTCTGTTCCTTTTATCTTTTATTTCCATCCAAATGTATTTTGTCCCACAGCCAACTTATTTATTATGTGACATTCTTTCTCCCTTCAGACACAATATCTGCCTTGACCCATGCTGGCATGATTCCCCCTAGCCTGTTGTGTCTATCCTTGTATAAACTTTCCATATCCAAATTATTCTAAGTCTGTTTCTGGTTTTAGCCCCTCCTTGGTAATCCTTGTTACATAATGTGTCTATTATATCTCTTGGTATTTGTTTTCTTTCAGTTCACTTCTTACCATGCATATGAAAGTCATTTGTAAGGAGAGCTGTTTAGAGTTTGCTTTTATTTTTTTTCTTCGGTTCCTTTTAGGGTTCTGCCTCCATCCTTGGAGTTCTTTTAATCTCTGACCCTGTTCCCTCTCCCAAACCCCTAGCATTCTAGTTTATACCTTCTTCTCAGATGTATGCAATTTTTACCATGGTGGCTTTGAGTGTTGTTGTGTGGTTTTGCAGAAGTTGGCTGTCTTTCATTAACTTTCCAGCTTCTACGATTCATTTGTTCAATGGGAACTCCATTCAAAATCACTTTTATCCTAGTTCGTGCCTAGGGCCTGAAGGAAGTCTGATAGAGACTAAAAAGAAGTATAATACACTCATCTTAGGCTTTCATGAGACTTTTGCTGTCTATTAAAAACTCTAGAATATTCAATTCCCCAGCTCCACACACACATAAAAAGGTCCAGAATAACCAACTGGAAAGGAAAAGTATTTTATCCCACTGTCTGTTTGGCCTAGAGAGAGCCACATAGTTTGAACTGTTTTTCTTTCTTTCTTTCTTTTTTTTTTTTTTCTCATCAAATTCTTTACTGTGCTTCCCTGCTCCTCAAACAAATGTCCTGTTTGTTGTTGTTTTGCGTAAGCAAGGGTATGGGAGAGTTCGCTCCACCTACGTATGGCCCCCTCCACATTCATAGAAAAGCTTTAAAGAATGTTGGAATGTCAGGTATATCTGTGCTTCCTTTACCATTTAAATTGACCAACAGTGGTAAGGGACAATGGTAGAAAGAGGAAACAGAGCAGAAGCAACTCTTCAATATTTTCTAGGAATGTAAATTTCTTAGGGAAGGGTGATGTAATTCTCCTTATTCAGTCTCCCTGGGTCTCAGTTGAAATTAGAGATATTATCAATAATACCTACTCAGGGGGCTCCTGTCAGGATTATTAAAATGCTATCTAGGAAGAAATATTCTAGTAATGGTGGTCAAATAACAAGATATAACTAGGAAAATCACCACAGTATCATTCAGTAATTTTTGTGCTAAGAAACTAATGAAAAATCAAAAAAAGAAAATAATTTTTTCCTATAGGAATACTTTAGCCTAGGAGAATCCAGATGAACATAATTAGCAGATAACCTTGCTTACCTGAGGGCAATGCTGAGATCACATCCTGACAATAGTGTAGTTTCAAGTTTAGAAGGGACAGAAACCAGGAAAGGGGCTCTGATTTGAACTTTTTGGACCTAGAGCCATAAATTTAGTCAACAAATATTCTTGTTATTAAAATGCATGAGCTAATTGCTTTTCACTGCATTCGGAAACATGAAAAGGGAAAGAAATCATGTTTGTGTTTTTCAGATTAGTAACATAGATTCAGAAGGGTTATTTCCTCTGTGAAAATAATAGGGGAAGTATTTTCTAGCTGTGTGATTTTAGGTAGGTTATTTAACCTTTCGGTTTCCGTAGGTGCAAAATAAAGAAAGTAATAGTACTTATCAATTAGGGCAGTTGTGAGGACTTTTTTTTTTTTTTTTTTTTTTAATGTATGGAAAATCCTTATCATTGTGCTCAGCACACTGTGACCATTCAATGAAAGCTTATGAAGCCAAAACCCAAAGAGAATTTCATTTGCATAAAGTCTCCAAAAAGAGACTCAGCAAAAAGTAAGTCAAGGTTCATTCAGTTAATGTCAAATATTAGGGCTTTTCCCACCACAGTGCTTAAGACCTTGAAACTTGTCCTTTGTACTTACCCTCTTCTGTTACCATTTGGTCACATCTGGCAATCTTCCATCATGATGTAAATCATTTATGGGTCCAAGTCTTAGCTAAGTGTGTAGATCCCTGAGACTTGTCAACCTCTAATTGTCAGCCTACGTCTTCAAAAATATGCTAGAAAAAAACTCAAAAGTATTAGTAATCGAGTTTTATAAACTATTTCTAGTATTTATTTATGTGGGGGGATCGGACAAGGGCCTTTCACATAGTGGGCAGGCTCTGTACCACTGAGCCATATCCGCTTCCCTGGCATTACTGTTACATGTCATCAGCACTTTAATTTCTTGCTACCACCCATTTAACGATGGAGGACTCAAGGCTCAAAGCACTTGTCCAAGGTCACTCTACTCAAAACTGCTGCAGGAGTACAAGCCAAGAGCGACTGACATCAGACCTTCATTATGAGAAAAGGTGAGGGGTGAAGAATTCACGCACTGACTGTACCTATTCAGCCACAATTTAATCTAATTAAGACTTTATTTCTACTGGACTACACATACATGTTTTCTGAGAGAAAAGATCTCACATGGTTCAGTTTTCTCAAGCATAGGCAAACCCATTTGATGACAGAAAATTAACAATTTTTTAAAAAATTTTACCAACATCATTTATGCATTTCTTTTTACCAGGGGATGGGTTCTGACTGATTTTGAAGCCAAAAAGATCAGCTCAATTTCAGCCTACAGTTTGGCTGGCTGCAGGACAGCATGTGTTTAATTCAACCCATAGCACCATTTAATTGTAGAAGAATCAAAGTTCTCTTTTATGTGACATTCTTTCTCTCTTCAAACATTCTCTCCGTTTTGATCCATCCTGGCTTCGTGTTGGGGTTAGTTTTAGAAACTGTCAAAAACACTTTAACAAGCTTGTTATAAAGCACTACTACAAGAGAATCGGCTGAGCAAATTAATGTTTCAACAAGAGAAAGTATTCTAAGATTATTTTTAATGTTTGAAAACAAGGACCAAGAAAGCCATGGGAAAAAGAGAAAGAAGAGAGAACCACAAAGCAGTCATTGCAAATTTATTTAATCTGAAATGGTTAATAATGTGTGTATTTTGTGAATCATCATTACCTTTTTCACCAACCATATTTTATGACTTGAAGCAATTATATAAGACATTTTGAAGTCCGTTCACACATTGAGGCTAAGGGGTTATATGTCAGATGAATAATGAGAAGATCTACTGAAAAACTGTGGTTTGGAAGTGTAGTTCAGTGGTAGAGCACTTGCCTAGCATATGCAAGGTCTTGGGAAAGAAAAAAACCTTGTCAACAAAAAGTCCTTACTCCTTTATATTAAATGTAAAGAAAGTCAAATGAGAAGTCTTTGTTATTTGCAATTTTCTTAAAAAGTCAATCTGATTAGTCAGTATGTAAGGTTGTCTTATTTAGCAACTTAAACATTCTATATTCTTTAGTTTTTCTCATTAACACGAAAATGGCAATTTATAGCATATTACCTAAAAAAACAAAGTGTTCTTATGCCACTGATTTCTGATTTGTTACAGAACTTTCCTTTAATTAAAACTGATTTGATTCTTGAAGAGAGAATGTATTTCTGATTTCATATTTTTCCTCCCCAAAAGGGGATTTGTATTATACTGTTAAATACCTTAACATGATACTGGGACATTAGTGGGTTGGATTTGGCTGCCAGAATTTTATCTTTTGGGGGTTGTTCTATCTTTGAGGAACTCTTCTAAAGGACACTGGAATGGGATATGTATCTAGCAGGGTGAAGGAGATTAACTAATAGATTAATAATTAGTATAGATTAATTAATGGGATCCCAGAATGAGAAAAGGAGGAATTTAGAGCCCACAGTCTCCATTAAAATGAAATATCCTCATAGTCCTTAGTCCTTAGACTCAGCAAAGT
This sequence comes from Sciurus vulgaris, assembly GCF_902686455.1. NCBI lineage: Eukaryota > Metazoa > Chordata > Mammalia > Rodentia > Sciuridae > Sciurus > Sciurus vulgaris. The sequence continues at coordinate 52,886,483 of NC_136461.1, forward strand.
GGAGGAAATGTAAAATCCAGTCCTCAAATGACAGGTGAGAGGAATGAAAGCAAACAGACCCTAAAGAAGGAAAGGGTGACAGAGGACAGATGGAGAAACGGGCATGGGCAAGGTAGGTTTGTAAACATACAATGTCACCATAGAAAAAAGAATGAAAGAGGAAGAAAAGACCACAGTGCACAAAAGAGAAAACATACACAGCATTCCTGAGGAAGCATAACACAAACAAGTAAGTGTCCCCAGCTGTGTTATCCTGTGAAAGACCCTGAGATGGATGAGGAAGAGCTCAGTGACAGTTTGATGTACTATAAGAAAAGATGAATGAAGAGAATGTAAATCACACTATTGGTAGACCCAACGATAGAAACAGCAAAAAGAAAATCTATGTGATATAAAACACTTCAGAATTATCACCATGGATGCAAAAGAAAAGGCAAAGGGATTAATGTAGTTAGAAGAAAATGATACGTAGGGAAGCTATGAAAACCCAACTTGATACTAATTGAGATGATAATAATAGAACCAATCAAAATATTAAAAATATGCTGGGATATAATGCAAGCAATGTCATCTGAAATAAAGGACTAAAAAGCTCATTCCTTTATATCTCAAGAAAAACTCATACAGAACAAAGTATATAAAACGATTTATTGACAAAAATCATAAACGTTCTGGAATTCTCTGGGAATCCAGAGTCCTTCTTCCCCATCTAAATAATCAAGTATACAAATGAGAAAAAAAAAAATCAGGCCAATACATCCTGATTTACTGTTAGTAACGCCGAATGAGAGAGGAAAATGGAACAACGTCTCTAATGTTCTGAAGAAAAAAAAATTGTCATACCCAGCTAAAGGATGACGGGAGGATAAAAGCAAGTACTTCCATGTTTTAGAACGTGCAGGCCACAACACACTTCCAAACAGTCCACCAATATGAAGAGGCCACAATAAAAGGAACCTATGATCATTTAAATGAAGAATTATGGCTCAAATAATCAAAAGGATTATGACTACAAAACAAAAAGGCATATTTGTAAACTCTGACCAAAACAAAATAAGTCTATAGATGGGAAGAAGAGGTGAGAAGAGCTCATTTCTTCATCTTTCATAGCAAGTAGTCAATTCATCTTGGGTAAAACGTAACATAAAGGCAAAAATATGACTGATTCTCACCCCTTAGAGGTTATTACTTTGGCTACCCAACCATTCAGCTATTCAACCTTTCATCCTCTTACATATATGCATATAGACATATTTTAAGTAATGATGTTCATCAAATATTAACATTACTTATTTCTGGATGATAAAATTTTAAGTGATTTATAGCTTTCTTTTTTTAAATTTATTTTTATTGTAAACAAATGGGGTACATGTTGTTTCTGTTCGTACATGGAGTAAAGGCATACCATTTGTGTAATCATACATTTACATAGGGTAATGATGTTTGATTCATTCTGTTATTTTTTCCTTCCCCCACTCCTCCCACTCCTCTTTTCCCTCTATACAGTCCTTCCTTCCTCCATTCTTGCCCCCCTCCCACCCCCCATTATGGAATCTTAGTATACTTTTGATTTGCATTTCTCTTATTACTAAACATGGTGAACATTTTCTCATATATTTGTTGATTGCTTGTAGATTTTCTTCTGTGAAGCGTCTGTTCATTTCCTTAGCCCATTTGTCGATTGGGTTATTTGTATTCTTGGTGTAGAGTTTTTTGAGTTCTTTATATATTCTGGAAATTAGTGCTCTATCTGAAGTATGAGTGGCAAAGATATTCTCCCACTCTGTAGGCTCTCTCTTCACATTACTGATAGTTTCCTTTGCTGAGAGAAAACTATTTTGTTTGAATCTATCCCAGTTGTTGATTCTTGCTTTTATTTCTTGTGCTATGAGAGTCCTGTTAAGGAAGTCTGATCCTAAGCCAACAAGGTGAAGATTTGGACCTACATTTTCTTCTATAAGATGCAGGGTCTCTGGTCTGATTTCAAGGTCCTTGATCCATTGTGAGTTGATTTTTGTGCAAGGGTGAGAGATAGGGATTTAGTTTCATTTTCTTGCATATGAATTTCCAGTTTTCCTACCACCATTGTTAAAGAGGCTATCTTTTCTCTATTGCATATTTTTGGCACCTTTGTCTACTATGAGAACATTGTATTTATTTGGGTTTGTGTCCGTGTCCTCTACTCTGTACCATTGATCTACCTGTCTATTTTGGTGCCAATACCATGCCGTTTTTGTTACTATTGCTTTGTAGTATAGTTGAAGTTCTGGTATTGCGATACCCCCTGTTTCATTCTTCCTGCTAAGGATTGCTTTAGCTATTCTGGGTTTCTTATTCTTCCAGATGAATTTCATGATTGCTTGCTCTATTTCTGTAAGGTACGTCATTGGGATTTAATTGGAATTGCATTGAATCTGTATAGGACTTGTGGTAGTATGGCCATTTTGACAATATTAATTCTGCCTATCTAAGAACATGGGAGATCTTTCCATCTTCTAAGGTCTTCCTCAATTTCTTTCTTCAATGTTTTATAGTTTTCATTGTAGAGATCTTCTACCTCTTTGGTTAGATTGATTCCCAAGTATTTTTTTTTTTTTTTGAGGCTATTGCAAATGGAGTTGTTTTCCTCATTTTTCTTTCAGCTATTCATCACTTGCGTATAAAAATGCTTTAGATTTATGCGTGTTGATTTTATAGCCTGCTATTTTTGCTGAATTCATTGATGAAGTCTAGAAGTTTTCTGGAGGAGGTTTTTGGATCCTCTAAATATAGAATCATGTCATCTGCAAATAGTGACAGCTTAAGTTCCTCTTTTCCTATTCATATCCTTTTATTTTCTTTGGTCTGCCTAGTTGCTCTGGCTAGAGTTTCGAGGACAATGTTGAATAGAACAAGACATCCCTGTCTTGTTCCCATTTTTAAAGGGAATGGTTTCAGTTTTTTCTCCATTAAAAATTATGTTGGCGAGGGGTTTTTCAAGATGGTGGCCTAGAGGGTGGCTGCATTTCATGTTGCTCCAGGACTCAGGATTCAAAAGAGGAGATATTGAGAGACTTGGGGCCAACTCAAAGCAGCTGGGTGAGTCTCTCCCGTTGGGGAGGTGTCCCGGATGGGACGGTAGTCCTGGAACACAGGGAACTTTGTGAAGTAGAGCTGCCAGCGAGACACCCCTCCCCCAACTGGAACAGTGAACTCGGACAACTGGGAGCATCGGAGAGGAGGCCGCTCAGCACAGCACTGGGACTCAGAACAACCACTGGGGCTCCGGTGGCTGCCCAGGGGAGGAGTGGCGAGGAAAGCTGTGTGGACTCAGAACACCGGGGCCTGCCCTGAGGAGGAGGAGGAGGAGGAGAAGGAGGAGGAGGAGGAGGAGCGCAGCCGCTTGGATTCGGAGTGACTATACCAGAGCTACAGGTGGTTGCCAGAGGAGGAGCGGCGCAGCGAGCTGTTTGGACTCAGACCACTTCTGAACACCAGGGCCTGCCCTGAGGAGGAGGAGGAGGAGGAGGAGGAGGAGCGCAGCGGGTCATTTGGACTCGCAGTGACTGCATTAGAGCTCCAGGCGGCTGCTCAGAGGAGGAGGCGATTGGTGAGTTGTTTGGACTTAAAGCGACCACTCCTGAACACAGGGGGGGCTGCCTGGAGGAGGAGCGCGGTAGGTCGCTTGATCTCGAGTGGCCGCACCAGAGCTCCGGGCGGCTGCCCAGAGGACGCGTGCAGCGGGTCACGTGGATTCAGAGCCACTCAGAGTGACCACTCCTGAACACCGGGGGGTTACCTGGAGGAGGAGGAGGAATGGGGCGGGTCACTTGGACTCGGAGTGATTGCCCAGGGCTACGGGTGGTTGGCAGGAGGAGGAGGCACACAGTGAGTTGCTTGGACTCCTAGTGACCGCACCGAACAGCAGTGGCTGTCTGGAGGAAGAGGCGTGCGGCGGGTCTCTGGGACTCCAGAGTGATTGTACGGGGCCCAGGTGGCTGCTCAGAGGAGGGGCTGCATAGCCAGGCGATTAGGTGCAGAGCAGGGTCCCAGGACAAAGGAGTCTTCTTAGTTGAAGAGCCACACAGAGACACGCTTCAGGGTGCGGAGCGAAGGCTCCAGGACTGTGGCAGTTCTCTGAGGAGAGGCAGCCTAAGGAGACTCATCTGCGAAGGGTGAGGCTCCCAGGCCCAGGAGGTAGGGCCGGGGCCCTGGAAACTTACAGAGGAAGGCAACCCAGCCCAGGCAGGTAGCTGTAAATTGAGGGGAACCTCTAGGAGGGGAACTGACCAGCGAGACCTCCCCACCAGGGTGAGTCTTCCAGCCAGGTGAGGTTTCCCCACAAGGACGGTAAAACCAGAGACACAGGCCCAAACAGCCTTGCCTCAGCCCGCAAACTAGTTCCCCTTTGGATTGACCATTGGTTAACAAGTGGAGGCACCTCTGCCCACTAGCAGGGAATATACCCCACCTGAAGGCCACCACCCCTAGAGAGGCAGCTTCCTTGTGGAGCACCGCATTATCAACTTCCTCCAAGACTTCAGGCTACTGAAGGCTAAGGGGGGATATATATAGAAATCTCCAGGGACATTGTAAGTCAATAGAGGAAATCTGCAATATCTCAGCGGTCCTCTGATACCTGAACAATATGAGAAAACAAGGAAAGAAAATGCTGCAAACAAATCTAGATGTTACATCAATAAAACCCAATGACAGCATGGCAGAAGAAATGACAGAAAAGGAGTTCAGAATGTACATAATTAAAATGATCAGAGAAGCAAACGATAAGATGAAAGAGCAAATGCACGCACCTGATGATAGATGAAAGAGCAAATGCAAGCATTTGATTGATCGCACCAATCGACAGTTAAAAGAGCAAATACAGGAAGCAAAAGATCATTTCAATAAAGAGTTAGAGATATTGAAAAAAAACCCAACAGAAATCCTTGACATGAAGGAAACAATAAACCAAATTAAGAACTCCATAGAAAGCATTATCCAATAGGATAGAACACCTGGAAGACAGAACCTCAGACATTGAAGACAAAATATTTAACCTTGAAACAAAGTTGACAAACAGAGAGATGGTAAGAAATCATGAACAGAATCTACAAGAACTATGGGATATCATGAAAAGGCCAAATTTAAGAATTATTGGGATTGAGGAAGGCCTAGAGAAACAAGCCAAGGAATGAACAATTTATCAATGAAATAATATCAGAAAAATTTCCTCCCATTGCTGATTGTTTCTTGTTTTTCATCTCTTCCTCGATGGAATATTTTGCTGAGAGTGTTCTGTAATGCTGGCTTTCTTTTTGTAAATTCTTTTAGCTTTTGTTTATCATGGAAGGATTTTATTTCATCATCAAATTTGAAGGTAAGTTTTGCTGGGTATAAGATTCTTGGTTGGCATCCATTTTCTTTCAGGGCTTGAAAAATGTTGTTCCAGGCCCTTCTAGCTTTTAGGGTCTGGATTGAAAAATCTGCTGATAGCCGTATTGGTTTCCCCCTGAATGTAATTTGATTCCTATCTCTTGCGGCCTTAAAATTCTGTCTTTATTTTGTATGTTCAGTCTTTTCATTATAATGTGCCTTGGTGTGGGTCTGTTGTAATTTTTGTATATTTGGAGTCCTATAAGCCTCTTGTACTTGATCTTCCATTTCATTCTTCAGATTTGGGAAATTTTCTGATATTATTTCATTGAATAGATTGTTCATTCCTTTGGTCTGTTTCTCTAAGCCTTCCTCAATCCCAATAATTCTTTAATTTGGCCTCTTCATGATATCCCATAGTTCTTGGAGATTCTGTTCATGATTTCTTACATCTTCTCTGTTTGTTCAACTTTGTTTTCAAGGTTAAATATTTATCTCAATGTCTGATGTTCTGTCTTCCAGGTGTTCTATTCTATTGGTTATGCTTCTATGGAGTTCTTAATTTGGTTATGTTTCCTTCATGTCAAGGATTTCTGTTTGTTTTTTTTTTTTTTCAATATCTCTAACTCTTATGAAATGATTTTTTGCTTCCTGTATTTGCTCTTTTAACTGTCGATGGTGTTGGATCATTCAGTGCCTGCATTTGCTCTTGCATCTCGTCATTTGCTTCCATGATCATAATTATGACATTCTGAACTCCCTTTCTGTCATTTCTTCTGCCATGCTGTCGTTGGGTTTCATTGATGTAACATCTAGATTTGCTTTGCAGCATTTTTCTTCCTTGTTTTCTCATATTTATGTTCAGGTATCAGTTGACCGCTGTGATATGCAGATTTCCTCTATGTCTTATAATATCCCTGAAGCTTTTAGTATATCCCTCTTAGCCTTCAGTAGCCTGAAGTCTGGAGGAAGTTGATAATGCGGTGCTCCACAAGGAAGCCTGACTCCCTAGGGGAGGTGGCTTCGGTGGGTATATTCCCTGCTAGTGGGCAGAGGTACCTTCACTTGCTGATGAATGGTCATCCAAAGGGGAAGTAGGATGTGGGCTGATGCAAGGACAGTTTGGGTCTGTGTCTCTGATTTTACAGTCCTTTTGGGAGAACCTCACCCGACAGGGAGGACTCACCCAGTGGGGAGGTCTCGCTGGTCGGTTTCCCTCCCAGAGGTTCCGTTCAATTCACAACTACCGCCTGGGCTGGGCAGCCTTCTTCTGCAATGTTCCCAGGGACCTGGACCTACCTCCTGGGCCTGGAAGCCTCGCCCTTCGCAGATGAATCTCCTTAGGCTGCCTCTCCTCAGAGAAGCTGCCTGCAGTCCTGGAGCCTTCGCTCCGTCCCTCAGTTTGTCTGTGGGGCTCTTCCACCAAGAAGCCACCTAGGCCCTGGGACCCTGCTCTGCACTTTTCGCCTGGGTAGGCGGCCCCTCCTTGAGCAGGCACCTGGAGCCCCTTACAATCGCTCCGAGTCCCAGTGACCCGCCACACGCCTTTTCCGCCCATCTGGTGTTCCGTGCGGTCCTCTAAGTCCAAGTGACCCACCACGCACCTCCTTCTCCACCAGGCAGTCACCCAGAGATCTGGTGCGTCACGAGTCCCAGGAACTCACTGTGCACCTTCTCGTCCTGACTGCCACCCGAAGCCCTGGTGCAGTCACTTCGAGCCCAAGCACCCCACCGCGTTCCTCCTCCTTCTCCAGACAACTCCCCTGTGTTCAGGAGTGGATGCTCTGGGACCAAACCACTCACCACGCTGTTCCACCGGATAGCTGCCCAGAGCCCCGGCGCAGCTGCCCCAATTCCAAGTGACGTGCCGAGCCCGTATTTCTCCTTCTCCTCTGGGCAGCCCCCTGTGTTCAGGGGTTCACTTTCAGTCCAAACAGCTCACCAAGCACCTTCTCCTTTGGGCAGCCTCCCAGAGCCCGGTGAGTTGCGCCGAGTCCAAGCGCTGTGCTGAGCGGCCTCCTTTACGATGCTCCCAGTTGTCCGCGTTCACTGCTCCAGCGGGGGAGGTGCGTCTTGCCGGTAGCTCTACTTCACAAAGTTCCCTGCGTTCGGGGACTACTGCCCCATCTGGGACGTCTGCGCAATGGGAGACACTCACCCGGCTGCTTTGAGTTGGTCCCAAGTCTCTCAATATCTCCTCTTCTTGAGTCCTGAGTCCACGCTGCTCCGGATAGCCGCCCAGAGCCCTGGCACAGCTGCTCTCAAATCCAAGCGACGTGCCGAGCCCGTATTTCTCCTTCTCCTCTGGGCAGCCCCCTGTTTCAGGGGTGGTCGCTTTCAGTCCAAACAACTCACCAAGCACCTTCTCCTTTGGGCAGCCTCCCAGAGCCCAGGTGGGTTGCACCGAGTCCAAGCGCTGTGCCGAGCGGCCTCCTTTACGATGCTCCCAGTTGTCCGCGTTCACTGCTCCAACGGGGGGAGGGGTGTCTCGCCGGCAGCTCTACTTCACAAAGTTCCCTGCTTTCGGGGCTACTGTCCCGTCCGGGACACCTGCCCAATGGGAGACACTCACCTGGCTGCTTTGAGTTGGTCCCAGTCTCTCTATCTCCTCTTCTTGAGTCCTGAGTCCTGGAGCAACACGAAACGCAGCCACCCTCTAGTCCGCCATCTTGAATCCTCCTGGTCTAGTCTTTTGGTGATGCTTTCCAATGAGTTTTTTATTTAGTTTATTGTTTCCTTCATTTCAAGGATTTCTGGTTTTTTTTTTTTTTTTTTTTTTTTTTTTTTTTTGAGAATCTCTATCTCTTTGTTGAAATGATCTTTTGCTTCCTGCAATTGCTCTTTCAGCTTATTGGTATTATCATCATTGCCTGCATTTGCTCTCTTATCTCTCCTTTGCTTCACAAATAACTTAATCATGTATAATCTTAAGTCCTTTCTGACATTTCTTCTAACACTACTGTCATTGATTACTATTAATATAGAATCTAGATTCGTTTGTGATCATTTTCTTCCTTGTTTTTTCATGTTGTTCATGTATCTTCCCACTAGCAGTGCAGATCTGGGTATTGCCGATTTCCCCCTATAGGCTTCTAGTGGCCCTATAGGTTTCCAAACCCTTTCTTTATGGGGAGATCATATTAGCAGTGCCCAATTCAGACACTATGCAATCCTAGACCAAATATCCCTATGAGGGCAATAACAAAATTGTCATAATAACAGAATGTGTTCAAATATTATCTTCAGTAAAACAAACATATTTGCAATAAGGTCTGCAGTTTCTAATGGAGGACAAAGAGGATGCAGAGGGATGTAGAAGTGGCTGTTAGTGTGATAAGAAAAGAATATACAGAAGTTCTAGATAATAGAAAGGGTGAGAATGTAATCAAAAGAATTTGGATGTTAGCATGCAAAAAAGGGAGAAAGAGACTCTGAGGGAACAGGTAAACAAAAGGAAAAGAGAGCAAGAAAAGTAAAGAAATTAAAACAAATTTTTCAATAAGGAGAAAAAAGAAAATCTACAGTATAACTGTCCTATAGTAATGAAACCTCCCGGAGTTCAGTAGCCTGATGCATGAGAGGTACCTGACATTGAGCTTCAAGTCTCCAGCAGGCGTCTCAGGATGGGATTTGCCCCACCTAAGGATCGGAGCTCCAGTTTCCAGGATTATCCAAGATGGCCACTCTGGCTTCAAAATGTGTTGGCAAATGGGGAGCTGCAGCTCAGGGTGTGGCCGTGGTCAGCAGGAGGTTCTGGAGGCAGGGTGCGGTTGGTCAAGCAGGGGTCCTGGAGGTCGGGTGTGTTTGGTGTGTTGTGGGATCCTGGAGGCTGGGTGCAATCAGTCGGTCTTGGGTCCTGGTGATAGGGCGCAGTCAGTTGGTCTGAGGGTCCTGGCGGCAGGGAGCAGTCAGTTGATGTGAAGGCCCCAGAGGCAGGGAGTGTTGGGTCGGGCTGAGGGATCTGGAGACGGGGCTCAGTCAGTCTGGCCAGGGGTCCTACAGGGCCTGCCTATTGTCTCAAAATGGCGGCAGCCACTTGTAATCAAACTTGCAGGTACTGTAACAGTGAACTTGCAGGCAGCAGCAGGCAGCTGGTGCTCCACTGGCGGTCGGCAATCAGTTTGCTGATATCAGACCATCAGGCGATTGGGAGGTGAACCTCGTGAGTTGGGTGATGGATAGGTATAAAGCAGGCAATGGACAGGTGAGAGGCAGGCAAATGGCGAATGATAGGTGCCTGATAGTGAGCAATCAAGAAACAGATATCCTCTGCTTGGAACTGGAGTTACGGAGACAAAGAACGCAGCCTCCTCTATTCCGCCATCTTGGAACTCCAGCTTTCTTTTTTAATCTCTGTTTTAGTAAGCTTTTTTGCTGCTATGACTAAAGGACCCAACCAGAACAATTGTAGAGGAGGAAAGGTTTATTTAAGGGCTCACGGTTTAGAGGTCTTAGTCCATAAAAGGCAGACTCCATTCCTCAGGGATCAAGGTGAGGCAGAACTCATGGCAGAAGAGTGTGGCAGAGGGAAGCAGCTCACATGATGACCAGGAAGCAGAGAGAGAGACTCCACTCTCCAGATACAAAATATATACTCCTTAGCCATGCCTCCTATGCTCCACATCTTCCAGTTATCAACCACTTAATCCCATCAGGGAGATTAATTCACTGATTGGGTTAAGGTTCTCACAACCCAATTATTTCTCCTATGAACCTTCTTGCATTGTCTCACAGGTGAGTTTTGTGGGCACCTCACATCTGAACTGTAACACTCTACATTGCTTGAAATTTTCAAAAGAGATCATGATGGGCTAAAATTGGTCAGAAATTCTTTGTAGATCATCTGCTCAAGAAGTGAGCAGGACTGGCTGTTTTATTGACACACAGAACTCGACAGGAGAAACAGGTGAGACTTCCATGCTCACCTCTTGGAACCCTGAAACAGCCATGCTGTGCACATGTGCAGATGGATGCGCACATGAAGAGAGGTACCAGCACTCCAGCCATCATAGATGAGGCCCCAGATATTTGAGTGGACTAACTCTTCCCAGCTGAATTGTCAGGTGACTGTAGCTGCATGAGTGAGCCCAGGAAACCCATAGAACATTCTAGTCAATCACAAACTTATGAGATGTAATTATTTTGTTTTAAATTACTCTGTTTGGGAGTTTTTTCCTACCTAGGAATAGATAATGATACAAATTTAAATAAAGTCATTACTCTTAAAAATCTAATATGCTGAAGTCCCAGTTCTACAAAGTAGGGGAAGTTCTTCTTAACTGTTTTTTCCAAGGTATTTATGTGCCAGGACAAATCCCAGATTTTTGATGTAACAGCATAGCTATTGGTGGCCCTGAATTCACATTTCAAGTTTTTTACCACTTGGATATCTGATTGCAAAACAGTATAAATTTTCCTCTGAGTTTATTCTCTCTTTGCACCTAGAATAGATTATCACAGAAACACTGGGGAGTCTAGGAACAATAATCTCCTCAAGCATTGGAAAATTCCAATAGCGCAAACTAAGAATTAAAAGGGCGCAGGAATGGGTAATTTATACATTGTGATGAGCTGTTAAGTCTGGAAGAGGTCAAATTTTGCAGAACAAGTTCAGTTAGTTGCTGATTTGTAACAAATACTAGAGTGAACTCCACATTCATACCTCTCCAGTGGTTTCTCATAACCCTCTTTTGTATATTTTTATTTAAGATATTGTGGGTGTTTAAGCTTCACTTTTTTTTTATTTCAAAGGTACGTCTGAAGCTTTCAAGTGAATTTGTGTGAAGCTCAGGAAACACACACACACACACACACCACACACACAACAGTCCTTCCTTTGAGTAGACACAGCCCTGCATCATGGTGCAGGGATCATATCTCTGTGCTAGGCTTCCTGGTATGGCAAACAACCTGTACAACTACATGGTGAATTTTCTTCACATTTGTGATTTGTACTAATGAGATAAACACCTCAGTCATTGATTCTTAATGGCATGAATCACTTTCTTCCTAAGAGACTCATGACAAACAGATTCCCCAATTTCTGGTATTCCTTTCCTGCATATGCTCATGCACTGAATAGGCCTGACTTTGTAATTGGAATATTTCAGGAATAACAGTCTTTTAAGGGTAGGTCATAAAAGATACTGCAACCCATTTCTTGCTCCCTGGATCACTTATTCTGGAGGAAGTGAGTTCCATGGTTCCTCTCTAGCAGCTCTAAAGAAGCTCCGCTCAATAGTCATGTGAGTGCACCATCTTGAAGCGGATCCATATGTCCAGAAAAGTCTTCGGATGACTGCAGCCCTGGCCAACTTCCTCGACTATAACTTCATGAAAGATCCAGGTCAGAAGCACCAATTTGTTTCTCCCAATGCCCGATCCACAGAAACTGTGTGAAATAGTTCTTTTGCTTATTTTAACCTGCAAAGTATGAGTAGTATTATATACACTAAGTGCTTTACACAAATTAACTTATTGAATCTTCACAAGAAGATTCTTAGAGAAGTAGTCTTCTCCAAAGATGAGAGCTCTTTGACCTAGAGATTGCTGGGAGCTCTAGTCTTTACCTCTTAGCATGTGGTATGAAAGAGGCAGGTCTTCTGTGGTGTCCCTTCACTTGCTCTGGTGCAAAATAAATATTTCTCATAACTGATGCCTCCTTATTTTAAAAATATTTTTAGCTATAGATGGACTCAATGCCTTTATTTATTTATTTATTTTTATGTGGTGCTGAGGATCAAACCCACACATTACCATGCCTCACACATTACCACTGAGCCACAAACCCATTCCCAAATGCCTCCTTATTTTATGGGAAAGATCTGGACTTGTCAGCACAAATGATATGTCATGGGGGCACAAACCTCCTTTATTATCCATAACTAAATGTGGCTTATGATTATGAATCAAACTGTTGCTTTTTCCATAATCAAACTCAGTGTTGTACTCTTCACTCTCTCTATTCCTCACCTTTGTACCAATCAGGGAAGCCATTTGTTCTGACATGGTAAGGCATCTGACCCACAGTAAACTTCTGCCTTCTGCTGGTGTCTGCCCACCATTTTTGGGGGTCTTTGGCCTTTATTTCCACCAGTGGCCATTAAGATCAGCTTTGATCCACCCTGGCCTTCCACTGACCGTCCAATACTCCTTATCCCAAACATGGGCTCCATTAAGCCTAGTGGCCTCTCTAAACCAATCTGCACCTCTGTCTCACTGCTTCATGTTGTATATTCAAGATTTATAAAACTGTCCTTAGACACATCTACAGGTTACTTACTTGGCCATTGCTCTTCTGATGTTTAGTACCATACTTAATACAGATTTGCCTCTTTCACAGCTACAGTGCCTCTCTAGCAGCCCTAAGGAAGCTCCCTCAATAGCCATGTGAGTGCACCATCCTGAAGCAGATCCATAAGCCTTCAGATGACTGCAGCCCTGGCTAATTCTTGATTACAACTTCATGAAAGATCTGGGTCTTATTTCTTCCCAAATGCCTGATGCATAGAAATAGTTCTTTTTGCTTATGTTAACCTGCGAAATAATGAAGCAATGTATTACACCTAATAGATAAATACTGCAAAATCTTTGTTCTTCTCATTTTTTATCTTTAGTAAATATCTAAGACATAGTTTCCTCCTCGTAAAACAGATGATAATAACAACCTCTCTCCCATAGGTTGAGTTGGAAGATTAATTGAGATTATATCTACCTAATCCTATTGAGACCCTCACAAACTCCCATCCATGGCTGTCATCTCCTTAGTTCTTGCCCTGGCCTACCTCTAACATGCTTTTGGTTAGAGGCACTGTGAGGTCAGCAGAATTATATCCAGCATGGGGTGAATGGGCCGGTGAGCCAGGGCAAGGTGACCTGTCACCACCGTGGTCAGGCCTGGGCAAGGTGGGACACCTGCTGCAGAAGCCTGTTCCATCAGAGCACTATGGCTCTGGAATGTTCATCATGCACAATCTACTGACAACCTGTTGGAAGCTGTGATTGCAGATGAGAATGGAAGTGAGGCAGACCTGAATGAAAGTTCAGACTCAAGGGTTAACCAATAGCTAGTTTCCAAGCTCTAATTAGCATAATTTTGAGCCAATAGCCTTGGTACTTTCCCAAACCCTGATAGCATAAGTTTGGACCAGTGGCGTTGACCCAAGCGCTGTGTAAATCCCTAGACTAGCATGCTCAGAGGAAAAACCTGCTATTGGATTCCCTGGCACTGCCAGAATTCTGTTCTGTTTCTCTTCTTCAATAAATCCTACTCTTACACTCACATATCCTCACCTGTGGATTTCACAAGGCAAGAATTCAGAAAGAAGAAGTTGAGGTGGGCTGCTGGGGTCTGCTGCAAACCCTGGAGGCAGAGCCTGCATTAGAGCTGCCATACTTCTGGGCTGCAGAGGCCTGCAGTTTGTGCAGACTGCTCCTGCCAGAAGAATCAGACAAACTCTGGTTGAAGATGAAATTAGATTCCTTGTTTGCTGAGCTATCTCTCCAATATCCCTGGGGTCTCCACTGGACAGAGCAGAAGCTCAGGACCCCCTTTTTAGAGATAGTTTCTGACGTTCTAGCTCTCTGGCATGCTCTAATCCCCCTGTGTGTGATTTTATCTTAAAGATAATTGCTGATCTCTTTTGAGCTCATATGCATTTTTTTTCCAACTTCTTTATCATATAAATTAGGTACTAACTTTATAGAATTTGCCTCGGGTTTTCAAATTGGCTTTGAGCATGGAGAAAGTCTTTTCCCTTTCAAGAATTCAGGTCTTACTCTTGATTTTCAGGACCATTGTTTCTGTTGAGGTTCAAATATATTAGTTACTATGCTGCCATAACAAAATGCCACATTGGTAGTTTAAGCAGTGATAACTTTTTTTTTTTTTTTTCCTCAAAATTCTGGAGGACTAAAGTCCAAGACCAAGATGCCTGTAGTGTTGGTTTATTCCGAGGCCTTGCAGATGGCCACCTCCTCTTCAGGTCCTCACGTGGTCTCCCCTCAGTCTGTTCTGGATGTGTCCTACCTGTTCTTATAAACATATCTGTCATTTTGATGAAGATGCAACCATGTAACTTCATTACCTTTATTATCTCTTTCAAGGCTCTATCTCCAAATACAATCACATTTTGATGTGCTGGGGGTTATGATTTGATATATGAATTTAGAAGTTAGGGCACAATTTAGTCCATAATACAAAATACCTATTTAGAAATTAGGTGACTTCTAATTTTCTTTGGGTTCTTTTCTGTTCTCTTTCTATGAGGCAAATAAATATAAGTTGCAGAGATTGACCCAGTGGATGGAGGGTCTCAGAAATCTACATCATGTCCATAGACAACAAGGCCCTTCACAATCTGCCTTCACCACCTTTCCATCTTCTCTCAGTTATTCCTTCTCTTCATTTTATTTTCAGTCAAAGATTTCTTTCAGATTCTCAAAATTTCCACTGCAGCTCTCACTTCAGTGTCTTCAAAGATGTTGTTCCCTCATCTGAAATGCCTTTCTTCATTCCGTTTCCCTTTCCTTTCTTAACTGCTCCAAATCATTCATGTCTCACTGTATGCTTTTTCTGGCATCTAAAACTAGGTTAAGTTTCCCTATGTGTTAAACTTCCCATAGCATTGACTGTACCTAATATTTTATAGAACTCTGCCATTGTACTTCCAGTATTATTTCATATCTGTGTCTTCTACTAGGCCATAAGCTCCACAGAGGCAAGGATTGACTGGGTTGGTGACTGCTCTATCAAGTGTCTGCTGCAATGTCTGACACAAAAGATGCCTATATGTATTTGATATTTGTCTTTGTTTTTTTTCTCCCATTTTAATTGAGGTATCATGGACAAATCAAAGTCATATAAAGAACAGAACATGATGTTCTGATATATACACATTGTGAATAGACCACCATGATCACGCTAATTAACATACGTCTCCCCATAGGTACCATTTGTAATGTATGTAGTAAGAACACTTGAGATGCACCCTAGTAAATTTCAAGTGTATAGTACTCTATAATGAGCATGCTATACTCATTCATCTTGTTTTTTTTGTTTGTTTCTCTATTTTTTTTATTGTAAACAAATGGGATACATGTTGTTTCTTCTGTTTGTACATGGCGTAAAGGCATACCATTTGTGTAATCATAAATTACATAGAGTAATGTTGTTTGATTCATTCTGTTATTTTTTCCCTTCCCCCCACCCCTTCCCCCCTCTTACCCTCTATACAGTACTTCCTTCCTCCATACTTGCCCCCCTCCCTAACCCTAACTCTAACCCTAACATAACCCTTCCTCCCCCCCATTATGTGTCATCCTCCACTTGTTAGTGATATCATTCGTCCTTTGGCTTTTGAGATTGGCTTATCTCACTTAGCATGATATTCTCCAATTTCATCCATTTGCCTGCAAATGCCATAATTTTATCATTCTTTATGGCTGAGTAATATTCCATTGTATATATATACCACAGTTTCTTTATCCACTCATCAATTGAAGGGCATCTAGGTTGGTTCCACAGTCTGGCTATTGTGAATTGAGCAGCTATGAACATTGATGTGGCTGTATCTCTGTAGTACGCTGATTTTAAGTCCTTTGGGTATAGGCCAAGGAGTGGGAAGCTGGGTCAAATGGAGGGTCCATTCCAAGTTTTCTAAGGAATCTCCACACTGCTTTCCAGAATGGCTGCACTAATTTGCAGCCCCACCAGCAATGTATGAGTGTACCTTTCTCCCCACATCCTCGCCAACACCTGTTGTTGCTCGTATTCTTGATAATTGCCATTCTAATTGGGGTGAGATGGAATCTTAGGGTGGTTTTGATTGCATTTCTCTTATTGCTAGAGATGTTGAACATTTTTCCCTATGTTTGTTGATTGCTTGTAGATGTTCTTCTGTGAAGTGTCTATTCATTTCCTTAGCCCATTTGTCGACTGGATTATTTGAATTCTTGGAGTAAAGTTTTCTGAGTTCTTTATAGATTCTGGAGATTAGTGCTTTAACTGAAGTATGATTGGCAAAGATATTCTCCCACTCTGTAGGCTCTTTCTTCGCATTGCTGATAGTTTCCTTTGCTGAGAGAAAGCTTTTAGTTTGAATCTATCCCATGGTTGATTCTAGCTTTTATTTCTTGTGCTATGGGAGTCCTGTTAAGGAAGTCTGATCCTAGACCAACAAGGTGAAGATTGGACCTACTTTTTCTTCTATAATCTGCAGGGTCTCTGGTCTGATTCCGAGGTCCTTAATCCATTTTGAGTTTAGTTTCGTGCATGGTGAGAGATATGGGTTTAGTTTCATTCTGTTGCATATGGATTTCCATTCTCCCAGCACCATTTGTTGAAGAGGCTATCTTTTCTCCATTGCATATTTTTGGCACCTTTGTCTAGTATGAGAAATTGTATTTATTTGGGTTTGTGTCCGTGTCTCTATTCTGTACCATTGATCTACCTTTCTATTTTGGTACCAATACCATGCCATTTTTGTTACTATTGCTTTGTAGTAGAGTTGAAGATCTGGTATTGCAATACCCCCTGTTTCACTCTTCCTGCTAAGGATTGCTTTAGCTATTCTGGGTTTCTTATTCTTCCAGATGAATTTCATAATTGCTTGCTCTATTTCTGTAAGGTACGTCATTGGGATTTTCATTGGAATTGCATTGAATTTGTATAGCACTTTAGGTAGTATGGCCATTTTGACACTATTAATTCTTCCTCCATCCAAGAACATGGAAGATCTTTCCATCTTCTAAGGTGTTCTTTAATTTCTTTCTTTAGTGTTGTATAGTTCTCATTGTAGAGGTCTTTCACCTCTTTTGTGAGATTGATTCCCAAGTATTTTATTTTTTCGAGGCTATTGTGAATGGGAGTTTTCCTAATTTCTCTTTCTGAAGATTCATCACTTATGTATAAAAATGCGTTGGATTTATGGCATTGATCTTGTAACCTGCTACTTTACTGAATTCACTTATGAGTTCTAAGAGTTTTCTGGTGGAATTTCCAGGTTCCTCTAAATATAATCATGTCATCAGCGAACAGGGATAGTTTGAGTTCTTCTTTTCCAATTCGTATCCCTTTAATTTCTTTGGTTTGTCTAATTGCTCTGGCCAGAGTCTCAAGAACAATGTTGAATACAAGTGGTGAAAGAGGGCATCCCTGCCTTGTTCCAGTTTTAGGGGGAATGCTTTCAGTTTTTCACCATTTAGAATGATATAGCCATGGGCTTAGCATAAATGGCCTTTACAATGTTAAGGAATGTTCCCACTATCCCTATTTTTTCTAGTGTTTTGAGCATGAAGGGGTGCTGTATTTTATCAAATACTTTTTCTGCATCTATTGAAATAATCATGTGATTCTTTGTATGCAATTTGCTAAAATTTTGTTGAGAATTTTTGCATCGATGTTCATTAAGGATATTGATCTGAAATTTCTTCCTTGATGAGTCTCTGTCTGGTTTAGGTATCAGGGTGATATTGGCTTCATAGAATGAGTTTGGGAGGGTTCCCTCCTCTTCTATTTTATGGAATACTTTGAGAAGTATTGGAATGAGCTCTTCTTTAAAGGTTTTGTAGAACTCGGCTAGAACCCATCTGGTCCCGGACTTTTCTTTGTTGGTAGGCTTTTGATGACTTCTTCTATTTCAGAACTTGAAATTGGTCTATTTAAATTGTGTATGTCCTCCTCGTTCAGTTTAGGCAATTCATATGTCTCTAGAAACCTGTTGATGCCTTCAAAATTTTCTATTTTGTTGGAGTATAGATTTTCAAAATAGCTTCTAATTATGTTTTGTATTTCAATCCTGTCTGTTGTGATATTTCCTTGTTCATTCCGAATTTTAGTGATTTGGGTTTTCTCTCGTCTTCTCTTTGTTAGTGTGGCTAAAGGTTTATCAATTTTGTTTATTTTTTCGAAGAACCAACTATTTATTTTGTCAATTTTTTGTATTGTTTCTTTTGTTTCAATTTCATTGATTTCAGCTCTGAGTTTAACTATTTCCTGTTTCTACTACTTTTGGTGCTGTTCTGTTCTTCTTTTTTAGGGCTTTGAGCTGTAGTGTTAGGTCGTTTATTTGTTGAGTTTTACTTCTTTTATTAAATGCGCTCCATGAAATAAATTTCCCTCTAAGTACTGCTTTCATAGTGTCCCAGAGATTTTGATATGATGTTTCTTTGTTCTCATTTACCTCTAAGAATTTTTTAATTCCTTCCTAATATTTTCTGTTACCCATTCATCATATAATAGCATATTGTTTAATCTCCAGATGTTGGAATAGTTTCTGTGTTTTACTCTTTCATTTATTTCTAACTTCAATCCATTATGATCTGATAGAATACATGCTAATGTCTCTATCTTCTTGTATTTGCTAACATTAGCTTTGTGGCATAATATATGGTCTATTTTAGAGAAGGATCCATGTGCTGCTGAGAAGAAAGTGTATTCGCTCTTGGTTGGATGGTATATTCTATAAATGTCCGTTAAGTCTAAATTATTGATTGTGTTATTGAGATCGATGGTTTCTTTGTTCAATTTTTGTCTGGAAGATCTGTCCAGTGGTGAGAGAGGCGTGTTAAAATCACCTAGTATTATTGTGTTATGGTCTATTTGGTTTCTGAAATTGAGAAGGATTTGTTTGACATACATGGATGAGCCACTGTTTGGGGCATAGATGTTTATGATTGTTATTTCATACTGCTTTATGCTTCCCTTAAGCAGTATGAAATGACCTTCTTTATCCCTTCTGACTAACTTTGGCTTGAAGTCCACATTATCGGAAATGAGGATGGATACTCCAGCTTTTTTGCTGAGTCCATGTGCATGGTATGTTTTTCCCCATCCTTTCACCTTTAATCTATGGGTATCTTTTTCTATGAGTCTCTTGCAGGCAACATATTGTTGGATCTTTCTTTTTATCCAGTCTGCCAGTCTATGTCTTTTGATTGATGAATTCAGGCCATTATATTCAGGGTTATTATAGAGAAATGATTTGGTTTCCCGGTCATTTGGTTCATTTTTAAAATTTTGTTTATTTATTTGTTTGACACAACTTGTTTCCTCCTTTATTTGACAGTTCCTTTAGGATAATTCCTCCCTTTGCTGATTTGCTTCTTTGTTTTTCATGTCTTCCTCATGGAATATTTTGTGATGTTCTGTAATGCTGGCTTTCTTTTTGTAAATTCTTTTAGCTTTGTTTATCATGGAAGGATTTTATTTCATCATCAAATTTGAAGGTAAGTTTTGCTGGGTATAAGATTCTTGGTTGGCATCCATTTTCTTTCAGGGCTTGAAAAATGTTGTTCCAGGACCTTCTAGCTTTTGGGTCTGAATTGGAAAATCTGCTGATATCCGTATTGGTTTCCTCCTGAATGTAATTTGGTTCTTTTCTCTCACAGCCTTTAAAATTCTGTCTTTATATTGTATGTTAGGTATTTTCATTATAATGTGCCTTGGTGTGGGTCTGTTGTAATTTTGTGCATTTGGAGTCCTATAAGCCTCTTGAACTTGATTTTCCATTTCATTCTTCAGATTTGGGAAATTTTCTGATATTATTTCATTGAATAGGTTGTTCATTCCTTTGGCTTGTTTCTCTAGGCCTTCCTCAATCCCAATAATTCTTAAATTTGGCCTTTTCATGTATCCCATAGTTCTTGTAGATTCTGTTCATGATTTCTTACCATCTTCTCTGTTTGTTCAACTTTGTTTTCAAGGTTAAATATTTTGTCTTCAATGTCTGAGGTTCTGTCTTCCAGGTGTTCTATCCTATTGGATATGCTTTCTATGGAGTTCTTAATTTGGTTTATTGTTTCCTTCATGTCAAGGATTTCTGTTTGGTTTTTTTTCATATCTCTAACTCTTTATTGAAATGATCTTTTGCTTCCTGTATTTGCTCTTTTAACTGTCGATTGGTGCGATCAATCATGCTTGCATTTGCTCTTTCATCTCATCATTCAGTGCGTGCATTTGCTCTTTCATCTTATCGTTTGCTTCTCTGATCATTTTAATTATGTACATTCTGAACTCCTTTTCTGTCATTTCTTCTGCCATGCTGTCATTGGGTTTTATTGATGTAACATCTAGATTTGTTTGCAGCATTTTCTTTCCTTGTTTTCTCATATTGTTCAGGTATCAGAGGACCGCTGAGATATTGCAGATTTCCTCTATTGACTTACAATGTCCCTGGAGATTTCTATATATATCCCCCCTTAGCCTTCAGTAGCTGAAGTCTTGGAGGAAGTTGATAATGCGGTGCTCCACAAGGAAGCTGCCTCTCTAGGAGTGGTGGCCTTCAGGTGGGGTATAATCCCTGCTAGTGGGCAGAGGTGCCTCCACTTGTTGACCAATGGTCATCCAAAGGGGACCTAGGCTGCGGGCTGAGGCAAGGCCTGTTTGGGCCTGAGTCTCTGGTTTTACCGTCCTTGTGGGGAAACCTCACCCAGCAGGGAAGACTCACCCGGTGGGGAGGTCTCGCTGGTCAGTTCCCTCCTAGAGGTTCCCCTCAATTTACAGCTACCGCCTGGGCTGGGCTGCCTTCCTCTGCAAAGTTCCCAGGGGCCCGGCCCTACCTCCTGGGCCTGGGAGCCTCACCCTTCGCATATGAATCTCCTTAGGCTGCCCCTCCTCAGAGAATCTGCCCGCAGGCCTCGAACCTTCGCTCCGCCCTAAGCCTGTCTCTGTGCAGCTCTTCCACCAAGAAGCTCCTAGATCCTGGGACCCTGCTCTGCACCTAATCGCCTGGCTATGCGCCCCTCCTCTGAGCAGCCACCTGGGGCCCCGTACAATCGCTCTGAGTCCCAGAGACCTGGCACACACCTCTTCCTCCAGACAGCCACCCAGTATTCCGGTGCGGTCACTAGGAGTCCAAGAAACTCACTGTGTGCCTCCTCCTCACCCCAACCACCTGTAGCCCTTGGCAATCAATCACTCCGAGTCAAAGTGACCCTCCCCGTTCCTCCTCCTTCTCCAGATAACCCCCCGAGTGTTCAGGAGCGGTCGCTCTGAGTGGCTCTGAATCCACGTGACCTGCAGCACGGGTCCTCTGGGCAACCGCCCAGAGCTCTGGTGTGGCCACTCAAGACCAAGCGTCCCACCACGCTTCTCCTCCAGGCAGCCCCCTGTGTTCAGGAGCTGTCACTTTAAGTCCAAACAACTCACCACTCGCCTTCTCCTCGAGCAGCCACCTGGAGCGCTAATGCAGTCACTGCGAGTCCAAACGACCCGCCGCGCTCCTCTTCCTCCTCTCTCCTCCTCCTCCTCCTCCTACTCCTCTGGGCAGGCCCCGGGGTTCAGAAGTGGTCTGAGTCCAAACAGCTCGCCATGCAGCCCCTTCTCTGGCAACTGCCTGTAGCTCTGGTGTAGTCACCCCGAATCCAAGCGGCCGCGCTCCTCTTCCTCCTCCTCGTCCTCAGGGCAGGCCCCGGTTCAGAAGCAGTCGTTCTGAGTCCAAACAGCTCGCCCGCGGCTTCTCCTCTGGCAACCGCCTGTAGCTCTGGTGCAGTCACTCCGAATCCAAGCGGCCACGTTCCTCCTCCTCCTCCTCAGGGCAGGCCCCAGTGTCCTGAGTCCCACAGCTCTCCTCGCCACTCTTCCCCTGGACAGCTGCCGGAGCCCCATGGTTGCTCCGAGTCCCAGCGCTGTGCCGACGGCCTCCTTTACGGCGCTCCCAGTTGTCCGAGTTCACTGCTCCAGCGGGGGGAGGGGCGTCTTGCCGGCAGCTCTACTTCACAAAGTTTCCTGCGTTCCGGGACCACCGTCCCGTCCGGGACGCCTTCCCAAGGGGTGAGAGTCACCCGGCTGCTTTGAGTTGGTCCCAAGCGTCTCAATATCTCCTCTTTTGAATCCTGAGTCCTGGAGCAACATGAAATGCAGCCACCCTCTAGGCCGCCATCTTGAAACTCCCTACTCATTCATCTTGTAACCAAAAGTTTGTATACTTTGACGAGTGTCTTCCCTTTCCCTGCATCCCTTGGCTCCTTGGTAACTATCCTTCTATTCTTTTATGGTACACTAGACATTTTTAGATTCTGTATCTGATAAGTATTTATTGAATGAATAAAAAATTTACTCTGAGTCATTGTTGGCGTGGTGCACAAGAATAGTGTCGGGTGGAATTATACTCAATCTTTTTTTGTGCTTTGTCTATCAGTCAGGATTGCTAGTTGTAAGCAAAAAAACTAAGACTCACATAAGGTGAAGAGCTTACTAGGTAGCTTGCAGTGTCTTTAGAAGGACCAAAGATCCAGGTGTGGAGGCTACAATGCTAGGTACAATGCCCAAAATGACAATGCAAAACCGTGGCTACCTTTGGATGCCCAATGTCACTACTGGCGCTGCCAGTATCATTGGATGTTGAAACCACTGTTCCTGCTGCCTCTAGAAAGCTACCACTGATGTGTGACTCTCCACCACCATCATGGCCACCATATTCACTGCCACAGCTGCCACTTGCATGGATTCTGGGCAGACCCTTGTCCTTCACATCACAAGCTTTCCATTTAAAAGCTGTTCAGCAGAACCTAGATCATGTGACCAATATCCTAGCAACAGAGCCTGGGAAAGAAAATGTCTATTTTACAGTCTATAGTGGATATACACTATACCTCCTAATGTGAGAAACTCCAAGCAAAGGAAGGAAGTTCAGACACTGGGAGACCAAAATGTATAACGAATGTCTACTGCATTATAGTCACCGAAGCAAGAAGTTCCATGACCCAGGGGCTGGGGACATACCTCAGTGATAAAGTGCATAACATGTATGAAGGGGTTCAATTCCTAGCACCAAAATAATAATAATACTTTAAAAAATCATTGTTCCATGACCCCACAAAGAGTCATGACTTTAGTGTGTGTGTGTATGTGTGTGAAATTTGTTGGTACACAAAAAATGGTCCATCAAGATGCCAACACTAGTGCTCAGCTTTGCAAAATGGAAGCTGGTCAGTTCCGCACTAAACTCATGCTTGATACTCATGCCCATCCCGTTCTTCACGTTCATCTACCTCCACCTCCCTTTCCACAATCACTCTCTTCTTCGCTGTCTTACATTCTATCTTTTATGTACTTGAATCTGCTCCAAGAGAGCAGAGGCCATGTCCAATGTCCAACGATCATGGGAAATAGTGCTTAGTGTGGGGTTGCACACACAGTAGGCCCTCTCACAGCAACAGGTGTTCCATGAAAACACAAGAGAGAAGATGCCTTAGTCCACGGAACCTCCCTACAGCACTAAATTCTTCGTGGTGCTTAGGGTTCTTTGCCTTGATCCTTTCACTACCATAGTTCCCAATTTACCTTGCAACATTTTCTCAAGCAGTTTCCACTCTAAGAAGACTTTATGTCCCATGTCTCTGTTGCTTGATCATTCCAGATGTTTTTAGTAGGCAGTGAGCCTTCTCCCTGCACACTTTCCTTCTGCCTCCCTTCCTAGGACCTTCTATAATTCCTCAGTGTATTTCTTTCTTTCCTTCCTTCCTCCCCCTTCTTC
The DNA here is from genome assembly GCF_902686455.1 of Sciurus vulgaris. NCBI lineage: Eukaryota > Metazoa > Chordata > Mammalia > Rodentia > Sciuridae > Sciurus > Sciurus vulgaris. The sequence goes on from NC_136461.1 coordinate 52,910,311, forward strand.
TTCCTTCCTTCCTCCCTCCCTCCCTCCGCCCACCTTTCTTCCTTCCTTCCTTCCTTCCTTCCTTCCTTCCTTCCTTCCTTCCTTCCTTCCTTCCTTCCTTCCTTCCTTTCTTGTAATATTGGGGATCGAACCCAGAATCTCACACATGCTAGGCAGGTTCTGAGCTATATCCCCAGGCTTTTTTTCTTTTCCCAATCTTATTTTGAGATAGGATCTTGATAAATTGCACAGACTGTCCTTGAACTTGAGATCCTCCTGCCTCAGCCTCCCTCGTAGTTGGGATTAAAAGCATATATCACCATGCCTGGCCCTCAACACTTTTAATTCTTGCTCCTTTCTCCCAAAACCTTGCCACTTCTGATGTCCAACCTCTAAGTCATCTCCTCTTATAGATACCGATGATGAATATAGAAAGATGAAGGACAGAACCTGGGACAATCTGGAAGAAATGGAAGGAAAGAATTTCTCATAAGAATCTGGTGTTTAATTGAAAGAGCTTTTTTTAAAAGTGTTTTTAAGCTTTCTTAAACTGAGGTTGACCTCTTGCTACTGTATCTGCCCCTCTTTATGCTAAAAGAGTGTCTCTTTTGCAACTTTCCACAGCATTACAGAAAACCCACTTCTATCTAAATATAATTGGAAGAATAGGCTCCAGAAAGGTGCTGGAAGTAACCAAATGTTACTTTGGTTCTGTTCTGTCACAGTGAGAAGGCTTAATCCTCAGCCAAGCCTGGGGCAGCTCATTAACTGGCTTGCCCTCAGGGTCACCCTGGGCCCTCTCTGGAAAAGGCATCCATTCTCCGTTCCTTAGTCCTCTCACAAAGACTGTGACCCTGATCTCAAAAAAGAATAGGTAAAGTAAATGCCATTTTGGTCCTTGTCATCTATCCACCAGAGTGTCTCTCTGTGGAAACAGGAGGTAGAGGGGCACATGGTCTCAGATAACAACCTGAGTTATCTGATTCAAGCAGAAAATGTTACCAAAAAAATCTGTAGAAGAGTATAACATACACCAAGTTACCTAAAGCCTTGCCCAGGATCCCATATTGACTCATTTTGTTTATTAAAGATGTAGGATCCCAAGTATCCTTTCCAGCTCCAAAAGATACAAGCACATTGAAGGCAGGGACTGATTTCTAACATCAAAGTCTTTAAGAGCTGCTGATGCATACTTGTCCCAACAGTCCACGGGTCTGTGTTGCAGTTATTAACAACAAAGGAAAGGCCAAACATGATCTCCATTTTTGGATGCTGAATTTCCTGGATTTGCAGTCAGAAATTCTATGCACTTTTTGCATGCAGCCTTCACATTGCTGTCTTCAGAGTACTTCAAAGTACTTCCTGCCTGATTTATCCTATCAATGTCTTTACTGCTTCAAAGACATAATTCAAGAAACTGAATGATCATCCTAACCATCTCTCTTCAGATTCTGATGACAAATCACAACACACACACACACACACACACACACACACACACACACTTTCAAATCCTTTTTAGAATAGATATTTTAAATAATAAATAACAAGGACTTTCTCTGAAAGTGTTGTGCCACACTTGATGTAAATTCACTTCTACCATGAAAAGAAGGATTTCCTGAGATCTCCCTGTTGTTGGATCAACATGAATTTTGTCTTTATGATTGAGTCCACAGGATCAATGTAACAAAAATTCTGGAAAAATTTGCTCAATGTGTGCTACTCAGAACAAGGACACCTTAGGAAATTAACAGATACTGTGTGAGAAAATTATTCTTCAGTCAAGCAATTTTGAGAAACACTGTGTTAACCAAGGTAAACCAAGTAAAGCAGGTCTCTCCACTCCAGGACTTTTCAGAACCTTTGATGATAACCTAAGGCACAATGCAAAATACAGAGAAGATGATATATGGTAGTATTTTTTGCATGTATTTGACCGTAGAGTCTTTTGTTACTGAGCGTCTCATAAGATGTGCTTCATGTCCTGTTCAAATGGTAAAGGTTTCCTTATTGCTCAACTTTCTTCCTCCAAAGGTAAGAAAAAAGTAGTAAACCATGAGAGGTATATTTTTGGGAGCTATTTGGTGTTGATTTTTTTATCTGTTACTTTGTGGTTATCATCTAAAGAGATGTCCCCTGGCACAAAGTGTTTTGTCTGGCCATTCTGAGCAGGTACAGGCCTCCCTGCCTGTCTCCCCATTGCACTTCCCAGGATAGCTTCAATCCAACCAGTCGCTACTCTCCAGTCCTGCTGGCTTCACTCACCCTCTTGGCTTTCAACCTTCCCAGTTTACTCTCTGCATTGGGTTCTCTGCTTCGGCATGTTGGCAGCTGTTGTTATTTCCAAGAATACATTCTCTCTCTGGCTCTAACTTGGCTCCTGCACTAGGTGTTAGAACTTTGCTTGCTGTTCCAACTAGTATACTCCCATTCCTCACCTACCTGCTTACTTCTGCCTCCCCACACATAGTTTCCAGCTTCCCTTGCAGATGTTTGCCCTAGTCCTGTCTTTGACCTTCACCTGTGGCTTGGCCTACAGTTATGAAGTAACATGGTCTGCTGAAGCTTGCCAGGACCACAAAATATTGGAAGGAATTCTCTCGCCACATGAAAGCTCAACCCAGCTACAGCAGGAGAGCACTGTGTGTGCTAAGACCTAATGTTAGTGTTTAGGTTCTTTTGCATTCCCAATGGTTTGCAGGTTATACCACATTACTCAGTGGGCATCCTAGAATCATTCTGCACCTATATTGATGCTGTTAGTTCAGTATTTTTAATATCTTGTATCTGCTACCCAATACTCCATAGACCTTGCTTATTCACACATTACTAAGAGTCATGGTAGCTCTTTGCTTGTAAACCAGAGATTATGATCAGTTTTTCATTACATTTGATCTTGTTTTGTTTTTAGTTATTTTTCTGTTAAAGCCTGACAGGCAGAAATGCCTCCAAATTAACATGTATTGTTAATATTCCAGACCACACACACTTGGTTCTTCATGTGGCTTTGAATTTTGCTACTGAGATGTTTGTGCACGATGTTTGGATACTGAGAAAATATGTCCAACTCAGCCTCTTTTGCAGAGGTCTTTTGTTCCCAGAGGCAAACGTGGCATGATTTTGTTAAGGGTTCAGTTGGGATAAGCCATATTCTTTCCCCAAGGTCACTTTTCAAAATCCTTGTCAATCAGTTTAATGAAAGATAAGTATGTACCCACCTTCAGTACAGCCGAATGGCTTCAATTTCCAGGGTAAGGGTCTGTGTGCCTGTGTGTGGGGGGCGCTGTGGGGAGAGGAGGGCAGATAATAAGACCCTCAGTTAGTGACATGTGAGACAAAAGCACCTAAATACCTTATAAAAATGGCAAGGTTATTTATCAGTTGAGAGGTATCACAAACAAGCAATAAAAGTATACTTTAATGATTATTTCATTAACCTAGATGTTTCCAAAAGACTAAGAACTTGTTGTAAATCATATTTTTAAGGAATATGCTAAAGTAAACCAAGTTCCATGAACACCCTCAGAGACAGCTGTTCATATTCACTGTCTTAGTTCATTTTCTGTTCCTAACAACACAATACCACAGACTGGATAGGTTACAAAGAAAAGAAGTTCATTTTGGCTGCTGGTTCTGGACCAACGTCAAGGGCTTGCATCTGGCGATGGCCTTCTTGTTGGCAGAATCTGGAGGTAGCATGGGATAGCACACAGCGAGAAAACAGGGCATGTGGGAGAGACCTAGCCAAACTGGCTTTTTTAGCAGACCTTCACTCTAGATAACCTGTTAACCCATTAACTGCACGTATAGATTAATCTATTCATGAGAGCAAAGCTCTGGTCACCTTTTAAGGATTCTACCTCTTAATATCTGATAATAGGGATTAAATTTTGACGTGAGTTTCAGAGGGAACAAACCCTATTCACACCATAGCATCTGCCCGAGCCTCTCAGTGTTTGGACCATGTGCTTGCTCCACGCTGCTTGGTTACAGCTAGGCTGATCTGTGCTATCCCATGTACCCCCCGCCCCACACTCATACAGTCTCATCTCCAAGTCAGTAGTAGTGGTCAGCCATTACCATTCATGAATTGGCTCTTCTTCCTCTTGAACTTGCCAAAGCTTACTCACCTCTCAATGTCATATTCATACTATGACGTTTCTATTCTAAACTCCAAAAGAGTCTATTTTTTTTCTGACTGCTTACTCAGTATTTGACACATAATAAATTCTCAAAATAGTTGTTGCGTGACAAACAAATGAGTTCTAGACACAGACTAAGGACCAGGAAGCTTAGGGTATTTAACAAAACATCAAGTTGAGCCCTGCCTGAAGTGACCAACCTTCTATGAGCAGCTCCAAGTACTCATCTGTTCATTGCTTGATGAATAGTAAACCCTAACTCTGTACCAACACTCCAGCAAGTTCCATGGGGGATGCAAAGTTAAATCAGATTTGAACCCTATTCTCCAGAAATTTATCATCCAGTACTGAAAAACAGACATACACATTAGTAACAGGAATTCAAGGTTGAAAGTGACAAAAGACAACTGAGAAAAACTAGGAGAAATGAGAAAAGGAAAGAGATTAATTATGCAACAGGATGTTAAAATGGGACTTTGCTGTCTCACGTTGGCAACAACCAGATAGATTCCAAGTGCCCCACATGACTCCACTTCCCCAGAGCAAAATGCCTGACCTTTTACACAGGGCACATCCGGGGACCCTTGGAGCATGGAAGAGCTACTGTACAAAAGGCCAGCCAGTGAGGGCTTTGCTGGAGAGAATAGTCAGCATGCAGCACATTATCTTCCCACTGGTCCTCTCCGCAGAGGAGAAGGGGTGACTTTCCTTTACCTAGAGTTCAGTGAAGGGACTGAGGGCACCCCCAGAAACTTATCCCACGTTTTTTTTTTTTTTTTTTTTTTTTCTTTTTTTTCTTTTTTGGCACCAGGCATCGAACCCAGAGGCAGTTAACCATTGAGCTACTCCCCCAGGCCCTTTTATTTTTTGTTTGAGACAGGGTCTCACTAAGTGGCTTAGGGTCTCGCTAAATTGCTGAGGCTGGTTTTGAACTTCCAATCCTCCTGCCTCAGCCTCCCAAGTCACAGTAATTATAGGCATATGTCACCAAACCTGGCTATACTACATTTTCTTTATCCATTTAGCCATCAATGGACATTTAACTTGTCTCCACCTCTTGGCTACTGTGAATAGTGCAGCAATTAACATGAACATCTCTTCAAGAGCCTGACTAAGTCTTTTGGAATAATACCCCAAAGTGAGATTGGTGGATCATACAGTATTTCTATTTTCAATTTCTTCCTTTCTTTCTCTCCCCCTCCATCCACTGCCCCCTCTCTCTCAATCTCTCTCTCTCTCTCTCTCTCTCTCTTTCATTCTTTCTTTTGGAACTGAACCTGGGGTCTCACACATGCTAGGCAAGTGCTCCATCTCTGAGTTGCATCTTTATTACATCTCCAGTCCTTTTATTTTTATTTTTGTTTTCAAAACAGGGTCTCTCTAAGTTGACCAGCCTGGCCTTGAACTTGCAACCCTTCCACAAGAATTACCCACAGTGGTAATTTTTCACATATTAATAAGAAATGGATTTTATTTTGGTAATATTGAGAGTTTTAGCATAAGATTGAAGAATCTGGGGGATAGGGACTGGGAGCACAAGATATTGTTACTTTTGGTCATGGACAAATAAAGAAAACTACATTTTTTTTTTTTACCTGTGAGGACTTAAAAAAAAAAATCATACTTGCTCCAGCCCACATCAAATTTATCTCTTCTTTCTCTTGTTTTTCCAGTTCTCTCCCCTACAATTTTATTTATATATTTTCTTATTTAGATTTTTTGAGAGATCTGTTTGTTTACTTGTTTGTTTTACAGTACTGGGGACTGAACCCAGAGATATTCTACCAATGAACAACATCTCCAGCCCTTATTTATTATTTATTTGTTTGTTTGTTTAGACAAGGTCTTGTTAAGTTGCTGAGGCTGGCCTCAAACTTGGAATCCTCCTACCTCAGCCTCCTGAGTTCCTGGGATTACCCCATGTCACCTAGCCTACATCCCAACTGTAGCACAGACTGGCATTTGGTAGTTTATCATTCCTTCATTTAGTTATTCAAGAAAAAGACCTGAATTCTATGACCTGGTGGTTGGTACTTTTGCATCAATGTGAATTTTGAGGATAAGCTCTTTGCAGATGATATAGAACCAAAATAACTTATTAGTAAGCCTAACAGTGTGGTGGCTCCCAAATTTTTCTGTTGGAGAGGTCTATGGGCTAGAGTCTGGTTTGCAGGGCTTACCTGGGCAACATTACAACTTTGATCAAGAAAAATAGCAACAATTTTGAAGGATTCATTTATTTACTCTTTATATAAGTCTCAAAGAATGTCAATTGTCCATACCAAAAAATCCTTTATTGTCATTGTTATTAACTGGGTGTCTTGGAAGGGACTTTTAGAAGGGGGCCTCAGCTCCTTGCTGCTATTGCTGCTAGCAGACCACCCAGAATCCAGAGCACACTGTGGCCATTTTGTTCTCTTCTCATTATCAGGTATGGAGTAACTCCAGTGAGATGACAAATGTTCTGTGCGAGAAGAAAGTCAACTGATAGTGCTGGCGATGGCAATAAAAAGCAAGCAGCGAAGTCAAAGAAGTGAAAGTATTCGCATTTTGAGAATTAGCAGCTGTTTCAGATATGTCCTCTATAAATGTCAGGGATCTACTAAAAAATGTACTGATGGGTGAACATTTGGAAAAGAAATATTCTAAAGGAGAGCAGCACACCCATAGTCCCCAAATAAGGAGGTTAACATTTTGAAATATGTATTTCCTGTCCTTTTCTATATATTTCAAATATGGAGGCGATAGCACCCAACTTTTTTCAATCTGACTTATCAGAGGCAATTTCTCGTTATCATGGAAACACTTCCAACAGATAAGATTTAACAAGTTCTATTTCATAACAGTAAACCAACATGACTTACTTAATAATTCTCCTAGTTTACTGCTATTTTTCTATCACCATTATAAATCACACTGTAGCGACTTTTATAAATAAATTTTAACAGAAATTCACATTCTTAGGAATATGTGTGTCTCTCTGTGTATGTACACACATACATGTGTATATCTTGTATATCTTATACATCGACTCATGTGTGTGTGTAAACAGATCTGCTGACCCAAAAAATTATGTTAATTCATATTACCAAATACTTTCTAGCCAGGCAAAGTGGTGCACACCTGTAATCCCAGATGCTCTGGAGGCTGAGTTCAAAGCCAGCTTCAGCAACCTAATAAGACCTAAGCAATTTAGCAAGAACCTGACTCAAAATAAAATATAAAAGGGCTGAAGATGTAGCTCAATGGTTAAGCACCCCTGGGTCCAATTTCTGCTACAAAGAAAAAAAAAAAGAAAGAAAGAAAGAAAAATTTCCAGAAAGGTTCATCTTTGTACTTCCAAGAGCTGCATAAAAGAATACACATGGGCTGGGAATATAGCTCAGTGGGTAGAATGCCTGCCTTGTATGCACAAGGCCCTGGGTTCAATCCCCAGCACCACCAAAAAAAAAAAATACTCATCTCACTATAACCCTGCTATCATTTGTCTATTACCACTTTAATAATTTGATCTGAGGGGCTGGGGATGTAGCTCAGTGATAAAGCCTGTTCTTAGCTTATCTGAAGCCCTGGGTCTAATCCCCACTACCACATGAAAAACAAACAAATAATTTGACCCTAGTGACCAACTAGAGAAGGATCTAATTCATTTTGATCCAAATCTGCTTTGAAATGTTTTAAGAACTCTTTATTGAATAAACTGTCCCTTCACCACTAATTCATCTCCTCATTGTTTAATGATTATATACTATAGGGTCTTTTTCTGGATTCTGGCCTTCTCCATCCATCTGACTTTTGCATCTGCATCACACATAATAATTTGCTATAATTTCAAAATGTTTTAATATTTGGTGGTTTTCTTCTATGTCATTAGTCTTTTTTTGTATAATTCTAAACTAATTTCACCTTTTAGAACACTTGATTTTTACCTCTGCTACAGCACCAATCATGTTTTCCCTTAAGTTGTAACTATTTAACTTACCTTTCTGAAGAGACAGAAAGCTTCTTGAAAGTGGAGACCTTTGAATTTTTCTTAACATCTACCTCTCTGCACCACCTTATTTACTCACAAAATATAGTGTAGGTCTTCTAACTGCAGGCAATCAGTTTCTACTGGAACCAACTGTGAAAGGGGTCATCGTATCCTTGTTGCTGAATGTCCTGGAATTGTGAAGACACTCCTGTGTCTCCTCTGCTTAACTCTTTCCTGAGCCACAGTCCAGTCAGATCCAATGATTACCCAAGCAGAGAACATAAAGAATTGTCACTCACTGTCAAGTGGGATCTGCTTGGCACACTAGCCCCTGCCTCCTCCCCGCCAAAGCATGGCTGGAAGACCAGCTTAGATCATCACCATCAGACAGGATGAATGGAGGCATGTCTAAACACTAATGAATTTTATTCAGTCACTGACCACATAAGAGACAAAATTATCGCTTTTTTAAAAAATAATGTAGTTGCTAATTAGACTCATTACTCCTTTTAGGGACAAAGGTTCCAGTGGGCAGGATTATTACACACTGCTTCAGACCAAAATGAGCTCCACCTATCATCTGTGACTTTAGCATCTCTAAAAATAGTACAGAAGTTCACTGGGGATATATTTAAACCAAGTAAGAACCTTCACTTGTTTAAGGAATTCACTCAAAGTGGCAGTTCATAAATCGGGATATACTTTGAAAATACCTGAGGATGAAAGATGCAAATTCCTTGATACCACATAGAATTTGACTCTGTAAGGCTGGGGAAGAAACCAAATCTACCTCCCCTTCTTTCTTTCTTTCTTTCTTTCTTTCTTTCTTTCTTTCTTTCTTTCTTTCTTTCTTTCTTTCTTTCTTTCTTTCTTTCTTTTCTTTTTTTTTTTTTTTTTTTTTTTTTTAACTCCCTAGGTGATTCTGTTATAGCAATTTGGAAACTACTGTGTTAAAACATGTTGCTAATGAAGCTGAGATCATCGCAATGCATTCACTCATTTTTAAGATGTAAGTATTCTGGAGGATTCTATTCAAAACCATTAGGTGTTACAGGGGACCCAAAGGAGTTGATTCATGAGTAACTTGATACTCTTATGGAAATGATGAGAAACATACACAAGGGGCATCTCTGTTGGGATCATTTCCTTTTCCAATCTTCATAGATGATGCTTTAACTTCTGGATCAGAAAGGCTTCCCCGGGGCTGGTCTTCACATGTGCGGGGGAGGGAATATAGCAGATGGAGGTATGAACTGCAGGACCATCAAGGGGCCAGACCTTCTTATCGGCTCCCACCCAGCCAGCTTTTTGGCAAACTACCTCCTGTCCTGCCTGAATAACTGCCAGAAATCTTCTACACAAGAGCCAATTCCTTTGATTCACTCCTTAGTCATTCTATTCATTCTAAATGATAACTGGGCATCAATAATCCCCAGACAGCAGGATGCAAGAGGGAGGTGAGCACCTCAGTTCTGTACTTGGGGAGTTCACGTCCAGGGCTGGATGCAGGCTCGTTCATCTGGAATACAGCGATGCTATGCGCTGTGAGGGGAAAGGCTTGGGAGGCCGGAAGAGAAGGTTAAATGGAGACATGAAAATCAGCCAGCCCTGCTATTAAAATCTTCAAAATTCTGGCCACGCTCTTAGGAAGTCAACCAGGTTATCCCCTCACACAAAAACAGCACAAGGTGCTCTCTGCCGTTGTCATCGTTACTGCCTTTCCAGGACCCAGGGGTAGGTAAGCAGGTCAGTGTCAGCTGTTGGCTCTGCTTTTTCCTTTCCGTTTTCCAATGCTGGCCTGGCGACAACCCCCAGGTCAAGCTCTCTGACCAGGCAAATGGCCAGAGGCGCTGGGATAGGCCAATTCTGCTTTTATGAGGGCACCCAGCTGCATGAATTTAAGGGCTGGACTTGGAGAAGCAGCAGTAGGAGCAAGAGCGGCTGCAACAGGAAGAAGCCCATGGGGAGGCCTTGGAAAGGGTGGTGTCAATACAAACAGTATCAAATTACCACAGGTCACCAGGCGGTGGGTGTGACAGGAAGAGTGAGATCACCAGTCTTCAGGGACACCACTGAACATTAAGAAGGAAGGGATGGATGTGGGGTCTGGTGACAGCCTGTTCAGAATTGTCCCTGGACCTTCTCTGTCAGCCATTTTCTAGATTTTTGGCCCCCATAAATCATACCCAAACTGGGCCCTACAGATTTCATTGTCTCCTGCGGGAAGGCAACCGGTCCATCACCTCTGCTGTAATATAATGCTAGAGAAGCTGGCTCAGACCAGGCTGTTTTTCTTGGGCATCCTTATCTGCATAAACATTCTGAGCTACATTTTTATCTGAACCCAGAGATGGTCTATAATAATTTCCTACGATTAGTCCTCTGTTCCTTTTATCTTTTATTTCCATCCAAATGTATTTTGTCCCACAGCCAACTTATTTATTATGTGACATTCTTTCTCCCTTCAGACACAATATCTGCCTTGACCCATGCTGGCATGATTCCCCCTAGCCTGTTGTGTCTATCCTTGTATAAACTTTCCATATCCAATTATTCTAAGTCTGTTTTCTGGTTTTAGCCCCTCCTTGGTATCCTTGTTACATAATGTGTCTATTATATCTCTTGGTATTTGTTTTCTTTCAGTTCACTTCTTACCATGCATATGAAAGTCATTTGTAAGGAGAGCTGTTTAGAGTTTGCTTTTATTTTTTTTCTTCGGTTCCTTTTAGGGTTCTGCCTCCATCCTTGGAGTTCTTTTAATCTCTGACCCTGTTCCCTCTCACAAACCCCTAGCATTCTAGTTTATACCTTCTTCTCAGATGTATGCAATTTTTTACCATGGTGGCTTTGAGTGTTGTTGTGTGGTTTTTGCAGAAGTTGGCTGTCTTTCATTAACTTTCCAGCTTCTACGATTCATTTGTTCATGGGAACTCCATTCAAAATCACTTTTATCCTAGTCGTGCCTAGGGCCTGAAGGAAGTCTGATAGAGACTAAAAAGAAGTATAATACACTCATCTTAGGCTTTCATGAGACTTTTGCTGTCTATTAAAAACTCTAGAATATTCAATTCCCCAGCTCACACACACATAAAAAGGTCCAGAATAACCAACTGGAAAGGAAAGTATTTTATCCCACTGTCTGTTTGGCCTAGAGAGAGCCACATAGTTTGAACTGTTTTTCTTTCTTTCTTTCTTTTTTTTTTTTTTTTCTCATCAAATTCTTACTGTGCTTCCCTGCTCCTCAAACAAATGTCCTGTTTGTTGTTGTTTTGCGTAAGCAAGGGTATGGGAGAGTTCGCTCCACCTACGTATGGCCCCCTCCACATTCATAGAAAAGCTTTAAAGAATGTTGGAATGTCGGTATATCTGTGCTTCCTTTACCATTTAAATTGACCAACAGTGGTAAGGGACAATGGTAGAAAGAGGAGGAAACAGAGCAGAAGCAACTCTTCAATATTTTCTAGGAATGTAAATTTCTTAGGGAAGGGTGATGTAATTCTCCTTATTCAGTCTCCCTGGGTCTCAGTTGAAATTAGAGATATTATCAATAATACCTACTCAGGGGGCTCCTGTCAGGATTATTAAATGCTATCTAGGAAGAAATATTCTAGTAATGGTGGTCAAATAACAAGATATAACTAGGAAAATCACCACAGTATCATTCAGTAATTTTTGTGCTAAGAAACTAATGAAAAATCAAAAAAAGAAAATAATTTTTTCCTATAGGAATACTTTAGCCTAGGAGAATCCAGATGAACATAATTAGCAGATAACCTTGCTTACCTGAGGGCAATGCTGAGATCACATTCCTGACAATAGTGTAGTTTCAAGTTTAGAAGGGACAGAAACCAGGAAAGGGGCTCTGATTTGAACTTTTTGGACCTAGAGCCATAAATTTAGTCAACAAATATTCTTGTTATTAAAATGCATGAGCTAATTGCTTTTCACTGCATTCGGAAACATGAAAAGGGAAAGAAATCATGTTTGTGTTTTTCAGATTAGTAACATAGATTCAGAAGGGTTATTTCCTCTGTGAAAATAATAGGGGAAGTATTTTCTAGCTGTGTGATTTTAGGTAGGTATTTAACCTTTCGGTTTCCGTAGGTGCAAAAATAAGAAAGTAATAGTACTTATCAATTAGGGCAGTTGTGAGGACTTTTTTTTTTTTTTTTTTTTTTTTAATGTATGGAAAATCCTTATCATTGTGCTCAGCACACTGTGACCATTCAATGAAGCTTATGAAGCCAAAACCCAAAGAGAATTTCATTTGCATAAAGTCTCCAAAAAGAGACTCAGCAAAAAGTAAGTCAAGGTTCATTCAGTTAATGTCAAATATTAGGGCTTTTCCCACCACAGTGCTTAAGACCTTGAAACTTGTCCTTTGTACTTACCCTCTTCTGTTACCATTTGGTCACATCTGGCAATCTTCCATCATGATGTAAATCATTTATGGGTCCAAGTCTTAGCTAAGTGTGTTAGATCCCTGAGACTTGTCAACCTCTAATTGTCAGCCTACGTCTTCAAAAATATGCTAGAAAAAACTCAAAAGTATTAGTAATCGAGTTTATAAACTATTTCTAGTATTTATTTATGTGGGGGGATCGGACAAGGGCCTTTCACATAGTGGGCAGGCTCTGTACCACTGAGCCATATCCGCTTCCCTGGCATTACTGTTACATGTCATCAGCACTTTAATTTCTTGCTACCACCCATTTAACGATGGAGGACTCAAGGCTCAAAGCACTTGTCCAAGGTCACTCTACTCAAAACTGCTGCAGGAGTACAAGCCAAGAGCGACTGACATCAGACCTTCATTATGAGAAAAGGTGAGGGTGAAGAATTCACGCACTGACTGTACCTATTCAGCCACAATTTAATCTAATTAAGACTTATTTCTACTGGACTACACATACATGTTTTCTGAGAGAAAAGATCTCACATGGTCAGTTTTCTCAAGCATAGGCAAACCCATTTGATGACAGAAATTACAATTTTTTAAAAAATTTTACCAACATCATTTATGCATTTCTTTTTACAGGGGATGGGTTCTGACTGATTTTGAAGCCAAAAAGATCAGCTCAATTTCAGCCTACAGTTTGCTGGCTGCAGGACAGCATGTGTTTAATTCAACCCATAGCACCATTTAATTGTAGAAGAATCAAAGTTCTCTTTTATGTGACATTCTTCTCTCTTCAAACATTCTCTCCGTTTTGATCCATCCTGGCTTCGTGTTGGGGTTAGTTTTAGAAACTGTCAAAAACACTTTAACAAGCTTGTTATAAAGCACTACTACAAGAGAATCGGCTGAGCAAATTAATGTTTCAACAAGAGAAAGTATTCTAAGATTATTTTTAATGTTTGAAAACAAGGACCAAGAAAGCCATGGGAAAAAGAGAAAGAAGAGAGAACCACAAAGCAGTCATTGCAATTTATTTAATCTGAAATGGTTAATAATGTGTGTATTTTGTGAATCATCATTACCTTTTTCACCAACCATATTTTATGACTTGAAGCAATTATATAAGACATTTTGAAGTCCGTTCACACATTGAGGCTAAGGGGTTATATGTCAGATGAATAATGAGAAGATCTACTGAAAAACTGTGGTTTGGAAGTGTAGTTCAGTGGTAGAGCACTTGCCTAGCATATGCAAGGTCTTGGGAAAGAAAAAAACCTTGTCAACAAAAAGTCCTTACTCCTTTATATTAAATGTAAAGAAAGTCAAATGAGAAGTCTTTGTTATTTGCAATTTTCTTAAAAAGTCAATCTGATTAGTCAGTATGTAAGTTGTCTTATTTAGCAACTTAAACATTCTATATTCTTTAGTTTTTCTCATTAACACGAAAATGGCAATTTATAGCATATTACCTAAAAAAACAAAGTGTTCTTATGCCACTGATTTCTGATTTGTTACAGAACTTTCCTTTAATTAAAACTGATTTGATTCTTGAAGAGAGAATGTATTTCTGATTTCATATTTTTCCTCCCCAAAAGGGGATTTGTATTATACTGTTAAATACCTTAACATGATACTGGGACATTAGTGGGTTGGATTTGGCTGCCAGAATTTTATCTTTTGGGGGTTGTTCTATCTTTGAGGAACTCTTCTAAAGGACACTGGAATGGGATATGTATCTAGCAGGGTGAAGGAGATTAACTAATAGATTAATAATTAGTATAGATTAATTAATGGGATCCCAGAATGAGGAAAAGGAGGAATTTAGAGCCCACAGTCTCCATTAAAATGAAATATCCTCATAGTCCTTAGTCCTTAGACTCAGCAAAGTGGAGGAAATGTAAAATCCAGTCCTCAAATGACAGGTGAGAGGAATGAAAGCAAACAGACCCTAAAGAAGGAAAGGGTGACAGAGGACAGATGGAGAGAAACGGGCATGGGCAAGGTAGGTTTGTAAACATACAATGTCACCATAGAAAAAAGAATGAAAGAGGAAGAAAAGACCACAGTGCACAAAAGAGAAAACATACACAGCATTCCTGAGGAAGCATAACACAAACAAGTAAGTGTCCCCAGCTGTGTTATCCTGTGAAAGACCCTGAGATGGATGAGGAAGAGCTCAGTGACAGTTTGATGTACTATAAGAAAAGATGAATGAAGAGAATGTAAATCACACTATTGGTAGACCCAACGATAGAAACAGCAAAAAGAAAATCTATGTGATATAAAACACTTCAGAATTATCACCATGGATGCAAAAGAAAAAGGCAAAGGGATTAATGTAGTTAGAAGAAAATGATACGTAGGGAAGCTATGAAAACCCAACTTGATACTAATTGAGATGATAATAATAGAACCAATCAAAATATTAAAAATATGCTGGGATATAATGCAAGCAATGTCATCTGAAATAAAGGACTAAAAAGCTCATTCCTTTATATCTCAAGAAAAACTCATACAGAACAAAGTATATAAAACGATTTATTGACAAAAATCATAAACGTTCTGGAATTCTCTGGGAATCCAGAGTCCTTCTTCCCCATCTAAATAATCAAGTATACAAATGAGAAAAAAAAAATCAGGCCAATACCATCCTGATTTACTGTTAGTAACGCCGAATGAGAGAGGAAAATGGAACAACGTCTCTAATGTTCTGAAGAAAAAAAATTGTCATACCCAGCTAAAGGATGACGGGAGGATAAAAGCAAGTACTTCCATGTTTTAGAACGTGCAGGCCACAACACACTTCCAAACAGTCCACCAATATGAAGAGGCCACAATAAAAGGAACCTATGATCATTTAAATGAAGAATTATGGCTCAAATAATCAAAAGGATTATGACTACAAAACAAAAAGGCATATTTGTAAACTCTGACCAAAACAAAATAAGTCTATAGATGGGAAGAAGAGGTGAGAAGAGCTCATTTCTTCATCTTTCATAGCAAGTAGTCAATTCATCTTGGGTAAAAACGTAACATAAAGGCAAAAATATGACTGATTCTCACCCCTTAGAGGTTATTACTTTGGCTACCCAACCATTCAGCTATTCAACCTTTCATCCTCTTACATATATGCATATAGACATATTTTAAGTAATGATGTTCATCAAATATTAACATTACTTATTTCTGGATGATAAAATTTTAAGTGATTTATAGCTTTCTTTTTTTAAATTTATTTTTATTGTAAACAAATGGGGTACATGTTGTTTTCTGTTCGTACATGGAGTAAAGGCATACCATTTGTGTAATCATACATTTACATAGGGTAATGATGTTTGATTCATTCTGTTATTTTTTCCTTCCCCCACTCCTCCCACTCCTCTTTTCCCTCTATACAGTCCTTCCTTCCTCCATTCTTGCCCCCCTCCCACCCCCCATTATGGAATCTTAGTATACTTTTGATTTGCATTTCTCTTATTACTAAACATGGTGAACATTTTCTCATATATTTGTTGATTGCTTGTAGATTTTCTTCTGTGAAGCGTCTGTTCATTTCCTTAGCCCATTTGTCGATTGGGTTATTTGTATTCTTGGTGTAGAGTTTTTTGAGTTCTTTATAGATTCTGGAAATTAGCGCTCTATCTAAAGTATGAGTGGCAAAGATATTCTCCCACTCTGTAGGCTCTCTCTTCACATTGCTGATAGTTTCCTTTGCTGAGAGAAATCTATTTAGTTTGAATCTATCCCAGTTGTTGATTCTTGCTTTTATTTCTTGTGCTATGAGAGTCCTGTTAAGGAAGTCTGATCCTAAGCCAACAAGGTGAAGATTTGGACCTACATTTTCTTCTATAAGATGCAGGGTCTCTGGTCTGATTTCAAGGTCCTTGATCCATTGTGAGTTGATTTTTGTGCAAGGTGAGAGATAGGGATTTAGTTTCATTTTCTTGCATATGAATTTCCAGTTTTCCTACCACCATTGTTAAAGAGGCTATCTTTTCTCTATTGCATATTTTTGGCACCTTTGTCTACTATGAGAACATTGTATTTATTTGGGTTTGTGTCCATGTCCTCTACTCTGTACCATTGATCTACCTGTCTATTTTGGTGCCAATACCATGCCGTTTTTGTTACTATTGCTTTGTAGTATAGTTGAAGTTCTGGTATTGCGATACCCCCTGTTTCATTCTTCCTGCTAAGGATTGCTTTAGCTATTCTGGGTTTCTTATTCTTCCAGATGAATTTCATGATTGCTTGCTCTATTTCTGTAAGGTACGTCATTGGGATTTAATTGGAATTGCATTGAATCTGTATAGGACTTGTGGTAGTATGGCCATTTTGACAATATTAATTCTGCCTATCTAAGAACATGGGAGATCTTTCCATCTTCTAAGGTCTTCCTCAATTTCTTTCTTCAATGTTTTATAGTTTTCATTGTAGAGATCTTCTACCTCTTTGGTTAGATTGATTCCCAAGTATTTTTTTTTTTTTTTGAGGCTATTGCAAATGGAGTTGTTTTCCTCATTTTTCTTTCAGCTATTTCATCACTTGCGTATAAAAATGCTTTAGATTTATGCGTGTTGATTTTATAGCCTGCTATTTTGCTGAATTCATTGATGAAGTCTAGAAGTTTTCTGGAGGAGGTTTTTGGATCCTCTAAATATAGAATCATGTCATCTGCAAATAGTGACAGCTTAAGTTCCTCTTTTCCTATTCATATCCTTTTATTTTCTTTGGTCTGCCTAGTTGCTCTGGCTAGAGTTTCGAGGACAATGTTGAATAGAACAAGACATCCCTGTCTTGTTCCCATTTTTAAAGGGAATGGTTTCAGTTTTTCTCCATTAAAAATTATGTTGGCGAGGGGTTTTCAAGATGGTGGCCTAGAGGGTGGCTGCATTTCATGTTGCTCCAGGACTCAGGATTCAAAAGAGGAGATATTGAGAGACTTGGGACCAACTCAAAGCAGCCGGGTGACTCTCTCCCGTTGGGGAGGTGTCCCGGATGGGACGGTAGTCCTGGAAGGCAGGGAACTTTGTGAAGTAGAGCTGCCAGCGAGACACCGCTCCCCCCGCTGGAGCAGTGAACTCGGACAACTGGGAGCGTCGTAGAGGAGGATGCTCAGCACAGCGCTGGGACTCAGAACAACCACTGGGGCTCCGGTGGCTGCCCAGGGGAGGAGTGGCGAGGAAAGCTGTGTGGACTCAGAACACCGGGGCCTGCCCTGAGGAGGAGGAGGAGGAGGAGAAGGAGGAGGAGGAGGAGGAGCGCAGCCGCTTGGATTCGGAGTGACTATACCAGAGCTACAGGTGGTTGCCAGAGGAGGAGCGGCGCAGCGAGCTGTTTGGACTCAGACCACTTCTGAACACCAGGGCCTGCCCTGAGGAGGAGGAGGAGGAGGAGGAGGAGCGCAGCGGGTCATTTGGACTCGCAGTGACTGCATTAGAGCTCCAGGCGGCTGCTCAGAGGAGGAGGCGATTGGTGAGTTGTTTGGACTTAAAGCGACCACTCCTGAACACAGGGGGGCTGCCTGGAGGAGGAGCGCGGTAGGTCGCTTGATCTCGAGTGGCCGCACCAGAGCTCCGGGCGGCTGCCCAGAGGACGCGTGCAGCGGGTCACGTGGATTCAGAGCCACTCAGAGTGACCACTCCTGAACACCGGGGGGTTACCTGGAGGAGGAGGAGGAATGGGGCGGGTCACTTGGACTCGGAGTGATTGCCCAGGGCTACGGGTGGTTGGCAGGAGGAGGAGGCACACAGTGAGTTGCTTGGACTCCTAGTGACCGCACCGGAACAGCAGGTGGCTGTCTGGAGGAAGAGGCGTGCGGCGGGTCTCTGGGACTCAGAGTGATTGTACGGGGCCCCAGGTGGCTGCTCAGAGGAGGGGCTGCATAGCCAGGCGATTAGGTGCAGAGCAGGGTCCCAGGACAAAGGAGTCTTCTTAGTGGAAGAGCCACACAGAGACACGCTTAGGGGCGGAGCGAAGGCTCCAGGACTGTGGGCAGATTCTCTGAGGAGAGGCAGCCTAAGGAGACTCATCTGCGAAGGGTGAGGCTCCCAGGCCCAGGAGGTAGGGCCGGGCCCCTGGAAACTTTACAGAGGAAGGCAACCCAGCCCAGGCGGTAGCTGTAAATTGAGGGGAACCTCTAGGAGGGGAACTGACCAGCGAGACCTCCCCACCGGGTGAGTCTTCCATGCCAGGTGAGGTTTCCCCACAAGGACGGTAAAACCAGAGACACAGGCCCAAACAGGCCTTGCCTCAGCCCGCAAACTAGTTCCCCTTTGGATGACCATTGGTTAACAAGTGGAGGCACCTCTGCCCACTAGCAGGGAATATACCCCACCTGAAGGCCACCACCCCTAGAGAGGCAGCTTCCTTGTGGAGCACCGCATTATCAACTTCCTCCAAGACTTCAGGCTACTGAAGGCTAAGGGGGGATATATATAGAAATCTCCAGGGACATTGTAAGTCAATAGAGGAAATCTGCAATATCTCAGCGGTCCTCTGATACCTGAACAATATGAGAAAACAAGGAAAGAAAATGCTGCAAACAAATCTAGATGTTACATCAATAAAACCCAATGACAGCATGGCAGAAGAAATGACAGAAAAGGAGTTCAGAATGTACATAATTAAAATGATCAGAGAAGCAAACGATAAGATGAAAGAGCAAATGCACGCACTGAATGATGAGATGAAAGAGCAAATGCAAGCATTGATTGATCGCACCAATCGACAGTTAAAAGAGCAAATACAGGAAGCAAAAGATCATTTCAATAAAGAGTTAGAGATATTGAAAAAAACCCAAACAGAAATCCTTGACATGAAGGAAACAATAAACCAAATTAAGAACTCCATAGAAAGCATATCCAATAGGATAGAACACCTGGAAGACAGAACCTCAGACATTGAAGACAAAATATTTAACCTTGAAAACAAAGTTGAACAAACAGAGAAGATGGTAAGAAATCATGAACAGAATCTACAAGAACTATGGGATATCATGAAAAGGCCAAATTTAAGAATTATTGGGATTGAGGAAGGCCTAGAGAAACAAGCCAAAGGAATGAACAATTTATCAATGAAATAATATCAGAAAATTTCCTCCCATTGCTGATTTGTTTCTTTGTTTTTCATCTCTTCCTCGTGGAATATTTTGCTGAGAGTGTTCTGTAATGCTGGCTTTCTTTTTGTAAATTCTTTTAGCTTTTGTTTATCATGGAAGGATTTTATTTCATCATCAAATTTGAAGGTAAGTTTTGCTGGGTATAAGATTCTTGGTTGGCATCCATTTTCTTTCAGGGCTTGAAAAATGTTGTTCCAGGCCCTTCTAGCTTTTAGGGTCTGGATTGAAAAATCTGCTGATAGCCGTATTGGTTTCCCCCTGAATGTAATTTGATTCCTCTCTCTTGCGGCCTTTAAAATTCTGTCTTTATTTTGTATGTTCAGTATTTTCATTATAATGTGCCTTGGTGTGGGTCTGTTGTAATTTTGTATATTTGGAGTCCTATAAGCCTCTTGTACTTGATCTTCCATTTCATTCTTCAGATTTGGGAAATTTTCTGATATTATTTCATTGAATAGATTGTTCATTCCTTTGGTCTGTTTCTCTAAGCCTTCCTCAATCCCAATAATTCTTTAATTTGGCCTCTTCATGATATCCCATAGTTCTTGGAGATTTTGTTCATGATTTCTTACCATCTTCTCTGTTTGTTCAACTTTGTTTTCAAGGTTAAATATTTTATCTTCAATGTCTGATGTTCTGTCTTCCAGGTGTTCTATTCTATTGGTTATGCTTTCTATGGAGTTCTTAATTTGGTTTATTGTTTCCTTCATGTCAAGGATTTCTGTTTGTTTTTTTTTTTCAATATCTCTAACTCTTTATTGAAATGATTTTTTGCTTCCTGTATTTGCTCTTTTAACTGTCGATTGGTGTGATCATTCAGTGCCTGCATTTGCTCTTGCATCTCGTCATTTGCTTCCCTGATCATTAATTATGTACATTCTGAACTCCCTTTCTGTCATTTCTTCTGCCATGCTGTCGTTGGGTTTCATTGATGTAACATCTAGATTTGTTTGCAGCATTTTCTTTCCTTGTTTTCTCATATTTATTGTTCAGGTATCAGTTGACCGCTGTGATATTGCAGATTTCCTCTATTGTCTTATAATATCCCTGAAGCTTTCTAGTATATCCCCTCTTAGCCTTCAGTAGCCTGAAGTCTTGGAGGAAGTTGATAATGCGGTGCTCCACAAGGAAGCTGACTCCCTAGGGGAGGTGGCCTTCCGGTGGGGTATATTCCCTGCTAGTGGGCAGAGGTACCTTCACTTGCTGATGAATGGTCATCCAAAGGGGAAGTAGGATGTGGGCTGATGCAAGGACAGTTTGGGTCTGTGTCTCTGATTTTACAGTCCTTTTGGGAGAACCTCACCCGACAGGGAGGACTCACCCAGTGGGGAGGTCTCGCTGGTCGGTTTCCCTCCCAGAGGTTCCGTTCAATTCACAACTACCGCCTGGGCTGGGCAGCCTTCTTCTGCAATGTTCCCAGGGACCTGGACCTACCTCCTGGGCCTGGAAGCCTCGCCCTTCGCAGATGAATCTCCTTAGGCTGCCTCTCCTCAGAGAAGCTGCCTGCAGTCCTGGAGCCTTCGCTCCGTCCCTCAGTTTGTCTGTGGGGCTCTTCCACCAAGAAGCCACCTAGGCCCTGGGACCCTGCTCTGCACTTTTCGCCTGGGTAGGCGGCCCCTCCTTGAGCAGGCACCTGGAGCCCCTTACAATCGCTCCGAGTCCCAGTGACCCGCCACACGCCTTTTCCTCCGGCAGCCATCTGGTGTTCCGTGCGGTCCCTCTAAGTCCAAGTGACCCACCACGCACCTCCTTCTCCACCAGGCAGTCACCCAGAGATCTGGTGCGTCACGAGTCCCAGGAACTCACTGTGCACCTTCTCGTCCTGACTGCCACCCGAAGCCCTGGTGCAGTCACTTCGAGCCCAAGCACCCCACCGCGTTCCTCCTCCTTCTCCAGACAACTCCCCTGTGTTCAGGAGCGGATGCTCTGGGACCAAACCACTCACCATGCTGTTCCACCGGATAGCTGCCCAGAGCCCTGGCACAGCTGCCCCAATTCCAAGTGACGTGCCGAGCCCGTATTTCTCCTTCTCCTCTGGGCAGCCCCCTGTGTTCAGGGGTGGTCGCTTTCAGTCCAAACAGCTCACCAAGCACCTTCTCCTTTGGGCAGCCTCCCAGAGCCCGGTGGGTTGCGCCGAGTCCAAGCGCTGTGCTGAGCGGCCTCCTTTACGATGCTCCCAGTTGTCCGCGTTCACTGCTCCAGCGGGGGGAGGTGCGTCTTGCCGGTAGCTCTACTTCACAAAGTTCCCTGCGTTCGGGGACTACTGCCCCATCTGGGACGTCTGCGCAATGGGAGACACTCACCCGGCTGCTTTGAGTTGGTCCCAAGTCTCTCAATATCTCCTCTTCTTGAGTCCTGAGTCCACACTGCTCCTCCGGATAGCCGCCCAGAGCCCTGGCACAGCTGCTCTAAATCCAAGCGACGTGCCGAGCCCGTATTTCTCCTTCTCCTCTGGGCAGCCCCCTGTTTCAGGGGTGGTCGCTTTCAGTCCAAACAACTCACCAAGCACCTTCTCCTTTGGGCAGCCTCCCAGAGCCCAGGTGGGTTGCACCGAGTCCAAGCGCTGTGCCGAGCGGCCTCCTTTACGATGCTCCCAGTTGTCCACGTTCACTGCTCCAGCGGGGGGAGGGGCGTCTCGCCGGCAGCTCTACTTCACAAAGTTCCCTGCTTTTGGGGCTACTGTCCCGTCCGGGACGCCTGCCCAATGGGAGACACTCACCCGGCTGCTTTGAGTTGGTCCCAGTTCTCTCTATTTCTCCTCTTCTTGAGTCCTGAGTCCTGGAGCAACACGAAACGCAGCCACCCTCTAGTCCGCCATCTTGAATCCTCCTGGTCTAGTCTTTTGGTGATGCTTTCCAATGAGTTTTTTATTTAGTTTATTGTTTCCTTCATTTCAAGGATTTCTGGTTTTTTGTTTTTTTGTTTTTTTTTTTTTTTTTTGAGAATCTCTATCTCTTTGTTGAAATGATCTTTTGCTTCCTGCAATTGCTCTTTCAGCTTATTGGTATTATCATTCATTGCCTGCATTTGCTCTCTTATCTCATCCTTTGCTTCACAAATAATCTTAATCATGTATAATCTTAAGTCCTTTTCTGACATTTCTTCTAACATACTGTCATTGGATTCTATTAATATAGAATCTAGATTCGTTTGGATCATTTTCTTCCCTTGTTTTTTCATGTTGTTCATGTATCTTCCCCACTAGCAGTGCAGATCTGGGGTATTGCCGATTTCCCCCTATAGGCTTATAGTGGCCCTATAGGTTTCCAAAACCCTTTCTTTATGGGGAGATCCATATTAGCAGTGCCCAATTCAGACACTATGCAATCCTAGACCAAATATCCCCTATGAGGGCAATAACAAAATTGTCATAATAAACAGAATGTGTTCAAATATTATCTTCAGTAAAACAAACATATTTGCAATAAGGTCTGCAGTTTCTAATGGAGGACAAAGAGGATGCAGAGGGATGTAGAATGTGGCTGTTAGTGTGATAAGAAAAGAATATACAGAAGTTCTAGATAATAGAAAGGGTGAGAATGTAATCAAAAGAATTTGGATGTTAGCATGCAAAAAAGGGAGAAAGAGACTCTGAGGGAACAGGTAAACAAAAGGAAAAGAGAGCAAGAAAAGTAAAGAAATTAAAACAAATTTTTTCAATAAGGAGAAAAAAGAAAATCTACAGTATAACTGTCCTATAGTAATGAAACCTCCCGGAGTTCAGTAGCCTGATGCATGAGAGGTACCTGACATTGAGCTTCAAGTCTCCAGCAGGCGTCTCAGGATGGGATTTGCCCCACCTAAGGATCGGAGCTCCAGTTTCCAGGATTATCCAAGATGGCCACTCTGGCTTCAAAATGTGTTGGCAAATGGGGAGCTGCAGCTCAGGGTGTGGCCGTGGTCAGCAGGAGGTTCTGGAGGCAGGGTGCGGTTGGTCAAGCAGGGGTCCTGGAGGTCGGGTGTGTTTGGTGTGGTTGTGGGATCCTGGAGGCTGGGTGCAATCAGTCGGTCTTGGGTCCTGGTGATAGGGCGCAGTCAGTTGGTCTGAGGGTCCTGGCGGCAGGGAGCAGTCAGTTGATGTGAAGGCCCCAGAGGCAGGGAGTGTTGGGTCGGGCTGAGGGATCCTGGAGACGGGGCTCAGTCAGTCTGGCCAGGGGTCCTACAGGGCCTGCCTATTGTCTCAAAATGGCGGCAGCCACTTGTAATCAAACTTGCAGGTACTGTAACAGTGAACTTGCAGGCAGCAGCAGGCAGCTGGTGCTCCACTGGCGGTCGGCAATCAGTTTGCTGATATCGGACCATCGGGCGATTGGGAGGTGAACCTCGTGAGTTGGGTGATGGATAGGTATAAAGCAGGCAATGGACAGGTGAGAGGCAGGCAAATGGCGAATGATAGGTGCCTGATAGTGAGCAATCAAGAAACAGATATCCTCTGCTTGGAACTGGAGTTACGGAGAGACAAGGAACGCAGCCTCCCTCTATTCCGCCATCTTGGAACTCCAGCTTTCTTTTTTTAATTCTCTGTTTTAGTAAGCTTTTTTGCTGCTATGACTAAAGGACCCAACCAGAACAATTGTAGAGGAGGAAAGGTTTATTTAAGGGCTCACGGTTTTAGAGGTCTTAGTCCATAAAAGGCAGACTCCATTCCTCAGGGATCAAGGTGAGGCAGAACATCATGGCAGAAGAGTGTGGCAGAGGGAAGCAGCTCACATGATGACCAGGAAGCAGAGAGAGAGACTCCACTCTCCAGATACAAAATATATACTCCTTAGCCATGCCTCCTATGCTCCACATCTTCCAGTTATCAACCACTTAATCCCATCAGGGAGATTAATTCACTGATTGGGTTAAGGTTCTCACAACCCAATTATTTCTCCTATGAACCTTCTTGCATTGTCTCACAGGTGAGTTTTTGTGGGACACCTCACATCTGAACTGTAACACTCTACATTGCTTGAAATTTTCAAAAAGAGATCATGATGGGCTAAAATTGGTCAGAAATTCTTTGTAGATCATCTGCTCAAGAAGTGAGCAGGACTGGCTGTGTTTATTGACACACAGAACTCGACAGGAGAAACAGGTGAGACTTCCATGCTCACCTCTTGGAACCCTGAAACAGCCATGCTGTGCACATGTGCAGATGGATGCGCACATGAAGAGAGAGTACCAGCACTCCAGCCATC
This sequence comes from Sciurus vulgaris, assembly GCF_902686455.1. Classification (NCBI taxonomy): domain Eukaryota; kingdom Metazoa; phylum Chordata; class Mammalia; order Rodentia; family Sciuridae; genus Sciurus; species Sciurus vulgaris. Next base: position 52,935,107 of record NC_136461.1, read on the forward strand.
ATAGATGAGGCCCCAGATATTTGAGTGAGACTAACTCTTCCCAGCTGAATTGTCAGGTGACTGTAGCTGCATGAGTGAGCCCAGGAAGAACCCATAGAACATTCTAGTCAATCACAAACTTATGAGATGTAATTATTTTGTTTTAAATTACTCTGTTTGGGAGTTTTTTCCTACCTAGGAATAGATAATGATACAAAATTTAAATAAAGTCATTACTCTTAAAAATCTAATATGCTGAAGTCCCAGTTCTACAAAGTAGGGGAAGTTCTTCTTAACCTGTATTTTTCCAAGGTATTTATGTGCCAGGACAAATCCCAGATTTTTGATGTAACAGCATAGCTATTGGTGGCCCTGAATTCACATTTCAAGTTTTTTACCACTTGGATATCTGATTGCAAAACAGTATAAATTTTCCTCTGAGTTTATTCTCTCTTTGCACCTAGAATAGATTATCACAGAAACACTGGGGAGTCTAGGAACAATAATCTCCTCAAAGCATTGGAAAATTCCAATAGCGCAAACTAAGAATTAAAAGGGCGCAGGAATGGGTAATTTATACATTGTGATGAGCTGTTAAGTCTGGAAGAGGTCAAATTTTGCAGAACAAGTTCAGTTAGTTGCTGATTTGTAACAAATACTAGAGTGAACTCCACATTCATACCTCTCCAGTGGTTTCTCATAACCCTCTTTTGTATATTTTTATTTAAGATATTGTGGGTGTTTAAGCTTCACTTTTTTTTTATTTCAAAGGTACGTCTGAAGCTTTCAAGTGAATTTGTGTGAAGCTCAGGAAACACACACACACACACACACACACACACACACACAACAGTCCTTCCTTTGAGTAGACACAGCCCTGCATCATGGTGCAGGGATCATATCTCTCTGCTAGGCTTCCTGGTATGGCAAACAACCTGTACAAATCTACATGGTGAATTTTCTTCACATTTGTGATTTGTGGTACTAATGAGATAAACACCTCAGTCATTGATTCTTAATGGCATGAATCACTTTCTTCCTAAGAGACTCATGACAAACAGATTCCCCAATTTCTGGTATTCCTTTCCTGCATATGCTCATGCACTGAATAGGCCTGACTTTGTAATTGGAATATTTCAGGAATAACAGGCTTTTAAGGGTAGGTCATAAAAGATACTGCAACCCATTTCTTGCTCTCCTGGATCACTTATTCTGGAGGAAGTGAGTTCCATGGTTCCTCTCTAGCAGCTCTAAAGAAGCTCCGCTCAATAGTCATGTGAGTGCACCATCTTGAAGCGGATCCATATGTCCCAGAAAAGTCTTCGGATGACTGCAGCCCTGGCCAACTTCCTCGACTATAACTTCATGAAAGATCCAGGTCAGAAGCACCAATTTGTTTCTCCCAAATGCCCGATCCACAGAAACTGTGTGAAATAGTTCTTTTTGCTTATTTTAACCTGCAAAGTATGAGAGTAATGTATTATACACTAAGTGCTTTACACAAATTAACTTATTGAATCTTCACAAGAAGATTCTTAGGAGAAGTAGTCTTCTCCAAAGATGAGAGCTCTTTGACCTAGAGATTGCTGGGAGCTCTAGTCTTTACCTCTTAGCATGTGGTGTGAAAGAGGCAGGTCTTCTGTGGTGTCCCTTCACTTGCTCTGGTGCAAAATAAATATTTCTCATAACTGATGCCTCCTTATTTTTAAAAAATATTTTTTAGCTATAGATGGACTCAATGCCTTTATTTTATTTATTTATTTTTATGTGGTGCTGAGGATCAAACCCACACATTACCATGCCTCACACATTACCACTGAGCCACAAACCCATTCCCAAATGCCTCCTTATTTTATGGTGAAAGATCTGGACTTGTCAGCACAAATGATATGTCATGGGGGCACAAACCTCCTTTATTATCCATAACTAAATGTGGCTTATGATTATGAATCAAACTGTTGCTTTCTCCATAATCAAACTCAGTGTTGTACTCTTCACTCTCTCTATTCCTCACCTTTGTACCAATCAGGGAAGCCATTTGTTCTGACATGGTAAGGCATCTGACCCACAGTAAACTTCTGCCTTCTGCTGGTGTCTGCCCACCATTTTTGGGGGTCTTTGGCCTTTATTTCCACCAGTGGCCATTAAGATCAGCTTTGATCCACCCTGGCCTTCCACTGACCAGTCCACATACTCCTTATCCCAAACATGGGGCTCCATTAAGCCTAGTGGCCTTTCTAAACCCAATCTGCACCTCTGTCTTACTGCTTCATGTTGTATATTCAAGATTTTATAAAACTGTCCTTAGACACATCTACAGAGTTACTTCACTTGGCCATTGCTCTTCTGATGTTTAGTACCATACTTAATACAGATTTGCCTCTTTCACAGCTACAGTGCCTCTCTAGCAGCCCTAAGGAAGCTCCCCTCAATAGCCATGTGAGTGCACCATCCTGAAGCAGATCCATAAGCCTTCAGATGACTGCAGCCCTGGCTAATTCTTGATTACAACTTCATGAAAGATCTGGGTCTTATTTCTTCCCAAATGCCTGATGCATAGAAATAGTTCTTTTTGCTTATGTTAACCTGCGAAATAATGAAGCAATGTATTACACACTAATAGATAAATACTGCAAAATCTTTGTTCTTTCTCATTTTTTATCTTTAGTAAATATCTAAGACATATAGTTTCCTCCTCTGTAAAACAGATGATAATAACAACCTCTCTCCCATAGGTTGAGTTGGAAGATTAATTGAGATTATATCTACCTAATCCTATTGAGACCCTCACAAACTCCCATCCATGGCTGTCATCTCCTTAGTTCTTGCCCTGGCCTACCTCTAACATGCTTTTGGTTAGAGGCACTGTGAGGTCAGCAGAATTATATCCAGCATGGGGTGAATGGGCCGGTGAGCCAGGGCAAGGTGACCTGTCACACACCGTGGTCAGGCCTGGGCAAGGTGGGGACACCTGCTGCAGAAGCCTGTTCCATCAGAGCACTATGGCTCTGGAATGTTCATCATGCACAATCTACTGACAACCTGTTGGGAAGCTGTGATTGCAGATGAGAATGGAAGTGAGGCAGACCTGAATGAAAGTTCAGACTCAAGGGTTAACCAATAGCTAGTTTCCAAGCTCTAATTAGCATAATTTTGAGCCAATAGCCTTGGTACTTTCCCAAACCCTGATTAGCATAAGTTTGGACCAGTGGCGTTGACCCAAGCGCTGTGTAAATCCCTAGACTAGCACGCTCAGAGGAAAAACCTGCTATTGGATTCCCTCTGGCACTGCCAGAATTCTGTTCCTGTTTCTCTTCTTCAATAAATCCTACTCTTACACTCACATATCCTCACCTGTGGATTTCACAAGGCAAGAATTCAGAAAGAAGAAGTTGAGGTGGGCTGCTGAGGTCTGCTGCAAACCCTGGAGGGCAGAGCCTGCATTAAGAGCTGCCATACTTCTGGGCTGCAGAGGCCTGCAGTTTGTGCAGACCGCTCCTGCCAGAAGAAGCAGACAAACTCTGGTTAGAAGATGAAATTAGATTCCTTGTTTGCTGAGCTATTCTCCAATATCCCTGGGGTCTCCACTGGACAGAGCAGAAGCTCAGGACCCCCTTTTTAGAGATAGTTTCTGACGTCTAGCTCTCTGGCATGCTCTAATCCCCCTGTGTGTTGATTTTATCTTAAAGATAATTGCTGATCTCTTTTGAGCTCATTATGCATTTTTTTTCCAACTTCTTTATCATATTAAATTTAGGTACTAACTTTTATAGAATTTGCCTCTGAGTTTTCAAAGTTGGCTTTGAGCATGGAGAAAGTCTTTTCCCTTTCAAGAATTCCAGGTCTTACTCTTTGATTTTCAGGACCATTGTTTCTGTTGAGGTTCAAAATATATTAGTTACTATGCTGCCATAACAAAATGCCACATTGGGTAGTTTAAGCAGTGATAACTTTTTTTTTTTTTTTTTTTTTTTCTCAAAATTCTGGAGGACTAAAGTCCAAGACCAAGATGCCTGTAGTGTTGGTTTATTCCGAGGCCTTGCAGATGGCCACCTCCTCTTCAGGTCCTCACGTGGTCTCCCCTCAGTCTGCGTCTTGGATGTGTCCTAACCTGTTCTTATAAACATATCTGTCATATTTGATGAAGATGCAACCATGTAACTTCATTTACCTTTATTATCTCTTTCAAGGCTCTATCTCCAAATACAATCACATTTTGATGTGCTGGGGGTTATGATTTTGATATATGAATTTAGAAGTTAGGGCACAATTTAGTCCATAATACAAAATACCTATTTAGAAACTTAGGTGACTTCTAATTTTCTTTGGGTTCTTTTCTGTTCTCTTTTCTATGAGGCAAATAAATATAAGTTGCAGAGATTGACCCAGTGGATGGAGGGTCTCAGAAATCTACATCATGTCCATAGACAACAAGGCCCTTCACAATCTGCCTTCACCCACCTTTCCATCTTCTCTCAGTTATTCCTTCTCTTCATTTTATACTTTCAGTCAAAGATTTCTTTCAGATTCTCAAAATTTCCACTGCAGCTCTCACTTCAGTGTCTTCAAAGATGTTGTTCCCTCATCTGAAATGCCTTTCTTCATTCCGTTTCCCTTTCCTTTCTTAACTGCTCCAAATCATTCATGTCTCACTGTATGCTTTTTTCTGGCATCTAAAACTAGGTTAAGTTTCCCTATGTGTTAAACTTCCCATAGCATTTGACTGTACCTAATATTTTATAGAACTCTGCCATTGTACTTTCCAGTATTTATTTAATATCTGTGTCTTCTACTAGGCCATAAGCTCCACAGAGGCAAGGATTGTACCTGGGTTGGTGACTGCTCTATCAAGTGTCTGCTGCAATGTCTGACACAAAAGATGCCTAATATGTATTTGATATTTGTCTTTGTTTTTTTTTCTCCCATTTTAATTGAGGTATCATGGACAAATCAAAGTCATATAAAGAACAGAACATGATGTTCTGATATATACACATTGTGAATAGACCACCATGATCACGCTAATTAACATACGTCTCCCTCACATAGGTACCATTTGTAATGTATGTAGTAAGAACACTTGAGATGCACCCTTAGTAAATTTCAAGTGTATAGTACTCTATAATGAGCATGCTATACTCATTCATCTTGTTTTTTTTTTGTTTCTTTCTCTATTTTTTTTTATTGTAAACAAATGGGATACATGTTGTTTCTCTGTTTGTACATGGCGTAAAGGCATACCATTTGTGTAATCATAAATTTACATAGAGTAATGTTGTTTGATTCATTCTGTTATTTTTTCCCTTCCCCCCACCCCTCCCACCCCTCTTTACCCTCTATACAGTACTTCCTTCCTCCATACTTGCCCCCCTCCCTAACCCTAACTCTAACCCTAACACTAACCCTTCCCTCCCCCCCATTATGTGTCATCCACTTGTTAGTGATATCATTCGTCCTTTGGCTTTTTGAGATTGGCTTATCTCACTTAGCATGATATTCTCCAATTTCATCCATTTGCCTGCAAATGCCATAATTTTATCATTCTTTATGGCTGAGTAATATTCCATTGTATATATATACCACAGATTCTTTATCCACTCATCAATTGAAGGGCATCTAGGTTGGTTCCACAGTTTGGCTATTGTGAATTGAGCAGCTATGAACATTGATGTGGCTGTATCTCTGTAGTATGCTGATTTTAAGTCCTTTGGGTATAGGCCAAGGAGTGGGATAGCTGGGTCAAATGGAGGGTCCATTCCAAGTTTTCTAAGGAATCTCCACACTGCTTTCCAGAGTGGCTGCACTAATTTGCAGCCCCACCAGCAATGTATGAGTGTACCTTTCTCCCCACATCCTCGCCAACACCTGTTGTTGCTTGTATTCTTGATAATCGCCATTCTAATTGGGGTGAGATGGAATCTTAGGGTGGTTTTGATTTGCATTTCTCTTATTACTAGAGATGTTGAACATTTTTCCCTATGTTTGTTGATTGCTTGTAGATGTTCTTCTGTGAAGTGTCTATTCATTTCCTTAGCCCATTTGTCGACTGGATTATTTGAATTCTTGGAGTAAAGTTTTTTGAGTTCTTTATAGATTCTGGAGATTAGTGCTTTAACTGAAGTATGATTGGCAAAGATATTCTCCCATTCTGTAGGCTCTTTCTTCGCATTGCTGATAGTTTCCTTTGCTGAGAGAAAGCTTTTTAGTTTGAATCTATCCCAGTGGTTGATTCTAGCTTTTATTTCTTGTGCTAATGGGAGTCCTGTTAAGGAAGTCTGATCCTAGACCAACAAGGTGAAGATTTGGACCTACTTTTTCTTCTATAATCTGCAGGGTCTCTGGTCTGATTCCGAGGTCCTTAATCCATTTTGAGTTTAGTTTCGTGCATGGTGAGAGATATGGGTTTAGTTTCATTCTGTTGCATATGGATTTCATTTTCCCAGCACCATTTGTTGAAGAGGCTATCTTTTCTCCATTGCACATTTTTGGCCCCTTTGTCTAGTATGAGAAAATTGTATTTATTTGGGTTTGTGTCCGTGTCCTCTATTCTGTACCATTGATCTACCTTTCTATTTTGGTACCAATACCATGCCATTTTTGTTACTATTGCTTTGTAGTAGAGTTGAAGATCTGGTATTGCAATACCCCCTGTTTCACTCTTCCTGCTAAGGATTGCTTTAGCTATTCTGGGTTTCTTATTCTTCCAGATGAATTTCATAATTGCTTGCTCTATTTCTGTAAGGTACGTCATTGGGATTTTAATTGGAATTGCATTGAATTTGTATAGCACTTTAGGTAGTATGGCCATTTTGACAATATTAATTCTTCCTATCCAAGAACATGGAAGATCTTTCCATCTTCTAAGGTGTTCTTTAATTTCTTTCTTTAGTGTTGTATAGTTCTCATTGTAGAGGTCTTTCACCTCTTTTGTGAGATTGATTCCCAAGTATTTTATTTTTTTCGAGGCTATTGTGAATGGGGTAGTTTTCCTAATTTCTCTTTCTGAAGATTCATCACTTATGTATAAAAATGCGTTGGATTTATGGACATTGATCTTGTAACCTGCTACTTTACTGAATTCACTTATGAATTCTAAGAGTTTTCTGGTGGAATTTCCAGGTTCCTCTAAATATATAATCATGTCATCAGCGAACAGGGATAGTTTGAGTTCTTCTTTCCCAATTCGTATCCCTTTAATTTTTTTGGTTTGTCTAATTGCTCTGGCCAGAGTCTCAAGAACAATGTTGAATAGAAGTGGTGAAAGAGGGCATCCCTGCCTTGTTCCAGTTTTTAGGGGGAATGCTTTCAGTTTTTCACCATTTAGAATGATATTAGCCATGGGCTTAGCATAAATGGCCTTTACAATGTTAAGGAATGTTCCCACTATCCCTATTTTTTCTAGTGTTTTGAGCATGAAGGGGTGCTGTATTTTATCAAATACTTTTTCTGCATCTATTGAAATAATCATGTGATTCTTTGTATGCAATTTGCTAAAATTTTGTTGAGAATTTTTGCATCGATGTTCATTAAGGATATTGATCTGAAATTTTCTTTCCTTGATGAGTCTCTGTCTGGTTTAGGTATCAGGGTGATATTGGCTTCATAGAATGAGTTTGGGAGGGTTCCCTCCTCTTCTATTTTATGGAATACTTTGAGAAGTATTGGAATGAGCTCTTCTTTAAAGGTTTTGTAGAACTCGGCTGAGAACCCATCTGGTCCCGGACTTTTCTTTGTTGGTAGGCTTTTGATGACTTCTTCTATTTCAGTACTTGAAATTGGTCTATTTAAATTGTGTATGTCCTCCTCGTTCAGTTTAGGCAATTCATATGTCTCTAGAAACCTGTTGATGCCTTCAAAATTTTCTATTTTGTTGGAGTATAGATTTTCAAATAGCTTCTAATTATGTTTTGTATTTCAATCCTGTCTGTTGTAATATTTCCTTGTTCATTCCGAATTTTAGTGATTTGGGTTTTCTCTCGTCTTCTCTTTGTTAGTGTGGCTAAAGGTTTATCAATTTTGTTTATTTTTTCGAAGAACCAACTATTTATTTTGTCAATTTTTTGTATTGTTTCTTTTGTTTCAATTTCATTGATTTCAGCTCTGAGTTTAACTATTTCCTGTTTCTACTACTTTTGGTGCTGTTCTGTTCTTCTTTTTCTCGGGCTTTGAGCTGTAGTGTTAGGTCGTTTATTTGTTGAGTTTTACTTCTTTTATTAAATGCGCTCCATGAAATAAATTTCCCTCTAAGTACTGCTTTCATAGTGTCCCAGAGATTTTGATATGATGTTTCTTTGTTCTCATTTACCTCTAAGAATTTTTTAATTTCCTTCCTAATATTTTCTGTTACCCATTCATCATATAATAGCATATTGTTTAATCTCCAGATGTTGGAATAGTTTCTGTGTTTTACTCTTTCATTTATTTCTAACTTCAATCCATTATGATCTGATAGAATACATGCTAATGTCTCTATTGTCTTGTATTTGCTAACATTAGCTTTGTGGCATAATATATGGTCTATTTTAGAGAAGGATCCATGTGCTGCTGAGAAGAAAGTGTATTCGCTCTTGGTTGGATGGTATATTCTATAAATGTCCGTTAAGTCTAAATTATTGATTGTGTTATTGAGATCTATGGTTTCTTTGTTCAATTTTTGTCTGGAAGATCTGTCCAGTGGTGAGAGAGGCGTGTTAAAATCACCTAGTATTATTGTGTTATGGTCTATTTGGTTTCTGAAATTGAGAAGGATTTGTTTGACATACATGGATGAGCCACTGTTTGGGGCATAGATGTTTATGATTGTTATATCTTACTGATTTATGCTTCCCTTAAGCAGTATGAAATGACCTTCTTTATCCCTTCTGACTAACTTTGGCTTGAAGTCCACATTATCGGAAATGAGGATGGATACTCCAGCTTTTTTGCTGAGTCCATGTGCATGGTATGTTTTTCCCCATCCTTTCACCTTTAGTCTATGGGTATCTTTTTCTATGAGGTGAGTCTCTTACAGGCAACATATTGTTGGATCTTTCTTTTTGATCCAATCTGCCTGTCTATGTCTTTTGATTGATGAATTCAGGCCATTAACATTCAGGGTTATTATAGAGATATGATTTGGTTTCCCGGTCATTTGGTTCATTTTTTAAATTTTATTTATTTATTTGTTTGACACAACTTGTTTCCTCCTTTATTTGACAATTCCTTTAGGATAATTCCTCCCTTTGCTGATATGCTTCTTTGTTTTTCATCTCTTCCTCATGGAATATTTTGCTGAGAATGTTCTGTAATGCTGGCTTTCTTTTTGTAAATTCTTTTAGCTTTTGTTTATCATGGAAGGATTTTATTTCATCGTCAAATTTGAAGGTAAGTTTTGCTGGGTATAAGATTCTTGGTTGGCATCCATGTTGTTCCAGGCCCTTCTAGCTTTTAGGGTCTGGATTGAAAAATCTGCTGATATCCGTATTGGTTTCCCCCTGAATGTAATTTGGTTCTTTTCTCTCACAGCCTTTAAAATTCTGTCTTTATTTTGTATGTTCGGTATTTTCATTATAATGTGCCTTGGTGTGGGTCTGTTGTAATTTTGTGTATTTGGAGTCCTATAAGCCTCTTGAACTTGATTTTCCATTTCATTCTTCAGATTTGGGAAATTTTCTGATATTATTTCATTGAATAGGTTGTTCATTCCTTTGGCTTGTTTCTCTAGGCCTTCCTCAATCCCAATAATTCTTAAATTTGGCCTTTTCATGATATCCCATAGTTCTTGTAGATTCTGTTCATGATTTCTTACCATCTTCTCTGTTTGTTCAACTTTGTTTTCAAGGTTAAATATTTTGTCTTCAATGTCTGAGGTTCTGTCTTCCAGGTGTTCTATCCTATTGGATATGCTTTCTATGGAGTTCTTAATTTGGTTTATTGTTTCCTTCATGTCAAGGATTTCTGTTTGGTTTTTTTTCAATATCTCTAACTCTTTATTGAAATGATCTTTTGCTTCCTGTATTTGCTCTTTTAACTGTCGATTGGTGCGATCAATCAATGCTTGCATTTGCTCTTTCATCTCATCATTCAGTGCGTGCATTTGCTCTTTCATCTTATCGTTTGCTTCTCTGATCATTTTAATTATGTACATTCTGAACTCCTTTTCTGTCATTTCTTCTGCCATGCTGTCATTGGGTTTTATTGATGTAACATCTAGATTTGTTTGCAGCATTTTCTTTCCTTGTTTTCTCATATTGTTCAGGTATCAGAGGACTGCTGAGATATTGCAGATTTCCTCTATTGACTTACAATGTCCCTGGAGATTTCTATATATATCCCCCCTTAGCCTTCAGTAGCCTGAAGTCTTGGAGGAAGTTGATAATGCGGTGCTCCACAAGGAAGCTGCCTCTCTAGGAGTGGTGGCCTTCAGGTGGGGTATAATCCCTGCTAGTGGGCAGAGGTGCCTCCACTTGTTGACCAATGGTCATCCAAAGGGGACCTAGGCTGCGGGCTGAGGCAAGGCCTGTTTGGGCCTGAGTCTCTGGTTTTACCGTCCTTGTGGGGAAACCTCACCCAGCAGGGAAGACTCACCCGGTGGGGAGGTCTCGCTGGTCAGTTCCCTCCTAGAGGTTCCCCTCAATTTACAGCTACCGCCTGGGCTGGGCTGCCTTCCTCTGCAAAGTTCCCAGGGGCCCGGCCCTACCTCCTGGGCCTGGGAGCCTCACCCTTCGCATATGAATCTCCTTAGGCTGCCCCTCCTCAGAGAATCTGCCCGCAGGCCTGGAACCTTCGCTCCGCCCTAAGCCTGTCTCTGTGCGGCTCTTCCACCAAGAAGACTCCTAGATCCTGGGACCCTGCTCTGCACCTAATCGCCTGGCTATGCAGCCCCTCCTCTGAGCAGCCACCTGGGGCCCCGTACAATCGCTCTGAATCCCAGAGACCCGCCACACGCCTCTTCCTCCAGACAGCCGCCCAGTATTCCGGTGCGGTCACTAGGAGTCCAAGAAACTCACTGCGTGCCTCCACCTCCACCAACCACCCATAGCCCTGGGCAATCAATCACTCCGAGTCAAAGTGACCCTCCCCGTTCCTCCTCCTTCTCCAGATAACCCCCCGGGTGTTCAGGAGCGGTCGCTCTGAGTGGCTCTGAGTCCACGTGACCTGCAGCACGGGTCCTCTGGGCAACCGCCCAGAGCTCTGGTTTGGCCACTCAAGACCAAGCGTCCCACCACGCTTCTCCTCCAGGCAGCCCCCCTGTGTTCAGGAGCTGTCACTTTAAGTCCAAACAACTCACCACTCGCCTTCTCCTCTGAGCAGCCGCCTGGAGCGCTAATGCAGTCACTGCGAGTCCAAACGACCCGCCGCGCTCCTCTTCCTCCTCCTCCTCCTCCTCCTCCTCCTACTCCTCTGGGCAGGCCCCGGGGTTCAGAAGTGGTCTGAGTCCAAACAGCTCGCCATGCAGCCCCTTCTCTGGCAACTGCCTGTAGCTCTGGTGTAGTCACCCCGAATCCAAGCAGCCGCGCTCCTCTTCCTCCTCCTCATCCTCAGGGGAGGCCCCAGTGTTCAGAAGCAGTCGTTCTGAGTCCAAACAGCTCACCGCGCGGCTTCTCCTCTGGCAACCGCCTGTAGCTCTGGTGCAGTCACTCCGAATCCAAGCGGCCACGTTCCTCCTCCTCCTCCTCAGGGCAGGCCCCGGTGTCCTGAGTCCACACAGCTCTCCTCGCCACTCTTCCCCTGGACAGCCGCCGGAGCCCCAGTGGTTGCTCCGAGTTCCAGCGCTGTGCCGAGCGGCCTCCTTTTCGGCGCTCCCAGTTGTCCGAGTTCACTGCTCCAGCGGGGGTAGGGGCGTCTCGCCGGCAGCTCTACTTCACAAAGTTTCCTGCGTTCCGGGACCACCGTCCCGTCCGGGACGCCTTCCCAAGGGGTGAGAGTCACCCGGCTGCTTTGAGTTGGTCCCAAGCGTCTCAATATCTCCTCTTTTGAATCCTGAGTCCTGGAGCAACATGAAATGCAGCCACCCTCTAGGCCGCCATCTTGAAACTCCCTACTCATTCATCTTGTAACCAAAAGTTTGTATACTTTGACGAGTGTCTTCCCTTTCCCTGCATCCCTTGGCTCCTTGGTAACTATCCTTCTATTCTTTTATGGTACACTAGACATTTTTAGATTCTGTATCTGATAAGTATTTATTGAATGAATAAAAAATTTACTCTGAGTCATTGTTGGCGTGGTGCACAAGAATAGTGTCGGGTGGAATTATACTCAATCTTTTTTTTGTGCTTTGTCTATCAGTCAGGATTGCTAGTTGTAAGCAACAAAAACTAAGACTCACATAAGGTGAAGAGCTTACTAGGTAGCTTGCAGTGTCTTTAGAAGGACCAAAGATCCAGGTGTGGAGGCTACAATGCTAGGTACAATGCCCAAAATGACAATGCAAAACCGTGGCTACCTTTGGATGCCCAATGTCACTACTGGCGCCGCCAGTATCATTGGATGTTGAAACCACTGTTCCTGCTGCCTCTAGAAAGCTACCACTGATGTGTGACTCTCCACCACCATCATGGCCACCATATTCACTGCCACAGCTGCCACTTGCATGGATTCTGGGCAGACCCTTGTCCTTCACATCACAAGCTTTCCATTTAAAAGCTGTTCAGCAGAACCTAGATCATGTGACCAATATCCTAGCAACAGAGCCTGGGAAAGAAAATGTCTATTTTACAGTCTATAGTGGAATATACACTATACCTCCTAATGTGAGAAACTCCAAGCAAAGGAAGGAAGTTCAGACACTGGGAGACCAAAATGTATAACGAATGTCTACTGCATTATAGTCACCGAAGCAAGAAGTTCCATGACCCAGGGGCTGGGGACATACCTCAGTGATAAAGTGCATAACATGTATGAAGGGGTTCAATTCCTAGCACCAAAATAATAATAATACTTTTAAAAAATCATTGTTCCATGACCCCACAAAGAGTCATGACTTTATAGTGTGTGTGTGTATGTGTGTGAAATTTGTTGGTACACAAAAAATGGTCCATCAAGATGCCAACACTAGTGCTCAGCTTTGCAAAATGGAAGCTGGTCAGTTCCGCACTAAACTCATGCTTGATACTCATGCCCATCCCGTTCTTCACGTTCATCTACCTCCACCTCCCTTTCCACAATCACTCTCTTCTTCGCTGTCTTACATTCTATCTTTTATGTACTTGAATCTGCTCCAAGAGAGCAGAGGCCATGTCCAATGTCCAACGATCATGGGAAATAGTGCTTAGTGTGGGGTTGCACACACAGTAAGCCCTCTCACAGCAACAGGTGTTCCATGAAAACACAAGAGAGAAGATGCCTTAGTCCACGGAACCTCCCTACAGCACTAAATTCTTCGTGGTGCTTAGGGTTCTTTGCCTTGATCCTTTCACTGCCATAGTTCCCAATTTACCTTGCAACATTTTCTCAAGCAGTTTCCACTCTAAGAAGACTTTATGTCCCATGTCTCTGTTGCTTGATCATTCCAGATGTTTTTAGTAGGCAGTGAGCCTTCTCCCTGCACACTTTCCTTCTGCCTCCCTTCCTAGGACCTTCTATAATTCCTCAGTGCATTTCTTTCTTTCCTTCCTTCCTCCCTCCCTTCTTCCTTCCTTCCTTCCTTCCCTCCCTCCCTCCCGCCCACCTTTCTTCCTTCCTTCTTTCCTTCCTTCCTTCCTTTCTTGTAATATTGGGGATCGAACCCAGAATCTCACGCATGCTAGGCAGGTTCTGAGCTATATCCCCAGGCTTTTTTTTTCTTTTCTCAATCTTATTTTGAGATAAGATCTTGATAAATTGCACAGACTGTCCTTGAACTTGAGATCCTCCTGCCTCAGCCTCCCTCGTAGTTGGGATTAAAAGCATATATCACCATGCCTGGCCCTCAACACTTTTAATTCTTGCTCCTTTCTCCCAAAACCTTGCCACTTCTGATGTCTAACCTCTAAGTCATCTCCTCTTATAGATACCGATGATGAATATAGAAAGATGAAGGACAGAACCTGGGACAATCTGGAAGAAATGGAAGGAAAGAATTTCTCATAAGAATCTGGTGTTTAATTGAAAGAGCTTTTTTTAAAAGTGTTTTTAAGCTTTCTTAAACTGAGGTTGACCTCTTGCTACTGTATCTGCCCCTCTTTTATGCTAAAAGAGTGTCTCTTTTGCAACTTTCCACAGCATTACAGAAAACCCACTTCTATCTAAATATAATTGGAAGAATAGGCTCCAGAAAGGTGCTGGAAGTAACCAAATGTTACTTTGGTTCTGTTCTGTCACAGTGAGAAGGCTTAATCCTCAGCCAAGCCTGGGGCAGCTCATTAACTGGCTTGCCCTCAGGGTCACCCTGGGCCCTCTCTGGAAAAGGCATCCATTCTCCGTTCCTTAGTCCTCTCACAAAGACTGTGACCCTGATCTCAAAAAAGAATAGGTAAAGTAAATGCCATTTTGGTCCTTGTCATCTATCCACCAGAGTGTCTCTCTGTGGAAACAGGAGGTAGAGGGGCACATGGTCTCAGATAACAACCTGAGTTATCTGATTCAAGCAGAAAATGTTACCAAAAAAAATCTGTAGAAGAGTATAACATACACCAAGTTACCTAAAGCCTTGCCCAGGATCCCATATTGACTCATTTTGTTTATTAAAGATGTAGGATCCCAAGTATCCTTTCCAGCTCCAAAAGATACAAGCACATTGAAGGCAGGGACTGATTTCTAACATCAAAGTCTTTAAGAGCTGCTGATGCATACTTGTCCCAACAGTCCACGGGTCTGTGTTGCAGTTATTAACAATAAAGGAAAGGCCAAACATGATCTCCATTTTTGGATGCTGAATTTCCTGGATTTGCAGTCAGAAATTCTATGCACTTTTTGCATGCAGCCTTCACATTGCTGTCTTCAGAGTACTTCAAAGTACTTCCTGCCTGATTTATCCTATCAATGTCTTTACTGCTTCAAAGACATAATTCAAGAAACTGAATGATCATCCTAACCATCTCTCTTCAGATTCTGATGACAAATCACAACACACACACA
Source organism: Sciurus vulgaris (assembly GCF_902686455.1). NCBI lineage: Eukaryota > Metazoa > Chordata > Mammalia > Rodentia > Sciuridae > Sciurus > Sciurus vulgaris. The sequence goes on from NC_136461.1 coordinate 52,950,122, forward strand.
CACACACACACACACACACACACACACACACACACTTTCAAATCCTTTTTATAAATAGATATTTTAAATAAATAAATAACAAGGACTTTCTCTGAAAGTGTTGTGCCACACTTGATGTAAATTCACTTCTACCATGAAAAGAAGGATTTCCTGAGATCTCCCTGTTGTTGGATCAACATGAATTTTGTCTTTATGATTGAGTCCACAGGATCAATGTAACAAAAATTCTGGAAAAATATTGCTCAATGTGTGCTACTCAGAACAAGGACACCTTAGGAAATTAACAGATACTGTGTGAGAAAATTATTCTTCAGTCAAGCAATTTTGAGAAACACTGTGTTAACCAAGGTAAACCAAGTAAAGCAGGTCTCTCCACTCCAGGACTTTTCAGAACCTTTGATGATAACCTAAGGCACAATGCAAAATACAGAGAAGATGATATACGGTAGTATTTTTTGCATGTATTTGACCGTAGAGTCTTTTGTTACTGAGCGTCTCATAAGATGTGCTTCATGTCCTGTTCAAATGGTAAAGGTTTCCTTATTGCTCAACTTTCTTCCTCCAAAGGTAAGAAAAAAGTAGTAAACCATGAGAGGTATATTTTTGGGAGCTATTTGGTGTTGATTTTTTTATCTGTTACTTTGTGGTTATCATCTAAAGAGATGTCCCCTGGCACAAAGTGTTTTGTCTGGCCATTCTGAGCAGGTACAGGCCTCCCTGCCTGTCTCCCCATTGCACTTCCCAGGATAGCTTCAATCCAACCAGTCGCTACTCTCCAGTCCTGCTGGCTTCACTCACCCTCTTGGCTTTCAACCTTCCCAGTTTACTCTCTGCATTGGGTTCTCTGCTTCGGCATGTTGGCAGCTGTTGTTATTTCCAAGAATACATTCTCTCTCTGGCTCTAACTTGGCTCCTGCACTAGGTGTTAGAACTTTGCTTGCTGTTCCAACTAGTATACTCCCATTCCTCACCTACCTGCTTACTTCTGCCTCCCCACACATAGTTTCCAGCTTCCCTTGCAGATGTTTGCCCTAGTCCTGTCTTTGACCTTCACCTGTGGCTTGGCCTACAGTTATGAAGTAACATGGTCTGCTGAAGCTTGCCAGGACCACAAAATATTGGAAGGAATTCTCTCGCCACATGAAAGCTCAACCCAGCTACAGCAGGAGAGCACCGTGTGTGCTAAGACCTAATGTTAGTGTTTGGGTTCTTTTGCATTCCCAATGGTTTGCAGGTTATACCACATTACTCAGTGGGCATCCTAGAATCATTCTGCACCTATATTGATGCTGTTAGTTCAGTATTTTTAATATCTTGTATCTGCTACCCAATACTCCATAGACCTTGCTTATTCACACATTACTAAGAGTCATGGTAGCTCTTTGCTTGTAAACCAGAGATTATGATCAGTTTTTCATTACATTTGATCTTGTTTTGTTTTTAGTTATTTTTCTGTTAAAGCCTGACAGGCAGAAATGCCTCCAAATTAACATGTATTGTTAATATTCCAGACCACACACACTTGGTTCTTCATGTGGCTTTGAATTTTGCTACTGAGATGTTTGTGCATGATGTTTGGATACTGAGAAAATATGTCCAACTCAGCCTCTTTTGCAGAGGTCTTTTGTTCCCAGAGGCAAACGTGGCATGATTTTGTTAAGGGTTCAGTTGGGATAAGCCGTATTCTTTCCCCAAGGTCACTTTTCAAAATCCTTGTCAATCAGTTTAATGAAAGATAAGTATGTACCCACCTTCAGTACAGCCGAATGGCTTCAATTTCCAGGGTAAGGGTCTGTGTGCCTGTGTGTGGGGGGCGCTGTGGGGAGAGGAGGGCAGATAATAAGACCCTCAGTTAGTGACATGTGAGACAAAAGCACCTAAATACCTTATAAAAATGGCAAGGTTATTTATCAGTTGAGAGGTATCACAAACAAGCAATAAAAGTATACTTTAATGATTATTTTCATTAACCTAGATGTTTCCAAAAGACTAAGAACTTGTTGTAAATCATATTTTTAAGGAATATGCTAAAGTAAACCAAGTTCCATGAACACCCTCAGAGACAGCTGTTCATATTCACTGTCTTAGTTCATTTTCTGTTCCTAACAACACAATACCACAGACTGGATAGGTTACAAAGAAAAGAAGTTCATTTTGGCTGCTGGTTCTGGACCAACGTCAAGGGCTTGCATCTGGCGATGGCCTTCTTGTTGGCAGAATCTGGAGGTAGCATGGGATAGCACACAGCGAGAAAACAGGGCATGTGGGAGAGACCTAGCCAAACTGGCTTTTTTAGCAGACCTTCACTCTAGATAACCTGTTAACCCATTAACTGCACGTATAGATTAATCTATTCATGAGAGCAAAGCTCTGGTCACCTTTTAAGGATTCTACCTCTTAATATCTGATAATAGGGATTAAATTTTGACGTGAGTTTCAGAGGGAACAAACCCTATTCACACCATAGCATCTGCCCGAGCCTCTCAGTGTTTGGACCATGTGCTTGCTCCACGCTGCTTGGTTACAGCTAGGCTGATCTGTGCTATCCCATGTACCCCCCGCCCCACACTCATACAGTCTCATCTCCAAGTCAGTAGTAGTGGTCAGCCATTACCATTCATGAATTGGCTCTTCTTCCTCTTGAACTTGCCAAAGCTTACTCACCTCTCAATGTCATATTCATACTATGACGTTTCTATTCTAAACTCCAAAAGAGTCTATTTTTTTTTTCTGACTGCTTACTCAGTATTTGACACATAATAAATTCTCAAAATAGTTGTTGCGTGACAAACAAATGAGTTCTAGACACAGACTAAGGACCAGGAAGCTTAGGGTATTTAACAAAACATCAAGTTGAGCCCTGCCTGAAGTGACCAACCTTCTATGAGCAGCTCCAAGTACTCATCTGTTCATTGCTTGATGAATAGTAAACCCTAACTCTGTACCAACACTCCAGCAAGTTCCATGGGGGATGCAAAGTTAAATCAGATTTGAACCCTATTCTCCAGAAATTTATCATCCAGTACTGAAAAACAGACATACACATTAGTAACAGGAATTCAAGGTTGAAAGTGACAAAAGACAACTGAGAAAAACTAGGAGAAATGAGAAAAGGAAAGAGATTAATTATGCAACAGGATGTTAAAATGGGACTTTGCTGTCTCACGTTGGCAACAACCAGATAGATTCCAAGTGCCCCACATGACTCCACTTCCCCAGAGCAAAATGCCTGACCTTTTACACAGGGCACATCCGGGGACCCTTGGAGCATGGAAGAGCTACTGTACAAAAGGCCAGCCAGTGAGGGCTTTGCTGGAGAGAATAGTCAGCATGCAGCACATTATCTTCCCACTGGTCCTCTCCGCAGAGGAGAAGGGGTGACTTTCCTTTACCTAGAGTTCAGTGAAGGGACTGAGGGCACCCCCAGAAACTTGGAGAACTGGAGAAATGTGTATTTACCTCAGCAATACACCATCAGAGGAGAGAACAGAGAAATGCATTGGGAGCAAATTAGTTCTGTAGTTTACAAATAACAGGGCAAATTGGGAATCTTCTCAAAATGGATTACGCTGAAGAGGACTGGCTACTCTTTACCAAGGTGTGTGTGTGTGTGTGTGTGTGTGTGTATAGCCTGGGCCTGGAAGCAGGTTCTAAAGCTGTTTGCCAGAGGACAAGCATTGTGATCACCAGGGGGACTGCCATTGAAGTCTCAGCTGCACCCTCTCCAGAAAACCCACAAGAGCACTTCATGAAAGTCAGCATGCAGGGGGAACCTACAGCACATCAGCTGATCCAGTGCCATTTCCCGTCATCCCCTCAGCCTCAGCTGATGGTAAGGGCTTAGACAAGCAGCTAGTGTGCAAGCAGAAGACAGAGCTGAGAACAGACGAAAAGGATGACCAGGAAAAGAGTACCATCTCCTTTGTGGACTCCCGCACTGGGGGAAGGGAGATGCTTTATATTGGATAGAGTTTGAGGTTTTTGATTGTTACCCCAAACCAGACTAAAGTCATGTGGTTATTAGGCTAGAATGGTCTTTTTAGTGCCAAACAAAAGGGACTATTTATTTGTATCTCAGCATGACTGAAAAAACTATGGGTTCTTCCCCAAATTTAATCTAGGGTGGGTTTAAAGTAAAAATCAGGATAAGATAAATGTCATCTGATTGCATTTGTCTTGTGACAATTTGTTCAATAAAATTATTCATGGTGATTCTAGCTAAGGACATCAGTACAGAAAAAGGAAGGGGAGAGGAGGGAAGGAACACAAGTAAAGTACAATAAAGTGAACTTCTCTACATCAACAAAAATGAGGAAATAAAAGTTGAAAGATAATACCATTTATAATTTCATAAAAACAAATATACCCCACCAATGCAAAGATCTAAAGTTTAGAGCTAAGTTTGACAAATGTATACAGCCATAACCAACATCCACATCATTTTATGGAATAGTTCCACTGCTTTGAAATGTGCTCTCATGATCCTTTATAGGTAAATCTATAGAGGGAATCACTGTTCTGAGGTCTGCCATCATCGATTAGTTTTGCTTGTCTCCATATTCAGCTAAATGGAGTTATGCAATGTGTTCCTTATTGTGTCTGGTTTCTTTTACTCAGTGCGTTGTTTTTGAGATTCATCCATACTGTTGAATTTGTGAGTAGCTCATTCTGTTTTACCTTTCAGTGGAATTCAATCTTATAAACATTCCATATTGTCTATCTGTTCTCTTATGAATGGACATTTGCTTTGCTCCAGTTTCTGATTATTTTGACTAAAGTTGCTATGAACATTCTCGTTCAAGTATTCTTGTGGGCATTTCATTCCCCTTAGATAAATACCTAAGGGCAGAATTGCCGAGTCATATGTTTGTTTAACTTAGTAAGAAATGGTTATTTTAAGTTCCCCAGTAATAGATGAGAGCTCCAGTTGCTTCACACCTGTGTTTGTTTCCTGAGGCTGCCATGACAACACACTGCAACCTGGGAGCCTTACAACAATCGTCTTTTATTGTTTCATGGTTATGGAGTCTAGAAATTCAAAATCAAGAGTTTGGCAAGGCCACACCCCCTTTGAAGCCTCCAGAGGAGGATTTTTTTTCCCGTCTTCTGATAGTTCCAGATGTTCCTTGGTTTGTAGATGCATGACTCCCATCTGCCTTTATTTTCACATGACATCTCCCCTTGTGTCTGTGGCACGTGATCATCTTCTACAGAAACATCAGTCCTGTTGGATTAAGGTCTACCCTACTCCAGTATGGCCTCATCTAATTGACCTTATTTCCAAATAAGATCACAAGATGAGATATTGGAGGTGAGAAATTCAATCTATTTTTTTTTTTTTTTTTTTTTGGGTGGGACACAAAACAATTTCTAACAATTTTTTGTCAATTTTTGGAGATTTCCGTCTTTTAATGTCTACAATCTACCAGGTGTGAGGGCATCTAATTCTGGTTATGATTTGCATTTAACTTATGACTGTCAAGGGTGAGCATCTTTTTATTTATGTACTGGCCATCTTTATTTATCTTCTTTAGTGAAGCCCCTGTTCAGATTTCCCTATTCAATTTGTAAAAATAATGATCTATAGCTAATAAATTTTATATGCTTTGTCCTACAGTATGGCATGTTTCACTTTTTAAAAATTTGTTCATTCATGTATAAGAAATTATGGCTACCCAAATTTTATGTAGCTATTCTTCTATATTTTCTTCTATAGGTTTTAACAGTACAAGGTGCTGAATTTTTTTCAACTATTTGTTCTGCATCTATTGAGATACTTATATTATTTTCCCTTTTAGTTAGGTAATGTAGTAAGTTACAATGACTAGTTTTTAAGTGTCAAACTAAGCTCTCACGTTCCTGGGATTGACCTCCTGGATTATGATGTATTGTCCTTTTTTATGTGTTGCATGATTGAACTCTGGAATATTTTCCTCAGGATATTCTTATTTATTGTCATAAAGAAAATCGATCTTTAGTTTTCTATTCTAGTATTATGTTTGTCAGTTTTTGATATTAGGATTTACAGGCCCCGTGAAGTTTGTTGGCAAAAGTCCTATACACTTCTATTTTCAAAAATAAATTTTGTAAAACTGGTATTATTTATTCTTTAATGCATGGTTGAGTTCCCCAGCATAGTCACCTGAGCACAAGTTTTCTCTAGGAAGATTTCTAATTTTATATTCAATAAATAGATATAGAACCCTTCAGATTTTCTATTTCTTCTTTTTAAGTTTGATAATTGGTGACTTTCAAAAAATATGTCCATTTCTTAAAGAATTATGTAATTTTCCCAGTGGCACATAACTATAATCCCAGCAATTTAGAAGGCTGAGAAAGGAGGATTGCAAGTTCAAGGACAGTTTCAGCATCAGAGTGTGGCCCTTAAGCAACTTGGCAAGACCCTGTTTCAAAATAAAAAATAAAAAGGGCTGGGGATATACCTCTGTGACAAAGTACCCTGGATTCAATCCTCAGTATAAAAAAAAAAGTTGTATAATTTACTGTCATAAATCTATTCATAGTATTCTTTTGTTTTATTATTTTAATGTCTATAAGATCTGAACTGATGGCTCCTTTTTCATTTCACATACTAGCAATTCGTATTTTCTTTTTATTCTTTTTCATGTGAGCAGAAATGGTAGGGTTGATTTTGTTCATCTTCAAAGTACTATTGGCTTTGCCAATTTTAATGCTTGTCTATTTTCTTTTTCACTTATTTGTACTCTTTATTATTTCTTACATATACTTTAATTTTTGTTATTTCTCTAATATCGCACATTAAAATCTTAGATCATTGCCTTTCAGCCTGTCTCCTTTTCAAATATATGCATTTAAAGCTATATTTTTCTCTAATCACTGCTTTAGTGATATTTTCATCAGCTTTTTGTCACTGTGACCAAAATACCTGACGAGAACAACTTACAGGAGGGAAAATTTACTTATTTGTAAATTTTTTATTTGTTCTTTTTAGATATACATGACAATAGGGTGTATTTTGACAAATTATACATATATGGAGTATAACTTCTAATTTTTGTGGTTGTACATGATGTGGAGTTACACTGATTGTGGAGAAAGTTTATTTTGACTCTGGTTTCAGAGGTTCGGTCCACAGTTGGCTGATTCCAAGGTGAGGCAGAACATCATGGTGGAAGGGCATGGTGGAAGAACGTTGCTCACCTCATTGCAGCCAGGAAGCAGAGAGGAGAAGGGGGAAAGGGCTACAGGGAAGATGCACCCTTCCAGAGCACACCCCCAGTGACTCACCTCCTCCAGTCATGCCTTACCTGCCTATACCTACCACCTAGTCAGTCTATTCAAACTAGGATGAACTGATTAGGCTATAGTACCCACAATCCAATCGTTTCGCCTCTGAACATTTCTTCATTATCACAGAGCTTTATCCATCATTTAATGGGAGGATGTTTGCCTAATTTCTAAATATTTAGGAAAATTCTAGATTTTTTTTTTTATTGATTTCAAATTTAATTCCATCGTGGTCAAACAACATACTCTATATGGTATCTAACTTTGGAAATCTGTTCAATGTTGTATACAACTGATCAAGGTATACTTAAAAAGAATGTATACACTACAGATGCTGTACTTATTGTCCTACAGTATTAGGTGATGGTTGCCTTACTATGCTCTCGCTGATTTTTTATTACTTGTTTTGTCAGTTTCTGAGAAGGGGTATTGAAATCTCTAGCTATAGTTGTGATGTTTCTATTTTTCTTTATGTTCTGACATTTTATTTCGTGTCATTTCAAATTCTATTTTAAGATGCATAAATATTTAGAATTTTTATGTCTTGAATTGATCTATTTATCATTATAAATTCTTTCTCTTGATCTCTGCCAGTATTTCTTATTAAGAAGTAAAATTTTAGATATTAGCGTGGTCATACCAGCTTTTTTGGGCTTAACATTTTCCTGGAATTTTTTTATTCCCTTACTTTTAAATTATCTGTTAATATGTATATATACATATACATACATTTATATATACATTTATATATATATTTGTCTTTATTCTTTTTATTTTTAGTGCATTGTAGTTGTACATAATAGCGGGTTTCATTTTGACATATTCATAAATGCACATAATCCATTTCCATCCTTAGTATTACTCCTTTCCCTTTCTTCCTCCCTCTCACTGATCCCCTTCCTTTACTTTCTTCTATTAATTAATTTAATTGGTGCCTTGCAGTTATATATAAAGTCATACTGCATTGTGGCATGTTCATACATGCCTGTGGCATAATATGGCCAACTTTGCTCCCTCACTCTGCCTCCTGGTTTCTACTCTAGTGCTCTCCCTTCTATTTTCACAAGATCTCCTCTTTTTATTTCTTTTTTCTCTCTAGATTCCACACATGAGAGAAATGTTTCTTTATATTTAAAATGCATCTCTTACAAACAACATCAAGTTGGGTTTTCTGTTTTTATCTAACTTGACAATCTCCGATAATTGAAATATTGGCTCATTTACCGTTAATGAAATTATTGATATGGTTAGGCTTAAATCTATTTGAGTGTTTTCCACTCATTCTGTTTTGATTTTCCCCTTCTTTTCTATTTTTTTTTTTTGACATTATCTTTTGGTATTTTATTTAAACTTCTTTATTATTTTTTTTGCTCTCTCGTTTGTATGTCCTTTTGAATGTGTAATATGCCTTATAGTAATACAACTATCACTCTCCTTTCTTCTTTGTGCTATGATGCTATTATGGTCATATATTTTACCACTATACATGTCATAAAATTCCATAATACATTTAATTATTCTTGTGTTAAATCTTAATTGACCTTAAAGAAGTCAAGAAAAGTAGTCCACATTTGTCCACATACTTACCATTTGTGTTGCTCTTTATTCTGTCATGTACATCCAAATTTCCACTGTTTCATTTTTTTTCAGCCTCAAGAACTTTTTAAATAAATACCTGTAGAAACAAATAAATAAATAAATCACCTCAGCATTATAACTGAAAAATCTTTATTTTTGTCTTCATCATTGAAAGATATTTTCACAGGGCATAGGATACTCAACTGACAATTTTCTATTTCAACCCTTTAAAGATGCCATTCTATTGTATTTTAGCTTCATTTTTTTCTGATGAGAATTGTATATTATTTTTATGTAATATATACTCTTCTTCTACTTTTAAAATTTCTTCCCTTTATCTTTAGGGGAGCAGATGGACTATCATTTCATTAGATATAGTGTTCTTCGTAAGTTTTTTTTTTTTTAATTCTTTTTTTTATTGTAAACAAATGGGATACGTGTTGTTTCAGTTTGTACATGGAGTAACAGCATACCATTTGCATATTCATATATTTACATAGAGTAATGATGTTTGATTCATTCCGTTATTTTTTTCCTTCCCCCCCACCCCTCCCACCTCTCTTTTCCCTCTATACAGTCCCTCCTTCCTCCATTCTTGTCCCCCTCTTCGTAACTTTTAAGGAGTCTCTGAGCTACTTGGATCTGTGGGTTGGCATATTTCACTATATTGGGGAAATTTAAGTTTGTTTGTTTGTTTGTGGTAGTGGGATTAGCGCAGGGCCTAAGAATGCTTCTCTCTCTCTCTCTCTCTCTCTCTCTCTCTCTCTCTCTCTCTCTCTCTCTCTCTCTCTCTCATTTCCTGATAATCCAGTTACATATTTCCATCAGCTTGTAATTTTCCCACAGCTCACTGCAGTTTGGTTCATTTTTTTTCAATCCTTTTTCCTCTTTCTTCAAGTTTGGGTAATTTCTGTTGCGTGTTTTCAAGTCGACTGCTTCTTTCCTCTGCTGTTCAATCTTCTCTAACCTCCACCAAGTACATTTTCCTTTTCTGATATTGCATTTTTCAGTTCTAGAATTTCAACTTGTTTCCATTATAGCTTCCATTTCTCTCCTGGGAGTCCTTGTCTGATTACTCATTCTGCCCATTTTTCCTGTTAAATCCTTTCACATATTTATAAGAGCTGTTTTAAAATCCTTGTCTCAATGCTAACGTCAGTTATTTGTGGGACTGCTTCTTTTGTTTTTGCCCTCAGTTGGTACTTTATATTTTCCTGCTTCCAAATATCTAGTAAAATTTTATTTTATACTGGATATTTTGGATAGTCCATTATAGAGATTGGACATTTTTGTATCCTTCTAGATAAAGTTGAGTTTGGGAGTTAATTTACTGGTTAATCTTAATGGAAACTTGCTTTAGGTTTTATTACAGTGCATTTGTTTACATTTTGCCTTAAATTCTAGAGTAGTCCATAGTCCTAGGCTTGCCCATAGGTGTGGCTTTTCTACAGTTTTAGTGGAAAGTGTAAGATGTTTATTAAACCCTTCTCACTTGGTAGCACTTGAATTTCAATCCTATCTCCCCACTCCATGTAGCTACTAAAACCTCTGCATCATAGGTATTGCTTTATGCATCTGCATATTGAAATCACTTAAAAAAGAGTTCATTTGAGATCACACAATAGTTCCTGCTTCTCCCCAGGGAATAGGTTCCAAGATCCCAATGAATGTCCAAAATCATGGATAGTACCAAATGAACCCTATGGGTACTATGCTTTTTCTTATGTATATATTCCTAAGATAAAGTTGAATTTACACATAGCAAGAGATTAACAATCGCCACTAATAATAAAACAAAATGATCATAGCAATATACTGAAATAAAAGTTAAAAGAATACAATATCTTTCTGTCAAAATACTTCACTCACCCTTCCTGTGATGATGGAGAGGGTACGGTGCCTACCTGGTGAGATGAAGTGCGGTATGGCATAGGCACTGTGATGTAGCATTAGACTCCTACATAAGAGCTACTTGAGACTGACTTACACTGCATAAGACAGAAGGAAGTCTGTAACTGAGATGGTCACCGAGTGGCTACCAGCAGGTCATGAACACAGTGTGGATATATTGGACAAAGGGATGGTTCACATCTTGGGTGGGATGGAGTGGGACAACCCAAGATTTCATCATGCTGCTCTAAAAGTCTCCCAATTTAATTTGTTTATTTCTGGAATTTTCCATTTAGTATTTTCAGACTGTGGTAGACCATAAGTAACTGAAGCTGCAGAAAGTGGAGCACAGATAAGGGAAAATACTGGAATCTGATTTTTTCTAATAATGATTGACTATATTTTTGGTGGAGCATTATTAAAGAATTGTGGTCTTATAAAAAGGCTGGGTACATTTGTAAACACTGAGGAACAATAATCAAAGTTACAGAATAATAATCAGAGTTACTACTTAATTTATTATAACTAGATGCTTTAATACTGATGTTAACTTTTCCATGACTTCAGGCAAGTTGTAACTTTGGATCAGGTAATGGTTTCTGTACTTTGGATTCCTTGGTGTCTGGTTTGAAGTTTATAGGATAAGTCATTCTTTCAATGTATTGTGAAATTTGCCAATAGAGAACAAAAGGAATTAGGGTTTCTCAGCAAGCTCATATAATTTTGACTTTGGCTTGAATATTTTACTCCCTTCAGTTTCCCTTTCTGTTTTGCTTAAATGCATCCCCACACAAAATTGATGAAAGATGGCAAAGATCCACATGCCACTATTGTTTAAGTGCAAGTCCATGACAACCTGAATCTAAAACGAAAGCTTGAGTCAGTGTTAATGAATCGGTACATTCATAATTGGAAAATAAGTCTTTTTCTCCCTCCCCGTGACTTGCTGATACCTCTCATTAGCTGGTGGCTTTGCAAATGCCTGTGATAAGCATCCGAAGGCAGAGTTGGATGGAGACATATTCTAATCCTATTGATAGGAGAAGAAAAGGGAAAGGAGCTGGGATTTTTTTTTTTTAACTCACTTTATGGTATTTTAATTAGGCTAAGACTTTGTTGTGTCATTTATAAGCACTAGGAATACATGGGCAGCTGCATTTTACATATTGAATGGCTATAAATAGAAGAATTGATATAGAAAAGATTAAAAAAAAAACTATGTGGATAATAGGTGTCTGTTACCTCCTGGAACACTATTAATGATTTTATTAAAGAATGCCACTCTGTATACCTACTTCTTGGAAATAGAATTTTCTAACCAGGAAAGATTGGAACCAGAATTCTGATCCCTGGGGAATTATTTTAGAACCTACCTTTAAATTCTCACATATAACACTCTTAGCACAATTTATCACACATTAGTTATATAATTTTATTTAAAATCTCTCTTTTCCATCAATCAATAAATCCAGAACTCATCTCTGTATTGTTCACTGATGTAACCCTCTGGCACAGGGGCTGGCTCAATGTAGGTAGGTCCTCAGCAAAAATTTGTGGAATAAGTGAAAAAATAATTTTAAAAAAATGTTAGTTCAATGATTGTAAACATTTTAAATTTTTTAAAAAGTTTATGCCTTTTTAAATATATGTTTTTTAGTTGTGGATGGACACAATACCTTGATTTTATTTATTTGTTTTTATGGGGTGCTGAGGATTGAACCTCACACGTGCTAAGTAAGTGCTCTTTGAACCTCACACATGCTAGGTAAGTGCTCTACTGACCTACAACCCCAGCTCAAATTTGTGTCTTTTCTGTATCCATACACAGTTATTTGGCTTCTGGTTTGTTAGAACAGTGAGTGAGACACTTGTTACAATAACACCTGTCAAAGTGGTTGGTCATAGAACTCCAGCACCTCCTCCCTCTGAAGGGCACTCCCCCGAAGGTGACAACCTTGCCATTGTCATCCACCTCATAGTGTTCCAGGACAGCCATCTCAACCTTCCTTTCTCTTATACTGCTACTTCTTGGGAGAGGTGTAAGCCACCTTCTTCCTTTTCTCTGTAAGCAAAAGAAGTAGATCCATCTTCCATTGCTTGTCAGCAAACGTCAGTCTTGACTGATGGCTGATCAGTAGGACTTTCTTCCTTATCTTTCTTCCTTATTTTGACCTTTATACTTTCTTTTGTATATAAAGGTTCAACCTTGAGAACCATGGTCTTCCTTGTAAGGGTTTTTTGTGGAAGTCTCTGCAGATGGCAGATTAGAAAACAAGTTGTCTTTGTTTGCTTGTTTGTTTGATTATTTGTCTGGTTTGTTTGTTGCAGTGCTGGGAATTGAACCTAGGACCTTGTGCATGGTAGGCAAGCACTCTACCACTGAGCTACTCGACCCACCCACCGCCAACACACAAGATTAATTTTCAAAACGATTTACTTCATAAAAGTATCAAGAGTAATTGTCTAGGGGCCTTGACTCTAGCTCAGTGGTAGAGCACTTGCCTAGCATGTGTGAAGCACTGGATTCGATCCTCAGCACCCCATAAAAATAAATCAATAAAATAAAGGTATTGTGTCCCTCTACAACTAAAAACATATACATGTATATGTATACATATTTAAAGAATTGCCTGATATAGCAAATAGGATCAAATTACCTCATGTACATGTCTGACTGTATGACTGATGTGATCCTGCAATATGAATAATCAGAAAAATGAGAAATTACACTCTATTTATGTATGATCTATCAAAATGTATAAATGCATCCTACTGTCATGTACAACTAATTAGAACAAATAAAATTTAAAAAATTTAAAGGAAGAAGACATATGAAAAAAAAGATGAAGAAATGAACATTGAACATGTCCACTTTCTCTAATGAAAATGCTAATATTGTGGAGAGAGATTAAATAAATTTTGTAAGAAATTTGTAAACACATTTTACAAAATTCTCACAAGGAATTAGTCATTCAATTTTTTGACTCTACTCTTACCACTTACTGTCTATGGGACCAATCACTGCGTCAGGCTTCCTGTGGAATGCAGACATCTGGTACGTGAGTTTAAAGGAGCTGGCATTATAATAGGAAAGACTAGAAAGTTTTCAAACATTCTATTGCTGCGAATTTAAAAGAAAGAGTAGTGCACCCACTGAGAGATGTGTTGGAAGAGGTCAGCCACAGCATCCTAAACTGGTGTCCTTGTATCATTGTACCGATGTCGCTTCAGTATCCTATCAGGAGTGACATCTAAATCACAACCCCCTTCAGCTGAGATTAGTCCTCTAACATCCAATTAAATTAAGCCCTTTAATGTTCTAGCTCTAAGAATCTCTTAAATTCTCCCTAAAAATTCCTCCTTTGTTTCCTGAATTTCAAATTTTCCAGAATGTGTAACACTGAACCGGGTGTGGTGGTGCGCGCCTGTAATCCTAACTACTCAGAGGCTGAGAGGCAGGATTGTAAGTTGGAGACCAGCCTGGGCAATTTAGTGAGACCCTGAATCAAAATAAAAAATAAAACAGGCCGGGGATGTGACTCAGAGCTAGAGCACCCTGTGTTCAATTCTCAGTAGTAAAAAAAAAAAAAAATAGTATAACATTAACTGGTGCTAAGGTGCTAAGGGCCCCCCAAAACAAACAACTAGTATAAAAGACTTAAATCATCCAAGAATGGGCACTGCAATTTTCCCTTTTTTTTTCTTTTTGTAAGGAAAATAATTCAAGTATATAGTTTTAAAACTTTACATTTAAAAATACTACAATTGTGTGTGTGTGTGTGTGTGTGTGTGTGTGTGTGTATTACTGGAGATTGAACTTAGGCCCTTGGGCATGCTAGGCAAGCATTCAACCACCAAGCTATATCCCCAAACCCCTTTGATTTTTTTTCTTTTTCTTTTCTTTTCTTTCTTTCTTTTTTTTTTTTTAGTACTGGGGATTGAACCCAGGGGCACTTAACCATTGAGCCACATCCCCAGCCTTTTTTATTTTTTGAGACAGGGTCTTGCTAAGTTGTTTAGAACCTTGCTAATTTGTTGAGGCTGGCTTTGAACTTGCAATCCTCCTGACTCAGCCTCCTAAGACACAGAAATTACAGGCATGCGCACCATGCCCAGCTGCTTTTTCTTTTTTCTTTAATTTCAAGACAGGGTCTTGCCAAATTCACTAGGCTGGCTTCAAACTTGCAGTCCTCTGGCTTCAGCCTCCTGAGTCACTGGGGTTGCTGACATGTGTCCTGAAGCTGTCTAGTATAAGTATTTTAACAACAATTGTCTCTCGTGCCACAATCTGTTCCTAGTTTTCCCTCTCCAGACACAACCATATCCAACCTGCTGAACCATTTCTTCTAGTATCTACCTCCACATTTCTAAATTACAGGTTAGGTGCTACCTCTTGATTTCCTTCCCACTTCCATTTTACATTATTACCTAGCAACTACCTACCATGGAAGTCTCTAGGGTCTCTAATCTTCGTATTTCATTTTCCTTCATCTTTCCAAAATAATTAATCAATCACTTATTGCAGTGCTATTCACAATGGCTAAGATAAGGAATCAGCTCAGTTGCTCAACAACAGCTGACCAGATAAAGAAAATGTGTATAAATACACAGTGGAGTATTATTCAGTCATAAAGTAGATTAAAATCCCATCACAGGCAGCAAAATAAATGGGACTGGATGGCATTATGTTAAGTGAGATAAGTCAGACACAGAAAGGCAAACACCTCTTATTCTCTCCCACATTTAGAAGCTAAAAATAGTCAGCCTGAAAGTGGACTAGTGATTACTAGGGATTGGGAATATTGAGGGGGGTGGTGCAAGGTGAGGAGGGTGGTTGCATTTGATCAATGTACCCTATAAGCCTGTATGGAAATATCACACTGGCCCCATTAATACATACAATTAATACATGTTAATAAAAAACTAGATCTCTATTTGTGGTTCAAATATTGTTTCATATTTACTTTATGAAGATTATCAAACAGTATTCTCAACTAAGCCATAAAGGTTATCTCAATAAAAAAACACCTAAATTTCTCTTAATTACTCCCAAATTCTCTGACAGAGTCAAAACTTCTCTTCATATTCTCAAATACAGCAGTAATCTCTTAGGTCATTTTTCTCATGTGGGACATTCTTCATGGACCTCTCTCTGTCCCCCTGCTCCTCCCTAGGGTGGACTTTTGCTTAGCATTTTCTTAGTACTTCCTTTGATGATCTTCCGGCCAAACATCAACATTGCTAGGTACTGTCCTCTTGGGTTTCTTGGTGTTCTAGAGGTGTTGCTGCCTCTTTGCCTGGGAACAGCCTGCAGTCAGCCTTCTGAGAGCAGCACAGGGTCAGGGGCTGACCATAGCATCTGTAATTGTCGAGGAGGAAAAAACCCTCACCAGAATCATCAGCGTCCACGATTCTAGGGTGCATCTCAAAACTCTTCCATTCTCTGCTCATTATCCAGTACCAGAGTCACTTCCATGCCTATAGGTATTTGTTACTCAAAGAGCACTGTACTTCTTGCTATCCAAATCTGTTGAGGTCAGCTAGGGATGCCATAAGAAAATACCATAGAGTGGTGAAAACAGCAAAAATTCATTTCTCACGTCTCTGAAGAGGTGGAGTCTGAGATCAAGAAGCCAACCTGCTCAGGTCCCTGGTGAGGGCTCTCTTCCTGCTTGCAGACTGCCAGGTTCTCAGTGTCCTCACACAGGACAGAGAGAGAGAGAGAGACAGAGAGACAGAGAAAGACAGAGACAGATAGACAGACAGACAGAAGTATCTCTTTGTTAATTCTTCTGAGGTTTGACCCTCTGAGAATTGTTTGATTTGATTCTCCTGTAAGTCCCACTGGTGGTTATTTTTAACCCCCCCTTTCCAGAAAAATAAACTGAGACTCAGAAAGCTGAAGCAACTCCTCCATGCATGGCCAGCAAGTGTCATTGATGGTTTTCAAATCTGAGTCTAATTCCAGTGCTCTGACCATATCATTCAGAGACTGGAAAGAAATCACAAGAAATAGGGTCATACTGTGTCAAGAAGTTAGAAAGTCTCTTCCCTTCTGATCTCAACCACTTCAGCAGCTCAACCACTGCAACTCACAGTGCAGACTTGTCCAAGTCCAAGAACCACACTGCACAAAACCAGTCCCCAAAATGGCACAGAAATGGCATCAAGAAATTACCCTCACAAAGATATGGACCTTTTAAGGGGGCAGATCCTAAGTTCCTGAGAAATATGTGTTTTGCCAAGAAGCACAGCAAGAAGGGCCTGAAAAAGATTCAGGCAAACAACACCAATTCCATGAAAGCCCATGCCAAGGCTACCAAGGCCCTGGTGAAGCCCAAGGAGGTTAAGCCCAAGGGGCCAGCGGGTGGCAGCTGCAAGCCTGACCACCTTGCCTTGCTTGCCCACTCCAAGCTCCAGAGTGTGCTCGTGCCTACATGGCCAGGGGTTGCAGGCTGTGCCAGCCAAAGGCCAAAGCCCAAGTCCAAGTCAAGACCCAAGTTGCAACCCCAGCTCCAGTATCAGCTCTGACTTTGGCTCTGGTTCCTGCTCCCAAAGGTGCCCAGGCCCTTAAGGGTGCCCAGGTTCCTGCAAAGGCTCCACAGTAAAAGCCTCTGTCTATGAATA
Source organism: Sciurus vulgaris (assembly GCF_902686455.1). Lineage (NCBI taxonomy): Eukaryota > Metazoa > Chordata > Mammalia > Rodentia > Sciuridae > Sciurus > Sciurus vulgaris. The sequence goes on from NC_136461.1 coordinate 52,967,486, forward strand.
TGAGGACAGAAGGACTGGTGTGACCCCGGAGCCCTGGAGACTGGTGTCCTCCTGTGCAGTGTGTACAAATAAATCCAGACACAGGGGCAAAAAAAAGTTAGGGGGCTGGGGAGATAGCTCAGTTGGTAGAGTGCTTGCCTTGCAAGCACAAGGCCCTGGGTTCAATCCCCAGCACCACAAAAAAAAAAAAAAAAAAAAAAAAATTAGAAAGTATTTGGTAAGAAAAAGATTGAAGTCTGAAAGTCCCTTGTCCTTGTTCTTCCTGGTGTACACTTCCATACTCCTCCAAAACTCTAAGTTCTGTTACACTAGCTGCCACCTCAGAGTGAGGACCATATACTCTGGCCTCTGGCCTGGAGGCCAGTAATGGATCTGGACCTTCTTCAGTGGGAATACCTACTCCTCTGGTTACTTTAAGGCACGTTTTGCTAGGAGTCCTTCTCCAAAACCCTCGTTTCTCCTTCCAGGGATGAGAGTGGAGTATAAAGGCAACGGACTTCTTTTCTGTGGTACAGAAAACATTGAAGAGCAAACAGGTGTTTATTTGTTAACAGAGCATGTTTTTACCCGTTAGGCAAGAAAATTAATTTACATCCATACATCTCAATGGACTTATCCAGGAGACAGTTTGGGATCCATGATTGGAACTCCAAAAAGAGATCAGAATTGAAGAGAAAGATTGTAAATATTTCTACTGAATTTACGGACAAAGTAACAAGATTAGTAGGCGTTTTCCTGGGAGAGAAGATGATACAGATTACGCATGTAGACTTCCATAAAAATATTTTTCATGGTTGAAAATAAATGCTGTATCTCTGCATTTTTTGAGATGGAAGAGGTAGAATTACAATTAAATGTATAACCCTTTCAGTTCTCAGAGAATGAAAACTTACAAATGGTAAAAATGTTGATTTAAACACATATGAGAATCTTAAGATATAAAAATATATTTTAAAAAGAGTATTAACTAGAAGAAATGGGACACAAAATCAAATGCATTCATTGACTACAATGTTATAAAATGTATAAAAGCCTTTTTACGAGGTTCAGAAGAAAATAGAGATGTTAATGGTTGAGTCTTTAAAACATCCGTGGCATTTTTTGATGAGAAGTTAATATAAACATTTGCAGAAAGAAATATTTCTAATAAGATAATCTTTATAACCAGTTACTAAGAAAAAAATTATTTACAATTTTCTTTGGCTCATAATAAAAAAAGGTTAATGCAGTTCTATTCTCAAGACATGGAAATGTCAATTGTTTGTTTTCCAAGTAGAAATCACCATACACAGCATATTTTCTGAATTTACAGGATAAGCTTTAAGCATGATGTATTCAAGAGAAAAATATTATCTAAGTCTTTGTTACAGAACACCCATTCAGAACCAATTCACTGGAACCCTTTGGTAGTTCAGATTCCATAATGAAACATTGTATATGAGAATTCTTAAAAATATTAAAATCTAGTGCTGAGTGAGATGGCACACTCCTATAAATCCCAGTGGCTCCAGGGGCTGAGATAGGAGGATCATAATTTCAAGGCCAACATCAGTAATTTAGCAAGATTAAAATAGCCATATAAGGTATTTTGAGAACCTGTCTCAAAATAAAAATAAAAAGGGCTGAAGATGTGACTCAGTACTGAAGCACACCTGAGTTAAATCCCTAGTACCAAAAAAAAAAAAAAAAATTCATTTGTAATACAGATAAACTTTTTTGGCTCAAGGTACAGATTTATCAATGTTACATGAAAAGGAGGTGACAGAGAAACGTGACAAAAAAGCTGCTGAACAGAAGTTTTGGTGTTCACTTAGCCACCCCACCATAACTCATAAAGCTAAATTATTTCTTTATATTCTAAAACACTTGTCATTTCTCTTTGTGTGTATGTGTATATATGTGTGTGGACTGACTTTCCACAGTCTTGATCCATCTTTTTAATAGGGAGCACACACATTTTCTCATCAACATCTATGAGCTCTCCATATTTTACTAGGGATATTATTTTCCCTGGTTTTTATTAGTTTTTACATTATATTTTTTATTGCTTTTTATTTATAGTATAAATATCCTGTCAATTCTTTTAATTTACATTTGTTTGCTCTTCTATTGTTTTTATTTTTGATTTTGTTTTTTTTTTTTTATTTAGAGATCAAAAGGCTATCCATTAAAATATTCCTATAGTTGTAAAAATAGTTCAGCTTAAGGGACTGTTATGTAGCTCAGTGGTAGAGCATTTGTCTGGCATGCATGAGGCCTGGGTTTGATCCCTAGCATTGCAAAAGAAAAAAGAATGCCAATTAATGTGATACTAACTTATTTTTATAATCACATGATATAAGAATCTTAATTATTTTTAGACTGGCTAATTTCTCTAACACCCCCTACTGAATTGTCACTCTTCTTTTATTTATTTATTTATTTATTTATTTATTTATTTAAGTTTTTATTCTACCCAGCATCAAGTTCTGTGCTTTATCTAATTAGCTGACTTCATATCTATTCTTCAATCAATACTACACTGTTTTAACTATTTCATTTTTAGTGGACTAATTTCCCATTAAATAACCATCTTTTTCAACAACACTTAGTTATTCTTATCCCTTTCTTTTTCTAAACGAATTCTGGAGTTATTTTTGTAGTTCCTTAAAAAGCACAATTGAGATATTGGCTAAAATTTTATTAGACTCCATGATTCATTTGGGAAAAAAGATTGACATTGACATCTTTAAAATACCTAGATTCTGTATTCATGAGGAAAATCTAAGGAATCAGTAAACTATTTGAGAAGTTGGCTCCTCTCTCTTCATATTCTGTATTAAGCATCTGTTTCAATACTTAATTCCAAAATGGTTCTCAAGTTAGAAATGGCCAGCAGGATGGGGTTCACAAAATTATGGATAAATAAGTTGCCACCTCAGTTCCATTGTCCCTATTGTCAGTAAACACTTAAAAGACAATTGACCGGCCTTAGTGAGGGAGGGCAACATTTTCTTTTTACCCAGCCTCTATTTATATGTTGAAGTAAGATTTGGTGGTGCATGTTTATGTTTCTAGAATATGCTTTAAAACAGGTATAAATCTTTAAAACCATTTTTTTGCTCATAAACAAAAATTCTAGACACAAGTAGCACATTACCAATATCAAAAACAAGGAAAATTAACAAAAGTTTCAAACTCAACCTTTAAGAAGGAAAATGAGTGAATAATTATAGAAATAAAAATACGTGATCAACTTTCAAAGGCCTAATTTTTTTTCTTTTTACATGTCACTACCCTTTGCAAGGAATGCATATTGCTTTCAGGACCTCCAGTAGCTTACACTTGGTCCTTCCTTTCACGCTTGCTATTATTTCATGGGTCAGTTCCATTGCCAGGAATATTCATTTGAGTTCAGGGACCAGAGATATAGTCATAGAAATGGATTCAGGGTTCCATTAGGACTTCCATGAGGTGACTGAGTAGAGCTCAGCTTGAGACCATCTAACCTTCATAAGACCCACAGTGTATTTTTAGGAAACCACAAACCAGTGTGGATTTGGAACCCAAATCCAATAGACTCTCTCCCCAGCGCAGGCTATTCTCTTTCCTGAGTATAGTTATCTAGGCCACAAGCCCTTTTGGGGAAGGAGAAGGGGCGATTCATAATGGACACAGCAAAGCCCTTACTTAGGGGGTACCCTGTCTCCTCTTCATTCAATGGATTCTGAATCTGGACATTTGCTCCGGTCTGGAAATGGGTGAGAGGATGTGATCCTATAGTGCTGTGGTTCACATTCAGCCTATTTACCAGACCTGGAATGTTTGGGGTCAAGCAGATTAAGATTTTAGTGGACCACCTGTTAAATTAATTTCTGTGAACCAATTATTCATTTACTTTATCTGAGCTCTCCCTTTGGTGATTTCTCTAACCAGGACTACTGAGCCCACCTTATTCCCTATTTGAATGACTGTACTCAGTCTGCCACATGGAGCTGATCAATCTAATATTTTTCTAGTTGTCAGAATGCTTTTGATCATCAATGACAGAAACACTGTTTGAAAAAGCACAATCAATAAAGATGAAATGCAGTAATGTAGTTTCTTCCTTATCCCCATTTAAGCTTTTCAAAGTTTCAGTTGCCCATGTTCAACCGTGGTGTGAAAATATCAAATGGAAAGTTCCAGAAACTAATAATTCCATAATAATGCCATTGAGTCGTGTGATGAACTCTCATGCCATCCCTCTTCATCCCACCTGGGACTGAATATGCTCGGTAGGCATTTAGTGGACCATCATGGTGTGTGCAATGCTTGTATTTGAGTAAGCTTTATTTTTTTCTGCCCCCAAGCAGAAGAGGAGTGATGCTGGCAATTCAGATTGTTAGAGAAGCCATAAAGTGCTTCTTTAAAGGGAAGAAGAAAAAAAAAGAGAAAAGAGAAAGTTCTTAGTAATGGGGGGGGGGTGGCGAGAACACACGCCAATGCTATGCTGCAAGTACTAAGAGCAAATCTTCTGCCCAAGACATTGTGAAGAAGGAAAAATAAATTTGTGTTAGTTTTGCTGTCACATCTCAAACTGTAGAAGTTTTGGCCACCGTGTGTGATAAGTACTTAGTCGAGATGTAAAAGGCATTAAATTATAGGGTTTGGTACTATCTGTGGTTTTAGGCATCCGCTGGGGGTCTCAAAACATACCCTCTGTGGATAAGGGGGCCTGGTATTACTCACATCTTGTACTGATAAAAAACAGCAAGACAAGTTTTCTGGAAGCAATGCTTTGATGCTTCTAAAACCTGCTAAGCCGCTTGGTTTTTCCCAGTCATCAACTTCATTTTCACCCCCAGCAGACATGTGCAGGGGATGTGTCTAGACTCACAATCCACTTTCCTAGGGCGCATCAGTGTAGTCTACCTAGGCACAAATTGGAAACATCCTAGAAAAAAACTCCGAATGGTCCAACTCGAATTGCTGAGGCCAGGAGTTGAGAACCAAGCTGTCTGGTGTGGACCTCAGTACCTTTGGTCGCTCTCTAGTACTCCGACATGGGAAAGTTACTTAGCTCTAAGCCACAGAGCTCTCATCTTAGGTTTCATGTGAAGATTCAATGAGTTACTTTGTATAAAGCGCTTAGAACAGTGCCTGGTACATGAATCTAGTCACCCCTTTGGCCAGGGAGAAGATCCATCACCAGAGAGCATGTGTAGTCCAGATGTTGCTGCTGAGGAGTCTCTAAGAGGAGAGCCCAACTCCCTCCGCCCTTTGTGTGCACATTTCTGAACAAGCCTCTACACAATTGCATAACCTTGAGTCCCATCAGAGCCTCAGCTTGAACCTGGGAGAAAAGAGGGGAAAGCAGACATGGCCAAGACTCTTCGGGAAGTTTTTTAAAAGCCCACAGACCTTATACAATCCTAGAAGCAGAAGGAAATGGCTGAGTCTGTGGCTGAGGGGCAACTCTAACATGGGGCAAGCTCTAAGATGAGGGCACAGAATGAGAGTGAGAGTTCACCAGATGGATTCAGCAGGCTAGGAGAGAAGGACTTGATATGTCCAGCAAAGGCAGACCATCCTACCACATGAATAGCAGGAAGAGAAAGCTAGGGAAAGATGGCTGGAAGCAAGTGCAGGCACATATAGTAACCTAGAACAGGTTCATGACGTACCTGGTATCTAAGCAATCAGATTAGCAATCCCTCAGTTACTAGGAGGACTTAGTGAGGGCAGATGATCTAACATTTTGTTGTACAAATTTATTTTATTTTATGTTTCTTATTTTTTGCAGTACAGGGCATTGAACCCAGGGTTGCTCTAACACTGAGCTACATCCCCAGCCCTTTTTATTTTTTATTTTGAGACTGAGTCTCCCCACGTTGCCCAGACTGGCCTTGAACTTGTGATCCTCCTGCCCCAACCTCCTGAGTACCTAGGATTATAGGCCTGTGCCACAAGGAAATGCATGTCTATAGGAGGAATTGTGTTCCCTCTGATGTGGATAAGACTATTTACCCTTAGATTAGATGTTCAAAATCTGCAGTCTATTTCTTGCTCATGGTAATTCACTGACTTCATAAACTTCCTGAATTGTATGTAACTCTATAAACCTTCTGGTACCATATACGAAGTACTTTATGTACATCTCTTAACCTGGAGGAATTGTACATAGCTTTCATCAGATTCCCAGAGGTATTCCCAACTCAAATAATATTAAGAATTTATGCTTAGATCCAACCACCAGTCATTCCTCCAACCCTCCAACTCTACTCTGATGATCACGGTGTCAAACCATTTGTCTAGAAACACAATCAATCAGAATTTTGGTAGCATTTGTAGGGCAGATCCCTTTTCCATCCTGAGAGTCTCTTTCCTCGACATTTTCAAATTCTCTAGTTCCTTGACCTTTGCCCTTCTTTGACCATTCTCCTGTCTACTTTGCTGGCCTCATTTAATCTGGACAGGCTGGGAAAGTGGATGGCACTAACCCCTCTCCTCCCAGGCTCCCTTTTCTCCTGACCGTCTCTCCCCATGGCACAGCTCCTGATCTTCCCTCTTTGCAAATGACTTCTAAACCTGACCTGCAGGACCAGTCTCTCCCAGCTCCAATCCTCCTTCATCAGTTGCCTGCTGAGCACTTCCTCTTGGCTTTCCTGCTGACTCTTGAACCAGACTCTTGACGAATGCCTAACCCAGTTTTTTCTTCCAACTTGAACTCTGTGCACAACATTTCTCAGACTCTTAGGACTGTAACTTTAGAGACTCACCTTCCTCTTCTCTTCCTCCACCATGCCCAGTCTATTGCCAAATCCTGTCTTTTGAACCCGTTTCTTCTTTCTTAGATGGAGGAGACATATATTCCCATGCTTACCATCTTGATAGCAGCTGCAGTTATCGCGACACAATTTCATTCTCACTTTGGCCGTGTTATGAGCCTCTGTGACGGCATTGCTCCCTCTGGTCTTTACTTCACCAGTCCTAGCCTTTCCAGAGAAATCTTCCTAAAGCTTTCACTTTTCTACTCAAATCTACCAACAGCAGTTTATCTTTCTGAATTACATGAGAAATCATCACCTTGTCAATCACACTACACTTTGTAATATTACTACATACTCTTTTAACCTGGGTTGTAGACAGATGTGGGTCCAAATTCTGACCACTTCCTAATTATGCAACCTTAGGAAAATTTCTTAATTTCCTCAGATCTTCTTTTCTCAATCTATTAAAATGGAAATAATAATAGTGTTCATCCATGGTAGGTTGCAGATAACTGCAAACCCTAAGGCTCCTGCCTGTCAAAATTTGGACTGTGTTCCCCACTCCTTAAATTTAGGTTGGTCTTATGATTTGTTTTGGTCCATAGAATATGTGGAGGTGATCTTGTACAATTTTCAAGCTGAGACCTCTATAGGTCCTGAGGATTTCCCCTCTCCACACTTGAAACCCCAGGCCACACAATGGATGAACTCAAGTTAGACTTTTGTGGAGGAGAACCACAGGTCTAAGTGACTGCCAATCACTGGACATGTAGTCAAGGCACCTTATGTTATGGGCTCTTACCAATCCACTAGAGAACTTACAGCTACACGAGTGAGCCCAGGTGAGGCCAGCTAACATCTCCCAGATGAACAAATCCCAACTGCCAACCCATGGAATCATGAGCTAACTTAGGCCTGTTTTGAAGTGGTTGCTATGTAGTAGAAGTTGACTGATAACTCACCTCAGAGGGTTGCCACAAGTGCTCCTAGGTCATTCCACATAAACATGTGTAAAATGGTTTCTGACCCAATGAAAGACATTTCCTACTGGATTCCTAGCTCACCACACACACACACTCCATGGGCCCATGTAACTTGACCATTCGCCATTACCTCTACCTATTCTGTCCTTAACTCTGTACTTCACTGACAAATGTTAAGTGTAATAGAACATACTTCTCTCTCCCTCACTAATGTGTCTAATCTCATCCATGACTCGAGCCTCATCTTAAACACCTACTCTTCATGAAAACTTTCTTAAATCTCTAACTGCGTAAGAGATCGTAGGAAGAAGGAAAATTTGAATCCAAACAGACTTAGATCTGAATTCTGATTCTTCACTACCCCTTAACCAGGTATACAAATTTGGCTAATATTTTTAATGCTTTCCTGAACCTTATCTTCCAGCCCTGTAAAATGAGTCGATGTGAAGATTAAGTGACAATACTTAGTCTCCAGCCTGTGGGCCACCCCTTCCCACAGCTCTGTCTGCCACACCTCACAGCACATAGCATGCTCTGCATTTGGTTATAATTTTGAGTACTTATTTTATACCCTACTTAGAGAAAGAGTGTTTTATTTATCTTGGAGTCCCCTACAGTACCTTATATGGTTATTTTCACATGGTAAACACTTAATAAATATTTATTACATTGGAATTTTTTAAATTGCCAAATTACACAAGCAATGTCAGTGGAGGAAAAGCTCTTTTTTGCTGGGTGGTCAGGGTAGAATTTATAGAGGACTTGGATTCAAACTAGGTTTTTAAAAATGGGAAGGATTTGGAGAGATGGAGAAGAAAGGGGGAATCTGAGGGAAATGTGAGTACAAACAGAGTTGGGACATGATTACCATGCAGGAGGCAGTTAGAATCTAACAGTCGGACTGCAGCCCAGGTCTGAGGGGCAAGACTAGAAGACAAAGAAAGAAAAGCAGAGGGCAGGCAGCCTGTTTTAAAAAGCAAGGCAACTGGATTTTGTTCTGAGGCAATAAGCGGTCACTAAGAGATTTTCTTTTATAAAAACAATATATTGGCATGAGAGAAAGCAAAGAAAA